>NC_090267.1:506225057-507576057 GCF_040414725.1 Anabrus simplex | reverse complement strand
CGCCAGAATTCAAATTTCCCGCGCCGCGGGCGGAGGAGGAGGCCGCCGAATCCCTGCATTATACTACTTTACTGCTACTATGTTCGCAAGATTTTCAAACATCGCTATTCTTTATGCTTTAAGTTCGTTCGCTTAGGTCATGCTAAGGTAGCAGCGCAAACACGTGTGAACGTTGTACATTCTAGCGGGATGTGTTTAGTATAATAGTTGATGCATGCAAAATCGATAGGTGTTGTGTACACACTTTGAAACTTAACTATTCTTCGTGTTTTAAATCCGTGCACATAGGTTATGCTAAGATAGCAGCAAACTCTAGCGGGAGAAGTTTTGTACTCTAGTTGATGCATGTACAATCGATAGGCAATGCGTACACGCTTTTAAAACATTGCTATTCTTACTGCTGCTGCTATGTTCACAAGATTTTTATACATCCCTATTCTTTATGCTTTAAGTTCATGCGTATAAGTTATACTAAGTTAGCAGCATACTTATAAGGTTGTTGCACGCTCTAGTGGAAAAAGTTTAGTAAGAAAGACGATGCATGCAAAATCGATAGGTGATGTGTACACGCTTTGAACTTGGCTATTCTTTGTGCTTTAAGTTCGTGCACATAGGTTATGTTAAGATTGCAGCATGCACAAGCAATGATCGCACGCTCTAGTAGAAGAAGTTTAGTATAAGAGTTAATGCGTGCAAAATTGACAGGTATTGTGTACACGCTATTCTTTGTGCTTTAAGTTCACGCACATAGGTAGCAGCACACAATTGCGAACGTTGTACACTCTAGCGGTAGAAGTTTAGTACGATAGTCGATGCATGCAAAATCGATAGGTGATGTGTACACGCTTTGAACCTGGCTATTCTTTGTGCTTTAACTTTATACACATACGTTAGCAATACACATATGCGATCGTTATACGAAAGTCGATGCATGCAAAATCGATAAGTAATATGTACACGCTTTGAAACATGGCTATTCTTTGTACTTTAAGTTCGTGCGTATAGGTTATGCTAAGGTAGCAGCACAATCTAGAGGAAGAATTTTAGTACGATAGCTGATGCATGCAAAATCGATAGATGATGTGTTCACGCTGTGAAACATGGCTATTCCTTGTACTTTAAGTTCGTGCGTATAGGTTATGCTAAGATAGCAGTATAATCTAGCGGAAGAAGTTTAGTACGCTAGCTGATGCATGCATTTCGATAGGTAATGTGTACACGCTGTGAAACATGGCTATTCTTTGTACTTTAAGTTCGTGCATATAGGTTATGCTAAGATAGCAGCACAATCTAGTAGAAGAAGTTTAGTGTGATAGTTGATGTATGCAAAATCGATAGGTGATGTGTACACGCTGTGAAACATGACTATTCTTCGTACTTTAAGTTCATGCGTATAGGTTATGCTAAGATAGCAGCACAATCTAACGGAAGAAGTTTAGTATGATAATCGATTCATGTAAAATCAATAGGTAATGTGTGCACGCTTTGAAACATGGCTATTCTTTGTACTTTAATTTCATGCGTATAGGTTATGCAAAGATAGCAGAAGAAGTTTAGTGTGATATTTGATGCATGCAAAATCGATAGATAATGTGTACACGCTTCGAAACATGGCTATTCTCTGTACCTTAAGTTCATGTGTATAAATTATGCTAAGATAGCAGCACAATCTAGCGGAAGAAGTTTAGTATGATAGTCGATTCATGTAAAATCGATGGGTGATGTGTACACGCTTTGAAACATAGCTATTATTTGTACTTTAAGGTCATGCGTATAGGTTATGCTAAGATTGCAGCACAATCTAGCGGAAGAAGTTTAGTACGAGAGTCGATGCATGCAAAATCTATAGGTAATGTGTACACGCTTTGAAACATGGCTATTCTTTATACTTTAAGTTCATACGTGTAGGTTATGCTAAGATAGCAGCACGATCTAGCGGAAGAAGATTAGTGCGATATTTGATGCATGTAAAATCGATAGGTGATGTCTACACGCTTTTAAACATGGCTATTCATACTGCTGCTCTGTTCCTAAGATTTTTAAACATAGCTAATCCTACTGCTGCTCTTAACGACTTAGAGCTAAGGATTGATTACGTGACCGTGACGTCACGACCACGTGCTCTTGTTTGGTAAACATAGTCACGTGCTTTTTTGACAGCTGTCTTCTTGACGAACCCTAACCTCACTTTGAAGGACAATAGAGCGTCGCTAACCTCACTGCTGCCATCTTTACGGCGGTAAACCTCAAGGCTGCCACCTTATGCATGTTATAGCGCGGAATTTAAAATCCAACAGCAGATCGTCGCTAACCTCACTCTTGCCATCTTGATGGGTTTAAACCTCAAGGCTGCCACCTTATGCATGTTATAGCGTAGAATTTAAAATCCAACAACAGAACATTGCTAACCTCACTCTTGCCATCTTGAAAAGTTCAGTGTTCCAAACACTAGTTCGAAAAACGTAACTCATCGCACCTCAGGGATTTTATTAGGTAAGACGTAACCCCTAGGTTCCATTCCTTGTTCTGAACATAAAACCATTTACCAATAAAGATTAATTTTCTACACTTAACAAAGTACAAGCGTTCTTGCTGATAGCGATCGATGAGGTTGTTGCTCCTTTAGCCCTTTAGCCCTTTAGCCCATTAGCCCTTCTGCCCATTAGCCCTTTAGCCCATTAGCCCTTTTTCCCATTAGCCCTTCAGCCAATTAGCCCTACAAGGAATGTGCGGTAAGGAGGAGGAAGAGTCCTTTCATCCTTTTTGCCCTTCTGATAAGATGTAACCCCTGGGTTCCATACCCTATCACGATATTTTTTTTCGGCTTAGCATTTTGCATTGTAGCCCTCGCCTGCATAAGCTACATGCTTGTAATCTATGCCAACAGATTGAAACAATATGTTTCCGAACCGATATTTCATGTTACATATTTATGTAATAACTTGTTCAACAGCTAGGGACTTAAATGTAAGCAGAGTATTTCTTATAGCACTAGCGTTCTGTTTAATTTTACTTCCCGCATAAGCTACATGCTTGTAACCCATGCCAACAGATTGACTGATATTTCATGTTACATGTTTATGCGATAACTTGTTCGACTGATTTTCACACAAGACGAATGATGGAAGGTAAATAATTTGAAGTTATACTTTGGCTATATCGTTTACCGAGCGAGTTAGCTGCGCAGTATGGGTACAGTGTGTTTTTGATTTTTTACACTAGGCAAATCATTGAAGTTGTAGTTTTGCAATATTGCTTACTGAGCGAGTTAGCTACGCGATATGTGCACAGTGTGTTTCCATAGTTTTTGATTTTACACTAAGCAAATCATCAAAATTGTACTTTTGCTCTGAACACATCAAACATTGTTCTGATCATATGTTGAGGTTAACAACATCGATTACAGTGTTCGATTCTAGTCTTGTTATGTTTCATTCTGATCTTCTTAGAACAAGGGTACCCCCTAACATGTTCTAAACACATGTTGTATTGAGTACAGTGTTCGATTCTAGTCTTGATCACTTATTTTGTGTTCTGAACACATCGATCAATGTTCTGATCACATGTTGTATCGAGTACAGTGTTCGATTCTAGTCATGATCACTTATTTTGTGTTCTGAACACATCAATCAATGTTCTGATCACATGTTGAAGTTAACAACATCGAAGACAGTGTTCTATTCTAGTCTTGTTATGTTTCAATCTGATCTTTTTAGAACAAGGGTATCCCGTGACATATTCTAAACACATGATGTATTGAGTACAGTGTTCGATTCTAGTCTTGATCACTTATTTTGTTTTCTGAACGCATCAATCAATGTTCTGATCACATGTCATATGGAGTACAGCGTTTGATTCTACTCTTCTTATGTTTCGAAAGTCTAAACATGCACAATAATGTTATCGCTGCACACGCTTGCCTTCGCGATGCAGGTTTAAACTTGTTCGATATAAAGCTATGCCTTGACATAAGAGGCGGAGGAGGAGGTAGAGAAGGAGGAGGAGGAGGAGGAGGAAGAGGAGAATGATAAGGCCTTAACAGCCTATGTATAGTCACCATTGTTTTTAAAGATGACAGCTGTCAAAAGAATTTTTCAAATTATCCGCCACCACATTTCAGCTTAAGAGGGCAGCAGGGTGCTCTGTTGATTAAGCACGTAGAATTTCAAATTGCCTTCCACTGCATGCATAACAGCAGCTGTTATCTTGCGCAGTAGCCTCTAAGCTAGCTTTCTTCATAAGAGTAGCCGCCATCTTGTGCGAGCACCCCTAGGCTGTCTCATAAGGAGCTATGTATAGTCACTATTTTGTGTCCGCCATCTAGCGTAAGCATCCCTAGGACGTCTCAAGCCATCTTGTGTCTCATAAGAGCAGCCACCATCTTGTAGAAATAGATAGCTGCCAATGCCAAAGGGCTTAAGTAGGAATCGAACCGTTGATCTCATCATTAGACTATGTTTTTTCTTGTTCCTGATACTACGAACCTACGTATTAGTCGGAAAAAATTTGTCCGTTTTGCTCTACGATGCATCGTATTCGAGATATTTAACATTTTGCATTTAAGCCTCCAAATTTAATGAATCGAACCAGCGCGGTACGTTATACTCTCTACCATAGCTAGACCTGATCATGTTACGAAGACTCGCTACAATACAAGCTAAAACAGAGCAAATGCCAAAGGGCCTAAGTAGGAATCGAACCGTTGATCCCATCATTAGACTATGGTTTTCTTGTTCCTCATACTGCGAACATGGGTATTAGGCAGAAAATTTTTTTTCCGTTTTGCTCTACGGTGCACCGTTTTCGATATATTTAACATTTTGCATTTAAGCCCTAAATTTAATGAATCGAACTAGCACGACACGTTAGCCTCTAAGCTAGCATTCTTCATAAGAGTAGCAACCATCTTGCGCAAGCACCCTTAAAGCGTCTCATAAGGAGTTGTGTATAGCCGCCATCTTGTGTCCGCCATCTTGCGCAAGCATCCTTAGGGCGTCTCAAGCCATCTTGTGCAAGGACCCTTAAGCCGTCCCATAAGAGCAGCCGCTATCTTGCGCAAGCATCCCTAGGGCATCTCATAAGGAGCCATGTATAACTGCCATCTTGCACAAGCATCCCAAGGGCGTCTCATAAGAACCTGTGTAGAGCAGCCATCTTGCGTAAGCACCCTTAAGGAGTCATGTATAGCCGCCATCTTATGCAATTAGCGTCGAGAGAGGGCTGCTGTAGAATTTTTCTTTTTTAAATTATCCACCACCACATTTCAAAGGTATCTAGCTAAAGATGGCAGCACTGCGGATGACAGGTGACGAATTTACATCTACTACGATAAATAGGGCAGCGCGGTGCTCTCTGGATTAAAGATGGCGGATGACAGCTGTCAACTATGTTTACCAAACAAGAGCACGTGGAATTTACCGCCACCACATTTCAAACTAAAGAGGGCAGCACTATGCTCTGTTGATTAAAGATAGCGGATGGTAGCTGTCAAAAAAGCACGTGAGTTTGTTTCCAAACAAGAGCACGTGGAATTTTTCAATTTGCCGCCACCACATTTCAAAGGTATCTAGCTAAAGATAGCAGCACGGTGCTCTCTTGATTAAAGATGGCGGATGATAGCTAACAGAACTTTTCAAATTGCCCGCTAGTACGTGCATAAGGTAGTAGCCATAAAGAGGGCAGCACGGTGTTCTGTGGATTAAAGATGGCGGATGACAGGTGATGAAATTGCCCGCATGATAGCAGCACGGTGCTCTGTTGATTAAGGATGGCGGATTACAGCTGTCAAAAAAAAGCACATGGCTTTGTTTCCAAACAAGAGCACGTGGAATTTGCCGCCACCACATTTCAAATTAAAGAGGGCAGCACGGTGCTCTGTTGATTAAAGATGGCGGATGGTAGCTGTCAAAAAAGCGCGTGAGTTTGTTTCCAAACAAGAGCATGTAGAATTTGCCGCCACCACATAGAGGGCAGCACGGTGCTCTCTTGATTAAAGATGGCTGCTGTCACGTAGAATTGTCTGCCACCACAGGTATCTAGCTAAAGAGGGCAGCATGGTGCACAAAGATGGCTGCTGTCAAAAAGCATTTTTCAAATTATCCGCCACCACATTTCAAAGGTAAGTTGCTAAAGAGGGCAGCACTGTGCTCTATAGATTAAAGATGGCGGATGACAGCTGTCAAAAAAAGCACGTGGATTTGTTCATCTCGAGCTAGTGAGGTTAAGTTGGTAGCACTAAGGTTTAGACCCGCCAAGATGGCAGCACTGCCGATGACAGGTGACGAATTTTACATCTACTACGATAAAGTGGGCAGCACAGTGCTCTGTGGTTTAAAGATGGCGGATGACAGCTGTCAAAAAAGCACGTGGCTGTCAAAAGCACATGGCTTTGTTTACCACACGCTAGTTAGGTTAAGTTGGTACCACTAAGGTTTAGGCCCGTCAAGATGGCAGTACTGAGGTTAGCGGTGCGTTGTTGTCTTTCAAAAAGCACGTGGCTGTCAAAAAACACGTGGCTTTGTTTACCTCGCGCTAGTTAGGTTAAGTTGGCACTACTGAGGTTTAGGCCCGTCAAGATGGCAGTACTGAGGTTAGCGATGCGTTGTTGTCGATGACAGCTGTCAAAAAGCACGTGGCTTTGTTTACAAATCTGTCAAAAAGCACGTGGCTGTCAAAAACACGTGGCTTTGTTTATCTCGCGCTAGTTAGATTATGTTGCACTACTGAGGTTTAGGCCCGTCAAGATGGAAGTACTGAGGTTAGCGATGCGTTGTTGTCTGTCAAAAAGCACGTGGCTGTCAAAAAAACACGTGGCTTTGTTTACTTCACGCTAGTTAGGTTAAGTTGGCACTACTGAGGTTTAGGCCCGTCAAGATGGCAGCAGTGAGGTTAGCGATGCGTTGTTGTCGATGACAGCTGTCAAAAAGCACGTGGCTTTGTTTACAAATTCAAATCTCCCGCCAAAATTCAAATTTCCCGCCAAAATTCAAATTTCCCGCGGGAGGTGGAGGGACCCCTGGGAGACCGGAGGAGGAGGTGGCCGCCGAATCCCCCTATTATACTACTTAGAGCCTTTTTTCTTTTCTGATTGGGAATAAATTCGCAGTGTATAGTAAAAAAATACTGTACTAGTCACCAGAAGAGACACTAATTAGATTCATGCATTGCTGGTGTGAGATCAAAGGTACCGACAGCAGCTGTCCCTATGCTGTTCCATATGCTACAGTAGACCATGTCTTCAAAAATAATAGAGGCTAATGAATTTATAGGTGGCTGGGCACTGGTTAAATGTTCATTGGCTGTGTCAACAAGAAAAATGTCCCTAGCATAAACCTTTCTTCTTCTTCTTCTTCTTCTTTGCGAAAAACAGCCACGCGGTGTGCACTCTGAGAAGCAGGCATTCTAAGTTCCAGTATCCAGCTACATCATGAGAAATACAATGGCATATGGCTTTTAGTGCCGGGAGTGTCCGAGGACATGTTTGGCTCGCCAGGTGCAGGTCTTCTGATTTGACTACCGTAGGCGACCTGCGCGTCGTTATGAGGATGAAATGATGATGAAGATGACACATACACCCAGCCCTCGGGCAGCGAAATTAATCAATGATGGTTAAAATTTCCGAGTCTGCCGGGAATCGAACCCGTGACCCCTGTGACCAAAGGCCAGCACGCTAACCATTTAGCCATGGAGCCGGACATGAAAAATATCATGTAAACTCCATCACCGTCTACGGATTGCTAGTGGTTGCAAGAGGTACCATACAGGGGATGATGGCCGAGATGTTGAAAAGGTTTGCCTCAAGGAAAGCTACCTAGCCACGATTGTTGTGAGTGGGTCCGTTCTTCTTTTAAGGAACCATTTATATTCAAAAACATAAAAATTGTACAATACTGTGTTTTATGGCAAACCCGTTGAGGGTCAGTTTCCTAAATAAAGGATTGTACATAATAATAATCCGCCTTTGTGGTGTAGTGGTTAGTGTGATTAGCTGCCACCCCCGGAGGCCCGGGTTCGATTCCCGGCTCTGCCACGAAATTTTAAAAGTGGTACGAGAGCTGGAACAGGGGCACTCACCCTCGGGAGGTCAACTGAGTAGAGGTGGGCTCGATTCCCACCTCAGCCATCCTTGAAGTGGTTTTCCGTGGTTTCCCACTTCTCCTCCAGGCAAATGCCGGGATGGTACCTAACTTTAGGCCATGGCCGCTTCCTTCTCTCTTCCTTGTCTATCACTTCCAATCTTCCCATCCCCCGCAAGGCTCCTGTTCAGCATAGCAGGTGAGGCCGTCTGGGCGAGGTACTGGTCATCCTCCCCAGTTGTATCCCCCGACCCAGAGTCTGAAGCTCCAAGACACTGCCCTTGATGCGGTAGAGGTGGGATCCCTCGCTACGTCCGAGGGAAACCCTGGAGGGTAAGCAGATTAAGAGAGAGATATAATAATAATAATAATAATAATAATAATAATAATAATATATAAACCAGAGGGAGTTAAAAGGTGCGGTTTGTAGCAAAATCTTTCAAATCGTCTCAGTAGTAGAGGACAAATCTTGCATTTCTTGAAAAGTCAACGGTAATATACAAAAGCAAAGTTACCTCTGTACAGGTCATGAAGGCCTTTGGAGGAGTGGAAGGTAAAGGCTTCCACCATTGTTAACCTCGGCACGTGATGGGGTAGAGTGGTTAGCTCTACGCCCGACCGCCTTTGCCCACAGGAATTAACCTGGTACTCATTTTTGCTGTAGGCTGAGTGAACCTCAGGGCCATATGGACCTCCGGAAGTGGAAATCTCGTTTCTTAAATTTTACGACTTCCTGACGGGGATTCGAACCCACGTTCTTCCGGGCGAACCGAGCACGCCTTTACCGCCTCGGCCAGGCAGCCCCTCAACGGTAATATACAGGTGTCCCAAAAAATACACTGACAACGCTTAATATGTTGTCCGTTTTTAAGAAGGAACCCATATTAAAAATCGCACGGCTTGGACGCTTAGCGCATCGAAGTGTGAGGTGGGTGTGCTTTCCACATGTCAATAAACCCAACATAAGTAGCACCCCGGCTCATTACAAACGGGGTGTGAACTGTATACCTCCTACGTCATTGCAGAGCCTACATCGGCAGTCCTGAGCCTCACGCTTATGACTCAATACGTGCGGTTGTCTTTGAAGAATTTCAATCGCTCCGTGGACTCGAGCAATAAGGTCCTACGCTGACGTTACATCATACTACATCCTTCATACTACCTACGTAGAACTATGCAAGCACCATGTCGGCCATTTCCGGAGCTGTGAACTGGTACATGTCGCACTGCAGTTAACAATGTAACGCAGTAGGATGCGCATGAACGACTGTGTGGAGGAATGTAGCGCAGGAATGTTATTAGGCTGAGGTCGTCCATCCGCAGTACACAGATGGCTAAAGGGTTGCATACCTTCTGTATTAAGAGACGAAATCGGAACAAATTGCCACAACCGTTTTCAGACTTCGACTCTCTCCTGCGCCCGAACCGTGCATTTTCGGACAGGGGTTCCTTCTTGAAAACCGACCAGTCCGCCATTCTGCACAACATGCTAAGCCTCGTTTCAGTTATTTATTTTATGGGTAAAGCTGAATATTTACCCGATATTCATTTCAATCGCTTAAAATTTTCACGCGTGGATGTGTCAAAGAACAATTCTTGCTCCGAGAAATGAAGCTGTGGACATCATCAACAGAATTACTCGGTGCTCTGCAAATATGCAAGTCTATCGACACGACAGAGCTTTTGAACAACTAGGAGTCACCTGGAGTACCCTCGAACATCCTGGAGCTGAAGATTATGGCACCGATTATCCTTCTGAAGAATGTGAATCCTCCTTCCCTTTGCAACGGAACACGACTCTCACTCAAGAAACTGATGCCGAATGTTATTGAAGACACCATCATGACCAGACATGTAGTATTCTTAGATTAATCTTTTTTCAGGTCAAGACATGCCTTAATGAATTATTTTATTACATTTTATCGTTTCAAATATTTATTTTATGGGTAAAGCTGAAAATTTACCCGATATAGGGTTGGCGTCAGGAAGGGCATACGACCATAAAACAGGGCCAAATACACATGTGCGACACAGTTCTCACCCGCGACCCCACAGGTGTGGGCGATGTAGTATTCATTCCTGAGATTCATCACTTCGGATATACAGTTTCAGTTTAGACATCTGCAGTTCCCCGTTTCTTTGAGTTTCGCTATATGCATCAACAAGGCATAAGGACAATCAAATTGTAGGACTCAATATTCTTATGGTCAGCTGTACGTGGGATATTCAAGAGTTGGAAAGGCAAACACACTATACATCTCAGTTCCAAATGGAAGGACACTTAATAGTTTATCCGGAAGCCCTATAGGGAAAAATTAGTTTGTTTTTATGCAATATGGTCTTTTGTATTGTTTTAAGTAAATTTGGTCACGAAACAGTTTCGTCCGGGAGCTGACTTACTTCTTACAGAATACTGTTGATCGTAAATGCGAGCTCACTGTATTAGCTGTACTGCACTTCGATTCAATCTCTGTTACTATATTACCATTCTGGGAGATTACACATCCTAAATACTTGAAATTATGTACCTGTTCCAGTTTTCTATTCCCAGCCTGATATTCAATTCCCTTACGTTTCTTATATATTGACATCACTTTAGTATTCGAAAGGCTAATTTTCATACCATACTCATTCCACCTATTTTTCAAATTCCAATTTTTTTCTATTTGCTTTACGTCGCACCGACACAGACAGGTCTTATGGCGACGATGGGACAGGAAAGGCCTAGGAATGGGAAGGAAGTGGCCGTGGCATTAATGAAGGTACAGCCATCTTCAGGGTTGCCGACAGTGGGGTTCGAACCCACTACCTCCCGGATGCGAGCTCACAGCTGTGCGCTCCTAACCGCACGGCCAATTCGCCCGGTTCCAAGATATTAGACTGCAGGCTTTCAGCACAATCTGCCATTAAGACCAAGTCATCAACATAGGCCAAACTGCTTACTATATTTCCTCCTACTTGAATCCCTCCCTGTCACTTTATACCTTTCAGCAGATGATTCATGTAAACTATGAATAGCAGAAGTGAAATATTACAGCCTTGCCTAACCACTGTAAGTACCCTGGACCAAGAACTTATTTTACCACAAATGTTCACCACAGCCCAATTGTCAACATAAATTCCTTTGATTGATTTTAATAATCTTACCTTAATCCCACAGTAGCACAGTATGGCAAACATATTTACCCTCGGTACTTTTTCATATGCCTTAAGGCATAATCGATTCCCTCGCTCTCGTATTTTGAAATCAAGTGATTCGTTTTTACCTCACAGGTCCCATACTACTGTCAATATTCCACAGTAGTACCGGCATCCCGATCATCATGTTGAATATCTCGTGGTAAATATTGTTAGTACTTACCCTTATGAAACATCGATGGAAAGGTTTGCTGAAAACAACAGTCTGTTTGCTGATGTCAGTAAATATTGAACATAGATAGTGGAATATTGGTGCATGCGCAATATTGTTTGGTGATATTTCCGTTGCCGCCTCTGTGGTGTAGTGGTTAGCGTGATTAGCTGCCACCCCCGGAGGTCCGGGTTCGATTCCCGGCTCTGCCACGAAATTTGAAAAGTGGTACGAGGGCTGGAACGGGGTCCACTCAGCCTCGGGAGGTCAACTGAGTAGAGGCGGGTTCGATTCCCATCTCAGCCATCCTCGAAGTGGTTTTCCGTGGTTTCCCACTTCACCTCCAGGCAAATGCCGGGATGGTACCTATCTTAAGGCCACGGCCGCTTCCTTCCCTCATCCTTGCCTATCCCTTCCAATCTTCCCATCCCGCTACTAGGCCCCTGTTCACTATAGCAGGTGAGGCCGCCTGGGCGAGGTACTGGTCATACTCCCCAGTTGTATCCCCCGACCAAGAGTCTGAAGCTCCAGGACACTGCCCTTGAGGCGGTAGAGGTGGGATCCTTCGCTCAGTCCGAGGGAAAAGCCGAACCTGGAGGGTAAACAGATGATGATGATGATGATATTTCCGTTGCGATGAAGCTAAATAAATGGCATAAACGTGTTTCATCGAGAGTTATCGCAAAAATACGCTACAGTAAAAAAAAAATCCACATCTTACATTTCTGCAATGAAGCAAATAATACTTTGGTCCACTCTTCAGCATAAAGCCTATTAACATCGTTAAGAAATTTTATATGGGGATGAAGCGACTAGCAGAATAAAGGGAGGAGTGGATTAGAAGAATACCTGCTCAAAATTATGAATCTTCGTCTGCTCACTGAAATTAACGAATGATAGGCCTACTTGTTATTTGCCAAACTCGACCTTAATTATCTATGTCTTCTTCTTCTTAGTCTTCTTCTAGCGTTTTTCCCACACATGCAGGGTCGTGGGTGCGAACTGAGTTTCAAATGTAGATTTGTCCCTGTTTTACGGCTGGATGCCCTTCCTGACGCCAGCCCTTTGTGGACGGATGTATTCACTATTGCATGTTTCTGTAGTGGTTGGTAGTGTGGTGTCTTGTCTGAATGTGAAGAGGAAAGTGTAGAGACAAGTACAAGTACCCAGTTCCCGAGCCAGAGGAATTAATCAGACGCGATTAAAATTTCCGACCCGGCCGGGAATAGAAGCCACGACCCTCCGAACCGAACGCTTCAACGCTGACTATTCAGTGAAGGAGTAGGATTCTTTAATGAACTAAGTATAAATGAAAAACGTTTATTGATTATTATGATATTTAGCAAATATCATTTAATAGGCCAAACAATTATCACTTGATATCTGCTCCCCTAAAATAATAATAATAATAACCTACATACATTATCACTATAGACCGTTATGCCTTTCAGCGTCCATTCTGCAAGCTCCTGTGAATTTACTAAACGTCGCCACAATCCTCTATTTGCAACTAGTGCTGTGGCCTCATTTAGTTCTATACCTCATATTTAAATCGTTAGAAACTGAATCTAACCATCGTCGTCTTGGTCTCCCTCTACTTCTCTTACCCTCCATAACAGAGTTCACTATTCTCCTAGGTAACTTATCCTCCTCCATTTGCCTCATTATTCGCCTCTGTGGTGTAGTGGTTAGCGTGATTAGCTGCCACCCCCAGAGGCATGGGTTCGATTCCCGGCTCTGCCACGAAATTTGAAGAGTGGTACGAGGGCTGGAACGCGGTAGACTCAGCCTCTGGAGGTCAACTGAGTATAGGTGTGTTCGATTCCCACCTCAGTCATCCCCTCCTCGTAGTGGTTTTCCGTGGTTTCCCACTTCTCCTCCAGGTACCTAATTTAAGGCCACGACCGTTCCTTCTCCCTTCCTTGTCTATCCATTCCAATATTTCCTTTCCCCCCCCTCCCACAGCCAATGGCCGTAGCCGTGTCGAAACACCGGATCCCGTGAGATCTCGAAGTTAAGCAACATTGGGCGTAATCAAGATTTGGTTCGGTTGCCATGCGCTGTTGGTGGGGGTAAGGGAATGGAGGAGCGGAAAGGAACTGGCCACCCTACCGTACGTAAACTCCGAGCCAGGCACACCTCTGCGGAGGTTCGGACCTGCCTTCGGGCAGAATACACCCTTACCTTTACCCCCTCCCGCAAGGCCCCTGTTCAGTATAGCAGGCGAGGCTGCCTAGTCCTCCTTCCCCTGTTGTATCCCCGACCCAAAGTCTCACTCCCCTGGACACTGCTCTTGAGGTGGTAGAGGTGGGATCCCTCGCTGAGTCCGAGGGAAAACCAACCCTGGAGGGTGAACAGATTAAGAAAGAAGGAAGAAATAATAATTTATTTAAATAGTGAATGTTATGGACAAAGTAGTGGAGAACGACTGCAAGATGAAAATACTGTAATAAAAAAGTAACGGAATTCCATCGATAAAGGCAGGTGATGTGAGAAATATAAAGATGGTTCTCCGCGGTTTCCCACTTTCACACCAGACTGTACATTAATTAAGGGTACGGTCGCTTCCTTCCAAGTCTTAGCCTGTCCTATCTCACTGTCGCAGTAAGACCTATCTGTGTCGGTGCGACGTTAAGCCAACTGAAAAAAAAATCTTTGTTTTGCACAATGTTCAACTGTTTGCTGTTGTTCAGTTTGTTTTACATCGCACCTACACAGATAGGTGTTATGGCGACGATGGGATAGGAAAGGGCTAGGAGTGGGAAGGAAACGGCCGTGGCCTTGATGATGGTAGAGCCCCAGCATTTGCCTAGTGTGAAAATCGGAAACCACGGAAAACCATCTTAAGGGCTGCCGACAGTGGGGTTCGAACCCACCGTAACCGCACGGCCAACAACTGATTGCTGACTGTATGACTCGAAGGTACGCTGTGACGGAGCTAAGACTCCCAGACAAGTGTCCATTTACTCTCTGGTCTTAAACCCCCCAGCCAAAATCAAAGTGAGCATGGGTCCAGACTTGTCTGGGATACTGAACAAGTCTTGGTTGTCTTAAAATATGTCTGATCGTTCTATCTCTTCATTCGTGATACGATCTGCCCATCTCACGTTAAGCATTCTTCTATAGCACTACATTTCCAAAGCTTTTAATTAAATTTCTTTCGGAGCTAGATATTGTCCATGTTCCACGTCCATATACTGCCACGCTCCTGTCAAAAGTCTTCAAAAGTATATTTGTAATTCCTGTATTAACGTTAGTCCAATCAACAATATCGATTTCTAAATCTACGAATGCCATGTTCATGAGCACGTCCTATTTAAATCGATCCTCTATGATCAGACGTAAAGTGAGAATTGCTTCACGTGTTCCTACATTTATTCTGAAGCCAAGCTGATCACCCAACTCAGCTTCAACTTGTCTTTCCATTCTTCTGTAAATAATACGTTTCAAAATGTTGTCTAATGGAGTGGGAATTTTCACACTTTTTTGAAGTCAGTTGGTACTTCTCCTGTATCTCCGGTTTCTCCCAAGGCAGTCACTAATTCTGGCGGTACGTCGTCATTTCCAGGAGCCTTTTTCTTTTTAAGTATCTTGAAGCTCTGTTGAATTCCCCCCTCAGAATTGGGTCTTGCATTTCATCAGCATCAACAGCCTCTTCTTCTTCCAGAACCTTATTATCTACTCCCCGCCCCCAACTTGGTATTGATGTAGGAATCAAACCAGTATACAACAATGTACCATTGTTCGAAGTGAGCAAATGTCTTCTCTTAAGAAAGGCCTTCCTTGTCTTCCTTACTTCTGCACTGCTTTTTTAAATTGCCTCTGTTAACTCCTATGAACAATTGTACAGACTGTGTAGTGTTCTCTCACTTGATAGACTACGATAAAAATCTTCCTTGGTTATGATTACAGCCAGGGTTTCCATGTATTATCAAATCTCAAAATATGCATGCATATGGCAAAAAATGCACGATAAACTGGAGAATATGCACTATCAAGATTCAGTTCCTTTTGAAACATTGTACAACAGCTAATTTCTCCAAATTATCTTGATTTCAGCTCATCCGTTTTTCTGTCAGCACATTCTTAAGCACAGAAAATTATCTTTCTACGTTTCACAAGAAGTGACAGGTGCATAAAGACATTTGGGACAAAGTGAGGTCAAATTATACGTCTTTTGCATTTTCACCACAATGCGTCTTTTATAAGCTTGACGAATTCAAAATTAGGATTTCAACGGATCACTTTGTTCAACTTATATCTAGCTGCCGCAGCTACTTCTCTGTGCGATGATGGCAGACACGATGCGATGCGAAGTAAGTTATTTCGTTCCTGCCACAGCTGAACGGGCAGCTCTTTGGCCATCGAAAAGAAATGATAAGAGGAAAACAGAAACACACAGGATGTATGTGTTGTACATACATAAAGGAGAGTACGTGAAATTAAGCGCAGGGGTACGGTCACAACAAGCCGGGGCCCAAGGAAGACCCGGAGAGCACCCCGCAGAAGCAAACCCGACAAACACCAAAGGGAGAAGGGAAAGCGATTTATTTTACAGCGACGTAGAGTATCTCGGGCGCGCATTTCGGAAAAATAATACAAAGAATTACATAAGCAGATTACAGAGATTAAGCTTGTACAATGTTTGGGGTCGGCATGAAGGTAGAGTAAGGGTTCGGGTAGTGTTGTAAGAGAAGGTAATAGAGTGTAGTGGTAATGTTCGTGATGGGAGTGGCAAGTAGTCGGAGGAGATCAAAAGTAGGGAGCGGCGAAAGGAAGAAGTTTGGTTGTGGTGCGGAAAGGTTAACAGTTGGCGACGGTGGGGCGGGTGACGGGGGGGTCGGAGGAGGAGGAGAGGGTGGAAGGCGGGAAAAACGGTCAAGCCGCGGGGGAGGGGGGGGGGGGAGAGTGCTCCACACGATGGATTCGCCCTCGAAAACGGACGCCATTGGTGGTGAGATGCTCTACGTCGGCAAGTGAGGCGAGGCGAAGGCGAACCATGAAGGTCGGGCCGTCGGTGTTGAAGATTCGAAACACCCGGCGGACAGGGACGCCCTCCTGTTGCAGTTCCTGCAGGATATCCTGTTCAGTGACGGCAGGTTCAATCCCACGGATCACTCAGCTCGGTGATGAGCTGGTGTGGAGGAATCTTCACGGGATGGCAGACACATTTGAATGTCCTCAATAACTGGTAATGATTGCCTAGCGAGTGAGAGTTCCGGGAAGGAAAATCCAGGATAACAGCGGAAGAGGGTTCCGTAAGCTGCTAGCTCAGTGACGCGGCGTCAAACTACAAGTTTTATTTTGTTCGTCTAACATAGACGAAAAAATGTGCCGTCAATGAGTAATGAACAATTTATGGCTCGATTTACAACACTGTATAACTGGGACACGTTATTCCCATGAATTACAGAGTTCGACGAGGGACCTTCAGGCTTACTTCAATGTTTACTCAAGCGACAGATAAGAAAGTGTTTGGTTAATTGGATTATAGGACCTCTAACGTATATATTGATTGTCTGATAGAATGCCAGGAATGCATTCTCTCCGTCTTTCAGTAATAGGCATACTGTATAACGTGGAGAAATGGTCCCAAATTCTGAAAACTAACATTCATAAAATGTACTATCATGCAAGTTAATATTATATATGCGCCAAAGTCAGAAGAAATGTCGTATTATGCAATATTAAACGTCCAAATATTCCCTGTTAAATCCAAAATCTTCAAAATATGCATTATGCATCAATTTTCTCCTAAAAAGGCCAAAACATTCAAACATGCAGGGAAAATGAACGGTTATTTGGAACTGTTAAGCCATAAAACGAACATTTGCAAAGTTTGAGAACTGTGACCAGCTTATTTAAAAACATGCATTTGCATGGAAATCCGGGCTCTAGTTATGATATATAAAATTATTCGTAATTTGGGACACCCAAGTATATCATGTAAAACAAATTCAGTAATTCACAATTATAATACAAGAAATGCTAATAATATCCACTGCACTGTTATCCATTCAAATAAATATGGAAGTAATTCCATATAACATTATTCAAATCAAATCAAAATATCTTTATTTGCAAATGAGGTGTCTACCTCGGTGGCAAATGGTACACTAAAATACATTATTGTCAAGCACTAAATATTAAATTAACAAGAGAAGAAAATTTTCCCAAAATACAATATTATACAATTTATGCTAACAATTTATTTCTCTTAAACACACAGCTCATCCTTAAGAAATTTATATTGTTTACAAAATTCTACTTATAATATCTACTGTACTACTTACAAATATAGTCAACTGATATACAGTATGTGGAATTACTTCAAATGATACTATACAACTGGTATAAGATTAAAATTTACATTGCATTTATTTACCTAATTATTTTCTTACCCATTCTGGAACCTAAGTAGCATAACAACCTGCTCCGTCTTAACCAGAGCCCCTTTTGCCACCACTTTTCAGAGTTCCTGCAGGGCCTTCACAGCTAACGTAGCGGTCCCAGGGCCCTCGAAGTCCCCACTGTACTTCACCCCTACAGGCAGTCCCCTACTTTGGCTGTCCAAACTCCTTAGACCAGGGGATGGAATTAATTTATTCACACACTTTTTTTATTTACATTAACCTGCACTGGTGGAATGCCCTCTAACATTTCATTTGTTTCCTCTGCTGCTGTTTATTCTCTTTTTGAATATCTGTACAGATTTTGGAAAAGGATCAAACGCTACCCCTGGTAAACTGTTCCACTTCTTCACACCCTTCCCAATGTATGAAAATTTACCCCAATCGTTTCTGCTAAAATTCCTTCTAATTTTATATTTGTGGTCAGACCTGCCGATATAATTGTTTTCCAACTGAAGCCTCTCATGGATATCTCCCCATGCTCCTGTATAGTCTCTATATAATCCTATAAGTCTAGTCTATAAGTCTAGTTTTCTCCCTTCTCTTACTCAAGTTCCTCTAATATTTCTGATACACTACTCTTTCTCCTGAACTCCCCTATTAAAAATCTTGCTGCTTTCCTCTGCACACTATCTATTTCTTTTATTAGGTATTCTTGGTGAGGATCCCAAACACTGTTTGCACATTCCAATAATGGACGAACCATACTTAAGTAACTTTTTTCTTTTAATTCTTTGTTGCATCCTTTAAGTAGCCTCATTATGACATGTAACGATCTGTATGCTTTCCCAACAATGTCATCCACATGACCCTTCCAGTGCAAATTACTTTCAAATCTCACACCTAAGTATTTGCATTTGCCATCTTTTGGGATAACTACCTCATCCAAAGTATACTTAAATTCAGTTTTAAAACTCCTGTTTGTAAATGTTGTAACAGTTGATTTGCCTCCATTAACCTTCATATTATTCTCCTCAACCCATTGCTGGATACTCTCAAGGTCCCTTTGTAATTCTGAACAATCCTCAATGTTATTTATTTCCCTATAAACAATTATGTCATCTGCATATAATCTTATTTTTGATGTTATACTATTCCCTAAATCATTTACGTATATTAAGAAAAGTAACGGATCGATTATAGTACCCTGTGCAATTCCCTTCCAAACTTTCTCTTCTTGTGATACATTATTTCCTACTTTGACTTTCTGAACCCTTGAATTTAGAAATGTTTTTATCCAACGTGTAACCCGTACGTCCAATCCTATTCCCTCCAATTTCTTTAATAATATTCCATGTTCCACTCTATCAAAGGCTTTGGAAAGATCTATGGCTATGCAATCTAACTGGCCTCCTGAATCCAATTGATCTGATATGTCCTGCTGAAATCCCACCAGTTGTGCTGCACAAGCAAATTTCTTTCTAAATCCATACTGGCTCCTCATGAACCAATTTTTATCATCACATATCCCTCTGATGTACTTTGATATTAAACTCTCCAGTATTTTACAAACTGTACTGATCAGGCTGACTGGTCTGTAGTTCTCTGGTTTCCTTTTATCATCCTTTCCTTTATAAATTGGTATTATTATAGATTCCTTCCATTCCTTTGGAATTACACTATTATTTATGACATAGTCAAAGAGAAATTTTAAATAAGGCACTATGTACCACCCCATTGTCTTTAACACCTCACCAGAAATTTGATCACTTCCTGCTGCTTTTCCTTGCTGAAGCAGTTGGATTTCTCTGACAATATCTTCATTTGTGAATGAGAAGCTTCTTGTTTCCCTCTGTGTCTCTCCCTCTCTGTTTCGGTTTCCAACTCCTGACAATCATCTACTGAATCTCTGAATTCCCTAATAAATGGGTTTGCTTTCTCAGTATCTGTTAAATAGTGATCACCCCCTTCTCCCACCATTGTAGGAATTTGGATTCCTTTTCCTTTTTTATTCCTGATATATGAATACACCTTTTTCCATTTCCCTTTGTGGTCATTACCCTTTTGAAGTATGCCATTCATATATTTCTCTTCTGCTTCCTTTTTCACTCTATTCAGTTCCCTCATTAGCTGTTTTCTAGTTTCTCTACTCTCCCTACCCTCTTTGATTTTCCTGTTTACTATTCTACATTTTCTTTTTAATTTTCTTATTTCCCTTGTATAATAAACAGGGTCTGAGGTCATTTTACCCTTCTTAACAGCTACAAATCTCTTCTCTCCTTCCCTAATGATTCCTTTAAATTTACCCCAAAGTGTATCCACATTACTCCCTTCACTTATCCAGCAACTGAATTGTGATTTAAGGTAAGTCCCAAATTCATCAACTTTAGTTTTTCTGTACAATTTCTTGTCTTGTGTGACCCTCTTATTAAGCCTTTTTGGTACCAGTCCTACATCCATTATTACAGCCTTATGGTCACCTATTCCTTCAATTACCTCAGTTTTATCAACAATTTCCCATGGTTTAACCAAGAATACATCTAGTAAGTTACTGAGATGAGTCAGTTCTCGTACTACTTGTGTAAATCCTCCCTCCCAAATTAATTTATTTGCCAGTTTATGTTCATGGGCTTCACTTGCAGCTCCATTTCATTCAATTTCAGGCAAGTTTAGATCTCCCCCAATTATTACCATATCATTATTATTGTTTTTATGAGTATAATCTATTATTTTCTCAAATATTTCCATGTCTCTTTCCTCTCTTCCAGGCCTGTATGTTCCTATAATTCCCACCTCCTTCATATTATCACAGACTAATTTTATCCTTAATATTTCATCCCTTTCATCGGTAAACCATTCATGTGAACAATAAGTTTCCTTCACCAGAATTAACACCTCCGCCCTCCCTTTTTATCTCCTCGGTCTCTACAATAGACTGTGTACCCTTCTGGAAATACTTTTCTATTACGTACCCCTTCTCTCAACCACAATTCCACTCCTATCACCATATCAGTCTCATAAGATTCCATCAATGTACCAAATTTTAATTGTTTATTTACTACACTCTGACAGTTTACCAAGAGCAATCTCAGACCCCCTTCCTCCCTAAAACTTGACTGTTGCAATTGGGTAACTTGAAATTCCTTACTTTCCTGAGTTTCATTTTCTAGTTGACTGAGCCAGCTTGAAGTACAGCTGGCTCTTTCTACTAGTTTTCCTGGTCAGTATTATAACTCAAGGGAGTTGCCTTTTTTCCAGTACATATCTTAAGATTAATAAAATCTAGAACAATATTTGCTATCTTTTGTTTACCTGAATTGTTTAGATGAAGGCCATGCTTTGTGTAACAGTGTCTCTCGAAACTGCTGCTGTCAATTACCTGTGTATTACGAAAATGTTTACAAATTTTAACCATAGCCTATCTGTATTAACTTTGTCCACTTCAATGTTCACACACGAGTCTCTAATCAAATCATGCCTTTGGGGCACGTTCACTACAAAGATGTTAGTGTGTCAGCTTACGTAGTGTTCAAGTTTAGAAATGACGTTCTTAGCGTCGTTGTGAGCTACGTCGTTCGCCCCGCCGATGATCACTACTGCATCACGACTTCCGAGATTTCTTGCTGCCTGTTCCGTGTTTTCCAATACCTTCTTGATTGGGGCCCGAGGATAGATGACTGCCGATGCTGCAATATTTTCATTGTTCATTTTCTCCGCAATTCCCCTCGCCTGGCTATCACCAAATATAAGAATGCTCGACACTTTCGCCGGTGCACTGTGTGGGATTTTAGGCTTAACTTTGCCGCTTCCCGTAACGGATTTTGCGCTATGCGTTGACTGCTTCCCATACGGATAAGTCCTTGCGTATCGCTTACTTCCCTCAGGGCTGAAAATCTATATTTTGGTGTCAATTACAAAGTTGTCTTTATTTAACTGTACACTTTTCCTCCTAGAATCTGAAGCAACTTGACATCACGCGCTAGAATTCACGGAGCCACCTGTGTTCTGAGTGTTTACTGGTACCGGTACTTTCGATTCCAGTAAACGTACCTTCTCCTTTAAAATCTCATTATCCGCTTTTAATCGTTGTAAATCCTGTTGCAATAAAGAGAGAATCACAAGTACATTATCATTACCTCCATCCTCCAAGGAATGAGACGCCAGCGATTTGTTGACCGTTGTAGGCCTAGATTTGTTACCGCTATTCAAATTGCTCTCGCCACAGCTCACACAGGTCCAAGTATCTTCATTTTTTGCAAACCCAGCACTACACATACACTCAAAATGGTACCAAATTAAATACTTTTCACACTGGATACCATTCTTCACTCGCTTCTTGTTTACACCACACTTATTCCCGATTATTTCGCAAGAGAGCCGGGAGCTATCTTCACTTACATCCTTCGCTGACGCCATCTTGAAAAAAGGGCTGTTAAGTCTCTACAATAACCTGCCGGAAGATATAAAGAACGCCTCTTCAATACAAATGTTCAAAAAGAGGTTAAAGAATTATCGTAAGTAGAAGAAATGTAGATTTAATACATTTTGAAACTGACTGTTACATTTTCCTTCTTGTATATTTAGTAGTTTGTGTGTCTGCTTGTTTACTCTTACAGCGCATCATTATGAAACAATTAAATTATAAAAAACAAAACATATAATATGATTATATTTATAAGATATTATACTTGTAAAATAGCCCGACTTTATGAATTCATTTTAAAGTTAGCACGAAGTAGTTCTCAGGGCAATACTGTGTGATTTCTAGCTAGGGCTTGGTACGGGAGGCAGGGTCCTATGTACGAGAACATTTTTAAAGAGGTTGAATAATAGTTTTTAATTCAGAAAATGCATTTCAAAGTGCACATCACCTTACTGTTGATAGTCGCTGTCTTCAACATCGCCTTTTGATGACCCGTGTTCCCAGTTCACCAGGCTGAACGGGACTGGAATATGTTCTGCAAGTTGTCAATATTTCGTTGAGATAAGGCCGGAACACCCAGGTCGGTTGATTTGGGTTTGATTCTCGAACTTTCGACGTTCTAGATGATCTCCGACGTTCTCCGACCATCTCCGACAATGTTGCGGGGTTACCACTCGTCACATAATTTACACGAGTGTCCAAAATTACATAGTCCCCCGACACTTTGGTTTAACAGCACTGTTTCCTTTAATATGGTTGGGATATGCCGTCGAATTCACTCTTAATCTTGTAGATAGAATTTATGAGTTCACTAAAGATGAAGATGCGGGTAGCATCGAAATTGGAAGAAAATAAAGCACAGTTCATGAATAGAAATAATGAAACTGAAAATTGTTCACGCACTTGGCACAATTCGTGGTGATTTTCCACTAAACAAAGTAGCACTTGACATTGAAAGAAATGTATGACTGCTCTAGAGTTTATCAAAGACACTGCTGTCAGTCATGCAATAATACTAAACACTTGGACGAAGAAATAACGTTGAAATGAAAAGCACAGTTCGTTGTTATGCGCACTTCACATAAAATAAAATAGGCGACTGTTCGAGAGTTTATCAGAGACATAGCTGTCAGTCACATACAAATAATTTACACAGTTCAGAAGAAATAATACACAGTTCTCTTTGAATTGAAAAAACTACAGTTTGTGTCGTAGCACACGATTATACTTTTATCATGGTAATCACTTGCATTAACATTCATGGAAAAGCTCGAACACTTTCATAAATACTCGTGTCTATTAATGAAATTATGCTGACTGAGATTTTTAAAAAAATGTCACAGTTAATAGTAACGTAGTAGTGTCACACTGAAATTAATGATATGTGTTCAGAGATTAAGTTCTGCTGACTGAGACTTAAAAGGAAACATCACAGTTCCTGGCATATCGCAGTAGTGTTACATTGTAATTAATGATGTTTGTTCAGAGACTAAGTTTCACACAGGTAACGTGGTAATAAACTCAGTTCCACAAGAACGAAAGTAAGTTATATCGAGAAGTTTCTACATGCGCACAGAATATAAGTTCAACTTGACTGTTGTCAGCTAAGTCCAATACAAGACTTGTCATAATCAGAGTTCCAATACGCGCACAGATCATAAGTTCAACTTGATTGATAGACCCAGTGTCCATTATAAAGATTTTGTAATACATTAGAGTTCACGCGCGCACAATTTATAAGTTCAACACGACTGTCAGAGTTTAAGTCCCACATGAAGACTTTAAATATTCGAAGATAGCCTTTGTCAGCACTTCGACTAACACTGCAGCGTGGAGAGTCAGGCTGGACACCCAGCTATGACTGTCTGATCAGGGTCAAGTGTGCTCAGCTTATATTTAGTTTGGGGCTCCTACGTCATCAGATAACGTGATCCCTTTGAAGCGGATTATCTCGCGAATTCCTCGACGGATTTTCTTGAGATTCATAATTTGAGACTTTCATGTTATTCTCTTCAAAATGGTGTATCGTTCAAGTCGCTGCGATTACTATTATAGGAGTTTAAAAAAATTTCCGCATCGAATGTTCGCGTACATACCAGGCCATGCAGGCTACACGTGGCGTCAGGCGGGAAGTCTACCCTGTCCCTGCAGCTACGTCATACACACACAGCTGTCGCTGGCTCGCCTGCTCGCTCCTGCGAACGTAAACAGACCAAGCTCGCTCTGAACGTCTTGCGCGATGAAGTACAATTAATAGTCAAAAAATACGGCATGTACAGGTCGTAACCGGTACAATATATTAATATTTTATGATACTAACGTAACTTACGTGTGATATGTAGTACTTAGATCTATTCATGTAACCAAAATTATTATTATTAATTAATTTGATGTAACGAACTTACATTACTGGAGTGTATTAATTTACTTTTTAAATACTATGTAGCCATGATAATAGTAGAATGTCCTGCACCACAGTGAGCTTCAGCTCAGGTACCTCGGGTAATAAATAAATAAAATAAATAAATAGTTATGCTACTATCCAATATCCAAAATATTAATCTACTTCCTTTAAGACTTAATTTCCTAATGAAATGAAATGGCGTATAGCTTTTAGTGCCGGGAGTGTCCGAGGACAAGTTCAGCTCGCTAGATGTAGGTCTTTTGATTTGACCCCCGTAGGCGACCTGCGCGTCGTGATGAGGATGAAAGAATGATGAAGACGACACATACACCCAGCTCCCGTGCCAGCTCCCCACATTGCCGGGAATCTAACCCGGGACCCCTGTGACCAAAGGCCAGCCATGGAGCCGGACAATTTCCTGCACTTGTGTTTTGGATGTACTTACAATTTGCTTTACGTCACGCCGACACAGATAGGTCTTATGGCGACGATGCGTGAGAAGGAAGCGACTGTCGCATTAACTAAGGTACAACCTGGTGTGAAAATGGGAAACGATGGAAACCACCATCTCCACAGCTGCCGACAGTGGGATTCGAACCCACTCTCTCCCGAATGAAAGCTGACAGATACGTGACCCAAACCGCACAGCCAGTCGCTCGGTGGAGTTTTCTGCTGCACTAAGGCGAATTCGCATCGGTTGCGGGTTGTGGGTTCGGATCCCATTGGTGTTTGGTTGGCCATTTTTGTTCTGTACTTACAGTAACATCTCTTCAACACGTAGGGGAGAAGGGGGCACATTTGAACATGGGGCACATTTGAACAATTTGAATAATCCGCCAAACAATTGAAAGTCCTAATATCTAATTTCATTATTTGAGAGTGGCACCCCTGCTCTTCAGCTGAGATTTGTTTTCCCGCCATTCATTTGTTGTGTTTGGTGTGGGTGAATGAACAAGTATTATGCTGCATTGAAAGTAAATTTGCCAAGTGAACTTTGTAAGGTGTTTGTGACTGTGTTGTTCCATAAAAGGTAAGTTTGTTTCTGCTGTACTACATATTAATGGGTTGTGTAGCATGCCAGTAGAACAAAGCTGTTGCAAGGTCTTGCTGTTCAGCAGAATTTAAGGTTATGGTTAATGGCTGCATGCGGGGTAGATTTGAACACTGCCTTTGGGGGCACATTTGAACACTGTTCAAATGTGCCCCACTGTAAGTACACATGTTTATGAAGCAAAATATAACAAAAAACTCCTACTGATTAGTTTGAATTTCTTTTAGAACTGAGGAAAACTATGGTTCGTACGTACATTAAGAAGAGAAACAAACCGGATGTCCCGGAGGAAGTTATAAGGGAGGCTGTAAGAGCTGTCATGGGGAGAAGTCTTTCGTTGAGGGAGGCTGCTTCAAAATATGGAATGACTCACACTGCATTGTACTACAGAGTTAAAAAGGAGAAGAATGACCTAAACAAATCTCGTGTGTTTCCTTCGCGGTATACAAGTCGGCAAGTGTTCAGTGAAAATCAAGAGCTAATGCTACAAGATTACATTGTTAAGTGCTCTAAAATTAGTTACGGAATGACTTACATGCAAATCCGTCAGTTCGCGTACGATTATGCTAAGAAATCAGGCTGTAAATATCCAACTACCTGGGATGAAAACAACATTGCAGGAATTGACTGGGTACAGGGATTTATGAAGCGACATAAGAAACTTGCTCTTCGTAAGCCTGAAAATACAAGTCTCACCAGAGCCAGTGCGTTCAACAAACCAAATGTAATGGAATTTTATGACAATTATGAGCAAGCACTTAAATTGGTGCCGATCAGTGCGGACAGAATCTTGAATCTCGATGAAACGGGGGTATCTACAGCTGTACAGTCTCCAAATGTTGTTGCACAGGTGGGGGTAAAGCAGGTTGGGCAAGTAGTTTCTGGAGAGCGTGGAACAATGATAACAGTTTGTATGATAATCAATGCTATTGGTAATAGTTTACCACCTGTTTTCGTCTTTCCAAGGGCGAGACTTGCTGACTCACTGATGTTTGGTGCACCACCTGGAAGCCTGGGCCTAGTCAATAGTCCTAGAAGTAGCTGGATGACAAGACCTTTGTTTTTAATGGTACTGGAGCATGTCAAGAAAATGACTAGGTGTTCGAAGGAAGACCCTATCATTTTGTTAATGGATAATCACGAGTCCCATTGCACTCTAGATTCTATTCTGTATGCCCGAGAGCATGGTATCGTTTTGGTCACTTTCCCCCCGCACTGCACACACCGGCTGCAGCCACTGGATGTAGGAGTCATGGGGCCATTCAAAGGAAAGCTACGAATCGCACAGCACGACTGGATGACTGCTAATCCTGGTAAAACAATTACAATTCATGACTTAGCAGCATTAACGAATGTTGCTTTTCAAGCTTCCTTCACTGTGAAGAACATAACTGCTGCTTTTTCTAAGACAGGAATATGGCCTTTTTCTAGGCTTGCTTTCAGTGATGACGATTTCGAGCCATCATGCGTTACCAGTGAGGAAGTCACTGTTTCAGAGAACTCTGTCCCTTCTGTTACCAGGCCTGGAACACCTAGGCCTACTGGAAAACCTTGCGAGGAAACTCAAAGATCACAAATGGCGAACCTTTCACCAGAAGATGTTCGACCCTTTCCGAAAGCTGGACCTAGTTGCGAAAAAAGACAAAGAAAGAAAGCCAAATCCCGCATTTTAACAGCTACCCCAGTTAAAGACTGCATTGAGGAGAAAACTATAGCGAGGGCTGCTCTAAAGAACAAATATGACAGGGAGGCTAACAATCAAAGCAAATTTCGAGGAAGTCAGAAGAAACCTAAGAAACAACTGACTTTTTCATCGTCCAGTGAAAGTGATGAGGATATTTCAGTTCACGATGAATCAGATTTTGAGACATTTGAAGAAATCGTGGGGTCTCCTGAGATGGGAGACAATGAAAAAATATTAACAGGTGACTTTCTGTTAATTCGATACGCTACAAAGAAAAACAAGGTGTTGTTTGTAGGTCAAGTAATCGAAATATCCGACAGTCTTACATATAAGATAAAATTCATGCGCAGGTACGGGGAGACATGGAAATTTCTATTTCCGGAAATAGATGATATCAGTGAAGTTGAAAGAGATGATATTGTTGTCAAACTTCCACCGCCATATACTTCAGGTGGAACTGCACGCAGTGCAGCATTGAAAACTTTCGGTGTGAACTTCAACTTTTGCAAGGACAAAGTTATGTAATCAAGTGAAAAGTGTCCTTCAAACAACATAAATCTTACATAATTGATGTATTTTGTACCGATTTATGTATGTTCATAAGTGCCCCATGTGTAGTTCAAAGGTACCCCAGGGGTGGGGTAGTTATGAACATGTTACATCCTTATCGTTTTCTATTAATAGGGTGCATCAGAGCCTTAATTTTGTGGTTCATTCGATTTGAAACTATGTAGAATATGTTACTCTTTCAAGAATGTTGTGATTTCGATGATTAAAATAATTTGGGTAGTAAGAAAAAAACATTTCTCAAAATTTGTTCAAATGTGCCCCCTTCTCCCGAACCCACTCTCTCCCGAATGAAAGCTGACAGATACGTGACCCAAACCGCACAGCCAGTCGCTCGGTGGAGTTTTCTGCTGCACTAAGGCGAATTCGCATCGGTTGCGGGTTGTGGGTTCGGATCCCATTGGTGTTTGGTTGGCCATTTTTGTTCTGTACTTACAGTAACATCTCTTCAACACGTACTAAATGTACGTAACACGACCTAATAGGTTGAAAGTCGATTTCGATTACGATGCGGTCGTGAAAATTCAATATTCGTTGACTCTAAGAATGTGTCCACACCATTCAGCAATTTCTTCAGGTCCTCTGCTGACTCAGATAAAATAGCAATATAGTCGGCAAATCCCTGAGTTTTAATTTCCTCTCCTCGGATTTTAAATTCCTCCTTGATTTTCTTTACCACCTGTTCTATATTAACATTGAAAATGAGGAGGGGACGAACTGCAGCCTTGCCTCACTCCTTTCTGGATTGCTGCTTCTTTTTCAAAGCCCCCGATTCTTGAATCTATAAATAAATAAATAAATAAATAAATAAATAAAAGTGTAAACAAATTATCTCCTACTGTATATGATTGTGGCACTTGCTGATATGGCATCCAAAATATGTGAATACAAGTTGACAGCACTGTTAATTTCTGTCAGAAGCTAACGTCACCGGCGATATCAATGAGAGGCAGCACAAACAGTAGCGATGTGTAACGAAGATATCGATTTCACGGGACTGTTTTATATCAGGACATCTCTCATTGCAAGCTCTGAGCTTTAACACTCGTGACTTTATCACAGCTCCACTGGTGACAAGAGGTATGCAATATTACAGTTCGAGCGCACAGATTTATCTTTGATCTGATAGATTTTAGAGAATTAGTCGCCTGTTCAAACTCGTTCTTTTCAGCAGGCGTTCACGACCTATGCTGAAGGCAGCCGATGTTTCTATCGCGGAAAATGTAACTGACGTTCTTAGAAACGTCACATTCCCTTAGACCGAAGTCCAAATAAAACGTATGTTCCGAGGTTTATGATTACGAGATGAACAGATTATAGCTGCTAACAACTGGTCTAGCCTGATTGCGTTTGGGAGGTGAGAAACCCTACGCGTTCAGACTGTATAGACTTGTCCTTTGAATATAAGTTTCGTTTATTTCCTTTAAAAGAAAGCACATGAAAGGAAGATGTGGGAGTTATCTAATCAGGTCGGTAGATGCAGAGTGTGTCTTGGCACATAATTGGCCACGGCTGGTCCGTGGTCCAACAGCTCTGCACTCTGACCGGGCAAAGGAGCAGAAGAGGGGTGGCCACGGCTCTACCGTGGCTCTACGCCTCTGGATTCGGAAGACGGAACAGGGCTGGACCTCACGGCTGGCCCCAACTGTCGGCTGTCCTGAGAATGGTTTATAAATCATTCCGTAATCTAAACTTCAGTATTTTCTACAGTTATCAGTTATGGGAAAAGTACAACCGAAATGTAATTGGGCCGAATTACAGTTTCCTGAGAAACATTTTTACGAGTTTCTCTTTCAACAAGTAATCAGTCAAATTACAATTACTTTGCTGAAGGCCATTTTTTGACAATCTGTTTTACGTCGCAGGGACACAGATAGGTCTTATGGCGTCGATGAGATAGGAATGGGGTACATTATATTTCTTTGTTTTAGTATAGGAATAAAACAGATTAATACATTTATAGTTGAGTAGTATCGTAAACAAAATTTGAAAATGGATTTTTAGGAAAGTAGATTAGTGTTGTATCTTGTACATCAGGGTTTATTAAAATTGGAATAGAGATCATATTTATCCCGAATTAAAAAGAGCTAATTTAACTATGTTTACGTTGATGTTATTATTTTTAGAGCAGTTTATACTTTCTATATATATGCCTATAATTTTCTTCTTCTTAATCTGTTTATCCTCCACGGTCGGTTTTTCCCGCGGACTAAGCGAGGGATCCCACCTCTACCGCCTCAAGGGCAGTGTCCTGGAGTTTCAGACTTTGGGTCGGAGGATACAACTGGCGAGAATGACCAGGACCTCGCCCAGGCGGCCTCACCTGCTATGCTGAACAGGGGCCTTGTGGAGGGATGGGGCGATTGGATGGGACAGGCAAGGAAGAGGGAAGGAAGCGGCCGTGGCCTTAAGTTAGGTACCATCCCGGCATTTGCATGGAGGAGAAGTGGGGAAACCACGGAAAACCACTTCCAGGAGGGCTGAGGTGGGAATCGAACCCACCTCTACTCAGTTGACCTCCCGAGGCTGAGTGGACCCCGTTCCAGCCCTCGTACCACTTTTCAAATTTCGTGGCAGAGCCAGGAATCGAACCCGGACCTCCGGGGTTGGCAGCTAATCACGCTAACCACTACACCACAGAGGCGGACATGCCTATAGTCAACTTTGTATATTCCATTCTGAAATTTATTCATGCTCTAGTGGGTATAGTTGTGAATTTATTATATTATTGTTGCGTCCGGCTCCATGGCTAAATCGTTAGCGTGCTGGCCTTTGGTCACATGGGTCCCGGGTTCGATTCCCGGCAGGGTCGGGAATTTTAACCATCAATGGTTAATTTCGCTGACACGGGGGCTGGGTGTATGTGTCGTCTTCATCACCATTTCATCCCCATCACGACGCGCAGGTCACCCACGGGTATCAAATCAGAAGATCTGCACCTGGCGAGCCGAACATGTCCTCGGACACTCCCGGCACTAAAAGCCATACGCCATTTCATTTCATTATTGTTGCATTGATTACCACTAAATGTTAGTGTTTAAGGGAGATTTGTGTATTTCATAATTGTGTTTAAATAGTTTAAAGAAAATGTTGGTTTGTGATACCAAAGTTTTAGGGGACTACTTTAAACCATTTTATGGTCGTCGTCTATTTTTTGAGTTTTTGTTTTTATTTATTATAACAACAATTTTAATTATGATAGGGTTTTACTTTATTATACATGAATTAGTAGTTTTAATTGAGTGAGAGGTGTTTGTTTAATTTGAATAGAAGTTCTATTGTTATTACTTTCTTATTTGATTGAATGTCTTTGTTGTTTATGGGATTTGTGCTATTTATTTCGTCTTTAGTGATTTTTATAGCGAGGAATGGTGATTTGGCAATTAATCTGTTTATTATTTTGGTTTTAATATTTGTTTTGTCTATGATGTTTTTATTAGACCAACTTTAATTATAATTTTATTAGGATGAGATTGTTTGTGATTGATTTCTTACTGTTTAGTAATTTATTATCAGAAAATAAAATCTTACAATGCGGGATTATTAACGGCTTTATCAAATCGGACTGGAGTTGTAGCGTTGTTGATGGCTGTTGTATGGATAATAAGATATGGGACCTGAACTCATGTGTATTATCCAGTTTTTGGTACGGTTCCTTTTGTTGTAATGTTAATTAGAGCTATAGTAGTAACTATAGTAGACTTTTGGCTGCTGTAAAATGGGAAGACACAGAAAACCATCTTCAGGACTGGCGACAGTGGGGTTCGAATCCACTACTCCCGAATACAAGCTGATAGCTACAAGACCCAAACCGCATAGCCACTTGCTCGGTACCATTTTGTTCACATAGGGCTGGAATAATGTAAAAGTTTGCAATAAAAACATATTACTTTATTTTGTTTTTAGCATAGTGGCACTAGGTTAGACTAAACATGATACCTTAGAACTTTCGAAATGGTCTTTTCCCGTAATTTATATTTCAGGTAATGACTTTTAGCGCTCCATATAATTTGGAATTTACGAATACAATAATAGCTTCTCATCGCTAATCCGCAACCCCTTTGCGTTTACTAAAAAAGGTCACTTTAAGGAATTCCTGTGTTTAGTTTTAAGAAAGTCGTTGGAATACGTGTGATGTCTCTGGAAGTAGTAAGAACTGGTGAGCTACTGGCTCTGCCACAGTAGAATCTTCACCATCATTTATTTATTTCTCCCCCGTTTCTGCTTCCGTGCGATGTACAGTCGAACCTCGATATCTCGAACCTCCATTATTCGATTTTCAGTATCTCGAAGTAACTTAAATTTCCCGGCCGTCTATTCTTCACATGTAGCCTATTTATTTCTCTATTACTCGAAATTCGGTTACACGAATTTCTCGAAGTAAACATTTCCTCCCTTGAAAAAAAAAAAAAAAAAAAAAAAACAACTCTGTAACTCGAATTTTGTGCAACATTAACTGCGCAATACGGCATTTGTAGTTTGTGAGCAACAGTTGACAGGTAAGGAAAGAGTTACAGTGATACTGGGAACTCATATGGCGGGAACCGAAAAACTAAAACTTCTAGTGATCGAAAAATCACCCAAGCCTTACTATTTCTTGGGTGTGAATTAATTACCGGTCACGTACGAAGGCAACCTCCGAAGTCGTGGATGACAAGCTCCATTTACGAATCTTGGCTGCGTGGTATTGACGAGAAGTTTTAACTTGAAGGGAGAAAAGTTTAACAGTAGCAAACAGAAGAGAGTAACAGGTTTTTTCCAAAGGTATTAGAGAGTTTTCGCACCCAAGCCGTTCGCTAACCGGTTGACGCTATATTGACGTCACTGATGAAAGAGCCAATCGGAGCCATTCATCTTACGTTATTGAAATAAGCGGCCCGGTTATCACCAGTCGATTAACGTAACGTTATCTACCAGACGTTTGAGGCCTGTCAGCCTGCTGGTCAGAAGCTGCGTTGCCTCATACAGACAAACTTGTAAAACTAAGATCAAATACTACGAGCGCTCGGAGGAATGTGTAATTTTTGGGACTTCGAGTGCAAATGACACGGGTGGTGACAATTTTGTGAATATATGCAAATAAGCATTGTATTTTTACTCTGAATGGTTCGCATTTTATCGTTTGTTAAATAAAATAGGAGTACCAATGTCCAGGATTATGCTCAGATTATTGCCGTCTCGAAATTTGTTCAGCAACAAAATGGAAACGAACGTAAATGAAATAACTGAAATAATTTCGCGTGATTTTTCATTTCAACTCCAGGCAAACATTGCGAATTTTTTTTTCATACTTCCACGATTATTACCTTTTATATGTTAACACTAATTAACTGGGATTTTCTACCTGTCATAAACACCCCGTTATGTAAAGAATTCCCATGATATATTACATGTTTTCTAATATAACTGTTTCTTTAAACAAAAGAAAAAACAACCATATTTCAGCATGTCCGGTATAAATTTATAAACACCTAAGCATAATCCTGGAAATTTATTACTGCTATTTTCTTTAACAAACTCTAAAATGCGAACCACTCAGCGAACAAGCAGATGAGAAAGAGTGGAGAAATGAACAAATAAATTTGAAGAAAGAAAAGCTGGAAATCCAGAGAAGACAACTAGCATTAGAGGAACATAAGTTCAAAGTGGAAAAGGAGAGATTGCACAGAATAGAGATGGAGAAGAATCAGCAGGCCCTGATGGAGAGGGTTATTAATCTCCTAGGGAATAAATAGACTGTATTTTATTTTTGGGGATTAAATTATTAACATTAGATTCACATTTTATTTCAATATTAATCAACAGGCACTAATGAGCATGGTTTCTGATCACTTTTGAAACTAATAAACAAAATTAAGGCCATTTAAAGATAATTATTTACTGTAACACAAAAATTCTGCTAAATACCATTCTTATTTCATTGTCCCTACTATATAACAGCCCCTAATGGGCAGGGGTAGGCCTGCTCACATCTTTAGAACTTAATTAAGCCTACTGAATGTTACAGTTATTCAAATTAAATAAACATGTAGTTAATATTCTTATTTTTCTGCCTTGAATAATCAATAGACCCTAATGAACATGGTAACTGATCTCTTTTGACACTAATAAACAATATTAAGGCCATTTAAAGATAATTGTTTACTGTAACACAAAAATTCTGCTAAATGCCATTCTTATTTCATTGTCCCTACTACACAACAGCCCCAATGGGCAGGGTTAGGCCTACTCACATCCTTAGAACTTAATTAAGCACACTGAATGTTACAGTTATTCAAATTAAATAAACATGTAATTAATATTCTTATTTTACTGCCTTTGATAATCAACAGACCCTAACGAGCATGGTAAGTGATCTCTAGAAACAAATAAAATTAAGGCCATTTAAAGATAATTTACTGTAACACAAAAATTCTGCTAAATGCCATTCTTATTCCATTGTCCCTACTACACAACAGCCCCAATGGGCAGGGTTAGGCCTGCTCACATCTTTAGAACTTAATTAAGCACACTGAATGTTACAGTTATTCAAATTTAAAAAACATGTAGTTAATATTCTTATTTTACTGCTTTGGATTATCAATAGACCCTAATGAGCATGGTAACTGATCTCTTTTGAAACTAATAAACAAAATTAAGGCCATTTAAAGATAATTATTTACTGTAACACAAAAATTCTGCTAAATACCATTCTTATTTCATTGTCCCTACTATATAACAGATCCAATGGGCAGGGTTAGGCCTGCTCACATCTTTAGAACTTAATTAAGCCTACTGAATGTTACAGTTATTCAAATTAAATAAACATGTAATTAATATTCTTATTTTACTGCCTTGGATAATCAATAGACCCTAATGAACATGGTAACTGATCTCTTTTGAAACTAATAAACAAAATTAAGGCCATTTAAAGATAATTATTTACTGTAACACAAAAATTCTGCTAAATACCATTCTTATTTCATTGTCCCTACTACACAACAGCCCCAATGGGCTTGGTTAGGCCTGCTCACATCTTTAGAACTTAAGCCTACTGAATGTTACAGTTATTCAAATTAAATAAACATGTAATTAATATTCTTATTTTACTGCCTTGGGTTATCAACAGACCCTAATCAGCATGGTAAGTGATCTATTTAGAAGTTATTAAAGCCTTTTTAAGGTTATAATTTTTCACTGCAACATAAAAATTCTGCTAAATACAAATTCTTATATCAACCATCACCTTCACTACACTGTATATATCTCATTATTCACTGTAATTAAAAAATCATATAAAATGTTGTATCATAGTATTCACTTTAAAGAACATTTCCTATAAAATACTAAGTAATTATTCATTACCATTATTGATTTTACCATGGATTATTTGTAGCCTATTGTTAGTAGATTATTATATATATTAAATTAAACATATGGTGTATTATTGAGATATCTTGTTTCAAATACTCAAATATTCTGTCAAGGTTGGGGGAGAAATGTCAAAAAATAATCCTGGTTGACTGCCATATAAACATGTATGACAGTTTGTTAAAATAACTGCACTGTGATACATTTTTTCAAGATCCTGGAGTAACAGTTTTTGATTTTTCTTGAAATCAAGGAATGCAAATTCTCTCACTATTTTCCCAAAACCCAAAAATTAACGGAGGTATATTTCTTGTTTCACTACTATCTGTACTAAAGTTACTATAATAAGGGTTATAATTAAAGTGATGGTGTAAAATTGTTTGTTTGTATACTTTTAAATACTGTTAAAAATAATGTACCGTATTCTGTATAAGCCCGTAGATACATATGATTTAATCATGTGCTGTGCATGCTCAGAAAACGGTATTCTCTATATCTCGAAAATTCGATAACTCGAAATAAAAATTAGCTCCCGAGGTGATTCGAGATATCAAGGTTCCACTGTATATCAATATTATTAGAATTTAATATTTACAATTTGATGTCAAGAAGTAAATTAACAGCAAAAATTACATTTTGTATAAAAAAGAAGTATTACGAGTAAAGAATTACTAAGAATGTAATCGTTACGAATAATTCGATTATTTCTACTCAATTACTTCCGAATTCTAATAATTAGATGTACAACATTATTTAAAGAACGAACCTAATATTGCTTTCATTTTCTAAAATTCTATACAATACTATTGTCAATGGAAAGAGTCATTTTCGTACTGGATATGTTTCAGGAGGACCTTCAAAGTCCGTATCGGCTAGCAGTTCACGGTCCACCAGTCCATCTGCCACAACCCACTCGTTCATCCCGACCCCACGCACTTCAGGTCGCAGCTCGCTCAACGAGAAACACCTCGTCAGCAACAGGTAACACATAGCTGTAACAAAATTTACTGATCCCTTTGTATCAATGCTTCCCAAGCCCAAATCGTTGTTCCTTAAGATTTTTCGCGAGATAAAAGTATCGCCCCCATGAAAATAACTATATATTATATTCTTTCTTCCTCACTGAGTTCCTGCGAGGGACAGAGAGAGAGAGATGATATTTGCGACGTATTTGCCTAGTACGCCTCATTTTGGTACTGCCATTGGTTTTTGTGGTTTCCCTATAACTGCATAGCCTTTGGTGATGCTATTTGGGGATCCAACCAGCCTCTGGGCTGATGACCTAACAGACAGAGACAAGAGTTTATTAGAATAAATCGACCCTGATGACTTTCTTGGTACCAGGTTATACCTGAAAATAATGTTAGTAGTAGATTGACTGCTCGATTGTCAATATCCCATCCCGTGGTCTTCTTCGGTAATTTTATGCTGCTGTAGCTGAAACGTTGCCACCGGATTCGACCGGGATCAAACCCGCCAGTTTAAGCAACCCAATCTTGGCCGCCTAAGAAAATAAACTGTAATTGACTGCTTATGGCATGAGCGACTGCTGTTACTGTTTGTTTTGTCGTTTGCTGTCTTTTTAAAAACAATATAACATTATTAAAATTAGGAGCGCATATTTGTTGGCTTGAGTTTTCCCAGAGAAACGGTTGTCATTTCGCCGTAGTCACAGGACGTGATATTCGGGAGATATCTTTACTGGCTTTCACCAAGGCGGCCGCTGTTCTAATCCCGACCGTGTAGGTACTGTGTACCGGTGTGGGATTTTGAGATTAAAAGTCACGCCCCTGTGGATCGGATTCCACGTAAAACTAGAGATCTCATAGCTATGATCCAGTGCTGTATTGTCATAGCTGTAGGTCATTCGCGTAAAACTACAGGTTTACTTTATAACGCTTAATTACGGTATTTATCGTTTTCTGCCTTTGTTTTAGCTTGACGTGCGAATTCCAACTACTATTTACGGTAATATACCATGTTTTCAGAGAATGTACCACCACAGGCTTTCCAGGTGTGTAGTTTTCGCCAATCAACATTGCAGTGCCGCCAAATACCGCTCAATATGATTCGCAATTCAGGTGGAATTGTGTGTTTTAGGCGGCTAGGTCGTTACTTTTGACATTCTTCACTTATAGCTCTTCCTACATTTCATTCAGCTGCGAGTGCTGCGATTCCAGGCAACGCTCCAGTTGGGTGGAGGATTGCGTGCAAAGAGATAGATCTGGAAAGACATTTCACTCATTTCGTCTTTCTTTTCCTGTGGGCAACAGGTTCACTTACTCTATCTTTTCTTGTGCATACTTGTCTATAAGTTAAAATCTTGTGAGTGATTAAGTAACATTCGGAACTGTATCTGTCCATCTAGGTAGTCATGTAACTTCAGCTTCTATTGACATATCTTTATCGATGATTGCCATGCAACATGGCGACTTCCCAGCTGTCAAGCTGTGTTCAATTCCGCTTGTTACTCACGAATTTAACGTACACAGAGAACTTGATTTAACCACAGGACATGTGTGACAGTTTTTCAGACTACTGAGGTTCGTATTTAAGTTCGTTTGCTTTAGAATTATATATCCGAAAGTGAATATCTGAGTGTAGAATTACTTAGCTTGATTGCATTGCGTGGTTTATCGTTTGTAAATACCACGGGAACTTACCTGACTGCTGTCAAGTTGTCCTCATCCATTATCCAGTTATGTTACATCACTGTTGCAGCCGTGTAATACAGCACGTGCCTTTACAGTTAGTGAAAGTTATTGCTAATTTTTTGCTTTGTTGAATCGTATTTGTATTATAAACTGTCTCAAACTTATTTATTCATGATCCAAATTATTATCGGAAGTCAGTTGAAAGTTGGATGCTTACTACTGTCTTGGAAACTACAGTAGAGTGTAGTTAAATGAAAGTACGATAGTTGGTGAAAAGGAGTTATCTCTGTGTGGGTTTTGAAATGGTGAACGGTAGAGACAAGTAGGGACAGTTTATTTAGGCCTAGTTTCTAAAATGCCAGTTCATGACACCTTAAAAATCTAAATATTTATATGTGAATGTAGAATGTTTCTTACTGAGAAATAGATTCTTTATTTTTGTCATATTACAAAGTAAACTTTATCATGACTTACAGATAGGTATGTTAAATTCTGGAAACATGTGATTGTATGCTGGGATTTTCCTATGTGATATTTCTGTTATATGTTTGATAAACGTAATATGAAAGTAACTTTAATTGTAAGCAAAGTTATTTATAATTATAAAACTAGTAAAAATGTGCTAATATGATTTATGGTGGTATAATATAGTAATTTGATGTAACAATATGCCCTTTCTGACACCAATCTCAGTTGAGCAGCTAATGAAGATGACACAAATGATGGTGAATTAAATTGGGTAAGGAGACAGAAGGAATCGGCTATGGCCTATGAATAGGAACCGTCCCTACATTTGCCTCCAATAATAATAATAATAATAATAATAATAATAATAATCAGCATCATGAAAGTTATTTTTAAATGTTGAATATTGTCCAGGCTGTATGAATTTTCATTTTGATTGTAGTGTAAGAAGCAGTACTCCTTCATCAAGTGGTAGCCGTTCATCGCTGCGGGCTCCTGCAAGTAACCTTTCTAGTCCATATGCTTCTGCACCATCAGCTCAGTCACCTGCTGGCAAGAACGCTATGCTAGATAAATTGAAGATTTTCAATTCAAAAGAAAAAGTTGATAAAGCGAAAGGTATGTTTCTAGTGTAATTATGTTTCTTTTGGCTAAAAGGATCTTTGTTTTGTTGACTATGTCTATTTTGTTGAGCTTGTATGTTCCCAGGGCATAGAGAATATTTGTGCATGTGTCTGGAAATGAGGGAGAATTCGTATACTGTATAGTTAAGTATGTTCCATACATCTGTCAGAATACAAAAATCTGTCCATAAATAGGCCTAGTGTTTCTGCATTAAGGATAAATTGGTTAAGGGAGGTTTTTTGCATTGTAAATAAGCTGTTTTTAATGTTAAGTCAGACTGTCAGTTGCTTTTTTAGGTTTATTTTGATTGATTTGTTGCCATTCTTGGTTTTGATAATATGAAAGTAGGGGCAAACACTATGTATTTTGCCAGTCTGTGATGATTGGTGATCTATGCCATGCACTCCTTAAAAATAAAATATAAATAGAAAAGCATTACTTCACTGCATTCATGGCTTATTTTTTTTCTAAAAGGACTGTCTGACTTCAAAATTGGGGAGAATTCTTTATTTATTTATTCATTGCTACCACCTATCCAGAAATTAAAGCTTTCCTTGGTTTGAACGTAGGGGGTGAAACTGTTATATCACTGTAATTCCATGTTCTTGTTGAAGGAAACTCCGGTGTCTCAAAGAGAACTTCCAGTTCAAGTGGATTCAGTTCTGCAAGGTCAGAACAGAGTGATTCTTCTACAAGTTTGTGCAGCGATATCAATTCCAAGGTACCAAGGTATGTATAATCATTTTTAGAAAATGAAAACAGTGCATTGCAAGTTGTGTGGTACACATGTCCTCTTCTACACTGCTGGAAATTTTCTTGGAAATCTGAATCATTTCTGACATTTTTTATTGTGGCTTGAAAGCATTGTGGAAAATGACTATTTGTTACAAGAAATCAGGAACAGAATTTATAAGACTGTGTTAAATAATGTCCGTTATAAAATGAAACCTGTGGAGAAAAATTGAATTGCCTCTTTTTTTTTTTCTTGTAGAAGAAATTGTCCCGAAATTGTGATATAATTTAATATAAAACACGTCATTTTTGTGCTACTACTTAAGGGGAGACTCCACTAAAAATATGAACTTTTCTTCTCATCATCATTATCTAAAGGCTTTGCCTTGTCGCTGCAACCATTGATCTCTTCTCTCTGCGATCCTTTTCATCCATAACCTTGGCATCACATCATCTCAACTACCTCTTCAAACCGTGCGAGTTGGCCGTGCACGTAGAGGCGCACGGCTGTGAGCTTGCATCCGGGAGATAGTAGGTTCGAATCCCACTATCGGCAGCCCTGAAAATGGTAAAGCCTATATAAAAAAAAACTACCTCTTTAATGATCATCTTCCGTGGTTTCCCTCTGCCTTTCTCTCCCATCACCTTGCCTTTGAGCAAGTTCTTTATGAAGTCATTATGCCATAGAATGTGACCAAAAACTGATGCTTTTCTGCTTTTTATCGTTGTTATTAAATGTCTCTGGGTGTCTATTTCTCTAAGCACTGCTTCATTAGTTTTCTTCTCAATCCAGCTAGTTCTTGTCATCTTCCTCCATAGCCACATTTCCACTGCCTCTAGGCGTTTCACGTCCTCCTTCAAGAGAGACCGTTCTTCAGTCATATAGCAGCACACTCCAAGTGAATGTTTTGATGAACAATTTCTTTTGTTCAGTATCTGAGGCTGTATTAATTAAGAGCTGCTGCTTCTCCTCAAAGGCTTTCTTATACAGGGAAATTCTTCTTTTTATTTCCACAGTGCATCTGTTGTCATCGATAATAACCGATCGTAAGTAGCAGGACATGTGCACCTGTTTCATTAAAATATTTCCAATTCCGAGATGTGCCTCTGGCTTCATTTTAGATTTGCTTAAACCATAACATTAGTTTTATTTACATTAATGTTAAGTTGGAAATCTTTTAAGATGGATGTTAATTTGTTGAGCACGATCTGCATGTTCTTCTCATTGTCAGCCAGAAGTGCATTGTTGTCGGCAAATCTAATACAGTGTCCAGTTGTTCCAATTTCTTTTTTCTTAGTGTTTAGGCCATCTGTGGACCACGGTGCTTGTGTTCTAGCTGTGTTTTTGTCATCGTCTGCCCCTTTTAGCGTACTGGATTGTGTTCTTAGTGGCCTCTTGAGCCTTCCTGTTGGCCCAGTATTCCTTCATTTTATCACTGAATTCTTTCCTGCGCTCCTCTGACTAATTCCTGGCTCCTTTGTGGCTAGCTGATGTAAGGGATGTTAGGAAAAGTTAAGTTTTGACCATTAAACGGTATACATTCCTGTCAATAATGGCGGCTTGATTAATATTAAGTTCTGCAAGATCTTTGTCCACTTGTTTGGTCCAGGGGAATCCAGTAGCCTTGCCTTAGTTAGCAACCTTGAAGATCTTATGGGATAATCTATTAGGATCCATTCTGTATAGGTGTCCATAGAAAGTCAGACGTTTTCTTCTGATGGCATCTATGAGGTTTTCTTGACGCTGGTAGAGCTCATTGTTGGGTTTGTACCATCGCCTTCCATCTGGTAGGATCCTTGGCCCTATTATTCTTCTCAGGAATTTTCATTCTTGCACTGCCAGGGCTCTCAGTGGGGTCTTTTTATTTAGGGATAGACATTCCGCTGCGTAGAGGACTGATGGTCTGACTACTGCATTATAGTGTCTTAGTTTTACATTCTTTGATAAATGTTTTGAGGCATACAGTTTTCTGCAGGCATGGTAGGACTTGTCTAATTTGATTTTCCTTTGTTCAAGAGCCATCGTTTCACTTAGGTCCTCCGATATCCACTCTCCGAGGTACTTCACATTTTTAGCTCTCATGATGTGCTTTGTATCACTGACTCCCATTGTTGTAGGGGCATCTTTGATGTTGGTAATAAACTCGGTCTTTCCAATGTTGATCATGAGGCCCGCTTTAGTTGCTATAGAGTGCAGTGTTTGAAGCTGCATAGTGGCCTCATGCATGTCATTTGCTAATAAAGTAAGGTCATCAGCAAAGGCCAGGCAAGGAATCCTCAAGTTTTCTGATTTAAACCCCCTCCTTAATCCGGTGTTCTCAGGTAATGACCTGGTCCATTCTCTTATGATCTTTTCCAGGACACAGTTAAATAATATGCATGAGATGCCATCTCATTGCCTCACCTCTGTTTTGATTGTGAAACTCTCTGATAATTGACCTCTAAACTTAATTTTGGAAGTGGTGTTGTGCAGGGTGGCTTGCACCAACCTATTAATTTTTTTGTTTAGTCCCAGTTCTCTTAAGGTGTTGAAAAGTGTGATTCTATCCACGGAGTCATATGCCTTCTGAAAGTCGACGAAGTTAGCTACCCACTGTCGGCATCTTTTCTTGCTATATTGAAGGATGGTCTTCAGATTTTGTGTCTGTTCAGCACAAGACCTTGCAGTTCTGAACCCTGCTTGATATTTATTTTAATGGCAGGTGTTTTTGATGTAAACATTTTCATGGTGTCTTCAATGTACAGATTAAATAGAAATGGTGATAAGGAACACCCCTGTCTTACTCCTTTCCTGATCCTCACCTTGCATTACTGTTTCATTACTTTCAATTTTTATTTGATTGATGTAGAGGTTTAGTATTGCTTTTCTGTCTTTCCAGTCCAAATGAATATCCTTCATAATTCTGAACAGTCTTTTCCATAGAACACTGTCAAAAGCTTTTTCCAGGTCTACAAAAGCTATATATATGTATTTCTCTTAAGCTCTAGTCTTCTCTCCAAGATGATGTTAAGTGCTATAAAAGCTTCTCGCGTTCCTACCCCTTTCTTGAACTTTTCTTCTATGGGGTGTAATTCAGCCCAGTTATGAAACCATGTTTATTATTTAAAGATGTAGCAATGCCCAAGTTTTGAAGTCCCAAACTGAATATTTTGTTTTTTCAGTTTTGATTTATAAATATATATTTTTAATGGTATTTTGAAAACCAAGTTTTGGTACTCAGATCTCAATTTTTTACATTCCTTTTTTAGGTACATTCACAAAACATATTGCAACAGTTGTATGCGTTCATTTAAAAAAAATTCTTCATTTACTTTAAGCTTAAATTTTCTTTAATAATCCTTATTTATTGTTATAAAATATAGAAACTGCATTTTTCATCATATTAATGCATAAAAATATGCAAATATCCCATAACTGCTTCTGTAAAAATTTTGCACAAAAAGTGTTGGCAGTGAAGTTAGAATTTGTAAGCAATGAACTTCACTGTTAGGCCCGTGTTGATGGATATGATTTACTTTTCCTACTAAAGGCCCTTATTTAACCACCTAATCAATACACAATTTTTCATTGTATAGTACTTGTTCCGGCCGATATGACGGGCATGCTCAACTGTTCACAAGACTTTGTTTAGATAAGGACATAGTAACATTCCAAAATCTTCATAAAACAAGGGAAGTCAAATGGGGTTAAATCCCAAGAAGCTAGGACTATAGACGATCGCAAAACACATAATATATGCACATTCAAAAATGTTCATTACAGTCCATATTTAACACTTGATCAGATAAAATGATGGTCTAATGGAGTTGGATCATTGCTACCACCCATCCAGAAATTAAACTTTCCTTGGTTTGAACATAGGGTATGAAACTGGAACTTGCATATTATTTCACTGTAATTCCATGTTCTTGTTGAAGGAAACACACACATAAACAGATATCGAATACACACATTTTTGCAAATCAAACGTACGAGATCAAAATGGTATAAGCAAGTAGAGTAAGACCTCATTGAATTAGGATCTCCAAATCTGCAGGATAGAATATAATCAGGAAAATTGTTCACTCAAGGGAATTTGAGGAAGACGAGAACAACCCAACATGACGTACTTGGTCCGTAGAACAGAAATCACAACAGTTGATGAAAATGTAGAACTATAGGAGAAGGAGGAAAGCTCAACAAATGTTGATTCCTTGTGGTCTTAAGTGACCCACTCACCCTACACTATTGTTATTTCGTTTCGGTGTTTTCCAAATTCGCACGTTCCTCATCACCAGATGTTTCATTCCAGGCTTGTGTCAATGTCATACTTTCATATGTGTGTACACCTGTTATGTTATGTGATCCTCTCAGACTGATTCGGATGGTTCCGTCAGCTTCCGCTTATAACGCTAGTGCTGTACCATGGTGAGCCATCTGGTGACGAATGAACGTACCACTTCTATTATAACGTCTAAATTCAAACCTCATTGTTTGAGAAGCCTTTCTCGTGAACAGTCAAAATTTTCTTCTGAAGACGCAGAGTGAAGTTCTCTGCGAAACGTAAAGAATTTCACCTTATTTTCTTGACATGACATAAGCCCATGTCTATAAGTATAGGCCGTGAAAGCATCAATGGCAACAAGATGAACAGTTCAAAAAAAATATTCCGTGTAGCCTGTATGCAAAATTTAACACTTAATCAGTTAAAAGGTAACATTAATACCATTGCCTGTTGGTACCAGTACTCTAAAAAGAGTGAGTTGTGAGAACATGCACATTTGTTATGGGCATAAAAAGGTTTGTTTTTTAAAAATCATAATGTTGGACTTCAAATAGGTTACTATTCTGATTGTTGAAACACATAAAAACATGTGGTCTGTTATGGAAAGGGTGGAGCGATCTTTAAGTTATAAATGCTATTATATTGGCTGAGGGATATCCCGATGTTTAAGAAAATCAAGTCAAATCTGTCTGTAAAGGCGATAGTGGAGGGGGGATATCCCTCGAGGTCCAATGGTGCACGTTATGTAGCAGTTAGTGTGTTAAACATCGGGATATCCCTTCATAGGTCACTTTGTACCAGTGTAGATCATCCTTATGGGCTGTATGGAGATAGCTTTGCTTTGTTTCATTCTGTAGCTCAGCTGTTATTTGAGGGTACATAATTTGACATCTGCTGTATCAACTAGAGGTCCCCATCAGTATCTGTTATTGTTTCCTCTTACTTTTTTAAAAAAAAATTATAAAAATTGATATTTGTTTGTGGCGTCGACCTCTGTAGATCTTTTGCCTCTACTTGCATGAACCTGCGTGTAATTGTTATTGCGGGAGTGTAGCGTATTGAATGTGAGGAAAGGAATGTCCCCAGGCCAGGGATATTAATCATTTACAATCAAAAACCCCTGACCCGGCCAGGAATCGAACCCGGGGCCACCGGCTGACAGGCGGATGCGTTGCCCCCACACCACGGGTATTGTCATTCATCTTTCCTGTATGACCTCCTTTGGTAAACTTATGTTCTATTCTGCCTCTAGGTTTTCTGAGGTTAGTATTTCATTTCTTCCTGGGGTTTAAATGGGTATGTATCAAGGAGATAAAATTCAGGCTCTTTATTAGCTGTAGATGACAATTTAATTGTAAGCAAGTACTTCTAGTTCTGTTGGCATTTGTTGTAGCTCAGTTCCACTTCCATGTATTTGCAGTTTTCCATTACCCTAATTACTCATCTACGTTCTGTATTTGTTCCAGCTCTGTGATCCAGAATGAAAGAACAGTGTCTTCCAGCAATACTGCAGCTGACGGTTCAAGTCCTAAAGCTCTTGCCCGTGGTCTACGGAATAAATTGGTGAAAGGACCTAACGTAGCCAAGGAATCCAAGCAGAATTCTCCGAAGAGTGGTCGCAGAAGTGAACCAAACAAACCGTCCCCCAAATTATCGCATAAAGGTAGCAGTGGTGTAAGTGTAAACAAGGAACAGAAAGATAGAATTGACAGTCAAGATATTGAACCCAGAGTACCTCAGACAGTTGGGATAAATGGGGACGACTATCAGTATACACCTGCTTTAGAAGTGGACAATCCTATTAAACAGTCTAAAATCTCTAACCTTAATTCTAGAGCTGAAGAAAGTGCGCCTGTTGCAAAGCCTAAGAAAATGAATGAACAAGTTTTAGGTCCAATGGTGCCATTGCGGGGTCACCTAATTGTTGGACCTGCCCCTGGAAGTAGTATACCAAAGCCAATGGCTGCCATCAAGGGTACCAGTAAGCCTAGTAAAGACGAGCGACAAGAACATCGACCTCCAAGCCCTATAAAGCCTGTGCAATCCAAACAGTCGTCCGGTGATGTGTTGCCTCGTCAGAAACATTTGGGGTGGGACGAGAACACTGGCAGTGTAACTGTTGCTCTTGTGTCACCTATGCCTAATATGGCCTCTAGTGAAAGTGGCTCTAAAATGAGTGAATCAAGTAACTCAAACTCAAATTCTACTGGTCAGTCAAACTCATCAGATAGTAGTGTAATATACCGTCCTAGTTCCGAAAGTGGTAGTGAAATGGGAAAGACTCCACCAAAGAAAATAGAAACAACCTTTGATAATATGGACAAGGTAAGTTGTTTTTCTTTCTCTCATAACCTATGCAGGTCACATAAGTCTTTTGTCAAACTTTCAACATCTGGAACTAATGTTGTATAAACCATTAAATCCATTCAGTTTCTAAGGAGCCATGTAATTTTGACAGTTGTGACTATGGCTAGATGGACATTTTTAAACACATTGTTCGTCTGTTGAATATCATAAGAAATGTATACACAGAGTGGTGTGCAGTATGTTGCGGCTAGATGCTACAGAAGTTATTGTGCAGTATTGAAATACAAAGCCGCCCTGAAAGTCACAGCGCATAACTTTCAGCAGCTACACGTTCGTCAAGTAATGTAGTGTTCAAGTGACCAGGTCGATCGCCAGTTTCTCTTCTGACACTAAAAGCCATACGCTAAATAAATTAAACAAGATTAACATCATACAGCCTAAAAAGTCTCCAAACACCCATTGTACTTCGTTCGAAAGATGTCAGCCGGGTAAATAATAGGATGTTGGATCTCCCTTTGCTCGTATTACAGCATTCTTCTCTTCAGTGTAGGCTCGCCACTAACTCCTAGTAAACATCTGGTGGAATTATTTCCATTCTTGCTGGAGCATTGTGAATACTTTAGAAGTCCGTTACAGTAGAACCTTGATTTTACGTTCCCAGAAACTGCGCGTTTTCCCGTATTATTTGTTCAAATTACATTGTCCCATGAGCATCCTAATTAAATCACGTTGTAAAAATCCTGCATTATCCGTTCCTCGAAGAAACTATTTCTCGGATCAACCATCCAGAAGTTTTAGTCCCATCAACACTAAATCCTCGATCACGCGTTTTTCAAGAAACTGTACCTCATGAAAGGACGGCTACGGCATACTTACGGATTTTTGTGTTAACGTTCCGTCATTGCAGAAATTTGAGGTGGTACTATACCGGAAAAGCGATCAGTGGATGAACTTGCATAAGGGACCATCTTAGCATCGCATTCGGGTGGCATAGTTTAGAGAATCCTCGGAAATCGTAAAGCAGATTGTCCGCAACAATTGGAAGGAGTTTCGTCAAATGTTCATACTTGCAAAACGTTTACATTATGTCCTTTTACTTTTTTCGAGTGTATCGCCGAACAGGTTTTTGGCACTTCCCTCAGGACACTGTATAGTCACTGGGCTTTCAGGCAGGAATCGAAACTGCTCCTTTTTAAGTAACACAAATTTAGTATTTTATTATCGTATACGATTATGTTATAGAGACCAGAACACATGTTGCACCTTACATACATAAAGCCATGGGAGGTTTTGGAATTGCCTATTACTGTTTTGGTCCTAATATAAGACTGGGAATTTCACGTTTTTGTGTTACAATGTTAACCACATTCGTTTTATTTGTGCATGTTACATTTAAAAACTTTGTATCGTTTCACACTTGTACCGACTTGTACAGTGAATGTGCTTTCCAGCTGAGCTCAAGATCATGAATAACCGGAATTTCAGAAAAGTTAAATGATATTTTTTCTCGTTCCAATTTGATTGTGATTAGTGACGGGCAGGATTCGAGAACTTGGGAATCGATACTTACATTCAAAACCATGTTCTTCAGTTCAACATAACCTTTAAAAGTCGATGTATGCCTAATTTATGCGGTACATGATATCCGTAAACTGACTATGAACAGTATACTGGTGTTATAATCTATTAGCTTCATTTCCGTATTGATTGGTATCACAGTATAAAGATAATTTAAAAGTCACCACCTTATCAATGCACAGATTTATTTACTTCAAAATTGGTAAATTAGGTCAAGACTGGTTTTGATCCCTAAGGGATCATCTTCAGTTGACACACATATAAAAAAGATATTTACAAAAACATCACATGTAAAATATTAATCTTTTAGTTAATTCAATTGAGTCAAAAAAAAAAAAAATTGACTCAATTGAATTAACTAAAAGATTAATATTTTACATGTGATGTTTTTATTACAAGTTGTCCATTTCATGACCGTATCGATGTTTAATCAAGAAGTAAGTATAAATAACCACCTAATCGATACTTTATTAATGCCTCAGGCAAAATTGAATAAAATTAAAACTTACAGGACATGTTTCAACCACTTAGTGGTCCTCTTCAGCTGTATAAATAAAGAACTGAAAAGAAAAACATTATGACAATAAGCACAAATAAAAGTTCTTTGGTGACTCCTTTGATAAAAATGGAGGTCATCAGAATAGGTCATCTTGCCTCTCGTTCTTGTTTGGAAAAGATGTTTATTCTGTGCTGTCTAGAGGGTCTGTCTTTGAGCGCGACCTGGTGAAGTAACGATGTGATACAGTTTGAGAGTTCATGGAAAGCTCTGGAGAGAAGGGAAGTAGAGTTTTATCGTCATCTAAAATAACATGTGAGGGAGGAGGGAGATTGGGCTGTGCTTCTGCGATGTCGTGTTTGATTATATCTCTTGTTCATCTAGTCTGTTTCATGTCTACCCATTCTAAGTATTTGCTAATATTCTCATATAAGATGTTTTTATGCTCGTTTTCGTTGAGATTCTCTTCACCGTTTTCCAATTTATCAAGAACGATGTGGATGTTTTCCAGGTTGTTCATAAGATTACCTTTATTAATCATACAGATAATTTGAAGGTCCTCTTTTATATTGGTGAATTTGTGGTTGGACTCTTTCATATGGGATCCCATGGCAGGGAATCTTTTGTATCTTTCAGCATTGACGTGTTCTTGATATCTAATTGAAAAGTTCCTTCCAGATTGTCCCACGTAAGTTTTTTTACATTGAGCACAAGTCAGCTTATAAATACCCGATTCCTGGAATTCGTCATCATTAAGTTTATTATGACTAAAGAATCTATGTTTCGTGTTGTTTGTAGAGAAGGCTACCTTGGTATTGTGTTTCTTGAATAAGTTGGTGATTTCGTAAATCTTCGGGTTATTAAAGGTGAATTTTACATATCCTTTTTCTTTTTCTGAATGCTGTTTAAGTTTAATTTGTTGTTGGTATTTGCATTTAGTGATGATTTTATTGATGAATTTCAAACTGAAACCATTATGTAGAGCCTGTTGACGAATGAAAGAAAGTTCCTTTTTTCTGTCTGTTTCTGTTAGCGGAATTTCAAAGGCTCTGTTGACGAAACTATAATAAGCTGATTTCTTTTGCGAGATGGGATGTAAAGAATCACTTTTGATAGTAGTCGGGGTAGACCTATAATTAATTTTCGGAGAAGCCTCACATACAAAATATCCCAATTTATTCATAGGTTCTTAACTCATAACTACGTATTTTATACCAAATCTTCGATAAAAAACTCCAAAGAGTTCTGCATTGCTATTAAAGATTTAAAGTTAACTTCATCTCGTGTAACAAGTTCCTTCGACATCAAGGACATGTACACGAACATTCCTGTTAAGAACACCATTGAGATTATAAAAACGAATTTATTAATTCACAAACGTATCAGTATACCTGAAATAGAAAACTTCATTACTATCTTGGAATTCGTTTTGAACCACAATTTCTTCTCTTTTAATAATAAAATATATCAGCAAGATGGACTTCCATTGGGAGCGCCGGCTTCTGGAATTTTAGCTAACATTTACCTCGACTTTTTGGAACACACTCAGATTGTAGGTCACATTAAAGGACTCGATCTCTGGCTTCGATATGTTGATGATACCTATGCCATAATTAACAAGGAAATAAATGATAGTCACAGTATCCTCAGTACTTTGAATAATTTAGACCCAAACATAAAATTTACAGCTGAAGAAGAAGAAAAAGGCATACTCAATTTTCTGGATATCCAAACAATTCGTAAAGACAACCATTTCCAATTTAAAATATACAGGAAACCCACTTTTACCCCGACTACTATCAAAAGTGATTCTTTACATCCCATCTCGCAAAAGAAATCAGCTTATTATAGTTTCGTCAAGAGAGCCTTTGAAATTCCGCTAACAGAAACAGACAGAAAAAAGGAACTTTCTTTCGTTCGTCAACAGGGTCTACATAATGGTTTCAGTTTGAAATTCATCAATAAAATCATCACTAAATGCAAATACCAACAACAAATTAAACTTAAACAGCATTCAGAAAAAGAAAAAGGATATGTAAAATTCACCTTTAATAATCCGAAGATTTACGAAATCACCAACTTATAATACCAATATAAATGGTCCGTTATTGGACATTATAAATTTTCCAGCTAACTCATTCCTGGTTGCCAGCGCCCTCGTGTGCTAGGCTGGGCGAAACGCTGGCAACCAGGAATGAGTTAGCTGGAAAATTTATAATGTCCAATAACGGACCATTTATATTGGTATTATAAATTTACTCATTCGGAACAAATATTTCAGATTCCCTATGGGAATCAGCATCTATATCATCACCAACTTATTCAAGAAACACAATACCAAGGTAGCCTTCTCTACAAACAACAACACGAAACATAGATTCTTTAGTCATAATAAAGCTAATAAACTTAATGATGACGAATTCCAGGAATCGGGTATTTATAAGCTGACTTGTGCTGAATATAAAAAAACTTACGTGGGACAATCTGGAAGGAACTTCTCAAATAGATATCAAGAACACGTCAATGCTGAAAGATACAAAAGATTCTCTGCCATGGAATCCCATATGAAAGAGTCCAACCACAAATTCACCAATATAAAAGAGGACCTTCAAATTATCTGTATGATTAATAAAGGGAATCTTATGAACAACCTGGAAAACATCCACATCGTTCTTGATAAATTGGAAAACGGCGAAGAGAATCTCAACGAAAACGAGCATAAAAACATCTTATATGAGAATATTAGCAAATACTTAGAATGGGTAGACATGAAACAGACTAGACGAACAAAAGATATAATCAAACACGACATCGCAGAAGCACAGCTCAATCTCCCTCCTCCCTCACATGTTATTTTAGATGACGATAAAACTCTACTTCCCTTCTCTCCAGAGCTTTCCATGAACTGTCAAATTGTATCACATCGTTACTTCACCAGGTCGCGCTCAAAGACAGACCCTCTAGACAGCGCAGAATAAACATCTTTTCCAAACAAGAACGAGAGGCAAGATGACCTATTCTGATGACCTCCATTTTTATCAAAGGAGTCTCCAAAGAACTTTTATTTGTGCTTATTGTCATAATGTTTTTCTTTTCAGTTCTTTATTTATACAGCTGAAGAGGACCACTAAGTGGTCGAAACATGTCCTGTAAGTTTTAATTTTATTCAATTTTGCCTGAGGCATTAATAAAGTATCGATTAGGTTGTTATTTATACTTCTTGTGATGTTTTTGTAAATATCTTTTTTATATGTGTGTCAACTGAAGATGATCCCTTAGGGATTGAAACCGGTCTTGACCTAATTTACCAATTTTGAAGTAAATAAATCTGTGTATTGATAAGGTGGTGACTTTTAAATTATCTTTATACAGTATACTGGTGACCAAATGACAATGGAAGATAAAGTAAAAAAGGGATTTCGCCATCATGTTGGATGCTTTTGTATCTAATGTGCTTTATTTTATTAGATTAGAGAATTAAAAACTACTTGTGGTCAATTGTTGTTTGGCTTGGCGTTTCTGGTATTAGATTTTTCGAAGAGTTTGGCTGATCAAGATAACTGAACTGAAAGAAGTTTTCGGAGGAAACTGACAAAGTTTCCCTGGTAAAACTGAATGTAAAGTTTCGAGATTTTTAAGTCGCATACCGTAATTAATTTAATGTTTGAAGGCGGCCCCGCAGTCTAACTTGCCTGCCTTTCACCCGGAGGGCTCGGGTTCAATTCCCGGCCAGGTCAGGCATTTTTACCTAGATATGAGGGCTGGCTCCAGGTTCTCTCATTTACGATTACCTTTAATTGATAAGCTATTTAATGGCGAGATGTCGACCCCAGTCTAGAGAGCCAGGAATAACGACCGAGAGGATTCGTTACACTGACCATGCATTGCCTCGTAATCTGCAGGTCTTCGGACCGAGCACCAGTGCTTGGTAAGCGGAAGGCCCATTGGGGCTGTAGTTTGGTTTGGTTTAGGGGTGTTTGTAAGATTATATTATTATTATTATTATTATTATTATTATTATTATTATTATTATTATTATTATTATTATTTGCATATAGACCATGTTGGATCACACGTTACATTTATGATTTGCCTTTCTAACAGACCATATTGCTTTCATTCTTTCACTGTGTGCCTGTTTCCTTCTGACCACTTAGTCCCTGATCTTTTAGGGACTTCATTCTCTGGCTTTACGACCCAACTATTTATCTTGTGATGGTAAATGTTTCTGTTCAGTATTTCTGATGGTTCTATCTGGGCCTTTTCCAGATCATTTTTAACATCTTGTATCCATGGTACGTTCATCAGTTTTTCAGTATATGTCAAAATCTTGTGGGTTAGCCTTGAAGACGATAGTCTGTGAACGTGTCCATAGAATTTCAGTCTTCGTTTTCTAACGTTTGTGGCAAGGTTGGACAGTCTTTCCGTAGCTTTACGTGATTTGAGTCTATACCCTTCTTCTTTTTTCTCTGGGCCCAGAATTTGCCTCAAGATCTTCCTTTCCTCCTTCAAGATGTTTTCCAGATCACCTTTATTATTAATTATCAAGATTTCACTTGCATACAGCACTTCAGGTTTAATCACCGTATTATAATGTTTGATTTTTGTATGGTTGGACATGCATTTCTTGTTGTAGATGTCACGGGTTCTCCAATATGCTCTTTTGAGTTTTTGTAATCAAACTTTCTGTGCTTCCTTTTCCAACCCTGTTGGTTCTAGGATCTCACTGAGATATTTAAAGTATGGAACTCGTTTGATCTGTCCATATTTTGTTTGTAATTCCTGAATGTCAAATTTAGTTCAAATAAACTTGGTCGTCGTAATCTATAATCTTCATTTCCGTATTGACAATTGCACAATTAAAAATAGGAGAGGATTTCCACCAATCAATACTTATTTATTGTACACATTAAACTACAGGACCGGTTTCGACCTCATATTCAAGGTCATCTTCAGCTGAACCATATATACATATTAATATAATGAAGCTTTGATTAAGATTGTGGTGTTGAAGGAATGCCATATGATGATGATGTACATTTAGTTACATACAAATGGGGCACGTCTTAGCGTGAGCTGGCGTATATGTCATTCTGTGCAATATTGCAACTGTATGTCTAAAATGTTGAAGGTCTTAAAACTAGTGTATAAAACACGTCTTTTCCTAAACTAACTTATATATATGTACAAGATAAAAACAATACATAAAAACACTTCATGTACATGAACATTCGTTCTTGCTTGGTGGTCAATACATCGACTAACTTCCGTATTTAAGTCTTATTCACAGTTGTACACTTCAGCTGCTATTCATAGAGTTTGTAAAATTGCATGGATAAAAGTTTTGTCTTCCTGTGCGTATGTGAGATAAAACACTTTCAATTTAAAAAGGGTGCCAAATGTATGGATGAAATTCAAGTAAAATATGTTCAGCTCTGCTGTGTGTGTTGCCCTTTTATAAGAACCAGTTCATGTTTACTTATTGGCGTCCGTAAATCTGGGTGACATTGGTTTCAAAGTAGTGGCTCCTTTCCCATTTGTAGCTGTGCAATGATGTTATGTTTATCTGTGGAAGATAAGATTGAGTTATAAATGATATTGTGCGGAGGAATGTCTAAGGGTTATGTGTGTGAATTGGAATATGTACTTACTGTTGTTGGTGTAGCTGAGTTGTGTTTGACATGCGAGCTTGTAATGTACTACTTCGTGTTCTTCTTGGGCTTATGCTAGCTGCTGTGAGGGGAAGGAAAGGAGGGGTAGGGAGAGTTGTTGTTGTAGGGGTAGGGATGGAGCTGGGTGTGTTGTTTGGTGTTTTTCTGTTGCTTGTTGCATTGTGTTTATCGATTAACTTAAGGTAAGGGTTTTTTAAGGCGGGGATAACTGTATTGATGTTAGTTTTTTCTGTGATTTCATTTATGTTGTAATTTGGATTGGTGTACTGATCCAAAGTGATGTAGAATTCTTCTGTTATGTTGAGCAGGGGGCCTTTGGGGTTTATGTTTAGGATTTGCATATTGTTATCGATGTTTGTGAAACTGTGTTTATAGTCTGCGACATGTTGTCCTATTGAGGAAAAATGATTGTGTTTCACTGCATTTATGTGTTCGTTATATCGGGTTAGGAAGTTTCTACCGGTACGTCCGATATAGCTGGTCTCGCAGTTATTACATTTGATGCGGTATACCCTGAGTGGTTGTATTTGTTGTTGCTGTTGATTGTCCTGATATTGTGTATGATGTTGGTACTATTGTGTGTAGTTCTGAATGCTATTCTTAGGTTATGTTTTTTAAAAATGTTAGTTATGGGGTATATGTGTACATTGTTGAAAGTGAATAGTGCATAGTCTTTCTTGGGTTCGTTTACTTTTGTTAGTTTGGTTTTGGGTTGGGATTTTATTTTGTGAATGATTTTGTTAACCATGTCTTTCTTGAATCCATTGTTTTTAGCTATGTCATGAATTAATTGTAATTCTTTGTTTAGATCTTTTGTTAACGGTATATTGAATGCTCTGTGTATCATGCTATAGTAGGCTGCTCTTTTGTGTATGTTGGGGTGAACGGAATCCATTTTAATTGTATTTGAGGTATGCGTGGGTTTTCTGTATATTCTGTAAGAAAGGTGGTCATCATGTCTAGTAGTCGTTATGTCCAGGTAGTTCAGTTTGTGATTGTTTTCGGATTCCATGGTAAATTTTATATGGGTATCTATTGCATTAAGTTTATCTAATATATCAGTTTCATTTGTGGACCTATTGTCGAGGATAATAAAGATATCATCAACAAATCTACACCAAAAAAATATATGGTCTATTTCATCAACAAAATAGACCATATATTTTTTTGGTGTAGATTTGTTGATGATATCTTTATTATCCTCGACAATAGGTCCACAAATGAAACTGATATATTAGATAAACTTAATGCAATAGATACCCATATAAAATTTACCATGGAATCCGAAAACAATCACAAACTGAACTACCTGGACATAACGACTACTAGACATGATGACCACCTTTCTTACAGAATATACAGAAAACCCACGCATACCTCAAATACAATTAAAATGGATTCCGTTCACCCCAACATACACAAAAGAGCAGCCTACTATAGCATGATACACAGAGCATTCAATATACCGTTAACAAAAGAAGATCTAAACAAAGAATTACAATTAATTCATGACATAGCTAAAAACAATGGATTCAAGAAAGACATGGTTAACAAAATCATTCACAAAATAAAATCCCAACCCAAAACCAAACTAACAAAAGTAAACGAACCCAAGAAAGACTATGCACTATTCACTTTCAACAATGTACACATATACCCCATAACTAACATTTTTAAAAAACATAACCTAAGAATAGCATTCAGAACTACACACAATAGTACCAACATCATACACAATATCAGGACAATCAACAGCAACAACAAATACAACCACTCAGGGGTATACCGCATCAAATGTAATAACTGCGAGACCAGCTATATCGGACGTACCGGTAGAAACTTCCTAACCCGATATAACGAACACATAAATGCAGTGAAACACAATCATTTTTCCTCAATAGGACAACATGTCGCAGACTATAAACACAGTTTCACAAACATCGATAACAATATGCAAATCCTAAACATAAACCCCAAAGGCCCCCTGCTCAACATAACAGAAGAATTCTACATCACTTTGGATCAGTACACCAATCCAAATTACAACATAAATGAAATCACAGAAAAAACTAACATCATCTTCAATACAGTTATCCCCGCCTTAAAAAACCCTTACCTTAAGTTAATCGATAAACACAATGCAACAAGCAACAGAAAAACACCAAACAACACACCCAGCTCCATCCCTACCCCTACAACAACAACTCTCCCTACCCCTCCTTTCCTTCCCCTCACAGCAGCTAGCATAAGCCCAAGAAGAACACGAAGTAGTACATTACAAGCTCGCATGTCAAACACAACTCAGCTACACCAACAACAGTAAGTACATATTCCAATTCACACACATAACCCTTAGACATTCCTCCGCACAATATCATTTATAACTCAATCTTATCTTCCACAGATAAACATAACATCATTGCACAGCTACAAATGGGAAAGGAGCCACTACTTTGAAACCAATGTCACCCAGATTTACGGACGCCAATAAGTAAACATGAACTGGTTCTTATAAAAGGGCAACACACACAGCAGAGCTGAACATATTTTACTTGAATTTCATCCATACATTTGGCACCCTTTTTAAATTGAAAGTGTTTCATCTCACATACGCACAGGAAGACAAAACTTTTATCCATGCAATTTTACAAACTCTATGAATAGCAGCTGAAGTGTACAACTGTGAATAAGACTTAAATACGGAAGTTAGTCGATGTATTGACCACCAAGCAAGAACGAATGTTCATGTACATGAAGTGTTTTTATGTATTGTTTTTATCTTGTACATATATATAAGTTAGTTTAGGAAAAGACGTGTTTTATACACTAGTTTTAAGACCTTCAACATTTTAGACATACAGTTGCAATATGCACAGAACGACATATACGCCAGCTCACGCTAAGACGTGCCCCATTTGTATGTAACTAAATGTACATCATCATCATCATATGGCATTCCTTCAACACCACAATCTTAATCAAAGCTTCATTATATTAATATGTATATATGGTTCAGCTGAAGATGACCTTGAATATGAGGTCGAAACCGGTCCTGTAGTTTAATGTGTACAATAAATAAGTATTGATTGGTGGAAATCCTCTCCTATTTTTAAACTTGGTCTTCTCGAATGAGATTTGTAGTCCAGTTTTCTCAGCGCATTCCTTGAGGACTTCAGTCTGTTTGATCGCTGAAATATCACTGCCTGTTAGTATCGCTAGGTCGTCTGCAAAAGCTAAACAACTAACCTTTATGTCATCGTTCTTTCGGCCAAGTTGAATGGGTTTCTGCTTCTGAACTTTCAATTCCTTCTCCCATTCTCGACTGACTTTGTCTAGAACAAGGTTGAAAAGCAGTGGTGACAATCCGTCACCCTGTCGCACGCCGGTCTTAATGGCAAAGGGCTCCGATACTTCACCCATGAATTTCACGTTGACTTCGTTTCCGTGAGCGTTTCCTTGATGAGTTTTAATGTCTTTGGGTCAAGCCCTTGTTCTTCTAAGATGTTAAAAAGAGACTGTTGATCGACCAAATCGTACGCTTTCTTGAAGTTGACGAAACTACAAATAATCGGAGAGCTTTGGGTTTCTCTATATTTCAATATTGTCTTCAAGTTAAAAATTTGTTCAACACAGGACCGCCCAGGTCGGAAACCGGCTTGATATTCTCCAATTTTGTGTTCAAGCTGTTCTTGTACTCTTTGAAGAAGACACGCGGAGAGAATCTTGTAGGTGACTTGAACAAGAGAAATCCCTCTGTAGTTATTTACATCGGTTTTGTCACTTTTCTTGTGTACCGGATGGATAAGTCCACATTTCCATTCTTCAGGTAAGTTAGCTTTTCTTTTTTCCAGATGTCCATGATTATTGGTATGAGCTCAAGTGTATTTGGGCGTATATTCTTAAAGAGTTCTGCAACTATGCCGTCTTCTCCAGACGCCCTGTTATTTTTGAGTCTGAAGATGTGTCTCTGGATTTCTTCTTTGGTAGATGGTGGAGATTCAGGGTTTATGTGTACAGGAGTTTCTTTGGCCCATCGTAATGTTGGCTTCTGGCAATTGAGTAATTCAGAGAAATATCGAACCAACTCCTTACAATTATCCTGGTTAGACAGTGCGAGTTTTCCGCCTTGTTTTCGGAAGCATAAATTCTGTGGGGTGTATCCACGGATTCTTCCTGCGAAAGTCCTGTAGAAGTCTCGCATATTGTGATCTCGGAAATCTTTTACTATAGATTCCAGTTGGTCCTTCATGTATCTCCTCTTCGTTTGCCTGATTACTTTTGACACTTCCTTCCTTGTCTGAAGATAATGTTGTTGGGTCTCGAGTGACTTCTTACAGTTATATTTCTGAATGGGTGGCTATATTTCTAGAAAATAGAACTCGGAGAATTAGAATAGACAAAGCTTTATTTGACCCTATAATAATTAAGAGGGGAATTCCTCAAGGCAGTATTATTGGACGTTTATGTTTTCTTACATATATCAATGATATGTGTAAAGAAGTGGAATCGGAGATAAGGCTGTTTGCAGACGATGTTAATCTGTACAGAGTAATAACATAAGTTACAAGATTGTGAGCGGCTGCAGGGTGACCTCAATAGTGTTGTAAGATGGACGGTGGGCAATGGTATGATGATAAACGGGGTTAAAAGTCAGGTTGCGAGTTTCACAAATAGGAAAAGTCCTCTCAGTTTTAATTACTGTGTTGATGGGGTGAAATTTCCTTTTGGGGATCATTGTAAGTACCTAGGTATTAATATAAGAAAAGACCTTCATTGGGGTAATCACATAAATATGATTGTTAATAAAGGGTACAAATCTCTGCACATGGTTATGAGGGTATTTAGGGGTTGTAGTAAGGTTGTAAAGGAGGGGGCATATAAGTCTCTGGTAAGACCCCAACTAGAGTATGATTCCAGTGTATGGGACCCTCACCAGGATTACTTGATTCAAGAACTGGAAAAAATCAAAAGAAAAGCACCTCGATTTGTTCTGTGTGATTTCCAACAAAAGAGTAGTGTTACAAAAATGTTGCAAAGTTTGGGCTGGGAAGACTTGGGAGAAAGGAGACGAGGTGCTCAATTAAGTGGTATGTAAAATGTATATAGGAAAACATTTAAATTTATTTCCACCTATTCAATACAATACAAGATGTTGGCATTTAAGTTAAAACATTTTTTAAATGTGAGACAAGTTTCACCTCATAATGTGAGGCATCTTCAGTCACTATCAAAACCCTATTATTTTTGTCAGGCAACAGACGGCATACATACAACACAAGGAGTAAAAACGTTAGTGATCACTAGTATCCTGATAACGCTTCACACAACAAGTCAAACGGGCCAACAACGCCATAGGTAAGCACCAACATCTTCTCTCCAACAACACTTTGACAAAACCTTCCCAAGTTTCTTTTCATTCTCATCAAAATTAACTACATTTTTTTCTTCATTTCAGAACCAACCAATCACAAAAATAATTCAACAGCCCCATCAAACTTCCATAATATCTTCAATAATATAAATTTTCCATTATCAGTGTTTTGAAAATATATTGTCATTCAGATGAAGAAAACAACAGCCATTCAACCTTCGCATCAAAATCATACCAACGTAGAGAATAACAGCTCACCATCATTTCTACAAACCTTACTTGGATGACTTAAAATAAATTAAGCTAACTATAAACTTCGTGTCAACACAATCTCGCCGAACAAATCTATATATAACCTATGAACTGTTGACCATTAAACATCACGGGCAAATATACGCCAACGTTAAATAATAATGGCCCAGCAAATTGGAATGTTTTTCCTTTACATTTTATATTCAACAGTGTACTTTATTTCATATTTATTCACTATATATTAGCATGTTATTTTACTTACACTTCAAACATTGACTACGGCTTTAAGCCATCAACTGTCACTTATAAGTATATGACACCTCCAACTTTAAGTGTACCTCCTAAGAATTTACTAGTTTTCTAAATATCATTTGAATGTATTGTATATCCTCACTGAAATGTTTTTATATGCCTTCCACTATGTGTTAGATATCTAGTATTGACTAAGGCTTCAAGCCATCATCTATGCTACTGTACCATCAAATGACATTCTATTCAACAAGTGAACTACACATGAGTTTATCATTATATTAGATTTTTAGTCATTCATGAACATTTTTACAATAACTGTAAAATTTTTATCTCGTCTTCAATCATCATCAAACACATTTTAGAATAAGTTTAACCTGTTGCCTGACAAAAATAATAAGATTTTCATAGTGACTGAAGATGCCTCACATTATGAGGCGAAACATGTCTCACATTTAAAAAATGTTTTAACTTAAATGCCAACATCTTGTATTGTATTGAATAGGTGGAAATAAATATTAAATATTTTCCTATATACATTTTATGACACTTCCAATACGGACGAAAATGAATTTCATTACTTGTAATAAGTGGTATGTTCCGAGCTGTCAGTGGAGAGATGGCGTGGGAGGACATCAGTAGATGAATAAATTTGAGTGGTGTCTTTAAAAGTAGGAAAGATCACAATATGAAGATAAAGTTGGAATTCAAGAGGACAAATTGGGACAAATATTCGTTTATAGGAAAGGGAGTTAGGGATTGGAATAACTTACCAAAGGAAATGTTCAATAATTTTCCAATTTCTTTGCAATCATTTAAGTAAAGGCTAGGAAAACAACAGATAGGGAATCTGTCACGTGGGCGATTGTCCTAAGTGCAGATCAGTAGTGATTGATTGATTGATTGATTGATTGATTGATTGATTGATTGATTGGCTCTCTTCCGCTTTTCCAGTGCTTCTTCACATGCAGAGTCCCACCAAGGGTGTTTCGTATTCTTCTTCAATAGAATAGTCTATTTAGCTCTTGTAACGATCTTGTCCTGGAACTGTTGCCAGGTGTCCGCCTTTTCCTTTTGCCGTTCTTCTTTTTTGTTAGTTTCCTTTATCTTTTTCGTGCCGAACTTCTGAAGATGAGATATCTTGTAGTGGATTCTTTTCGGGGTAAATTTCACTTTGATACGCACTAAATAGTGGTCAGAATCAATATTAGCTCCTCTTTGAACTTGCACATCATGAATTTCTTTCTGTAAAGGATGTGTGATGGCTACATGATTAATCTGATATTCTCCAAGAGATTATAAAGGTGATCTCCAGGTCTTCTGTTTTCGACGGTGCTTCCTCAGAGAGGTGGACATTGCCTTCAGATTGTTCTGTTGACACAGCTCAATAAGTCTCATGCAATTCTTGTTGGTGAATTTATGAGCTGGGTATTTGCATACGGTCTTTTGGTATTCTTTTTCCCTACCAATGTCTGCATTGAAATCACTTAGCAATATCTTTGTATCTTCTCTGGGGACTGCTGCCAAGATTTTTTTGAGATTAGACCAGTGTTGTTCTGCTTTCTGCAAGTCCTTATTTTCAATGTTCGTGGGGGCATGTACATTAATTATTGTATATTTTTTTGTTCGCACATTGTACGCGCATGGTCATCACTCTATTGTGTATAGGAGTGACTTCTTTTATCGAATCAACTATGCTTTTGTGAACTACAAAGGCCATACCCAAAAGAGGGGTGCCACCTCTTCCTATTCGTTTGTCTGTTTTACTTTTGAAAATTACCATAGTCTAGTGTGTTTTCATCCGTAAGGTGTGTTTCCTGAAGAGCTAGTATCTGTATCCTTTGTCGATCTAGTTCTGATGTTAAGGTGTGTAGTTCGCCTGGTTGTAGTAACGTGTTAATGTTGAAGGTCCCAATGTATGTGGGTTTCTTTGATGGTAGTTTGTCAGAGAACTCCGACTTTCTCTGTGATCGTGGTAGCCCAGGTCCCCCAGAATCTGAAGACCTGGTTGCCGTCCATGGACGGGTGGATTGGTTACCACCTGGGGTAATTCTGTAGTTACTCTCACGAATCATAATTGCTTGTAATCAACGATTAGTCCAGTGTTTCCACTGAGAGTTTAGGACCAGGGATTACTAGTTCCTGGAACGTAATTTTTACAGCCGTACCTACTAGGTAAACAGACGCTGACCACTTTACCGCTCGATCCAAGCCAGGCGCGATGTGGATTTCATTTTTGGTTCTTCCGCCCTCTCTGCCATTGAGACATAAGTCCTCATCTGCCATCGAAGCCGTTGACCACAGTTCTATTCACCTCAGTTGATCCGCGAGTGCTTATTTGACTAGGTCTTATCCGCACTTGTCCTGTATATCTACAGGAAACTTCCCCTATTAGCCATTGGGACGCGCCGTGTCGGGGTTGAGAGCCCCATCCCAGTGTCTCACGCAGGGTTATGGTTAGCTTGTACTCAGTTCGGAACTAAACCCCACGTGAACTGACCAGGTAACAATGTAGTATGCTGTCCAGTACAGAAGTGTCGCATTGCCGGTCTTAAAGATGGCTGACAATAGTGGCCGGCTGTGTGACCTAGGTAACACCGAGAATATAAAGAATAGTGCATATCTTATTCAAGGTTTTTATGGAAATAATGACAAAGGAAACCAAAAAGGGGGCAGTTAGGTCAAAAGTGTTATTCAGATATATGGAGTGACCTCTAGATAGTGTTATTTATGGAATAATTGCTGCAATTACCAAGATGGCGGACATTTATAGCACAGAATTCATATTAAATATTACCCCAAAAACAATATTATACAAGAACAAAATCACACGCTTTTAATACCAAAAATTAAACCGCTATTATTCCTCGGAAGCCACAAACGAAGTACAGTTCTTCTGTATGAGCCGATATAAGGCGCAGCACCATTATACATTTCATTTCATTTTTGTGATGTTTAGACAAATTGTTAATGGTTCATTCATTCCTGGATTTTCCGTTTTACTGTGGTGTACATTTTTTTTTTTTGTGGTACCTCCAAAAATGGAGAATCGAGGTTGCACTGTATAATGAGAATTCATAACAGCAAAAAATTTACTCGCTATAGCAGATTGTTGTTATATCCGATTTTTCATAAAAGTCTGAAGAGATTTTTTTAAATGTATGAAATGGCAATCAGTTACGGCAGTTCAGAACTTACTTTTTTGGAGATGATTTCCGTACTGTGGCTTACTCATTAGTTATTTTCTAATTTCAATAGTATTTGAATGCACATATTCAATTTCATTCTTAAAAATTGTAATATCACTCCATAGGCTTCTTACTCAAACAGCATCATATAAACAAACTTAACCATGTGTGAGGTGGTGATGGTGGTGGTGATTATTGTTTTAAGAGGAAGTACAACTAGGCAACCATTCTCTGTATAACACTAATCAGAGAGAAAAAATGGAAGGGACCCGACACTTCGAAAAATGAAGGTGTTAGGCAAGGGCAACGAAGGGCATGAAAATGAAAGACTCCCTAGGCCTTGAGTGCTCTAATACCGTCGGGGTCGCAGAAGAACAAGAGTTAACTAAGGGAGGTCGGATAGGATATATGAAAGTGAGGAGCCTGGCACAAGTAAGTGGAAGCAATGCAAGGACTCAGCTAAGAGCCCCGCGGTTGCAAATCCACGCTCCCAAGCTGAGAGCCCCTGGGGCCACTTTTAGTTGCCTCTTACGACAGGCAGGGGATACTGTGGATGTTATTCTACTGCCCCATCCACAGGGGGTTGATTCAAAAGGGAAGAGATCTTGGCTCTAAGGCAGCTGATCCATAAGCCCCATTCTTGCGTTAGCAGCATGGGGGTATGCATTATCATGGATCATTAGCAGAGCTGATCAAAGCACCTTATTTGCACAAGAATGAAATCACTCCACTTTTACTTATTTGGGCATATCCATTACTTACCAATGTTGCTTAACTGTTTCCTCTATTTAACGCATACATGTTTCCTTACTGACCAATTTCTGAGTTCATATTACACACTACTGCTACCTCGTAGCTCTCCTGTCAGTAATTGCAGTGTTGTCATTTCTAAGTCTTATAACAACCTGAGAATAAGAAAGACTTGCAAAGAAAACCAGCCTGTCATATGGAATGTTACAAATGATTAAACCTCTTGACATTATCCTTACAAATATTTTGCAAAACGCCTCCGAGATCAAAGGAAAAAGTATGACAGTTAAGTGCAAAAGAAGTATATGTCTGTCAAAATACTGTTGCAGGTTTTTAAGGTCCTTAAAACTAAAATCACTGCTCAGAGAAGTAGCATGTTTTTCTGTTGGCTAAATTTATTAAGGTACAATTTACAATTTAGACTGGTTTATGTATAACTCAGTTCTGCATAATTCTGCTTTATACATGGATTTTTGTAGGTCCTGACAAAATATAACTTAAAAAACATGTTAATTAAACCTCATTTGTGCAAAACGAATTTATGTGTAATTCAGTGTTATGTATTTCATTAAATGCAGTTTATTTATGCATAACAGAATTAAAATAATGTCACCAATGTATTCATTTCCCTTCATCAAAACACAGGCGAGTTAGAAATGCGATACGTTAGGTTTGATTTTGTTGGCGGCGGGACTTCAGCTGTAGATGTCAGAGGGGTGTGGTAGTGTAACGAAGGTCGTGGGGAGTGACCGCATGGCATTTAACTAAGAGATAGATTACGAGGCAGTTGATTTGTATGTAACAGTTATGTGTTCTTTGGCGCAAAGCTACTGCAGAAGGTGTCTCACTGTTGGAGCAGGCACGTTGCAGGTGAGAAACTGAAACCCGTAAAAAGTAGAAACTATGTCAGATCCAACCGCGTCCTCCACCCAACTCAGATGTGACCTATGTGGCCGCATATATCATGCAAAAATTGGCTTGATCAGTCATCAGTGACATCTCCACTGAGCCAACAGACTTTAAGGAGAATTGCAGGAGAAAAACATATTGTTGGAAACGAGTAGTGGCCGACGCGACAAAGAGTTAAAATAATGCCATATTATATGAATTTCCTGTTATCAAAATACAGGTGAATTTGAAATGCAATACATTAGAGTTGGCATTGTTGGCAGCTGGACTTCAGCTGCAAATGTCGGAGGGCTGCAGTGGTGTAGCAAAGGTCATGGGAAGTGACTGCGCGGCATAAAGGTAAAGTAAAGTAATATAGAAAATCCCGACCGGACGTTTGGCTGTGTGGTTAGGGGTGTGCAGCTGTGAACTTGCCTCCGGAAGGTAGTGGGTTTGAACCCCACTGTCAGCAGCCCTGAAGATGGTTTTCCGTGGTTTCCCATTTTCGCATCAGGCAAATACTGGGGTTGTACCTTAATTCAGGCCATGGCTGCTTTGTTCCCTCTCCTAGGTCTTTGCTGTCTATCTGTGTCAGTGCTTCGTAAAACAAATTGTGTAAAAATAAAAAAAATAAAATAAAAAAAAGTTATGACTATTAATACGACTGCCTCAAGGTGATAATTGACTCAGGTGCACCTTCAGTTCTTTTACTACATGGCTGTTAAACTAGAATACATCCCTGTCTCTTTCAGATATAATTGATCGTATCGCGTGGTTGTGAGAAAGAGGTCCAAGTTGTCGTAAGTCGACTTCTTCGTAGATTTTAGTTTTGATTTTAGGTGATTTCTGTGCATTTCTGTTTGCTGTTTTTAATGTCTCTAATAGTCTGAACACCAATCTGATAGTCTTTTGCTAATTTCTTTACTGACTCTCCTTTCTTGAACTTTGCAATTAATTCAAGCTTTTGTTTTAAAGTTAAAAGCACTTCCGTTTGCCTCGCAGCCTTGACTGCTATCACACAACACTGACAAAGAACTCCTATACAGTACATTGTTTAGTGTTCATTTCTTGTACAAAGCATGCGGCAGCTCAATTGCAGTTGAGAGTGTACTCGAATTTCAAGCGTGCAGTTCATATGTTTCAAAATACGGTGACAAAAATAAAGAAAAATAAATAATACAATAAACCTCAGGGGTGCATGGATAACTCAAGTAATCATAAAGTACAATTTACTTTATTAACTTATATTTCTGAAATAACCTGTCTTTAATCTTATTCCTGAAAACAGAAAATTATTTCAATATTTATATGACAATATCTAAATCTGATTAGTAAGTAACTCTTAGTTATACTTTACACCTGCTCTTCACCTTGATATATGTATAACTCAGGTTCAACTGTATTGGTAAACTGATCATCTAGTTTCAATTTTCCTGTATATTTACGAGGGCAAGTCAGTAAGTATCTGAAATCAGTTTTTATAATATATTACAAAAACGGTACACATTTTTTTTAATTGATATCATTTTTCAACATAGTCACCCTGCTTTTCAATGTACATGGTCCACCATTTCACAAGCTTTCTGATACCCTCTGCAAAAAAGAAGTTTTTAGTTGTGCAGCAAGCCACGTATGCACCACTTCCTTCACCTGTTGATGGGGACTGAATCAGCGGCCTCTTAAAGCATTTTTAAGTGGACCAAACAGGTGGTAATTCGACGGGGCAAGATTGGGACTGTACACAGGATGCTCCAACACCTCAAAATGCAGTATCTGAAGAGTTTGAGCGGTATGTGGACGTGCAGTCATCCAACAAAAGAACTCCTTCCGATAATCGACCTCTGTGTTTGTTACGAATTGCAGGTTTCAGCTTGTTTACCAGCATATTAATGTATTGTTCACGTTTACTGTTTCCCCCTTTTCCTGGTAATGTTCCAGGATTGGCCCTCGAGGGTCCCAAAATACTGTAAGCATCACTTTTCCTGCAGAAGGTTGACTCTTGAATTTCTTTTTGACTGGGGATCCGGGATGCTTCCATTCCATGTTCTGACGTTTGCTCTCTGGTTCGAAGTGGTGAACTCATGTTTCATCTCCAGTGGTGTTCCATTTCAGAAACTTTTCACCTTCGTTAGCATGACAGTCCAGTAGGTGCTGACAGATTCTCACACGATTGCGCTTCTGCTCTTCATTGAGTTGTTTTGAAACCCATCTTGAACAGACTGTGAAAGTTAAGCTGTTATGCATGATTTCATATGCAGAACCATTGCTATTGTGCATATGGTTTGCCACGTCATCAACAGTTGCTCGTCTGTTATTTAGGATCATATGACTTTTGTTCAATATTGGCATCATTTACGGCTGCAGATGGACGCCTAGATCTTTCCTCATCCTTCACACTCGTGGGACACCTTTTGAACTGTTCAGTCCACTGACGAACACTTTGCTGTGGCAAAACATTGTCTTCATATTGTGTTCAAAGTCTTCTATGAATTTCCACTCCTGGTACACCCTCATACCACAGAAAATGGATTATGGAACAATGTTCTTCCCTGGTGCAAACAGAGAGAGGTGCGGCCATCTTTACGTCGCAACAGCGCAAGCTGTACTGATCTGATGACGTTGAAACCTATCACAGATGTAGGTAACGGTGCCATCTAGTGGCTGGTGAGCACACAACATCATAGAGCCAACCTAAAGACAATTAGAGCAAAATTGCAGATACTTATTGACTTCCCTACATAGATCCTGTAATTTGATGTATTTTTTCTGTGTGATCTAACTAGGCTAGTGTTAATATGTTTTAAATTTATGGTATAGGTCATAACTGAAGAAAAGGTTCAAGTACAGTCCCAAGAAACAACGTTTGGTGAAGAAGAGGACACAGTTATGAATGTTAAACCAATGCAACCATTGTTACGTGGATATACCAGTGGTCTGTCCATATCTAGTCGTGGAATTGGACATAACATTCATTCTTCTCGTTTAGGTGAGTTGGTTGTAATATGCAGTTACTTCTAACAGAACGTCTAGTTTGAGCCCCCATTTTCATCCAGTTATGATTGTTCTAAGATCTACCTTCTGGTGACTTCTGGAGTTCAGAATGACACTGTCCGCTGGGACTGTCTCAGGTTGTCTCCTTTCATGGGGGTGGGGGTTATGGTGGTAAACGCTGTTTTCAGGGGAAGTAAAATTCTTCTTAGTCCTTTTCAGAAGAGGAAAAGATTAAAGGGGAAGACCATAAATGGTTGGAAAATAAAACTCCCTGCATCTCATAAACCTAACACTGTTTTTATTTGGAGGAAAACTCAAGTGGGTATTTTCGGTGGGGGGGGAGAGGATGTTGACACTGGGCAAGTTGGCCATGCACTTAGGGGCATGGAGCTGCAAGCTTGCATCTGGGAGATAGTGGGTTCAAGAGTCCCATAGTCCCATAAGACCTGTCACTGTCAGTACAACATAAAACAAATAGTGAAAAGAATCTTAATTTTGGACCTTCTCTCTTTTTATTATTTGGAGCAATGATCTTGGGAACTTATTTCTGCAGCATGGAGCCTGCTATTATCTTTACTATTAATGGTGCAAGTTTTAAGGCTGTCTGTTGTTATTTAAATTAATAAGGCCTGATAAAGGGTTCTTTTGGCTGTTCATGTAAAACTGAAAGTCCCGTGGCTATAATTATGATACCAACAGTCACCTGTTTTTTGGGCAGGAGTCAAATATGAGAGGTGGGACAGAAAAGATGAAAATGAGGAGACTACCTTAGAGACCCTGGTCTCCGATTGGGCAAATGGGGATATATTCTCCTCCCCTTGCACAGGGGTTACCTTGCAGCAAGTGTTGTTTTATTCCTCTACTGCAATAAATACGCATTTGATGTTTGAATTCAGCCTTGTCAATACTTATAATTATTTCATTAATTATTTACAGTAGAATTCCATTCATCCGGCGTCCAATAGTCCGGAACGCCCAATGGTCCGGCACCTTTCCAGGATAATTTTTTTAAATCTAATTTTTACTTTTGTGACAGTTAAAGCGCACGGCGCGGTTCAACACTACCCGGAAGTGTCCACTATGCGTCTGCTATTAGTAGACACAATCGGCATTGTTGGCTGTCACCACACACAGGTTCAGTTCATTGTTTTGACTACGAGCATTTTTCGCTATAGTATTTTTTCTTGCGATCTAGGATCTGTATTACAGTAGTGTAGTGAACATGCATATCAAAGTGCCTTGTGGAAGTTTTCTTGGAATTTAAGCAGTGACAATGTTCTCGAAACCGAAACCTCCTTCAAGTTCCAAATCAGGAGAAAAACGTAAGTACATAACTCTGACCATCAACCAGAAACTGGAAATCATCAAACGTCTGGAGAAAGGTGAGAATAGAAATATTTTGATGAATGAATTTAATATTGGCTCGTCAACCATTTACGACATAAAAAAACAAAAAGATGAACTAATGAAATTTGCTTCTCAGTCGGTAACAACTGAAAAATTGGCTTCCAGACAAACATTAAAAAAACTAAAACTGGAACAATTAGATAACTTATTGTACAAATGGTTCAGTGCGAAACGCTCCGAACGGGGCCAATGGTTATTGAAAAGGCAAAGAAATTTGGACAAGACTTAGGTGTTGCAGAAAGTGAGTGCAATTTTTCTGATGGTTGGCTCAAAAACTTTAAGTTTTGGCATGGAATTCGAAGACTTGATGTAACCGGAGAGACAAGCAAATCAAGATTCAGCAGAAAAATACAAAGACGAGTTTCAGGAAATAATCGCAGTTAATAATCTAACAGCTGATCAGATTTACAATGCTGATGAAACAGGCCTACTACGGCGGTGCTTACCAACATCTACTCTAGCTGCGGGAGGTAAAAAGGCGGTTAAAGGGTTTCAAAAAAGCAAAGACAGATTGACAGTTTTGCTATGTGCTAATGCGTCTGGAAGCCACCGAATAACTCCTTTTGTAACTGGTAAATCCAGAAAACCTCGGGCATTTAAAAATGTTACGAACTTGCCTGTTCATTATGACGCTCAGCCATATGCGTGGATGACCGCCACCCTATTCAAAGACTGGTTCTTTCATCATTTTGTGCCACAAGTCAAAGAAAGCTTCAAAAACCTTAGTCTACCGGAAGACAGCAAAGCCATCCTTCTTTTGGACAACTGTAAAGCACATCCACCAGTAGCTGAGTTAGTTTTTGGAAATATATTTGCTACACTTCTGCCGTCTAATGTTATGTCACTGATTCAGCCAATGGATCAAGGGGTAATCCAGAACTTTAAATGTTTTTATAGGAGTTCTTTCGTTCGCAGCCTGTTAAACGCTGAGTGTGATGTAACTGAATTTCAAAAAAAGTTTAATGTACAAGATGCCGTCTATGCTGTCGCACTGTCCTGGGCTCAAGTAAAAAAAGTTACTTTACAACGGTGCTAGGGAAAACTTTGGTGAACTGCGGATCCTACATTTGATTCAACATCACAGACTGTTGAGGAGGAACAACATCCTGAATCAGTGTCTGAAGTTTTGGATGTTGTAAGAAGTGTAACAAACAACAATCCTTTGAATAACGTATCTGAAGAGGAACTCGCGGAGTGGATTCAAATGGATAACAATGAACCTACCGAGCAGGAGCTAACCGATGAGGACATTATCCAAAGTGTATTAAACCCTCAACCTATACATAAGAGTGTGACTCAGATGAAGACTTTAAAGATAAAAATTTCATTGTTCCGTATTGACAGTATTAACGTTAAAAATTAAATAATTGAAAAAGAGGTTCAACCTATTCAATACATAAAAGAAAGAAATGTAGTGATTACATTCTTATTTAATAGTAACTATAAATGGGACCGGTTTCGACCCTAGTCCAGGTCATCGTCAGCCGTAAAAACATGTAAAACAATGCATACGAAAAAGAAAAAGATTAAGTGAACTCTGGATCGGTATAAGATGAAACAAAAATTAACGATGGGGGTAGAAATTATGAGTCACTTAAAAGAAAACAATACGTAATATTAAGAATGGTAGTATGGCACACGCAATGATAAACATTGTGAGGCTTCGCCTATCATTGCGTGTGCCATACTACCATTCTTAATATTACGTATTGTTTTCTTTTAAGTGACTCATAATTTCTACCCCCATCGTTAATTTATGTTTCATCTTATACCGATCCAGAGTTCACTTAATCTTTTTCTTTTTCATATGCATTGTTTTACATGTTTTTACGGCTGACGATGACCTGGACTAGGGTCGAAACCGGTCCCATTTATAGTTACTATTAAATAAGAATGTAATCACTACATTTCTTTCTTTTACGTATTGAATAGGTTGAACCTCTTTTTCAATTATTTAATTTTTAACGTCAGATGAAGAAACCGAAGAAAAGGACAGAATCAGCTGGGCAGAAGCTGCAGAGTCCCTAAATAAATTCATCACTTTTGCTGAGTGTAATGCTAATTATAATGCCACTGAACTTATTGATTTACATATCTTCAGAAATAACTTTTATGCCAAGCGACAACGATCTCAAAAACAAAAAGATGAGATTTCTTTAAGTCACACTAAAATATTGTACATTACATGTATGTAAACTGAATGTGTCGAATGAAAATTTGGTGCTGGCGTAATTTTGAGCTATAGTTATTATACTAATGATTCTGCTGATCAACATTTTACTGCAAAATGCCGTGTGACAGCTGTTTTCGCTGTACGCCTTAACCTATATCATAGTAAGAGGTACCGCCCGATAGTCCGGCATTTTCGGTAATCCGGCACCGGGCCATTCCCAAACGTGCCGGACTATCAGACTTCTACTTTATCACTTAATATCCGTACAGGTTTCGAGGACCCTATTATCCTCTTCCTCAGTGGTTTTCACTCACTACAAAATATCTCTTGGACCTATTTACTTATTACACACCAAACTTATTTTTAACTATTCCTCTTGTAATCGTTTACCGCATATTTAGTTCGACATCTCTAATTAATATATAATATGTGTCTTACTTGTGCCAGTCTCCTCATTTTCATCTTTCCTGTCCCACCTCTCTATTTGACTCCTGCCCAGAAAAACAGGTGACTGTCATAAATGATTACCAGATAACAGGATTTTACGACAACTAGTGATGAGAAATCTGGGAAAGAAGACAGGAGGGCACTGGATCAAAGAAATTCAAGAGGTTCTCAGAACAGTTGGACTCAAAATTACAGATGCAGAGAACAAGAATAAAATCACCACCCTTAAGAACTGAAATAATGCACAGAAGGCCTGTAGAGATTTCAGTAAGAAGAATCAAACAGTACAACCTTCAAAGAAAAAGTGTACATGGAAGACTCAAGTGGTCCAGTGTGGCCAATGAAGTTAATAATAATAATAATAATAATAATAATAATAATAATAATAATAATAATAATAATAATAATAATACTGAGCTTGATGGCTGCAGTCGCTTAAGTGCGGCCAGTATCCAGTATTTGGGAGATAGTGGGTTCGAACCCTACTGTCGGCAGCCCTGTAGATGGTTTTCCGTGGTTTCCCATTTTCACACCAGGCAAATGCTGGGGCTGTACCTTAATTAAGGCCACGACCGCTTCCTTCCCAGTCCTAGCCCTTTCCTGTCCCATCGTCGCCATAAGAGCTATCTGTGTCAGTGCGACGTAAAGCCAATAGCAAAAAAAAATTTTAAAATATAATAATAATAATAATAATAAATGAGCACTAAACTACACTATTATATTTACAATCTTATTAAATTGTCTTTGCCTTGTCTATTACCTACAAATATAATAATTTTATTAAAATTAGCATCTCTTAACATTTTACTCAAATCTTTCAATCCAGAGATTGTCAGTTAAATGTTGTGGCTACTTCCATCCGTTCTTGAACACTCCCTAGAGTGGTAACTCCTCACTCCAGACTAAGTGAAGCTACTGTCAATATCAGTATCGTGCTCCTCATTTAGCAATTTGGACAATGATTCTTTTTGACACCCAAATCTGAAGTTTGTCAGTTCTATCTAAATTTTAGTGCATTCACTTTGCCCTTGACCTCTCATTGGTTATCTGAATCAAAACAAATATGAATGTTTTATTGGAAACATTTAGGGCCTGTACTACGACTGTCAGGTAAACAGCCAGATATGTAGGCTGCAGTTTTGCAAAATAGAAGTTAAATATTTTCTTGCGTACTACCAACGGATTTTAACGACGGTATTGCAATGCGGAAGATGTAACATTTTTATTGGGTTGGTAATAAGGTTACTGAAAATATAGTGAAATTTAGCGCGGTGGTATACGTGTTCCCTGATGTTTTCGTTTGTTTGGCTCAATTCCTTTTGAAATTGTATTACTAGAATCCAATATCAGGCTCTTATTAAGCTATAATGTGGAAGTTTAGGTCAAAAACAGAATTAGGACTGAAATCTACACATATGAAGAAATGTAAAAATTAATTAACTGTATAACGAAACTGAAACTGTTGTAGAAAATAAAAAGACTGAAAATGTAACCTGGACGCAAAAGTTAAGATTCAGGTTATCTTTTTTTGTCTAGTACTATTTATGAGGATGCGCGTTAAGGCGAAAGTAAAGTTTATATTCGTAATTAATGCCGTGATGCAGCGTAGTATCATTAATTTTATTATTAGTTCAATTTATTGTTTGCTCATTAAATAAGTAGTTAGGTTTTTCTTTTCAGTACAATGTGAGAATAGTAACTGGCAAGCATTTATCTCACTTTAGTGTAAATACTTAGTAGCAAGTTATGAATCAAAGAAATATAACCTTAAACATCCTCATTCGACGGACGAATCGCCATGAACAGCGTTGTATAACTTTACTCCATATGTGCGTCGCGGATAGATTTGGAATAGAACCCACACTTTTGACACGCATTCTAATGATTAGGAAATGTGTACTATCACCTCTAGTACCCTACTGACCAACATTTAGAAGGTAAAAAAATGTTAAGACTATTAGGACTCAAACCCACGTAAAACTGCACGGCAGGAGGCGATGTTGCCCTAACGACCACGGCTACCGATGAAGCTTGCTGTTGACTTTCTTGTGTGCAACTGATGTAGTCTGTAGCAACAACTTGCTAGCTTGGGAAATCTTTAAGAATTCTGTGATAGCTGGACAGGAAGCATGACATACTTCATAAATACTGTATATGCATAGATTACATTGTAATAACTTAATTTCGTACAGCATCATGCAGATGTAGATTCATCTTGATGTGTAGCCATCTTGATTCTTACAGTAGCATCCCCGATAGGAGCGAAGTCCCAGATAAGAGCGTTAACTCCCTCTACAATTTCGGCATTGCTAACTTCGAGAATATTCTCTCAGATTGCACATAAACGAAAGTCGTAGTATGCGTTTCCAACCGAACTTCCAGATAAATGTGCAAACTGCCACATAAATTTAAACTGCACTTTCATCTGGCTGTCGTAGTACAGGCCCTTAATGTGAGGCTCATGGTAACTGCACAAATACAGGATCTACCAGACAAATAGAAATACTGAGACGGGAGTGGAGAGTGTAAGGTGCAGGGGAATCTATGAATAATGGCGAGTAGGTTTACCACGTGTAGCAATGAAATTGTCAGCCAGGAAATCCTTGTGCTTCACAACGTTTTTCAGGGAGTACAGTAACCTTTATGATAAATCCTCAGAGTAGTCCCCGAGATTGTCCACAATACGTTGCCAACGATGTGGGAGATGTCATTTAACACTCGCGTCTCACCATGAGTGAATTTTGCAATCTCGTGCTTCACAGTGTCGGCAGTGTCCTCTTGTGTTCCAAACCGTCTTCCATGCAATAGTTCTTTCATGTTGGGGACGAGATCAAAATTGCATGGAAACAGGTCCAGTGTTCCAGTAGTTCCCATCCCCAGTGCTGAAGTTGCCTATGTTGCATGGAAAAGGGTGATTTGAGGAGATCTGGGCATTTTCTCCTAATGCCACGACAACTGTGGCTGCAGGAAGGTTCTGTAGTACATTGCAATCACAACTCTGAAGTCGTAAACCAAAAGGACCATCACCTTCACAGTGGAAGCGTTTTTCTGGAACTTCTATTTTTGTAGTGATCCTGCATCTCATCATTCCACAGACTGATGTTTAAACTCTGGTTCATGTACCCTGACCCAAAATCCATACACAGCCACTGTTCTCCCTAGCATTTGCTCGCCTTCCTACCAGTGGCGTACCAAGTGGTCAGAGCGTATGGCCTACGGTATCCACTTTTGCACGTCAGCGAGTGCACTTGCCAACCACTGTGATGCAGTTTTATGCAGATGAAGATCTTCCTGTAAAATTCTGGGGATGTTGCTTTCCTCCAGAGCAGCGTTGAGCACAGTAGGACGCCCAATGTGAGTCAGCCGTGAGGGGTGTCAGGTGATTTGGACGCAGCCACTTCACTAAGAATTGCTTTCTATCTTGAACATTTCATCTAGCAAGACAATTTCCCTTTCCATCACATCAACGTTGAATGTTACAAGAACTTGTATAGCTACACACTACTGTTTTAATTATTTATTAAGGAATTTTAAGATCCCTTCTTTTTAAGATACTTTTTAAGTGGCTTTTTATGAACACTTCGTTTACATCAAGAGGTGCCAAAGTGACAACAAAGGGAAAACAATTGACTCGTTAGACATTTAAACGTTTTATTTAGTCAAGAACAAGTTGTATTTGATATTGATTTATTGTGTTAGTTGTGTGTTTTTTGTATATTTTAACTATCATTCTTGATCATGGCTGAAGATGTTTTCCGTGGAAAATGAATCGTGTACCAATAATTAAAAAAAATTAAAATAAATTAATGTTATTGTAATGTAAGAAATTCGTAAGATTTTAAAGTGGCAGAAAGGTGGAACTTCCCAAACTTACAAGTTGGATTTTGTTATATATAATTACTCCACCACGGATCAAGATCTTTTAATATTCTGTCCATGTTGATGCATTTGGTAATTACTGCACAGGCACTATGTCTTCTGGACTGTTGCACGCTGTTCATTTCACATACAACCTGAAATATTGCTGCCCACCACGCAGCGGTATTGAAGGGCATTATTCCCCACAGCTTCCACAAGTGCTCTGACATACTTTGGCATGCAACCCTGATGAATGGCCTCATCACGTCCACTTCTGTCATGATGGTAGCACCGTGCAAGTGAGCGGAATGAAATAGTTGCTATAATTTATGCGCTAGCCCTCGTGTTTTAATCAGCAAGTTGCAGTTGCAATACAGTAAGATTTGCAAGGGCCTGGTTCATCTGTTCGACCATCAGGTTTGCTTGTCAATAAAACATCAAGCTAACTGTGGCACCTGTCTGTAGGTATTCAGTCTTTTTCTTGTAACATTGTTGGCTAAGGAGTTGCTGGTTCCTTTGTTGCTGTGAAGGAAGCTCCCATGGTGTGGTAATATCCATCATTTAGTGCATTCAGTTCTTTCACAGACATCTCTCACAATTATGCTGTTTCATTGAAATCATAATACTTTCTTTCAGTATGAAATACAGGTATTGACATGTAGGCTATATATGACAGTTTATGATGGATGTTTTGAGGCTCCAACCAGCCTTAAGGCTGAGTATTCAAGACACATTACTGCACCTTTTCTGCGTCCAGGGTGGGTCGCCAAAGAAATCCAGGCCAGCGTACTCTCACGGTGCGACAATTATTATTTTTAATGTGAGTTCTGAGAAAGATGAGAGGAGCTTTTCGACTAGTGCTTTCCCTGCCAGTAGTGATGATGGACGTCTCCATCCTACGAATTGTTGGTTTCAGCAAGAATATAATTTATGTTACTCCTTAAGTCTAAATATATTCAAAATGCTTAAGCTAATTGGTGAATAGGAATCCTAATATACCTTAATCATAATCATTTACTCAAAGTCTTAAAATTGAGAAAAGAAAATTAAATCTAAGGAAAATGATTATCTCATATTAAATTCATTAAATCTGTTTTGACATAATAATTATGAATTTTGTCAAAAATATGTTAATTATTACAATAAAAATTATTCAAATTCAAAATGAACTCATGTATCATCTTCACATCAATCAAATTATGAAAATGTACATAAATCAAAGTTAAAGTCTCTTTAAATTAATTACAAATCAACTTGGAGAGTATAGGATAATGTTAACTTGTTTAGTTTTTATCAGCATCATATTTCACTTTTCTTCACGTGATAACTTAGGATGGAAATTAGGCTTCGTTTGTTGGAGGATTATCAAATTATTTATACACGTCGGGAAAAAGATATGTATATCTGGTTAGCAAAACTTATGCTAATATTCATCTTAATTTCTAACATCATTTATCAATATATATATATCATTTATCGCATTAATCTTCAATTCAGTTTGACCATAAAATGTAACTAATGAAACATATTCTCACACGAGTGTCTGAATTCTAACACATTACCTTGTATCATTTATTAAAATTTGTAAGGGATATCTTTCATGAAGATTCCAGAAATTATCTAACCTCCTGGAATTATTTATAAGGAAATAATAATGCCTATGCAAGTGACTCGATGTATGCCATGCTCATTTTTAAGGAAAATACAACTTTATGGTAGAGATACTAGGTTAAAATTCATCAAATTACTACTCAACACTTCCTAGAAAGATTCATTGCGATGATCTACTTATGCCATAACTCGTAACTATCTCAACATATTGTTACTATTGTAGGACATGGATTTCTTGTAAATGAAATATCATCATGGACACGAACATAAATTATCCTGGCTTGCGTCATATATCCTCATCTTTCTCTTCAAAAACAATTTTCTTCTTATCAGCATAGCAACATGTATTCAGTCTATCCTTCATTATATTCATATAACCTTACAATATCACTTTCTTCTCATATATATCATATCATATCTCTTCCATTTCTTTCCAGTAATTCTCATATGTACCTCATCTTGATGCTTAAAATGATTTCATTCCCAATTATTCACTTCATTGATTAAATCTCTTTATATCTATTCTCATCATGACTTTGAATTATTCTGATATCCATATATTATCCTACCATGACATCCTATGGCACTATCTAACCTTCATATTCCAAAATATCAATAATCACTTCACATATAACCTTAAATATTTTGCCAACATACACTTCACAACTCACATTGTATATAACCTTCCAATATTCTTTGATTTCAGAGCATTAGCATTAATGTATAATTCACTTCACCCTCCCTAAGCAGGATTGGTTATATCTTTAAGATGACTACCTATATTCATGTATTTTGACACAAATGTAAAATTATTTTGCAAGAATCTAATATAATTGAATCATCTCGAAGATAATAATGATCTAACATCTATTCACAAACAATTAAGATGACGACATTGGAGTTTATAACACTTATTTACCTTACATTAATGAAAAACTTATCTTTTTTCTTTCGGATCCGGGATTTGATTATGACTGCCTAGACATCTGCGTCTCAGGTTTGGCGTTCACATTTTGGCGCTGGTCATTGGGATGCTCTGGTATGTGTGGTCTTTCGTTGCCGTCATCTCAGCTTAGCCTCCTCCGGACGATCTCACCATTATCTTTTATCTCAAATTTAATTGTAATAACGTTTGCAGATCACCATTATGTCCGCCCTTATTTCAGCTTTGTCTATCGTAATTACTGTTTTAGAAGTTCAGTTAGCTATTGCCGCATTATATTGAATTCCTTTCTTTCTAATTGAGTTGAGGCCTAGTCTTCGCCGTGATGAAACTTCAGTATATGAATTTCCTTTATAATTGTCTTCTTATTTCATAGATTCAATTACTGCTATTGTAATTAATTTTCTTTAGCTACTTCTTATGTTGCGAATCTTCATTCTTCTACCGATTTCCTTCTAAATCTTGAATTTATATATGCGTTTCTAGCCTCTTCAAATTAGCACGTCCGCTCTTTAAGATTGCTTGTTCATTTATCATTTTGCAATAGTACAGTGTTTTAACAATTCTGAGTCTTGTTTTGTCTCAGCCACTGCCATATTGATCTTTACTATTCCAATCTCACGCGATATCGTATCTCCTTGATATGAATGATTGAGTTTAGGCTTTATGTTTAAATTTAATATCGGCAATTGCGACCATGTTAAATCCACTGAATTATAATTTTAGGACAGTGAAATGGCACATTACATGAAGGTAAATGTTATACATGTTCTTGGGTTGAGAGTCCGAAATTATGAGGGCGAATCAAAAAGTAAGTTACACTTCCAAGTTATAGCCATTTATGAAACCACCTACACACAAGCAACATGGCTATGACAACATACAGTGCAAGTTCACTTTTCCACATAGTTCCTAGAGACTAAGCATTTCTCAGAACGGTCAACCTACTTTTCGATTCCGGATGCGTAGAAATCACCTCCAGCACTATGTAACTTCCTGGTGAGAGCTGCTTTCACCTCCTCATCGTTTCAGAATCGTTGTCCACCAAGATCCTTTCTCAGCTTACCAAACATATAATCACATGACGCTAAGTTTGGATTGTACGGAGGATGTTGCCATACCTCTCACTTGAATCGGACGTTTGGCAGGCCGTGTGAGGTGTTGCGTTATCGTTCAACAAAATCACACCTGCGCTCAATTTTCCCCGCCGCTTTTTAAAAATTGCCTTACGCAACCAGTTGAGCGCTTGACAATACAAAGCCAAGTTGATTGTCATGCCTTTTGGCATAAATTCCACATGCACCAGACCCTCCATGTCAAAGAACACTGTCCCCATTTCTTTCGGGGTGGTGATATGGTGCGCACCCATTCTATCGATGTTCTCTTTGTTTTGGGGGTGAAGTGGTGGACTCACGTTTCATCCTCTATACTGATTCGCTGCAGAAACTTGTTGCCCTCCACAGAATGCCGTTGCAAAAATGCCAGTGATTGGAAACGTCCCTTGTGAACATTGGTGAGCAGATGTGGGGCCCATCTTTGACACAGTGTACGAAATCCAAGGTGCTGGTGAACAATGGCAAACACACTGCCATATGAAACGTTCAGCATGCTGGCCATTTCCTATAGCGTTATGTGCTGATTCTCTCTAATGATTCCATCTACACGGTCAACATTTGCAGTGGTACTGGACGTTGCGGGCCTGCCTTCGCGATATTTGTCCGTGAGATCTGAGCGTCCGGTGTCAAATTGCTTACACTATATTAAAATATGTGGGCGAGAAATTGCACACTCACAATATACAGCAGTGATTTCACGATGAATGTCCGTGCCACTGAGCCGATTAGCCTGTGGAAATCTAATCGTTGCACGCACCTCCAATTTGGAGTGAACATCCATTTGACACGCCATTCAGCCTAGCCCGCTCTTCACACACAACACAACTGGTTACCACACCAACCTTCCTGTCGGACATCTCAGCAGTTACTGTAGCTCATTCCACATTTTAAGGACACTTCCTCTAAAGCATTATTTTGTCAATTTATGTATTTTTCATCTAAACAGTGTTATGTGGCTGAAGATGTTGATAATATACGAAACATGTACCACTTTTAACCATTAAGTTGCCTTAGGCAACCATTGTATCGACTAGGTGGAAAATTAATAAATACTTAGTAGTGAATCTATTGAAGTGCGATACGGACCATGAAGCTGATTTTATGTAACACAGCATGCTCTCGCAGCGAGCTAGTGTGACTTACTTTTTGATTCGTCCTCGTACTTCAGGCACTGAATATTGTCAATTTTAGAATCATTTAATGATTTTTACTAGCAGGGATGGTGGAGTACTGCTGTTGACAGCTGTTCTCTGTATTATTTTCTTGTGTTAGATTGTAATTTGTCCTTCTTCCTTATAGGACTTGATCCCAGTATAAAGTGCATGAATTACTCTCAAGAAGTTGGTATGAACTTGGACATGAAACGTGGCATTGGCGACGGTGACTACAGCGATGTGGAAGTTGCTTCAGGTAGGTTAACATGCTGTTGATATTTGTTGTTGCTTCATTAAGAGGCAAAGAAAATGGTCACCAGATTGGCCTAAGTGAATTGTATGCACATTTTGTCTGGTAAATTTGGTTAATATGATAAAAAAGCAAATGTGACCTGGAACTTGAAGAAAGGTTCAGTGACAGAAATTTTATGGGAGTGATGAGCAGAGGCTCTTGGAACTGATACACTAGCAGTATCCAGGCTTCGTTCATGTTGGTAACAGTAGCGAACACGAATAAGAACTTACCTCAGATGAAACCTGACAGAGAGGGTGACCACTTTCCTTCCTAAATGAATGTCATGATGATATTTCAGCTACTTCGTGTGCACATTTTGATTTGACACTGTGTGCGCTGCCTCTATGTCAGTTTTGACGTTCCATTTTACTGTGCTAATGACAGAGATGTGGATCTCTGTCGGGTGATCTACGGCCAAGTTTTAATTAATTTTGGCGAGTAAACAACAAATCTTTCGTATGCTGATATCGTATGACATCAAATACTGAGTGGGCTTTATTCTGCCCTTCAGAAATCCAACAACTTTTACCAGGTTTCAGCCTGCGATCTTGGTAACCCAGAAAAAATTACATAGGTTGGAGGTTGAGAATGACTGAAAATGGAATGAAGAATGGGGTAAAGATAGGTTGTGGAAAAAATGCGATGATGTTGGACTGCCTTGCCTTCGCAGACAACGTCGTTCTTATTACAGACAACTGTCAAATAGTCGAGAAACAAGTTGAAGAACTACAAAATGTTGCAGTCAAAACAAGGTTAAGAATCTCCTTTGAAAAAACAGCATTCATGGATTCTATAAAATAAGGCAACACGGACAGACTTGTTATACTGTATGCGGATATCCAACATGTGCAAAAATTTTAATATATGGGAGAAATACTCGTCCCCAATGGAGATGAAAAGGAGGGATTAAAGGAGAGGATGAGAAGGATGGAGTTGGCATTCAGACTATGTCATGACACCTATAAGTCCAAATCCCTCTCGATTCAGACGAAGTTAAAACATTACTGCACAGAGGTTAGAACAGAGTGCCTTTAGGGAGCAGAAACCTTGACGAGGATGGCTAACGCAGCCCTTGAAAAAGGAGAAAGAAGATTCTTACAAAAAAATCTTTGGCCCAAGAAAGTCGACAAGTGACCCAAACACATTCCGATTAAGATCGAATTCGGAGCTCTACAAGACAGTAGAAAGAATCACGACTGTGATGAGGAAAAGGAGACTGACGATTTATGGGCATATCAAAAGAATGAACCCTGAGAGATTGACCAACAGGATACTTCTTCTGCATTAAAAGTGGAAAAAACAACTGAGATGGCTTACACAGGTGCACATTGACTTGGCAGATATGGGTATCAAGGAGGAGGATATAAGAGAAAGGACATCATGTAGGAAGAAGGTTGAGGAAATGACGGATGTGTCTGAAGAGCAACATGCGAAGCCATGGAACATCTCGGTGGAAGAGCGAGCAAGAAGTCAAAGCCTCAAGAATCTTTGGTGAGAGTGTAAAGAGAAGTCTGTGTGACAGAAGGAAGATTGTGTAAATGTGGCCCACAGGTGGCCGTATCTATAAATAGTAATAGTAGTAATAATAATAATAATAATAATAACATACATAGGTAATAAATTTTATATTAATCTGTATTGAAGAGCAGCATAGTGTAAAACAAAAGTTAAAGTTTCTACCTGTTAGATACTGTTTGTTGTAACCGTAAAATTGTTACATACATTGAGACAATATTAAATAATGTGAGCCTCCCCATTATAACCATTTTGAACTGGCCCTGCGGCCTAGAATAATTTGTGTCAAACGGCTTACGCCCGTATACCTTTTTTTAAGTTACTGTAGTCAGCGGGCCATTGTCTGGTCTTGTGATTGGTTGCGCATGACTGCGCATGCGCCCGCCGGTCGACTACCAGGCAAAACTGGCCTGCTTCCAGCTGGCCGACGCGACACTCAGTTCCCTTGAGGCAGCCATGCTGAGCTGGTGTGTATTTGTGTCCGGCGTCATGGAGTGTTGGAGTACCAAGAAACCACCGTAAATTGTATGTTAACGGGGATTTTCCCCAGGTAAACTAGTTGAAGACCTCCTGCCTTTTCTTCTGAGCGTTTTTTGGATTTATTTTTCGTCTGGATACTTCACAACGAGGTCTGGATCCCGGTGGCTTGACTGTATTTCTTCGTCAACAATGTCAGGTTAAAAATTCTTCTCATTTCTTCATCACCTAAGGTACGTACCAGTGTTTGACACACTTTAAACGTCGTCCTGAAGAGGATTTTGATATTTTCGAAGATTTCTGGAAAAATAATAATAATAATAATAATAATAATAAATATTTGGACTTCGCCGTTAAATTTATTCCTATTTGCGTGTGTGGTATCGAAAATCTGGAAAACTGTTTCGGCAACTAATCACAGTAATGTGGAAGGTTCACCATGAACTAAATTGGAATTATTAATTTAAAATTTTACTGATCTACTTTGGCATTTTAAATTGTAACTTTCTCTGTAAACCAAGGTACAGTCTCCAAGGTACCGAACCTTACCTCTTTCGGCTTTCTGTTTGCTTTCCTGTGTTTTGTTTTCTTATTCGTTTGGTAGGTTTTCTTCTCCCCCCCCCTTCTGGGGTTTGGGTGAATTTAATTATTTTCTCTGGCCTGTTTTTCCTCCGTGTTTTAGGAGGCCTTGCTTGTTTCTTGTGGTTACCTTGGCAACTGTTCGTGTGTGGATTGTTGTCGGGTGAATTGTTGTCTGGCGTGTTGTGCCTGTGTGGATCTTGGATTTTATTCTTCGGGGCCGAGTGTATCGGTTACTGTTTAAACTAATTTGTTTATTTTCTCCTCCTTTTAATGTTGTGTTACCATTTCCTTGCCCCGCGTGAGGAGGTTTTTTTTTTGACGTAAAATTCTGTTTGTCTTGGAAACTGTCCTTGGTGGTAACTGAACGATTTCAAATGTGGTAATTATGGGAAGCGACCGCGTTGAAGATCCATTTTTGAACAATTGTTAACTTAATATTTTTAAATTTATTTAACTATCCGTGATCGATCACATTTAATTTAAAGGTAACATTTATGTAAGAAAGTCATTTTGTTTCCCGTTGTTTTCTGATCACATTTTATTAGGTACGGAGGTCACCCTTTCTTTCTTGTTGTTTTCATTAAGTTCTCTATTTATTATCTGTTAAAGAGTATTTATTTTTCATTAATTGTTATTTAGTAATGAATTAATTTTCTTTAAAACCCCACCTGGGTATATTCTAATTTATTTTACTTATTGTTAATTTCCTTTTCCATTTTTCAACCTTATGTTGATTTTATTTACATTTTGCCATTACGTTTTAAAAATAAACTTAGGCTTTATCATCTTAATAACTTGGTTTGTTACCTACCTTTTGCCCTTCCATTAAATTTTTTTTTTACTTCATGTAAATGCTGGTTTTCATTCGCCACGTTCGGTGGAGCACTGCCACCGTTTTTCTTGTGCATTAATTTCCACGGCCTTTAGTTGTCTTCCTTGCTGCTTCCGGTAAGTTATTTCTATGGTTTCTTGTTTTTAATTTTGTGACTGTACTTGTTGTTTTTCTTCTTGTGCCCATCTTCTCCCTCGTGTTCGCTATAACTCCCATTTTGGGGCGGACACGCTAACAACCTTCTCACCAGGGTCTCTATCTCTCTCTCTCTCTCTCTCTCTCTCTCTCTCTCTCTCTCCGTCCTTTTTTTTTCTCTCTCTTTTTCTCTCTCCCTGGTGGATAAGGTTTTTCACCTCATCACCCCTAGGTGGTAGCGGGGACCTAGAGGCTGGTGAGTGGTGAGAGTGGTATCAGAGCGGTGGTTGTTTGTTGTTCCACTGTTGTTGCTCTGCTGCCTAATCTCTGTTGTTTCTGCCTTCTGCAGCCTAACTTTCCTCCCCTCCTACCCTTGCTCGGTGCAGTGCTGTGGCGAATGTTGGCGGATGGAAACCAAAAATTAAGAAGCTAAAAGTGTTATTGTCAATAACTATTGTAAAAGGGAGTGCAAGGATCTTGTGTAATTTTTTGATTATTTTGTTCCATGTTTGCTACCATGGCGCGTGCCGTTACGAACCCCTCCTTCCTGCGTCGTGCCGAATTGGAGTACGAGTTATCCATTCGTGGCCTTGAACCTGCCCGTACTGTTGCTGAGTGCGCTGCCTTGCTATCAGCCAACTCCCAGGTCCCCATTAATGTATTTTCTATTGACAGGAGTCGAGTGGGTGAGTACCTTAACCTGATCTGTGACAATCTTAACGAAATTAATATTATTCGCGAAGAGTTTATTGAATTGCCTCCGTCCAAAGCCCAAGTAAACCGGCTGAGGGCCAGAGCTGACCACTACTCGGGTCGAATTCTGGATTTATTATCTATTAAGCCTGATTCTGTTTTTGTGTCAGAATGTGCTAGATTGTTAACGGTTGTTTCTGGCATCACCTCTGATTTAGACTTGCTGTTGATTAACAGAGATATGGAGAATTGTTCTATTTCTACTGCACTTAACCCTTCTGTACCTACCCAGAGTGTCTCTTCCCACCAAATTGCGTCCTCGACCCATGCCCAAGGTCCGTGTTGTGTGACTGCTCCTTTACTGGAAACCTTAGTCTCTAAGCTAAATTCGGCGTCATCGCCTAACTGTTTAAAGGAAGTTTTTCGGGGAGTGAAGTCCTTTTCTGTAAATTCTATCGATGAGTGTATTCGATTCCTTCGGTTTCTGGTGGAGTTAACCGAGACTGGTAATGTGTACTCAGTTGACGATTTGGGGATTTTCCGCGCCCTCTTCCCTCATTGTGAAGGGATTCTAAAGAGAGAAATTTCTGAAGCTATCTCTAAAAATTTATCGATTAGTACCTTTCATGAACTTGTCCTTTCCAAATTTATTCCCTCTCTTGCTCTCCAAAGTCTTGTGCCCCAACACTGTTTTCGGACCCAGTTCCTGCATGAGAACTTGCTAACTTATGTGCTGGACCTGCGATTCTTTTGCAAGGTTTTTAGAATTTCTGTGCCAGAATGTAAAATGGTCTCTAGAATTTTAAAAGGAATATCTCCTGCGTACCGCTCCTATCTTTCCTTAACCCGTTGCCCTACTACCTTTCAAGAATTGGAAGAGGCCTGTTCCTTTGCTGAAGATGTCAAACATGGGGATGCCTCCAGACCTGTGAATTTCCCTCCCCCTACTACTAACAATTGTCCCGTCCTTCCGTCAACACCTAAGGTAGTGAATGCCCGTAAATGTTACAACTGTGGGTCCCGAAATCATCTAAGAAATTCCTGCCCTGACGTTAGACGTGGTCCAGGCGCTTGCTATTCCTGTGGCTCTAGACAGCAGGTTAAAAGAAATTGCCCCTTGGTAGACAGAAATGGTACTCAATGACTAGAAAGGGAAAGGGCAAAGTCTGCCAATTCTAAGTTTGTAAACCCTGAATCTCGTAAGAAACCGGTGTGTCCCCCTAGGTGCAATAGTATTTCTGCTCATGCCCCCTCCTCTGGCACGTGCACATTTGTCGAGGTCAACAATGAACCCGTAGATGCCCTTCTTGATACTGGAAGCGCAGTATGCTTGATGAATTATGCCTGGTATTGTCAAAAGAAATCCTCGTGTAAACTTCCGGAAATAAAACCCACTAACTTAAGATGCGTTTCGGCTAATTGTCAGTTCTTAAATATTTTGGGGACTGTGAAGGTCAAGTTGAGGATTGGGAATTTCACTTGGAAGATCAAGTGTTTGGTGACATCCAATTTATCATGTAACATTATTCTGGGTACCAATTTTCTATCTTGGGCTGGTGTCGTTTTGGATCCTCAGTGTCGAAATTTCTTTTTTAAATTTTCTCCTGACCTGAAATTTGAATTGATTAACGTTCCCTTGAAATTGCCTAAAGTTTTGTGTGTGGGTTACCCTGAGTCAGATGAGTCTAGTGACATCGATCGGCTTGACCTGAATCATTTAGGAGATGCCGAAGCACAGCAAGTTCGTGATCTTTGCAGGGAATTTCCCGATGTGTTCACTAGCAAGTTAGGCTTGACCAACGTACTCGAGTATGACATTGAGTTGTCGGACCTGCAGCCTGTTCGATCCCCTCCTTATCGCCTTTCCCCACCTCGTATGTTGGAATTAAAGAAAATCATTGAGCAAATGGAAAGAGACGGAGTGATCAGACCTTCGACTTCCCCGTATGCGTCCCCTGTGTTCTTGGTACCCAAACCTTCTGGTGGTTATCGTGCTGTGATTGACTATAGGTCTCTAAATAGTAAGATTGTACTCCAATCTATTCCCCTACCCGACCTTCATACTTGTTTTGGATGGTTCTCAGGTGCGAAATTTTTCACTGTCCTGGATTTGAACCAGGCTTATTACCAAGTGCCCTTATCGAAGAGATCAATTCCCCTCACTGCCTTCATCACCGACTGGAACTTGTATGAGTTCCTCAGACTCCCGTTCGGGCTCAGCTGTGGAGCAGCTGTGTTGTCAAGGTTGTTAAATTCCATTCTCTCTGACATTAAGTTCAGCTATGTCTTTAATTATCTGGACGATTTATTAATTTATTCAAAGACCTTCGAGGAACATATGGTGCACGTTAGGGAAGTATTGCTACGGTTAAGGAAAGCCGGCCTTACAGTGAAGTTATCAAAGGTAGCTTTCGCCAGACCCAGCATGTCTTTCTTGGGACATGTAGTTTCTTCTGAAGGCGTTTCCATAGATCATTCCAGAACTCAAGCCATTAGGGATTTTCCACCCCCCAAAGATGTCAAAGGCGTTGCTCGATTCATTGGTATGGTCAATTTCTTTAGAAAATTCATCCCTAACTTTGCTGAAGCGGCTGCCCCGTTGAACGACCTTAGGAAAAAGAATGTAAAATTTACTTGGGGTAAAGCCCAGGAGGAAGCTTTCAATTCATTGAAGGTCGCACTGATTAATGCACCTTTGTTAGCTATTCCTGATTTCGAGAAACGTTTCATTGTCCAAACTGATGCCTCTGGGCGTGCTATTGCTGGCGTTCTGTTACAAGAACATGAAGATGGGCGTAGGCCCGTGGCCTACGTATCTAGGGTCCTCAATGATCTGGAGTCTAAGTATTCCATTTATGAACTAGAGTGTCTAGCTGTGCTGTTTGCTCTGGAAAAATTTCGATCATTCATTGAACACGTCAACTTTGATCTGGAAACCGACAATCAAGCTCTTTCTTGGGTGTTGAACCGACCCAAAAGGACCGGTAGGATAACTAGATGGGCATTACGGATCTCATCCTTTAATTTCAATGTTCGCCACATTCGTGGGTCTGAGAACGTCATCGCCGATGGCCTGAGCAGGATGTTTGAAGGTCATCCTTGTGCGGAAGCCAACCCATGTGTCGATGAGCTTGCTGTCAATACCGTTGGAGTTAGTGCCATCCTCACCGATTCCCCATTGCTATATCAAGAAATTGGAGATCATCAAAAAACTGATCCGGATCTGAAAAGGATCATTGATACAATCAGTAGCGGGATCGAAGTGAAACCTTACTCCTTATCTAAGGGTGTTCTCTGTTGTAAGGGTCGCAAGGACCATAATTCCAAAATTGTCGTTCCTAAGGTTCTGGTACCGGTCATTTTCAAGTATTACCACTGTTCACCCCTTGGCGGTCATCTAGGAAATTTCAAAACTCGTTTGAAAATCAGGCAATTCTTTGTTTGGAAGAAAATGGATAGTGATATCAGGAACATGGTCAAATCTTGTAAATCTTGCGCCATCAGCAAACCTAATTTGAATAACCGGGTAGGATTATTGTCTTCATCACAAGCTTCGCGCCCCATGGAACGACTGTTCATAGATTTCGTAGGACCCCTCCCCCGATCTTCCTTGGGAAACACCCACATTTTTGTCTGTATTGATGCCTTCTCCCGGTTCTGTTGGATCTTTCCCACCAGGTCCACTAATTCACGTACCTCTATCTCCTGTCTAAATTCCATCTTTGCATCCTTTGGCCCACCTAAGTTCTTAGTATCTGACAACGCTAGTTCTTTCACCAGTAACTCCTTCAAAAGGTATCTGTTTGAGTTGGGCATTTCACATGTCACCACTATTCCATACTATCCAAATCCTTCTTATGCAGAGAGGTTGAATCGGAACTTAAAATCTGCGTTAATAGCGTATCATCATGACAACCAGTCCAAATGGGACTCCTGTCTGCATTGGTTGGCCCATGCTTTCAATTCCGCTACTCATGAGTCCCATGGTAAGACGCCTATGTCTTTAATGTTTGGCTATACTCCGTACTCCCCTATGTCTAACCTGCTATGTATTGAGGATCTTCTCCCAGACCTATCTAGACCTAATGATGTTCAAAAGATCTGGAACGAAGCAAAAAGGAATCTAGCTGTGTCATACGAAAAGGTCAAAAGGCAGTACAATAAAGGTAGGAAACCGTCAAAATTCAATGTTGGTGATCTCGTGTATGTTAAGTGCTACCCAATGAGTAAGGCTGTGAATAAGTTTTCGGCAAAACTTGCCCCTAGGTATCAAGGCCCGTGCACGGTATTGGAGTTCCTGTCCCCCGTTTCTATTTTAGTAAGCGACCCTGTAGCAAAGCGTATTAGGCGCGTTCATGTTTCTCAAATTAAACCCGGCTGATCTGGCAAATTGTACCGCATCTTCCGCTGGATGAATGCACCTTTGGTAACTGACCTGTATCGTTAGTGAATTTAGCACACATACTGTGGGATGGCGAACGAGTCAATCTGGTCCTTTCTGTGCCTCGTGTTGGTGACTCTAATTTAGTACTTCTCGTATATTACTGTTTCTAGGTGTGGATCCTTGTAGTTAGAAATTGTCTTTCCGTAATTGTCTTGTGATGGTGGTATTAATACCTTGGAATTGATATACTCGTTATCTAACCTTATGCTTATGTGGTGCGCTAACGAAGTTCCTTTGGGGAAATCTGATGACATCTAACTTAAATTGTGCTTTGTTGTCTCTCTGTTTTCTCTAGGCTTATGTAATTTCAAAGTTTTGATTCTTCTGTGGCTCCGCATCGGATTCCTTCCGCTGAACCCTTCGATCATCTTGTGACTTGATCATTGCTGAGCTATGGTGTGCCTGGGATGGAATGTAAGGGAGTGTGTCTGGTGCCTGAGTGTTTACCATTTTGTCATCCTTTCATTGTGTGCGTGTGTCTGAAGATGTGTGGTGCTTAGTCATGATTGGGTTGCTATTTGTGCCATTTTAGCATTGTACGATTTCTGATTGTGGTGCGTTTCGATCATTTGGTGTCGGATAAGTTCCCTGCTTGCCTTCTGCATGGACTCCGTGTCTTAAAGGTGTTTCTGTTCCGGATACTGATGTTTGTATTCATCCATGATTGAGAGATCTGACACTCCTACTTTTGGGCACTCTTCGCGGCTGTTCTAAAGGTGGTTTTCTATGCGTGAACCCTCTATATTATTTTTCCTGTAATGGGTTTTTGGGCTGAATTTATCTTCCTAACCTTTTGGTTTTAGGGTTATGTAGAAAATCTGTCTCCGATTTTTTCTGTGGGCGTTCGGTTGGTGCACTCCTGCCAGCATTATGGTTGTATCTCCTGTGTTGTAACTTGGTAATGTTGTTGTGAGCTGTTTGGATCCTTTTGAAATGTAGACGGTTGGTAACGTAGTGTAATTTTCCTTATCTACCGGTTGGCGTGTGGAGTTTCGGTGGTACGGTCGGACTTCCTTCCTGAGGATATTTCTCCTTTTGTGCTTCTGTGGGATGGACCTAGTCCTTAATCTGTACCTGGTTTGCTGTTGTAATTTCTGCTTTGTATTGTGCTGTTTTGTGTGGTCTGTGAGCACGCGTTGAGGATAGCTATCCTTTATCTCTCTATGAATAACCCGTGCTGCTACCTTGTCATTATTTAGGTAATCGTGTTTTGGATTACGTTGTTTGGCTGTCAAGACACCTTGGTTGGGATGCGATTTGTCCCTTAATTTACCTCTGTGTCACGGTAGATTTGGTTGTTGGTTTGGTATCCACTACTCCGAAGAAGCACACCTTAGGGTGGGCCATTCTTAGTTATCTCTTGGCTCTGGGATTTTCGACTTGTTCTTCCTCACGCAGAATTAGGTTCGTGGTTACTATTCTGTACCACGTTGCCCGGTGCATTTATTTTGGGTAGTTGTATCTTGATGTGGCCGTTGTGGATGACTGACTGATCGCGATTTTTCCATCTGGTAACCTATAGGAGTCTCCCGATTGCCCATCGATGCTACTCTTGCCTGTCTTACCTCTCGGTAACTCGAGTGGTTTCTGCGTCCCTTCTCTCTGATGGTTTTCCGTTGGTCTGTTCAAAAATTAGTTTTCTATGCTTGAGTCCTTACCTGTGTTTTGTTGGTGATCCTGGATAAGTTGCCGATCCCAGTGTGGTTTGTATTTTGCTCAACCCCTCGTTCTTGACCCTTGGACTGATTGACGAGTTCGCCACTCTGCGGTTGTGTGTGTGTCACTCCGATATCTAAAAGTGTAATTTGATAGGTCATTCATGTGTCCTCTTAGTTTAACGTCTGGTATTCTAAACCATATGTTCCAAGGACGTCTATTCCTTGGAGCGGTCCTGTACCTTTACTTATATATTTTTCTTGTGGGTGATTTGTGCTTGAGTAATATTACTGATTTCCCTTCCGTTATGTTCTTGATCCTTAGGGATATCTGTCTTTGTCCTAGTTGGTATTATGTGTTGGATTGTACCCTATGTTTCTATGTGTTCTTGTTCATTGTTTCTCTACGTGTCATGGCTAAGTGTCCTTCGCGGCAGTGTAACATGGTGTATTTTATGTAGTTTCCCTTTGATTTCTTAATTGTCGTTGTATGGACCCTTCGTTTCCTTTGGTACTATATTGGACCAAGTGGAGAGCTCTGGGCTTCAGCTAGTTTGTTGGTAACTAGCCTATGTAAAGTTAATTGGCGGATCTATGGATCCTGTAACTGAATACTCACCTACTTTAATTTCCTGAATTGTTTTTTGTTCCTCCCTCTTCTTGTGGTTTTGCCCCCATTCGGGTTTTCCGGTGCGTTTCATTTCCCCGGTTGTAACCTTTTTGCAACACGAGATCATGCATTTCCTTAATATCAAAGGAGACTTGTAAAGGTATTCATGCATTAAAAATTAATTTACCACCGTGCTCGAGAAAATAACCTGGATGCGTGGACTTATAATCATGTGGTTTTCGTTTAATTTTGGTCAGTATATCTGTGATTAGTGTGAGAGTTGCCAAACCTCTAGGTGAACTGCGTCATGTGTCATAAACTGTATCTTGGTGTGATGCATAGAAAACATGTGTATTAGGTGAACCTGAAACTTTGGTGAACTCTGGTCATTGTGCTCTCTATTTGATGACAAACATTACTCTGGTGATTTTCCGAGTGGTCGGTTAACGTTTCTGGACACTGATGTTGATCGCACCCGCCAATTATTTCTAAAAACTATGTGATATGGAACTGTGTCTTGGACTATTAACCTGGTCATGTGAACTCCTAACTAAAATTAGTTAATCTTGGTGGTCGTTTTCTGTTGGACTACTCCGCCCAAATTTAGTATATGTGTGACCACCACATCATTGATGGCATATGCATGTGATTTTGTCGTCGATTCGGGGCGGGAGGGCTGAGACAATATTAAATAATGTGAGCCTCCCCATTATAACCATTTTGAACTGGCCCTGCGGCCTAGAATAATTTGTGTCAAACGGCTTACGCCCGTATACCTTTTTTTAAGTTACTGTAGTCAGCGGGCCATTGTCTGGTCTTGTGATTGGTTGCGCATGACTGCGCATGCGCCCGCCGGTCGACTACCAGGCAAAACTGGCCTGCTTCCAGCTGGCCGACGCGACACTCAGTTCCCTTGAGGCAGCCATGCTGAGCTGGTGTGTATTTGTGTCCGGCGTCATGGAGTGTTGGAGTACCAAGAAACCACCGTAAATTGTATGTTAACGGGGATTTTCCCCAGGTAAACTAGTTGAAGACCTCCTGCCTTTTCTTCTGAGCGTTTTTTGGATTTATTTTTCGTCTGGATACTTCACAACGAGGTCTGGATCCCGGTGGCTTGACTGTATTTCTTCGTCAACAATGTCAGGTTAAAAATTCTTCTCATTTCTTCATCACCTAAGGTACGTACCAGTGTTTGACACACTTTAAACGTCGTCCTGAAGAGGATTTTGATATTTTCGAAGATTTCTGGAAAAATAATAATAATAATAATAATAATAAATATTTGGACTTCGCCGTTAAATTTATTCCTATTTGCGTGTGTGGTATCGAAAATCTGGAAAACTGTTTCGGCAACTAATCACAGTAATGTGGAAGGTTCACCATGAACTAAATTGGAATTATTAATTTAAAATTTTACTGATCTACTTTGGCATTTTAAATTGTAACTTTCTCTGTAAACCAAGGTACAGTCTCCAAGGTACCGAACCTTACCTCTTTCGGCTTTCTGTTTGCTTTCCTGTGTTTTGTTTTCTTATTCGTTTGGTAGGTTTTCTTCTCCCCCCCCCTTCTGGGGTTTGGGTGAATTTAATTATTTTCTCTGGCCTGTTTTTCCTCCGTGTTTTAGGAGGCCTTGCTTGTTTCTTGTGGTTACCTTGGCAACTGTTCGTGTGTGGATTGTTGTCGGGTGAATTGTTGTCTGGCGTGTTGTGCCTGTGTGGATCTTGGATTTTATTCTTCGGGGCCGAGTGTATCGGTTACTGTTTAAACTAATTTGTTTATTTTCTCCTCCTTTTAATGTTGTGTTACCATTTCCTTGCCCCGCGTGAGGAGGTTTTTTTTTTGACGTAAAATTCTGTTTGTCTTGGAAACTGTCCTTGGTGGTAACTGAACGATTTCAAATGTGGTAATTATGGGAAGCGACCGCGTTGAAGATCCATTTTTGAACAATTGTTAACTTAATATTTTTAAATTTATTTAACTATCCGTGATCGATCACATTTAATTTAAAGGTAACATTTATGTAAGAAAGTCATTTTGTTTCCCGTTGTTTTCTGATCACATTTTATTAGGTACGGAGGTCACCCTTTCTTTCTTGTTGTTTTCATTAAGTTCTCTATTTATTATCTGTTAAAGAGTATTTATTTTTCATTAATTGTTATTTAGTAATGAATTAATTTTCTTTAAAACCCCACCTGGGTATATTCTAATTTATTTTACTTATTGTTAATTTCCTTTTCCATTTTTCAACCTTATGTTGATTTTATTTACATTTTGCCATTACGTTTTAAAAATAAACTTAGGCTTTATCATCTTAATAACTTGGTTTGTTACCTACCTTTTGCCCTTCCATTAAATTTTTTTTTTACTTCATGTAAATGCTGGTTTTCATTCGCCACGTTCGGTGGAGCACTGCCACCGTTTTTCTTGTGCATTAATTTCCACGGCCTTTAGTTGTCTTCCTTGCTGCTTCCGGTAAGTTATTTCTATGGTTTCTTGTTTTTAATTTTGTGACTGTACTTGTTGTTTTTCTTCTTGTGCCCATCTTCTCCCTCGTGTTCGCTATAACTCCCATTTTGGGGCGGACACGCTAACAACCTTCTCACCAGGGTCTCTATCTCTCTCTCTCTCTCTCTCTCTCTCTCTCTCTCTCTCTCCGTCCTTTTTTTTTCTCTCTCTTTTTCTCTCTCCCTGGTGGATAAGGTTTTTCACCTCATCACCCCTAGGTGGTAGCGGGGACCTAGAGGCTGGTGAGTGGTGAGAACATTTGTTGAAACTAGTTTGTCATATGGGAGACCAGCCTTTTTTAACTTTTTTTAACTGTTGTAAAGTTACAACAAACATATTGAATAGGTGGAAACCTTGAGCTTTTGTTTTACACTACATATGTACCTACGTCTTCGTTATACATTGTTATACCATTTCAGTTTTCCCTGCTGCTTTTCTTTAATTGCCTTACGCAGCCAGTTCAGCGTTTACAATACGAAACCGAGTTGATTGTCATGCCTTTTGGCATAAATCCCACGTGCACCAGACCCTCCGTGTCAAAGAACACTGTCGCCATTACCTTTCCTGACTGAAAGTTGGACCTTATCTTCTTTCGTGGTGAGCACCCATTCCATTGATGTTCTCTTTGTTTCGGGGATGAAGTCGTGAACCCATGTTTATGATTTGCCCCAGAAACTTGTTGCCCTCCACAGAATGCCGTTGCAAAAATGCCAGTGACGGTTGGAAACGTTGTCCCTTGTGAACATTGGAGAGCAGACGTGGGTCTCATCTTTGACACAGTTTACGAAATCCATACAAAATGTTCAGCATGCTCAGTTTGCCGTGGGGCACCACACTCACATTCCGGTAACGTTATGCAGTTCCACTATTTCATGGCAGTGAGGTATATTAACAGAATGTCTCCACAATCCCCTGTTTAAAACTGCCTTTGTGGCTTCCTTTAGTTCCACATCTCTTATCATTGAATCAGCCCTCGAAAATTTATTGAAAAAAAGGGAAGAATTGCCAATAAATTTGTAACAAGTTACGCAAAAGCAAGTTGAAATACTACCTTGATGCAGCTGAGAATGAAGTGTGCACAAAGTGAATTTCTTGGCATTATTTATTTAGCATGTGGTATATAATGTATACAATTGAATGTATTACAATAACAAGAAAACAATTTCATATCAGCAAGTCCATCCACTCTAACACTGCCTCTGATGGCCCAAGTAAACATGTGGCAATGGTTTGCCGTGGGGCACCACACTCACATTTCAGTGACGTTATGTAGTTCCACTATTTCATGGCAATGAGGTACATTAATTATTGAGTTAAGGGTAGCAGGTAGAGACCCTCCTTGGAGGCAGCTCTACCCAGACTGTGGCACCCCTGCCTATGTGAGTCCCAGAGCATACTGACCCGGCGTGTAGTATCTGGTAAGGGTCCCAGCTCAGGGTTATGATTGCAGACCTCAACGACATCAACGGCGGAGAGGGTGACCTTCAGTACGGCGGAGATGTTGGAAGAGCCAGCCCTGTACTTGGGGATTAATGCGAGTACAACACACAAAGGGCACGACGGTTCCACATGTTAGTGGCGGTACCCCGACAGCATCTGTTCCCCATGTTAGGGGCAGCTGAATCACAACTCACCAACACTTCTGGCAAGCGTGGTGTTTTATTGCCGAACACCTTCCATAAACTCCTATGACTTCGAATTTTCAAACGAAACTACCCCAGGTGAGTCGAGTGAAAGACTCAGAATCTCACACTGACAATACGTCAGTCCGCTTCAAGGATTCTGGGGGAGGCAAAAATTCGAAAATAATGACTACAAAAGTAAGAATTGCCACATACAACATAAGAACTATGAGACTAGCTGAAGACCTGGAAAGACTAGAACAAGAACTGCATGAAATAAAATGGGATATTCTGGGTATTTGTGAGACTCTCCTTCAAGGAGAATAAGCAGAGACCCTTCCATCTGGTCATGTCATCTTACGTAATAACGGGGATGCTTCTACACATGGGGTTGCTATTTGTAACCGTAATCGGGACAATAACGCCTACACATAATAATAATAAAAAGGTAATAAAATATGAATAAAGTAATATCGGTAGTAAATAATAATATAGACACTTAATAATATGACTAAGGAAATAGAAAATGACTCCTTGGCAGTGAATTCACATCAAAACGTGGAAATGTGACGAATATCCATCAATACGCAATATTAAATCAAATACAGGGAACACTTACAGGCCTAAAAATGACAACTAAGAGAGGAGAGTGGAAGGTGCTGGAAGCCCTATGAGGTCTATGGGAACATATGATGTTATGGGGGAAGAAAAGACTTATAATAATACACCCAACAGACAAATAATTATTGAGAAAATGAACATACAATTATAAATGAACAAATAAATGAACTGCGGATTAACTGATACTTGAGATACAAAATAACAGATGTGTAAGGGAAACAATTAAGCTGTTCGGTCACGAACAAACTTTGACATAGAGATTCACATTAAAAGTTAAATTTACGGAATGAAAACTTAGACTTAGAGGTTCACATTAAGGTTAAATTTACAGAATGAAGGGAGGCAACCTCGAGCGAAACAAAATTAATTTCACTATTCAAGAAAGTGTTTCAGTTACTTACAATTACAACTAGATTTAGGAAAGAAGGTCTGCCTCTGAAAACAACACGTTGCGGACTAGCATAATTGCTAAGTCATGTAAATGCTCTATTTTGGAAAATGTGGAATACTAGAGGAAACTCTGGCACAAAAGATGATTTTCTACATAATTACTGAACTTACATTAAGTGGGAATAGTCCGAAACGTAAGAATGCATTTAAATAACATAAGGCGAAACAGTGCTTACCTTGGCCGGCTGAAAACCCATTGCGGGACGAACGCAAAACGCGTCCGCCTGCTGCAGTGATCCAAATTCAAAGACGCAGACAAATTAACTCGCACACGCGAGGAGCCGCAAACAGGAAATAGAGTGATTACAAATAACAATAGCAACACTCCAGTTAGCCACATTCACCAATTAAAAATCCTAATATACTGGCCAATAAAAACACTAGAATTTTGGCCAATGATGATTATCTTCTGGAATAATCCTTTCTGCTGAATTTGCATCTTCACGGATATTACAAAACAACAAGAAAGGACCACTTACACGTGGCTCACCCTGCCTCACAAGTCATGTATAAAAATTCCACATCCCTTTCTATACTTAAGAAAATAATACAATTTAAATCAGGAAATGTAAAAGAACATAAATCTTCTTCATAGGCCTAAATATTTAATAAGTTTTAAATAAGAAAGCTTCATACAATAATTTGCTTTGCATAAACACTTCAGTTCTTTAAATGTTTTTGTTTACCCAACATGATGACAAGACAAAATTAAATTATAACAAGACAAAATTTATATCACAAGGACTTCTGTTGCTTCACTGATTTACGTACACTGCCGTTCAACAACGGCCACATCCTCCCTCCTCTTAAACTCGAGCAACGCTCGAAGCAATTGCTTTTTTAACTTTTATTGAGGGGGTTGTGACCACACATCCTATCCAACACTTGACACTACAACACTTCGTTTACTTCAGGAACGTCCATACAGCCCGAAGAGTCCCCAGGTGACCACCGGTATCGCTGACTAATGAAGGCGCAGACCGCGGCCAGTGTCCACAACCTCCATACACGTTCAGTCCCACTGAGGTCACCAGCGAAGCTTCCTTTCAGCTCACTCCATCGTCGGAATTTAGTGGCCAACAGACACATAACAGCCTCCAAACTGGCACCATGATTTAAAGGAGGACCATGGTATCGCAGCTACTGCAACAGAAACCAATCGGCAGCAGAAAACAGAAGACATCGGAAACGCCATCGTCTGACCATCCAGAAGAGCTTTTAAAATTATGAAGGGCTGAAAGGTGGATTTTTCTTTTTCTTTAATTAACTAAATCATTAGCCCCAAACCGGTGACTCCACAAAGCTCCTCAGGGAAGTTCCCTCTCACAGTAACACAATGATTCCCAGCCCCCCAGGCAAGCGCTATTTAAAATTTCAAAAGGGAAATGAACATTAAAAGACTAAAAGAAAATCTGCTGGAGTTTACTCTTGCACCCAAAACTTTTACAAAATTCCCTAACTAAGCACATGAATGAAATTATAATCTTAGCCCAAAATACATTACATGAAATTATACCTAACATGGTTTCAATGACCATCCTTATTACAAAAGGCAATTCATAATTAAATTATTAACTATGAAGTCCAAAATGTTGTTGCGCAGCTTATTAGGTTGAATTTGCTTACAACTAAATAAATTCCTAATAACCACTAAATTAATTTACCGTGTGCATTCTTAATCACCCAACATTAAGAAAGAAAACCAAACAAATAAAAGGAAAAATTTAGAATGTTGCAAGGGAATTCAAAACAGGGAAATAAGTACTAAATTACGTTAGCTTGCAACCACCTTCAATGAATTGAGGTTAGTAAGTCACTATTCATTTACCATGTCATGTACTCATAAAATGTTTGCATAGTTAAACTCGCATTACGTATTACGTGTCACACCAGTCAAATTAAGGCGCAATTAGGCCAGGAATACCAAATCAAAATCACATTACGTTACCAACAGGAACTTAAAAATGAAAAGCGAAAGCGATTCAAGGGTGCACAAACAGAAATCCAACTCACTGATATAAGAAATAAAAAAGTACAAGTAAAACCTTCATACAAGAGATTACCAGAAAAACCGCACGACACACAAGACCACCAAGCTTATCTGTCCTCCGACATACACACAGGCAACATCAAACCACCAAAACAAGTGCAACGATCCCTGAATCAGCATAACCAACGAATGGTAAAAGGCACGGACGACCTGAATACTGACTCCATCTCACATCACAAGAACACAGTACACATACACACACAAAAACACCCGTGCGATGACACATCAAGAAGTACTCACAATAGAAAAAGGACAGTATATGACCTCAAGTACACTTGAACTTATCACACAACGATGAGACTCTTAGGGCCAATATCGTACTCCCAGGAAAGGAACGGCCTCTCTGCACCTTAAGCCCTAAGTCTCAGTAAACACACACATATGCCTTCCCAAGGCACCTCAGAAAAAACACACTATTATATGCTGAATTGGTAGGACAGATACAGCATGGTTACTCAAATTTTGAACCGTACTCAGTTTAGAGAATCCCATTCTTCTTCAAATTGAGCACATAAATTTTGAAGACATGAACCCGTAATGCAAGAAAATTTTTAACATCGATAAAATCGAACAAGACAAAACAACCAGGAAAATTAACTGACTGGCTTAGCTAAATCGTGATGCCTTCAAAATTCCACCAGTGACAAATTAAAATAACAGAAAGGAAAATCTTAACAACCTGCAGACCTACTATGAATTTAACAATTTATAGCTCAGCATAAGGACACTGAAATGAACCTTTGCAGAAAATCTTCCTAGTAATCATTCTACAATCACAAGGGACTCCATTTTCCATCTAGGCACCTAATACCAAGAAAAAGATTACGAGGAATCTCATACCAGATACACTAGATTTCCAACATGTCACGAGCACAAGAGCGTATCCGTAACCCGTCTAATTTGCCCAAAATGGGCCTCAGCCTTGATGCTGGTCTATTAATATGGTGAGGACGTTTCACCCTACGAAATTATCGCAGTTCAGCGTAGTACCCTTCCTAGGAAGTATAGGAACACATGGGTAAATAAATATACGTGACAAAGGAACAGACACTTACACGATGAAAAAGCACAAGACAAACTACGAAACTTTCGAAATTTAGCAGCTGGTTGGGAACGGTCCCCAAAATAGTCCCATACCTACTTAACAACGAACCCAGATCCAGCAAAAGACCAAAAACAACATCACATGACCGGAAATTTAAATTTATACCGAGCTAAAATACGACGTAAAAATTAATTTTTTTTGTTTTTGCTAGGGGCTTTACGTCGCACCGACACAGATAGGTCTTATGGCGACGATGGGATAGGAAAGGCAAAGGAGTTGGAAGGAAGCGGCCGTGGCCTTAATTAAGGTACAGCCCCAGCATTTGCCTGGTGTGAAAATGGGAAACCACGGAAAACCATTTTCAGGGCTGCCGATAGTGGGATTCGAACCTACTATCTCCCGGATGCAAGCTCATAGCCGCGCGCCTCTACGCGCACGGCCAACTCGCCCGGTAAAATTAATTTTAGAAGGTTACACACGAAGAATAGCACCAAATATACTACACCAGACAAGAAGAAACCAAATTTAGAAAAATAATTTGCCGAAACATGAGATTTACTAACAGAAAAACACTCGAAAATACCGACACAAAATTATGAACCTTAACCTCAAAATTTTTGCCGAAAATTTACGAACCCAAAAATTTCAGAAAACTTAATGAGACATCATGCTAAAACTTGACCAAACACACTGATCACTCTGACAATTCACACTACAATTTACGTGGTCTAGAAGGAAAACAACCAGAACGCGACACTCGATAACTTAGGATGTAGGGTGTGTACACTTTGCAGTGGGTCAATCGCTCAACTGTTTTCAACACACTTCAGCTGTTCAAGAGATAAACGTGAATTCAGACACGGAACTACAGTACTTAGCACGATTTCACGACATAGTTTAAAGCAACAAACAATCACTCATATGTTAAGATGAAAACGCACGTATCAAAGAAAATTTGACATAATCAAACACGTTGAAATTCATTAAAGAAGACTTTTGGATCGCGAACACAGCACACAAAATGTGAAGATATCACTTTACTACAAAACACGTGGTCAAGCGAAACCTTGCCACACAAGAAAATTTATTAAAATTAACGGACCCCAAAAAAACTTGTTACAAATAGTGACACACCATTTCCTCCAACCGTTAATTAACACAGCAACACAAACAGCACATCGCTGAACGAAAAACACATGGTGCGTAAAACTCGCGCAAGAACAATGAAAAACAAGAACCGGGAATTAAGAATACACACGTAACACTTACAATCTATATTCAAACTTAAGATTTAAGATTTATTTTTGAAAAGTTAGCCGAGATTGATCATTGTAAATCTTAGCTCCTTTCATAACCACGCTCTGCTACCAAATGTGACCGTAATCGGGACAATTACGCCTACACATCATAATAATAAAGTAATAAAATATGAATAAAGTAATACCGGTAGTATATAATAATATAGACACTTAATAATACGACTAAGGAAATAGAAAATGATGCAATGGCGGTGAATTCACATCAAAACGTGGAAACGTGATGAATATCCATCGATACGCAATATTAAATCAAATACAGGGAACACTTACAGGCCTAAAAATGACAACTAAGAGAGGAGAGTGGAAGGTGCTGGAAGCCCTATGAGGTCTATGGGAACGTATGATGTTATGGGGGAGAAAAGACTTACAATAATACACCCTACAACAAATAATTATTGAGAAAATGAACATACAATTATAAATGAACAAATAAATGAACTGCGGATTAACTGATACTTGAGATACAAAACAACAGATGTGTAAGGGAAACAATTAAGCTCTTCAGTCACGAACAAAATTTGACATAGAGACTCGCATTAAAAGTTAAATTTACGGAATGAAAACTTAGAGGTTCACATTAAGGTTAAATTTACAGAATGAAGGGAGGCAACCTCGAGCGAAACAAAATTAATTACACTATTCAAGAAAGTGTTTCAATTACTTACAATTACAACTAGACTTAGGAAAACAACACGTTGCAGACTAGCATAATTGCTAAGTCATATAAATGCTCTATTTTGGAAAATGTGGAAAACTAGAGGAAACTCCGGCACAAAAGATGATATTCTACATAATTACTGAACTTACATTAAGTGGGAATAGTCCGAAACATAAGAATGCATTTAAATAACATAAGTGATCCAAATTCAAAGACGCGGACAAATTAACTTGCACACGCGAGGAGCCGCAAACAGGAAAACTAATAAGAGGAGCCGACTTTCACTTAATACCATACAGCTCATTAAGGACAGGAAGACAATGGACAGGGATACAGCAGAATACAAAAATCTTAACAAGACCATTCACAAGGAAATAAGAAAAGATCTAAGGAAATTTAATAATAACATGATCATGCAGACAATTGAAGAAAATAAAAACATGAAGATTTTAAAGAACAACATGTCTACAGGAAGACCAAAAATTACAAAACTTAAGAACTAAAATGGAGAAATAGTCACAGATAGGCAAAACATTACTGAAGTTATTAGAGATTTCTACTACAAGCTGTATACATCAACCATTAATAAACCACCCAGTGATGAACAACCAGCCCAGAATTATACACATGAAGTAACACCGGAAGTAACCACTGCTGAGATTGAAAATGCACTTAAACAACTAAGGAATAAAAAATCCCCTGGGAAGGATAAAATAACAAATGAAATGCTGAAATTAGGTGGAAGGGATCTGCTAGAAGCTGTGAGAATACTCATCAACAAGTGTATTAACTCTGGAAGAATACAGAAAATTGGAAAAATGCTGAAGTGATACTTCTCTTCAAGAAAGGTGATAAGAAAAATTTAGAGAACTATCGTCCTGTGAGTTTATCACACCTTTGCACGCTCCTGACTGAAATTGTAAGCAACCGCCTCCCAAGAGAACTTGTTTTTTATCAACCTGCCGAGCAAGCAGGTTTTCGTAAAGGTTTCTCAACTGTTGAACACATCCAGACTATTTGTCTTCTTCTTGAGAAAACCACAGAGTACAACATCAAGATTCATCTGACCTTCATTGATTATAGAAAAGCTTTTGACTCAGTGGAGATTTGGGCAATCATGAAGGAACTTCAAAATGCCATGATAAACTCAAGGTATATAAAGTCCTGGAAAACATTTATGATCAAGCAACAATGGTAGTCAGAGTGGACGAAGACCTAATCACCAATAAAATCCCAGTTGGCAAAGGAGTTCGACAAGGTGACACAATATCTCCAAAGCTGTTTACCCTTGCCTTGGAAGATGTATTCAAAACCCTTCATTGGGATAATAAAGTAATAAAAATCAATGGGTTATATTTGAACCACCTGCGTTTTGCCGATGACATTGTGCTCATATGTGAAAGTCTAGATAAGCTAGAAAGCATGATCCAAGAATTAAAAACTGCCTCTGCTAAGATTGGTTTGGAAATGAACATTAATAAAATGAAAATACTAAGCCCAGAGAGTTGACCACTTAAAATGGGAAACCAATATATAGAAGCTGTCGATGAGTACATCTATCTTGGACACGACGACCAACGTGCAGAAATTCCTCGCAGAATAGGTATGATTCAACAATGATAAAGGTGTTTTAATTTATTCCACCTATTCAATACTTATATTATCACGTATAGTTGTTACATAATTAAATTCTTAGTTACATGGGACATGTTTCGCCCTCAATTAAGGGCATCTTCAGCCTAAATACAATAATCAAAAATACAACTAAATTAAAAGGGGACGTTAAATACAATCATCAAAAATACAACTAAAATAAAAAGTGGAAGTTAAAAGTTTAGTCTGTTCTTAAAATTCAGAACAATAAAATTGTAAAAAATGATAAAATAAAAAGATGCTAATGGAAAACTGTCTTATGATTAAACTATAATCTTGTCAGAGACTAAAACTTCTATTAAAATTCGAATTAAAACAGTTCATATAAAATATTGGAAAATCAAAGTGGTAGTAATAAAAAGCCAACGACATGAGGGCGTGTACACAAGCATAAACTTGATTGTCATGAATACAATCTTTTCAAGGCCGTTGATGAAATTCGTAGTAAGTAAGGCAGAAGCATCTATTGAAAAATTGTAAGAGGCCGTTAGCACCGGTAGGTAATAAAATGGCTGAATCCTTGCCAGAAAATGTCAACAGATGCAGAAATAAGTTTTGTGTAAGTGGAAGTTGTTATTTCTTAACTACTGTTGAGTTGGTTGCTGCCCGTCTGTTGGCTCTAAGTCTGGGGGCAGCAACCAACTCAACAGTAGTTAAGAAATAACAACTTCCACTTACACAAAACTTATTTCTGCATCTGTTGACATTTTCTGGCAAGGATTCAGCCATTTTATTACCTAGCGGTGCTAACGGCCTCTTACAATTTTTCAATAGATGCTTCTGCCTTACTTACTACGAATTTCATCAACGGCCTTGAAAAGATTGTATTCATGACAATCAAGTTTATGCTTGTGTACACGCCCTCATGTCGTTGGCTTTTTATTACTACCACTTTGATTTTCCAATATTTTATATGAACTGTTTTAATTCGAATTTTAATAGAAGTTTTAGTCTCTGACAAGATTATAGTTTAATCATAAGACAGTTTTCCATTAGCATCTTTTTATTTTATCATTTTTTACAATTTTATTGTTCTGAATTTTAAGAACAGACTAAACTTTTAACTTCCACTTTTTATTTTAGTTGTATTTTTGATGATTGTATTTAACGTCCCCTTTTAATTTAGTTGTATTTTTGATTATTGTATTTAGGCTGAAGATGCCCTTAATTGAGGGCGAAACATGTCCCATGTAACTAAGAATTTAATTATGTAACAACTATACGTGATAATATAAGTATTGAATAGGTGGAATAAATTAAAACACCTTTATCATTGTTGAACTGTTAAATTTTCAATACGGACCTAAAATGAGGTTTATAACATGGAATAGGTATGAGTCGGACAGCATTCCGAAAACTAAGATTCATCCTCACCAACAAGGATTTTCCAATTAACCAGAAGACCAAGGTTTGTAATACATGCGTGCTGCTAGTTACTACTTACGGTCTGGAAACAGTGACTCTGATGAAGGAAAGTACTCGCAAGCATCAGCGAACACAACGAGCCATGGAGTGACAGATGCCAGGGATAAGATCCGTTCAGAGGACATCAGAAGGACTAATGTAACAGACATCCTAGAGAGAGTAGCAAGACTAAAATGGCAATGGGTAGGACACGTAGCTCGACAAGACTACAACAGGTGGACCTCTAGGATTGTTCACTGGAGACCATGGGAACATAAGAGAGGCATTGGGAGACCCCAGAAGAGAGGGCTCGACGACATAAAGCTGTTGGCTGGAACACGCTGGTTCCAAGTGGCTCAAGACCGAAGACGATGGAAGCATATGGAAGAGGCCTATATCCAGCAGTGGATTGAAGTAGGCTAGAAAAGAAGAAGAAGAATTATTGAGTTAGCATATTTTTTCTTTGCTGGTGATATAAGTGAGGATTTTTGCTATCAGAATGGCTTCCTCTTCAAAGGGGTTAGGTGAATTATTGGAAACTCTAAACAAGTATCCTGAGCTAAAGAAAGTGTTTTGTGAGTCACGAGCGTTGAAGTATCAACAGTATCTTGTGAATGAGGATTCAGCATTCAGCTATGTTAAAAAAATTGGAAATGAAGCAGGAATTTTTCGTAGACATCGCTACACTTGGAGATGACATATAGCTGGCAGTAAATGGACCACAGTTAGATGCCAACCCTGGTGTAGCCACAGACAAGTGCACCATGTTATTGGCCCCGAGGCCAAACACTCTTAATCCAGCTACACAGTGCATGAGGGTTATGCCTGTAAACTATCTTTTCATTTCTTTTATCAGCATTATTTAATCTACTGTTTGATAATGGAACTAAAAGAATGCAAATTGGAGTAATAAACAATGGAGCAATATGATACATTTTTGTTTATACTGAACATTAAGGAAAATATTTTTCAAATCCTCTCCATTCCTCCTCCAATCCATCGGACTTCTCGCGAAAGACAAATGCGAACAATTTTCAAGACCTGGTTAAATTGTTAACTGCTCAGTCTAGCCATCAAGATAACATGTCTGGCCGCATGGCCAAGTGGTTAACGTGCTGGCCTTTCGTCCAGGGAGCCCTGGGTTAGTTTCCATCTGGGTCGGGGATTTTAACCTTCATTGGTTAATTCCGATGGTTGCGTGTGCGCGTGTAGGTCGCCTGTACGGCGTCAACTCGATAAACCTGCACCAGGCTTCTTTGGAGGCTACACACATTTCATTTCATCTTCTTCTTGGTCTCCATGTACTGCTCTTGCCCTCTATGGTCAATATTTTCTTGGTAACCTATGATGTAAGATGAATTTTGTCGGAGAACTTGCTTCTTTACAGAAAACCATTGATTGCAGCTGCAGGCTAACTGCATTGACTTTGCTGCACTTTGATTCAACTTCATGTAATATACTACCAGAGAATACGCGTCCTAGGTACTCAAAATGATCTACCTCGTGCAGTTCTGTATTTCATACCTGGCATTCAGTCCTCTTAAGATTCTCGCTTACTGACATCACTTAAGTCTTGGAAAAGCTAATATTCATATCAAACCCTATGTACCTCTTTTCAGGTTCCACGATATTAGATTGGATGCTTTCAACACAGTCTGCTATTAAGACCAAGTTGTCAGCCTTGGCTAAACTACGCACTACCTTCCCACCCAGCTGAATCCCTCCCTCCCAATTTATACTTTTAAGTAAATGCTCCATGTATACCAGGGCCTCTCGAGGTGCATGCGCCTGGTGCATGCTTTGTGCACGGTGCAAAAGATGACTTTGCTTGGTTGACCAGAATGCAGACCCCCCCACTCCTCGATTTGGAGCAATAGTGCTGTCTCTCTCTTTCCCCATGGCTGTCTTGCTCGCTCCCCCTGTCTCCCTCTTCCTCACTTGCTCCGTAGCGTTCCGAATCCGAGCCGAGCTTAACCGAGTAGCCCAGAGACGAAGCGTTGGTCCGAGCCGAGCGGGACGATGCACTGTGCACAGGAACTCTTCGCCGCTGTTCGCACGCGTGAGAGTTTGGGTGTTTGAGAGGCCCTGATATATACTAAAAACAACAAAGGTCTAAACTCTGTAACTACCTTGAACCTAAAACCTGTTCTGCCATCAGTTCTTACTGTGGCCTGATTGTCATTATAAATTGCCTTTAATAACTTACCCATAATTTGATAATCTCTCAGTACAACTAACATATTTTTCCTTGGTACTCTTATGTTCCCCGTCTGTCGTAAGAGGTGACGACCCAGTGTTAAAAATCGCGTCCTTAGTTATACCCTTATGTAAAAGTTTCAAACTCTTAAGAACACATCTACAGTGTATGGATCAACTAATAACTTCTCCTCACCCTCATTTACAATAGAGTAAAATAATATATTATTGGTCCACCTTTTCAATACAAAATGAAAATTACATAGGGACTAGTTTCGACCTAGTAATAGGTCATCATCAGCCTGAAGTAAATTAAAGCGTAAATATCAAAGAAAACATAAACAATGTAAACACAAGTACAGTCTTTTTAAAGGTACATACCATGTGGGAAGTTGAGTAGAGATATATTAAAAATTCTCAAAATTATGAATAAAGGACCCCTCCTTAACATAATAGAGAATTGCTTTATAAATTTAGACCAATATTTCAATCCCAATTTCAATCTCAATGACATTTCCGAAAAATCAAACATTCTTTTTGACCTGCTAATTCAACTTTTCAGACAATCAAAACCTAATATTAAAGGTCCGATTGTTCATTCTATTTTTACTACTTTTCTTAATCATTCTTCCATATTCCCACATCCCTCAGCCCCACTTAAAAAAAAAAATCTCATACCTTTATTTTCCTTCCTTCACCTCCTCAAAAATTTTCCTTTGATCCTTACCTACCTCCGTTTCTCTCTGCAGCTAAAAAAATAAATAAATAAATAAATAAATAAATAAATAAATAAATAAAATTCTTACTGTCTTTTATTCAGAAACAAAATTTCCTTTGATCCTTTCCTACATCCGTTTCTCTCTTCAGCTCGCCGGGCTGAGTGGCTCAGACGGTTAAGGCGCTGGCCTTCTAACCCCAACTTGGCAGGTTCGATCCTGGCTCAGTCCGGTGGTATTTGAAGGTGCTCAAATACGACACGTAAAAGAACTCCTGCGGGACTAAATTTCGGCACCCCGGCGTCTCCGAAGACCTAACAGTAGTTAGTGGGACGTAAAGCAAATAGCATTATTATTATTATTATCTCTTCAGCTCATCACATCATGCTTAAATTTTCCTTTTGGCATATTTATATATTAAAAAAAAAAAACTTACTGTTCAGAATCAAATTTATAGTCCGCATTGAACTGCGAATTTATATCCACCTTTATTTAACTCCATATACGTTATTCCACCTCGTGAAACATCCATCGTCCTTCAAGATTCCAGAAGCAGAAGAGCTTTCTCCTAGTATCATACTTCGCATCGTCTATTAATTCTAGTTTATAAACATCTTTAAGAAGACAATGTTACGATTCTTTATTTTCAATTGATCTCTGAATGAACAACATTATCGCTTAAGAACCAAGTTTTTTCGATTTCCATTTCCACAATTTATACGACGCACGGAACTTTTTTAAGGATCTCTATTTTTTAACATAATATAGCGCTTCTCTGGTTTCCTAAGCCTCCTCGCGCAACAATTGCCTTGTTCCAAAAAATGAAGAGCCTTTCCAACATCCATGTATTTTGACGTCTTTCAATACCTTATAAAATACGACGTAATCTTCTTCGAATATACAACAGCTAAGAAGAAGCCAGCATTCAACCTACTATTCTTCTTTATTACATCATTTAGTGCACAGTGGTCTTTTATAATATACGGCGCACCGAACTTTACATAACTTCCACTCAGTGCTTCGTCAATTGGAAGAGTTATTATTTTTAATATATCTCTACTCAACTTCCCACATGGTATGTACCTTTAAAAAGACTGTACTTGTGTTTACATTGTTTATGTTTTCTTCGATATTTACGCTTTAATTTACTTCAGGCTGATGATGACCTATTACTAGGTCGAAACTAGTCCCTATGTAATTTTCATTTTGTATTGAAAAGGTGGACCAATAATATATTATTTTACTCTATTGTAATCACAGTTCAATACTGATCTATCATTATGAAACTTATTTCTTTTAACACCCTCATTTAGTTGCTAAATTGCAAATAACGGTGAAGCCTGAGCATTGAACACAAAAGTTTTCAGAAATTTTTCATACTTTGTCATAATTTATTCGTCCTGATGTTGGCATTCTCTTTTCCATTTGTGTGGACCATCAAAACATTGGTTCATTCACTTTTTCATTCCGAGATGATTTCATAGTTTTATTCGATCTCTTTGAAGAATGCTCTTCTAGTTTATCTTTCATTTCAACCCAGTCCAAACCTCTGTGATCCCTACATTTACTAAAATTCTTTCATTTTTCACTTTTCTGTCTACGTCAGGTTGTTGTTTCTGTTACTACAACCTGTTTTTGTTTTGCCAGTATATTGTATGCACAACACAGCTGACCAAATCACAGTGAGACCGACTCATGTTTCAAAGCATAGACAGGGCTGAACTCTGCTGCTGTGTGGTTTAGCCTGCTCATGCACATTCTTCTGACCTGCTTAGTGATATACAATATTAAATAGAAGGAAGGATCCACCTTTCAATACTCCATTGTTAAGTTGAACCAAATAGAAGTTACAACCTGTTCATTTGGGACCGGTTTCAACACATTAGAAGTGTCATCATCAGCCAATGAACAAAGCAGTGACCGAGCTCGATAGCTGCAGTCGTTTAAGTGCGGCCAGTATCCAGTATTCGGGAGATAGTAGGTTCGAACCCCACTATCGGCAGCCCTGAAAATGTTTTTCCGTGGTTTCCCATTTTCACACCAGGCAAATGCTGGGGCTGTACCTTAATTAAGGCCACGGCCGTTTCCTTCCCACTCCTTGGCCTTTCCTGTCCCATCGTCGCCATAAGACCTATCTGTGTCGGTGCGACGTAAAGCAACTAGCAAAAAAAAAAAAAAAAAAAAAAACAAAGCAGTGCGAAAATTAAGTCATAAAGGTCTAAAAATAAACTAACACAGTGATTGCAGGCAAAAATTTAACATTATTTCGTGCTGAAAAATTCCAGTTGATGTTCATAACACAGTGATCACAGTCAAAAGAGTAAAAAGAACACCACTATTTTGTGCTGAAACAAATGCAGTTGAAGTTCATAATCAGGTCTAGTACAATCCTGTTATGCTGCATTCACATATGAAGACGTAAGATGATGATGTATTTGAGATCAATAGCGAGTTAAAGGACTTGTTCTAATATGCAAACTTGAGGGATAACTCGTTATGAAATTGAACTTGTGATATGCAGTTATGTATGTTGGGTATTCAGCCCGAAGGCTGGTTGGATCCTCAACATGTTCACCATTAGCTGTCATAGATGGCCTAGGTGTCACTGAAGAGGCGTACTAGGGAAATGAGAAGTGAGGTAGTTTCCCGTTGCTTTCCTTACCGAGCCAAAAGTTGCTATTGCACATCAGTCTGCCAAGCCCACTGAAATGCCTGCACCAACCGACCCTATGAGCGACATATTCACACCATTCATAGCAGGGACTGGCTGCATAAGGAATGGCATTACTAGCGTCACTCATACCTCAGTCACTTTCATATTGTCAAAGCCAAGGAAGAGACTCAGACAGGTCAATGAAAGTAACAATTTTATTCTATCCCATACTAGAAGACATAGCGCACTGTAAACACTACATCTTGCCAGCAAAGGCTACTAAGCCTTTTCCCCTGAATGACAACTCCATTAAATAAATATATAGAATTAGATGAAAAAATATCTGTATGCACAATCATCGGTGATCTGCATTTAAAGCTGTCCCCCAGGTGGGAGATTCCCTATCAGTTGTTTGCCTAGTCTTTACTTAAATGATTTCAAAGAACATAGAAATTTCATTTTATTCACAGTAAGTACACAATACAAATAAAATATATTGCAGTAGTTAATAATAATATAATAGTAAGAAGAAGAAGAAGAAGTAGAAGTAGAATTGACATAACTCAAATTTTATACACCAACTTATGGTTTTTCCCTCAGTTCTCTGAAAGTCACAATTCTATTATATATACAGAATTAGATGTAAAAATACCTGTGTTCGCAATAAGTAGCCTACATATTAAATATAAATCAAATAAATTGCTTTACTTCACACCAACAGACAGGCCTTATGGCGACGATGGGCTTGAAGTGGAAAGGAAACAGCCGTGGCCTTAATTAAGGTACAACACCAGCATTTGCCTGGGGTGAAAATAGGAAACCACGCAAAACCATCTTAATGGCTGCCGACGGTAGGATTCAAACCCACCATCCCCCAAATGCAAGCTCATAGCTACGCGGCCCTAACCGCATGGCCAGCTCGCTCGGTCATCTTTGAGAATATGTCTCTTTCTATCAGTAGAGTATTTTTTAAATCGTCATATTTCGTATAGGCTTACCCGAGATGCAAAGTAGCCCTGTGGTTTTCTGATTCAACATCTTTTATTTAAGTTATTACATCACTTGGCTCACGTACCCACTGCCCACTTACACCGGTGACCTCGTGATTCGATTATTGACGACTTGTGCAATGATGTGACATACGAACTGAGAAAATACTGAGCAGTTCTTCCCAATATAAAACAGACAATTTCGAGTGGTCACGAGCATGACTTATAGTCAGAAGGTAGGTTAGAGAGTTGAGTTGTCGAATGTCAACTAAGTTATAATACTGGTCTATTAAACTAATAAATAGAAGAACCTAATAGCCTACCTATTTAATAGCTAGTTACTTTGGAATTATGTTTTGACTGCTGTTTTAACACTGCAAATAAATCCATATATTATTTAAACCTCCCGGTAAGAAGAGGGCAGTGAATGCAAATGGGTATTATTTTCAAATGACCTGAGAGGGAGAGCCCGTCCAGTGTCCAGTGTGTTGATAATGAACCGTATGTGCGTGTTGTCTCACTGATCTGTGAGTGAGCCACTCGGCACTGTCTGCTGAGAGTCAACTGAATCATGTGCCGTGAGCTCTCCGTTCCTGTGAATTGATTCACTCGGACACTTGACTGAATTGATGTACTGCTTTGAATCGTACACTCAGTAGTCAGCACTAATACCTTGGTTGTACAATGACCAATGGTGACAGAAGGAAATATGACATAAATGTAGATTAGCCCAATCAGGGAAGGCCTTTTTTAACCCTGAAATCATACACTGAGTACCTCATGGAATTTTTGTTTTGCACTAATTTTGTGTTTGCAATCCCTATAGCCTCTCACCTCAGGGTGCTTGGTTGCTCTAAATGTAACAAATGTCACCTGCTTGTTTCTCAGAACGTATGTGTAGGGTATACAGTTCCCCAGTGTATGATTAATGAAACTTCATTTTATTGCAGCCAGTATGTTTTTTATGTTTTCTAACATGTGACTATGCATTTTCTGTTGAATGTGTTTGAAATGGATCACCTTGAAAGTGATGAACAGATTTAATTTGAATTATATTGATCTGAGCCTGATACCCCTGTGGATATAATTCTAGTGAAATCTAAGATGCTCCAAACAATAATGGTGAAATATAATATATATTTTCCCTTGATGCTTCAGAAGATAGGTAAGTACATCCCTTGATCAAGTAGTAAAGAGAAAAAAGCAGAAGAAGAAAGGGCAGAACAAATTACTAGAAAGAAGCCTCGGATTATGACGGCTAGTAGCATTCAATACAAGTTATAAATCTCATTTTTCAACCGTATTGGAGTTCAGAGTATCAAATTATTAATTATAATAATTTGATAGTAGCATTCAAGCCGGTATCTCCATTGATGTTTCTACTAGTGACGCACATGTACACTGTGTTGAAGAAGAGTAAATCTTAAAGAGGAGGCCATGTTATGGATCAAATGTCTGCCAAATAAACCTGCAGTTGGAAAATAAGGCAAAGGCTACTTTACAAATTTTCTGGTATGCAAAACCTTGCACTGTGACAACACAGTTTTTGCAAAAGACAAAGCAAATCCAAAAATAAAACTTCTTCTCCATTTGGCAGAGGAATTAATGAGGCCTTCGATGTCATGACAACTGGAAATCTCATAATTTTGCAGGGTAATCTGCCATTATGAAGCAACTGGGAGATGGGATTCCAACTCAGCCAACACCAGCCAGTCGAGATTTGGAAGCTCTAATGTCTCTCCAAGGTCAAAAGACACTAATACCACTATTGTTTCCAGTGAATGTAAGATGTTTGTTTATAAAAACTTTACTTTGCAATCTTGTCTGTCTGGAAGACCCTTAATAGGATGAGAACTGGAATGCCTAGAACCAAGGCTCCACTCAAAAGATGGGGTTATACGCAGAATGCCGACTGCAATTGTGGTGCAATTCAAGATTGACCATCTATTTCACTGTCCAAACTGCCCTGGAACCCCAACTTTACTTCATTACAGTCAGTGGAAAAGCTATTGTGGCTGCTTCATCCTTAAGCCCTTTCAGCATTTGAGGGTACTTGGATACGATGATCATCGTCATGTTTTGTTCAGTTAGTTTTTGAAGGAAGTGTGTGGCCAAGACATGAATATTACAAACAGATTAGAGCAGAAGTTGTGTTACAGTGAAACATTAGCACAATATAGGGTGACATGGACTGCTCTATCGAACTAGTCTTATCAGCTGATCACCAAAAAGCAAGGCAGTAGAAACTATGAAAGGACTTTGGTATTGTGGTTGACCCACAGGCTGTTCATGAATGTTTGGAAGCTTCAGAAAATTGGCAAAAGGGAATATTACTACAAAGGAGGTAAATAGCAGTTACATCCCAGGTCATCAAAATGATGGGAAGGTAATTTATTTTATTTCAGTTTAAGATTAGCATAAAAACTTTTTAGCCTTAGGAATAGTGATACAGTAGAGTCCCGTTAATCTGAACCCCGTTAATCCGAAAGTCCGGTTAATCCGAATTGAATTATTCATTTTTTTTAAAGTTGTCCTTATTGAAATGAAAGACCATATTATAGAATGAAGATTTACTTGCACTTTTAGTCATATTTTACTAGAATAACTTAATGTAAACATAACTACACAACGTAAACCATCAATCACTGGGCGTTCATCTTTATAAAGTCTGTTAGTTTCTTTTGCCGTAGTGATTGGAACCTACTCGAAGATGCAGTGTTAAACCAGAATCTCATAAACATCACATCAATGGGCGTAGTAGCGGAGTGTTGCTCGACGTAGCGTACGGCAAGTTCTAGGCGGTCGCGGCATCTGACTATGAGACTTGTGTAAGCCGTTACCGTATTTTAGCAGTTTTAGGAGACAAGTTTTAACCTAGTTTTAGTCGTTTTCTCCTCTACGTGTTCTTAACTACCCTACTGTAATTTTATACAGTTTTTTTTTTATTAATGTAACTGCTAAATAATGGGCTTTTCAAATTACAGTATATACTGTACTGTATTATAGAATATTTTCCTCAGACGGTTGAGGCGCTGGCCTTCTGACCCCAACTTGGCAGGTTCGATCCTGGCTCAGTCTGGTGGTATTTGAAGGTGCTCAAATACGTCAGCCTCGTGTAAGTAGATTTACTGGCGCGTAAAAGAACACCTTCGGGAGAAAGTCCCGGCACCTAGGCGTCTCCGGAAACCGTAGGAGTAGTTAGTGGGACGTAAAAACAATAACATTATTATTGGAAAATATTTTCCAGTTAATCCGAAAATTTTGTAATCCGAACAGACTCCGGTCCCAATTAGTTCGGATTAACGAGACTCTACTGTACATCTATACTTTTACTGCTAATTTATTTGCATCAGCAACACTTTATTAGTTCTGTTTCTTATTTTGTTTATTCTTTTTTAGGTTATCTGTCAGATAGTGACATGGTGAGAATGTGTGCACTTTCTCGCCAGTTACCCGACTTGTGCGATGGTTACATGTCCGAAGGTGGAGCCTCTCTCTATGCCCGCTCTCACCAGGTGTTCTATCGCGACAGTAGGTGAGTGTTATTTGAGATTTTCTGTACATTTAGCAAGAAATAAATGACCCATGGACTAGCTTCACTGACTGAATGATTGTCCTCATCTAGCATGATAGCATGTGTGCTGATCCTAATATGCTTTCGATGGTTTGTCTTCCAGCTCTGGATATATGCATGGTAGGCAACGGTTTCAGTTCATTCAGTATAGTGCCTTGTTTCGACCCTGTTAATATTCATCAGCATTGCATCAAAAGTTTCTTGGTATCATTAATGTGGTAAAGAATCTCAAACTGTTAAATGTAAGAGCTATTTGCTATTTTTGCAAATATATTTCTGCATACAGGATGTTTGCAAAGTACCATCCAGTAATGACAGGTTGAGATAATGGGGATCGAGATAATTAAAATGTCTAATTCCTGGGCCAACTGGGGCAAATAGAGTAATGTGTGGGACTCAAATATCCCATGAAAGGAGCCCCAACAATGTCTTGAATCATACTCGTATTCTTGAGATCTGTCAAAAACAAGTTTTTGCACGAATATAATATTTTTTCATGCCTATCGTCATTCAGGAGTAAAAAATGGAACTGAGACCAGAAGAACGACCATGGAGGTTTCCAATCTAATACTGTACTCTGGATGTTAGAGGGTTAATTTATATTCTAACTGTTTAAACCACCTTTTTCACAGCCTGTGATTACTAGAGAGCATTTTTTGTACATGCTGGTGTGCTAATAGTGCATAGTTGATCATGATTGATCTTTAATTAGCCATCTTTCATTATTGTCTGTTAATGACTGGTGTATAAGTAATGTTCTTATGATGTTTTGACCGCTTTTCAGTAATGTAGGATTGCTGCCATAATACTACAAATTGTTAATTTGATATACAACTATCATACATCCAAGTTTTTCTAATTTTATTGCAGAGTGGTCCAGTTAGGTTAACTTTGTGTTTGTACAGATGTCTGACTGCAGTCATTACTTTCAACATTCCAGCAATGTAAGAGTCCATTTGATAATTGAAAATAGTTAATTTTTCTGTGTTCCGTTCCGTGTTAAATACGATGAAGTGGAGTAAGAATATTACACATATATCAACAATGTTGGCTGTTTTTCCACCTGATGGTGAGTATAATTGGAAGAGAAGCTGGAAAGCTTGAGAAAATCCTTGGAAGACAGAGGCCTAAAAATTAATAGAAAGAAAACCGAATACCTGTGCCTCGGATGTGAGGGGAATGAAATGTTAAAGATGAATGGTACATGCTTAAAAACAGTGGATGGTTTCAAATATTTAGGATCTTTTGTGTCTAAGAATGGCTACCTACAGAAATTAACCACAGAGTGGAGTCTACCTGGATGAACTGGAAAAGAATGTCTGGCATCATGTGTGACAAAAGACTTATAAGGGTTAAAGGAAAAGCCTATAAGACAGCAGTGAGGCCAGCCTTGTTGTAAGGGGCAGAGACTTGGCAACAACAAAGGCACAATGTAATAAAGATGATGTTGCAGAGATGAAGATGCTAAGATGGATGAGTGGTGTCACTATAATGGACCACATCAAATATGAGAAAATCAGAGGCACACTTGAAGTGACAGAAGTATCAAAGAAAGTACAGGAGAGAAGACTGCTATGGTATGGACACATTATGCGAAGGGATGAAAGGTATGTAGGGAGGAGAGTGACAGACATGACTGTGGATGGGACCAGAAATAGGGGAAGATCAAGGAGGAGGTGGACAGATAATGTACGAGAAGATCTGAAGGAGAAGAAATTAGGGGAAGATTATGCGTGAGATAGGAAAAAGTGGAAAAGACTTGCCAGAAACAACGACCCCGGGATAAGATGATGATGAAGAAGAAGTATAATTGAAGTTGTCGAATATAAGATGCAGGAAATAAACAACACTCTGGAACAAACCTAATGGAATGTATCCAATAAAGTCATGTGATGCAGGTAATATTAGATTAGGAAACGCAGTCCTAAAGAAAGTAAATGGAAACGGTTACTTGAGACTGGATTCACTAACAATAGCAGGAGGAAGGACATAAAATGCAGGCTAGCACAAGAAGCAGAGTCTGTTTTAATTAAAAAACAATTAAAAAATGCCTACATCATAGATATTCATATCAGTATAAATGTTTTTGAAGGCTTATGTATGAAGCGTGGTAGTAACTAGCCCAGAAAGAGTATAGAAGCTTTTGAAATGTGGTGTAACATAAGAATGCTGAAGGTGAGATGTGTAGATCAGATCACACTAAATAGTGTTGTTGAGAGGAGAGCAGTTTGACAAAATTTGACCAGAAGAGGAGAGACGTATTTTACAACACCCAGAGCTTGTTCAATTAGTTTTTGAGAAAAGTCTAGAGGGTAAGAACAATAAGGGTTGACCAAGGCGTGTGTATGACAAACAGATTATAATAAAGGTAGTAGTTACATAGAAATGAAAAGGTTAGCACTGGATTGGGTGGTATGGAGAGGTGCATATGGACTGATTACCCAAACAACCACCTTGACGATTCCAGGCGACTGTATGTATTGAGTGTCTCCAGTTGTTTTTTACATGAATCCTTTCACTTCTTCCAGTGACATATTGATTGTATTTGTGATGAATTCTATCCATCTCTGTGGCCAGCCACCCTAGTCTCAGAATTCTTTCAACATTTCCAAGTACACCGTCAAAAAAGTTCTGGGACAAGTGTTGTATTTCTGAGGTTGCAGTGCGAACAAAGAAACAGATGTTGGTTTTATGTTACAGTACCTGGTATGTGTACATTGGTATGTGGTCGCACACGCACTAGGTGGCAGGGCTGTGCTTAGCAACACTCTGTTTGGTTTGGTGACGGTGACACAATGGGTGCTGATTGTGAACAAAGAGTGAACATTAAGTTTTGTGTTAAGCTCAGAAAACCCTTAGTGAAACGTGGACAATGATTACACAAGCATATGGTGGTGATGCACTGTCAAGAAGTCATGTGCTTGAGTGGCACAAAAGGTTTTGGGAAGACAGAGATTCAGTGCAAGATGATCCCAGAACTGGCCGCCCATCTGCAACACATTCTGGTGCAAATGTGTAGCGTGTAGGGCAAGAAGACCACCACGTGACTGTGCATGAGATATCAGAAGAGCTTAGTTTGAATAATGACATGTGTCATATAAGATTTTACGCAACGATTTAGGGAAACTGAAACTGAATACAAAACTCGTCCCACACACCCTAACAGACGACCAGAAAGTGGAAAGGCGAAGAATTTCTGCAGAACTACTGGATAGAGCCAGACGTGATCCCACATTTCCAACAAAGATTATTGCTGGGGATGAAAGTTGCTGTTACCGTATGACCCCCACATGAAGCGTCAAAGTGCAGAACTATGGAGTCCTGGATCACCAGCTTTGAAAAAAGTCAAATGTCAACCTTCAAGAACAAAGACAATGTTGATCGGATTGTTTGACAATAAAGGGTTAGTTTGCCATGAGTATGTTCCACCAGGTGAAACTCTTTACATCGAAGTCTTGAAACATTTGTGACAAGCAATTCGATGTCGCTGCCCTGATTTGTGGCAGTCTCAGGACTAGTTCTTACTGCACAACAATGCAAGACCTCACACTGCTTTATCTGTTACTGAGTACCTGGCCAGACATTCTGTCACTGTCGTCCCACATCCGCCCAATCTGTCGCCTTGCGATTTTTTCTTGTTTCCGCGAGTGAAATTGCGACTGAAAGGAAAGCTTCATCAAGATACCTCAGACATCCAATGGGCTGTGACACATTAGCTTACAAGCATTGCAGTTGACAATTTCCCTGCTTGCTTCCAAGACCTACAGAAATGCTGGCAATTGTGTATAGATAGCCAAGGGGACTACGTCGAGGGGAGCTAAGATCATTACTTAGGAAGTGCAACACACATACTCTCTCTCTCTTCCTCTCCCCCATGTTATAAGACCTGCTAGTTCATCAAAAAAGAAATGTTCAAAAATTATTCTTCTTAGTTCTGTGTTGGTCTTCGCATAGCGCTACATCTAGATGCTCAAACTTATCTATGTGTTCAGAGTTAAGTGTTCAGAGTTCAGTGTTCATGACCGCCTGTGGGTGGGGGACGAAGATGAAGAGTACACTCACGGTATACCCTGCCTGTCGTAAGAGACGACTAAAAGGGGCGACAAAGGGATGATTGAATTAGAACCATGAGATTACTTGTGATTAGTACCATCATTGAAAGATAAGAATTTCATTATGGTCCGTATTGAACTGGGATCGCAATTAAAATTAATAAAATTATGTAATGGTTCCACCTTTTCAGTACATGTAAACTTAGTAATGTAAGGTTACATCACTAGTTGATCATAAACAGTACCAGTTCGACCCTAAGTTCCGAGTCATCATCAGCCGATCACTCAAAAACAGAAAAAACAATGCAGAGGTAAATAAACAGTAATGCAGAAGATATAGCTTTTTCACCAGACGTAAGTTCGTGTGGAGCAGTATAACACATGTGACTAGCACCGTATCTCAAAAGTTTTTATAATCCTGAAGAGAAGAATAAACAGCTCGAGGAACAATCTTGCAATCGCTAACAGACACAAGTTCGTGTGGAGCAGTATAACACATGTGACTAGCACCATGCTATTCAAGTTTTTAAACTCTTGAAGAGATGAAGAATAAATAGCTCAACGGTCAGTATTGTAATCGTATGCTTGATGTATGAAGATGCAGACGATTAGTCTTGTAATGCAGAAACAGTTGACATTAAAAAACAAATGTGAAGAGAAAGTAAAAAATGCAGTATTAGAACAATTGAGGATCACAATTGACAAACAAAGGTTTCTTGAAGATGAGTGCTCAGGCAGCTCTTGAGGTGGCGAAGAGGATAAATTTGAAGGTCATATTGATCTGAACCAAAAATGAAATTTTAATTCCCAGTTCAGTGCGAAAAAAGAAAGAAATTCAAAGGTTAATAGAAGCCAAAATAGGTGAGGATAGACTTTAAAAGGCAATGAAGTAAGCAGGTAAAAATATAATATATACGGTAATACGTATTGTACAACATTATATATAGTAAGGGGTTGAATTTGGAAATGGATCATAGAGTGGAATGTGTGATGGAGAGTGAGAAGAGGAAAGGAGGGAGGACTAGTAGATTTAAAGCGGAGCAGGTGGGTGAGGTATAAAAGAAAATGGGTTGGTACACAGTGCCTGATTTAAAATTTCTCTTTGACTGTGTCATAAAATAATAATAGTGTAATACCAAAGGAATGGAAGGAATCTATAATAATACCAATTTATAAAGGAAAGGGTGAAAGAAGGAAACCTGAGAACTACAGACCAATCAGCCTGGCCAGTATAGTTTGTAAAATACTGGAGAGTTTAAAGTACATCAGAGGGATATGTGATGATAAAGATTGGTTCACAAAGAGCCAGTATGGATTTAGAAAGAAATTTTCTTGTGAGGCACAACTGGTGGGATTTCAGCAGGACATATCAGATCAGTTGGATTCAGGAAGCCAGTTAGATTGCATAGCCAATAGATCTTTCCAAAGCTTTTGATAGAATGGGCCATGGAATATTATTAAAGAAATTGGATAAGAACATTTCTAAATTCAAGGGTCCAGAAAGTCAACGTAGGAAATGATGTATCACAGGAAGAGAAAGTTTGAAAGGGAATTTCACAGGGTAGTATAATCGGTCTGTTACTCTTCTTAATATACGCAAATGATTTAGGGAACAATATAACATCAAAAATAAGATTTATGCAGATGACATAATTGTTTATAGGGAAATAAATAACATTGAGGATTGTTCAGAATTACAAAGGGACCTTGAGTATCCAACAACGGGTTGAAGAAAATAATAAATACGAAGGTTAATGGAGGCAAATCAACTGTTACAACATTTACAAACAGGAGCTTTATAACTGAATTTATCGCAAAAGATGGCAAGTGCAAATACTTAGGTGTGAGATTTGAAAGTTTATTTGAACTGGAAGGGTCATTTTGATGAAATTGTTGGGAAAGCATACAGATCGTTACATATCATAATGAGGCTACTTAAAGGATGCAACAAAGAATTAAAAGATACTTAAGTATGGTTCGTTCATTATTGGAATGTGCAAACAGTGTTTGGGATCCTCACAAAGAATACCTGCTAAAATAAATAGATAGTGTGCAGAAGAAAGCAGCAAGATTTGTAACAGGGGATTTCAGGAGAAAAAGTAGTGTATCAGAAATGTTAGAGGAACTTGGGTGGGAAACTTTAAGTAAGAGAAGGGAGAAAACTAGACTTATAGGATTATGTGGAGCCTATACGGGAGAAGCGCGGGGAGAAATCTGTGAGAGGCTTCAGTTGGAAAATAATTCTATCGGCAGGACTGACCACAAGTATAAAATTAGAAGGAATTTTAGCAGAAGCGATTGGGGTAAATTTTCATTCATTGGGAAGGGCATGAAGGAGTGGAACAGTTTACCAGGGGTAGTGTTTGATCCATTTCCAAAATTTGTACAGATATTCAAGAAGAGAATAAACAGCAGCAGAGAAACTAAATAAAATGATAGAAGGCATTCGACCAGTGTAGGTTATTGTTAAATAAAAAAAATGTGTGTGAATAAATTAATTCCATCCGCTGGTCTGTGGAGATTGGATAGCCGAAGTAGGGGACTGCCTGTAGGGGTGAAGTACATTGGGAACTTCGAGGGCCCTGGGACCGCTGTGGTATCTGTGAAGGCCTTTCAGAAACTCTGAAAAACGGTGGCGCAGCAGGTCATTATGCTACTTAGGTTCCAAAATGGGTAAAAAATAAATAAGTAAATAAATGCAATGTAAATTTTAATCTTATACCAGTTGTATAGTATTATTTGAAGTAATTCCACATACTGTATATGAGTTAACTATGTTTGTAAGTACAGGGGATATTAAAAGTAGAATTTTGTATACACTGTATATTTATTAAGGATGAGCTGTGTTTAAAAAAAAAAAAAATGTTAGCGTAAATTGTATAATAATGTATTCTAGGAAAAGGTCGTCTTCTCTTGTTCATTTAAAATTTAGTGCTTGACAATAATGTATTTTAGTGTACCATTTGCCACCGAGGTAGACACCTCATTTGCAAATAGAAATTAGGATGAGAAAATTGAAGAGGATATTAGGTTTTTCAGAAATGTTGTTTAAATTGAAATTAGGATTAAATTACTGGTCAAGGTGAATGAAAGAGTTTTCAGTTGTGTTAAGTAGGAGGCCTTTGATAATTATTTCAAGTATTTGCATGTCCTGTTCTATTTTGGTGAAGTTATGTTTAGAGTCATATATGTGTTGTCCTTCTGCAGAGAATCTGTTGTATTTTAATGCATTGACATGTTCGGAATATCTGATAGTAAAGTTGCGTCTGGTTTGCTCAACATACAAAGAATTGCAGTTGTTGCATTTGAATCTGTAGACTCCGGATTTTGTAAAAACATTAGATTTGTTTACTAAGTTAGAGTTGTGTTAGATATCGACATTTCTGTTGTTGGTTCTAAAAGCTATTTTTACGTTGTGCTTTTTAAAATTGTTGGTAACTTTATAAACGTCTTTATTTAAGGTAAAAGTGGAAAATGCGCAGGCGTTGTTTTTTTCTTTTGCTAATGTGGTCTTGGGACGGTGGTTGAATTTGTTGATTATTCAGTCTATGAAAGAGTTGTTAGAACTGTTAAATTTAGTGATAATTCATTGTTTAAGTCTTTCTTAGACATTAGAGTATTAAAGGCACGAAAGACTAGGCTGTTATAAGTAGCACGCTTGTGTACTTGTGGATGCAATGAGTCTTGTCGAATGGTGGTTGCTGTTTGAGTTGGTTTTCTAAACATTTTGTAGGATAAAGAGGAAGATTTAAAAAACTTTTAAAGCATGATGCTACGGTCACAAGTGTTATACTGCTCCACACAAACTTAAATCTGTTAGTGATTGCAAGATTGTTCCTCAAGCTGTTTATTATTCTTTTCAGAATTATAAAAACTTCTGAAACACGGTGCTACAGTCACATGTTTTATACTGCTCAACACAAACTTCCGTCTGGTGAAAAAACTATGTCTTGTAAATTACTGTCTACCTGTGTATTGTTTTTTCTGTTTTTGAGTGATCGGCTGATGATGACCCGGAACTTAGGGTCAAAACCAGTACCGTTTATGATCAACTAGTGATGTAACCTTACATTACTAAGTTTACATGTAATGAAAATGTGGAACCATTACATAATTTTATTTCACTTTACAAATAAAAGTATTTATAAAATCCTCCTTATCAATACAAATCAACTCATCTGTTAGATGAAACAAAGTCTATACATGTTTCAGCTTATTCTCAAGGCCATCTTCAGTAGCAGAACAATTACATGTATAGACTTTGTTTCATCTAACGGATGAGTTGATTTGTATTGATAAGGAGGATTTTATAAATACTTGCAAAGTGACAACCATCAATACGGAATGAGATTTATAATTTGCAATAATTTTATTAATTTTAATTAGTACCATCACACGGGGAACACAATGGATCGCCATTACTTGCGAGTAGTACCACTATAAGATGTACAATATTATAGGTTAGGATCCACCTTTCAATACTCCGTAATAAGATGGTAAAAAGTAGTTACAACCTGTTTAATGGGACCGGTTTCAACACATTTTAAGTGTCATCATCAGCCAATTTGCGAAGATCTTAAAACAACTAGCACATTGAATACAGGCAAAAAATTAACATTGTATCATAACGTAGCAATTCAGTAAATGTTCAAAACACAATAATCACAGTCAAGAGAGTAAACAGAACATCACTATCTTGCGCCGAAAACAAATATAGCTGAAGTTCATAAGCAGGTCAAATATTCGCTTATGTAAAGTCGTTGCTAGGCAGGTCTTGTAGGCATTTGTTTCTCCGGCCGAAGAGCAAAAGGTGACGTGAATGAAGTCCTAGGAAAACAGTGTAGGATTTAATTTCGTCAAATTTCAAAGTGGATATATAGGTTTTATAAAATAATTTAAAACGTTAAAAAAGAATAAAGCCAAATAAAAAATATATTTAAAAAATAGGAAGAAATAATGAAAGAAATACGAGGTTCAACTCGAAACAACTTGCCGTAGTAATTGATAAAGAAATGATAAATAGAGAAAGGGGGGACGTTAATTAGAGGGTGGTGATGGTGGTGGTGGTGGTGGTTATTGTTATTAGAGGAAATACAATTGGGCAACAATCCTTAATATAATACTAATTCGAAGAAAAAAGAAAAAGAACCGACACTTCGAAAAATGAAGATATCGGTTAAAGGAAGACAAGGGCCACGAAGGGCGTGAAAATGAAAGACTCCCTAGCCCTCGCAAACCTAATAGCATCGGGGTCGGAAAAGAACAAGAATTGACCAAGGGAGGTCGGACAGGATAGATGAAAGTGAGGAGCCTGGCACAAGTAAGTGGAAGCAATGCCAGGACTCAGCTAAGGGCCCCGTGGTCGCCAACCCACGCTCTGAAGTTCAGAGCCCCTGGGGGATGGAGGATGGGAAGGAAAGAAAAAATGGAAGGGATCCGATACTTCGAAAAATGAAGATATCAGCCAAAGGAAGACAAGGGCCACGAAGGGCGTGAAAATGAAAGACTCCCTAGCCCTCGGAAAACTAATAGCGTCGGGGTCGGAAAGGAACAAGAGTTGACCAAGGGAGGTCGGACAGGATAGATGAAAGTGAGGAGCCTGGCACAAGTAAGTGGAAGCAATGCCAGGACTCAGCTAAGGGCCCCCGTGGTCGTCAACCTACGTTCCGAAGTTCAGAGCCCCTGGGGGATGGAGGGTGGGAAGGAAAGAAAAAATGGAAGGGATCCGATACTTCGAAAAATGAAGATATCAGCCAAAAGAAGACAAGGGCCAACGAAGGGCGTGAAAATGAAAGACTCCCTAGCCCTTCGGAAACCTAAAAGCGTCGGGGTCGGAAAGGAACAAGAGTTGACCAAGGGAGGTCGGACAGGATAGATGAAAGTGAGGAGCCTGGCACAAGTAAGTGGAAGCAATGCCAGGACTCAGCTAAGGACCCCCGTGGTCGCCAACCCACGTTCCGAAGTTCAGAACCTCTGGGGGATGGAGGGTGGGAAGGAAAGAAAAATGGAAGGGATCCGATACTTCGAAAAAATGAAGATATCAGCCAAAAGAAGACAAGGGCCACGAAGGGCGTGAAAATGAAAAAACTCCCTAGCCCTCGGAAACCTAAAAGCGTCGGGGTCGGAAAGGAACAAGAGTTGACCAAGGGAGGTCGGACAGGATAGATGAAAGTGAGGAGCCTGGCATAAGTAAGTGGAAGCAATGCCAGGACTCGGCTAAGGGCCCCGTGGTCGCCAACCCACGCTCCGAAGTTCAGAGCCCCTTGGGTGAGAAGGGGGAGAACTGAGGAGGATCAAGGGGGGTGTTGCGGAAGGGGGAAGTGGTATTGTGTAAATTGTGAAAGATTGATTCCTTATTTGTTGACTTCAGGTTATTTAAAAAGGAGATGAGAAAATCGAAAAGGGGATTGGGTTTCTCAGAAATATCATTCAGATTAAGATTTGGATTGAAAAACTGGTCAAGGTGTATAAAACAGTTTTCGGTGATGTCTAGGAGAGGGCCTTTATTTAGAGTGCTGAGAATTTCAATATCCTGGTTTATTGTAGTGAAAGCATGTTTTGTGTCATGTATGTGTTGTCCCACTGCCGAAAATCTGTTGTGCTTTATTGCATTAACGTGTTCAAAGTACCTAATTTTGAAGTTGCGACCAGTTTGACCTATGTAAGAAGAATTACAGTTGTGGCACTTAAAACGGTATACGCCTGATTTAGAAAAGACACTTGTTCTATTTAAGGAGTGGGAATTATGTAATAATTCAAGGTTTCTATTATTAGTTCGAAAAGAAATCATAGTATTATGTTTTTTGAAGACATTAGCTATACTATAGGTATTTGCATTGAATGTGAATGTGGTGTAAGCAGCTGGTTTGGGAATATCTTTTAAGAGTGTTGTGTTAGGGCGGTGTCTAAATTTGTTAATGATTTTTTCAATAAAATAAGAATTATAACCGTTAAATTTGGCAATAGAGCGGATGATGTTTAGTTCTTTATTTAAGTTATCCTTTGATAGCGGAATTTTGAAGGCGCGGTTAACCATACTGTTGTATGAAGCACGTTTATGTGACTGTGGGTGAAAAGAGTCTTGTTTTATGGTATTAGCTGTATGTGTGGGTTTTCTGTAAATCATATATGATAATGAGGAAGGTAATCTGTTTATTGTTATGTCTAGAAAATTAATAGATTTGTTTGATTCTGTTTCAAGAGTGAATTTAATATGTGGATCAATTTTATTGAGGCTATTAAGAGTAGAAGCTGCATTGAAAACTCTATCATCCAGTATAACAAATGTGTCATCCACATATCTAGCCCAAAATAATACATGTTTAAAGTCGTCATTGTTATCAATGAAATTGTGTTCTAAAAAGTCTAGGTATATTTCTGCAAGGATCCCCGAGGCTGGAGAGCCCATAGCTAAACCATCTTGTTGATAAATTGTATTGTCGAAGATGAAGAAGTTGTTAGTAACTACTAATTTTAAGAGGGTCATAAAATCATTAATTTCAAGTTTGCTTAAGCAACTATATGTATTTAAGTTATTTTCAATAATAGGAAATAATTTTCTGATATTAATACTGGGATACATATTGACAATATCGAAAGAGTGTAGAGAGTGGTGTGGTTGGATTTTGAAGTTATTTAATTTCTCAACTAGTTCTATGGTGTTTTTTACAGACTTATTCGATAAAAATTTGTAATTATTCTTAAGAAATTTATGAATGAATTGTGCTAATTTGTAAAGTGGGCTGGGTCTGTAATTAATAATTGGTCGAATAGGGACGTCAGTTTTATGAATTTTAGGGAGAGATTTAGCGGTTGGTAGGCCTGGATTCATGCTTAATAATTTTGTTTTTTCATGTTCAGTAAATAAGAAAGAAGAGTTCTTAAGGGTTTGTTTTAGAAGACGTTGAATTTGTTGGGTAGGATCTTTCTTTGTTATAGAAAAGGAATTATTGCTGAAGAAATTTTTGGTTTTCTCGATATAATCAACTTTATCCATTATTACTGTAGTGTTACCTTTGTCAGCTTTTGTGATGATGAGGTCCTGGTCTTTAATTTTCTTTTTGAGGTTAAGAATGTGTTTACGTTCAACGAAGGGAACAGTGTTGCTATTATCATTGGATGTGTAAATCTTATTAAGTTTTCTTTTTACATCAAGTCTAATTTCGTCCTGTAGTTCTAAAGGCATTTTTTGATAGCCAATTCAGATTCAGTGATTGTATTAAAAACACTGTTATTTTTATTTAAGTTAGGCCAGTTATGTTTAGGGCCTTTTGATTGGATTAAGTTATCATTATCATCTAGGGTTGTTTTGGATAAGTTTATAACAGGGGGGTGGAACTTACTAATTATACTGTCATGATTTTTTGGTTCATTAGGTAATTTAGTAAAAGGTTTCCTTGTCGTAGAGATATTTTTGAGATTGTTAAGTTTTCTGTCTAGAATTGATTGCTTTTTGGAAAGTATGAAGAATAATTTATCGTCTATATGGGATTGAAATAAGTCCCATTGAGCACTTGATAGTAGGCGAGTTGCTTCGAGGTGAGATTCGTAAAGACGATTGTTTAGGAAAGATTTCTTCCTATAAAGGAATTTAATTTCATTGGTTAACCATATCTTGTTAATTTTCTTTTGTGTTCTTGAACAATCATAAGAATTGCGATGTCTAAAACTGGTAGGTTTAAGAAAATTAGGGGTTAAATTATGCGCGATACACTGTGATTGTTCAAGAACACAAAAGAAAATTAACAAGATATGGTTAACCAATGAAATTAAATTCCTTTATAGGAAGAAATCTTTCCTAAACAATCGTCTTTACGAATCTCACCTCGAAGCAACTCGCCTACTATCAAGTGCTCAATGGGACTTATTTCAATCCCATATAGACGATAAATTATTCTTCATACTTTCCAAAAAGCAATCAATTCTAGACAGAAAACTTAACAATCTCAAAAATATCTCTACGACAAGGAAACCTTTTACTAAATTACCTAATGAACCAAAAAATCATGACAGTATAATTAGTAAGTTCCACCCCCCTGTTATAAACTTATCCAAAACAACCCTAGATGATAATGATAACTTAATCCTATCAAAAGGCCCTAAACATAACTGGCCTAACTTAAATAAAAATAACAGTGTTTTTAATACAATCACTGAATCTGAATTGGCTATCAAAAAATGCCTTTAGAACTACAGGACGAAATTAGACTTGATGTAAAAAGAAAACTTAATAAGATTTACACATCCAATGATAATAGCAACACTGTTCCCTTCGTTGAACGTAAACACATTCTTAACCTCAAAAAGAAAATTAAAGACCAGGACCTCATCATCACAAAAGCTGACAAAGGTAACACTACAGTAATAATGGATAAAGTTGATTATATCGAGAAAACCAAAAATTTCTTCAGCAATAATTCCTTTTCTATAACAAAGAAAGATCCTACCCAACAAATTCAACGTCTTCTAAAACAAACCCTTAAGAACTCTTCTTTCTTATTTACTGAACATGAAAAAACAAAATTATTAAGCATGAATCCAGGCCTACCAACCGCTAAATCTCTCCCTAAAATTCATAAAACTGACGTCCCTATTCGACCAATTATTAATTACAGACCCAGCCCACTTTACAAATTAGCACAATTCATTCATAAATTTCTTAAGAATAATTACAAATTTTTATCGAATAAGTCTGTAAAAAACACCATAGAACTAGTTGAGAAATTAAATAACTTCAAAATCCAACCACACCACTCTCTACACTCTTTCGATATTGTCAATATGTATCCCAGTATTAATATCAGAAAATTATTTCCTATTATTGAAAATAACTTAAATACATATAGTTGCTTAAGCAAACTTGAAATTAATGATTTTATGACCCTCTTAAAATTAGTAGTTACTAACAACTTCTTCATCTTCGACAATACAATTTATCAACAAGATGGTTTAGCTATGGGCTCTCCAGCCTCGGGGATCCTTGCAGAAATATACCTAGACTTTTTAGAACACAATTTCATTGATAACAATGACGACTTTAAACATGTATTATTTTGGGCTAGATATGTGGATGACACATTTGTTATACTGGATGATAGAGTTTTCAATGCAGCTTCTACTCTTAATAGCCTCAATAAAATTGATCCACATATTAAATTCACTCTTGAAACAGAATCAAACAAATCTATTAATTTTCTAGACATAACAATAAACAGATTACCTTCCTCATTATCATATATGATTTACAGAAAACCCACACATACAGCTAATACCATAAAACAAGACTCTTTTCACCCACAGTCACATAAACGTGCTTCATACAACAGTATGGTTAACCGCGCCTTCAAAATTCCGCTATCAAAGGATAACTTAAATAAAGAACTAAACATCATCCGCTCTATTGCCAAATTTAACGGTTATAATTCTTATTTTATTGAAAAAATCATTAACAAATTTAGACACCGCCCTAACACAACACTCTTAAAAGATATTCCCAAACCAGCTGCTTACACCACATTCACATTCAATGCAAATACCTATAGTATAGCTAATGTCTTCAAAAAACATAATACTATGATTTCTTTTCGAACTAATAATAGAAACCTTGAATTATTACATAATTCCCACTCCTTAAATAGAACAAGTGTCTTTTCTAAATCAGGCGTATACCGTTTTAAGTGCCACAACTGTAATTCTTCTTACATAGGTCAAACTGGTCGCAACTTCAAAATTAGGTACTTTGAACACGTTAATGCAATAAAGCACAACAGATTTTCGGCAGTGGGACAACACATACATGACACAAAACATGCTTTCACTACAATAAACCAGGATATTGAAATTCTCAGCACTCTAAATAAAGGCCCTCTCCTAGACATCACCGAAAACTGTTTTATACACCTTGACCAGTTTTTCAATCCAAATCTTAATCTGAATGATATTTCTGAGAAACCCAATCCCCTTTTCGATTTTCTCATCTCCTTTTTAAATAACCTGAAGTCAACAAATAAGGAATCAATCTTTCACAATTTACACAATACCACTTCCCCCTTCCGCAACACCCCCCTTGATCCTCCTCAGTTCTCCCCCTTCTCACCCAAGGGGCTCTGAACTTCGGAGCGTGGGTTGGCGACCACGGTGCCCTTAGCCGAGTCCTGGCATTGCTTCCACTTACTTATGCCAGGCTCCTCACTTTCATCTATCCTGTCCGACCTCCCTTGGTCAACTCTTGTTCCTTTCCGACCCCGACGCTTTTAGGTTTCCGAGGGCTAGGGAGTTTTTCATTTTCACGCCCTTCGTGGCCCTTGTCTTCTTTTGGCTGATATCTTCATTTTTTCGAAGTATCGGATCCCTTCCATTTTTCTTTCCTTCCCACCCTCCATCCCCCAGAGGTTCTGAACTTCGGAACGTGGGTTGGCGACCACGGGGGTCCTTAGCTGAGTCCTGGCATTGCTTCCACTTACTTGTGCCAGGCTCCTCACTTTCATCTATCCTGTCCGACCTCCCTTGGTCAACTCTTGTTCCTTTCCGACCCCGACGCTTTTAGGTTTCCGAAGGGCTAGGGAGTCTTTCATTTTCACGCCCTTCGTTGGCCCTTGTCTTCTTTTGGCTGATATCTTCATTTTTCGAAGTATCGGATCCCTTCCATTTTTTCTTTCCTTCCCACCCTCCATCCCCCAGGGGCTCTGAACTTCGGAACGTAGGTTGACGACCACGGGGGCCCTTAGCTGAGTCCTGGCATTGCTTCCACTTACTTGTGCCAGGCTCCTCACTTTCATCTATCCTGTCCGACCTCCCTTGGTCAACTCTTGTTCCTTTCCGACCCCGACGCTATTAGTTTTCCGAGGGCTAGGGAGTCTTTCATTTTCACGCCCTTCGTGGCCCTTGTCTTCCTTTGGCTGATATCTTCATTTTTCGAAGTATCGGATCCCTTCCATTTTTTCTTTCCTTCCCATCCTCCATCCCCCAGGGGCTCTGAACTTCAGAGCGTGGGTTGGCGACCACGGGGCCCTTAGCTGAGTCCTGGCATTGCTTCCACTTACTTGTGCCAGGCTCCTCACTTTCATCTATCCTGTCCGACCTCCCTTGGTCAATTCTTGTTCTTTTCCGACCCCGATGCTATTAGGTTTGCGAGGGCTAGGGAGTCTTTCATTTTCACGCCCTTCGTGGCCCTTGTCTTCCTTTAACCGATATCTTCATTTTTCGAAGTGTCGGTTCTTTTTCTTTTTTCTTCGAATTAGTATTATATTAAGGATTGTTGCCCAATTGTATTTCCTCTAATAACAATAACCACCACCACCACCACCATCACCACCCTCTAATTAACGTCCCCCCTTTCTCTATTTATCATTTCTTTATCAATTACTACGGCAAGTTGTTTCGAGTTGAACCTCGTATTTCTTTCATTATTTCTTCCTATTTTTTAAATATATTTTTTATTTGGCTTTATTCTTTTTTAACGTTTTAAATTATTTTATAAAACCTATATATCCACTTTGAAATTTGACGAAATTAAATCCTACACTGTTTTCCTAGGACTTCATTCACGTCACCTTTTGCTCTTCGGCCGGAGAAACAAATGCCTACAAGACCTGCCTAGCAACGACTTTACATAAGCGAATATTTGACCTGCTTATGAACTTCAGCTATATTTGTTTTCGGCGCAAGATAGTGATGTTCTGTTTACTCTCTTGACTGTGATTATTGTGTTTTGAACATTTACTGAATTGCTACGTTATGATACAATGTTAATTTTTTGCCTGTATTCAATGTGCTAGTTGTTTTAAGATCTTCGCAAATTGGCTGATGATGACACTTAAAATGTGTTGAAACCGGTCCCATTAAACAGGTTGTAACTACTTTTTACCATCTTATTACGGAGTATTGAAAGGTGGATCCTAACCTATAATATTGTACATCTTATTTCTCTATTCAATACGGAACAATAATGAAGTTTTTAACTTTAAATAAATAGTACCACTATGTTAGGTACACAATACGTTTGTGATTAATAGCAGCAGAGAGCGGTTCACTGTGGGTTTCCAGTACCTGTGATTAGTACCACTATATGCGGAACATCACGGGCTTACGTTGCCTATGATTTGTACCGTTATGTGAGAAATACTACGGGTCTGCGTGTTGCTTGTCATTAGTACCACTATATGAGCGACACCGTTGGTCTGCGTTGCCTGTGATTTGTACCCACTATGTAAGGAGCACCATGGGATAGTACGAGTCCTGTGATCAGTACATCTGTGTGAGGTGCACCATGGGTTTGCGTTGCCTATGAATGGCGCCATTATGCAAGAAACATGATAGGCCTGCATTACCTGTACGACGTAGAATACTTGTGAGTATTACCATAATGTTTCGAACACCATGAGTTTACACTACCTTTGATTAGTACCGCAACTTGAGAAATACTTTACTAGCGATAAGTGCCATTATGAGGGACCGTTGACTTAGATTTTGAACCCCTTTAGACAAGCATCATCAGTTGAGGATTGTGCTTTGGAAGCAGTCCCTTGGTCAGTAATATAGTTTCTGGGAAGGTGAGGCATTGCGGGTCGGATCCACTGATTGTTTTAAATTCATATTCATCCATTCAATCTTCATCATGTTTTGAATTCTGGTCAGTGGACGAATTTTGGACTTTTAAATTGTCATTGCATTTCATCTCATTTCGTACAATTAGGGGTCGAGGACCTAGGTGTTAGGCCCCTTTAAACAACAAGCATCATCATCATCAAAGTGTTCATGCAGAGCGGCATCTGCAGTAAATAAGAACCTTTCGTGCTATTCCAAACTCCACCTTGTCTGTTTGAATATCTATGATGTCACTGTCACGTGCACTATTTTCTGCATCATTGCCACCACTCGGATCATTAAAATAACTGTCACTATCAGCATCACTGTCTTCCGAATCTAACAGCGTATCACAATATAATTTTCAGCTAAATCCTTCAATTTGCTTTTTTGCTTCCCAAACCACTGTAAGTTGCCATACTTACAGCACTGCCTACTAGATGTGCTGTAGGCAGGACAGGCAAACATCCTAAAGGCAATTGGCCCCACCTCTACTTGAATTCCATGAACAGCAAGGTGTACAGTTGATGGCAGTAAAGGTTCAGAAAAAGTTTGAGGCTTATAAGTGGTTCACGCAATGCACAGTGCTAATTTGAAGTGGCTTAACGCCTACAAGCAGTTCACACAACTAGTCTACAGTATGCCATGATATGTATAAGCGGTTGGTGCGGCTGAATGGTTAATCTGTTAAAGTCTAAAAACTGCTTGAACACGTGAAGAACAGTGTGTAAAACACTTATTGAAAATGTTGCCACACATTTTAAAAAATTTGTTTTTGTTTTACAATTTGCCCATTATTATCATAAATGCCTGAACTTCCGGGCTCTAGTTATGATCATATTCTGTTTTTATTTTTATTTTTATAGATTTGATCAAACAGGAGCATGTTGATTTCCAATTTATTATGGTAGTGCCTTAGGGAACTTCCTGAAGCAGACTAAAGGAAAGGAAGACCAAAGTGGTGCATTAATTTTCTGTATAATTAACTATATTCTGTCCAAAGTACAGCCTAAAATTTGTATTAAACACAGAACTAAGTATGGCTCAGAAAACGAGTTCAGTTGTATTTCACTGAAGTTTTAAAACCTTCCTGTTGAGAGATTTCTAATTGAGTTTTATAAATCGTCTGCAATTCTGTAAATGATTTGAAACAGTGTTACTTAAAAGTGGCTTTAGAAATATTTCTACAAAGAGGTGTGGAAGTCCATTACAAGTGTCACATTTTTATTTCCCGTGTGAATTTTTCTTTCATGAGATTGGAGCAGTTAAGTAATTCATTTCGAGGAAGGTAATGCACAGCTGCAATAAGAAAATCAGAGACAATTGTCAGAAGCGATACAAAAGATGACTAGGGTCATTACAAAAAAATGGTGAGGTTTCATTATCGGATGGATGTATTATTTCATTCTTCAAGGGTACCATGCCCCTGCATAATGTTTCAAACATTGAAATATTAACCTGGTAATTATCGGTCACTATTCGAAAAACTTGAAAACCGGCGAGAGAGCTGGGCGTACGGTTAGGGGCGCGCAGCAGTGAGCTTGTATTCGGGAGATAGTGGGTTAGAACCCCGCTATCGGCAGCCCTGAGGATGGTTTTCTGTGGTTTCCCATTTTCACACCAGGCAAATGCTCGGGCTGTACCTTAACTAAGGCCAGGGCCGCTTCCTTCTCACCTCTAGCCTTTTCCTATTCCATCGTCGCCATAAGGCCTATCTCTGTCGGCGAGAACTTTGACTGCTTCAATGGCATCTAATCTAAGTTTTGCCAGGTGCTTTCCAGTTAGCGAATAAGTTAAATATAATGAAACCGGTGGACTATTCTTTAAAATGTTGGCAAGCCCTTGAATAGAATACACAGCAGTTAGTTAGTCAGCCTGTCTTGACGCCCAGTGCATCTCTGTCGACATCTCTCATGCAGAAACATGTCCCAATTTTCTATCATATTGTAGTAATATGTGAAAGTCTCCGTGCTTCAGGCGGCAGCGCGCCGGCCTCTCACCGCTGGGTTCCGTGGTTCAAATCCCGGTCACTCCATGTGAAACTTGTGCTGGACAAATCGCAGGCGGGACAGGTTTTTCTTCGGGTACTCCGGTTTTCCCTGTCATCTTTAATTCCAGCAACAATCTCCAATATAATTTCATTTCGTCTCTGTCATTAAATCATTGCCCCAGAGGCTTGCGACAAGCTTAGGCGGCCGGCACAATTCCAATCCTCGCAGGTAGAGGGGGCTTCATTCATTCCATCCCTGACCCGGTCGAATGACTGGAAACAGGCTGTGGATTTTCATTTCGATTGTTATTTCTGTACGTTTTAAAGCATGGTTTTTCACTTACAGAGTGCTACCGGTTCTATAGCAGTTATTTTATTTCTATTTAGTGCGTGGACGACATTTTCTTTCCTCTTCCTGCTCTGAAACGCTTCGATAGGAATTATTTCTCAAGGTGTTCAGATAAGAAACAGTCAGCCGAAATATTTTACTGTCATTAGTTGTTCGAGAACTATTTTAGCACCTGTGTAAGAATTGTCTCACTCTGTAATTCAACCATCCCTTTCTTTCTTGAGTCGTATAACCTTAAAAAAATTACGGTGACTGGACTTTTCTTTGGCGCGAGGGGAACAATTCCCAAATCTTTCGTCACATGGCGACAAAAATATAAACTAGCGGGAAGCCTACAAGATGAGATAGTCGTCTCACTCATCAAATACTCCGTTTCGATTCTTCGTCACATGTCATTTAACATGGTTAATTGTAACCTATCATTTTTTTAAACATTAATCTTTTTTATCTTCACTCAAAATTGTTATTGTGTATTATTCTGTGTCTTATGGCAAATCTAGGGTGTCCTGGATCAGACTAGATAAATAAATAAAATAAATGATTGATTATAATCGTCCAATTGGAGATTCTTATAATTCAGCCCGCTTTGTGTGAAGATGGCGTACTGAGGTCCTCTGCCTAGTGCGATGAAAATCAATACTCACTTGACGGATGTAGTGGATGGTGACGTCACTCGGCGCTTTTGGCATTGCATTCACGGCTCTTTAAAGCGGTTTTGCTTGGTTGCTTGCTTGTTTGCTGGAAAGACTTGTATTTCGAGAAGCGTACAGTCTTGCAGAGTGGGAGCTCTTCACACCCTTAATTTAAATCATACATGACAAAATAATTGAGTCTTGGTAGTTAAATCTACTCATTCCGAAAAACCTGTTGCTGCCCGATGTATTTTAATGTCAATTGATAGTACCTGTAGTAAAACAAAAATTCATTTAGCGCCCTTGCATTCTGTTGAAACAAAATGCAGTACAAACAAAAGTTCGCTTGTTTATTTTTTTCAAACTACTCCTGCTTTGTAAGATACCGTATTTGAGTGTCGTTTACGTCGAATATCTGTTGTTACGGTGATGGGAAAAGTACAAGTAAAAATGTAATTGCGCTGAATTACAAATACCTGAGAAATATATCACCAGAGTTGGGAAGTAATTGAGTAAAGGCCATCGAATTACTTGTAACGATTACATTCTTAGTAATTTTTACTCGAAATCGTTACTTTTACAAAATGTAATTTTTACTTCTTGAAATAAGATTGTAATTTACTGTACATTCGGGTACTTAATATACATCGCACTGAAGCAGAAATGTGAAAAAATAAATTATTATTAAGATGACGTTTGTAGTTCTAGAACATCAAAACCAGTAGTTTTACCAGTTCTTACCACTACTTTCTTACCTCTCCAGTACTTCCAAAGACATTCCAACGATGTTGTTAAAATTAAAAGCAGACATTCCTTCAAGTGCCCCTGTACGGCGTATTTTTAGTAAATGCAAAGATGTACGTACTCCTCCTCATCCCCCCCCCCCCCATTCCCACCGCGTTAAGACGTCCAGGATTAGCGATGAGAATTTTGAGAACCAGTTTATTTATTTATTTATTTGTTTGTTTATTTGTTTATTTATTTATTTATTTATTTATTTATTTATTTATTTATTTATTTATTTATTTATTTATTTATTTATTTATTTATTTGCAAAGTAAACAGAAAATCGCCGGGCTGAGTAGCTGGGACGGTAGAGTGCTGTTGTTATGAGTCCAGCTTGGCAGGTTCGATCCTGGCTCAGTCCGGTGGTATTTGAAGGTGCTCAAATATGTCAACCACGTGTCTGCAATTTATTGGCACATTAAAGAACTCCTGCGGGACAAAATTCCAGCTCATCGGCGTCTCCAAAAGCCGTAAAAGTAGTTAGTGGTACGTAAAATTAAAAACATTGTTAAGTGGAATGTCATTTCAAATGCTAAAAGTCCTTAGCTGAAATAGAAATGAAGGGAAAAGATCATCATATTTCTAAAATTCCTATGATAACCACTTAATGCCTCTATGCTAAAAAAAGTCCACACAAAATGAAGAAATATATTCCTTTTCGTTGCAAACTTTTCTCGTATTGCAGCCTCAAGCTAAAAAACTGTAAAAAATCAGTGATTTCCTTAAAGCTTTTTTGTACTTTTCCCATCAGTGTGTTTTATTTAATCACATTTACAAATTACGTTCTCAACTCAAATGGTGATCTGTTCTACAGGGTCACTGGAAGGAATTTAGGAACATCCCCACCAGTGATGGATATCGATGATAAGTTTGATGTCTTTGGAATTAAGAATAAGTTGCGCTCCAGTAGAACTAAAAAAGTTATCTTCATCATCAATTAAATATTTCCGAATTTCTGCTTCCCTGCGATGTATAAAATGTACATAATACAATAAAAATTAGTAAAACTAATCGTAAGTAATTAGCAGGTGGCCGCGGCTTCGCCCGCGTTTATTAATTCAAACGCGTTATATTTTTCTAAACAGTTTAATCACATGCAAAAGAAAAACTATATTCATTAACATACATCGTTTTCACTTTTAATATTGGTCGTTTTCTATTATTGTAATATATCACCCCTTTTCAACCCCCGCCATCTGACCATACAGATTTCTTTCCTAATCAGTAAGTTATATGAGTATCATGTTTGCTTGAGAGCTATGCTATTCATAATATCAGTCATTTTGGACATTTCTTTCACGCGCATCCCGATTGGGAATTAACTTTGGCTCAAACGGCATCCAGAGTCTTACGGTTCATCTCAGCTACCCCAAAGACTATGAACTCGCCACTAGTATCGGTCATTTTTTGGATTTTTACATTTCACCTTCCTTCATCTTCACATACTGCTGGTTAGGCAACCCGCTCATCAGACTTGTCATGCGGTTTACTTATCTTTTTTCCTTTCTCACCCCCTATGCCGAACTGCCCGTCAGATTGCGTTCAAACCAGTTCCTAACCCCTCCCAGGGGTAGTAAGAACAAATTGTGAAATTTTCAGCGACATCAGTCCAGTAGTTTTTGAGTCCGTTCGAGACATTCGATTCGATTACTTTTACTCAGTTACTTCCAAACTCTGGTTCTTACCGTACGATAACTGTTTCTCACAAGAGTCCCTAGCTGCGTTTCACTTCAGTGGCGTCCTCGAGGGCCCGGATCGATTCCAGGTACTGCCAGGAGGGCTGGTGCATTCGGCACCACCTCCCCACCCGAATTTATGCCTGCGTTAAGCCCGCCTGGTCGGACTCCGTGGTTAGCCCGTTCTAGTCCCGTTGGTCGAATTTTTAAACCATCAGAATGTTGGCCGGCAGGGTAGGAGGGGTGGTGGCATGCATTTCTGATCGCTGCATTGCGTGCTAAAAGCCAGTATTCCGCAGTTTTCATATGGAGTGAAGGCATATGGCCCTGGCGATGGTCGGATGGAGACTTTGTCTTGATCATACCCCTTGGTGTTATTCAACAGGTGTTGGCACCGGATTTCATCCTCTTCCTACATCTTTATAATCATCCGACATTCAGACGCGCAGGTTGCCCATGGGTGTCAAGTAGAAACACCTGCATCAGGCCAGCCGGACGTGTCCTCGGGCACTCCCGGCACTAAAAGCCATACGCCTTCTTTGAACTCTCCTCCTGTTAAGCGATATTGATCGTTCGTCCTTTGAAGGTGTCCCCTTTTATATCCCGACAAACTCTTGTTATAAAATGTTCTTTTGAAACAATGAAAACACGTTCATTTCCAAATTTTCATTTGGCGTCATGAGTGGAAAGTTGGTTATTTTAAGTAAATGTCCATTAGAATTCCTTCCTTCCCGTCTAGACTATCCCTCACCGGGCGAGTTGGCCGTGCGCGTAGAGGCGCGCGGCTGTGAGCTTGCATCCGGGAGATAGTAGGTTCGAATCCCACTATCGGCAGCCCTGAAAATGGTTTTCCGTGGTTTCCCATTTTCACACCAGGCAAATGCTGGGGCTGTACCTTAATTAAGGCCACGGCCGCTTCCTTCCAACTCCTAGGCCTTTCCTATCCCATCGTCGCCATAAGACCTATCTGTGTCGGCGCGACATAAAGCCCCTAGCAAAAAAAAAAAAAGACTATCCCTCCATAAACGCTATATGTCCCCATGGCGCGCAGTGGTAACCATTGGTTCGTTGATACGTTTCTAAGTCCTGTGGGATCGTTGAATTACAGTTTATTTCTGTGTGTGAAGGACATGGCGTAAGTTGTAGCGTGACTGGGTTCGATGCATCATCACTTGACGTACTACGTCTAGAATAAATAAAAGTAAAATCGCAGAGTGCAGATAGTAGGTTCGAATCCCACTATCGGCAGCCCTGAAAATGGTTTTCCGTGGTTTCCCATTTTCACACCAGGCAAATGCTGGGGCTGTACCTTAATTAAGGCCACGGCCGCTTCCTTCCAACTCCTAGGCCTTTCCTATCCCATCGTCGCTTGGACTGAAATTTTTTACAAAGTGTTCCCCTCCACCATTATCACATCTTTAGTGATGACTTACTTGACTTAATTCCTGTTGTTCCTTGTGGAACATAGGGCATCAACAAAGCATCTCCATCTGATCCTGTTGCCAGCCAACCTCTTCACCTCTCTCCAGGTCTTGCTTTCTTCCATTGCCTCCATGTGTACAGATCTTCGCCATGTTTGTTTGGGCCTTCCTCTCCTCCTTTTACCCTGCGGGTTCCGATCCACTTTCCCGCAGAGTCCTCACATTCCATAGTCCAATTTTCGTTAGCCTTTTCAAGCCAAAGTTTGGATCAGTCCGGTTTCTCATTGTTGATGTTTCTGTAATAAGGCAATTAATTTAAGGTTGTGCGAGTTATTGGCCCACAGCACCCGAGCTTGGTGGTGGGGCTGCCACCTACGCCTCCAAGCCTGCTGTTTTCTGTTGGGGTGGTCTCCCTTAACCATTGAATATCCCTCTTCACCACAAGGCAGTAGTTTTCCTCTTTGTTTTACCCCAAGAGGAAGGGTTGCCCTTCCACCAACTTTGCCGTACCATAGGTCTCCTTCTTCGCCTCAGTTGCCGTTAAGGACTTCACCAGAGCCCCGTTGCCCGTTACTTTTCAGGGTTCCTGTAAGGCTTTCACAGCTACCGTAGCGGTCCTGTGGCACACAAGGTCCCCGCTGTACTTCACCCTTACAGGCTATCTCCTACTTCGTACCGTTGCCCGTCCCCCACGACGTGGACGAGGGGTTGGACTTTTGAATTGAATTGAATTTATTGATCATGATTTACATGCCACTGAGGCTGAAACGCCCCTTTATGTAGCGTCTTCTTATAATACAATACAGATTTATGATCACAGTAAGTACATTTTTATAATATTAAAGTATTGAACTAAACATGAAACATAAACAAATGAAAATACAGATACCAAATCCAGTAAGGTTAAGACATACATTATATAATAAGTAAGAAAGTAAATCATTAAGCCCTTCTATTATTTTGGACTACATGGATTTAAAGAATATAAAGCTAAAGCAGGGAAACAATTGTCTTCGAAATATACATATTTCTGATTGTTCGACACAAGAATGCCTGATCTCAGCCTCTTGCGTACTCCTCCAGAAAGATAGATGTTAAGAACGGCTTTAGTTGTGTACAGTTAGTGTTATTTGCGAAACGGTGAAGATTAAAGACGTTAAAGATACGTGATGCAGTGCAAACAAAGGATTTAGTGATTTATGTATCTGTGTATGTATGTATGTATGTATGTATGTTCAGTCTTCAGCCCTAACGCTGGTTGGATCCTCAACAGCTCTGCCATCAGCTGTCATAGATGGCCTAGGCATCACTGAAGAGGCGTACTAGGGAAATGAGGAGTGAGGTAGCAAATAATAATCACCGAGCTCGATAGCTGCAGTCGCTTAAGTGCGGCCAGTATCCAGTATTCGGGAGATAGTGGGTTCGAACCCCACTGTCGGCAGCCCTGAAGATGGTTCTCCGTGATTTCCTATTTTCACACCAGGCAAATGCCGGGGCTGTACCTTAATTAAGGCCACGGCCGCTTCCTTCTCACTCCTAGGCCTTTCCTGTCCCATCGTAGCCATAAGACCTATCTGTGTCGGTGCGACGTAAGCAAAAAAAAAAAAAAGCAAATAATTGAAGTACAAGCTTGATACGTATCTTTTGTTCCAAAAATGTTTCATCTTAACGATCATGGAACAAATGTTTTCTAAGTTGGAGATGTAAACAGCAGAGATTCTTGCAACAGAAAATACCAACATGTATTTTCGTTCGTCTTAATTTTCTTACTTAGCCAGGCTGAGTGGCTCAGACGGTTGAGGCGTTGGCCTTCTGACCCCAACTTGGTAGGTTCGATCCTGGGTCAGTCCGGTGGTATTTGAAGGAGCTCAAATACGTCAACCTCGTGTCGGTAGATTTATTGGCATGTAAAAAAACTCCTGTGGGACTAAATTCCGGCACCTCGGCGTCTCCGAAAACCATAAAAAAGTTAGTGCGACCTAAAACCATTATTATTATTGTTATTATTATTATCATCGTCATCATTATTCGTTGTATGTTAGGCCTTAAATTTTAGGAGTTAATTGTCTTCATAATTTACTGCTTTACAGTGCAAATTTATGTTGGTTTGATAGATGGATCCACTCGTTAATATCATTTCGATTACTAAGTTCCGCGAGCAGTGAATATTTAAATTTAGAATTTCTCAGCAGCTCTGTAATTGCTTGTCCAATAAGAAGTCAATAGTCGTTGATTTATATTAGACTAGCTGATGTACCCGTGCTTCGCTACGGGATTCTCAGAAAGACTGACTTTGTGGTTTTCCTAACTGAAATCAACATAGGTCATTACAAAAACGTAAGTATGAATGTAGCGATTGAAAGCAATGCTATCATATAAAATACTCGATCAAATGGAAAGCCGCACGTTTTATCACTTTTAACGAACAGTGCTGCGGTTAGATTGCGGTGCCAATCTAATAGTCCAAAGTTCCAGAGCTAGGATGACCAGGCCGCAGATTGCCATGAACACTCATCTGCCATTATTCCGCTAAATATGCACACTGTTCATTCCAATCAGTGCCTCCGAGTAGGGATTGAATAGCCCGAATGCTATGATGATCCAGTGTGTTACGTACCAGTAGTATCAGAAAATTTATAACCAGGGGAATGGCATGCTAAATAAGAAAGTTATCTAACTCCCCAGCTACTGCCCATCAATATTCAGGCAGGCTGTTACACTCTGAACGACTGAGCGAGTTGACCGTGTGGTTAGCGGTGCGCAGCTGTGAACTTGCATCCGAGAGATAGTGGATTCGAACCCCATTGTCGGCAGCGCTGAAGATGGTATTCCGTGGTTTCCCACTTTCACACCAGTCAAATACTGGGCCTGTACCTTAATTAAGGCCTAAGGCACTCCTAGCCCTTTCCTATCCCATCGTCGCCATAAAACCTATCTATGTCGGTGTGACGTAAATCAAATAATAAAAATACTCTACGCAGCAGTAATCCTATCTACCGGAGATGAGGGGCAACAGAAAAGACAAAGCACATCACTACAAACAATGGTCAATGTAATGTTATTGTTGATCAATGTTATGAGCTTTCTATATTGTAGGCCTACAGATTTAGTTTTCTTTCGACTCTGTGATGTGTAAAATATTTTATACTGTAAACTGTAGTTTCTTATTCTCCGACTTTACATACCGATTTTCATTAAATACTATTTACCCATTTTCTCGTTACTCGGCGCTGATATGGACTTGGTAACAAAAATCCAAATTCATTAATATCTTTGCGATCATAGCCAGTACGGTAACAATGTATAAGACATGAATAATAGGAAATTTAATACTATATAACATTAGTTATGTAGCATTCATCGATTACACCTCTAATAAGAAATATTTGAGAATTACATTTTAGGCCTTCCCCTAAACTACCATTTCACTCAGCGTGAATAAAATAATTTACAGCTTATACTATAGCGACTTATTTCCTGACTTTGCATACCGATTTTCATCAAGACATGACTACTAATGACAATATTTGAGAATTAAATTTTAGGCCTTCCCCTAAACTACCATTTTTCTCAGCGTGAATACAATTATTGACAGCCTAGATTGTAACAATTTATTCCCCAACTTTGCATACCCATTTTCTTTAAAATACGACCACTAATAACATAAATAGTTGAGAATTCAATTTTAGGCCTTCCCCTAAACTACCATTTCACTCAGCGTGAGTAAAATGATTTATAGCCTAGATTGTAGAGGCTCATCCCCCGACTCCACATACCGATTTTCATTAAATTCTCTTCAACCGTTTTCTCGTGATGCGTGTATATACATACAGACAGACAGAAATTATGGAAAAGTAAAAAGTGCATTTTCTTGTTACTATGGACATGACCGATACAGAAATACCATTATTTTAAAATTCTGAGCAATGTACAGACAAAACTCTTATTTTATATATATATAGATTTCATAATTCTTCTGTGTTCGGCCGTTTCATACAGTAGATCAAGCGACATTTCTGTTCAGAAACTTCTTTCGAGCCGTGATGTGGAAGTAGCCTTATATTCAGTTCTCATTGCTGTTTACGTGGTTGGAACATACGAGTTCCCGGTTGTTTGTCGTTATACTTATTATGCAGACATTACCTCAAATCTGGCAGAACAGATGAATAAGTAATAATACTTAAGCTCCTCCCGTTGAAACCCTTGTATTCTCTGTTTTCTCATATGGGTGTGAGACCTGGAGCCGTAAAGGTTTGTGACCGAAAAAAGAAAACCGCATCCATTGCTTTGAAATGTGGTGCTGGCTTAAAATGCTACGTGTGCCTTGAACCGCAAGAAAAACCAATGCATCCACACTTCTGAAGGTGAAGATATTAAAACGATTTTCTTCCTTAATCATTGAAGGAATACTGCGGTTCTTTGGAGTCATTGCGAGACGACCTGGAGAAAATTTAGAGAATTCATCATGGAAGGGGATGTTGAGGACAGTAGACCACGGAGAACGATGTGCCGTGGGGAGCGTCCAGGATGGCGACGCTACAACAGAGCTGTGACAAGGAGACACACGATTCTTTGCATTGATCAATCCACTACATGAAACCAGAAAGTTTCCCCTTCGTTGGTGAGCTTGTTAGTACCGCGATAGGATGAAATATGCAAGAGGAAAGGGAAGTGGGGCACTGTAGCAGTCACACAGACCTCATTACGAGCCAGGAATATCGACTTTTGAAATTGAAAATACCAGTTCACAATTGTTCTACTCAAATTTTTGAATATGGATTCACGCACGATGTGACGAGTTCTGAAACACTGGCTGGCCCATCGGCAACCCTGAGGGTGGTTTTCCATTTTCTCAGTTTCACACCAGGCAAGATTGTATTGCAGATATTCTTAGTTAAAGTCTGTGGTTTTTTTACTTCACAATGTACCTTGGTATAATTTTTTTCCGTGCTTTTAACGTAAGTTTTCAACAACTACCTTGGAAGTTAATTTTCAATGTAATTAAAGTTCCGAAATAATGAATGAACGTACGTATAACGCTTATTATCCGTTGTTACATACGTGAATCATAAAATAATGAAAGGGTTAAAGCTACTTGAAAGGGTATAAATTGAACAAAAGACAGTACACTAAAGTTAAAGGAAGTGGTTGAAATGAAAATAACAATTGTTTAAGTTTTGTGATTCAACTTTTTGAGGATAGGCGACATTAAAATAGAATCCACGATGTAACGAGTTTTATAGTTTCTAGACAAGTGACAACAACGCGTTCTCAAGAAAGCAAGAGGATATTTGAGTCTTTCCCAGCGTTACTTTTTGACGTACCGGGCGATTTGGCTGTGCGGTGAGGGGCGCGCAGCTGTGAGCTTGCATCCGGGAGATAGTGGGTTCGAACCCCACTGTCAGCAGTCCTGAAGAGGGTTTTCTGTGAATTCCCATCTTGACACCAGGCAAATGCTGGGGCTGTACCTTAATTAAGGCCACGGCCACTTCCTTCTCCCTCGTAGGCTTTTCCTGTCCAATCTTCGCCCTAAGACCTATCTGTGTCGGTGCGACGTAAATCAAATTGTAAAATGAAAGTTAATTTTTCGACAATGTAATGAAAGTTTATATTTCAGATTACGTTCTTACAGACGTGACTCATAAAAAAAATGAAAGGGTCAAAACGATTGAAGGAGTATAACTTGAACAAACGTCAGTAGGTACGCTTAAGTTATGTAGGAAGTAGTTGAAATGAAAATAACATTTTTACAAAATTGTTAATTACGCTTTTTGAGGATATTCGTCATTGAAATAGAATCTACGATGGAGTGATTTTTTATAGTTTCTAGACGAGTGAATCAACGCGTTCTCAAGAAAGTAAGTGGATATTTTAGACTTCCCAGCGTTACTTTTCGGCGTAGATGTGTCTTCATTCTACCAGTCAGTGCCAAAAATAGTATGGAAGGCTGAAAATACCCTGCGGTTAAATTTCTGTGAGAGAATTACAGTGTATATTGACTCTCACGCTCTTTCGCAAGTAGCGTACGTGTGCGCGAGACGCCCCGTTGTTGTGCCAAGTGAGGTTGGCAGGAGTGTGGCGCTAGCGGCCGCGCGCGACATTGATTCGGGGGGTGCGATGCAGCAGCCACGGGCGAGTGTCCATGACTCATTGGGGTGCACGAGAACATAGGTAGGATAGCTGTTCTTTAAACCCCGGCATGTTGCCTTGTTTTGTGTGCCAACACTATTCTCTCTGATATTGGAAGGAAATTCTCCTTTGGTCCTTTCGCCAAGAGAATTTTCCTGGAAGCCCATCGATCGTGGACCAGGTGGGTTTGTGTGATTCATTGCAGCATGCCTTTCGGGTTCGCTTATCCAAGATCCGTTTAGTTAAGTTTTTTTTTTTTTTTTTTTTTTTTTTTTAAGTGGGCGGTTTGCTAAAATTTCCATTCAACAGAAATGTGTCTGTTCTAAGTGTTTGCTCATAGTGATAGTGGATCCTTATAATTTTCTGGTTTATTACCTGTTGTAGAACAGGAGCGGGTATGCTTGAAGTTGTGAATAATTGATCTTTTACACACATCTGGTGGATTAACTTTCATTTATTGAGTTTTTATTGCCTTCTATCGACAAAATAAAATACCCTACTGAATTAAGTTCCACATCCAAGCAAAACATAACGAATAACGCGTCTATTTTCTGTTTAAGACTAACTATATTCTTAGTTCATCAGTGTAAACCCCAAGGGACTCATTTTCGAGTGCACTGAAATAAAGAAATAATGACTGTCAACATTTCTCGCCATGTTGCGACCAAGCTGGTCGCACAGGCGCATACCGAGCACCTTTCACTACCCGCAGAATTACTGCCCTAGTCATTGACTGAGTCATCATAACATAAACATCGAGGCTGCCGTTATTTGTGTTCTACCAGCTGTTGTTTATATCTGAGTGAAATACGAAGAAAATGTTCAAAGCGAAATGATATTCAATAAATATGCGTTGGTTGTTCTTCACTTTCTCATTGTAACTTTTGCTGAGAAGACCGAGAGACTTCGTAAGATACTAAGCGGTAATTAACTATTAAGAACTGGGCTCATCCACGTTTTGATCTGGTTGTACTTTGCTGATAACATTAATCGTGATTCTATGCTTCATCTTCGTCCTTTATTCCCTTCGCCTCACTCTGGAAGTTGCTATCCTTCATCCTTACTCATATGAAAAGGGACATGATTAATCATCCATAGTAATTACAGCATTTCATTTAAAGTGTTACCCGTGTATCCTAAATAAATATTTACCCCCTGAGTGGGGGACGCAGACGAAGAATACAGCCACGGTATCCCCTGCCTGTCGTAAAAGGCGACTAAAAGGGGCGACCAACGGCTGGTTGTATTAGAACCATGAAATTACTTGTGTTTAGTACCATCACGCGGGGAACACCGTGGGTCGCCTTTACTTGCGATTAGTATCACTATACGAGTGACACCTTGGGTCTGCGTTGCCTGTGATTAGTACCCACTATATGAGGAACACTACGGGAATACCGTAGCCCGAGATTAGTACACCTAGGTGAGGAACACAATGGGTTTGCGTTGCCTATGAGTGGCGCCATTATGTGAGAAACACCACAGGTCTGGGTTACCTGTGCGACGTACAATACTTGTGAGTAGTACCATAATGTGTGGAACACCGTGAGTCTACACTACTCTTGATTAGCACCACAACATGACAAATACCATGGTTCTACTTTACTAGCGATAAGTACCATTATGAGGGGCCGCTGACCTGGATTTTGGACCCCGTTTGGACAACAAGCATCCTCGATTCAGGATTGTGTTTTAGAAGCAGTCCCTTGGTCGCTAATGCTATTGTTTATGATAGTTTCTGGGTCGGATCCACTGATTGTTTTAAATTCATATTCATCCATTCATTCTTCATCATCACGTTTTTTATTGTGGTCAGTGGATGATTTTGAACGTTTAAATTGTCATTACATTTCGTACCATTAGGGGCGGATGACCTAGATGTTAGCCCCATTTAAACAACAAGCAGCATCAAATGCACATTTGGCTCACAATTGCGTACCGTACGGTAACTGTTATTAGCGATTCTCTATTTGTATTTGTGCCTTTGCTGGCAAGACCTAGTGTTTACAATGCACTATGTCTTCTGGTATGGGCTAGAACATTGGCCTGTCTGTCTCAGTTTCATCCTTGGCTTTGATGATATTAAAGTGACTGAGGTATGAGCGATGTTAGTAATGCTGTTCCTTATGCAGCCCGTCCCTCTTATGAATGGCGAGAAAATGTCGCTCATAGAGTCGGCTGATGTGTTCATTTCAGTGGGCTTGGCAGGTTGATGTGTAGTAGCAACTTCTGGCTGGGCGAGGGAAGCAACGGGAAACTGCTTCACTTCTCATTTACCCTAATACGCCTCTTCAGTGACGCCTAGACCGTCTGTGGCATCTGATGGTGGAGCTTTTGAGGATCAAAACAGCCTTCGGGCTGAATACTCACCATATATACGTATTCGTTCTTCTTCTTACAATTACCGGGCCGATGACCTTCGATGTTAGGCCCCTTAAAACAACAACCATCATCTTACAATTACCTGCGGTTGGCACTTTGATCTTAGCATATTTTTACGGTTTTCCTGGCGCCAGCCCTATGTGGAGGGATGTATTAACTATTGCTCGTTTCTGAGGCGGTGTGATGCGTTGTAATACATACGTATTTGATCATTGTAAGATTTTAGAACCTTAGATAGTGGAATGAAATCCCTCTTTCGCAGCATATATACTGTAAGATGTTCCTGACTCTCTTACTAAATTTTACAAATATTATATTTAAAACTGCATTTATATTGAAAAATAAGAAATATCTACATTTAACCTGAAAATTATGAAAATTAACATTCATTAAATAAAATACACACTCGTCGGACCTTGTACTCACACTTTTTTGTTACCTGCTTACTTACACATACGTTATTAGAAGGGCGCCAGCTGCCACTCAGTGCAGCAGTAATAGAATGAGACTCTCGACTATCTCTAGGGTGTGGGGTAATAAGCTTACTTTTGACAACGTACCATGTAAGTTCTGGGAAAAGGAGATTGGCGTTCGGTTTCCCCATTAATTTTGAGGTTAAGATATTTTACAGTCATTGAAATAAAACTATGAATTCGTTTGATAGAGCAAAATATATTCTTTAAATAATATATAAAAAATAGTGAGTCTTGTTGCGATAAAACAGATGAGAATATGAAATGATGACATTGCAACTGAAAGAAACTAGGCATGAATTTGAATTCTTCTTGACCGGACATTTAACAATTTATACGAAATATTTCCCTCACTGATTCACTTGACTGTACCTTCAACACTTTGAGTGTAATTACGACGTATTCCTTTGATCTGGTGTTTACTGTAGATGTGTCACGCCTAACTTGGTGATACATCCTTGTGACTGCTTCTTCTCCATATCATCTGACTTCTTTGTAAGTCAATATGATATCACCTCTTGGCAGGTCCAGGGTTGCCCTCTCTGACTCCATGGTAAGCCCTTGCGTCCGTGTCTTCACCTAAGTGACCGACCAACCTTTTAGTCTCACTCTCTCAATGACCTATAATTAATGGCTCACTGAGTCTTCACCATCTCTCGTTCACACTCGTTGACTGACCAACTAAGGCCTCTTGATCTAGTAGACTTCTTCACTGTACTGCTTCCGTTTAAGTAATGACTTATGACCGACTGAGGCCTCTCCTTCCCGTAGACTGACGCTATAAGGCGCTGGTCCTCGTATTTATAACCATTGGTTGACACACCTACGCAATCTCCAGAAATAACAATGACATACTCCCACAACGCGGCAAATATTACATACAGTTGTGAAACCGCCGCCGGCTCGTTGGGTTTCTCAAAGAAAGTGAGCTCAGTGCTAACTAAATACGATGACGTAGCCATGGCGTGGCAATAATTGGCAGAATCGCCACCAATCTTACACAATGTACCAACGTCACATCCAATCTCTGATATATACAACAATTCTCACTGTACAGGTATTGAGTGTTATTCTACACATACGTATATATGCATACATCTAAGTACAATCTTGCAAGCAACAGGCATTGCAAAATCGAATTGAATAAGACTGATAATTACAATAATAGTAACAATATCACAGATAACATAATAATAATACTGACATAATAATAATAATAATAATAATAATAATCATCATCATTCCGTGTCCGGTCAGCATTTCCAGAATGTAGCAACTCCGATGGCCTTGTTGTTCGCCTCGATTAGGTCCTGTGTAGTGCAGGGATGTTCTAGTAGGGGACAAATGAGCAGGTGGTTCGGATCTTGTGTTACACCACACTCGCAGGATGCGTCTCCATCAGCTGGAAGTATGGCCCATTTTTGCATGTTGGTCTTGCAAAGAGGTACGCCCACCCTAAGACGATAAAGTGATCTCCAAATAGGGTAGGGCAGGTCATTTCCTGGAGCTAGCTCTTCCTTTGCAGGAGTATCAGGCGGCAGCATGTTCTTCCACCTGGTGATGCGGTTATACTCAGGTGTTCCTACCAGTGGTTGAGTCCTGGTGATGAAGCTCTTTCTCGACTTCAGTCGACAGACTACAGCCTGGTGATCATGCAGTGGGTGGCGAGAATCATTAGTCTGCTTTGTCCTCTCTGCATCAGCAGCAACAGCCCTTCTGATAGCGGGGGGAGCTATTCCAACAATCGGGTAGAGTTTGTCAACTGGGGTTGGCTTCAGACATCCCGACAAGATACGTACGGTCTCGTTGATTGCAATGTCAACCTCCTTGGTGTGAGTGGATGCACTCCACACAGGTGAAGCGTACTCTGCAGCGGACACACACAAAGCAAGAGCAGAGGTTCTCAGGACGTGAGGGCTTGCTCCCCAGGTGGTGGCTGTGAGCTTTCTCAACATACTGTTCCGTGAACAGATAAAATAATAAAAATACAGATATCATCTTGTAACGGGATTTGAACCGTTACAATACTGTATATATATTTAAATCCCGCTCGATGCATATTGTTGTCACACTTGTTGCTTACAGGGGAACCATCCCACCTGGGCCACGGCTATGATTACAGTAGCTAATTGTTGTAGAGAGGTAATATTCGTTTGTCTATTTTTTTATTAGCGATTATATAAAAAAACTTACATTTCATGTGCCAGCTGCAAATAGTGCAGAAAATTAGCGTAATTATAATAAAATTGGGTATGTTCTGTACCGTAAATTCTGTTCCTCTTTTCCTGCTCCATGACTGGTTAGCGTGCTGGCCTTTGGTCACAGGGGTCCTGAGTTCGATTCCCGGCAGGGTCGGGAATGTTAACCACCATTGGTTAATTTCGCTGGCACGGGGGATGGGTGTATGTGTCGTCTTCATCATAATTCCATTATGACGACGCGCAGGTCGTCTGCGGGTGTCAAATCAAAAGACCTGCACCTGGCGAGCCCAAGACGTCCTCGGACACTCCCGGCACTAAAAAAGCCATACGCCATTTCATTTCATTCTGCTCTTCTGTACCGCAAGACATGTTAATATACGCGTGGCGGAAGTCTGGGTATGTAACAAGTAAATTGGACAGCGTTTTCCGAAATGTTTTGTACATCAAGTTAACAATAGTAAATGTGAAATGGAAGACTGTGTAGAAGCATCCTTTGTTCGAACCATTTCGTTCTGAATCCACAGAACTGTCGATGATCGAGCGAGTTAGCTACGCAGTTTGGGTCCCGGTCCTGAAAAGAAAAAGCAAAAGAAAAACAAACAAAAGAAATCAATGACGAAGGGCTTGGCTTGTGTCTTAATCAGCAAATTATTTATAAAAATGAGAATCAAATTTCCTTACCTGTCATTACTTTCCCACTGTTAAAGAATGACCTCGATAATGATGTGAGATGGACAGTAGGCAATGGTATTGTGATAAACGGGGTTAAAAGTCAGGTTGTCAGTTTCACAAATAGGAAAAGTCCTCTCAATTTTAATTACTGCGTCGATGGGGTGAAAGTTCCTTTTGGGGATCATTGTAACTAGTGTTAATATAAGGAAAGATCTTCATTGGGTTAATCACATAAATGGGATTGTAAATAAAGGGTACAGATCTCTGCACATGGTTATGAGGGTATTTAGGGGTTGTAGTAAGGATGTAAAGGAGAGGGCATATAAGTCTCTGGTAAGACTCCAACTAGAGTATGGTTCCAGTGTATGGGACCCTCACCAGGATTACGTGATTCAGGAACTGGAAAAAATCCAAAGAAAAGCAGCTCGATTTGTTCGGAGTGATTTCCGACAAAAGAGTAGCGTTACAAAAATGTTGCAATGTTTGGGCTGGGAAGACTTGGGAGAAAGGAGACGAGTTGCTCGACTAAGCGGTATGTTCCGAGCTGTCATTGGAGAAATGGCGTGGAATGACATCAGTAGACAAATAAGTTTGAGTGGCGTCTTTAAAAGTGGGAAAGATCACAACATGAAGATAAAATTGGAATCAAGAGGACAAATTGGGACAAATATTCCTTTGTAGGAACGGGAGTTAGGGGTTGGAATAACTTACCAAGGGAGATGTTCAAAACATTTCCACTTTCTTTGCAATCATTTAAGTAAGGGCTGGGAAAACGACAGATAGGGAATCTACCACCTGGGCGACTGTCCTAAATGAAGATCAGTAATCATTGACTGAAATAATCTACTGTGAATCATCACGTACATTTTGAAGTTAGCAAACTGGAAGCCTCTTCGTTTGTCACAGGATGATTTTTTTAATACCTGGATAAACTCCGTTCGACGTCACATGTTATGGGAGCAAATTTACCAAAACCATTCTGTTCCAACCCCCAAATTGCCGAAAGCAGCACTCAAGGCCGAAGGGCTAATATGCTCAAAGGGATCTGGGCTCCGCCCACATATCCGTTGAGACGCGTGATCTATGTAGAAACTGGCTGACTGATGCGACACTATATCATCATGCAGAGACCTTTACAAAATTCTGAAGTGTTACTTAACGAAGACCTCATGCCTGAAAAAGCACACCGCCTGTTCTCCGCGGCGGGACTTCTTCTTAAAAATCTTTGATGCTTACCAGTATCACAGTGTTGTTGCACATTAAATCGCCTTGCAGCTGATACATTAACTTCACAGGGTTTTGAGTATAAAATACCCCCACTACTAAGAAGCCATTCCCCAAATTCTTGAACGAATTGCACTCTCTGATCGCTTCCCTTTGGGCATGTTGAAATCACGCTAGAAGACTGAAGTTGCGATCCGAAATCAACGACACTCGAAGGGTCGAGGGGAGGTTAGTTCAGTTGCCCTATTCTTGCCAGGAAACAACAGTTCTGGCAGGGTGACCATTCCTAAGAGTGAGATTAAAGACGTCCCAAGCCAAGCTGTCATTCAAAATATTGTCTTTCACTGTCAAGGTTGAGGTCATTAGGAATTTCCAATAAGCTTTCGTTATCCATGCTTTTACTATGGAAACTTCATTACGCCTTGAAGTCGAAAAAGTTTAAATACAAATCAGTGCGCTATTCAACTTATTGATATTTCAGGCGTTTATAAGGAATTATTTGTGAAACAGTGTGGTAAGGGCAAAGGTTATTCACCTGAACTGCCACATCTTGCGACACAATACCTTTCTTACCTATCTGCTGGAAGGAAAAACCAATGGCAAGAAAGGCAGAGGACGACCGAGGAAAACATTTCTTCAACAGTTGGCAGAGAGTCTCCATTATTATGAAATGAAACTAGGAGCTAAGGACAGGAAAGAGTGGTTGCATAAACACTGATGATGATGTACTAAAAATGACTAAAGCTGAGAAATATTCCTTCCATACGAATACACCTGTTGCACAAGTAATACATGAAATTGTAATGTATTTTAATGCTATTGGCTTTACTTCTCTTCCACTACTTTTACGGTTTTCGGAGACGTCGAGGTGCCGGAATTTAGTCCCGCAGGAGTTCTTTACGAGCCAGTAAATCTACTGACACGAGGCTGACGTATTTGAGAACCTTCAAAGACCACCGGACTGAGCCAGGGTAGAACCTGCCAATTTCGGGTCAGAGGGCCAGCGCCTCAACCGCTTGAACCACTCAGCCTAGCGCATGGAAGTGTGCCACGGACACGTATGTAGGGTGTACCGGTACCGGAAATATAAAATTGTATGTAATGTACAAATATCTTATATGGCATTAAGCCGAAATCAAGCTTCATAAATACCCCGCAGTTTCCTTCAGAAGACTTACACGTACATTTTACATAGAACTAAAAATAAAGCTTTTAAGAAAAACAATTACATGTCATATCACTTCGCCCGTTAGATAAAGCGCCAGTTTTCGATACATCTGTTTATCAGTTCATGTGGATCATTTCAAGTACTCTTAAAGAGTCTGAAATAAAAATTCGTTTCGTTTTCCATACTTTATATCACTAAAGAATTTAAGTCATTGATTCAGTTTTGATGTTGAAATATTCACTTTTTGTCTCCTTTTTTTAGTTGTCCTTGACTTTTTATTTTTAATTTATTTGGCTTTTTGGTCCATCGACCATACAGCCAGCAAAAAACATTACAAATTCACAAGTCACACAGTAATATATATATATACATATGATAGACACAGGAATGAAATGACATAAATGGCAGACAGAAAAATCGCCTGAAAGTCTCTTTCGCTTAACAAACTCCTGGATGTTCTGAAATTTACATTTTTTTTAACATGACTAAAATCAATATAAATGTCTGGTAAAATAAGAGCGGTCAAAAAGATACAAATTATATATTTAAAACGCTATATTTGAGAAATTGTGCTGAAGTCACTTACATTCTCTGTTTGATAGGAGAAAGAAAAACTGGCACGCTGGTTAGAGACAGTCTCCTTCACACACACTTGGATATTCTGACACTCACAATTCATGATTTACACTTTTTTTTCTGAACATGACGAAAACCATTACAAATTTTTGATTAAGGTAAAAATAAAAATTAAAAGGACACTAATTAGATATTTAGATCACTATTTTTGAGAAATTCGGCTAAAATCGCATATACTCTCTGGTTGGCAGAAGCAAGAAGAACTGGCACACTGGTTGGCAATGGAGTTCCAATTTTAATCAATTTTGAGAGCATTACTGATCGTGCAGCACTGTACTTTGAACAAACAAATACAACGTGGTTCAAATCTTCGACACACGGAGGGTCATACTCACACGTGGGAGAGTCCAACACTTTTATACGGTAGAGATGGTCGGCGTAACATCCGTGTCCGAGTCGCATGCGTATGAGGGATGTGATGTGACGTCTGGCCAGTTTGATGCTATCGAACCATGGTTTGTTAGGGATATTAGCTTGAAGTGCGGCATAATATCGTCCTTTGTGCAGATCCTGTGTATTCCATTCCGTTGACCATTTTCTTTGAGCTTTCATACGGATAATGGGGAGAAAGTCTGTATAAGGGAGTTGGATGGCTCGTAAGTTGGTTGCAGTTGTACTTTGTTTAGCGAGGAGGTCTACTGTTTCATTGTGTTCGATACCAGCATGTCCCTTGATCCATAGAAAGTGAACTGTTATTCCTCGGAGTTCTGCGTTTCTCACTAATTGCAGAATGTCAAGGATGTACTTATTAGTCTTGGTGGTCCAGTCAGGTTGTCTTAAACGTTGTAATACGCTGAAGCAGTCTGTTAGGATGAGAATTTTCTGGAATTGTTGTGAGGTACCATAAATTATAGCTGCTTGAATTGCTAGCATTTCCGCTGTGTAGATGGAAGTTGGGACCGTTGTTCAGTAACTGCTGTTAATGGGCAATAGTAAGCATATCCTACTCCTTCTGAAGTTTTGGAGCCGTCTGTGTAGATGCATGTGAACTCTGACCAAGCTGTTTGTAAGAGTACCTTGACTGAAGTGTTCATATTCGTCCCTGCAGTCACTGTATCAGATATTGAGAAAGTGTTCGGTGGTGAGGATATGAGCTCATAGTCGTAGCAAAAGGCAGGTACTGAGGCGCCCTTGAGCACAAGGGGGAAAATATACCGTAGCTCATGGTAGCTCGTCACCAGCAGCGGAGTGCGACGATTTCGTAAGTGCTGATATGAATTTATTAATCTACTGAGGGTAAGTACTTTAGTAGAAAGTGGATGGTTGATCTGGGTAGCTCGGCGTAGGAAGAATATATCTGATAGCATCTGTCGTCTGATTGAAAGTGGCATTTCGATGGCTTCGACTAAGAGAGCGTTCGTGGGTGAAGAGTTCATAGCTCCTAAACAGAGCCTGATCGCCCGATACTGAAGGACATCAAGTTTGCGAAGAACATATTTTGGTGCGTTGCCGAAGAAAATGCTTCCGTAATCCAGGACCGGTCGAAGAAGGGCACGATAGAGTGTTAACATAGTGGACGGGTCTGCTCCCCACCACGTGCTAGTAACAGCTCGAAGAACATTGAGCACACGTCCGAATTTTGTTGTTACGTGGTTGATATGTCGACTCCAAGTCAGACGCCTGTCTAGATACAGACCCAATAATTTTGCTGTTGTCTGAAGAGGAAATGAATATGGACCGAGTCGAATGAAAGGTGATGCAATCGACTGTTGTTTCCTGGTAAATATTACCACTGAAGATTTAGCTTCCGAGAGACTGAATCCATTTTGAAATGTCCATGTGGAGAGAGCCTTTGCTGCATCGTCAAGCCATAATCGTGTGACCCAGAAGCAGGATGAGGACGCGTAGAGGCAGATATCGTCTGCATACTGGAGGATCTTAATGTTTGGTTGGAATATGGTGTCTAGGTCGGCCGTATACAGAGCGTATAGTAACGGACTAAGGATGGCACCTTGTGGCAAGCCTTTCGTTACTATTTATGGTCCGTAGAGTGAGTTGTCACGTCGACGGATATATATCGTACGTCGTTGAAATAAGGCATGAATCCCACGAAGATAAACTTCGGGCAGACCCAGTCTGTGCATTTTGCGAACAAGAATTGGTATAATGACACTATCGTAGGCTCCTGATATGTCTAAGAATAAAGCTGTAAGGAATCCTTGTTTAAGAAAGGTCATCTCGATATCTGTTGTGAGGAGACTTAAATTATCTAGTGTGCTTCTTGATTTACGAAATCCATATTGAGAGATAGATAAGATGTTGTTGTGTTCTAACCACAACTCTAATCTAAATTTTAATAGCCTTTCAAAGGTCTTACAGACGCAAGATGACAAAGCTATCGCTCGATAGGAAGCAGCTTCCTCTGGATCCTTCTCTGGTTTCAAGATCGGTACAATGATCTGTGTAGTCCAGTCATTAGGGAAAATACTTTGCGACCAGAACTCCATAAAAAGTTGCAATAGAATAATCTTAGCATTTAATGGTAGGTGGGCTATCATGGCGCATTGGATTTGGTCAATTCCTGGAGCAGTATTGGATGTATTTTTAAGGGCTGCTGTAAGTTCTCGAAAGGTGAAAGGCTGCAGGAGAATACGGTGTGGCATTTGTGAAGAGCTTGTAGGTGGGAATTCCGGGTCATCAAATGATGTTGTAGGTGGGGCTATGGAATCGGCGAAGTCATCGATCCAGCAGCGCAGTGGTTTTGGGAAGGTTCGTTTCCTCTTAAATCTGTTTATCATGGACCATACCTCGGGGAGCGGTGTTTCTTTATTCATCTTCTCACAATATCCCTTCCAACTATTTCTTTTTTGTCGTTTTAAGAAACGCTTCACTTCGGCGTCCATTTTCCTGTATGCAATATAGTTCTCCCACGTTGGGTAGCGTTTATAAGTACTAAATGACCGTCGACGTCTGGCAATCATTTTTGAGCATTCTGCAGTCCACCACGGGGCCGGTACGCGCTTAGAAGAGTCGATTGGCCGTCGTTGTGGGATGGCTAGCGATGCTGCGATGTTGATGATGCGTATAAATGCTTCATATTTTTCTAATGGATTTGGAATGTTATGTACTGTATCTAAATTAGCTTCTACACTATTTCTGTATTTAATCCAATCTGCTCTTTGAACATTCCACTTTGAAGTAGGTTGATGTAAGGCCGGTGTGTGTGGCTGTATAGTGGAAATTTCTATTGGGTAATGGTTGGATCCCATAGTAAATGGTAGAGTTTTCCATTGATAATCTGTAGCTATTGATGAGGAGCAAAATGTAAGATCTATTGCAGATTTTCTTTGGCCTGGGACTGGTACTAGGGTTGGCGATCCGTCGTTGAGGATAAATAAATTGTTATCTTCAATTAGATCTAAAAGAGTGTTCCCATAGACGTCATTTATTTCGCAATCCCAGACAGTATTGTGTGCGTTGCAATCTTCTCAAATTAGGTATGGAGCTTCTAGGTGACTAATTAAGTAGTTCCATTCTCTTACACTAATTATTGTCCTTGGGGGGCAGTAGATTGAAACGACCGTGAGATGTCTCTGAAGCACTTCCACTCGGGCTGCAACTACTTGAAAACTTTTTATGTTTGCATGATCTATTGGGATGTAATTAAATGGTATTGCAGATTGGATAAATATTGCTACGCCTCCTTTTCCATCTTCTCTGTCGTTGCGTAAAATGTGATATCCTCTGTATGTCACTACTACTCCGGGCCGAAACCAGGTCTCACTGATGAGAGCAATCTGGATGTTTCGGGTATATAACTCTCGTTGTAAGGACTCTCGATTTGCATTAGCAGATCTCGCATTCCATTGTAAAAATTTAAAGGCCATCTTCACACTTGAAAACGTTAGTGATCATTTGACGTATTGCATCTGGATGCAAAGTATTTGATGGTGAGGACTGTGTGTGGGATAGTATCGTTATGGTTATGGTAAATATTTGTTCAATTAGTTGGGAGTGCTTTTGGTTGGGCGGAATATGCTTGATGTGCGGTGCTGGAGGGTAGGGATTGTGAGAGATAGGCGTTACTGGTAGGTGTTGGGGTATAAAAGTGCGTTCGGATATTGAAGGAAATATTGGATGGCGCCCGGGAGTAGGCGGGGCATGAACAGGTCGCCGTGGTTGTTCGATGGGGCTATGCAGGGTAAGTTGACGAGTTGTAGCCTGTGCGATGGAGGTCACTTGTGCTGGTATATGAACAGTTGGCGCTGATGCTGTATGACCCGTGCTATGTAAATGCTGTTCTTGGGTAGGGGAAACATCATGAAAAATTCCAGTCTGTTGTAATACATTTGAGTTAGATGTAGGTAAAGAAGGGAATTCTTCTTGACTTCGCCAACGAGGGACAGATTGGTTTACTGTGGACGCATATGTCCTGTTGTGGAACAAGTGAAGAGCGGCCTCCTGTGTGATGTTATTGTGAGCCATGACGTGTTTAACGTAAGTCCACTTCTTGTATTCCGGGCAGTCTTTATCTGTCGACAGGTGTGCAGCGTGATAGTGTACACAATAAGGAGGTATGCTGTCCGAGCACTCTCGAATTGAATGGAGCCCTGTGCACCGACTGCAACGTACTGCAGAACGGCAAGCTGAAGCAACGTGGTTATATCTGAGACATTTTTGACATTGAATGACAGGTAAAACATATGGTAATACTGCACATCTTGTTCCGTGTATATAAACATATTCTGGCAGACACTGAGTGCGGAAAGTAAGTAAGACAGGTATTGGTCTTGACATTGTCTGCCCATTTGTAACATTCTGCTTTGTAAAACGTTTAACTTTTACTACAGGGAAGGCACTCTGTATTTCCTGTATTATTTCCTTCTCGCTAATTGTGACGTCAACGTCCTTGATCACCGTCCTGTCTGTGCACGGTGTGATGCGGTATGTAAAGATCTAAATTCCTCTGCTGTAGGAGTTTTGATTCCACAAGGCGATTCGCTGCAACGCTAGTGGTAGTTTCAATACGTAACCTGTTCTTCCCTATAGGAGTGATATTAACTATGTCCTGCTTGCAGGCAAGACGTTCACTAAATATCATTCTTCCCACGGACATGGGATGCAAATTTCCAATGGACTGTTCTAAACTTTCTAATATTACGTAGTAAGGGCCATTATCTAGGCGGCTGTAACGGTTAGTATTATTTCTTAGGTTTTTGTTGTTGTTGTTGCTGCTGCTATTGTTGTTGTTTGGATGAGGAGGAGACTGACTAGACAACTGAGATGGAATATTATTGGGTCGGACATCGGAATTTGAGATGACTATACTCTCCGAGGTTTCTGTAGTTTCAGAGCTAGAATTCGAATCAAGTAACATTAAGTTACTTTCGATCTCATGACGGTCATTTGAGCAGAAACGCTTAGTTTGAGGATCTAATTCAGTATTAAAATAAGATCGATTGTTCTCAATACCTGTGTTGTTAGGAGACTGTAGTGGTAGAGTAGTTGACATACTCACACCTGGTCCGTATGTCAAGTTACCTTGGAGGTGCTGCTGTGGGAATTCCTGCTGCTGGGGCTGTTGTTGTTGTTCACACAATGGGGTAGCAGTTGGTTGAAAGTTGACGGGGTGTTGTTGAGGGTCCCCATAACAAGTCTGTAATGCCATGTTTAAAACTTGACCGGTATCAGGAGGTTTCTCCATTGCTGGAGATGAGTGAATAAATTATAATTCTGTAATAGTACACTGGTTATACTGACACTTGATAATGAATTAAAATGAGCACACACACTTTTGTTCACACACGTTCACCGAGTCGCTCGGCTAGCGCTAGACGATGCGTGCGCTTGCTACGGCTACCTAAGCCGTTGTCCTTGACTTCGTCGAGAATAGTTTAGCATTCGTGTTTATAAATGAACATACTTTTAACTAGTTCATGGTGATCACTAAGACAAATTATTTCATCATTTCCAAGTTTCTTTAGAGTACACCTAGGCTAATTGTGTTATTTTGTAAAATTCTTACCCAAGTCAGCCGATTAACAAAAGGCTGTCCTGTCTCAGAAGCACGAAAGTAAAGGCTCGCAAAGAGAACATCTTTTCCTAGCATACCCAACTCCTCAGTTTTCTTCTTCCCAACTTTGTAGTAAAGAAATGGAGAAACGAAGCAAAATTGTTCGTATGAAAACGTATTCGGTCGTCATAAGTCTCATCACCGCATCGTTTCGAATGTCGGTTAACTTGTTATAAAGAATGGTGTTATAAATAATAGTGATAGTTTGATCATGATCTTGCGAATTACTTATACAGTACTAACATTACAACACAGCTACAAGTTATATATAGGTTTGTTATTTACAAAACAAAAAACAAGCTCCTGTATTAACAGGCTGCTGTGAATGACTAGGTAATACGGATCACATGTGATGATACAGACGTTACAAAGGAAACACAAAAAATACAGTTCTTGTCAGTGAATATGGCACTGAATATGTGGTGCCTCAGGAGCCTAATGGAACCTGGGAGAACTATCGTAACTATTTCGTGAATGTCCTCCATGAGTAGCTGGAAACGCTTCCATGTGTCGGCGAAGTGTCGAAGTAACCTTGAAAATTGTATTTGGATTTGTAATAGGGGATTGTGGGCTCGTAAATCTCTTTTGACTCTACGTTTACCTCTTCTGGTTGTCCTTTGTGGTGTTCGAACCGTACGGTTGGGTCTAGGATGAAGCCTTTAGGGCTGTGTTCTCTGAAGGCTATCATGTCGATACGACGAGAACTGCCGTTCATGGCAAATCGTGAACTACTTCGTGTACATTAAAGCCCATCTTTCTCGGTTCTTTGGCTATGAAGGATCTAATTTGATGGTGTCGAGTGTTTGCAGGATCCTAGGACATGAGCAACAGTTTCTTTCTCTCTGCAGCAGTGCCGACAGAGCTTGTTGCCCAGGGATCTGCTGGGCTTAGAGCGCACTGCAAAAACGTTCGTCGTCATTCGTTATTAGACAGGCCGATGTGATTTCTGACCCAAGAATTTTCTGGTGTTTACTCTTTGTATAGTTCTACACCAAGCCCTCTTTGAGTTAGTGAACACCTAGAGGAAAATTCACGAACTTTTAATTCTTGTCGTATTCTTTTAGTATCGTACAGACCGTTCATAGCGTTGAGCACCGATTTCCGAAATATTGAGAAGTTTCAAAGATTCCTTACTTTCCGTATGGGAATCACTCAAGGCGTGAGCGAACGGATTATCATTTTTAAGGAGTATAAGGAGTATTAATGAACTGAAGATAATCTTCCCGTGATGTTATGAAAAGGTCTTTACACTTCGTTTCTGAATAGATCATGTTGCCTGGCGTGTCAGTAGGAAGTTGCAAGATTTCCTTTGTTGCGCTTTTGATCATTTTATCTGCATCAGACAAAACTTACTTTGTAATCACGTGTTAGGAATGAGTATAAAGACTTGGGAAGATGGAATAATATAACACTATGAAGTTCTGGTCTTGCTTAAGTAGTGGCGATGAAACTAGAAGCTGTTATTTATTGTGGAGTTTCATCATCACTTCATTCTCGTCGAAGACTATTGTCTCATAAGGTAGTGCCGAGGTATCGAATCTGATCGCCATTCCCAAGAGTGACTATTTTACAGTCTTCTTCTATATCAAAACATGGCTATATTAGCACACCTCTAACCGCACATGTCCCCATACATTTTTGAGGATTAATATTGATTCCGATTTCTCTAAACTTCTTGCAGCCTAACCTTGTGAGTTAGATTGCTGCTTCACTGTTATGTCCGAAAACGACGGTATCGTCTGCGAAGCCATTATTGACGTGATAGACTGTCTTCATTTAATTCATCAAAGATATGCTCGACTGCTAAATTATAGAGGACTGGTGATAATGAAGAACCTTGCATCACACTTCTTTTTTATGGGTGTAGGTTTTGTTCCACCCTTCTGTGTTTCGATCTGAGTAGTGTTTCCTCTTTGCAGATTGACAATTATATTCGCCAGTATTTTAGATTCTCCTTCAGATTGAAGGGTTTTAAAAGATGACTATCACCAATATTGTCAGAAGCTTTGCGTATGCCCAGAAATATTACTTTGGCATCTTCCTCCTTCTGTTTTACCGATCGTAATAGTCCACCAAGGTTTGAAGTATTTTTGATCCCTGGTGTTAAACGGAAGCCCCGTTGGTTTTCATTGTTTGTGTAATAGCGGAGGCGGCTGTCGAATAACGTTTCTTATGATTGAGCAAATGGTTATTGATCGCCAATTCGATATGTTGGGGTCACCGTTTGAGCGTTCTGAAGGCACTTGGGAATATCACCGGTTTCTACCATTCTAGTGGCGATTGTCGCGATGATTGCATGTACTTTCAGAGTAATAGCTCTCATCAGGACACGAACTGAGCCCGGTGCGGTATTTATTGTGATATTTGACCGCAACGGCTATTTCATCTTTTGATATAGTGGCGACGAAAGTATCGCCGATTTGTACGCGGTATCAGTGATTTTGGTGGATAAAATTCCCTTTCATGTTCGTTATCAATTGAAAATATAGTTGAAAAGAAGCTGTATATATTTGCGGGATCGATTCTACACGTCGCAGACTTTGCTTCCAATAAACGTCTTACGACCTTGCGTCTTTTATTAAAAAATTGGTACTGTGTCAGTTCATAGTGATAATCTTTTTTTTTTTTCCTGTTTTCACGGGCGCGTTTGTCTGCTCGTTGTGGATTTGACGTGCCACCACGGTGTTCACTGTTAGTGGGTAAAGATGTTTTTAATAATGCTATTGACTTTATGTCCCTCTTAACTACTTGCACGGTTCTTGGAGACGCCGAGGTGCCGGAATTTAGCCCCGCTAGTAAATCTACCGACACGGGGCTGACGTGTGTGAGCACCTTCAAATACCACCGGACTGAGCCAGGTTCGGACCTGCTAAGTTGGGATCAGAAGGCCAGTGTCTCAACTGCCTGAGCCACTCAGCCCGGCAAACTATGTTTTTTCCAAACCTCATAATATTTTGTTGCTGGATGTTTAGAGCCCAAAGTCTTCGAACAGCCTATTATAGTCTTGGTTGTCATCGATTTGTTTCGTCTAGAGTTTCCAACCATGTACTTCTTGTTTATATTCGGATAATGGTCTTAGATTTGCTTATATATTCACTGCTCTCTCAACCTTATCGGAAGTAATTTCTCGCGATGCTTTCCTGGATGAGAGAGACCAATGTAGATGGTAACGCCCCTCTCACCGCGGAAAATTTGGCCTCAAAACTGGCTTGTACTGAGTCGGTTAATGTGGTTTGATGCTCGAGTGAAATGGGAAGTGACTGTGCCAGGGATATTCTGTAAATTTGAATCTGGGGATATAAGTGTGTTTTTATCCGGACGTACTCGCCTTACATGAACAGCAATACCCCTTTTCTCGCGAAAGTTCTGTTCATAGAATTATTTAATTTTTATAGGTTCTGTGTCCGTGGATGTTTCGAGGTTGGTAATTTTCCCCGCGTATCCTGTTAAGTTACCAGATAGGCTATTTAATTGCATATTCTAATTGAGTTTTGATCTAACGACACGATAACACCTGAATTCAGTACGTTGTTCCCTGTTAATAATTATGTAAAAATCAGGAAAAACGTCATTGTTTTCGCCCAAATATTTAGATATTCGACAGTATAATGTCGATATGCCTACTAATTATAAATAGCAGAAGATGAAATTATATATCTTCACTAACCTGATGATAATGCTTAGTCGCCTCTGCTATGTTCGATAATACACTGACTGACAGAGCAAATGCAACACCAAGAAGGAGTGGTTCGAAAGGGATGAAAGTTGGGAAAAAAACAGAGACGGCACGGACGAATAATTGATGTTTATTTCAAACCGATATGCAGGTTACACAATGCGCAGGGCATCGACTCGGTAGGATGTAGGACCACCGCGAGCGGCGATGCACGCAGAAACACATCGAGGTACAGAGTCAATAAGAGTGCGGATGGTGTCCTGAGGGATGGTTCTCCATTCTCTGTCAACCATTTGCCGCAGTTGGTCGTCCGTACGAGGCTGGGGCAGAGTTTGCAAACGGCGTCCAATGAGATCCCACACGTGTTCGATTGGTGAGAGATCCGGAGAGTACGCTGGCCACGGAAGCATCTGTACACCTCGTAGAGCCTGTTGGGAGATGCGAGCAGTGTGTGGGCGGGCATTATCCTGCTGAAACAGAGCATTGGGCAGCCCCTGAAGGTACGGGAGTGCCACCGGCCGCAGCACATGCTGCACGTAGCGGTGGGCATTTAACGTGCCTTGAATACGCACTAGAGGTGACATGAAATCATACGCAATAGCGCCCCAAACCATGATGTCGCGTTGTCTAGCGGTAGGGCGCTCCACAGTTACTACCGGATTTGACCTTTCTCCACGCCGACGCCACACTCGTCTGCGGTGACTATCACTGACAGAACAGAAGCGTGACTCATCGGAGAACACGACGTTCCGCCATTCCCTCATCCAAGTCGCTCTAGCCCGGCACCATGCCAGGCGTGCACGTCTATGCTGTGGAGTCAATGGTAGTCTTCTGAGCGGACGCCGGGAGTGCAGGCCTCCTTCAACCAATCGACGGGAAATTGTTCTGGTCGATATTGGAACAGCCAGGGTGTCTTGCACATGCTGAAGAATGGCGGTTGACGTGGCGTGCGGGGCTGCCACCGCTTGGCGGCGGATGCGCCGATCCTCGCGTGCTGACGTCACTCGGGCTGCGCCTGGACCCCTCGCACGTGCCACATGTCCCTGCGCCAACCACCTTCGCCACAGGCGCTGCACCGTGGACACATCCCTATGGGTATCGGCTGCGATTTGACGAAGCGACCAACCTGCCCTTCTCAGCCCGATCACCATACCCCTCGTAAAGTCGTCTGTCTGCTGGAAATGCCTCCGTTGACGGCGGCCTGGCATTCTTAGCTATACACGTGTCCTGTGGCACACGACAACAACACGTTCTACAATGACTGTCGGCTGAGAAATCACGGTACGAAGTGGGCCATTCGCCAACGCCGTGTCCCATTTATCGTTCGCTACGTGCGCAGCACAGCGGCGCATTTCACATCATGAGCATACCTCAGTGACGTCAGTCTACCATGCAATTGGCATAAAGTTCTGACCACTCCTTCTTGGTGTTGCATTTGCTCTGCCAGTCAGTGTATGTAGGCTGCTGTATGTGTGGCAGTGCGGCAATATATAAATGACCAAAACAAAGGTTATTTTAGACTAATACGTATATTTATTTGAACTAAATGTTGCAGTTTGTTGGAGTGTGGGGATGAATTGATTTTAGTCAGATTAAACAAAGCAATATTAGTACTTAATTATTGTAATCAACAGTCAGATTTGTCGAAAAGCAAAACTTTTATTTGTGTACACGATTTATGAAATATAGATTATTACTATCATTCTCGTGGCGTACCCTCATCGGATGTCGGCTGTCATCAGGGCGATTTGCTGTTGTTTTTTTTTTCAACTCAGAGCAGTATGGGAGTGTTACTTTCATACCATTCCCACAGGCTTTTTAACCAAGATATTCGTCTTCTTCCACGAGCTCTTTTCCCTTTCTACCTTGGATGATAATTTGAAGGAACTGGTACTTGTTGTTTCTCATCTGTCCAAAGTACGGTAGTTTTCTCCTTTGATGGTATGCTGGCCTCTAGTTATTTTGTAGCCGTTTAAGTATTTCGGTGTTTCATTCTTTATCCACCAATTATATTTTTAGCAGAAGCCTGTAGCACCACATCTCAAAAGATGCTGGTCTTTTGCTGGAACTAGCTGTGAGTGTTCAGATCTCACTACCATAGAGCAGTACTGAGAAAGCGTAGCACAGAATTATTCGAAGACAATACTTACGTTAAATTCCCTGCAGCAGAGGATGTTGGACAGTTTCTTAAACGCAGCTCTTGCCTATTCAATCGGAGATCTTATTTCTATTGAACCGTCCCCATTTGTGATTAAGTGGACAGCCAAGTTATGTAAAGCCGTGAATTTGTTCTATTGTTTTACCAGCGACTCTCAGGTTAACAGAGAGAATGGTCTTCTTGGTGTTTAAACACCAGCCTGCATATGTACTGTATTGTTCTTCCCAGTTCAGTAGCGCTTGTAGAGATTTTCAGCACTTGTTGCTAGTAAAACCGTGTCATATACATTCCTCAGTTTCATTACTTCACGTTCCACGCGATCGAATGTCTTTTCATAATAATTAATAAAATGTGTGAAAACGTCCGGGCATCTTTGTACCAGAATCTGAATTCCGGCCAGTGTATCTCTGGTACCAAAACCATTACGAAATCCGAATTGGATATTGCTCGTGTATGTTCCTAATATGCTATGTGTACATTAAGCTTATAGTTCTATAATCTCCTTGAGATTTAGTCGTTGATTTCTTCGGGATTGGAAAGGAAACCGCTATGCGATAACATTGTGGGAGAAATACTGACCCGCAGCACACGTATCAAGAGCGAGAATTCTTCGACACACTACACTCCCTCTGCAGATGGGAGCGCAGATGAAGAGTACATGAAATACTTTAATATGATAATACCGGACAGTCGATAGTGCTGCTACCTACATGGGTTGGTGTGACCCATTCTTGGCGCACTGGTGCGTTGTTTATGATGTATCAGTGTTTGCCACTAAATAATCTTACATTGCAGTTATATTCCAAGAAAAGCGTTATGCGCTGAACAAATTAACGAACAAGATAATGCCATGGGAACTGTAAGGACCGCAAGTGTTGGAAAATGTAATGACCTCGTTACTGTGTTGAGGTTACATTCTACTGTATGTCCCTTATAAGAAATCAATTAAATACTCTACTGAAACGTTAGTGGGACGTAAAACCAATACCATTTACAAATATGGAGCTCGAGTACAGCCAAAGTTAATGGTCCACATTGTTAAATAGTACCATAAATTTCACATTTGAAAACTTGTGGGCCTGTAGCGTAATGTTTATCGCGGTTGTCTTGAAATTGAAAATTGGAAGCCATGAGTTTCGAATCTAGTCGGCTCTTTTTACTGTAAGAAAATAATAATGGTAATGTTAATAATTTTCTTTACGTCCCACTAACTACTTTTACGGTTTTGGAATACGCCGACATGCCGAAATTCCATCCTGCAGGAATCCTTTTACGTGGCAGTAAATCTATCTGCACGACGCTGACGTATTTGAGCACCTTCAAATACCAGCGGACAGAGCCAGGATCGAACCTGCCAAATTCGGATCAGAAGGCCAGCACCTCGACCGTCTTAGGCTTGTTTCACACCTACCCGGCTGCCGGGTAACCGGTGCCGGGTACACGGTTATCAGGACAAGAAGTGTACGAGACGTTTCACACTTCCCCGGTAAAAGTCGTTGCCGTATAAACGGCACCCGGCTGCCGTGCTATTGTAGTAGGAAGCCGGCAGCCCCCACTGTACGGGCCGGCTGCCGGGTGAAAAAATCCAGATTGGGAGTGTAGTGGGAGCTGTGAGTCAGTGGAAGTTTACACATCTAGCCAGCACGGCAGTGTCTAGTCTTTTCGAGTGTTGCGTTTCCTTGTTTTTACGCTCTAGTGTATTACGTATTTGTTCTTATGGCGGAAATTGGCACAGAAAGTTTGCACACTCATCTTAAAATAGTTGAAAAATTTGTCGCTGTCATTTCTTAAGTCTTCAAAAAGTATAAAAAAATGCTCCAACCTCGTCTCTTCCCATATAGACTGGATTCACCCATAGCAGTCTATTTTTTTCTCCTTTTCTTCAAACGCCTATACAAGACCATAGACGCTAGTAATTTATTGCGATCCATTCCAACACGCGATGTGTACACAACTGCTGCCGTGTTCTTGCCGGGTATATGTGAAAAGGATTCCCATTCTTGCCGGAGCCGGCTACTGGTTACCCGGCAGCCGGGTAGGTGTGAAACAAGCCTTAGCCACTCAACCCGGCGTAAGAAAATTATTTCAGTGTGTTATAGGCTCAAGTACCAGTCCAACTAATTTAATGCGCTTGTAGGGTAATTCTTCATACGTAAATATGTGAGAGAGACTTTTAGAAATTTTGAACACTTCTTCCATGTCAGGCATATCGTAGTTCACTTTTTTTTCTTTTTTTTTTTTGCTTTACGTCGCGCCGACACAGATAGGTCTTATGGCGACGATGGGATAGGAAAGGCCCAGGAATGGGAAGGAAGCGGCCGTGGCCTTAATTAAGGCACAGCCCCAGCATTTGCCTGGTGTGAAAATGGGAAACCACGGAAAACCATCTTCAAGGCTACCGACAGTGGGGTTCGAACCTACTGTCTCCCGAATACTGGATACTGGCCGCACCGTAGTTCACTCACCTAACCCCAATATATATACGGATTGTGCATTTCTGTCTTCAGAGGTAAAACAGAACATTCAAAGTACGGCAAAAGCGAGATAGCAGCGTGTGGTGAGTTCCTCTGTAGAATTCGGGAAGATCGGCCGGGTACCGAAGAAGAAGAGGAAGAAGAAATAATGGATCAAAACTCCTGTTCCTTAATTACAACTTCTATTTCCCGAAATTTTAATAAATCATGGATGTTGTTACGGTATCTGCCCCCTCTGGCACTTTGGCTGAAAGGTTAGCGCTTCGTGGCCCTTCTCTTTCTTTTGACGATAACTTCATTCTTCGGAGTTTTGGTCCTCTTCCATTTCTCTTCTGAGAGGATGGTTGGCTAGTTATACTTCCTCTCGAAACAAGTATCACCACCACGGAATGGTCAGCGCCTTCGGTTCAGAGGGCCCATGGTACGATTCCCGGCTGAGTCGGAGATTTTAATTTCTCTTAATTCGTGTAGATCGGGGGCTGCGGGTTTGTGTTCGTATTCATACGCATCTTCAAATGTATACAACATATCACACGAACAACAACCACAGAAACACGCAATAGTAAGTGTACAGTATATATCCCTCCACATAGGGTTGGTGTTAGGAAAGGCATCCGACCGGAAACCTAGGCTAAGTCTACACAAAGTGCTGCCCCAGGTAATTGGGAAAAGTCTAGAAAGAAGAGAAAAGAGTATTAGTTAAATATTCTTCCCAGAGGCTGGGTCGATCCTCAGACAAATTCTGATTTTAATTTTTAAGACATAGGGAAAGGCACAGCTAACATAATGCTCGTTTGGAGGCTTATGAAAGAGGCATTTCATATTTTAAAATTTAATTCTTAATTATTATGATTGTTCAATTATTTTAACAAAAATATTTCCATTGAGTGTAGATGCATTCCTCTCAACTGTAGCATAGACAAGTATGCAGTTCCTGGGCTTGTCACATCTGCTCGCTAGATGTCACCACCGTCGCTGTTCGCACTCCGCTCAATGCTGTTGAGATGAGTTGTCCGGTATTTGTGTATTAAAGTATTTGAATACACCCACGGTATCTCCTGCCTGTCGTAAGAGGTGACTAAAAGGTGCCTCAGGGGCCCTCAACTTAGGAGCGTGGGTGGTGACCACGGGGCCCTTAACTGAGTCCTGGCATTGCTTCCACTTGCTTGTGCCAGGCTCCTCACTTTCATCTATACTGTCCGACCTCCCTTGGTCAACTCGTGTTCGTTTCCGATGAACACTTGCGATTAGTACTACTACATGTGCCTGGTTGTGCTCCCTTTTAGAGCAATAATCACTACTACCTGAGGAACTCGTACCGCTACTGGCTCCAGCCTGATCTGTGATTAGTGTCATCGGGAGGAGGGTTATATGAAGAACACCGTGGGTCTGTGCTGGCAGTGGATGGTGCCAGCACACCGTGGGTTTACATTGCCTATGATTAGGACCACTGTGAGGAACACACGGCGCCTGTGATTAGTACCTCTATGCGAGGAACAACATGGGTCTACGTTGCTTGTGAGTAGTACCCTTACGTGTGACATACCCTGGGTCTACATTACCTGTGATTGGTACCACCATGATTCTTCGTTACGTGTTATTATTACTATGGGAGAAACACCATGGGTCTGCTTTACCAGTGATTAGTACTATTATGAGGGTCCGGTGACCTGGATTTTAGATCCCTTTGAACAACAAGCATCATCCCAGAAAATAAGACCTTGTGAATCGGATCCACTGATCGTTTTTGATTCATGGTCATTTATTCATTACCATTCGTTTTCGATACTAGTCAGTGGATACATTTTGAAGTATTAATTATCGTTTCATGTCTTTGCATCTCGCACCTTTATGGGCCGATGACCTAGCTGTTAGACCCCTTTATATAACAAACATCATTACACAGTATTGAATCTAAGATGACAGAACGTTACCGGCCAAAGTTCTAAGCTGAAATATTTCACGTAGTGTAACGACGATTAAATAACTCCACCAGACTCTCTAATGAACGGTCTTCTTTCTTCTACGGGTATACCATTAAGACCAGGAGCCGCTTTGCTTGTTCTACTTCCTGGCGAGTTGTGGGTGGCCCAACATCTAAACCGTTTAAAGGAAGACCATGGCTGTCTAGACACAGTCTTCCCAGCTGTTTAGTTTTTCCTTGTCGACGACAATGATCTTCCCCTACTGATGATAAAAGAAATCTAGTCTCTCTAGTCCTTTGCACTGGATATCAATCCATTCAATATTTGCTCTTCTAACTTTCGTCTGCATTTCATTGTAGAGTTCTCTGTATTTTACCATCGTATTGTTTACCAGTCTCTTTGTTTCCATCAGATCTAGTATTTATCATCATCATTCTTAAATCGTTTGTCCGAAATCAGATCCCCCCCGTATTCAGGCTAGTTGTTTTGAAGTGACTCCATATCCTTTCAATTACAGTACATGTCTCGTTTTGCATTGTAAGCCCCTCATTGAAATCTTTCAATAATATACACCTAACATCTTCGGTTCTGGAGTTTTGTTACGTCTAGTCGCTGTATTTTTAGAACCTTTAACGATCTTTTTAAATCTGAGTGTAGTTGTGACGACCAATGGATGTTGACCACGTGAAACATTTGCTCGAGGGTAAGTCTTTACTGCTTTAATACATTTTATAAATTTTCGTTATTAAGGATAAAATTACTCTTAATTCCTCACAATTCTGGGTTCAGTTTCGGCATCGATTTCCGATATATAGTCGCCGTGCTGGTAATTTATAGAAATTATTTGTTACTACAAAGTTCTCTAGTTGACTTTAGGTCTTTCGAGTCATTGTTCCCTGAACAATACATGAAGTGGTCTTGAATTTTGTAATGGTCTGATGCAGGCCAGCGCCTTTCACTTACTCCCACTACATTTATTATTTATTATTTATTTATTTACATATTTTACGCCCACATTGGAGCACTGAAATCAATACATTTGAGTTAATTTCTTCTTCTTCTTCTCCCAGAACTTTTTCATCCTCTCCGACCTGGAAGCCCTTTGTGTGTCCGATATAGTATATTGTTTCCGTTCAACTGCTTTTAGTTTGAGACTTATGCTTTTGTTCTTCAAAATCCTCTTCTCTTTTCTGTCTTTTAATTTTTTGATTTCATTAAGATTCTTTCCTCATTCATACGTACTTCTGACATTCCAAGTGAATATCTTGGCACGTAAAAGAACTCCTGCGGGACAAAATTCCGGCACTTCGGCGTCTCCGAAACAGAAAAAGTAGTTAGTGGGACGTAAAGCCAATAACATTATTATTATTGTTACGGAGTTTTCCGTGGTAGGTAGAGGTGAAAGAAGGTGCGGGTGTGAATAGGTCTCCAGCTACGAAAGCAAAATTAATTTAAAATTTAACAAGGTTATATTTTCTTTTCAAAAACAAAGAAATAACAAGCATGGCAGGTACAAAGTAGCAATTCAAAAAGGGTAGTTACAATATTTACAGGAATTGGGCTTCGCGCCCTGATTTTACACTGCTTGGGCAATCAGCTCAGTTTTACCCCAAACACGAGTTTTAACAGAGGGGCAGAAAACCCCATTCATACCTAGGAGCCCTTGCTCCAAATTACACAGAAAAGCCTCCACGAGGCATACAACACTCAGTTTTCAAAAGAGCCACTCGCTCTCAAAATTTAAGCCTCTCCCAGGCCACACCAAACTCCACCTTCAAGTTGTCCTCACTGGACATAGACACAGGGGTAAAATACCCAACCTACTGAGGTCTATTAAATAAAAATGGGCAATTACATGACCTCTAAAATAACAATTTGAGAGGAGGCGATCTTGCACTCCTAATACACTTGTTTTTAAAAACCTAATCTGGCTCTAGGCCACTAATGCAAGGGCTAATCCCATACTACCGAGGTGACTTTAGAAAAGAGCAATTTGTTTCACATTAACGAAGAATAGGTTGAGAAAATAAGTTCACCTCAAGACAATGTGAGTGGGAGCTCGAGAGGGTTAGCACTCTCTATCCCAATATGCAGCTTAAAAGAGAATAGAAGAAAAGATCGTTACATTTTAGGAAAAGGTTACATGGAGGAACGCTTCGCACCCGCCCCGAGAGTTAAACTGCTGAGCTAGCAAAGAAAGAATTTATTAATCGCCCATTACCTTATTGATGACCGCTGCCGAGGAAAGAGGCGCTTCCCGCCTCCTGCTATGTACTTTATACACTGAAAGATGGAACAGAAGTGGCCCGGAGACCCTAAAATCAGCAGTTTAAATACTCTCGCAGAAGGTTCTAGGCGTTAGGGGAATGAAAACACCCTCCCGCGATGATTTTATTGGTAGATCAATAAACCCCCTACACAATACTAAGAAGAAACACATAATTGGTGGAAAATTAATTCAAGAAATTCGGGATAGGCTAGATTTAAAACAAGGGGCAAGAAGGGGTTAATATTGCCAACTTAACCAAAGACTGAAAAAAATTTAGCAAGGAACAAACATTTGAAATAAAAATTTCTCCAACAAAATAGTTCTTCGACTCCGCACTAGGTTGCACTATTGTTGATCTTCAGTAGTGTCCTCTAGAAGAGAAAGTTCACACTTCTTACTTCAAGCGAAACAAAAACGCATCACAAATGGCACAGTTCAAAAACTCAAAATTTTCCACGTGGTGACATCTTCTGAGAAAGTAGAGAATTAATAGCGTAGATAAAGTTCAGACTTCCTCCAACAGAGGAGTTTCAACTGGCGCACATTTTAAATTAGCGGAGTGGAGGTGTACCGCCCGGTACAATTATTATTATTATTATTATTATTATTATTATTAATATTATTATTATTATTAATGGTTTTTTTTTTTTTACATCGTTATGCCCTACTCAGGAGCACGGTTGAACTTGCTTAGCTGATGTGTTGGCCTTCTTTTCCTCCCAAAATCTCTTCATCCTCTCACTGAGCTGCTTCCTTTGTTCTTCTGTCCAGGTTATAGTAGCTCTGGTGTTGGGTTTGTCTTCAAAGTGGTGATTGTCGATTTTGGTTCTGAATTTACATCTGTCCTGTACAATGTCTTCTGAGATGTTGATTTCCTGGAGATCTGTTTCAGTTTCACGAAGCCAGCTGTTCTTGGTTTTTAATGAAAGGGCCAGGTTGAGAATTCTTTTAGTTAGCCTGTTAGTGTTCATTCTGATAATGTGTCCATAAAATTTCAATCGTCTTTTCTGAAAAATGTGAGAAATTTTTTCAGAATGACAATATATCTCCTGGGATGATTTTTTTCTCCATATTCCACCTATACAAACTGGGCCAAAAAATTTTCGTAAAATTTTCCTTTCTTGTTTCTCAATGTCTTTGGTTAAAGATCCACCACCAATGATTAAGGTTTCTGAGGCATATAATGCTTCGGGTTTGATCACTGTATTATAGTGTCTAAGTTTTGCATTCCAAGATATTGATTTTTTATTATACCTGTTCCAAGTGAGTATGCTTTCTGTAATTATTATTATTATGTTATATCTTTTGAAATGACGAATGCTGCCTGATACAGCTGATCATACAACGAAAGACAGAAACAGTTCTGTCATGTTTGTTCCCTCTCTTTAACTTCTACATCAGTTAGCGTGCCAGTTTACCGTGTCTTAAGATAAAATTCTAAAAGTATCAAGGGAACATTATTTATATGTCTTACAGATTAGACCTTGTTTTCCTTTTAAGCATTTCCTGACACCCATTTTCTTGGCCTTGTTCCTAATTTTGTTTCATTGTCCCACCTTCCATCTTAACAAAGTTTCCCTCACAGAGTATAATTATCTGGCAAAGTGTTAAGGAAAAATGCTTGTAGGCATTTTTGTTGGAAATTTAATTCTAAATCCTGTATACCTGGTTTTTGATACAACTAGCAGTTGATCCCCTGTGGGTGAGCAACGCAGGCGAAGAATACACCCACAGTACCCCCTGCCTGTCGCAAGAGGTGACTAAAAGGGGCAACCAAGGGATGATTGAATTAGAACCATGAAACGGTACCATCACGTGGGGAACACCATGGGTTGCCTGTACTTGTGAATAGTAGCACTATGTTAGGTACACAATAGGTTTGTGATCAGTAGCAGCGGAGTAGTTCACTGTGGGTTTACAGTACCTGTGATTAGTACCACTATATGCGGAACACTACGGGCTTACATTGCCTGTGATTAGCACCCACTTTGTGAGGAACATCACGGGAATACCAGCGCCTGTGACTAGTACACCTATGTGAGGAACACCATTGGATTGCGTTGCATATGAGTGGCGCCATTATGTAGGAAACACCATAGTCTCTGTGACGTACAATACTTTTGAATAGTACCATAATGTGTGGAACACCGTGAGTCTACACTACTTTTGATTAGTACCGCAACATGAGAAATACCATAGTTCTACTTTGCTAGCGATAAATACCATTATGAGGGCCTTTGACCTGGATTTTGGACCCTTTTAGACAACAAGCATAATGGATTTAGGATTGTGCTTTGGAAGCAGCCCCTTCGTCAGTTAATACTATTGTTTTAGATAGTTTCTGGGAAGGTGGGGCATTGCGGATGGGTCCACTGATTGTTTTACTTTAAGTTCATTATCATTGTTCATCGTCTCTTGAACAGCCAATTATTCAGTTCTGTATCTTTAGGCAAGGATTATTGATAAGAATATTTTAAAATTTAAAAATAATTCAAAATTGTTTAAGTGCTAAATGATCACTTGCAACTTTTAATATTTATTTCGTAATTTTATTTAGCAAATTCAGTTATTTAATAAATTTGTGTTATAATATTATGATTTAATCTTATCACCACCACCACATCATCATCAATTTTCCTTTTCCAGCTCCTGCTGGGTTGTGATATTAATGCCACTTTTCCTTGTTCTGCTGTTCAACCACCATTGCTGTTCGTCGTCAGCTGTGTTCCCATCCAGGTTCCTTTCTATTATTCTATTCTTGATTGAGTTAATTTCTCTCCATTCTGTCGGAAAGCTTTTCTGTTGCGATTTCCTTTCAGACTACCCACTCACAAACTTTCTGTTTTTGTAACATTGGTATAGATATGCCATTACCACCTGTTTTTGATAGGTATATCACACCTGTATATACAGGGTGTATCTGTGATGATGTTTCCATCTTTCAGGGATGATGGACGTCAAATGGAACTGTAGTCCAGAAACGATAGAGTCTGAACTTAACCAAAATTCTACTCATTTAAGTCCATTTACCTGCACAAGTTTCTCAAGCTGCTCCATTTACAACAAACATTAAAAATGGCATCCTGCTGCATTGTCGCACAAAGTCCTGTCGTACCCATTCGAATATCCCTGCTGTCGTTTGAACGGCATTGCAGGCAGTGAGAATTCTTGCCAAGAGATCGTCTTCAGTCTCAACAGGTGTCTCGTACATGGCCCCACAGGAAGAAATCAAGTGGGGTGAGATCGGGTGAACGAACGGGCTATGAAACAGGACCTCGTCTTCCTATCCACTTTGCAAAGAATGTCACGAACCCTCAGTCCAAAGTGAGGTGGGGCACCAACCATCATGTTGGACGAAGGGCAAGTGGCATGTGTTCCAGGAACGTGGGTAGTACATCTCTGAGCACCACTGTGTACACTGCTGCAGAAGTGGGTCTACTTCGTAATCATTGACTAAGGGTGTTTAAAGATGACAACGGCTTCTGGCACATTAAAGAACTACCACGGGGTGAAATTCTGAATGGATGATTGTTAAACAACTTGGATTATTAATAACTATTGACTCAAACATTTCCGGACTATGGTTCCTCCATCTCAAGTTGACCCATTTGCCGTCCTTCATCATCCTTGAAAGTGTGTAACATCATGACGGATACACCCTGTGTGTATATATATATATATATTTGTAAACCTACTTAACCTCAACAAAAATTGGACCATTTAGTGTAAAGTAGTACACTTTGCATAATGTGTGACATTATTTGTGCTATGAAACAAAAATATTGTCTAATAAAATGTTACTCCTATCATTTCTTGTTTTCAGTCATGAATTTCTTAAAAATGTAATCTCACTGTTCTGGATTTTACTCTCATGTCTTTCTGTCAGTGTCCAGGTGTCTACCACGTGTCAGGATAGACAGTAATACTGGGTGGGCAAAATAAAACTGACCCAGAAAATATTTAAAATAGGACTTGACCCTTGTTAATGAACATCACAGGAAGCTTCATCTGAAGAAATGAAAAACTAAGCATTCAAAAGTAGTGACTCCTCTTCACTTAAAAACCACCGGCAGAACTCAACACGCAAAGGTTCGTCTGGATGCTTTAACGCATCCACAACCATAAATTTGTAAGGATACAGGTCTTATTTGATAATGTTTTGACATAACGGTCTCTTAATTCCCACTTGCACAGATAAATAGCGTTGAGATTTCGTCGGACTTCATTTCAGACTTTCCTTCACTTGAGCAGTGTTTTCTGGTATTCATACTTTTTTTTGGATAGTTACAGTTATTATTTCCTACGGAGCCCATTTCACGCCATTTTGCCGCTAAGTTATCAATCGCAGACTTTGAGGGAGATTTTGCCAAAACACTTCCCATCGTAAACCCTTACGCAAACAGTTCTGCAAATGTTTTTCACGAATCGTGCTTCGCATTACGCTCGACGATGAACACCTGCTGTTTTATCGTGAGCACCATTCAGCTGGTCACTAAACACGTCTCCTCCTCTCACTCGTAATGACACTGTGACATACTCTGGAGATGCAGGAGATTGCGCATTGGTACATCAGAATCACAGTTTCCATAATTTCCTGCAATTTCCTGTTCATTAACAAGGGTCAGTTCCGCGTCAGTCTTATAAATATTTTTGATTTTATTTTGCTCACCCTGTGTACAACTTCTTTATACTTCCTCTTTCCTCACACACTAGTAACATGATATTCCCTGTTGTATCTTTTTACTGATCTCCAGGTCTTGTCCCTCAAATTTTATAGTACCCATCTGTTCTCTTTCTTCCCTAGTCAACACTGTGGTGTTGCTTTTCTTGACATGCATTTTAATTCCATAATTACCGATATACTCAGTTGACCTTGTACTTCCTCCTCAGTTGCTCCCCACACACAGTGTCATCTGCAAACCTTCTGCTCCCTGTCCCTATAGTTTTCTTTATCTCCATCACAGTTTTGTCCATTACCATTATGATCATCATCAATGACAGTGGTCTAGACACTGTTGTGACAATAGTTGTACATTGCTTGCATGTACTCAATGAGATCTTTTCTGCTTTGATCTTGTATGATAAATGTTTATTAATGGTCTTGAGATTTTGTATGCTTTGCCAAATAAGGACTTCCTTTTCTTATAACGTGGTACTGATTCTTGAGAAATGTGCATGTAGAGCAGAATGTGATGCTTGTGGCACTGTTGCTTGCTCCATGGCACTCTTATCTATCTTTCCACACAGGTTTCCTACAAACTCTCAGCTAACGAGCAGAGATTTGCAGCCTCGCCCAGCCATCAACAAATCACGGTGAGTCTCGTCTCTCTGCTATGGCTTATGCTTTTGCATGTACTCAAGTTTAAACTGACCACCCAGCTGCTTATCAGAAGTGATTTTTAATTCTGTTCTTTCATTGAGGGTTGAATTTTCATTAAGTGTCATTATAGTGTACTAGCATACCCTGTTCAAAATATCTACACATTAGGTGTTGTTCAGTTAGAAAATGAAGTTTTGAAAGAAGTACAGCATGAAAATTTTCATATGTAGTTAGAACATCTTCCTTTAATAGACGCTTACTTTTACCTTCTTATTCCTTTGAAGACATGAATCTCGTTTGAAGCTTATCTGGTATTCATCCGTCCTAACAATGCTCTGCTAAATTGTTTCATTGCAGTCACCATTGAAAATTTCTCTGAATACACAATTTATTGTTTCCTGACTTGGTGATACAAAGTGAGCTAAATGATCTTAATTGTGAGAAAGACGTACACAACATTGCCCATGGCTTAAGATTGGTTTTTAGCAAATTAAGGTAGATTTTTTTCTAGTCCCACATTTTAGGGTTAATTATCCACCTGTCGCCTATGTTACATTCCTCGATAGACTAGAATCTTTACTTGGATTTGAGGGCTGGTTTGAGGGTCTGTGAGCCGTCGAGAGAACGATAGAGGCAGTATCTCATGGTGAGATAGCAGCCTCGGTCTGCACAGATGATTTGTCGCACTTACCACATGTCCCCTTGTAATGTGCACATTCCTTTGGGCTGAGCAGTGGTTGCTTGGTAGGTCTCTAACACTATGAGAGTGTTGGACATTTGATCAAAAGTTTAACCCTAAGACTTACTGATCATCATTGAGAAATTAACTGTATTGGAAACTGTCTTCTTTTAAATTTAAAAGGCATTCATGCATGTGAGAGAATAAATGTTGTTAAGGGCTGGGCCTAGTGGCTCACACTAGAAATGTTGTTGACCTTTCAAACGCAAGTTGATTGGTTTGATCTCGGCTCAGTCTGATGGTTTTTGAAGGTGCTGAAATATGCCAACATCGAGTCTGTAGATTTACACAAATGTAAAATAACTCCTGTGGGGCAAAATTCTGGCACCTTGGCAGCTCTGAACACCGTAAATATAGTTAGTGGAATGTTTAACGATTATTATTATTATTATTATTATTATTATTATTATTATTATTATTATTATTATTATTATTATTATTATTATTATTATTCTTCTTGCGTTCCGGCCTTCTAAGGACCACGTTACAATTTCAATTGTTCCTCCTTAGTTCTTTCCTTTTCTTCCAGTATTCTTTCATTGTTTCACTGTGTTTCTTTTTCCTGTCTTCAGTCCACTTTGTGCCTGTTTTCTTTTCCTTCCTCCTCCCTTGGAATCCTTCCATTTGTAAGACTTTCTTCCTAAGAATCTTTCTTTCCAATTATTATTATCTACAGCAGTTGCCTCTATTAAATCATGTTCATCATCATCATCATCATCATTTTCCAGCTCAGGTTTCCTGGGTGTGGTGTACAAGCTCTCCTGTCAAAGTATAGTTTCTGTTCCTCTATGTCCTCCCACTTGGCATTCCTCTTGCTGACCTCCGATTCCACTTTGTCTATTAAATCATATTATAATTCTACAAGTCGTGTCCCATTGTGACATGTTTGGAGGATAGTACATTTCTTAGTGGCATGATTATGGTACCCATCTTCATTCTCAGTTTGCAGAGAGTTGGTTGGTGTTAGACTCCTTAAAAAAAATATCAGGGTAGGGAAGTTGATCTCTATAGTCACTCAAAATGCCATCTAAACTTTTGTGGACTACTTCCCCGGGTAAACTTTGAAGGACACGATTGTTGATTTGAGTGGGTTCTTCATTAGCACCAGTGAAAGTCGTTCTTCCTGTAAGCTGCTTAGTGGGTGGATTTTTTAAAATATCTTAAACGTCATTCCAGTTTTAACTTTTTCTTATAAAAGCCACATTGAAAATTCTGTTTCAGAATTCAGAGCGTGCATGTTCCAAGAGTTTCAGTAGATGGATTTTTTTCCAAAGTTTATGCCACTTCAGATGATGATGATGATGATGATTATTATTCAAGCTGATGGAAATACTCGCCCTGTAGGATTACTTTACCACTGCATGTTTGGCACTTTTAACGAGGTCTTTCAACTGTCTATCTATTACCTACTAAAAATGCATACACATGCATCTGTGGAGTTTCTTGCTATTGATTTTGTATTTGAGGGGGCTTTTGCTTCAGGTGTGTTTGGCTTTAAGCTTTCAGAATCAATGTTATTTTGATGACAGAATGAGCAGTTCATCCTCCAGGTGAAAGTAGCTTGAAGCACATTTCCTCTGATTATGCAATGCAGTTGTCGAGTAAAGAAACATTTCTACCTTCCCTGTTGCGTTATCTAAAATGAAATGTCACTGTTTTAACGTACATGTTTGGCTTTTATGAACGGCATCAGGAACTGTATCAGTAGCCATTAATTATTGTCCTCCATTAGGTTTCTGTCTATTGCTGGTGGCCCATAGCTTGGAGGAAACGTTCTGAGATTGTGTACCTACAACTTTACATCTGGTAAATTCAGTATTTTTAGATCTAACCCCAGAAGATTTAAGAAGTTCATTGATTTTTCCAAGCTCATATTGTGGACCATTTTTTTTCAGAATATCTTCTTATAAAATCTGCAGATTGTATTTCTGTGCTGGTCCTAAAATTTGGGAATATTTTCTGGTTCCACACAATAAAAAATTTTGCTCACAAGTAACTTGAGCTATGTCAAATATGGATGACTATCTCCTTTCTTTCTCTATTCCATTTACTCTTTCTTTTTCTTTATTTCTTTCCTTCTTCATTTCTTTCTTTTGGAGTCCTTGCTTGAGTCGGCTGGGGTCTGATGATCACAATTAAGGATAAATATAGTCCTATTTTAAAGAACGATAAATGCAAATTGTCAGTGCCTTGGTAAACTTACGTAGGTGTTATTAGATCTATTTTATGATTAACGATTCAGTGATCGTCTTCAGCTACAAAAATTATCTTGGAATAGAAACACCATTAGCTATTGGTATGTGATATATATAGACTAGCAATTGTACGCGTGCTTCGCTACGGTATTCCAGATTGTATATGGATATCGAAGTAAATTACTGTACATGAAGTTAATAATAATTTTTAAATTGCATGTAAATTGGCGTAATCTGAGAAAAAGCATAGGGAGGTCCGCAGACGATGTTTCCAATGTAAAGTGCGATTTGTGGAGTTGTGATGATGACAGGTGCACTTGTCTACCACAATTCATTATGTTTTAGAAACGTTGAATAGGGTGAAATTTTTGTAAGATTCTCACACAATGCATTACTTTTCAGATACTTATGCGACAGCTTCAAACATAGAATTTGGCTCACATATGGCTACTGGGTGGGCCAATATTCGTGTAGAATTTGATGATCCCATCTTTCTTATAAGTGAATCAAACCATCAATTGTACGTGTACAAAGTGCAAAATTTAGGTAAATACAGAAATAGAGAAAAATTTTATGTGTAAGGGATAGAGATATGACAAAAGGTCATAGGACCGAAGTTGAAGATCACTCCAAATTGAATGGAGATTATGCAATCCATTTTGTGATACGACTTACCGTGTAGCCACGAAATACATCGAAAGGTAGGACTGCACCATCATTAAAATTGCCTCCATATTTCAATATTTTTCGGGGGTAAAAAAAATAAAATTTTTAAACATCTTGTAAATTTTCTGTCGGTTACATGCTAAAAGCTATAATTTTGCAAAATTTCAATTTTCTAACTTGTCTGGGAGATTGTGCTGCGATCTTGATATGGGGGAGTGGGTTAAAAATCAGGACTTAAAGGGAACTTTTAAGCCCATAAAACCTGTAGGTTCTGGATAAATATCACAGACTGTGTTCTTATGCAAGTTTGAAACTACCAGCATGTACCCCTCAGAGAATTATGAGAATTTGAGATTTTTCTAGGGATTCCGAAGTCATCAGGTTGTCTGATACCAAGTTGCCTAGAATGGTCTCACTAATTTACGTCAGTTTTCATTTTTATACATACATACATTATCATTATAGACTGTTATGCCTTTCAGCGTTCAGTCTGCAAGCCTCTGTGAATTTACTAAACGTCACCACAATCCTCGATTTGCAACTAGTGTTGTGGTCTCATTTAGTTCTATACCTCTTATCTTTAAATCGTTAGAAACCGAGTCTAACCATCGTCGTCTTGGTCTACCTCTACTTCTTTTACCCTCCATAACAGAGTCCATTATTCTCCTAGGTAATCTATCCTCCTCCATTCGCCTCACATGACCCCACCACTGAAGCCGGTTTATACGTACAGCTTCAACCATCGAGTTCATTCCTAAATTAGCCTTTATCTCCTCATTCCGAGTACCATCCTGCCATTGTTCCCACCTGTTTGTCCCAGCAATCATTCTTGCTACTTTCATGTCTGTTACTTCTAACTTATGAATAAGGTATCCTGAGTCCACCCAGCTTTCGCTCCCGTAAAGCAAAGTTGGTCTGAAAACAGACCGATGTAAAGATAGTTTCGTCTGGGAGCTGACTTCCTTCTTACAGAATACTGTTGATCGCAGCTGCGAACTCACTGCACTAGCTTTACGACACCTTGATTCAATCTCACTTACTATATTACCATCCTGGGAGAACACACAACCTAAATACTTGAAATTATCGACCTGTTCTAGCTTTATATCACCGATCTGACATTCAATTCTGTTGAATTTCTTACCTACTGACATCAATTTTGTCTTCGAGAGGCTAATTTTCATACCATACCCATTGCACCTATTTTCTAGTTCCAAGATATTAGATTGTAGGCTTTCGGCACAATCTGCCATTAAGACCAAATCGTCAGCATAGGCCAGACTGCTTACTACATTTCCACCCAACTGAATCCCTCTCTGCCATTTTATTCCTTTCAGCAGATGATCCATGTAAACTACAAACAGCAAAGGTGAAAGATTACAGCCTTGTCTAACCCCTGTAAGTACCCTGAACCAAGAACTCATTCTACCATCAATTCTCACTGAAGCCCAATTGTCAATATAAATGCCTTTGATTAATTTTAATAATCTGCCTTTAATTCCATAGTCCCCCAGTATGGCGAACATCTTTTCCCTCGGTACCCTGCCATATGCTTTTTCTAGATCTACGAAACATAAACACAACTGCCTATTCCTCTCGTAGCATTTATCAATTATCTGGCGCATACTGAAAATCTGATCCTGACAGCCTCTCTGTGGTCTAAAACCACACTGGTTTTCATCCAGCTTCCTCTCAACGACTGATCGCACTCTCCCTTCCAAGATGCCAGTGAAAACTTTGCCTGGTATACTAATCAATGAGATACCTCGATAGTTGTTGCAATCCTTCCTGTTCCCTTGCTTACAGATAGGTGCAATTACTGCTTTTGCCCAATCTGAAGGTACCTTACCAACACTCCATGCTAATTTTACTACTCTATGAAGCCATTTCATCCCTGCCTTCCCACTATACTTCACCATTTCAGGTCTAATTTCATCTATTCCTGCTGCCTTATGACAATGGAGTTTATTTACCATCCTTTCCACTTCCTCAAGCATAATTTCACCAACATCATTTTCCTCCTCCCAATGAGCTTGGCTGTTCACAACACCACCAGGATTATTTTCTTTTACATTGAGAAGATGTTCAAAATATTCCCTCCACCTCTCCAGTGATTCCCTGGGATCTATTATGAGTTCACCTGAATTACTCAAAACACTGTTCATTTCCTTTTTTCCCTCCCTTCCTAAGATTCTTTATTACTGTCCAGAAAGGTTTCCCTGATGCTTGACCTAGCCTTTCCAGGTTGTTACCAAAATCTTCCCAGGACTTCTTTTTGGATTCAACACCTATTTGTTTCGCTCTGTTGCTTTCATCTACGTACAACTCCCTGTCTGCCTCGGCCCTTGTTTGGAGCCATTTCTGATAAGCCTTCTTTTTACGTTTACAAGCTGCACTCACTTCATCATTCCACCAAGATGTTCGCCTTTTCCCATCTTTACACACAGTTGTTCCTAGGCATTCCTTTGCTGTTTCTACTACAGCATCCCTGTATGCCATCCATTCACTTTCTATATCCTGAACCTGCTTACTGTCTACTGTTGGAATCTTCTCACTAATCATATTCATATACTTCTGTCAAATGTTCTCGTCCTGGAGATTTTCTACCCTTATTCGTTTGCAGACAGATTTCACTTTCTCTACCCTAGGCCTAGAGATACTTAGTTCACTACAGATCAGATAGTGGTCTGTATCATCGAAAAATCCGCGGAAAACTCGTACATTCCTAACAGATTTCCTGAATTCGAAGTCTGTTAAGATATAGTCTATTATGTATCTGGTACCCTTTTATGCCTTAATTTATATATATACATATACAATACAGTATATATAGATCGCGCCAAACAGACTTCCATTTATTAGTGTGGATAATATTTTACCCGCTTCCGTAGTGGTTCCAGGGGCGTCTTACTCCCACAGCACGTTTTCCAGGTAGTAAGTCATACTGGAACATACACACGTCCATTATCTCGGTCATTTCTGACAATTTATTTTTTCACCCTTTCTCACCACCGATGCCAAAGGGGGCTGAAGTTAGACTTTAAACTTACGGAATGTTACTATTCATCTCAGCGACCCCGAAAAGTATGGATTCGACACTACTTTCGATGATTTGTATATCTCAGTCCCCTTGCCCCCCCCCCCTCCTCCCTTAAGGGTTCCTGGGGTGTTTTACCCCCATGTGGTTTGTCTCCTAATACTAAAAATTCGGAGTATCACTCTTCACTTCAGCGACTATGTATTCGACACTATTATTTCTATATGTCACTCTCCCATCGCCGCCCCCACCTCGAAGGGGGCTGAACTTGGACTTTAAAAAATTCCATAGTGTCACTGTTCATCTCAGCGACCCCGAAAAGTATGGATTCGACACTATTTTCGATCATTTTTATATCTCAGCCCCCTCGCTGCCCCCCTGCCCCTAAGGGTTCCTGGGCTGTCTTGCCCCCACGTGGTTTGTCTCCTAATACTAAAAGTCCGGAGTGTACAATTCACCTCGATGACCCCGAAAACTATGCATTCGACACTATTTTCGTTTAATTTTATATATCACTCCCCCTCGCCCCCTCCCCAAAGGGGGTTGAACTTGAACTTTAATAAAAAATCCGGAGTGTCACTATTCATCTCAGCGACCCCAAAAAGTATGGATTCGACAGTATTTTCGTTAATTTGTTTATCTGACCCCCCTCGCCCCCCCCGCCGCCCCTAAGGGTTCCTGGGCTTTCTTACCCTCACGTTGTTTGTTTCCTGATACTAAAAATACAGAGTATACAATTCACTTCGGCGACCCCCGAAAACTATGTATTCGACATTATTTTCGTTTAATTTTATATATCACTCCCCCCTCGCTCCCCATGTGAAAGTGAGCTGAACTTTGGCCTTTGAAAAATGGGGAGTGTCACTGTTCATCTCAGCAACCACGAAAACTGTGGATTAGGCACTTTTTTTCGATTATTTTTATACCTTACCCTCCCTGACCCCCCCACCCCTAAGGGCGCTACGGATGGCTTACCCCCACAGTGCTCGTCTCCAGATAGTAAGTCATAAGTGTACCAAGTTTGGATGAAATGGCTCCAGTGGTTTAGGAGATGTCATTTACACACACACACACACACACACACACACACACACACACGTCCATACATCCATTTTTATATATAGTAAGAAGAAGAAGAAGATTATGCTTGCTTTATTATTACATAGAGAAATTTTATTTTGAACACTGCAGAGATCTAAACTTAAACTGTATATCCGAAGAAATTATTCGAATCCGAGGAATTAATATTACTTCGCTCGCGGCATGCCCAATCATGAGAATGGCTTCTATAATATTAGTCATCATTTTCAGAGTCCTGTTCATTGCAGAGGGCAAGATTCTTATTCTTAAGAAGGATAATTGGTGCCACAATCGTCCGCTCTAAGATGTTCGAGGGTACTCCAGGTGACTCCATGTCTTTCGAAGCTCTGTCGTGTAGTCGATAGACTTGTAACTGTGTAGAACATTGGGTAATTCTTGTAAAAGTTGCTTGTTGAAAGAAATGAATGACATGATATATGATAGCAAGAATGAAGAGGATGAAACCCGGCGCCGGCACATATGCCACTCCTCTCGAATAGCTCAAGACTTAAAAGAAGTAAGTATAAATAACCACCTAATCGATACTTTATTAATGCCTCAGGCAAAATTGAATAAAATTAAAACTTACAGGACATGTTTCGACCACTTTTTTTTTTTTTTTCAGTTCTTTATTTATACAGCTGAAGAGGACCACTAAGTGGTCGAAACATGTCCTGTAAATTTTAATTTTATTCAATTTTGCCTGAGGCATTAATAAAGTATCGATTAGGTGGTTATTTATACTTACTTCTTGATTAAACATCGATACGGTCATGAAATGGATAGCTCAAGACTTAACGTCCCGATCCGACGGACGAATCATCATCAGCACCGTCATATGCCCTCACACCATATAAGACCAAAAACAGCTTCCTACGTCCTGGACGTAAAATGGCTCCTTGAATATTGTGTTGTCTACCTATCTTATGTACGTTGCCTAGCGACAGCGACTCGATGCATTTAATCTTGGTGACAGCACGTTGGATTGTCATATCCCAACGCACGTTTTCCGATGGTTTTTCGTTCATAACTCACCAACGAAAGCGAAAATGAAAATTCTGGCTTCGAGGTGCATTCCATCTACCTATGTTCAAAATTTCAGATCTCTACGTGCTGTAGATTTTGCTGGGCATCGTGCACAGACAGACAAACATTATTTATATACCTCGAAAAAAATACAACATAAACACGCTGTGCGGAAGATTTCCGGGTGGAAGTTTGGTACATTATCCATTTGTGCAAATGCTTGCCACACTGAATTCGAAGTACACTGGTACTAAAACAGAACTGTAGCACAATACTATAGTTGTGGGAGCAAGCTGGAGAAAATAAGCCCTCGTTTTACTAATGAAAACAAGATGTTACAGATTTATAAGCATTCTGTTTCTCATGTTAAATGTTAATTCAAAAATTGTACAGTATTCTTATCACTGGTGACCATGTCCAATAACAAAGATCGTCTAAGTGTACATTGTACATTTTCTTGAAAATAAAATGTTTCTACTGAGTTTTTAAGAAATTAATTATTTCTCCTCCATTCATCATCATCATCATCATCATCATCATCATCATCATCATCATCATCATTTCCCGTTATCCAGCTGTAGCGGGTAGGCACAAATATGGTTCCTCTCCACTTTCTTCGGTCTTTTCACTACTCCTCCTCCAACACTATGTCCCAGTCCAGGTTTCTTTCTATAATACTGCATTGGATTGTGTCCTTCCATCTCAGTCGTGGTCTTCCACGGCCTCTCCTTCCTTGCATTTGCATTTCCATCACCTTTTTAGGCATTTCTTCGTCACTCATTCGCTTTATGTGCCCAAACCATTTTAGTCGGCTCTTCTCTATTCTATCATTCATTTTTTCACTCCAATTTCTTCCTGGATTTTCTCATTCCTTACTTTGTCTCTTCTACTCTTCTGTACCATACTCCTCAAAAACTTCATTTCGGCTGCCTGTATTCGACTCTCATCCTTCTTTGTCATTGTCCAAGTTTCTGCTCCGTAAGTTATGGATCCGTATTACAATCTTGTACATAGTTTCCTTTGCTTCCATTGGCACATCTTTGTCCCATAACATGTTTCTTACACTATGATAGAAACAACTTCCAGCTTGAATCCTCTTACTAATCTCAGCATCCAGTTGAGCATTCTCCATTCATTCACTCCCCAGGTATTTGAACGTTTCCACTACTTTGAGGGGCTTGTCTGCAAGTCTAATCTGACCTTTCCCTTCTTTCTCCCCTCTAGTCATAACAAGAGTTTTACTCTTTTCTACACTTATTTTCAATTCACATTCTTCGATCTTCCTATTCACCACATCCAACTGTTCTTGAACCTTCCTGTCATCTTTTCTCCAAATCACAATATCATCTGCAAATAACATGTTCTTTTCTTTTCCTCCATATGTTGCTTTTGCTGTTCTCATGATGTCATCCATTACTACTGTAAACAGGATTGGTGATAGAACACTTCCCTGTCTAAGCCCACTAGTTGTTTTCAACCAACTTGTCCTGCCAACTTATGTTTGCACGCACGTACAACATTCCTTGTGTATTGCAAGGATCATTTTTCTAATCCCTGTCCAATTCCTTTTTGCACCAGACTGTCCCAAACTTTAGTCCTGGGGAAACTGTCATATGCCTTTTCAATGTCAATGAATGTCATCACCATATCATTCCTGCAGTTTGTCCATTTTCCATTTTTCTTACTACCATTTCAATTTCATTCATTGTAATTTCTTTATCCATTTCTTCATCAACTAATTGCCTTTCCTGGTCATCCATTGAATGACTGTCAGCAGTTCCTATGTTCTCCTCCATTATCAGGGGATTATTTGAAGATTTTGGTACAAACCACACCTGCTAACTCCTTGTAGTTTCTTGAAATATGTAGATAAATTTATGGGGAACAGTAGAGCGAATACCTAGCTGTCGGAGGAGGGTGAAGGCTCTCTGTGCTTGCCGTGACCACCTGATTAGCGGTTCATTTGAACAGGACAGTTCACAACTGACACATAAGGCATGTTTGAAGCAAGTCGTTTTCAGATTGTAAGAAAGTACACCCCTGAATTTACAATCTACACAGATGTATTGCTTGGTGTAGAATCATTTAAACAAACAGGCTAGTATGATTATCTCGGCATACCTGTGTTCCAGGACAAGAGAAAAGGGGGTTTTGGTTTAGTCTCAAGTCATTTTTAGCTCTGTACTGAGTGTCTGTGTGGTGTGTGCACTTCCTGACACAAAAACTAAGCAGACTCTTGTATGGAAGGAACTGTGTCAAAATTTATGTACCTTCTCTCTTTAATAAAAAATATTTTTTAATGTATGTTTGTCGAATATACCGTACACTTTTTGTAGTTCAGTTATGTTCAGAAGGTAAAAAAAACTGTTATTCTGAAGGTATAAAAGTGCACACCCTTTTATTGGCAAGGTGGGCATAAACCTCCGTGTATTTATTGGCCAAGAATTCTCTATGATAATGTGTTCCCATACTTGGGAACTTAGAAATTTTCATCCAGTTAATTTTTTTTCTCGGGCAATATACATAATGTGTACTGCATGATTTAATAGTTTTTAATATTAATATGAAGGTTCATAATACATTTTGTTGGATATTCTCATATCTGATATTTATCCCTTCTAATGCTTAACCATAACCAAAGGTGTTTTGATTGACTGGGTTTTCTCTACTAAAATTAACTTACGCTTGCTTGATTCTGTGGTGCATTGCGATGACTTGAATTGAAGTATTCATCATGTAAAACTGTTAAGAGAATTCTTTAATATTTTTAGTGAAATTTGTCTTCTCACATGAAATTTTAAACATTTTTGCAACAAACAATTGAATGCACATAAACAAATAGTAAAAACTGTCCCATCTAATGGTTTCTTATTCTGAAAAACTTGTGTTCTCTTAAATTTTTGGGGTTGCGTATTGATTTGAAGAAGCAAACATTTACAGAAACTTTTAAATCCATAATTCCAGTGTTATGTAACTGTTGGTCGTTAAATTAGAAAAGTTATTTGCCTTGGGGATTCAATCTATTACAGCACACAAAAATATCACAATTAACATCATAAAACACAGAATAAGTAAACAAAAAAGCATTCACCTTCAGTGTATATACTTTTACAAATGGGTAATTTTAATAATCTATACCATGCACTCTATTTCTTTAAATATGGGGTGTATTCTCTACAAGTAGTGATATTGTTTTGAGAGTTTTAATATATTTATCAACATTTTGTGTGAATACAGACGTGATAGTAGTGAGAGTGATTGCTGATACACATTGGTGGGAAAATATGCTACTACAGAGCTCACAATGAGATCAAAGCTATAAGAGAAAAACTTGATGGATAGCACTGTACTTATGAACCAGCCACAGTGACAGGTTGCGTGAGACTGACTTTTCGTTCCATGTCTAGGTCAATTGAAATTCTTCTCAGACATATTTTGAGTCACGGCCCTCCTTGTGCTCAGGCGGCTAGGACTATACAATTCACCGGTGGTCCATAACCTGTTAGAGGAGAGATCCTCACTTGGACTATGTGCAAGTAGGGTAGCATCCTGCTTCGTGAATTTACCGAGCTCAGAACATTTTAAGCAAGCCTCGGACCTATGGGAGTAACGGAGTCCGACTCCCATTTGACAGGCGAGGGACTCCTTGGAAACGACTTGGCGAACGAAATAGAATTCGATGGGGCGCTATCAATATTAATGAGGCTTATGGAAGAAAGAAAGTAGAACTGGCTGAGTCAGCAAAGAGGATGCATCTGGATGTGCTAGGAGTAAGTGATATTAGGGTAAGGGAAGATAACGAGGAAGAGATAAGAGATTATAAAGTGTACTTGACGGGTGTTAGAAAGGGAAGAGCAGAGTCTGGGGTAGTGTATTCACCATGTGACGGTGCAGATGAGGATGAAGTTAACAAGTTTTATGAAGCATTGAGTGACATCGTGGTCAGGGTCAACAGCAAGGATAGAATAGTGCTAATGGGCAATTTCAATGCGAGAGTTGGGAATAGAACTGAAGGTTACGAAAGGGTGATTGGTAAATGTGGGGAAGATATGGAAGCTAATGGGAATGGGAAGCGTTTGCTGGACTTCTGTGCTTGTATGGGTTTAGCAGTTACGAATACGTTCTTCAAGCATAAGGGTATTCACCGCTACATATGGGAGGCTAGAGGTACCAGATCCATAATAGACTATATCCTAACCGACTTTGAATTCATGAAATCTGTTAGGAATGTACGAGTTTTCCGGGAATTTTTCGATGATGCAGACCACTATCTGATCTGTAGTGAACTAAGTATCTCTAGGCTTAGGGGAGAGAAAGTGAAATCTGTCTGCAAACGAATAAGGGTAGAAAATCTCACAGACGAAGAAATTAGACAGAAGTACGAGGGCAGATCATAAAATAAGGTGCACTTCCCAGTTATGGCGGTTTATTACACCACCTATACAACAGCAACACAACTGTAACGATATACACTGTAATGTCACTTTCCTGCATAGTTTCCAAGAGACTCCAAACATTTCTGCGAACGCACAACCAACTTGTCGATGCCGGATGCATAGAAATTTCCTCCAGCGTTCTGCAACCACTTGGAAACAGTGGCCTTCACCTCCTCATCGGTCTGGAAACGTCGACCACCGAGCTCCGTTTTGAGCTTACCGAACAGATGAAAGTCACATGGCGCTAGGTCGGGACTGTAGGGTGGATGTTGCCAGACCTCCCACTTGAAACGCTGCAGCTGTTCTCTCATTTGGCGGGCCTTGTGAGGTGTTGCGTTATTGTGCAACAAAATCACACCGGCACTCAATTTCTCCCAGGGGTTCTCTTTAATCGCTTTACGCAACCGGTGCAACGTTTGACAATGCGACGCTGCGTTGATCGTCGTTCCTTTCGGCATGAATTCCATGTGCAGCAAACCCTCCATGTCAAAGAACACTGTCGCCATAATCTTACCGGCTGAAGGTTGAACCTTGGCCATCTTTCGTTGTGGTGATGAGGGGTACAGCCATTCCATTGATGTTCGCTTCGTTTCGGGGGTGAATTGGTGGACCCACGTTTCGTCACCTGTCACGATTCGCTTCAGAAACCCGTTGCTATCTGCGGCATAGTGTTGCAAAAATGCCAGGGAGGATTGGAAACATTGTCCCTTGTGCTCATCGGTGAGAAGACGTGGGACCCATCTTTGACACAGCTTACGATATCCAAGGTTCTCGCGAACAATGGCGAACACACTGTCATACGACATGTTCAGCTGCGTCGCGATTTCTCTCAGTTTAATGCGCCGGTTCTGTCTAATGATCGCATTCACACTCGTGACCTTTGCAAGGGTCCTGGACATTGTGGGCCCGCCTTCGCGATGGTTGTCCGTGATAGCCATATGTCTAGCTTCGAATTGTTGACACCACTTTACGATACCTTACCGGAAAATGGCCCACTCCCCATACACAGCACAAATTTCACAATGAATGTCCGTGCAATTCTTCCTTTTGGCCCATAGGAATCGGAATGTCACACGTACCTCGTATTTGGAGTGCACGTCCAGTTGACATGCCATTGCATTTGGCCGCTATTCACACAATACTAGACGAGACACCACAGCGACGTGCCTAACAGACATGTGGGCTGTGTCTGTCCCTTTCTCCGCTGTGCCAACGTTTGCAACACACAGCGCACTGCTGCGGCGCGTTAGTGCAACTAATCTTTTGATCCACCTATGTACATGGATATGATTAGTGAGAAATTTCGAACAGTGGACAGTAAGCAGGTTCAGGATATAGAAAGTGAATGGGTGGCATACAGGGATGCTGTTGTAGAAACAGCAAGGGAATGCCTAGGAACAACTGTGTGTAAAGATGGGAAAAGGCGAACATCTTGGTGGAATGATGAAATGAGAGCAGCCTGTAAACGTAAAAAGTAGGCTTATAAGAAATGGCTCCAAACAAGGGCCGAGGCAGACAGGGAGTTGTACGTAGATGAAAGAAACGGAGCGAAACAAATAGTTGCTGAATCCAAAAAGAAGTCTTGGGAAGATTTTGGTAATAACCTGGAAAGGCTAGGTCAAGCAGCAGGGAAACCTTTCTGGACAGTAATAAAGAATCTTAGGAAGGGAGGGAAAAAGGAAATGAACAGTGTTTTGAGTAATTCAGGTGAACTCATAATAGATCCCAGGGAATCACTGGAGAGGTGGAGGGAATATTTTGAACATCTTCTCAGCATAAAAGGAAATCTTCCTGGTGGTGTTGCGAACAGCCAAGCTCATGGGGAGGAAGAAAATGATGCTGGTGAAATTACGCTTGAGGAAGTAGAAAGGATAGTAAATAAACTCCATTGTCATAAAGCAGCAGGAATAGATGAAATTGGACCTGAAATGGTGAAGTATAGTGGGAAGGCAGGGATGAAATGGCTTCATAGAGTAGTAAAATTAGCATGGAGTGTTGGTAAGGTACCTTCAGATTGGACAAAAGCAGTAATTGCACCTATCTATAAGCAAGGGAAGAGGAAGGATTGCAACAACTATCAAGGTATCTCACTGATTAGTATACCAGGCAAAGTATTCACTGGCATCTTGGAAGGGAGGGTGCGATCAGTCTTTGAGAGTAAGTTGGATGAAAACCAGTATGGTTTCAGACCACAGAGAGGCTGTCAGCATCAGATTTTCGGTATGCACCAGGTAATTGAAAAATGCTAAGTGGAATAGGCAGTTGTGTTTATGTTTCGTAGATCTAGAGAAAGCATACGACAGGGTACCGAGGGAGAAGATGTTCGCTATACTGGAGGACTATGGAATTCAAAGGTAGATTATTAAAATCAATCAAAGGTATTTATGTTGACAATTGGGCTTCAGTGAGAATTGATGGTAGAATGTGTTCTTGGTTCAGAGTACTTACAGGGGTTAGACAAGGCTGCAATCTTTCACCTTTGCTGTTCATAGTTTACATGGATCATCTGGTGAAAGGTATAAAATGGCAGGGAGGGATTCAGTTAGGTGGAAATGTAGTAAGCAGTCTGGCCTATGCTGATGATTTGGTCTTAATGGCAGATTGTGCCGCAAGCCTGCAGTCTAATATCTTGGAACATGAAAAGAGGTGCAATGAGTATGGTATGAAAATTAGCCTCTCGAAGACTAAATTGATGTCAGTAGGTAAGAAAATCAACAGAATTGAATGTCAGATTTGTGATACAAAGCTAGAACAGGTCGATAATTTCAAGTATTTAGGTTGGGTGTTCTCCCAGGGTGGTAATATAGTGAGATTGAATCAAGGTGTCGTAAAGCTAATGCAGTGAGCTCGCATTTGCGATCAGCAGTATTCTGTAAGAAGGAAGTCAGCTCCCAAACGAAGCTATCTTTACATTGGTCTGTTTTCAGACCAACTTTGCTTTACGGGAGCGGAAGCTGGGTGGACTCAGGATATCTTATTCATGAGTTAGAAGTAACAGACATGAAAGTAGCGAGAATGATTGCTGGTACAAACAGGTGGGAACAATGGCAGGAGGGTATTCAGAATGAGGATATAAAGGCTAATTTAGGAATGAACTCGATGGATGAAGCTGTACGCATAAACCAGCTTCGGTGGTGGGGTAATGTGAGGCGAATGGAGGAGTATATGTTACCTAGGGGAATAATGGACTCTGTTATGGAGGGTAAGAGAAGTAGAGGTAGACAAAGATGACGATGGTTAGACTCGGTTTCTAACGATTTAAGGTTAAGAGGTATAGAACTAAATGAGGCCACAACACTAGTTGCAAATTGAGGATTGTGGCGACGTTTAGGTACAGAGGCTTGCAGACTGAACACTGAAAGGCATAACAGTCTGTAATGATAATGTATGTATGTATGTAGATCTTGAATAGTGCAGGGTTCACCTAGTCTCCTTCAGACAAGTAGATGTTTGGGATTCTGCATCACGCAGTGAATTAGATCCCACGCTAGTCGTCCTGTCTTGTCCAACCCTCGACGCGTTTCACTATGGATTACATAAAATCAGCTTCATGGTCCGTATCGCACTTCAATAGATTCACAATTAAGTATTTATTTATTTTCCACCTAGTCGATACAATGATTGCTTAAGGCAACTTTTAATGGTCAAAAGTGGTACATGTTTCGTATATTATCAACATCTTCAGCCACATAACACTGTTTAGATGAAAAATATATAAAATTGACAAAGTAATGCTTTAGATGAAGTGTCCTTAAAATTAACATAAGATTGACAAGATTAAAACAAACAAATAACTCAAGAGAAAATATATAAATTATTTCTACAATAGAAAGCAGTCGTCAAGGAAACACTTGTACAATATTCCATAGAGAAATTGTCCTAATAAATATTCTTTTCTTAATAATTCATGAAAAAAGATCAATTTATAAATTAAAAATTATACAATTTATAAGTAATTATCGAAATGAAGAAATCCTGATATCACAGTGCGGCTCTTATTATTAATGTAGATGAAAATATAACTAATTCCTAGTTGTCAAATTTTATTAAGCCTGCTTTCCTTTGGAACAGTAACTCCTGTCATTCTTTCACAGTTTTGCGCCGGGTGTAATATTGATGATGCGTTCTTCCTTGCTCTTGCACCTGAGGAGGTGGAGGAGCGGGGGATATAGGTGTGTCAAGAACTTCCTTGCTGTCACCTATAGCTTCAACTGAGGAGGAATAAGTTGTAGGGCTATCTGTAGGTGGAGAAATTCCAATTCTTTTTTCGTGATCCTTCTCAAGCATTTTCAAATATACTAGAATTTGATAATATAATGGATTCTTATATTCTACAGCCTCATTAAGGTTATCCTTTTTCTTTACAAGTTGGTCTAGATTAATGTACAGGTCTTCATAAGTGTTCATTAAGCTGCCCTTTTTTAACTTTTTTATGATGGTCAGGTCTTGTTCTATGTTGGTAAATTTATGACCTGTGGCAGTCATGTGTGATCCCATTGCTGAGAATCTTCTATGTTTTTCAGCATTCACATGTTCCAAATATGAAGAGAGCTGAATCATCTTGGTGAGTTTTTACAACCAAATGCGCTTTCTGAGGTTCAGTATCGTGTAAGTAGCTACAGAAATAGAAGAGTAAGTACAGATCGTCGGAAAAACACACCTTGCTTTTAATTTCTTCTTCTGCCGCTTCACCCACTCGGGTAGGATTGATATTTTTGTTTGCCATCCTGCAGTAACTTCTATCTTGATTCTATTGACATTATCCACGTCTTTTTTCAACATAGATGCTCCCTGTTCTTTTGGGTAGTCCTTGGTCTGGTTGTCCATCTACAGCAAGCTCCTCCGCTCTATAAGCGACATATTCTTGTGGTCATTGTTGAAGGTAATCATTAATCAAACTGTCTTAAACAGTTTTGTCTCAGTTTCTCTGATATTGGTGTTTCTGTAGGAGATTTTTGTATGGTGTCATGAGTAAGGGCATTGTTGAGTTGGTCAGCTCAGTCAGTATGTTATGCTATGAAGGTGAATCAAATATAAAATGCAGTTATTTTTTACAATTTTATTGGATCTACCAGCAAATACAGAACAGGCACCTAATTTTTCTACATAGTCTCCCGAACAGTTTAACAATAATAAAGGTGTTTTAATTTGTTCCACCTATTCAATACTTATATTTTCACTTATAGTGGTTACATAAATAGATTCTTAGTTACATGTAGTCTCCCGAATGTTACACACGTTTTTGCCATCGAATTGGCAACTTTTTAATGCTATCCTCAAAGAAAGAAGGACGTGTGTGCAGCCAGTTGCACATGTACTCCTCCACCGCTGCATTGTCATGAAATATCTTTCCTTCTAGTTCTTCTTTCAGAGGTCCAAACAAATGATGGTTAACTGGGTGTCAAATCTGGACTGTACGGAGGATGTTCCACAGGTGTCCAATGCATTCCCTCCAGTTTTTACCGTGTTGTGCAGTGCGTGGCCTTGCATTGTTGAGCAGAAGAATAATGTTTTGGATCATTTGCCAGCAACGTTTGTTGCAATTTGCTGTTTTTCTTTCTCATCTGAAAGATAGCAGTAAAAGGCTGCATTCACTGTCCTTTGTTCACGCAGGAAATCCTCCAACAAAATGCCCGCATAGTCCCAAAAAACAGTTCGAAGCAACTTTCCGGCAGAAAGGTGTGTTTTGTCCGTAACTGGCTCAGCTGCACCTGCCACTCGATGATTGCTTCTTTTGACTCCGGGGTGTAATGATGTAGCCAAGTTTCATCAGAAGACACAGTGTGACACACAAAAATCATATCCTTCCTGCTTGTAGCGATTCAGATGCTTAAAGCAAACTTACTAGCGCAAATTTTTTTCTTCCTGGATTAGGAGACAAGGAACCCACCTGACAGACAATTTCCAAAGGTTGAGTTCATCATTGATATCTCCACCAACATCCAGTTAAAGCCCCAACCAATTCCGTTCGCTACCAGAGCATATTGCACATTAGCCCATGAGCCCGCTCCCTCACCCAGTATCTGTTATTCCCATAAGCATCGGTTATTCCCATAAGACCAGTGTATAGTGGCCATCTTGCACATTAGGCCCTGTGGCAGCTCCCTCGCCCAGTATCGCTTATTCCTATAAGACCAGTGTATAATGGCCATCTTGCACATTAGGCCCTGTGACAGCTCCCTCGCCCAGTATCGATTATTTCCATAAGACCAATATATAGTGGCCATCTTGCTCATTAGCCCCTGTGCCAGCTCCCTCGCCCAGTATCGGTTATTCCCATAAGACCAATGTATAGTGGCCATCTTGCACATTAGGCCCTTTGGCAGCTCCCACGCCCAGTATCGGTTATTTCCATAAGACCCATATATAGCGGCCATCTTGCACATTAGCCCCTGTGCCAGCTCCCTCGCTCAGTATCGGTTATTCCCATAAGACCCATGTATAGTGGCCATCTTGCACATTAGCCCGTGTGGCAGCTCCCTTGCTCAGTATCGGTTATTCCCACAAGACTAATGTATAGTGGCCATCTTGTACATTAGCTTCTGTGCCAGCACACTCACCCAGTATCGGTTATTCCCATCAGACCAATGTATAATGGCCATCTTGCACATTAGCCCCTGTGCCAGATCCCTCGCCCAGCATCTATTATTCGTATAAGACCAATGTATAGTGGCCATCTTGCACATTAGCACATGGTTCAGCTCCCTCGCCCAGTATTGGTTATTCCCATAAGATCAATGTATAGTGGCCATCTTGCACATTAGCACGTGTGGTAGCTCCCTCACCCAGTATCAATTATTCCCATAAGACCAATGTATAGTAGCCATTTTGCACATTAGCACCTGTGCCAGCTCCCTTGCTCAGTATCGGTTATGTTCATAAGACCAGTGTATAGTGGCCATCTTGCACAATAGCCTGTGGTTCAGCTCCCTCGCCTAGTATTGGTTATTCCCATAAGACCAATTTATAGTGGCCATCTTGCTCATTAGCACGTGTGGCAGCTCCCTCACCCAATATTGGTTATTTCCATAAGACCAATGTATAGATGCCATCTTGCAAATTAGCTCCTTTGACAGCTCCCTCGTCCAGTATCGGTTATTTCCGTAAGACCAATGTATAGCGGCCATCTTGCACATTAGCCCCTATGCCAGCTCCCTCATCCAGTATCGATTATTCCCATAAGACCAATGTATAGTGGCCATTTGCAAATTAGCCCCTGTGCCAGGTCCCTCGCCCAGTATCGGTTATTTCCGTAAGACCAATGTATGGCAGCCATCTTTCACATTAGCTCCTGTGTCAGCGCTCTCGCCCAGTATCGGTTATTTCCATAAGACCAGTTTATAGCAGCCATTTGCATATTAGCCCCTGTGCCATCTCCCTCGCCCAGCATCTGCTATTCCCATAACACCAGTGTATAGTGGCCATCTTGCACATTAACCCCTATGCCAGCTCCCTCGCCTTGTATTGTTTATTCCCACAAGATTAATGTATAGTGGCAATCTTGCACATTAACCCCTGTGCCAGCTTCCTCGCCCAGTATCGGTTATTCCCATAAGAACAATGTATAGTGGCTATTTTGTACATTAGCCCCTGTGGCAGTTCTCTTGCTCAGTATTCGTTATTCCCACGAGACTAATGTATAGTGGCCATCTTGCACCTTAGCCCCTGTGCCAGCTCCCTTGCCCAGCATCTATTATTCCCATAATACTAATGTATAGTTGCCATCTTTCACATTAAGCCCCTGTGGCAGCTCCCTCATCCAGTATCGCATCTGTTATTTCTGTAAGACCCGTGTATAGTGGCCATCTTGCACATTAGCCCCTATGCCAGTTCCCTTGCCCAGCATCGGTTATTCCCATAAGACCAGTGTTTAGTGACTATCTTGCACATTAGCCCCTGGACCAGCTCTCTCGCCCAGTATCAGTTATTCCTATAAGACCAAAATGTAGTGGCCTTTTTGCACATTAGCTCCTGTGGCAGCTCCCTCATCCAGTATCGCATCTGTTATTTCTGTAAGACCCGTGTATAGTGGCCATCTTGCACATTAGCCCCTATGCCAGCTCCCTCGCCCAGCATCTGTTATTCCCAAAAGACCAGTGTATAGCGGCTATCTTGCATATTTGCCCCTATGCCAGCTCCTTCGCCCAGCGTCTGTTATTCCCATAAGACCAATGTATAGTGGCCATTTTGCACATTAGCCCCCGTGGCAGCTCCCTCGCCCAGTATCGGTTATTCCCACAAGACTAATGTATGGTGGCCATCTTGCACATTAGCCCCTATGCCAGGTCCCTCGCCCAGCATCTGTTATTTCCGTAAGATCAGTGTATAGTGGCCATCTTGTACATTAGCCACTGTGCCAGCTCCCTTGCCCAGTATTGGCTATTCCCATGAGAACATTGTTCAGTGTTCCTGCCATTTTACTCTACTGTATGGCATGATGTGGACGCTGAAGTTATCGTTGTTGAAAACCCTTTTAAGGGGACAACCAATCAATGCACCTGCTTATCTCAGGTGATGCTCTATTTCAGCATCTATCTTAGCATATGTCAGGGGTAAGTTAGGTGTTTGATATCATGCAGGTCTCTTCACTGACAGAACAATACTATCATCTGCATATAGCAGTTTGAAACTGAGGTCAAGATACATTAATGTCAGCCCACGCTCTGCTAAGATTGAGTAAACCACTTTTCTCTTCTTCCTTTCCTTTTGATGTAAGTTCCTGTCCTAGTTGTGGAGGTGCTGTGGCATTTTATTTCAAGCAGCTGCCTGTATTTCAATATCAGTGGGGCCGAACTCTCTTCATGGAACCCCAGGTCCTAACATGTCTTCCTGTTCTTTCACCTTCTCGCACTATGTTATTAGTTTGCACTGAATCTTCTCCAAGGTCTGTTGCGGCCAAGAACAAAATCACCCGTGCTGTTATGCAGCAGTCAAAGTATTTTTATGTATTTTAGTAGACGTCCAGTTAAAGCTAAGGACCATCCAAAAAGCTTGTTGATTTATAGAATTGAAGGCTATCGCAAGATGTACAAGTGCAATGTAAAGAGATTGATTGTTTTTTTGTGTACTTTCCTTGTATTTGTCTGTTGATGAGGATCATATTGGTTGTGTTGTGGTTGGATCTAAACCACACTGGGTTTCTGGCAGACTACTTCCGTGAGTGGTAGCAAATAACAGTATTCAGCTAATTTTTCTCCAGCAATAGAAAGCAGTGCTATCCCTCAATGGTCACAGCATGGAGCCTTGTGTCCCATCTTGAAGATGGTGATGATTAAATCATTTTGTAGGTTAGCAGGAATTTTTTCATCATCATCAGTTCAACAGCCCTTAGTGGTCCCTGGCCTTCTTCAAACGTTTTTGCCTTTTCTCTCTATTTAGAGCCAGCATCTTTAGTTTCAAACTCCCAAGGTTCTTGTCTCACATTCTTCCCACTTTTTCTTGAGTCCTCCAACATTCCTTATTCCTTCTGGTGTGGTATTAGTCATAGACAATAAGTGCCTGACCCATTACAGCCTTCTGATTTTTAAGGCTGTAACAATGTCTTATTCATTAAACAGTTCATATATTTCTACTAAGTTGTGTCATCATCTCCTTACTTCTTGTTTTTCAACTGGCCCTTACATGCTCCTTAAGAAAATCATATGACATCAGCTAATATGCACAAGCATTTTGATCACACATCATTCAAGCTGCCTGCATGTCAATAATGATATTTGGTTTTACTCTACATGATAGAGAAAGCAGGACTCGAATGAGTAATCTTTTGATGAAATGTAAAGAATTTTCTATTTTTCATTTCAAGCGTTGATTGCCTGAGGTATGTTGTTCTAGAACTGCCCTTCTGTTTAGTCTAAAACAATAAACTTGTAATTTTGAAACAAACAAACAAAAAAAACTATCTACATCCTTCTTTAAAAATCAGAATAGGAGTATTACATTGCATTAAGGAAAAAAAATTCAGTACCTTGGCTTGGAACTTGGCAATTTACACCTTATTGTCAAGTATTTCCTCTATTACATGTTGGCTTGAAACTTGTGTTTTTAAAAATATAGAATGAGCTTGTCAATCTGCGATTGCTTAGAGTAGTGTAGTAAGATATACCTAATGATGTCCCCTGTAGTTAATCAGATGTTAGTTGTTCTGAAAATCGTCTCATGTGTTCGGGCTCATGGTCATCCTTGAGGTCTTTTTGGTTCAGAGGGTCCTGGATTCATTTTCTTTCTGGCTCAGTGATTTTAGGTGCATTAACTCCTCTGCCTCCAATACTAGGTGTTACACACACCTCTTCACTCGCGCTCAACACACCACTCTGTACACATGTTGTTGGCTTCAGGAGACTGGACCTCATGTGCAACATATGTCCCTAGTGAGCTGTGGGGAAGATGTTTTATTGTTTAGAGGAAGTACACTGGACATCACTGATCAGAAGAGGAAAACGAAGAGGTCTGAATGAAGGCATCGGCAAAAACAAGGAAAGGTCAAGAAGGGTATGAAAATGAAAGAACCCTAGGCATTGCATATCTAATACCATTGGTGTTGGAAAGGAAAAAAAAAAGTTGAACAAGAGAGGTTGGACTAGAAAGACGGGAGTGAGGAGCTTGAAACAATGCTGCACTCGGATAGGGGATCTGTGGTTGTCAACCCATGCTCCCAAAGTCCTTTTTGTAGTCTCCTCTTACGACAGCCAAGGGATACCGTGGGTATATTCTACCAACCCCATCCACTGGGGGTGAAGAAGTAGCAAGTACTTTGGCTTCCATGAACTACCTTAAGGTAGTGACTTCTCGCTGGACTGTTTTGCTCATTGCAGTGAAAGTTTATTGTATGTACCAGTAGAGATTTTTGTCACCTTTGATTGCTTAAGTATGAACTAAATTGCCTGCGAAGAGAAATACATTTTCATGAAATTGGATATGGTTTTGCCATGACAAACTAATCGACAAAAAGCCAAAATTTGTCTCGGTACAATTTCTTTATTGCATCTATAAAAAACAGTAAAACTCCCATGGCTCTACTGCCCTTGATGGGCCTTAGCCTTCCAAGCAACCGAAGGCCTGCAGATTACAAGGTATGCTTGGTCAGCGTGAAAAATCATCTCTGCCATTATTATTTTTTTTTTTTTCTAGACCAGATATGCTGTGGGATATGGTAGCACCTGAATTGTTCTCACATAGGCTGAGTGGACCTCAAACCAGTCCTTGAGTCCAGGTAAAAATCACTGAGGTGACCGGAAATTGATATCCGGGGCCTCGAGGTAAGAGGCTGACTCACTAGACCAAATTGTTGTTTTATTGCAACCATACTACTTTATTTTGTTACTGTATTGCAGCATTTCTTATTTGTAATTGTATGTTTGTGGTAGGTCATTCATCTATCCTATTTTCAAATAGTATTCATGCTGTAGACTGTCTGGCTGTGGCAGCCTTTGGTAGAGAGAATCCTGGATTCGGTTCCTGATCGATCCGGCGATTTTAACTTTCATTGGTTAATTCGAGTGGCACGGGGGCCGGGGGTGTATGCCGTCTTCATCATTAGACTTTGTCTTGGATAATGCCCCATCCACACAGAAGCGTAGGTCACCTCAAAAGACCTGCACCATGCTTCTCTCGAGGCCACATAGTATGGACTTTATTTTACTTTGGGGGATTATTGTTGCTTAAGTTCCAAGAGCAAACATTTTAGCTTAAGATGGACTTTCCTTCTCAATAGCTAATTAAAATGTTAATAATAAATGAAATGAAATGGTGTGTGGCTTTTAGTGCCGGGATATGTCCGAGGACTTTGGCTCACCAGCTGCAGGTATTTTGTTTTGACCCCCATAGGCGACCTGCGCATCGTGATGAGCTTGAAATGATGATGAAGATGACACATACACCCAGTCCCCATATCAGGGGAATTGACCAATTATGGTTAAAATTCTCGATCCTGCCAGGAATCGAGCCCAGGACCCCTGTGACCAAAGGCCAGTACGCTTACCATTTAGCTATGGAGCTGGACACTAATAAATAAAGTGCAAGGAAGACTTCTTCAAGTTCTTTATTCCTGTTTTGTATGGAATGTATCCTATATTTGGTAATAAGTTTGATGTATAAAACCAAAAAATGATTATTGTGTTCCAGTTTTGAGGACACAAGTTCTGTGTCTAGTGAAGTGTCGGAAACTGCTGGCGATTTCTTCCCAGAAGAGCACCTCCCTGGCCACCTGAATAATAAGGTATGGGAAAAAGAGATGTTTGTGTATTTGATATGTTGTGCTAAATGTGCTGTAGGAAGAACTTTATATTTAGAAGTAATGCGATAGCTGGTTGCAAATACTCACTAGCTTATAGTTAAGGATTACCTGAAATTTTCCCATCATTTGCCATGATACCTTTAAAACATTTTGCTTTATGACAGTTTTCTGCATTTGTGCTAAATACATGTTAATTTTGCTGTTAGTAGGTTCGAATCCCACTATCGGCAGCCCTGAAAATGGTTTTCCGTGGTTTCCCATTTTCACGCCAGGCAAATGCTGGGGCTGTACCTTAATTAAGGCCACGGCCGCTTCCTTCCAACTCCTAGGCCTTTCCTATCCCATCGTCGCCATAAGACCTATCTGTGTCGGTGCGACGTAAAACCCCTAGCAAAAAAAAAAAAAAAAAAAAAAAAATTGCTGTTGTAGCAAGGAAAGCATCTTTTATTTTGAAACAATACAGCTCTCTTATTTTTTTATCTTTGATTTTGTACACTGTTTAAATAACAATATTGGCTCGTACATAAGACAGCCTCACATATAAGATGACTCTGAGTTTTTAGAATGTATTTGCAAGAGGAATTAAATAACTAATGTAATCACAACATAATCAAGCTCTGTTCTAACTAAAATAATTTAATAAGCCATGAAGTAGATCTGAGAACAGAAGTTTTGTATAATGTAAAATATTGTAGGCTTTCCTCTGTTCTGTAACACTGAAAGGGGACCAATTTATTGGTAAGATCGGCTGGTAGGCATGGCACAGTAACAGTGCAATGTAGTAAACACACCACTGAATGCCAAATAATTTGTTTTCACCATTTCAGGATGCCTTAAATTCGGTTACCGGAACTCTTGACGCTCATGCCATCTCCATTGCCTCAACCTTGTGATACAAATTTGTTTCTAGTAACAAGCGTAGCTCCCTCTGCGGGTCAGTGGTAGAGTATTGGCCTCTGGTTCCCAACATCTTGAGTTCAAACCTGCATGAGGTGGTCGGATTTCTGAAAGGCAGAAGAAAGTCCATTTGGCACTCCATGTCATATGATGTTGGCATGTGAAAGATCTCTTGGGGCTCATTTGCTGTTTACCCGGCAAAATAACTCTGGCGACACATTTGCTGTTTACCTAACAACGTGACTCTGGGGACACATTTGCTGTTTACCTAACAAAGTGACTCTGGAGACACATTTGATGTTTACCTAACAGTGACTCTGGAGACACATTTGCTGTTTACCCAGCAGATAACTCTGGAGACACATTTGCTGTTTACCCAGCAGATAACTCTGGAGACACATTAGCTGTTTACCCAACAAAATAACTCTGGGGACACATTTGCTGTTTAGCTAACAAAGTGACTCTAGGGGCACATTTGCTGTTTACCCAGCAAAATAACTCTGGGGACACATTTGCTATTTATCCAGCCATTAACTATGGGGACACATTTGCTGTTTACCCAACAAAATAACTCTAGGGACACATTTGCTGTTTACCTAACAAAGTGACCCTAGAAACACATTTGCTGTTTACCCAGCAGATAACTCTGGGAACACATTTGCTGTTTTCCTAACAAAGTGACTCTGGGGACACATTTGCTGTTTACCTAATAAAGTGACCCGAGGGACACATTTGCTGTTTACCTAACAAAGTGACTCAAGGGACACATGTGCTGTTTACCTAACAAAGTGACTCTGGGGACACATTTGCTGTTTACCTATCAGTGACTCTAGGGACACATTTGCTGTTTACCTAACAAAGTGACTCTAGGGACACATTTGCTGTTTACCTAACAAAGTGACTCTAGGGACACATTTGCTGTTTACCCAACAAAGTGACTCCAGGGCACATTTGCTGTTTACCCAGCAAAATAACTCTGGAAACACATTTGCTGTTTACCTAACAAAGTGACTCGAGGGACACATTTGCTGTTTACCTAACAAAGTGACTCGAGGGACACATTTGCTGTTTACCTAACAAAGTGACTCGAGGGACACATTTGCTGTTTATTCAGCAAAATTAATTAAAACTCTGCCATAGATCACCCAGCAGAGATCCATTTCTCTGCCATCTGGGCAGAGTAAAGTGAAATGTTGAAATTGACTCGTAGGCATCTGGTGTCAAATCAGAATGCCTTCACATGGTAGGCCATATTATTATTATTATTATTATTATTATTATTATTATTATTATTAAACATAACTGTGTAGCATTTGTGGATGATCTTGCAGTAATTGCAAATAATATATAAGACTCTAAGTTACAAATAGAACTTGAAAAAAAAAATTTGGATTGCAAATTCCATTTGAAAAACAAAATGCCAGACTTCAGAGTTGCAGGTATTCTACTGAACAGTACCAAACAAAGTATGAATTTAAATAAGTTTTGAATATCTTGGTGAAATTATAACTTGGAACTCCAATGAGAGAATATCAATGGAAGCCAGGACGTTTAAATTACAGCAAGCACAATGAATTACCTGGCCAACATACAAGAAGAAATCACTTTCGTTGATTGTCAAATTTCAACATTACTATTCTGTCATTAAGCCTGAAGCAACTTGTGCTAGTGAAACGCTATTTAAATTGAAACACCACATCAACAACAAATAGACTGCAGATGGGTGACTGAAGGATTATCAGAACAATCTTCAATAAAAAGCACCAAGTAGATGGACAATGGAGATTGTTGCCGAATGCAGTGGTATACTGGGAAAGACACAATGAGGAAAAGGAGAATTGCCTTTTCCTGTCAGATCAAGATTAGATGTAACCACGTTATTGAAACAAATACTTTTGGAAATGTAAAACAAAAAATAATTGATTCAAAGAAATCCTAGATGATTTAGAAGAGTTGAATATTATAATGCAATAAATTGTAAATAGAGAAGAGAAGAAGGAAAGGATTCTGAAGAACAAACATTTAAGACTTAAACTAAAAATTTTGCAACGAGTACAATATGTCATATTTGATGAAGAAAGGGCAGCCAGGTTCGAAAGAATGAAGAGGTTTTGGGAGGGGAGGAAGATGTTGAAAGCTTAATTTCCAGTTAATTCTTTGAAGACATAATGTATATGATTTGATTTAAGTGCTCCAATGTGGGCATAAAATATGTAAATTTATTATTATTATTATTATTATTTAGTTACAGGCCTATCAATTTTGTTAAATTTTCGTGTCTTTTCTCCTCTGAATACTTTTCTTGGTGTGCGGACATTCTCACATTTTCTGTGTCTTTCTGCCAACATCATATATTACACCCAGAAACACTAAACTTCATCACAGCCTGTATATTATTAGCAATTTTTTACCTCTCGTGAAATTCTAGTTTGAAGTTTATATCTTAATTTTTCCTGTCTCCTTTACTTAACTGATGCAATGAAGATACTTTCCTTTCCACATGATCCACCATGACTGGAATAATGACTAAAGCTGAATGTATTATTGCGATGAAGCCAAGCAGAGCAACAGTGAGATTGTCTAGAGCTCGAGAAGTGTTGATGATTTTTTCCCCATTTTGTGGCTTATGATTTAATTGTGACCTTGAGCTCAGCTGCAATGAGCATAGTGCTTCCATTGCACAAACCAGTACAGAATTTTGCAAATAGACTTTCTTTTTAAATGTTAGGCTGCCCAGATAAGTTGACTATATAAAATGGTCTTATATTCAGGCTATGCAAAAAACAAGAGAGACAGAATTAGAAATGAGTGCATTAGAAATGACATGCAAGTGACCTGTATGATAGAAGAAAGATGGTTGAGATGGTTTGGGCATGTGCAAAGGATGGAAGAGATTAGAACCCCCAGACAATACTTGGAAATGGCAGTACCTGGAAGGAGACCTGTTGGACGTGCCAGAAGAAGGTGGCTGGACCAAATAAATGCAGACCTTATCGAGAAAGGAACAACACTGCAGGATGTGAAAGGAGAGGAACTTTATAATGACAGGAACCGATGGAGGCATATTGTCCACAAAAGTCCTACCTGGCCCGCTGAAAGGATACCCAAATAATGATGATTCAGGCCAATCTGTGGTACTCCTTCGTACTCTAAGCCTGATTAAAACTTGTTAAATGTAATTTCCTGGAATTTTTGCATTAACAAATTTATATTTTGGATGATTAGGATACAGAGTTTATAAAAGATTTTGATGTTGTTTCATCTTACTATTAGTACCTTAAAACTGAGTTGTAAAATATTTCTATTGAGGCCTCAGCAAAGCAGACTAATTTGCAATCATAGTCAAAAAAATAAAACTCTCGTCAGCTTCATATCGTTTCTTACTTTATCATTACCTTCAAAGTGTTTGATTATGATGATGATACTCCAGGAATTACACGAGCTTGATGCCAGGCTGAGATGATAGTGCGCTAGATTTCTGATGTCTGGGGGTGCTTATAGATATTCAAGTAGATTTACTGGCACATAAAAGTACCTTTGTAGGGCAAAATTCTGGTACTTTGGCTATCTGAAAACCAGAAAATTAGTAGGGTGAAAACCAATATTGTTACACCAAACAAAGTATCAAGTGTTTGTCCCAAGAGTCAGAAACTGAGCACTGCCATTCATTTACCATGAAATCGATATAATTCCTTGTAATAAATCCAAGGAATCAAGTTATTTTTAAAGCTTTCTGATGTAGCATTGTCTTTGTTTCAGAGGTTGGTACAGAGTAGTAGGCCTGGGGGGTGCAACAAGAACCAGACTCACAAGACTGTCTCGCCATCTTTCAATTCGTCTGAGTGTCCTCAAGTCGTTTATCGAGTGGTTGGTTCTCGTTCTCATGCAAAGAAAGCAGACAGCAGCCAACAGACAGACTACAGTGCCTTCAGGTTAGTTACCTTATGTGGTTATACAAAAATCATCAGCTGGAGATTCATTGTTCGACGTCATGGTTAACATCCGAATGTCTCTAATAGAAAAAGGAACTTTTAGAGACAACTGGTAATTTCGTAGCAATGTATGCATTTTTTCTTTTTCTAAAATTGTAGTTCTCCACTATTCTCATTGTTTTTTGTATCCTTCCGTAGTGAGCCTGAAGCTGACATGTTAACATGCTTGATCATACTATCATCTATAATATGTATTGCGTACCAGTACCCAAAAATGTAATTAATTGTTTCCTTCTCCTTATCCAGCTCCCGCCAGGTTGGAGCATTTGTGGCACTTCACCACCATTCCTCTTTCCTCATTTTGTCTCAGTCCAAGTTTCTTCTTCTTGTACTCCTTTTTATTGAATCGATCCACCTTGTTTTAGGTCTATCTCGCTCTCTTTCCCTCAAACTTTCTTTCCTCCTCCATCTTCTTTACATTTCCAAACCATCTTAGTTTACTCCTATCAATTCTCTCACTTAGGTTCTCTTTTCTGACCTCCTTTCTCACATCTTCATTTCTCACTCTGTCTTTCCTATCATACTTCTGAGATATTTCATTTCATTGGCTTGAATTCTATTCTCCTTCCTACTTGTCATTGTCCAGGACTCTGCCGTGTAGGTCAATGTGGGTGCATAATACATTTTGTACATTATCTCTTTGCACTTCCTTGGTACTTCCTTCTGGTAGAATGCATTGCCCAGTTGCATCCTGTTGTTAATCTCCATGTCCAGCCTTTGCATTAACTCACTCCCTAGGTATTCAAAAGTATCACCAGTTTGTTTATTACTGTGTAAATTATATGTACGGTCTCGAAAGCCAAGAATAACGGCTGAGAGGATTCGTTGTGCTCAACACACAACACCTCATAATCTGTAGGCCTTCGGGCTGAGCAGCGGTCACTTGGTAGGCCAAGGCCCTTCAAGGGCTGTAGTGCCATGGTGTTTTTTTTTAAGTATATGTAGCTAGCAGTTCCCACGACTCAGCCCACTGTGAGGTCAGAATTAAAGTTGGATTGAATACTGTTGGTTCTCTCACTGCAGTCTCTACATCAGTTATTGTGTAGACAGGGAATTTGTTGTTCTAACAGATAGGGAAGTATGTTCTCTTTTACAGGTTCTTGATATACATTTCCTTTGTCTTGTTCTGCATTCTTCCATTGCATATCTCCTTCGACGAAGTTTCTCCTACAGGGTGAAGCTTAACAATTGTTGGACTAATGCCAATAATGATTTTCACTCTCATCTACGCTTGGAAAAAAATGCATATGGACATTTTTGTAGGAAATTTAATTCTAAATCATGAGTGTAAGCTCCTGTTTTGACAGACCAACAGTTTACCCATTATTTTGATATTTAGTTGATAAATGCAAAAGGGTGATTTTTCCTGGAAAAATGTATGTAAAGTATTTTTTAAGAAATTTGAATTCTAAGTGGACTTGGTTGGGTCTAGGTAGCCGATTCACTTTGAAGGTTCCTGGATGCACAATTTTTCCAACCTGCAAGTTTATTTCTAATGGTGAAAGAATTACTGAAATTACTAGAGTGGTTCTGAGATGAGACCACACAAACTCGCACACTTGATAGTACAAAATGACGAGATATGCTTTACGCCAGCACATAGTGGTTTTCCTGTGGGGAGGGGACTTCACAGTATCCCATCACGTGTTTTATTCCCTGAGCCCAAGTTTTGTTTTGTATGTGCATACATCCCTGCTAGCTGACCTTGTACACGAGCCAGATATCATAGTCATGTTTCAGCTGTTTTTAAGAGTGAGTGGGTGTGTGTTTTTTTGTTCTTTTCTTAATTCTGGAGTTAGTCATAAATCTTCACTCACTCAATTCCCTACTGTTGTTTTCCTAGCCTTTTCTTAAATGATTGCAAAGAAATTGGAAATTTGGAAATTTATTGAACATCCCCCTTGGTAAGTTATTCCAATCGCTAACTCCCCTTCCTATAAACGATTACTTGCCCCAATTTGTCCTCTTGAATTCCAACTTTGTCTTCGTATTGTGATCTTTTCTACTTTTAAAGACACCATTCAAACTTATTCATCTACTAATGTCATTACACGCTATTTCTCCGCTGACAGCTCGGAACATACCACTCAATGTATAATATAACTATTTAAAAGAGTTCATTTTAATCCGCCTTGATCAATACACTCATTAAATGAAAGAAAAACTATTTATTAAACCAAACATGTTTTGGGAAATCTCAACCATTTCCTTCATCAGTGGTCAGATAAATCTATTAAACAATTTCTTTACCTGGCTGGCATACCACTGAGGAAGGGAATGGTTGAGATTTCCCGAAACATGTTTGGTTTAATAAATAGTTTTTCTTTCATTTAATGAGTGTATTGATCAAGCGGATTCAAATAAACTATTTTAAATAGTTATACATTCAGACTAGTCAATATGGATTAAACACAATATTAACCTATCATGGTTAAATTTATTAACATACCACTCAGTCGAGCAGCTCGTCTCCTTTCTCCCAGTTCTTCCCAGCCCAAACATTGCAACTTTTTTGTAACACTACTCTTTTGTCAGAAATCACCCAGAACAAATCGAGCTGCTTTTCCTTGGATTTTTTTCCAGTTCTTGAATCAAGTAATCCTGGTGAGGGCCCCATGCACTGGAACCATACTCTAGTTGGGGTCTTACAACAGACTTATATGCCCTCTCCTTTATATCCTTACTACAACCTCTAAACACCCTCATAATCACGTGCAGAGATCTGTATCCTTTATTTACAGTCCCATTTATGTGATTACCCCAATGAATATCTTTCCTTATATTAACACCATCATCATATTCTAAAGGCTAAGCCTTGTCGTTGCAGCCACAGTTGTCTATCTTGAGCCACAACTCAGCGTAAGGCCGCGTGCACACCGAGCGCGCTTCGCATAGTGTGTCGCGTGTTGCTCAACGTTAAGCGTCACGCTAAACATAACCAGTGCTTTGTTCGTAATCCAGGTGTTCACACCGCCCGCGCTCTGCTGCGCTGAACGCCTGTCTTACAGCTAAGCGAAGCGCCAGACAACGCGCAGTGTTGGTTAATTGCTTAGCGTTACCTAGCTGGTTCTGAATCTATGGAAGAAGAATTTATTCATGCAGTGTTTCAAAGAGAAGAAATATGGAACCCAAAACACAAAAACTATTAAAATGTAACTGTTTTGCAAAATAAGTGGACTTAAGTATCTACAACAGTTGTATCGCATTCCTACAGTAAACATATACAGTAATATTACTTCTACTGTCACACTTTACTGGGCTTAACATTGTGACAGGATGAAATTGGGTATGGATTTTAGTGTCGGAAGTGTCCGAGGAGAAGTTCGGCTTGCCAGGTGCAGGTCTTTTGAATTGACGCCCGTAGATGACCTGCATCATGATGAGGATGAAATGATTATAATTACATACACCCAGCCCCCTTGCCAATACAATTTACTAATTATGATTACAATTCCCGACTCTGCCGGGAATCGAATCCGGGACTCTGTGACCAAAGGCCACTACGGTAACCATTTAGCCATGTAGCCGGACACTTTGTGAACAAGTGCAAATAATCTCCCAGACTCTCTCATATCGGTTTATAATTTTGCCAATGGAGCGTGGTAACATGAAGAATATCACTCTGCAGGCTAGTAGTGGGCTTGGAAGTAAATATTTCTGTTTATTAATTATATTTGTCGCACATTTACTCCACTTTTGTTACGATGATTAATTGTGTATGCTAACTGTAACAATATTGCAAAATACTATTTATAATTATTATATAAAGAGCGTGATTTAGCCGGAAATTTAATTTCCACGTGTTTGCTGCACGGTGCTCCTAGATAATTCGGAAAATTGAATTTCTCCCAATACTTCTCTGCCACTTGACGCCATATTTAAGTTGCAGGGTTTGGAAGGTCAAAGGTATTTTTTGTCATTCTTAAGTAATCATAAAATTTATCGCGATAAAGTCTTGCATCTCTGTGCAAACGATGGAATTCTCTGAAAGTACCGTAATTCGTTCTTCATTAAATTCATGAACCCACTTTCGATTCTTTTTATTTTAAATTTTAGGTAACTGTTATCCATCAGTAAACTGTTTCTAGTGTACTTGGATAACGGCATTAGTTTGTGAGGACCCTAAAGCGCCTCGCAACAAACTAAGCTGAGAGCATGGCGTAGAGTTTTCGGTGTGAACAGCAAGCACGCCTTGCGCTATGCATAGCATTTCACGCTACACGCGACACACTATGCGAAGCGCGCTCGGTGTGCACGCGGCCTTAGTCTTGCACTTCATCTCCAGAAGCAGGTTCTTGAAGTAAGACACTCTGGGTTGTCCTCTTCCTCTTCTTCCAGCAATTCTTCCTTCAGTGATATTACAAAAGAACTCCACATGCCGCAGAATGTGACCAATAAATTTAATTTTCCGTTTTTCAATTTCAGTTATCAGATTCCATTCTTCTCTTATCTCTCTAAGGACTTCGGTATTGCTCTTCATTTCAGTCCAACTTATCCTCTGCATTCTTCTCCAGATCCACATTTCAACTGCCTCTAGTTTTTCTTTTCTTGCATTCCTAATGGCCAGCTTTCGCAACCATACAGAAGCACGCTCCACAAAGGCTTTCCGAGTTTGAATATCTATATGTACTTACAATGCTTCCAATAAGGAACTTTCACCCCATCAACACAGTAATTGACACTGAGAAGATTTTTCCTATTTGTGGAACTCACAACCTGACTTTTAACCCCATTTATAATGGTACCATTGCTCATATTATTATTATCATGGCTCATGCATTTTCAATGGTCTTTATGTATGATTCACATCAGCTTGTGAAGTTTCACCAGAAAGATTTCAAGAAAGATTCTGGGTGTAGACTTTCCAAGTCATAAAATAGTCCCTGATCTTTATATAAAAAAATTCAGGAAACAAAAAAAAAAAAAAAAAGCAGTTTAGGTTTCTCACCTAAGAAAAATTAGATGACATTAGTCATTGTTTGGTAAATTCTCCAAAAACATAACTTTGTCTGCACTGTATTTGGGGCTGTTATTGAGTTGATTGTAGTATAATTTTGGTTTATTTTTACCATGCTACGTTGAAATTTACCTAAAAGGCTTGGCCAGATACATACAGAGGTGGATAAACAAGTGGTAACCCAAATAAGATAACAGGAGATCTAAATATTTCTAAATATCACTAAAATTAATTGATAGTACTTAAGAGGTGCACAGGGATTGGGCCAGAAACAAAAAAGCTTTGGACCGAGTGTAATTTAGAAAGAACTAGATTTTGAATTATGGAATGAACATCTTCAATAAAAGTTGAAAACCTCATGCACATAATGAAAGCCATATATATTGTGTCCAGCATGCATATTGTGCAATGCAGTTGAGATGAGCATAACACACAACTGAGCAAAATGAGAGGGGAAAAATGGTCAAACAAGCTTTGAAGTGAACTATGTGGAAGTAAATTATTTGCAAGGATAGAAAGTTAGTCCACAGTACAATATTACTTAAGAATGAAAATTATACATCCTATGAAACTTGCATAGAATAAACAGAGTACAAAATTACAAACTTTCCTGAAACTGCCAGTGCAAATATAAGAGAAAGATTTAGAAGATTGATTATTTGCAGCCAAAATATAGCTTAATAAATAAAAGGACCCACACACACCAGGTCAATATTCAAAAGGAAAAACATAATTATGAAACTGACCAGAGCCTAAATACTACCCTGTGTGATGCTGTCCTTTGTCCTAGTGTGTTTTGTGTCACTTTCGCTTTTATCCTATTGACTTAATTTTAGTTTGTGTTCCGTATTTTAATGTGTTATTTTAACGTCTCTCGTAAATTATGTACTACCAGGCAATGCCTTATTCTTTTGTTTTCCTGTAGATTTTCTTATTTTATTAGAAAATAAGGTATTGCGTATTAGATCCACTGATTGTTTTAATCCCACCCTCATTTTTCCCCATCATTTTTTTTTAAACTCTAGTCAGTGGATAAGTTTTTTAATATTTTAACATCATCTCTCATGTCGTTTATCTCGTTCCATTAGGGGCCGATGACCTTCGCTTTTAGGCCCCTTTAAACAACAAGCATCATCATCATCATCATCAAATACTATCCTAGGAAAGAGAATTTTCACATGGCCAGGCATCACTAGGTTGGTGAATAAGTAGACCCACACGGGAATGTTGATTAAGTAGAAGTGGGTTAATAGTTCATACATATATACATTACATAAATTATCATTATAGACTGTTATGCCTTTCAGCGTTCAGTCTGCAATGCTCTGTGAATTTACTAAATGTAGCCACAATCCTCGATTTGCAACTAGTGTTGTGGCCTCATTTAGTTCTATACCTCTTATCTTTAAATCATTAGAAACCGAGTCTAACCATCGTCATCTTGGTCTACCTCTACTTCTCTTACCCTCCATAGCAGAGTCCATTATTCTCCTAGGTAACCTATCCTTCGCCATTCGCCTCACATGACTCCACCACTGAAGCCGGTTTATGCGTACAGCTAAATTAGCTTTTATCTCCTCATTCCGAGTACCATCCTGCCATTGTTCCCACCTGTTTGTACCAGCAATCATTCTTGCTACTTTCATGTCTGTTACTTCTAACTTATGAATAAGATATCCTGAGTCCAACCAGCTTTCACTCCCGTAAAGCAAAGTTGGTCTGAAAACAGACCGATGTAACGATACTTTCGTCTGGGAGCTGACTTCCTTCTTACAGAATACTGTTGATCGCGACTGTGAGCTCACTGCATTAGCTTTACGACAACTTGATTCAATCTCACTTACTATATTACCATCCTGGGAGAATACACAACCTAAATACTTGAAATTATCGACCTGTTCTAGCTTTGTATCACCAATCTGACATTCAATTCTGTTGAATTTCTTACCTACTGACATCAGTTTAGTCTTCGAGAGGCAATTTTCATACCATACTCATTGCACCTATTTTCAAGTTCCAAGATATTACACTGCAGGCTTTTGGCACAATCTGCCATTAAGACCAAGTTGTCAGCATAGGCCAGACTGCTTATTACATTTCCACCTAACTGAATCCCTCCCTGCCATTTTATTCCTTTCAGTAGATGATCCATGTAAACTACGAACAGCAAAGGTGAAAGATTACAGCCTGAACCAAGAACTCATTCTACCATCAATTCTCACTGAAGCCCAATTGTCAACATAAATACCTTTGATTGATTTTAATAATCTACCTTTAATTCCATAGTCCTCCAGTATAGCGAACATCTTCTCCCTCGGTACCCTGTCGTATGCTTTCTCTAGATCTACGAAACATAAACACAACTGCCTATTCCTCTCGTAGCATTTATCAATTACCTGGCGCATACTGAAAATCTGATCCTGACAGCCTCTCTGTGGTCTGAAACCACACTGGGTTTCATCCAACTTCCTCTCAACGACTGATCGCACCCTCCCTTCCAAGATGCCAGTGAATACTTTGCCTGGTATACTAATCAATGAGATACCTCGATAGTTGTTGCAATCCTTCCTGTTCCCTTGCTTATAGATAGGTGCAATTACTGCTTTTGTCCAATCTGAAGGTACCTTACCAACACTCCATGCTAATTTTACTACTCTATGAAGCCATTTCATCCCTGCCTTCCCACTATACTTCACCATTTCAGGTCTAATTTCATCTATTCCTGCTGCCTTATGACAATGGAGTTTATTTACCATCCTTTCCACTTCATCTAGCATAATTTCACCAACATCATTTTCCTCCTCCTCATGAGCTTGGCTGTTCGCAACACCACAAGGATGATTTCCTTTTACATTGAGAAGATGTTCAAAATATTCCCTCCACCTCTCCAGTGATTCCCTGGGATCTATTGTGAGTTCACCTGAATTACTCAAAACACTGTTCATTTCCTTTTTCCCTCCCTTCCTACGATTCTTTATTACTGTCCAGAAAGGTTTCCCTGCTGCTTGACCTAGCCTTTCCAGGTTGTTACCAAAATCTTCCCATGACTTCTTTTTGGATTCAACAACTATTTGTTTCGCTCTGTTTCTTTCATCTACGTACAAATCCCTGTCTGCCTCGGCCCTTGTTTGGAGCCATTTCTGATAAGCCTTCTTTTTACGTTTACAAGCTGCTCTCACTTCATCATTCCACCAAGATGTTCGCCTTTTCCCATCTTTACACACAGTTGTTCCTAGGCATTCCCTTGCTGTTTCTAATACAGCATCCCTGTATGCCACCCATTCACTTTCTATATCCTGAACCTGCTTACTGTCTACTGTTCGAAACTTCTCACCAATCATATCCTTGTACTTTTGTCTAATTTCCTCGTCCTGGAGATTTTCTACCCTTATTCGTTTGCAGACAGATTTCACTTTCTCTTCCCTAGGCCTAGAGATACTTAGTTCACTACAGATCAGATAGGGGTCTGTATCATCGAAAAATCTCCGGAAAACTTGTACATTCCTAACAGATTTCCTGAATTCAAAGTCGGTTAAGATATAGTCTATTATGGATCTGGTACCCCTAGCCTCCCATGTGTAGCGGTGAATAGCCTTATGCTTGAAGAATGTATTCGTAACAGCTAAACCCATACTAGCACAGAAGTCCAGCAAACGCTTCCCATTCCCATTAGCTTCCATATCTTCCCCACATTTACCAATCACCCTTTCGTATCCTTCAGTTCTATTCCCAACTCTCGCATTGAAATCGCCCATTAGCACTATTCTATCCTTGCTGTTGACCCTGACAACGATGTCACTCAATGCTTCATAAAACTTGTCCACTTCATCCTCATCTGCACCCTCACATGGTGAATACACGGACACAATTCTAGTCCTAATTCCTGCAACTGACAAATCTACCCACATCATTCGCTCATTTACGTGCCTAACAGAAACTGTGTTGCGTGCAATGGTATTCCTGATAAAGAGCCCTACCCCAGACTCTGCCCTTCCCTTTCTAACACCCGTCAAGTACACTTTATAATCTCCTATCTCTTCCTCGTTATCTCCCCTTACCCGAATATCACTTACTCCTAACACATCCAGATGCATCCTTTTTTCTGACTCAGCCAGTTCTACTTTCTTTCTTCCATAAGCCCCATTAATATTGATAGCTCCCCATCAAATTCCATTTTGTTCGCCAAGTTGTTTCCAAGGAGTCCCTCACCTGTAAAATGGGAGTGGGACTCCGATACTCCCATAGGTCCGAGGCTTGCTTAAAGCGTTCTGAGCTCGGTACATTCATGAAGCAGGATGCTACCCTACTTGCACATAGTCCAAGTGAGGATCTCTCCTCTAACGAGTTGTGGACCACCGGTGAATTGTATAGTCCTAGCCGCCTGAGCACAAGGAGGGCCACGACTCAGAATATGTCCGAGATGCCCACTCCCATTCCATAGCGACTGGTATCCCGACTCTCAGGACCACATACTAGGCCACTCAGCCGTTGCCCATGGTTCACGAACTAGGACGTGACTACAGTAATCCACAAACATGAACCAATAGTTCAAAGGAACAAAAATTATTAAGGCATTTGTACTTAATTGCCAAACTGGGGGTAATTGATGTTTCATCAAGAAGAAATATCACCAAAAAACACTGATTAATCTGGTTGACAGAATCTAGAATAGACGCAGTACAATTCCTGTAAATGTATATATCAAAGTTTCACTGAGTAACTCTAAGCCTAACAGCATAACACTTTCTCGAGAAGGGAGTCTGGCTATCGCAGACAATTTTCAGGAAAACAACACAGTGTATGTGTGTTAACTTTGTGTCCAAAGGAGGAGAGATGAACTTAAACTCACTTGTTTAACGTATAACTCCATCAGCATTCTCCACTGGTCAACATATCTGTTACAGATTATAATTGCCAATAGGATCATAGCACTAAAACACCTGTGTCCACATTCAATTCTCTTCAAAAGGTACTTCGGCTGCAATATTCTTACTGGTGGAACGGCATGATGATAATAAAAATTCCCGTTCAGGGAAAAGCTCTCTCTGCCGCTCTCGCTTACTGACTGCTGATGCATGATGGGGATGGCAAGCAGAGAGGCTAGCAGTGTATATAATGTAGGGTGTAGGTGAGCAGACCATTGCACAATGGGGAAAGAGAGCCCTGTGCATAGAAGGATCCAGAAGTTTGCAACGTAGACAGCCTGGGAGAGCTGTCACAAGTCGCAGAAGAGAGGACAAATTGCAGGACGAGAAACATCTAGTAGGGGATAACAAGAGCTTGCTGTTGCACATCATCTTGCACAAGGGGGAATTTTATATACAGCATGTCAGTGCAAAAGGCTACTAAATAATTACACTTAAAGTGATATAAAATGAGTGTGGCACATACTCTTCAACCAGTTGACCCTGTACATACAAGGTGTGTTCAAAAAGGAAACTAAGTTTTGAAATAGTGCACCAACTGGCAGAGGGAACACTCTGCAGCTACTGATTACATGTAATGGCAGGTTTATAGAGCGTTCCAACCTTAAATTGCAGTACAGCAGTAATGGGATAATTCCGTCTCTTTCCTTCTCCCATGTTTTGCGTTTAGCGCTGTACTACTCTAATGCAGCGGGTTTGCCAAATATCCGTAAATTAGAATGTTATCGGTTAAAATGGGTGAATATCGTGTTATGTACAGAATTTTAAGGCGCATATGATGCCGTTAACAAAAAAAATGTAAAAAAATTAATTTAGTGTGAAAATGGTAATATAATGGAAAGTTACGCCAAATGCAAAATCTTAATTGCATATAACTTATCATGTCATAACTCCTATTTTATATTCATGATTTTCCTAATTTTCTCACTGCTGGTAAAGAAACATTTCAGCTCGATGTAGAGAGGTTTATTTTTAAATTTAAGTGATAACAAAATGCAGTATATGCGTTTATTTTCAGTCATGTTCAGGGATTTTTATGTGCAGACACGAAAAACTCAGTCGCTGGCCAGCGTCTTTCCTATTGAATTTGCATGGGGGGTCAAAGCGAGGCAAATGAACTTCAGATATGGAAGTTATTTTTAAAACAATCCCGAAGTTTTTATCTTGCTTAGTTCTTAATTTGTGACAGGAAGAATGTCTTCTTGAATTTTGGTTTCGCGCCTGACTCGGCTGGCTGTCTGTCTGGCTGGCTGAAGTACCGGTAGTGATCTCCCAAACATGCGCTTTTAACATTTCCAGACACTTTACAATGGCGAAAAATGAAAGTGAAAATGAAAATGAAAGGGGGGTTGGAATAATTTACATAATATGAGTTGAAAAAATGCTAAAAAACATGAAAATGGTAATATAATGGAAAGTTACGCCAAATGCAAAATCTTAATTGCATATAACTTATCATGTCATAACTCCTATTTTATATTCATGATTAAATACATATTAGTGACATATGTACAATTCTTGAGGACAAGTGTATTTCGTTTGTGTGGTTCGGGAGTTCGTTCTCGTGTGTGGGGATCTTAGTTCGAAGAAAAAGTGCAGAAGGATCATGGCGTGGTTAAAGCGAATCAAACGGTCTTCGGATAGGGAGTTATTTTTAAATCATACCTCAAGTCCTTACCTCGTTATCTCTTAATTTATGACAGGGAGAACGTCTCGTTTGTTTACGTTTCACGAGTGACTCAGATGGATGGCCAGTAATGATCTCCCATACATTGAGCTTTTAAATATACTGACAGCCATGTGCAGTGGTGTTCATTTAATCAGTATTATAAGATTGATTAAGTAAAGATCAGTGATAAATGTATAGTTCTTGAGGACAAGTGGACTGTGTTTGTTGTGTTTGTGTAGTCTGTTAAGTTGTGAGTTCGTGCTTGTGCTCGTGCGGGGGTTCTTAGTTCGAAGAAAAAGTGCAGAAGGATGTACAATGAATCATCAAATTAAAAAGAAACGTTCCGTAGGTAAACTCAGGGAAAAGGAACGCAATATTATGAGTGTCCTGGATTATTTCTTAAAGACTATGAATGTGACTAGTGCAGTCAGTGAAACAGCTAAAGCTACAGGTTGTTCCGAAAGAACAATCTATGCTATCAGGAAGGAACACACACATGGTCCTTTGCGAACTCCTGCAAAAAAAAAAAAAACAAAAAAGAGAAGGATGGCAGAAAAATGCAAGGAAAATTAAATATGATGAAATTGTGCGAAGTGGAGTGCGTCGAGTGGTTCACTCTCTTTTATTTACTAACATACCACCGACATTGAACGTGATTTTGAGTCGGGTAAATGAAGAAGATTCTTTGCCACGATTTTCCAAAACTACATTGTATCGCTTCTTACATGATATAGGCTTCCGCTATTTAAGACGGGGTAATAAAGCGGCTTTCATTGAAACCGATGAAATTCTTAATTGGAGGCACAGATATCTCAGGGAGATAACACGTTTGAGGGCACAAAATAAAGCTATAATTTACACAGTTGAATCGTGGGTAAATATTGGGCAGACAGTGACAAAAGAATGGAAGGATACGACAGTGAAAAGTGCACGGCAGGCTGTCATTGAAGGGTGAGTTCGGGACTTAGGCCACCTAAAAGCCGAGGACCGCGATTCGCCTTAGTCCACGCGGGTAATGAACATGGTTTTGTTCCAAATGCTGAACTAACATTTTTATGCCATAAAAACACGGCGGACGCCCACGAGGAAATGGCTGGTGAAATTTACGAGAAGTGGTTTTCGGAACAACTGTTGTCGAACACTCCCGAAGGTGCGTGATCGTGCTGGATAATGCCGCTTATCATTCCCGTAAGTTGGAACCTTTGCCGGTGACTTCTTGGCGAAAAGATGACATCGTACAGTGGTCACGTAAAAAGCAAATATCTTATGAGGACGGGATGCTCAAGCGAGAATTGTTGCACATCGCTTCTCAGCATAGGGTTCTGTATGATAAGCAGAGAATAGATGAAATGGCAAAAGCGGCAGGTCGGCAGGTTCTACGTCTCCCGCCTTATCACTGCGAGTTAAACCCTATTGAGATGGTGTGGTCTCAGGTGAAAAACTACATCCGGTATCACAACGTATCATTCAAGAAAAATGATATGGAAAATGTAATAACCGCTGCATATAAGAACATTACAGTGGACAGTTGGGCAAATTACGTGAACGAAGTAAAGAAAAATGAAGGAGATTTGTGGAAAGCAGATGAATTACAGGACGATGTCGACGATGAACAGTTTTTAATAAGACTTTCTTCATCTTCCGGATCATCCTCAAGTTCATCTCCCGAACCCAGTTCATCCAAAGCAAGAACATCAGGCCTTGCAGTAATGATAGAAGGTGTACGTCCATTATCTGAGGGCAACGACAGTGATTAAGGTATGTTGTATTTATTTTACCATGCTACAAATATCAATTTATGAATGAATGAACTTAAAATTACAAAATTACAAACAAAAAATGTGGAACTGTGACGCACTGTTTGAGTCACACTCGAGCGTTATCTTCACGAGTCGATTTCGCAACAGCGCGCTCCATTTATGCTGTACTGCAATTTAAGGTTGGAACGCTCTATAGACAACAAACTGCCATTTGGGCATTTCGCTCTGACAGGTAGTTGGTGAGCTGCTGAAATGTGCATGTGCACAAGCTGTTCGTCGGATTAGTGTCAAATTGACCATGAAGGAGCTCTAAGAACAATGTGTGCTACAAACTTGGAAAAACTTTCACAGAGACATTTCAATAAAATTTTGAGTGACAAACTTGAGATGAGTCATGTCGGTGGAAAACTCATGCCACGTTTGCTGACTGGCGATCAGCAACAGACCCATGTTGAAGTCAGCCAGAAACTGCTTGCCACTGCCAGTGACAAAGAAAACTACCTTAAGAACATCATAGCAGGCATTGAGACGTGGGTTTATGGCTGAGATATTGAAACCAAACCATAGAGGAGATATAGGACAATATGACAAGAGACCTGCACGCCATCCCAGAAAGTGCGTTCTAGGAGGCTTTCCAAAAATGGAAGAAACCATGGGAATCGTATATTGCCAGTAGAGGGGTCTAAAATGTTGTACAATAAGCGATAAAGATGTTGCAGCAGAAGTTGTTTCATTTTTAACCCCCTTCGTAAGTCCATATTTTGTGCGTGGAATCTGGAAAATATATACACTGGACATATACTCAAACTTAATATTCTTCTTGTTTCCATGTCCATGGTTATGTGTGAATACAAAACTGGAGTGCTGTTAAACTTGACTTCATACATGAAGTGCCCCTTCATGATGATAAATCGGTGAATGGTGTGCCATCATTTGTAAAAGAATCATAGGAACAATTTTTTGGAGAATATGTTTTATTCTGTTACTTACGTGAATAACATACAGAGAATTAACTGACAGGGAGCGTGATCTTGCATTTTCTCAATGGTACTTGGCCACTCCTTGCATTGCAAATAATTCCTGAGAGAAATTCACAAAGTGTTTCTTTAGAATAGTTATTAGAAGGGATTCATAGCCCTGTTGGTCCCCCAATTTATCTTTTTTGATTGTTATTTTAGGGATAAATTTAAAAAAATGTTTTGTACAAGAGGAATCTGCACACCGTACAAGAAGTGAGACATAATGCTCATTTCAACTGCATTTTACTGTGTGCACACTGGACACAATATATACGGCTTTCATTATTGCCGAAATTCCTCAACATGAACTACAGCGATTGATGAATAATATTTCATAACTAGGTGCCAAAAATGTGTGCAGAGAGAAGGCGGACAGTTTCAACATCACCTTTTATAATTTGGTAAATAATGAACTTAAGAAATTGTTGATGTTTCTGTTGTATGGTTTACCTTCTTGCCTCTGACCTCGACAAGCGCGTGGCAAACGAGCGTGCACTTGTCCATAGTAAAAAGTGTATCTGATCACCCATATTGCATCGCAGAATATGATCCTGATTTTGATCTACCTGGGACAGCCTGGTCAACACATAACCGCATATGGACCAAATATGGAGTATGTGGGAGACCTGTTCAGATAGAAGAAAATTTCTCCGTAGTATGAATGTGGGGCTGATATACAGACTGTTCAGATCATCACTTGGGCATGTTTTATATATGCTTTTGCAGGGGAATGGAAAGAGGTCTTCCTTTTAACACCTCAGGCAACTGAATATGTAGTTCGCTTATTTTATTATGCATTTAGTATAATGAAAAGTCATATGCTTAATAATAGTATTGCCCCCATTTTTCCCGAGCTAAGCCCAGCCACCGAGCGAGAAATCCCGAGGTGGACCGTTCGATCGTTGGCTATCACTTTCTAGAGGCATTTAAGGGAAGTTAAGGGTTGATGACCAAGCAAGATAAAAAGAAATGTTAAAACAACACTCTGACATTTATTCACATAAGCAAATAATAAATGAAAATATTCTTAATGATATTCTTTTTTTTTTTTTTTTACATAGAACTTCCATAATATTGTATTTCTTCCTCGATTTTGAGTGACACGTGTTCTTAATCTCCAGCCTTACTGTGCTGTAATAAAAACCAAAGAAAAATTAGGCCTCTTGCCTTACCAAATCAAAATATTTGATTGAAAGAATTAAAAAAAAATTAACATAGAGGTTCATAAAATAATTAAACAACTGTCTTGCTAATGAGGGTTTTACAATAAATGTGTTCAAAGCTTTACCAATTCAGAGTAGTCTCAACACGTGGTTTTAAGATGAACTCAACTAAATTTATCATTTACAGTGTTTAATATTAGTCAATGACACCAACATGAACTTCAGTAGAAAATGAAAATTGATTTCAAAATTCTCAAAATTAATTAATTATTATTCTGGTTATTATTATTATTATTAATCTCTCATCATTTAATTAACCTATGCTTCACTGTCACACGATCATGTTCTCATTAATTTCCACTGCATCATTTACCTAACGATCGTCATTAGCATTCCAGAATAATTATTTTCCAATTAATTATTAATGACTCGGTTTCACCATAACTCAAAGTAATCATGCGGCTAACGAACTTCTACTTCTGATCTTTGTATTGCATTTCCATTCAAATTAATCTTAAAATATTTCAAAGTTCAACTATAAATGTGTCAGAAATTTACGTTATCCACGTGTGAGCTAGTTAAATAAATTTTATTTACAAATCGAGTGCCTTCGTAAGATAACGAGATGATCTTTCCTTTTAAATCTCGCTAATGAAGAAAATAAATCCTTTTCTAGTCTTCCTCGACGTAAGTTGATCAAATTTTCCCTTAAGGGCATGAAAATTACTTCTTAAGGCAGCACACAACGATGAATGTAATCTGCGTCGCAGCAAGTGCACGACCAGATCAAATTAAATTGGACCAACATGATACAAGAGAAATATGTGTATTTACATACACACACACATTCACACTAGGAAACACGTATTTTATGTACGTTATTTATATCGAATCCTGTTTTGGCAAGTTTATTCATGATTTTTATGAGTGGTCAGGTCACGTAATGTCTAGCAGAAATAATCTGTGTACTGAAATTATTCTTCATTAATGGTGACTAGTGATCGAAGTCATGGGTATCACTTGGTAGAAACACATTTCACATATTGATGGGAGTTCATCTAACTCTTCAAATTATAATGGAAGATTCTAGTAAAATCCATAAGCACTACCATCGCTTGGGCTACAGGTTGAAGCTATCGCGAGCGTGAGCCTTAATCGTATTATATTTATTCCCTACCTGTGAAATACACTCGCAACACTTACTCCAATAATTATAATCTATCTTGCGCTCCCAATACACAAGAATAAGTCAAATATTGTCTTTAAATCATCAATCGCTCAATTATACAACAAATATCCTTCAGGATTGGTCATATTCCAGACCCTTCATGAACAGAGCACATTCAGTCTCACATATAAGGACTCTACTGTAAATTTATGGCTCACGAGCGTTTAATTCTGTTTTATCCGATCTTTAGACAATATTATTATTATTTAAGTGATTATTACATCCACTGATCCTCGTGGAATATCATAAAATTAGATGACTTCATCATAAATACAACAAGTGATCTTGAAAGACACTAGGTTCGACCCTATTCACTCAAAATGTACACGCCAATTTCAGTCCAATAACTTTAAACATTACAAGGGAAGTAGATTTATCGTGTGGTCAGTGATTTTTAAATATTAAGCTCCTAAGCATGGGAAATCATTCAAAGACAACCTACATGTCTACTCTAACAGATTCAAAATTTCATTCACACGTACCTAGTCTACCACGACACCTTAAGAAGTGGAAAAATGAAATGTTTCTAACTACAACAAACTAATAGATCTACGACTTAAAGAAGAAAGACCTCTAGTTGTACAAAAGGTGAGACAGATAAATTAAATTAAAAGGTACTCAAGTTTTAGATGGAGTTCGATCCCCGTCGACAGTCAATTATTCCAGCATTTTCCTCCGGTCAGTCTCCTTCCAATTACCAGATACGCCTCACATTTTACAGCTCATTGGAGGCTTTGTAGCAGGTGTCCCTCGATGAAGTTGTGTTATAGGTGGTTATGGAATTGTCCATCTTGAGGTGTTCAGCTTCTAAGACGACTTCTGTAGAATTCCGGTCACAAGCTGTAACTGAGATGACAAGATTAAGTATTTGCACAAGCACACGTCGAACGTTAATAACTCGTCTACACAGTCACACTTAACTTGGTTCTTAATGCGTGTTTTACTCCATAGGAATCCGCTAATTATCTCGCTAAATTCTGGCAGAACGGGCGTTGACTTGAACTGGAAATAATTTCTCCACGTGGTCGGATAACGTAGCGTCGCACATCCAAGACTAGAGTTCAGAATAGCAGCACAGCGAAGAATATTCAGAAAGAGAGCAATACAGCGAAGGATATTCAGAGAGAGCAATTTACTCGTAACAAGGCCTTTTTATCTTATCGGCCTGGGAGGTGTGATCTTCAACGAGAATGATAATTGGCTGATGGTCTCATTTAATTGGCTCAGATTATTCCAGATTCAGAATGTGAGTTGCGCGCGTGCGGCGGTGGTCACGTGATTTGCTTCGACCTTGGCACGGTCCGGGCCATGTATCACCCCTCTGAATGACGAAAAAAACTCGTTCTTAGCTCGCCACTACTTCCCCAATGACACATTGCAGTTCCAAGCAGACAATAAAACTTTTAATTTCCAATTGTTGAAAATATACACAATATCGCCAATTTTAACGGGGACATCTCTCCCCTGGTTGGAGTATAATTTCGTTAGCAGATGAAATTATAACATAACAGTGTCCACTTCTATTGTTCCGGAAAATTGGCTGATAAATCACATGGTAGTAACGTAGTTGATCTCGCGACAGGTGTCCGTCCTCCTCGAGACTTGGAGTTCTTCGTTCCGCTCCTTGCATCCAGTAGCCTAGTCTCTCCACAAGTTTTGTTTCCATCTTCAATAACTAATTTTCCCTTTTAGTAGATGGTTACACGGTGTCAGTTAATGGTGTAGGTGTTCGGTAGAGTCTTAAATTAGCGGTGTTGTGGACAGCTTCGTAAGATTTGTCCAGACTTTGTATTTTATAAGAATTATTGCCAAATACTTTAATAATCTTGTAGGGTCCCACAAACAGTGGTGCAAATTTCGCATAAAATATGCTCGTCGGCTCGGACACAGCAGGTCTCCTCAATAATACATATTCATTTAATCGGAGAGGCCGGTGAAATTTTCTCCCTTGAACCCTTCGGTTACGCCTCTCAGCGTGGTGTTTCAATGATTCCGTTGCCTTTTCAATGTTTTCCTGGGGAGTAGGTCTCACGGTACCAGGACATTGAATGATGTGGTCCCAAGATCTCACAGGGTAATTATTAAAATGAAGCACTGATGGAATTTGGGAGGTTGCTTCGTGAACAGTGCCATTAGAACACTCCATGATAATTGGAAGTACGTCTACCCATTTCCAATGAGCATTCCCACAAAATATTCTACCGAACTTGGCCAGCTCTTGCATTACACGTTCCGCTGGATTACTGGACGGATGTCTCTCGGAATTTAGGACATGTTTGATGCCCAGTTGGGTCATGGCTTGCTTGAATTCGGCCGAGGTGAATTGTGGTCCGTGATCCGTTAATATAGCCATAGGCTTTCCCATGTGAGGAATTATATTCCGGGTGATTCTCCATAGAACGGCTTTAGTAGTGGCCTTCTGGATTGGATACAACGTTACGTACTTGGAAAATACATCGATGGTCACAACCACATGACGATTTCCTCTCTTAGAAGTTGGAATTTGACCGAACAGGTCCATTGCATAGAGTTCTTTCGGAGCTGATGGCAAAATAGGAATGGGACTTTGCTGTAACAAATGAGAACTTGGTTTGACTCTCTGACAAGTGTCACACGTCCTGATGACATCATTTACAAAAGTTCTCAATCCTTCCCATGTGAATGATTCCAACATCGTGGCAACAGTCTTATCCACTCCACCATGACCTGTAATCCTATGGACGTGCCAAGTAAGAAGTTCCCGTAGCTTCGGTGGAATAACAGCTCGTAATTTCGTCTTGGCGGAGTCAATAAACTTATACAGGATTCCATTGACATAGCGGAAATTTTTAGCTTGCCTCCTTATTTTCCTAAATCCTGGCTCATCTGGAGTAAGCTTGTCTTCAAGACAGTCAATGATAGGCCGTAACTTAAGGTCCCGTTTCTGTGCCTGTCGAAGGTAACCAAGTTTGCGTAGGAACTCGTGGTCTTCCTGTATTAATGCTATCTGATGTATCGTTGCGACTTCAGAGTTAGGATTTCGACTTAAGCAGTCGGCTAACAAGTTGTTTTTCCCAGAGCAATGTTCTAACTGAAGATTAAATTGTTGTACAAAGAGTGTCCATCTGAAGACTCGTTCGGAAGCCATAGTTGTTTTTAACATGAAAGTTAATGCACGATGGTGAGTCCTAACAACAATGGGAAATCCATAAATTAATTTCTGCCAATATTTAAGAGCGTAGACTATGGATAACATTTCTAGTTCAGTTGCGGAGTAATGTCTTTCGTGCTTCCTTATCTTCCTGCTGACGAAAGCCAAGTATGTCCTATTTTCAGGTTTCTCCATATCTTCTTGGAAAAGAACGGCTCCTATCCCAATGTTTGAGGCATCTGTTTGTAGAATGAAGGGCCTAGTAAAATCAGGGTATCCCAACTTAACATTGTTTATGAGCATTTCTTTCGTTTTAGCGAAGGCCTTGTCACATTCGGTGCTCCACTTCCATTTGTTGCCCTTTTTTAAGAGATCCTGCAACAGAGCTACTGTCTGAGTATGGTCGCTTTCTCTTGTCACGTCTGGAATATTCCCAGTTTCTGGTGGGTCTATTTCTGCGTACGGGCGATCGATCACGAGGTGAATCTTGCCCTCCAGGGTTACGTTTCCATGTCCTCCCTTGGTTGACTGGTTTCGATTCCTCCTCCTTATTTGTTGTCACCTGATGGACCTGAGGTTCCGGGTTTCGTCCCTGACGAACTGGTTCCTTGGACGTCATATCTAATTGCCTTAATAACGCCTCAGCCTGGATTGCAGTTTGTGTATTCGAGGCTATCATGATCCTCTGCACATCTGGTGGTAATTGACGTGTGATCAATTTGACCAACTCAGGTTCTGATGGGGGTGAGTCTAGCTCTCGTAATTTCCGTAATTGACTGGAAAGAGAGTCTGCATATCTCGTGGGCGTGGAAGATGCATATTTCCTGGCATATAGCTCCGTCTTGAGGTTATATTGGACGTCGCTATTCCAGTACTTCTCCAGGAATGCTTTCTTGAACCTTCGAAATCGTCAAACGAAAATCGAAACGCAACGAACCAGGTTTGTACTGAATCTTCCAGGAACTTTTCGGTGACTCTTAACTGCCTTTCTGGTGGAATTTTCGCACCGCGAAAGTAATCTTGCAGTTCCCGAATGAAGCCTTTTGGAGTCACGTTTCCTCTGACGTTATTAAATTTCTTGGGCTGGTCTTCGTGGAAGACGAATTATATTGACTATCTGCGTCTGGCCGGTTGTATTTACTTGAGACGTATTTACTGTCGGCTCTGAAGAAATGTCAATCGTATTCGCAGCGCGTGTTCCTACAGTTGCCAGTGGAGTTGACGTCTGACCCATGCCGGTTACACGTTGCTCCAGTAACGCCTGCTTTTCTAGCAATGAGTTAGTGACCTTGCTAGTGTTCTCATTCTGGACCTTCAGGAGGTGCATTTCATGTACAAGCTCCTTGATTCCATCCGTGTACTCCTTTCGTATCTCTTCATTTTCAGTTTTAGACTCGGTAGTGATCTTGTGTATAGCATTCATCAAGGTGGTTTTAATTGTTTTTATTTTGCCCCAACTATCCTCAAGTGACTCGATATAATCCATCCGCTCTGAATTATCAACTTGGGATATCTCGATTTTGTCGAGAATGCCCTTTTCGACTTGTAACTTTTCGTTTAATCCAAGGAATTTCTTTGCCCAAGCCGTTTTAGTAACTTTAAGGTCCTCTGCGTTCGTGTCAATCTTTCCCTCAATATTCAGGGATGATTGTTCGACTTCGCCCTTATATTTGTCAATTCCGGTTAAGATGTCCTGCTGAACGTTCGCCAATCGTTCACTGAATTCATTGGACATGCCCGCCATAGACTTGGCAATATTTTCGTTCACTTCCTTCTTCATGGTAGCAAAATAATTTTTAACTATCACGAGCTCGCTCTGCATTGAGGCTAGCTTGCCGTTAAAAAGTTTAATGTCAGAACATATCTTCCCTAAACCTTCTTCAGTTTGATTTTTAATGTCCGTCAATTTTTCTTCAATGGCTTCCCCGAGAGATTTTTCGAGATTTATTTGTGCGTCACTGAGATCACTGAGTCCTTTCTCTAAGTTCACCTGGCTATTGTTGAGTTCAGAGAGTCCTTTCTCTAAATGCGCCTGATTATCGTTAAGCTTTCGCTCTAAGTTCACCTGGCTATTGTTCAGTTCAGAGAGTCCTTTCTCTAAGTTTTTCTCTAAGTGTGCCTGATTTTCACTAAGTTTTTGTTCTAAGTTTTTCTCTAAGTGTAACTGAGTTTCACTAAGTTTTTGTTCTAAGTTTTTCTCTAAGTTAGTTTGACTAGTATTCAAGTTGGCATTGATCCTCTCCTCCATAGCCAACAACATCTGCCTTAAGTCCTCCATAGTTACAATTATTCATTAAATGGCTATTCTGGTATTGGAAGGATTCTGATCGGGATACTGGAATGTTAGGGATCGAACTGCTCTAATTCACGAAGGCAACGATTTGTCGATATTATGAAAGTTCCGAATTTTCACCAATATCGGTCACAATTATTAATCTAGCTTTAGTTAATTATCATCGCAGCAAATTCGAGTTTCTAATTACCAGCAAGAATTTTTTTCGTAAACAAGATTCATATAAGTTACATTTAACATGTGCTTATGTTAGCCACAAGAATTTGGGCGAATAAATGTGTCAGAGTCAGCCTAATTTAATTGGTCATCTGATCTTGTCAATGTCATAAACACTGGACAGCACAAGATCATTTTCGAGCTTGGATAAGCCAATCTCGGGCCCCACGCTTGGATTAAGCCATCTTAAATGCCCTCATTTTTCCCGAGCTAAGCCCGGCCAGCGAGCGAGAGATCCCGAGGTGGACCGTTCGATCGATGGCTATCACTTTCTAGAGGCATTTAAGGGAAGTTAAGGGTTGATGACCAAACAGGATAAAAAGAAATGTTAAAACAACACTCTGACATTTATTCACATAAGCAAATAATAAATGAAAATATTCTTAATGATATTCTTTTTTTTTTTTTTTTTTTTTTTTTTTTACATAGAACTTCCATAATATTGTATTTCTTCCTCGATTTTGAGTGACACGTGTTCTTAATCTGCAGCCTTACTGTGCTGTAATGAAAACCAAAGAAAAATTAGGCCTCTTGCCTTTCCAAATCAAAATATTTGATTGAAAGAATTTAAAAAAAATTAACATAAAGGTTCATAAAATAATTAAACAACTGTCTTGCTAATGAGGGTTTTACAAAAAATGTGTTCAAAGCTTTACCAATTCAGAGTAGTCTCAACACGTGGTTTTAAGATGAACTCGACTAAATTTATCATTTACAGTGTTTAATATTAGTCAATGACACCAACATGAAATTCAGTAGAAAATGAAAATTGATTTCAAAATTCTCAAAATTAATTAATTATTATTCTGATTATTATTATTATTATTATTATTATTATTATTATTATTATTAATCTCTCATCATTTAATTAACCTATGCTTCACTGTCACACGATCATATTCTCATTAATTTCCACTGCATCATTTACCTAACGATCGTCATTAGCATTCCAGAATAATTATTTTCCAATTAATTATTAATGACTCGGTTTCACCATAACTCAAAGTAATCATGCGGCTAACGAACTTCTACTTCTGATCTTTGTATTGCATTTCCATTCAAATTAATCTTAAAATATTTTAAAGTTCAACTATAAATGTGTCAGAAATTTACGTTATCCACGTGTGAACTAGTTAAATAAATTTTATTTACAAATCGAGTGCCTTCGTAAGATAACGAGATGATCTTTCCTTTTAAATCTCGCTAATGAAGAAAATAAATCCTTTTCTAGTCTTCCTCGACGTAAGTTGATCAAATTTTCCCTTAAGGGTATGAAAATTACTTCTTAAGGCAGCACACAACGATGAATGTAATCTGCGTCGCAGCAAGTGCACGACCAGATCAAATTAAATTGGACCAACATGATACAAGAGAAATATGTGTATTTACATACACACACACATTCACACTAGGAAACACGTATTTTATGTACGTTATTTATATCGAATCCTGTTTTGGCAAGTTTATTCATGATTTTTACGAGTGGTCAGGTCACGTAATATCTAGCAGGAAATAATCTGTGTACTGAAATTATTCTTCATTAATGGTGACTAGTGATCGAAGTCATGGGTATCACTTGGTAGAAACACATTTCACATATCGATGGGAGTTCATCTAACTCTTGAAATTATAATGGAAGATTCTAGTAAAATCCATAAGCACTACCATCGCTTGGGCTACAGGTTGAAACTATCGCAAGCGTGAGCCTTAATCGTATTATATTTATTCCCTACCTGTGAAATACACTCGCAACACGTACTCCAATAATTATAATCTATCTTGCGCCCCCAATACACAAGAATAAGTCAAATATCGTCATTAAATCATCAATCGCTCAATTATACAACAAATATCCCTAAGGATTGGTCATATTCCAGACCCTTCATGAACAGAGCACATTCAATCTCACATATAAGGACTCTACTGTAAATTTATGGCTCACGAGCGTTTAATTCTGTTTTATCCGATCTTTAGTCAATATTATTATTATGTAAGTGATTATTACATCCACTGATCCTCGTGGAATATCATAAAATTAGATGACTTCATCATAAATACAACAAGTGATCTTGAAAGACACTAGGTTCGACCCTATTCACTCAAAATGTACACGCCAATTTCAGTCCAATAACTTTAAACATTACAAGGGAAGTAGATTTATCGTGTGGTCAGTGATTTTTAAATATTAAGCTCCTAAGCATGGGAAATCATTCAAAGACAACCTACATGTCTACTCTAACAGATTCAAAATTTCATTCACACGTACCTAGTCTACCACGACACCTTAAGAAGTGGAAAAATGAAATGTTTCTAACTACAACAAACTAATAGATCTACGACTTAAAGAAGAAAGACCTCTAGTTGTACAAAAGGTGAGACAGAAAAATTAAATTAAAAGGTACTCAAGTTTTAGATGGAGTTCAATCCCCGTCGACAGTCAATTATTCCAGCATTTTCCTCCGGTCAGTCTCCTTCCAATTACCAGATACGCCTCACATTTTACAGCTCCATGGAGGCTTTGTAGCAGATGTCCCTCGATGAAGTTGTGTTATAGGTGGTTGTGGAATTGTCCATCTTGAGGTGTTCAGCTTCTAAGACGACTTCTGTAGAATTCCGGTCACAAGCTGTAACTGAGATGACAAGATTAAGTATTTGCACAAGCACACGTCGAACGTTAATAACTCGTCTACACAGTCACACTTAACTTGGTTCTTAATGCGTGTTTTACTCCATAGGAATCCGCTAATTATCTCGCTAAATTCTGGCAGAACGGGCGTCGACTTGAACTGGAAATCATTTCTCCACGTGGTTGGATAACGTAGCGTCGCACATCCAAGACTAGAGTTCAGAATAACAGCACAGCGAAGAATATTCAGAGAGAGAGCAATACAGCGAAGGATATTCAGAGAGAGCAATTTACTCGTAACAAGGCCTTTTTATCTTATCGGCCTGGGAGGTGTGATCTTCAACGAGAACGATAATTGGCTGATGGTCTCATTTAATTGGCTCAGACTATTCCAGATTCAGAATGTGAGTTGCGCGCGTGCGGCGGTGGTCACGTGATTTGCTTCGACCTTGGCACGGTCCGGGCCATGTATCACCCCTCTGAATGACGAAAAGAACTCGTTCTTAGCTCGCCACTACTTCCCCAATGACACATTGCAGTTCCAAGCAGACAATAAAACTTTTAATTTCCAATTGTTGAAAATATGCACAATATCGCCAATTTTAACGGGGACAGTATATACAGTATACGGTAGAATATAAGGTATAGAAATCAGTAACAGGCAAGCCTACAAGTCTAGAATTGTTAACGCCAAGAATTTCCAAAGCAGAGTTAGATCCCACCATGCATGGAAGAAAGGAGACGCGTGTAGGATGAAAGAAGAGGGCATACTGGCCACGGATGAAAGCCTAGAAGTAATGGAAATCAAATTAACATGGTCTTCACAAGGCCTAAATGAAAACTAGTAGTAGTAGTATAGATTGCATGCCCCAAAATATAATTATTTATTACACTAGAACCTCGATAATTCAAAATCTGTTTATTCAAAATACCACCTAATTCGAAGGTCGTCTTGTTCCCGGAAACATGAAGTACTGTTTTGCATTGTTAAATTGTTAATTCGAAATATGGATAATTTTTAATTTGAAGTACAATGTCTGTCCCATTACTGAAATTCAGACTAATAATTCAAAACTGCCTTTACATTAAAAAAATAGTATTTCTGAGAATAATTTAAATTCAAAATTGGTCCGCGTCATGATGGAACACATCTCCCGGAATGTGCTGGGGTAGCTTTCCGTACTTTCACTCACTTCAGTGTGTCTACAGTGTGCTTCATATTTACAAAGTTTGAGTGTAATCTTAATTCTTTTGTATTCAGAATTTTACGAAACTCCACAATATCACATAGCAGGCAGTGTGCAGGGAAGCAGAATCTGCGAACACTGGTGATTGCAAGAGACTATTCTCATTTTAGATCCCGTATTGAAAATCAGTTGAAAGGAGAATAATAAAACTTTGTTTTTCACCTATTCAATACTTAACTAGGATACAAAATTAGGATTTCATCCTTATTTTATTGCAAATTTATTAAAAACGTGGTACATGTTTCACTCTTTTTCTGAGCATCTTCAGCCATATTGTCATCACAAGGTTAATTAGGACATTGATTTTTAATTTGTATACATGATTTGTAATTAGCAAACCTAATACAATTTTTAAGAAACCTGATTAAATATATTTATCTTATATATTACATTGGCTGGCTGTGATTTAGGATATAACAATTATTAACATTGAAATTAAAACTATTACAATATTTCCGTATGTGACGTCAATTAGTCGGTCTAAGTGTAACAGTTTTTCACATTCTATTAAAACTAATAATTTTCTTAAAAGTTTCTTGTTTGAATCATTTTCACTTCATATAAATTTGAGAAATGAACTGTATTACACTCTCAAAACAAATTATGAGATCAGGCGCAGTTATTATTGTGTTCGTTATCATAATATCTGAAACTCTAATGTGTGGTTTATTATAGTTGATGATGTTCCACACTTTGAAATTAACATTTGTTGAAACTTGTTAAATACAACATTTGCTGTTATCTTATTCAAGACTTAAATATCCTGTGTAAGTGAGCATGGCCTAGGTCTGATGGGGACTCTCAAGCTTTATGTTGATAGTTGAATTGTGATTTCTCCCAACTATGCAATGAGCTTGTTGACATATCTGTAAGAAGGGAAAATTTCGTAAGGATATACTATCACTATCAGCCATATTCAGTCGTTTTTACGATGTGGCCTCTTTTAAGTCCAAAGCAAGGTAGGTTTTCATGAGGTCTCTCCATCCGGGACGGTCTTGAGCGATGTTCTGCCAATTGATCCCACTAATCTTCCGGATGTCTTTATTCCATCTGTCCGGTGGTCTTCCCTTAGGTCTCAGATGATCTCTCGGACTCCACTCAAGCACGAGCTTTGTCCACCTACCATCAGTTCTCCGAGCAACATGGCCTGCCCACTGCCATTTTAGGGTAAACGCCCTTTCTAAAATGTCACTGACCTTTGTGACTGAACTGATGTAATCTGCTCTCTTCCTGTCTTTCTTCATGAAGCCTAGCATAAACCGTTCCATAGCTCTTTGGGTTGTTCTGAGTTTTTGCTTAACAAAAACGCTAAGTGTCCAGGTTTCACAACCGTAAGTCAGGTGGCATGTTGGATTTGAAGATTGAAGAATTTCTTCCGTAGGCTTGCCATCCTAGTTTGATACGTCGGAAGTCCCCTTTCGTGTTTACAAGCTGCCCAAGATAGACATACTCGTTGACCTGTTGTAATATCGAGGCCTCACATTAAAGGGTCAACATTTACCCCTAAAACTCCTGCCTATGTATCTGTTAGTGTTCTCGGCTGTTTGTCGTTCTACTAGCAATCCTTATGTTCTATGTGTGGGTACGTAACCGCAGGGAGTGGGGAGAGGAAGTAGCAGTGGGCGGTGTAAGAGGGGGTGTTTGTTCTCTTAGATTGACTATTTATATTGTCAGGAATGAAAATATTCGAAAATTTTTGTCTATTAAGTTTAAATGTTTGTATTAAATTTGGTTATTGTTCAATTAAAGTGTTCTTAACTTTGATTTCATCATTCAAGTTTTTATCTTTGTTGAAGTGTTTATCTAAGTTCATTCATCAGTTTTCCTTTTTCAGTCTTTCTGATTACTTTTAAATCTCTTTCTATAGTCGTAAAATGGTGCCCTTTTACTCATAGCTGAATATTTATTATGTTCAGCAGCATTTACGTGTTCTAGATATCTAGTTATAAAACTTCTGCTAGTTTGGTCTATATATGAAAATCTGCACTCTAAGCAAGTGAAGTTATACATTCCTGAACATTGGTATTGGTTATTATGTGAATTTACTAAATTATGGTTGAAAAAAATATTTCGATTTGTGTTTTGAGTTTTAAATCCAATATTAATTTCTCATTTTTAATAGGATTGGTGATTTGATGTATAGTTGGATTACATTCATACATATCCCACGTCGTTCCATCTTAAGCGATGGGTCGGCAAACGAGGCTTCTCCACCAGTTGCGGTCCCTGAACTTCTCTCCTTCTTCAATGCCTTCCAAAGTATGTCCTCTCTGTTGAATGTCGATCTTCACCATGTCCTTGTACCCGAGTCTTGGTCGCCCTCTTGGTCTTTTGTCTTCAAGTTTTAGATCGTACATTTTTTTGGTAATCAGTTACCACCCATGCGTCGCATATGTCCATACCATCTCAAGAAGATCACCGTTACTGGTTTAGAAGGATCCACCTTTCAATACTTCGTTGTAAGTTGAACTAAAAAGAAGTCAGAACTTGTTTATTGGGACCGGTTTTGACACATTACAAGTGTCATCATCAGCCAAATAGGCTTTAGATTTTGCTTGGTAAGCGTTATCATTTAAAGTTAAAAACTTCATGATCGTTCCTTATTGAATAGAGAAATAAGAATATCACTGTTACTGGTTTAGAAGGATCCACCTATCAGTACTTCGTTGTAAGTTGAACTAAAAAGAAGTCACAACTTGTTTATTGGGACCGGTTTCGACACATTACAAGTGTCATCATCAGCCAAATAGGCTTTAGATTTTGCTTGGTAAGCGTTATCATTTAAAGTTAAAAACTTCATGATCGTTCCGTATTGAATAGAGAAATAACTATTTTGTAAAAGTTGCTACCTGCCTGAATTCTGTGGGAAATTTCCTTATCTATAGAACCAGTATCAGAGATAACACTTCCAAGATATTTGAATTGATGGTTCATCTGTAGCTGTTTCCCCTCCATTTCAATGTGTCCCATTGGTTGCCCGTATCTCTTCATGACCATAACCTCACTTTTCTCTTGGTTGAAGATGAGTCCATATTCTTTAGCAGATTCTGCCCAGGAGTTTATTTGTCCTTGAAGATCTTTTTTAGAGTCTCCCCACAAGCATATATCATCCGCGAACAATATAACTTTCATTTTCTTACCTCCAGTGGTTTGGTGAACTTTTCTCTGAATCTCGTTCATCCCAGTGATGAAAAGAAGAGGAGACAGAACACCACCCTGTCTTAACCCAGATTTTATATCAAAGGTTTCAGTCATTCCTACAGGTGTTTTGACTTTACTTCGGGTATCTTCATACAAATTCTTGATCCGGTGTATCATGTCATCCTGTATTCCAATTTTCTGCAGTGCTTCCCACACCTTCTCTCTATTCACTGCATCAGATGCTTTCTTGATATCCAGAAAGGCTAACCACAAATCTTGGTTGTGTTCATAGTATTTTTCCATTAACTGATGGACTGTAAAGATTAAATCAGTTGTTGATCTCCCCTTCCTGAAACCATACTGTTCTTCGAAGAGGTTCTCTTCAATAAGGGGTCTGATTTTACGCTCTATAATGCTTTCATAAAGTTTACCAACTTGAGATGTTAAAGTGATGCCTCTATAGTTGGAACATTTCTTTCTGTTTCCTTTCTTGAAGATTGGAATTATGATGCCTGTTTTCCAATCGACTGGTATGTCCCCTTCTTTCCAGATCTTACGAAAGAGTCTGTAGATCCAATGTTTTCCAGAAATGCCCATTGCCTTGATCATTTCTCCATTAATTTCATCAGTCCCTGCCGATTTTCCAGTTTTGATGTATTTCCAGGCATATTCTACATCATTCCATGTTAATTCTAACCTGTTGTCCGAGGCAGACTTGCAGGAGGTAGTACTGGTACTGTCTTTTTGTGTAGGCTGCATGCAATTCACATTTAGTAATTCATCAAAGTAAGTTCTCCAAGTCTCTTTGATCTTCTCATCTTCAGTGATCAGATTTTCATTATCATCTCTTAGGTATTTGGAGTGTTCTTTATCTCTTTTTCTGTTTTTCATCATCCCATATAACATTTTCTTATTACCATTAACATCCTCTTTCAATTCATCACTCCACTTGTTCAACCACTTCTCTCGTTCTTCTGTAACAACTTTGTTTGCTTGTTTTTTAGCAACCCTGTATAGTTCCTTATTATGATCAGTCCGGTTCTTGAAATATTTTCTGAACATGTTGTTGTTGTTGTTGTTGTTGTTCAGGACAGCAGGTCTTGTTCTGTCATTCCACCATCTTTCATCTGTCTTCGGTATCACTGTTTTGATGTTTTCTTGGAACTCTATTATTCTATCATTGTCCTTCAGCTTCCAGGTCTTGAGTTTCTTTACCTCTGTGGTTCTTACTTCTTTTAACTTGTTAAACTTTAAGTATCCAATGAGGAGTCTATGATCACTTTCCAGGGAGACACTAGGAATCACTTTTACATCTAACATCAATAAGAGATTCACTTTTTCCATCCCATCCATATCTTGTGACCTTACGGCTTTTTTGTTTTTGATACCATGAGTTCACTATTATAAGGTTGTTCCTCAGGCAGAGGTCAAGTAGTCTAGTTCCTTCTGGGTTTCGTGGACCCCATCCATGTGCTCCTAGAATACTTTCATATCCATCTCTCACAGTTCCTACTTGAGCATTCATATCCTCTATGATAATTGTTCCATCTCCTCTTATTCTTTCCTCTATGTCTTCTTCAAAATGTTCTTTTTCTTCATCTTCACAACCAGTCTGTGGTGCATAGCACTGAATGATGTTGATGTTCTGGGAAGAATCCAATTTCAGCATTATGTGAAGAAACATATTTTACTTCTACTACATGATCTTTCATTTGATGATCCATAACAACACCAACTCCATTTTTTGCTTGATCTCCACCTGACCAAAATAGATGGTTTCCCTCTCTGAGTTCCTTTGATCCTTTTCCCTTCCACTTGGTTTCACTGAGTCCCGGTATGTTTATGTTCCTTGTTTTCATTAAGTCTACACATTCCTCTATTTTGCCAGTTAGTGTCAGAATGGTTAGCGTGGCAATTTTGATTTCAGTCTCATATCGAGTTTCGTGTGTTCTCCTCTTTGGTTGTGATGGAGCATCGGGTATTGAGCCGTCATTAATATCATTACCAATGAGGGAACTAGAGTCATTATTCTGGTGATTACAATATTTCCATCCGAGGCCTCGTTTAGTTTTGAAAGCAATTCCAAATTATTCAGAAGCTGACTTGCTGGGCCTATCACTTTCGAAGATATTTTGTCGGGGTTATCTCCCTTAGACTTCAATAGTCCCCTATCAACCTGCAAGGCAGAAGGCCCTGAGTCAGTTCTCAGGGATCAGTTATTGCCTCTTCCGCCAGATCTGCCGTACCAGTGATTTTCACTTCCGCCTTCACTGCCGTTGAGGTCTTCACCCGTATCCCTGGGCATGGGTTCTGTGTTATACCCCACAGGACTGGCTCCCCGACTGAACTCGGCCATCCTATCACTCCGGCCTACCGAAGTGTAGGTTGCCCACCCCCGCGACGTGGACGCACCAGACAGGAATTACTCAAGTGGAGGAATAGGGAAGGTGACCCTATCTCCCTTGAGCCGAGTTAATGGTTGTGTGTGGTGCCACAACGAAAGGCTATAGTTGGATTAGTGAATGTAAATGTTGCAAACTTAGGTTTTGTAGTTTTGATCGGAGTGAGGTTAGTGGCCAATTTTAATTTTACTCTATTAATAATTTTATTGACAATTTCTGTTTTATAACGTTAAACAGATGCTAAGTCTTTTATGAATTTAAGTTCTTTCTTTAAATTATTTTCTGTGAGAGGCATTTTAAAAGCTCTGTAAACCAGACTCAAGAAAGCAGCTTGTTTATGTGATTTAGGGTGTAGAGATTCTTTTTTAATAGTTATCGGGATGTAAGATGGCTTTCTGTAAATTTGAAAGTCAAATTTATTTTCTGTTTGTGTTATTTTAATGTCCAAAAAGTTTATTGAATGATTATTTTCTTCCTCCTTAGTAAATTTTACTCTTTGGTGGAGACTATTTAAGAAGTTTAGAATGTTATCACTGTCATTATGTTTACTGTCTATTATAACGAAGGTATCATCTACATATCCCAACCATATATATATTTATTGAACGAATCAACGACTTCCCGCAATTACGGGTTGCCACAATGGACAAAGTAAAGCATATCAGGATAGAGAAAGTTTTTATCATATAGAAATATAGTGATAATAAGGATTTCTTAGATTATGGAGGTCCGAACAGGTGAGATTTCAGGATTTGTACTGATCCACGTATGGTGGTGGTAACTATTCTTTCAATGCTGTTGATGGGCAGGTCGAACTTTTTCCAGAATTCTACGAACAAGGCAGGTATTGTGCCACGAGCACCAATCATTAGGCCGATAATCTCTACTTCATTCAGCTGGTATTTATTTTTGTAGAACGGAATGGTGGGCGCGTAGATGTTCTGTTTTTCAAGATGAACTTCAGTAGACTGGCCGACATGGTGCTATGTTCCAAGTGATCCGTATAAATATTGGCTAATATTCCTGATGTGGGATCTCCCATTCCCAAACACATCTGTTGGTATTTTTTACTGTTAAACGTAAAATAATTATTGTTTAAAACAAAATTTAATAAACTTATAAATTCTTCTATTTTGCATATACTTAATTTGCTATGTTTGGCCAAATTGGATTTGATGATTTCAATGGTTTCTTTAATAGGTATGCTAGGATACATGTTGGTTATATTGTAAGAACACATCCTATGATGTGATTGTAGGCTGAAATTATTTAATTTTTCACAAAATTCATTTGAATTACTGATCGTAGAATCGCTGTTAAATTTATAGTGTTTTTTAAAAATTGGTGCAAGAATTTTGAAATTGTATAAGTGGGACTATTTCTACTATTAATTATAGGTCTAATAGGCATATTTGCTTAATGGACTTTGGGTAGAGTTTTAGCCGTTGGTAATTTAGGATTCACGTTAATCATTTTTTGGTACTCTTGTTCGTTGAAGAGAAAAGTGGAATTTTTAAGTATGTTTTTAAATTCTTCTGAATTTTATTTATAGGATCTTTTTTAGTTACTAAGTAATTATTATCTGAAAAAAAAATGCTTCTATTTTATTAATGTAATCACATTTGTTTAATAGAACTGTGGTTTCACCTTTGTCAGCTTTAGTAACTATTATGTTGTTTTTATTAATTTTAATTCTTAAATTTTTAAACTGTTTAGATAGAGTAGGATTTGAATTGTTGATTAATTCTTCAGCTAAGGTAGGAAGCTTCTTTTTTATTTCATACCTAGTATAATTTGGCAAATCTACCAGTAGTTGTCCTATATTAGATTCTGCTTCTGCTATTGTAGTTTATTTCTTCCATTATATGTGGGTTAGGCCAATTGAATTGAATTTCAAAGTGTGCAACATCATCACCTATAATAACATTAGAGTTTCAGATATTATGATGATGAACACAATAATAGTTGCACCTGATCTCATAATTTGTTTTGAGAGTGTAATACAGTTCATTTCTCAAATTTATATGAAGTGACAATGATTATTCAAGATTTTAATAAAACATTTTAAGTTCAAACAAGAAACTTTTAAGAAAATTAATAGTTTTAATAGAATGTGAAAAATTGTTACACTTAGACCAACTAATTGATGTCACATACGGGAATATTGTAATAGTTTTAATTTCAGTGTTAATAATTGTTATATCCTATATCACAGCCAAACGACGTAATATATAAGATAATTATATCTAATCAGGTTTCTTTAAAATTGTATTTAAGTTTGCTAATGACAAATCATGTATTCAAATTCAAAATCATTGTCCTAATTAATCTTGTGATGACAATATGGCTGAAGATGCTCAGAAAATGAGTGAAACATGCACATGTTTTTAATAACTTGGCAATAAAATAAGGATGAAATCCTAATTTTATGTGCTAGTTAAGTATTGAATAGGTGAAAAACAAAGTTTTATTATTCCCCTTTCAACACTGGTGATGCCGACAACTGGCAAAAAAGCGTGGCTCATATATCAATTCATATGCACTGAACAATGTTATGAATGCCGATGAAACTTCATTTCTTTTTTTATGCCGAGCCCAAACAGACTTTTTGTTTTAAAGGAGAGAAGTGGGGGTCATTGTACTGTGTTGGAGGTGGGAGACTTCCTCCCTTCGTCATAGGATAGTTCGATAAGCCACAATGTTTTAAGGGTGTTGGGCATTTTCCGTGCAAGTACAAGGCATCTAAAAATGCAGACTTTACAGTAATGCAAAAAATAAAGCATTTGCACAGGGGAGCCAGCATAATTTTTCCTCGTCTTTGAATCATCTGTTTTTTCTTTCGTTGCGTGACATTAGGTTTGCCAGCCATTTATCCAAGTGCATTATTTGAATAATTCACATGCACCTTGTTGGATACATTTCAGAAATAACTTATCCATGGCATTTGAAAGGTTTAAACTGTGAATTAATGTGCATTAATGGGTCTTAGAATAGGTACTCTGTGACACAGCAAGGGTTGGGTTTTCTGAATTACGAGTTGGCAGTTAAATCAAAATCACGTACATCGTCCCAGTGACTTTGAATTAACAAGGTTTTACTATACTGTAATTACAGGACTCTTTATTCCATACATGAATCATTGTAATGAATTATATGGAATAAAAAAATTAAATATATATGCTTTTTGTTTTCTGCATTGCTGTAACATAAAGTGTTCCTTCTTTCAGACAAATTTCAAATAGTCAGTGGAAGAAATATGTGGAAGGTGGTAGAGTGGGAAAGTGTGAACTGGAGGTGGTAAAGCAGCCGCGGGAGAAGCGGGGGACGGGCTCCAGCCCCAGTGGAGGCAGCAGCAATGGGCCCAGTCGCAAGCCCGACAAGAATCCCGAGAGGCATAAGAAAATGGGTGAGTTAATGTGTTTTCAGGTTTCTCATCACTTGTTCTGCTGTGGCCATGTGTGTGTTCAAGTTACCGGAGATATCTGTGACTGGTTTCTCAGATATTCTTACAGTTAATTATTTTTATATAATGTTACTGAGATTATTGGACAGCTAACAACAAACACTGCATTGTGTGAACTAAGTAATTTAGGCCAAAAAAGTTTCTCAGTAACCATAAAGCAAGGGCACCTAATACGCTCTGAACAGTAGAAAATTTAAAAATATCTCAGTTAATTTTTAAAAATACATCAAAGTAGAACACTAAACATTCTATAAGATTGGTCACGTAACTGGTAAAAAGGCTCGAAAAATATGAGAAGGGTAGTGGAAATAACGGAAATAAGGTATTTGATGTGACAATTTTCCTTTTCAATCTTGCAGTCACACGTTTTCTTCATGTTTAAAAATGTAAAAATAAAAAGCAGTGAGTACTTCCAAGATGAAGTCTAACGATATTTTGAGGGTGTAAGATCAAAGAGCTGCACGTAACTTAATTTGTCCATTTAGTAGATTAAGCTGAATATCATTTCTTCACTCTTGTAATATCACATCCATGATGAAACTCGTCCCTCAGAGTAGTCTGAGACGGAGAGATAGACGGGTGATCTTCTTGCTGTTCTACTTTGCCTTGTAAAACAGTCTTCCCTTATCAGAATATGCCCAAGGAAGGGGAGGTAGCTTTGACTAATGGGAAGAGAACCATTTTTGTACGTTTAGTTCTTCTGTGATGAACACATTTGTTCTTTTCTTCATCCATGCTACTCTGCCAAATCCTAGTCTTGAAGGCATCAGTATGTATACATTTATTGAGAAAGATTAAACACTTACCCCATAAGGAGGTTGCCGTGTTTGTGTGGAACAGAGAGCTGAAAGAAGGTGCTGTCTACGATAGTCAAAGATTAATTTATAACTTCAAAAATAAAGGTTATATTTCTTTTCAGATATTAAATTTTAACAAAACTATTCACTTGGTGAAAGCACCAGATTTCAGGTACAGAGCTAGTTTGGTACAAAGTAGGAAAAAAGAGAAAAGCCCAGTAAGGTTAGTTACAATTTGAGCTCCCACTGTACAAAAGTCCCTACATCACTACTGTTGCATTTAGTTATATAGTCAAGGAGATGAGTCTCCCAATTTCTTTTACAGGATAATTAAATCACACATAATTTTCACGAGCACCTTTTGCTCCAAAGGCTACAAGATACGGCCTTCCAAAGGCACCATTCAATATTTACACAAATTACATGTAAGAGCCTCTATGCTCTATAATTCTACCAAGAAACTGCGCTCCCAAACTCTTACAGCCTACTCAAGGCAACCTGTAACTTTTACATTTGGGATTAGAGCATCTTTGTTCAATAAAATTTACACTTTCAGGCCTCTCTTGGCACAACCTATAATTTACAAGACCATATCAATTGTCTTTTAAGTTTACACATGGGTATCGAGTACCCATTTTACCGGGCCTTCGTGAAAATAACAGGTTAAACTTACTGGCCCAAAAATCAAAACGCTGCGGAGGCAGACATTTGCACTCCTTGAAATTTGTACACAAGATAAAACCCTATTTGGGCTCCTGGCCTGAAGTTACAAGGGCTAATCCTGTTCTACTGAGGTGACTAGATGGACAAGTTAGGTTACAGTTTACAATAGTAAAAACAGTTACAGAATCGTAGTCACTTCAAGATTAAATTGAAGGGGAATTACAAAAATGTAAATTTTTCTTTCTTCTCATGTAAAAGTTCAAATAGTCTCTATCCCCAGATTTTAGTGAAGTGCAATAGACTATTTGAACTTTTACATGAGAAGAAAGAAAAATTTACATTTTTGGAATTTTACAGTTACATTAGGAAAGAGAGGAAACCTTCCCCTTGAATTAGCCGGCAGAGATATCTACAGAGTTCGAAATATGGTGGCCATTACCGTAGCTGATGTTCTGCTTGCCGACGGATGAGGCCCCCGCCTCCTTTCTTAACACACACACTCAGTAACACGATGATCAATAAGACAAGTTAGCTCGAAAAAGCGCCAGCTTCTATCCCTTTCAGACCTCAAAGAAAACTGCCGGTGTGAATTTTTGTTTGTACATCAAAAACTGACTAAAATGCTCTTAAATACGTGTATTTTTAGTTTATTCTATAAAATAAAAGTTAACATCTGAGAGAAAGCACCCACACAATTGTGGGTGTCAGGACTTAATTCACTACTTACAAAAAAGGAAAATTACCTCAATGCGTGTGAATATACATATGTACATGATCAAATATTCTATTTTACAGTGGGGAATAATTTAAAACAATTAAATCTTCGTTCAAACACAAGTAAGTAATACATTTTCTACACTGAGGATGAGTTTGGCTTTTACTGCCCTTTTGGCAGCAGCACCTTGTCGTCGGATCTAAAAGAAAACTGGAGGTGTGAATTTTAGTCTGTACGTCAAAAACTTACTAAAATGCTCTGAAATACATGCTTTTACAGTTTATTTTACAAAATGAGAAATTTCAGCTAAAAAACAGAACCCACACAATTGTGCGTGCCAGGACTTAATTCATTACTTACAAAAAATAAAAATTTAAAAAATTCAGCTCAGTACATGTGAATATGCATATGTACATGATCAAAAGTTCTATTTTACAGTGTGAACAATGCATTTTATACATTTTTTTTTTTTTGCTAGGGGCTTTACGTCGCGCCGACACAGATAGGTCTTATGGCGACGATGGGATAGAAAAGGCCTAGGAGTTGGAAGGAAGCGGCCGTGGCCTTAATTAAGGTACAGCCCCAGCATTTGCCTGGTGTGAAAATGGGAAACCACGGAAAACCATTTTCAGGGCTGCCTATAGTGGGATTCGAACCTACTATCTCCCGGATGCAAGCTCACAGCCGCGCGCCTCTACGCGCACGGCCAACTCGCCCGGTTTTTATACAATTAAAATCTTATACATTACATTTGTCACGTGGAGTACGAGTTCTGCTTTCACAGTCTCTTTGATGGCAGCACCCAGCACTCTTTCATGCATTGCCTGAAGGTAAACCTAGCCCGCACACTTCTGCGCATCTACATTCAAAACCTCATGGTATTACGTACGATGTTGTAAGTTCATAATTTATGTTTGCTAAACAATTTACACACTTCATTGATTATATTCTGATATTCATTAGAGCTACTAGATTAATATGAATGCAGTAAATTAATACTTATTTAGGGCATTACTGCTTCCCGCCTTCTTGCCGATGAACTGTATTTTAAAACTTTTCTTCTTGACCCCTGGTGGGCAAGCACTAAATAAAAACAACAATACATGGTACGTGTCCCGCACAAGCACTGCAGTCCAGTCTAGTGCCAAGAAAATGTCAAATAAGCTCAGACATAAATAAAATACGAACCGCACAATTGTGCATACACGGTCTGAAAGGGTTATACCCAAGAGGAAGGTTCGAGATGGTTCTGGGCTAAAACCAGACACACCCCCAGTGTTTTATTGGCTAATTAAATATGTACAAGAAAACCCTGATTGGTTGAAAACTAAATACCCAAAATTTCTTATTGGTTACTTTTAAAGTTGGAGGAAATAGATCAAAGTGTTGGAAACTGTGATACGCGAAAAAACAAAAGAAATCCCGTCAGTTTAGGAAACCTTAAAATAACACATTACTCTATCACTTTAGTAATGACATCTGTTGGCCAACATCCCAACTTCTTGCACTAGTTGTTTCAAGTTTTATGTGTTAGATAGCATTCTTCTAGGCGCTTCATTTAAATGCACGGGGTTGAGGTGTACCTCCCGGTACACACACATTTATAGCTATATAAATGATTTCTGAGTATGGATAGTGAGCCTTTCAAAGGCCTTGAGAACTACAGTTTTTGTCAATGACTCTGATAGATTTAACCTTGATCGGAATTCTTCGAAGAACTTAGGAATTGTTCCTCTCACACCGATCATGAGGCCTATAACCTCGATGTTATCCAGTCCGTATTCACGTCAGTAGAAGGTGATATTTGGTGCGTAGATGCTTTTCTTTACCTCGTGTACTTCACTGGGCTGATTAGTGTGCGATTTAAACCAAACCGTAGGATCAATAATATATCCATTGGTGTTATTTTTTAAGGCTATCATATCAAACCTACGGGTACTGCCATTCTCCGATAATCCATGGACCTCTTCGTGAACTGTATAACCAGCGTCTTGCAAAGACTGAGCGACGGAGCTTCATATGGCATGGTGTCACAGGGTTTTGCTGTATGGACAGTATCCCAGGACAGGAGAAAGGGTTTCTATCTTGTTGTGGCAATGCCAGCAACGGTTATAGTCCTGGGATCTGCCTGGCACGGCTTGAACGGCTGCAACGTTAGCGGTCATCTTTAGAGCATCATGCCAGTTAATGCAAGACAGCCCATCATGGTGTATTATCCAACTGTTCGCCGAAAGGATTTCTTTAAATAAGATAACACCTTTTCCCTTTTGAGGAAGCTGATACCATTTTTGGAATTACTGATCTCTCAGGAATTGTCTTATTTTCTTGGAATCCAAAAGACCATTTTTGGAATTTAATAAGCTGACGCTGGGTGAAATGTGCAGGTTTTGTAGGCATTTGTTACTCTCCTCAGAGAGATTCCTACTTCACAAAATATAAGGGTTGCCATTTATTTGTAGGGTAACAAGGGCACTAATTTGTTTCAGGACAGCTTCCGACTGTGATCGGAAAAGTCCTGGACCTTTGAACTTTCTGTGTGTATGTATCATACCATCAGGTGTGTCGGCAGGAAGCTGGAAGGTTTCTTTCAGCATGCATTTGATCATTTTGTCACTGTCCTTCAGAAATTTCGGAGGAATACAGTTTAATTAAATGAAATAAGTTTCATAATGATAGATCCGTATTGAACTGTGATTACAATAGAGTAAATTAATGTATTATTTGGGTCCACCTTTTCAATACAAAATGTAAATAGTTTAAATTACATAAATGATTAGGGACTAGTTTCAACCTAGTACTAGGTCATCGTCAGCCTAAAGCAAAATTAAAACATAAAATATCGAAGAAATTAAAGAATGTAAAGACACGTACGGTTTCGTAAAAGTACATACCATGTGAGATATTGTGCAGCACTATGTTAAAAAATAACTCTCTGAAAGAGATTCATAATAAGTCCAGTGCATATTAAAAAGATGTTATAGAAAGGAATCCTTGAGTTGCTGGAATATGCTGGCTCCTTTAAGATGCAGGTATGCAACTGAAGAATCACTGAGCCGAAGTTATGTCGTTTATTTATGAATAAAGTACAGTGCGCCGTATAGCATTAAAAAGTCCAGTGCGCACTAAAAAGATGTTAAAGAAAGAATTCTTGTGTTGCTGGATAAGGAGAATTGAATGTGCTGGCTCCTTTAAGATACTGGTATCCAATTGAAGAACCACTGAGCCGAAGTCACGTCGTTTATTTACAATTAAAGACCATTGCGCCGTGTAGGATTAAAAAGTTGATAGGGATAGAAATTTTTCAGTTGTTGGTCAAGGAATTCAACATAGCTGGCTTCTTAAATTTGCTGCTGTATATTCGAAGAACAACTGAGATGAAGTTACGCCATTTGTTAAGTATAGATAAGAAAAGTGTTTTTCCACCAATCAATACACAATTTCTGAAGGACAGTTACAAAATGATGAAATGCATGCTGAAAGAAAACCTCCAGCTTCCTGTATTGTGTATTGATTGGTGGAAAAACACTTTTCTTATCTATACTTTGAATCTGTCAATACGGAAAATGAAATTTATAAATAATAATAGTTTGTTAAGATATTCATAGACGTAAAAACACATGGATGCTGGAAAGGCTCTTCAGTTTTTTGGAACTTGAAGGAAGGTAATTGTTGCACGTGGAGGCTTAGGAATCCAGAGATGCGCTATATCATGTTAAAAAATAGATATCCATAAAAAGGTCCCGTGCGCCGTATAAAAGTAACAAGTTGTAAAAGTAATACTTAAGTTGTTGGTCATGGAAATCGAAAAAGGTCGGTTTTCAAACGATGCTGCTGTTCGTTCAGAGATCAATTGAAATTACAGTACCGTAACATTGTCTTCTCAAGATGTTTATAAACTTGAAATAAATGCCGATGCGAAGTAAGATGCTAGAAGAATTCTAGAATCTTGAAGGACGATGGATGTTACGCAAGGAGGATTAACATATATGGAGTTAAATAAAGGTGGATAGAAATTCACAGTTGAATGCGGACCATACATTTGACTCTGAATAAATGACGGCAAGGAAAGAAAGAAAGAAAGAAAGAAAGAACGAAATTTGGTCAGGTGGAGGAAAATATTTAAATAAAATATGTCAAAAGGGAATTAACGCGTGTTGTAATAAGCTGAAGAGAGAAATGGGGGTAGGTGAGGTTCAAAGGAAATCTTGAGGAGGTGAAGGGAGAAAAATAACGGAAGGAGAAGAAAAGGGGGAGGGGGAGAGGATATTAAGGTGGGGCTGAGGAATGTGGGAATATGGAAGATTGTTTAAGAAAAGTACTATAAATAGAATGAAAAATCGGACCTTTAATATTAGATTTTGATTGTCTGAAAAGCTGAATGAGCAGGTCAAAAAGAATATTCGATTTTTCGGAAATGTCATTAAGATTGAAGTTTGGATTAAAATATTGGTCTAGATTTATAAAGCAATTCTCTATTAAGGAGGGGTCCTTTGAGAATTTTGAGAATTACCATATCATGTTTAATGTCTGTAAATTTATGATTATAATCAATCATATGTGGACCAACTGCAGAAAATTTATTGCGTTTTAGGGCATTGACGTGTTCCAAGTATCGTATTTTAAAGCTTCTTCCTGTTTGTCCAATATAAGAAAAATTGCAGCTGTTGCATTTGACCTTATATACACCGGATTTTGAAAAACAATCAGTTCTATTAACAGATGATGAGTTGTGCAAGACTTTAGCGTTATTATTGTTGGTTCTGAAGATTTTAACATCATGTTTTTTAAAAACGTTAGTGACCTTATAAATATCTTTATTGAACGTAAAGGTAGAAAATAAAGAAACTTTTGGTTTTTATTTTTACAGAGTGGTTATAGGACAATGTTTGTATTTATTGATAATACCTTCAATGAAAGAACTATTGTATCCATTGAGTTTAGCAATCATACGGATATTGTTCAATTCTTTTTTAAGATCACTTTCGGTCATTGGGACAGTATAGGCTCGATGAACCATACTATTATAAGCTGCTCTTTTATGGATTTGCGGATGAGAGGAATCTTGACGAATAGTGGAAGATGTTTGGGTAGGCTTTCTGAAGATATTGAATTTTAAGGAATACAGTTGCCTAATGATGGTTAAGTCTAAAAAATGTATTCTTTGTTCAGATTCAGATTCGAGCGTAAATTTTATGTGCAGGTCAATATTATTAAGGTTGACAAGAATGGAAGCAGCGCCTGTTGTGCTTTCATCTGGGATTACTAAAGTATCATCCACATATCTAGCCCAAAAAAGAATATTTTTGAAGTTATTATTATTATTATTATCAATTTTAGTATGTTCTAAAAAATCCAAGTAGATTTCAGTTAAGATGCCCGAAGCCAGCGATCCCATGGCCAAACCCTCCTGCTGATAGATAATACCGTCGAAAGTGAAATAGTTATTATTTAAAATCAATTTCAGGATAGACATAAAATCTTGTATTTCCAAAGCTCTTACGTGGCTGTATTTACTTAAATTGTTTTCAATGATAGGGTATAATTTAGAGGTTTGAATACTAGGATACATATTAACAACGTCGAACGAGTGAAGGGAATGGTTAGGTTGGATATGAAATTTATTAAGATTCACGATCAACTCTGTAGTATTTTTAATAGATTTTTTTGATAAAAAAATGATAATATCTTCTTAGAAACTTTTGAATGAATTGAGAAACATTGTAAAGAGGACTTGGTCTATAATTGATGATCGGGCGGATGGGGACGCCGGGTTTGTGTATCTTAGGAAGGGCTTTAGCGGTCAGAAGGCTTAGATTCACGCTATACGGCGCACTGGACTTTATTCATAAATAAACGACGTAACTTCGGCTCAGTGATTCTTCAATTGGATACCTGCATCTTAAAGGAGCCAGCATGTTCCAGCAACTCAAGGATTCTTTTCCATAACTTCTTTTTAATATGCACTGGACTTATTATGAATCTCTTTCAGAGAGTTATTTTTTTAACATAGTGCTGCACAATATCTCACATGGTATGTACTTTTACGAAACCGTACGTGTCTTTACATTGTTTAATTTCTTCGATATTTTGTGTTTTAATTTTGCTTTAGGCTGACGATGACCTATTACTAGGTCGAAACTAGTCCCTAATCATTTATGTAATTTAAACTATTTACATTTTGTATTGAAAAGGTGGACCCAAATAATACATTAATTTACTCTATTGTAATCGCAGTTCAATACGGATCTATCATTATTAAACTTATTTCATTTAATTACTTAGCCAACCAGGCAAAACGTAAAGCCTATTTATACTTAGGTTTTAAAGTTAAAATAGCCAAATTAGGCAAGGATATAGAGTTTCTTAAACAATGTATTATGTATAATTTGACACCTAATTTTCTCAAAGGCAACTTGAAAAGATTTCAACCTTCACCTCACATTGCTAAGACCCAAATTAAAATGAACAAAATTTGGCTAAGAGAAGAAATTAAATTCCTATATAAGAAAAAATCTTTCTTAAATCATAGATTATTATAATATAATTTATTTATTTATTTATTTAGTTATTTATTTAAGGAATTGGACGAGATTAAGAGAAGATATTCTGATTTATGAGAGGTCTAGAAAATTATAGCAGACTTTAAGAAGAAAGAAGAAAGCAGAAACATTTTAAAGGATAACTAATTTTAAAGATGTTATTTATTATTTTACGAATTGATATTTATTATTTGTGGTTTTACGATTTTAGGATAAGGACTATTTTATAGATGTTATCTATTATTTTACAAATTGATTTATTTAAGGATTTCCACTAAATGACAAGTAAATGTTAAATTTAGACAGGAAGAATTATTTATTCTTTCGGATGCAAATAAGGGCATAAATTAACATATAGAGATTAATTTAATAGATTTCATTATTTAGAAAATTCCAGTAAAATCTGCAACAAATGACATAGTAAATAGGAAAGGTGAAACTGAGAGAAATTGTAACAATTTCCAAAATTCATATATACTTGTTATATTATACCATTGTACCATAGTCCAAGGATCAATTAATGTTCGGCACCGCTGAAGAAGAGAGCGGTGGCTCTCGAAACATGTACATGTATGGTAATAAAATAAAATAAAATAAAATGTATAAAGTATTGACAAGGCGGTGAAAATATTTTTTACAGCAATTTGAATATAAGTCAATAGGACCAACATGGTGAAAAAAATCAATTGGTTATAATGTAAACAAACATGCTGGACTGCAAATATATCAAAATTGACACATAACGCTCAAGAACTCAACCAAATCTCATCTAATGTAAAAGATGCACTTAAAAAAAAAGAACTTCAGAAAGACACATTAATAATATCAAATCAAACAGAATCATAAAACATCCATAAAATCGTAAGCCTCTAACCATATCAAACTTGCCAAGTCATCGCCTTCTAGAAATGCTCCTGTCTTTAGCCTTAGTGATCCAAGTTTCACAGCCATATGAAAAGATGGAAAAGACCAGAGATTCAGCCAGATGCATCGTCGTGATGGCATACCCTATTGCCGAAACTAGTCCCAAATAAATGAATATGTGATGACTTTATAATTATCACTATTTCTTGTTTTGAATAGGTGGATCCTCGTACCTAACAATTTTGAATGTAAATCTCGATTCAAAACGGAACCTAAAAATGAAATTTTTGACACTAAATAATGTAACATGGGAATGACATGACACACATTTGTGTAAGTCGGCAGCCGACGTGTTAAATGGTCTTCTTCTTCTTATTATTATTATTATTTATTTATTTACATATTTTACGCCCACATTGGAGCACTTAAATCAATACATTTGAGTTAATTTCTTCTTTTTTTTTTTCTCCCTGAACTTTCTCATCCTCTCCGACCTGGAAGCCCTTTGTGTGTGCGATATAGTATATTGTTTCCGTTCAACTGTTTTTAGTTTTATGCTTTTGTTCTTCAAAATCCTCTTCTCTTTTCTGTCTTTGATTTGTTGCCGAGTTATACCCAGTTCTTCCAAATCAATCTGAACTTCTTTGAACCAATTATTATTGATTTTATTTTTCAAAAAGTAATCAAATAGTTGTTTCAATATCCTGGTGTCTGGTAATCTTGATATATGACAGAAAAAGGAAATTCTTCTTTTACGCATTGTAGATATTATTGATTCACATTCATGATAGACAGTGTTGTTAGGCAACAATCTCCACTGTCCATCAACTTGGTGTTTTTGTATTCATCATCATCATTCCGTGTCCGGTCAGCATTTCCAAAATGTAGCAACTCCGATGGCCTTGTTGTTCTAAGAATTCTTCTATCAGTTTTCTGTAATTTGTCTGTTGTAGATTTTACATTCAATTTGAATAAAGTTTCACTAGCATACATTGCCTCTGATTTAACTATGGAATTATAGTGTTTCAGCTTAGCGTTTATCGAAAGAGATTTTTTTTTTTATAGGTCGGCCAGGTAAGTCTTTGTGCTTGTTTAAATTAAGTTGTTCTGTGTTCTTTTTCATTTCTTTTTCATTTGTGTTCCATGTTATTACTTCCCCAAGATATTTGAATTTCTGAACAATTTTAATCTCTTTATTACTGTTCAGTTGAATAACTGGTAAATCAACTTTAATAGTTGGCATCATTTCTGTTTTTTCAAATGAAATTTCTAATCCCTTTTTTTTTTTTTTTGCTATAATTTCTAGTTGTTCAATTTGAAATTTAGCCTCTTCTATTGTATTTGCAAGTAATGCTAAATCGTCCGCAAAAACAAGGCAGTTGAGTTTAATATTTCTACTGATCTTGATGGTTGGCATTTCTTGTTCCATTCCCGCATAACCTTCTCCAATGCACAATTAAATAACAATGGTGAAAGTCCGTCTCCTTGTTGAAGTCCAGTTCTTATAGTGAATGATTCTGATAATTCACCTCTAAATTTAACTTTTGCCTTTGTATTTTTTAAAGTCTTACTGATGAGGTTAACTAGTTTTTGGTGTAAGCCGAATTCTTTAAGGCTTTTTAATAATGATTCACGATGAATACTGTTGTATGCTTTTTTTAAATCTACAAACGTGATGACTAGACCCTTACTTCGAACTCTTTGGTGCTTCCTTATCCATTTTAAACTAATGATTTGATCTGGACAGCTTCTACCTAGTCGAAATCCTCCCTGATATTCCCCAAGCTCTTGGTCGAGTTGTTCTTGGATTCTTGTATATATGATCTTGGATAAAATCTTGTATGAAATATCAAGCAAGGATATGCCCCGATAATTATTTGGATCGTAGCGATCCCCTTTCTTATGCAGCGGGTGGATTATCGCTGTATTCCATTCCTCGGGAAGCTTCTCCGTGTTCCAAATATTAATGATGTATTTATGTAGTCTGATTATTAGCATTCATCCATATTTCTGCTACTATTTGATTCTCTCCTGCTGCTTTGTAGTTTTTAAGTGCATTAATTGCTGTTTTCACTTCATTGTAAACTGGTGGTATAATCTTTTGTAATGGAGTTTTATTTTTTGGGTTAGGGTCAAATTCTAAATGTTTCACAGGATCCTCACAATTAAGTAACTCTTTAAAGTATTCTGCAAGGATGTTAGCATTATCTTGATTATTGTGTGCCATTTTTCCATTTTTATTTCTTAACATAAGTGTGGGAGGGGTAAACTTAGATTGATATTGCTTGAATGTTTTGTAATAGTCTCTTGTTTAATGCTGATTGAATGTTTCTTCTATAGTGTTAAGCATTTCCTTTTGATAATTTCTTTTAATTGTCCTAATTTCTTTAGCTTTTGGCATTAATTAGTTCTTCTTGAGATTTTTCTGTTTTCCTCTGTTGATCATTTAATCATGCCTTGTGCCTTGCTTGAATTGCTTTGTCACATTCCCCGTTACACCACGCATGTTTCTTTCTCCTTTTAATTAGAGCGATTTCTTCAGCTATGGTTTTAAGTTTGTTGATCATCGTCTCTAATTTGTCATTTAAAGGTGTTTTGGATCTCTCTGAATATATTTTATTATTTACTAGCTGATGTACCCGTGCTTCGCTACAGAATTCTACATTGTATACAGAATTCTGGGTTAGGTAGAGTACACGTTGTGAGCAAGATTGTATTAAATTGCATAGCACTTAACGTTGCCCTAGAAACACGGCGGGGAAGTCACCAAATGTCTTTTCTCATTTGAAGACTGGATTAGGGAATTTATATTGTAATGATAGGCCCCCTTGCCCACCATCAGTCACAATCAGGTTGGGGAGTTTTCATTATAATGGCAGACACTCTCCACCTGCCTTTTTACATCCTCAGAAAAACTGTCTTAGTAGTAAAAATGAAATGGCGTATGGCTTTTAGTGCCGGGAGATCCCAGGACTGGTTCGGCTCGCCAGGTGCAGGTCTTTTGATTTGACTCCCGTAGGTGACCTGCGCATCGTGATGAGGATGAAATGATGATGAAGACAACACAAACACCCAGTCCCCGTGCCAGGGAAATTAACCAATGATGGTTAAAATTCCCGACCCTGCCCGGATTCGAACCCGGGACCCCTGTGACCAAAGGCCAGCTCCCTAACCATTTAACCATGGAGCCGGACTGTCTTAGTAGTGTTCCCAACTGAAATGAACATGCTTTCGTATGAAATACTCGATCAAATGAGAAACCACACATGTTCTTACTGTTAACGAACAGTACTATGCTATGAATTTGCTACAGATGAGTACATGGTCTACTATTCTGGACATGAAAACCAAAGGAAAAATGGAGTTGCCCTCATAGTTAATAACAGGGTGCGTAACACTATAATTGGGTGCAATTTTAAAACTGATAGAATGATGTCTGTACGTTTTCAAGGCCAACCTTTTAACATCAGTCATACAAATTTACGCACCAACCACAGAAGCTGAAGAGGAAGATACTGATCATTTCTATGAAGACTTACGAGAATTGCTACAGTTAACACCAAAGAAGGATGTCGTCTTCATTATTGGCGACTGGAATGCCAAAGTAGGAAATCAAACTGTAGATGGAGTAACGGGAAAATTTGGCCTTGGCACAACAAATGAAGCTGGACAGAGACTCCTAGAATTCTGTCAATACAACTCACTGGTCATTACCAACACACTGTTTCAATTGCCCAAACGACGCCTATACTCCTGGACCTCGCCAGATGGTAAATGTCGGAATCAGATCGACTACATACTCTGTAGTCAGAGGTGGAGGAGCGCTGTACAGTCATCCAAAACAAGGCCTGGGGCTGATTGTGGATCAGATCACGAGCTCTTAATTTCCAAATTCCAGCTCAAATTAAAAAGGATTGACAGAGCCAAACCATCAAGCAGATATGACCTAAATAGCATACCTCTTGAATATACAGTAGAGGTTAGAAACAGATTTAATGGATTAGATTTAACAGATAGAGTTCCAGAAGAGCTATGGTCAGAAGTACGCTGTGTTGTTAAGGAGACAGCGGAAAAGCATATTCCCAAGAAAAAGAACAAGAAGAAGGCCAAATGGTTATCGGGTGAAGCACTACAAATAGCAGAAGAAAGAAGGAATGCAAAAATCAAAGGGGAAAGATCGAAGATGTCTAAATTAAATGCAGAGTTTCAGAAACTAGCTAGAAGAGATAAGAATGCCTTTTTGAATGAACAATGCAAGGAAATTGAGGAAAATAACAGACTGGGTAAGACAAGAGATCTTTACATAAGAATTGGAGACATCAGAGGGAAATTCCAGGCGAAGATTGGAATGATAAAAGATAAAAATGGAAAAGATCTTACTGAAGCAGAGGAGATTAAAAGAAAGGTGGAGGGAATATGTAGGCAATTTGTATAGGAAAGAGCGGAGTACTCCTGATGATGAAGTTACTCTGTTGTCAGAGCCAAAACCAGATATCCTACAAAGTGAGGTCAAGTGGGCCCTAGAAAGTATTGCAAACAATAAGGCAAGTGGTTATGATGGAATCTCAGCAGAACTGTTCAAAATCCTAGGAGAGGATGCTGTGAAAGTGCTACATTCAATATGTCAGCAAATATGAAAAACCCAGCAGTGGCCAAAAGATTGGAAAAACTCAGTGTTCATCCCAATTCCAAAGAAGGGCAGCGCGAACAATCGCACTTATATCACATGCTAGTAAGGTTATGCTCAAGATCCTGCAAAATAGGCTTCGGCAGTATGTAGATCGAGAACTACCTGAAGAACAAGCCAGTTTCTGCAAAGGCAGAGGAACCAGAGATCAAATTGCTAATATTCACTGGATTATGGAGAAAGCAAGAGAATTCCAGAAAGACCTATACTTACGCTTTATTGACTATGCTCAAGCCTTTGACTGTGTTAACCACAATAAATTGTGGCAAGTACTCAAGACTATGGGAGTACCAGATCATCTTATTTGCCTTATGAGAAATCTCTACTCTGATCAGGAAGCTACGGTGAGAACCCTATATGGAACAATTGAATGGATCAAGATTGAGAAAGGTGTACGTCAAGGCTGCATATTGCCACCTTACTTATTCAACTTATATGCAGAGTATGTGATGAGGAATGCCAAATTAGATGAAACAGAAACTGGAGCTAAAATTGGTGGGATACATATAAATAATCTTAGATATGCTGATGACACCACCCTGTTGGCAGAAAGTGAAGAACAACTTAAGTATCTACTAATGAAGGTGAAAGAAGAAATTGCAAAAGCTGGACTAAGGTTGAATGTCAAGAAAACTAAGATCATGGCAACTAAACCTATCACCTCCTGGCATATAAATGGTGAAACAATGGAGGTTGTTCCTAGTTTCATCTACTTGGGCTCCAAAATAACTGCTGACGGCGATTGCAGCCATGAAATTAAGAGACGCTTGCTCCTTGGGAGGAAGGCAATGGCCAACCTTGATACCATTTTCAAGAGTAGAGACGTAACTTTAAGAACGAAGATTCATATAGTGAAGGCTATGGTCATTCCAGTAGCAATGTACGGAAGCGAAACCTGGACAGTAAGAAAGGCTGAGCGTCGAAGAATAGACGCATTTGAACTATGGTGTTGAAGAAAACTCCTTAGTTCCGTGGACTGCGAAGAGATCTAATAAGTCCATATTACAGGAAATCAACCCAGGCTGTTCACTGGAAGGTCAGATACTCAGACAAAAACTAAAGTACTTCGGTCATATTATGAGAAAACATGATTCACTGGAAAAGACCTTAATGCTGGGGAAGACTGATGGTAACAGGAGAAGAGGGCGACAACGGATGAGGTGGATTGATGGCATCAAGGAAGCCACGGCTCTCAATTTAGAAAGACTTCGGAAAATAGTTCATGACGGGAAGAAATGGCGCACTTTGGTCTATGGGGTCACGGAGAGTTGAAAGCGACTAAACGACTAACAACAACAACAACAACACTGTGCTACATGTTATAATTCTCATATTTTGGTCCGTATTGAAATGTACAATGAAGTCAAATAATAAAGTTTAATTATTCCACCTATTCAGTACATAAAAAGAGATGTTACGTCAACCAGTTTCAACATTAATAAAGAGGTAAGTGTTTTTACACACTTCGATTTCCCTTTAAACTCTCCTTTCATTCATTTTCATTCATTAACACGTAAATTCTCCTATTGTTACAGACTTCATATTTAACACAGCTACTTACCATCAAGCACTCTTCTTCATTCGTGCTTCTAGAAGACTGCAGTTTCATCTCTTCACATGAGAGTTTCAACAGTATAACAATTTTTATGGTGACGCTTGAACTGTTTAATACCCGATAAATTTTCTCTAACACCCTCAACCATTAAAAGGCCCCACTTTACTTGTTTCAATGTATCAATTTATTTCAAACCTCACTTGAAGTGAGCAACGGAAATGTCTCTTTACAAAATTTACGTTCTTAAAAGAATACCAGTAAACAATTTGTTACCAATTTTTAAACAAGGGCATTCATAAATTATGACTTTATTAAGGTTTCATTTTAAGAATACAAAAATTGGGGGTGATATGCGATTATAAGAACTCAGCAAGAGAGTTCTCTTAGCCTCTGTCACCTCAATTCTCTAACTTCCTACCTACACGTGGTGCCCCTGTTAAGCCGAGCAACTCGGTGGAAGGTTGGGTAACCAACCCCTGCGGGAAACTGAGTCGGTGAGCAGACAGATTTTGGAGGTCAGTGGAAGGCAACGGGAAACCACCACTGAAATCTTCCCAAGAAGTTCATGGCAATGGACCTCTGTATAAAAGACTCTGGAGGTAAAACTTCCCCTCAATCGGATCTCCGGGAGGGGAATACATCGAGGTTTTCTAATAGAGATGAAGAAAGGATGAGTAAACGCCCTAGAAAAAGTAAACACATTTTGAGGATAGGTACATGGAATGTACGAACTTGATTACAGCAAGGAAAATTGGAAAATGCTAAACAAGAAATGGCTAAAAACAAACTTGACATACTAGGCATGAGTGAAGTGAGATGGGCAGGTAGTGGAGAAATGGATAGTGGAGGATATACACTATATTACTCAGGTGCTGAGCCTAGTGGAAAGCATGGAGTAGGAATACTAATTAAGAAAGATACAAAGCCAAAAGTGTTCAAGATAGAATATGTAAATGAGAGAATAATTATGCTAAGATTGAAAGGCGATCAGAAAGATTTAGTAATAATTCAAGTTTATATGCCAACCAGTCAACACCCAGAAGAGGAGGTAGAGGAATGTTACGACCAAATAGAAGAGATTAGTGGAAGAGAAATTAAGAATGCATGTGTGGTGATAATGGGAGATTGGAATGCCGTTGTTGGAGAAGGACGTGAAGACAAAATAGTTGGGAAATATGGGCTCAGAGTTAGAAATGACAGAGGTCAGATGTTAGTTGACTTCTGTAAAAGAAACAACATTGTTATTGGCAATACATTGTTTGAAAACAGCAAAAGGCGGAGGTATACATGGACATCCAGTATTAATAATGAAAGGTACCAAATAGACTATATTATGATACAACAAAGATATAGGAATGGCCTAAAAAAATGCAAAATGTTATCCAGGAGCAGACATATATTCTGATCACAACCTAGTTGTTGCAGAACTGTGCATTAAATTAAAACCCCTAGAGGGCGCGTCCCCAGGTGGCGGATAGGGGGCTCACAGAAATGTGGGCTGGTTCAAATACCACGGAAAGGAACCCGCGGACCAACAGGCAGCCCAATTCCTGGGGGTTGATAATACTGGGACACCCTCTCTCCAGGGGTCAAATATGGAGGGCCCAACCCAGGGTTATGGGTGAAGACCTCAATGGCGTCTGCGGCAGAGAAGGTGGACTTCGGTATGGCGGAGAGGGCAGAAGGGGCAACCCTGTACTCAGGGGATTAAAACGAGTACAATATAAATCCAGAAGAAGGTCAACAGCTTCAACGGCGGATGAGGAATATAATTCCCAACGGCGAAGAAGGTGGAAGAACTATCTTTGAAACACACGCAGCGTCTGTTCTCCAGGTTGGATGAGGAATATAATTCCCAACGGCGAAGAAGGTGGAAGAACTATCTTTGAAACACACGCAGCATCTGTTCTCCAGGTTAGGGGCGGCTGCAAAAGGCGTCTGTTCTCCAGGTTAGGGGCGGCCTAAAATAAACTCTGGGGCTTACAACTTCAGTTTTAACACTGAGGTATGGGCTGTACCCATCCTCTCAATTATTTTCAACTTAAGGCATGATGGAAACACTTTCGGTAAAGATTACTCCAGGGGGCAGCCGGAAACGGAAATCCCCCATCGCCATGAGCGATGCAATCAGGCCGTCGGATTCTGGAGAGCCTGAAACATCATGTGGGGAAGAGTCGGAGCTTCCCAGAATCTCATCACAGAAGGTACGACCCAAGCAAAAACACCTGCTTGGAACGTTGAATATCAATACCCTCCTAAAAACGGGAAAACTGAAGCAGCTAATCAAAGTTATGGAAGAACAGAACATTTGCATAATGGCATTACAAGAAACCAGATACCTTGATGAAAACCCAATGGATTCAGAAAGTTACAGAATCTACAAAGGAAAACCTGCTATAAAGAACAACTCCAACGTAATGATTCTTGGAACAGCCTTTGTAGTCAAAAAGAACATAATTGAATACGTAATTGATTTCGCTTCACTATCAGAGAGGATCTCACTCCTCTCTTTCAAGTCGGGAAATAAGGTGTATACGATTATCAATGCGCACGCACCAATAAATGAAGATAATAAGAAAAACCCAGAAAAGGTGGAAGATTTCTGGGAAATGCTCGAAGATGCAACTTCAGAAATCCCTCCACATCACACAAAGATCTTGCTTGGTGACTTCAGTGCTCAGGTGGGCAGGGAAAAAAAGTACAGAAAAATTGTAGGAGACTACCTGGCACATAAACGAACAAATAGGAATGGTGAAGGACTCATTGCCTTCTGTAGACAATTCAGCCTCAAATTAATGTCCACATACTTCAAAGCACTCCCAGAGAAGAAGAAAACATGGGTTTCCCCTAATGCAATACTGGGGGAATTTCAGATAGACCATGTGGCAATAACAGCCAGAAATCAAAAAGAAATTCTTAATGTAAAAGTAAGAAAAAGTGCCAACATTGATTCAGACCATTACCTCTCGGAAATCAAAACAAGATTCCTACCGAACAGAATCAAGCCAACAAGAAACCCAGAATCATTACAGAAATACTAAAGCAGAACAAAGAAAAGTACATCAAGAATCTGTCAAACCTGGACATGAATAACTGGGAAGAAATGAAAGTATCCTTGATCAAAGCATCTGAAGGTTTGGGGAACCCTCCACAAAAATGTAAGCACAGGTGGTGGACTGAAAAATGTGATGAAGCACTTGAAAAAAGATTAAAATCCTGGAAGAGGTGGAATTCCAACAAGACAGAGGAAAAGTGGGAAGAGTTCAGGAATCAAAGGAAGGAATCAGCCAAAATCATACGAGGTGAAAAGAGAAAATATGACAGAGATAGAGTGGAAAAGGCAGAAGAAGAATTTAGGAAGAACAACACCAGAAATTTTTACAGAATATTCAAAGAGGAACTACAAGGTTATCAACCACCAAGTCTCCGCTTCCAGCGAACAGACGGCAGAATTGCTACCAATAACAAAGAAAACTGCCAACTCCTAGCAGACTGTTTCAAAGAGCTGCTAAACTGTGAAGAACCTCTGGACAGACTAGAGACCCAGCAACCAATCCATGAGAACCCAGATTCTAAACCTCCAAATCTAGACGAAATCAAACAGGTAATCAAAGAGCTTAAGGATAACAAAGCGCCAGGTGAAGATGGGGTAGTGGCAGAAATGTGGAAGATTGGAGGAGAAATCACAGCGGAAGCAATTCATCACTGTATAGAAGTTATATGTAAAACTGGGAAGATCCCTGCAGACTGGAAATGTGCGCTTATACATCCGCTTCACAAGAAAGGTAACCGAACAACTACAGAGGGATCTCTTTACTGTCAATTGCTTATAAGATATTCTCTAAAGTTCTACTAAACAGAATTCAGGAACAGACTGACCACCTTATTGGAGAATACCAAGCTGGTTTCCGAAAAGGAAGGTCGTGCGCAGAACAAATTTTCAACCTCAAAAGTATACTGCGAACAAGAGCAATAAGGAGTCTGAACACCGTAGTCATCTTTATCGATTTCACAAAAGCATATGACTCAATAGACAGACAAACCTTATTTAAAGTCCTAGAGGAGTTTGGAATTGACAAGAAAACTAGAGAACTCATTAAACAAACCCTGACGGATACCATCTCGAAAGTCAAATTCCTCGGAGATATATCTGACCCGTTCGAAATCAAGACAGGGGTCAGACAAGGAGATGGACTGTCCCCGATCCTCTTCAACCTAGTTTTGGAGAAAATAATGAAAACTTGGGAAGAAGCTCTGAAATCAGAAGGGATAAGAGGAATGCACCTTGGAAGAGAAGGCCAGAACTTGGAAATTAAATGTCTAGCTTTTGCCGATGACCTCGCCGTCTTAGCTAAAAATCGAGAAGATGCTATAAAGATGATAGAGAAACTGCACGAAATCGCCGGAAAAGCAGGTCTTAAAGTTTCTTACGGAAAGACAGAGTATATGGAGTATAGGTACCGAAATGAGAAGTACATGGAGATAAAGTATGGGAAGATTAAAAGGGCAGAGAAGTTCAGATACCTGGGAGAATGGATCCAACCCAATGGGTTAGACAAAGAGGCTATCAAAGGAAGAATCAGAAAATTAGAATTGGCCTACAAACTAACCCAGAGTATGTACAACAAACGGGCAATATCCTACATGGCCAAAATCTGACACTATCATTCAGTAATCAAACCAGAAGGATTGTATGCCTCAGAGTGTCTTATTTTGAATAAAAAAGGGGAGCTACAAGAACTGGAAAAGAAAGGAAGATCCTAAGAAAGATTCGGGGATCCCAGAAAACTACTGATGGAACCTGGAAAAAAAGGAAAAACAAGGATCTTTATAAACATATGGAAAAGATCTCAGACACAATGAGGAAGCGAAGGTTGAACTTCTACGGACATCTAGTAAGAATGGATGAAAGCAGACTGACCAAAAAGATCAAGTACATTGTAGGATTGAAGGCCACCACTAAGTGGGTAGAAGAGATCAAAAGAGATGCAGAAGAAGTTGGAATTACACTAGAGGTGATCAATAAAAGGAAAGAGTTTAGAAACATAATCAACAAAATCAAATTTTTTGTGGACAAACCACCTAAAAAGAAGCCTAACCGGATAATCTCTGAGGAGGAGAGAAAAATACGAAGCAAGAGAATGAAAAAGTGCTGGGAAGAGAAGAGAAGAAAGGCCAACAAGCCTTAAGTTCTATGCGGTCCACAGTTGGCCAAATTCGGAAGAAGAAGAAGAAGAAGAAGAAGAAGAAATTAAAAAGAGTTAGGATAAGTAAGAGCAATGAAGTGATATGCCTTGAAAATTTGAAAGAAAACAAAAATGTTGTAGAGTTAGAAGAGAGGCTTGTTGAAAGATTACAAACTGAGAATGAGGCTGTGTTAATGAAAAATGGGAGAGATTTAGAAACAATCTTAAAGAGACAGCAAAAGAAGTTCTGGAAACAAAACGGAGGAGGAAAATAAGAAAGGAATGGGTAACTGAAGAAATGTTGGACAAAATTGAAGAAAGGAGAAAATGGAAAAATGTAAACACTCAAGAAGGAAGAAAGATGTATAGAAAACTAAATAATGAATTAAGAAGGGAGACTGAAAAAGCTAAAGAAAAGTGGATCAGAGAAACCTGCAGCAAAATAGAACGGTTGGAAAGCGAATGTAAATATGACATGATGTACAAAGAAGCTATGGTATTAACATTCAAGGATAAAAGGAATGGAAGTGGAATGACTGAGATTAAAACATTGGATGGACAGTTAGTAAGTGAGCCTGAAAAAGTCAAGGAACGATGGAAAGAGTACATAGAATGGTTATATGATTGGAACAGCAGACCAGACGAGAGTAGTATAAATTTGGAGAAGGAAAATGAAATAAATGAAGATCATATTGGGTTCAGTATATTAGAAGAGGAAATTGAGGCAACTGTTAGGGAAATGAAGAATGGTAAAGCAGTTGGTGTAGATGAAATACCAGTTGAACTACTGAAAGTACTGCAGGGGAAAGGAAAAGATATATTTGTAAAACTTTGTCAACTTAAAAGGGAAATGCCCAAAAGATTTTCTGGAAAATATAATACCAATAGAAAAAAGGAAATATAGTAAGAAATGTGAAGAACACAGGACACTAAGCTTAATTTCTCATGCAGCTAAAATACTATTAAGAGCAATAAACAGAAGGATTTACAGACGAATGGAGAATTATATTAGTGAAGAACAATATGGGTTTAGGTATGGAGTAGGCACAAGGGATGCCATTGGTTTACTGAAAGTCATAGGAGAAAGGTACATAGAGAAGAATAGAAAAGTATACACAGTCTTTGTAGACTTAGAGAAGGCATTTGACAAAGTGAGGTGGGATAAACTCTTGGAGATGCTTAAAAAACATGGAGTGGAATGGAGAGAGAGAAGATTGATCAAGGAATTATATTACAACCAAACAGCAAGAGTGAGAATACGAGGTGAATTAACAGAAGAAATCAGACTGGGAAAAGGTGTTAGACAGGGTTGCTGCTTATCACCAACTTTGTTTAATATTTACTTGGAGGAAATTATTTGTGAATGCTTGGATGGTAAAAGAGGTGTCAACGTTGGAGGCAAGAGAATTGAATGTGTAAGATTTGCTGATGATATGGCAGTAATAGCTGAAAATGTAAAGGACCTCCGCAAAATGCTGAGAGAATTAACCAAAAAGTGTGAAGAGTATGGAATGAGCATAAACAAAAAGAAAACCAAATTCATGATACTTGGAGGTAAAGGTGAAAAAAACAACAATCAAGATAGGGGGAGAAATTATTGAACAGGTGAATAAGTTTAAGTATCTTGGAAGTATTGTGACTGAAGACCTTCACTCTATAACAGACAAGAAAGCTCGAATTGCCTTAGCCAAGGAAAGCTTCAACAAGAAGAAAAAACTGCTTTGTGACCCGCTAGAGAAAGAGCTGAGGAAGAGACTTGCAAGGTGTTACGTATGGAGTATAGCTCTATATGGCGCTGAAACATGGACAGTAAGGAAGGAAGAACAGAGAAGAATAGAGGCATTTGAGATATGGATTTGGCGAAGAATTGAAGGAGTAAAGTGGGAAGATAAAATATCAAATGAGGAAGTTCTGAAGAGAGTGGGAGAAGAGCGGAGCATGATGTCCGTAATCCAAAATGGGAAGAAAAATTGGATAGGGCATAATCTAAGACACAACACTTTACTACGAATAGCAATTGAAGGGATGATAAAAGGAAAACGAGGAAGGGGAAGGAGACGATACCAGTTATTAGACAGCATTAGAAAAAGAAAGGAAGATTATGCAGCAGTGAAGAAAAGGGCACAAGATCGAGAGATATGGAGGTCACAGCCATGACTGGACCTACCGGATGGCAGAACAACCTATGAAATTAAGAATACCAAAACTCTTGTCAACCATTTCGCTCACCATTTGAAACACATTTCCAACATCTTCATATTCATATGTACACTGACTGACAGAGCAAATGCAACACCAAGAAGGAGTGGTTCGAAAGGGATGAAAGTTGGGGAAAAAACAGAGACGGCACGGACGAATAATTGATGTTTATTTCAAACCGATATGCAGGTTACACAATGCGCACGGCATCGACTCAGTAGGATGTAGGACCACCGCGAGCGGCGATGCACGCAGAAACACGTCGAGGTACAGAGTCAATAAGAGTGCGGATGGTGTCCTGAGGGATGGTTCTCCAGTCTCTGTCAACCATTTGCAACAGTTGGTCGTCCGTACGAGGCTGGGGCAGAGTATGCAAACGGCGTCCAATGAGATCCCACACGTGTTCGATTGGTGAGAGATCCGGAGAGTACGCTGGCCACGGAAGCATCTGTACACCTCGTAGAGCCTGTTGGGAGATGCGAGCAGTGTGTGGGCGGGCATTATCCTGCTGAAACAGAGTATTGGGCAGCCCCTGAAGGTACGGGAGTGCCACCGGCCGCAGCACATGCTGCACGTAGCGGTGGGCATTTAACGTGCCTTGAATACGCACTAGAGGTGACGTGGAATCATACGCAATAGCGCCCCAAACCATGATGCCGCGTTGTCTAGCGGTAGGGCGCTCCACAGTTACTACCGGATTTGACCTTTCTCCACGCCGACGCCACACTCGTCTGCGGTGACTATCACTGACAGAACAGAAGCGTGACTCATCGGAGAACACGACGTTCCGCCATTCCCTCATCCAAGTCGCTCTAGCCCGGCACCATACCAGGCGTGCACGTCTATGCTGTGGAGTCAATGGTAGTCTTCTGAGCGGACGCCGGGAGTGCAGGCCTCCTTCAACCAATCGACGGGAAATTGTTCTGGTCGATATTGGAACAGCCAGGGTGTCTTGCACATGCTGAAGAATGGCGGTTGACGTGCCGTGCGGGGCTGCCACCGCTTGGCAGCGGATGCGCCGATCCTCGCGTGCTGACGTCACTCGGGCTGCGCCTGGACCCCTCCCACGTGCCACATGTCCCTGCACCAACCAACTTCGCCACAGGTGCTGCACCGTGGACACATCCCTATGGGTATCGGCTGCGATTTGACGAAGCGACCAACCTGCCCTTCTCAGCCCGATCACCATACCCCTCGTAAAGTCGTCTGTCTGCTGGAAATGCCTCCGTTGACGGCGGCCTGGCATTCTTAGCTATACACGTGTCCTGTGGCACACGACAACACGTTCTACAATGACTGTCGGCTGAGAAATCACGGTACGAAGTGGGCCATTCGCCAACGCCGTGTCCCATTTATCGTTCGCTACGTGCGCAGCACAGCGGCACATTTCACATCATGAGCATACCTCAGTGACGTCAGTCTACCCTGCAATTGGCATAAAGTTCTGACCACTCCTTCTTGGTGTTGCATTTGCTCAGTCAGTGTATTTTAATTACAATCAGGTACCTGATTAATTAACTTTCAGATTGAGATTAGGCTGAAGATGCCCTTAATTAAAGGGCGAAACGTCCCTATAGTTTTATTTACAGATTTAATTCTTTATTAACATCTCTTTTTATGTATTGAATAGGTGGAATAATTAAACTTTATTATTTATTTGACTTCACAGTACTATGCTGCCGATCTAACAGTCCAAAGTTCCAGAACTGGAATGACCAAAGCCGCAGGCAGCCGTGATCCGTGAACACACTTAGTCTTATTTCGGCCGGGTGTGGGTGTCGAATAGACTCCCAGGTCACAAACTATGCCCTTTTACTAATGTGTTTCCTAGGAGTACCCGATGAGTTGGAAAATCTCAGTTCACTACACAGGCGGCGGAAGAATCTATCTGACTTGGAGGTAAATTTTTCCTCCAAGCCGAGAAGAAACCCCCTCTTCACTGCTAATTTGGAATAAAATGAATGTAGAATTTTATAAAAGTGAAGAGGAAGAAGCTTTTCTTAAGAAATGGCTCTTTTCAGGGTTGAATTTTGAGTTATTTAGTGAATTGTGGTGCTATAATTTTGAATAGACCTAAATTGTAATTCTAGACCAGGTCATACTACTACTACTGCTGCTGCTGCTGCTACTACTACTATTAAGTGAGCCTCTGCCTTAATTGTGTACATTGCTCATTCAAAACAGCGCGTCAGAGTAGGGATCGAATAGCTGGAATACTATGATGAACCAGTATATTATTACAAGATATTAGAATCATTCCGTATTGACGGTTTTCACTTTACAATGGCGAAAAATGAAAGTATCCTCCTATTCAATACATCATATATATTGATATATATTGATGTCATATATATGATGTATTGAATAGGGGGATACTTTCATTTTTCGCCATTGTAAAGTGAACCAGTATATTACGTACCAGCAGTATCAGAAAAGAAAGTTTTCTAACTTCCCAGCTATTTCCGGTCAATATTTAGTCAGGCTGTTATACTCGGTACGCAGCAATAATCCCATCTATCTGAGTTGAGTGGCAGCATAAGAGACAGAGAACATCACAACAAACAATGGTCAATGTAATGTTATTGTTGATCAATGTTATGCGCTTTCAATATTGTAGGCCTTCACATTTAGTTTTCTTCCGACTCTGAAATACCACTCTTATCATAGTCGGTACGGTAAAACTGAATACACCATAAATGGTTGGAATTTGTATTCTCTATAACATTTGTTATGTAGTACTTTTCGATAGGACCAATAACAGAGGTATTTAAAAATTAAATTTTAGGCACCCTCCCCTAAACTAGAATTTTATCCAGGGTGAATAAAATGGTTTATAACATAGACTGTACTTTCTTATTCGACGACTCTGTATACAGACTTTCATTACATTCTGTTAACCCATTTTCTCGTGGCTCGGCGTTGATTTGGACTTGGCAACAAAAATACAAATTCACGAATATCTGTGTTATCAAAACCGGTATGGTAACAATGTATGACGTAAATGATCGGAAATTGAATTCTATATCTTTCATGATGTAGTATTTATCGATAGGACCACTAATAATATAAATATTTGAGAATTAAGTTTTACGCCTTCCCCTAAACTACCATTCCACTCGGCGTGAGTCAAATTATTTATAGCCTAGATTGTAGTGGCTCTTCCCCCGACTTCACATACCGATTTTCATCAAATTCTCTTCAGCCGTTTTCTCGTGATGCGTGTTCATACATACAGATAGACAGATAGACAGAAATTACGGAAAAGTAAAAATTGCATTTCCTTCTTACTATGGACATGGCCGATAAAAAATTACCATTCTTTTCAAATTCTGAGCAATGTACAAACAAAACTCTTATTTTGTATATATAGATTAAGTAACTGAGATCATAATTTCTCCTTGCTTTGAGATGATTACGTTTGTGTTTCGTTTTTGGTGTTAACTTTATTTTTATTTTTGAGATATAATGATCCAAGTCAATGTCTACCCCACGGAGGACTCTGACATTATAAATTTCTTTATGATAATCTTTATCCATAGCAACATGATCAATCTGACTCTCCCAATTTTACGTTAGGGCATTTCCATGTCATAAGTTTATGTGGTCGCCTCTTGAATCTGGTGGTTTCCAAAATGTGTCCATGATCTGCACAAAGTTCAATTAATCTTTGGCCATTTTTTTTGTTAATTTATGAGCTGGCTATTTTCCTACAACTGTGCGATACTTCTTTTCTCTGCCTCTTTTAGCATTGCAATCTCCAAGTAAGATTTTTATATGCTCATCAGGGATCTTTGATAATATGTAATCAAGTTCTTCCCAAAAGTTTTCAACTCCTTCTCTATCTTTATTGTTTTTGTAATTTGTTGGTGCATGGACATTTATTAACGTATAAGTTTTATTCCCTACTTTAACTGTTAGAAGTGCCATCCTCGAAGAGTTTGAAGAAAAATCTTCAGTTGAGTCTATTATGCTACTATGAACAAGAAAACCTACACCAAATTGGGGACATTCTTCATAACTCTTCGTCCTGGAGGTCCTTTGTAGAGACGATAACCTCCCGATTCAATTGGGTCCTGGTCTGTGTTCATAAATTCTTGTAAAGCCATTATTAACCCTTTGACCACCAGCCTCATGCGCGGTGTCCATGTCCTATACCGCCAAGGCCTAATGAGCACTTTTTACCTTGCAGTAAATTATTCGTAATAACTTCTGTTCAATTTATGAAAATTGGATGGGCATTTTTTGTTTTGAAGCTAATGCTTCGGGCATTTTATTGATGTAAATGAATGCACCTTTATTTTATAATTTTCTATTTTATGAAGGGATAATTTAAAAAAATTCCTTTCTTTGAAAAAAAAAGAAGTATTTCATGATAAAAAAAACACTAAGAAAAAATAATTTTACTAACAAAAACTGCATTGTTTTAGAGAGGCGATGTTTCCTATGCCACATATAAAAATAGAGCTTCATGTACAATATTACAGTTACAATATTATTATTATTATTATTATTATTATTATTATTATTATTATTATTATATTAGCGTATGGCAAGGAAATTATATACATAATATACAATATATACACAATAACAAAAACATTGATTCACTTCAGGCATTAGTGTTATATCTGAATGTCCAACTTTTCAATCCACTGTAGTGCTTCCGCTGTTGGAGATAGGAAGCTTCCAAACTACTGGATAAGCCCGCAGTTGACACTCGCTTACAATGTGAGGAATAGTCTGGCGAGGGGCTCCACAGTCACATTCTGGAGATGGTACAAAGTTCCACTTGTAGAGAGAATCCCTGTACCTTCCATGACCTGTCTTGATCCTGTTCAGTTACATTAAAGCCTCCGTGGCTCAGGCGGCCTCCCACTGCTGGATACCGTGGTTCAAATCCCGGTCACTCCATGTGAGATTTGTGCTGAACAAAGCGGAGGTGGGACAGGTTTTTGCTCCGGGTACTCCGGTTTTCCCTGTCATCTTTCATTCCAGCAACACTCTCCATTCTCATTTCATAGCATCTATCAGTCATTAATAAATCACTTTGGGAGTGGCGACCCCATCGTACTAATAGCCTATATCTGCTTCATTCATTACATCCCTGACCCGGTTAATGACTGGAAAACAGGTTGTAGGTTTTCATTTTCATTATTACTTTAACGTGAAATTTTCTAATCTTGCATTATATGCAAATGCTGCAGTTCCTGGTTCGTTTTAAGTAAAACATGATTACTAATGTCTATTTCACACATACTTAACACTCAAAAATTCACTTTTTGCCTTAAAAATATGTTACAAGAAACTATTTACTAATATTTACACATGTTTATGACGTGTTCTAGCAAATGTGCTTAGAGAGGCACAAAGGGTGTACATCTGGTCATTTTCCATTTACCACGTTGGCCAGTACTAATCTTTTAGCATATGGAACAGTTGCGTTCTTTATTTTTCGGTAAAAGAGTAAAGAGTTCGTTGCCCGCCCGCGGGAGCTGAATTGCCGCTTGGTCACCAAGCCACTCGGCAGCAAGTTCCTCAACTAAACTTGTTTTATATAGTCTTATTTAATCCAATACTAGTCCAAAACATGTATTATACATTATTAAAACGAATAAATAACTTGGACGTTGGCGTTTTTGGACTGAACCTCGAACGTCTGATCAATTGGACGTTGGCGGTTAAAGGGTTAAAATCTTATGTTGGTCCATCACATCAGTTAAATGTTTCAACTTGCCCACCTTAGTGAATTAATGTTTAATGTTGCAAAATATGAAAATTTTCCTGATTTGTTGAACTTAAGTCTCTTCTTACATTGTTGGGTTTGTCCACTGTCTGTCAGCTGTCTGTTGATTGTCTTTTGGGCTTCCAGTCACTCCGACTCGCCTAGGTCTTCTACTTGACACCCCACCGATTCCAAGTGGCATCTTTGTGCAGATCCTTGTTGTTTGTCCACACCGGTGAATTTATTCATTAGAAGACTCATCATCATTGATTGTCTGATCTTTCGAACGAAACATTTCTAACCGAGGTCAGGCTTTACAATTCCAGATGTGATCTGGAAAGGTGATTAATGAAGTATGAATTGGTGATAAATGAAACCCTACAAGTTCATCCTAGTTGTTCAGGACTGGGAGTAGGCATTTCCTCCATACCCCGCAAACGTTATGGTTTTCCCCGCCAATACTCGGGTAGCTGATTGCAGTGGTTTTCCACTGGGCGATGGGGTCGCCACATCCCTACGCCACTTGTTGTTGTTGTTATATGGGCCACTAAGCACCATGCAGAATCAACATCCTCAAAACTATGTGTGAGTGATGTCTCGGATTCCATGTTGGTCATGTAGATTTGGTGATCCTACTTCTTTCGGATCTTCTTCTGTCTGTTCGAGCCCATTCTTTCTAAGTACCCCATGAACTGAATTCTTCGCATGCGCAATGTGTCTGTGATTTTGGAAATGTTTTTATATATTTCAGCATTAGGCTTTGGATAATGTACTCCATCCTTGGTTCTTGGTCATTATTTATTTTCCTTCACTTCTGTTTGCCTTTTTAGTGTGTGTTTTTGGAGGGTAAGTGTCTCAGACACCTACAAAGCTTCAGGTTAAATTACTGTTGTATAGTAGCAGAATTTGCAGTTCCAGGAGAGACTTGTTTTTGTTGTAAATATTTTTTGCTAACTGAAAAGCAGCCTCCATTTTCTGAAGTCTCAATTTAATAGATTTCTTTACGTTACAATTTTCTATAATTCACTCGCCTAAATACTTAAATTCTTTCACTTGAGAGATCTTGATATTGCCAATATGAAGTTTATTTGGTGCAGTTTTGACATCTGTCATAAATCCTTTTTTCTTTAATGAAATTTGTAATCTGATTTTCGCTGCTTGTTCTTGAAGTAGTTCAGGTTGCTTTTGTACATTGGGTACATCTTGGGCAATTAACGCCATAACATCTGCAAACGCTAAGCAGTCTAGTTTTGGTCTTAGTCTGTATGTTGGTCTCCATTCTCATACAACTTTTTCAAGCAAACAATTGAAGAGCAATGGGGATAGACCATCCCCTTCACATACTTCTGTCTTTATTTGAAATTCTGAGCTAATTTCTCTGAGAAATTGGTCTTTGAGTGATTATTCGATGATCTAGTCCACATTCTGCTTAGTACTTACAAAAGGGATTCTCGGTCTATACTATCATATGCCCTTTTGAAATCTGCAAATGTAATGACAAAACTTTTGTTTGATCATCATCATTTTACAGTTCCAGTTGATTGGGTACTGTGTTTTGTTCAATGTGTAACGGAAATATTTCGTCGAGTTTTTCAGATTGTTAATTTGTTCCATGCATGATCTGCCTTTTCTGAATCTGCCTTGGTATTCTACAATTTCTGGACCCATTTGAGGTTATGCGTTGTTCAAGAGAGCTATGGATAGAATTTTGTAGGTTATTGAAAGTAATGAAATTACTTGATCATTGCTGGGGTCCTTTTTGCTTCCATTTTTGTATAATGGATGTATGCTGGCTCTCTTCCAGTCAGCTGGTATTTTTTTCAGTTTGCCAGATTTCATTTATCATTTCTTTCAGTTTTGTGATGAGATTTTCTCGTGCATTTTTCCATATTTTTGCAGTAATTTGATCTTCTCCTGATGCTTGCTTTGTTATTTTTCAGTGATTGAATTTTCTTAATTTCCTGTACACTTGGTGGTTTTGAGTTTCAATTTTGTTGCATACAGTAGAATTGGAAATTTTCTTGTGGCTTTTCACAATTGAGTAATTTAAAACAGTATTTTGCAAGAATTTCACAATTTTCAGCATTGGTGTGGGCAGGTTTTTGAACTGATTGATTGATTGATTGATTGATTGATTGATTGATTGATTGATTGTTTGATTGTTTGATTGATTTAAGAAGTACAAAATATTAAACATAAAAAAACAAGCATGAAATGGACACAAGTACACAAATATGTGTTCATGAAGTGACTTCAAACAGTTCCAGCCCGAAACTTAGCCACTTCGAGAGCACTGATTTCTGCACGAGGGGCTCCTGCATAGGTACTTGGATGAGATTTTCCAGTACTGAACTGAGCATCAGCATTCAAGAAGTACGGTGAAACCTCATTAGTGCGTTCCTCATTTACACGTTTTACTGTTTAGCACATTGGAAATTCGAAGTTCCAATTCTCATCGTATTAAATCTTATAGCGTCACAAATTTTTGCTATTACCGCTTGGTACGATCAGATTTTTTCTAGCTCTGAAAATGTTATTTGTCATCCCTTGGGTAAGAAAGAGCCCTCACCACAGTTGCCTGATAACTGGAAGAGGCCTTGAATTCCAGAATTTCACAGGACAAGTTGCACCTTCAGGGAGCAGGCCTTTAGCCTCAGGAATGTTCAGTTTTGCTTGCCGGTTAGCAGCGAGATTGTTGAATAACACAGTGAGCCTGTTTGTGCTTGTTTTTCAGAAATTAGAAATTTATTGTGTTGAGTGGTACAGTGAAGGGTAGCACATAATTGTTGCCTGCATCTAGCTTAGAAACATAATTGTGTGAAGTTGACTAGTGTAGCACATATTTGTTTTGTGACAGCCTGTTATGGATTCGGAAAAAGTCGTAAAAGTCCTTACTGATGAAGGCAAGATTAAAATCTGTCAGAAAGTGGACTGGAATCCGCATCTCGAAGTGCGCACAGGTAGCGTGAATATTGAAACTCGCACCTTTGAGTTTCGACTCAATTATTCGAGTTTGCTGATTCAAAATGGCGGCCAAAGTCGCAGTTGCACATGGTCGAGATCGAGTGTAACCTCCAATTCAGTGTCTAAGTGTGTGTCCAGAAAATAATGTTTAATAACCCACTGGTCCGAAATAAAAGTCTTCTACTATCATTTGTTTTTAGAAAGAGTGTGATCAGCAATAATACTCTTGAAATTTTTTTGGCTCCCCGTGCATATGTTTTCATATTTATTGTCTGTTTTTTTTTTTTTTACACCTTTCGGGGCACTGTTATTATTTTATAATCCCTAGCAGAAGAGGTTTTCATATTTGTCCTCTCATGTTTTTCACACCTTTTAATATTCTCCGGTCATCTTTAGAAATGGTAGATATAGTTTTTACTGTACCCATGGCTACACGATGTAAAATGCCATCATAACGGGGAAAAAAAAGTATCTAGTGTTTCCATATCCCTGTTGGATAGTTTTTAGTTGTGTATTCAGAAGTACGTTTTCTCACTTAACACATTCTTTTTCCTTGTCCCTTGCAGAAACATCTTAACAAGGTTAAAATGATTGAATTGGAGTGATAGGGGAGAGTACTTGGTTAATTTTTGTTTGAATGTTCTGCGGTAGTTTAAAGAATTGTGCTTCTTGAAGTCATTGTCTATACAGACATACATACATACATACATTATCATTATAGACTGTTATGCCTTTCAGCGTTCAGTCTGCAAGCCTCTGTGAATTTACTAAACGTCGCCACTATCCTCGATTTGCAACTAGTGTTGTGGCCTCATTTAGTTCTATACCTCTTATCTTTAAATCGTTAGAAACTGAGTCTAAACATCGTCGTCCTGGTCTACCTCTACTTCTCTTACCCCCCATAACAGAGACCATTATTCTCCTAGGTAACCTATCCTCCTCCATTCGCCTCACATTGGAGGTCAGTTTCACACTCTGATAGGCACAAAGACACGACACCACATTCTGTCATGCACAAAGTCACAACACTATCAACTAATATACGAAGATCAAAAATAACTTGAAGTCGCAGACGAATAGATTTTTAGTAGAAAGCCGCCAGCTCCTGGTGATCAGCGCGGCACATTCAAGGTCATGCGCTGCGGTCGAACGCCAAAGTAGAGTGGAGAATGTTTTGAAGGTCCAGAATTTGTCACGGTTGCGGGAAGTTAAGTACTCAAAACACTGTTCATTTCGTTTTCCCCTCCCTTCCTAAGATTCTTTATTACTGTCCAGAAAGGTTTCCCTGCTGCCTGACCTAGCCTTTCCAGGTTGTTACCAAAATCTTCCCACGACTTCTTTTTGGATTCAACAGCTATTTGTTTCGCTCTGTTTCTTTCATCTACGTACAAATCCCTGTCTGCCTCTGCCCTTGTTTGGAGCCATTTCTGATAAGCCTTCTTTTTACGTTTACAAGCTGCTCTCACTTCATCATTCTACCAAGATGTTCGCCTTTTCTCATCTTTACACACAGTTGTTCCTAGGCATTCCCTTGCTGTTTCTAATACAGCATCCCTGTATGCCACCCATTCACTTTCTATATCCTGAACCTGCTTACTGTCTACTGTTCGAAACTTCTCACCAATCATATCCTTGTACTTTTGTCTAATTTCTCGTCCTGGAGATTTTCTACCCTTATTCGTTTGCAAACGGATTTCACTTTCTCTACCCTGGGTCTAGAGATACTTAGTTCACTACAGATCAGATAGGGGTCTGTATCATCGAAAAATCTCCGGAAAACTTGTACATTCCTAACAGATTTCCTGAATTCAAAGTCTGTTAAGATATAGTCTATTATGGATCTGGTACCCCTAGCCTCCCATGTGTAGCGGTGAATAGCCTCATGCTTGAAGACTGTATTCGTAACAGCTAAACCCATACTAGCACAGAAGTCTAGCAAACGCTTCCCATTCCCATTAGCTTCCAAATCTTCCCCACATTTACCAATCACCCTTTCGTATCCTTCAGTTCTATTCCCAACTCTCGCATTGAAATCGCCCATTAGCACTATTCTATCCTTGCTGTTGACTCTGACCACGATGTCACTCAATGCTTCATAAAACTTGTCAACTTCATCCTCATCTGCACCCTCACATGGTGAATACACGGACACAATTCTAGTCCTAATTCCTCCAGCTGACAAATCTACCCACATCATTCGCTCATTTACGTGCCTAACAGAAAGTATGTTGCGTGCAATGGCATTCCTGATAAAGAGCCCTAGCCCAGACTCTGCCATTGCCTTTCTAACACCCGTCAAGTACACTTTATAATCTCCTATCTCTTCCTCGTTATCTCCCCTTACCCGAATATCACTTACTCCTAACACATCCAGATGCATCCTTTTTGCTGACTCAGCCAGTTCTACTTTCTTTCTTCCATAAGCCCCATTAATATTGATAGCTCCCCATCGAATTCCATTTTGTTCGCCAAGTTGTTTCCAAGGAGTCCCTCGCCTGTCAAATGGGAGTGAAACTCCGTTACTCCCATAGGTCCGAGGCTTGCTTAAAATATTCTGAGCCTGGTAAATTCATGAAGCAGGATGCTACCCTACTTGCACATAGTCCAAGTGAGGATCTCTCCTCTAACGGGTTATGGACCACCGGTGAATTGTATAGTCCTAGCTGCCTGAGCACAAGGAGGGCCATGACTCAGAATATGTCCGAGATGCCCACTCCCATTCCATAGCAACTGGTATCCCGACTCTCAGGACCACTTACTAGGCCACTCAGCCGTTGCCCATGGTTCACGAACTAGGACGTGACTACAGTAACCCACAAACATTTCTTGTAATTTTTTTATCTTGATGTTGTCTACAATGTAACCCACGTTTACAGAAGAGAGCACATATAATATAAGTTACAAATAAAACACGTAATGATTAACCCAAAATAACAAACCTGAAAGAATAACGTCAGCCGATGATACACTAGGAAAAACATTTTAATTTTCAACAACACACACGCGGTTATGCAGGTTTATCAACATGACAACTAGAGAAAGGATGTATGGGAATCAGGCCGGGAAACCCTACAGAGGACGAGATCTTACGTGACGTTGCAGGGAATGAAACGTGAGAGCATCATCCCTTTAGTCTAATTTACTCAACACATTGAATTTTGATAAGGTATAATAAGAACACCAGTTAAAAAGATAACATAATCAATAAAGAAAAATGTTAAATCGAACCACGAGGTTCCTATCGGTGGTTCAGAAAAGTAAATATCTACACAGTATTACAATTACATTTAAATAGGTGAGCATGAGAAAAGAAAACATGCTTACCCCGAAATGACTGGAGCCGCTAAGCGGACCACCTTACAAGGTGCATCTGATCGTTAAGACATACGAAAACCAAAGACGCTGAACAGAGCCTTGCTCCTGCTGAGGAGCCAAAAGGCCGGAAATTGGGAAATTTGCAACCTCACCAAGATATACATGGAGAAAACAATGCAAATGCACAAACAATAAAATGGAAACAAACACAATACTTACCGTAAGGGCAATAGCACAAAATACGAAGCGTGGAGGGCAAAAACATGAGGGAGAAAGGCCAGGATCTTACATTAACATTTGACAGGTTGCCAGATCAATATTACTAACTGCTAAATAACAGACAAGATTAAATTGAAAATAAGGAATTTTTACTTAATAAATTAAATATGAAAATTAAAAAAGAAAAAAATACAAGTACAGTCAAATATATATTTCTTTTGAAAACCAAAGGGAGAAACACTATTTTTTAATGAATTTTAAATTAAGATAAAATGAAACTGATATCAACATAGGCTTCCTCAAAAAAATCAAAGTTGGAAAACTCATAACTGGTACCATTAAATAAAATTGTCAATCAGTGAGGGATGCATAGCTCAACAGAAAGATTAAAATATTTTAAAAAAGAAAAATTGTTTGCAACCAGAATATTTGAACGATAAACATTAGGTGATTACTACATGGAAATTCATTGTAAAATATAAAATAGTCAGACGATAATCAGTATGTGGGCCCGCGACTATTAATACTGCTTAAACTTGAAATTTGCTACACTACCAAACAAGTAATAAGTCACACAAGAACACACGTACAAGAAAATAGTGGTCCAACCGCGAATGAAATTTACATAATTAAACCAAACAAGATTAAATTATAATAAAATAATAGTGGAAAGCAATCCCCACTAAATTAAGAATATCAAGGGAAAAATGCTATAAACGTTCCCACATGATAACAGAACACTGAAGCACACCACAGGAGCGACCTTTTACCAACGCCAAGCCATCATCCCATAATCATCAAAGCCCCAAGATTTATAACGTGCCCATCAGACAAGATTAGAGGAGCAGACCATTACGTAATGATAACAAAGGCAAGGAATCCCAAACAAAGAGTAGTATGTGACAAGAAAACATTCAGAAAATAACAAATATTAAGTTAAATATTGACCAGCAAATTTCAATTTTTCACAGACTTGATGTTAAGTGATAGTCGAAATTACATTAGCTTTTGTTAAACAGTTTGCCTACAGCTAGATAATTTAGAATGAAGGGGGCCTTGGATTACGCTAGGATACGTACATGAGGTGTCATTAATTAAAGTCCCGAACAATGCAAATAACGATCACATCCAATTAATTAGCCGAGAAGTCAATAGCAACCCAGTTAGAAGGCGAATACAAACAACGAACAAAATTAGGAAGGAAAATAAGCACAAAAAAAAAATAACAGTATAATAATAATAATAATAATAATAATAACAATAATAATAATAATAATAATAATAATAATAATAATAATAATAATAAACCCCGTGTGGGGATTTACCGGTTACCTCCATCGGGCGCGTCCCATTGGAATTGGAGAAGCTCGCTGGCTCTGCTGCCAGCAGAGTCAGAGGGTAGTAGGGAAATAAAATACCATCGTGAAAACAAAACTGGTCCCTTGCCAGGGTTACGGCAAAGACTGGTAAATGACCAGAAGCCAGAAAACATCTGGAGGCAACCTCTAGGGCTAACAACCCTAGTTATAAAAGGATGGGTACCCGTCCAAAGCAAAGTCAAGTCAAAAAGCATGATGGCACAACATTTCAAGAAACATACCCCAGGGGGTAAATCTTCGGATAAATCCCTCGTCGTGAACACCACGGCGCACGAGTCTCGTTCGGATTCTGGGGGAGACTCGACATCATGCAAGAGACGAGTTGGAGCGTCTCGGTGTACCCCAGAGAGTCAAAAACTCAGGCCAAAATCTAAAACCTTTCTAGCAACTTTCAACATAAATTCACTTACACAAACTGGCAACTAGAAAACCCTCACCAAAGCTCTTCACGAAAATCAGATATCCATAATGGCCCTGCAGGAAACAAGGTACCCAGATGAAGAGATTTTTGAATCTGAAGGCTACCGATTTTTCAAGAACAAAGCGCAAAGAGGAATCCTCAATGGAGCTGTGACGCTTGGAAGCGCGTTTGCTGTTAGAACCAAGATCCTTAAATCGGTTGCAAATTTCGAACCTGTGAATGACAGATTGTCTATACTCACAATTAAATGCGCGAACAAAATCTACACCCTAGTTAACGCACATGCTCCTACAAACGATAAGAACAAGTCTGATCCAGACGAAGTTGATAATTTCTGGGACCTACTGGATGAAAAATTAAACAAAATCCCCAAACACCATGTCAAGCTTCTTTTGGGTGACTTCAATGCCCAACTAGGTCGTGAACAGAAGTACAAGAAAGTTATAGGAAATTACCCTGCCCACAAAAGAACCAATCCCAACGGCAAAAGACTGGTGTCCATTTGCGAAAATCACACCTGCAGGTCATGTCGACCCACTTTTGCCATCTGCCCAGAAAGCAAATGACTTGGCATTCTCCCGTCCAAGCTCTCGGAGAGTTCCAAATTGATCATGCTGCAATCTCCAGGAGAAACAGCCCTGAGATTATGAATGTCAAGGTAAAGAAAGGCATCAATGTGGCCTCAGATCATTATATGTCTCTTATCAAATTCAAAACAATTCCCGCAAACACAAGGAAGACAACCAAACAGATCACACGCTTCGACAATGATAAACTTCGGCAAAGGGTCGAGGAGTTCCAGGAGAAGGCTAGACCAATGACTGTGACTTTAACAACGCCAAAAGTCTCCTTGTTGAAGCCGCCAAAGACGTTGCAGAAATCGAGAGAAGCAAAAAGCATGCCTGGTGGAATAGTACCTGCGAATCAGTCCTCCAAGAAAGACTCAATGCGTGGAAACAGTACTACTCTACTAAATCAGAAAATGATTGGGAAACCTACAAAACCCAACGTGCCCAAGCAGCTAGGGTGTTCAGAACTGAGAAACGTAAATACAAAAAATCTCTCATTGAAAAGATAGAACAAAACCTTAGGAAGAATGAAAGCAGAGAGTACTACAGAGCCTTCAAACGCAAACTCACTGGCTATAAACCACCATCTCTATGCTTTGAGCGAAAGGACGGCACACTGGTGACATCAAATGAAGAAAATTGCTGCATTCTGGCAGATTACTTCAAGAATTTACTTAATTGCTCTAAACCGCAAAGCCCCATCAAGACCAAGGAACCCTTACTCAGGTACCCAGATACGAGACCACCCGACAGAGATGAAATCAAGCGCCACATTGCCCATCTCAAAAATAACAAAGCGCCGGGAGAAAGACTCAGTAGTAGCAGAACTATGGAAATATGCCCCAGAGGAATCACTTGATATCTTGCAAAAGCAAATAGAAGAAATTTGGAACAAGGAGACCCTACCCGAAGATTGGAAAATAGCTTTGATCCATCCACTACACAAAAAAGGCAGCATGAACATCAACAACTACAGAGGAATATCTTTGCTACCCGTGACTTACAAAATTCTATCACTTGCCATCCTGGAGCGTTTGGAAGCACAAGTCGAACATCAAATAGGTGAATACCAAGGAGGGTTCAGAAAAGGTCGCTCAACAGCTGAACAGATCCAAAATCTCAAAACGATCATCAGATATCGTACACTAAGGTCCAAGCAGTATGTGTCTGTCTTTGTGGACTTTAGGAAAGCGTACGACTCCATTGACCGGGAAGTCCTGCTAAACATCTTAAATGAATTTGGAATTGATTTGAAACTGCTGGCATTAATTAGAGCCACCCTAACTGATACAAAATCTAAGGTGAAGTTCCACGGATGTCTCTCGCATTCCTTTGACATCAAAACAGGAGTCCGACAAGGTGATGGGCTATCCCCGATACTCTTCAACTGTGTTCTTGAAAAGATCATCAGAACCTGACGGGTGAGATTACAGGAAACCAACTACAGTCCATTGAGAATAGGAACCAAATCCAAGGAGATCGCAACAGACTGCTTAGCATTTGCCGATGATATTGCTGTTCTCTCAAACGACATAGAAACCGCTAGAGCTCAAGTTGAAATTTTAAAGGAAATTGCCGAACAAACTGGTTTGCAGATATCGTTTGAGAAAACAGAAGTAATGACTAACATCAAAGAAGCTCCACCAAAACTCCATACAAAATTACGGGGACATCACCCGAGTAGACAAATTCAAATACCTGGGTGAGATCATCATGAAAAATGGACTGGACAAAGAAGCACTTCAGGAGCGAGTACGCAAACTGGAAATAGCCTACCAAACATCCCGCACAATCTACAACAAAAAATGCCTTTCCCAAAACACCAAGATACGTCACTATGAAACAGTTCTGAAGCCAGTAGTTCTATATGCAGCTGAAACCCTGTCTCTAAATGCCAACAAAGGACTCCTTGAGGAACTGGAGAAAAGAGAACACAAAATTGTGAGAGGAATCTTGGGATCAAAGTACAGAAATGGAATCCACCATAAGAGATCCAACAGGGAAGTCTACAGCAAAATAGTGAAAATTACCGACACAATCAGAAAAAGACGGGCACGATTTTACGGTCGTCTGAAAAGAATGGACGGAAGAAAGTTAACTAAAGAAATCTTTCACTTTTTTGATTCAAACCCCAAAACCACAATTCCCTGGTTTAGAAATACCAAAGAAGACCTGCAAATGCTACATATCTCAGCTGAAGATGTTCTTAACAGAGATCTCTTCCGCAAGAAAATATTGACGAACGGGCTAAACCGAGACGAGCACCCGAAGAGAAGACACGGTACCCCTTGGACAGAGGAGCGTAAGCAGGCCCACTCACAAAGAATGAGGGAAATTTGGGCTCTAAAGAAGGTCAAATTCAGTGTCAAATGCAACAAGACTTAACGCGGTCCTTGATGGCCCCAGCGAATTATATATATATATATATAATAATAAACATCACGGCGATGATAATAATAATAATAATAATAATAATAATAATAATAATGCTAATAATAATGAACATCTCAAAGAATGAGTAGGCAAACAAGGTACGAACGACAACACAGTAAGTTTAAAATAACTCACACAAAATACAGCCTCATACACGCATAACTAGCGATTCCAAATTCCCATATAATTTAGTTACATACTTACACGAATTTAGTCCATAACCAATACAATAAATTTTGTTACCAGACGTTTACAGTTTTTAATTAACGAACCGACGTTTCGAAGGATGTGTCGTATTCTATGAACAGGACAGTCTAAGGACTTAGGTTCGAATATCAGATTGACCTTTATATAAAACACTTTCTGACACCATTAAATTCTTAGTCTAATCTATTTAAACATACTATCAAATATACCCTTCCAATAATATTACATCACACATGTAATTATTATCTTCTCAATATTACTTTTAAATAACCAGTTTATCAGTCTCTGACTTGCTTGGAAAATACACACACTTATATGATTCACTTTACAACATTTATAAATTCCCTTCAGTCTTTAAAGTTTCTTAACTAGTTGATACTTATCTCGGGTTTTGAAGCTTCTTTCTTCTTGCTTCTCTCTAGAACCCTCGTTGTGGTGTTCCTCTGAATCTTCCCTAACGGTTTCAGGACTCGAACACAGAACTCTAAGGTGAATGCTAACTGAAGCTACAGTCTCCTTTGAACACTAAATGAGCTCTCTAAGTACTGTCTCTGTACTTTACCCTGTGGGACACTGCTAACCAGTTCTACTGCTTGACAGTCTTAATTGCTGCCTAATTTGAATAACCTCTTATACTGCTGTCTTCACTAACTGATGGCAGGCTCAACTACTGCCTAATCTGACTAACTTCATATACTGCTATCTTCACTGACTTTATTCTACAGTGTCTCTTCTCTGCCAAGTGATCTAGTGTCTGTCCCTTCCCAAGAGAATGTTCCTTTCCAATGTTATAGAATAACTGCCTGAATGACACCAGGATTACTACCAACAGAATGACAGAATGACAGAATGATGCAGAATGCCCGAATGACCAAAATGACCAAGAGGCTCCTTTGTCACTCCCCTTTATCATTTCTCTGAGCTTCTGGAACAAGTCATCCCCTACTACTATGTTCCCTCACATTACTGATCTGTTAGTTTCCTACTGGTTACTTCAAGTGTGGTCCCACCCGTCTCATGGATGTACATGTGACTGGTGACCTTCCAGAGATTCTTTCTAGAAAGAATTATTGCACCACAGCATGCGTTCTTATTTTTACAGGGCACCTTGCTACGTGACCAACAACAGGTTTGCTTTTCCTGGTCCACCCTCTAAAAGCTTCTAACTATGTCCTTGTTGTCTGTTTACTTGTTTCTCTGACCAATATTCTGATGGCACAAGTTTGCCTCATTCTCAGCTCACTGAAATGTTCCAAGTTGAGACTAGCTTTAAGAAATGCTTTTAATCATAATTGCAATTCTGCACTTATTCACTGCACTGATATTCTATTACACTTACTCATTCACTTCCACTGTTTCTTGCTGTATCTTCCTTTTATATATTATACTTAAACTACTCATGAGTATTAGGGATTTCTGACTGGGAGGTCACGGATCGAATCTCGTTCGATGCGCTCGCCCCATAATTTCCCACGGAAGGACGTGTTGCGAATCGGTGCTCGCGACACCTCTCCGCCCAGGTAAAGAAGTGTATCGCGACCCACGTTGCGATCACTTCTGTCAGTCCCTTCTCTTTGACTTTTTTATACTCTGGCTTTGTCTTTGATGGATGTTTGTACTTTTTCTCTATCTCTGAAATACCTGACTCTGATTCTAGGTTATGAATACTAGGCCTAGTGTCAATTACTCTAGGTCTCTTAAAATGCACTACTATGTCATCGCCTAATGACTTCGCCTTCACTCGACTTGCATTAATTATCTTTTGCTTGACGCACATTTTCATACAACACCCAGTAGCTGAATCCCAATATTTCTTTTTACATATGCTAACAAGACATGGATTACAACATTTACAACACATCAACATGGCAAGTATGGCTACAATAGTCCATACAATTATTTTATAGATGTTAAAATTGGAATACATGTGATTTGTATACATTTCCTTTTCTTTGTCAATGATTAAGTTCTCGACTTCCTCTACTTTCTTGCCTGCATGTTTAAAGTCCTCAACATGTGTTAACAAACTGTGCAAGGGGGCTTCATTTAAATTTATTACATCTCCTAATTTTAAATCACTGTTCAAATGCATACAACAATCATATTCTAACAAGACATCTGGTATTAAATCTTTCCTGTCGGTGGTATTTACCTTTTCTGTTTACCGTATTTTACTGTTTGGTCCATACACTGTACAATATTCATAAAATGTAATTATCCCTGAATTATTTAAAGTCACCTCAGTGGTGTCCTTACACACTACGGTTATTTTTGTTGGTTCTGGCGCTAGATACACATATTTATTTTCTTTAATGAACAACCATGTTAATTGTTCAATGTTAGTGACATCTTTTGCACAGTTTTTAGGTACAGTATTTATCCCTTTTAATAGAGTAACTATACAGTCTTTGTCTACCTGTATTATCTTTAGTGGAAAGTCTGATTTGCATACCCTACATTCCTCATTAATTTCTTTACATTTTCTTATTTGCTTATCAGTTAAGTATGCATACAACTGCTTTTCAGCGTCAATTACAATAAAGTCTTTCTCTGCTCTGATGTGTACAAATTCTTCTATGTTATTTTGCACTGGTGTTGGGAAAGGAAGTATTTCATACAATTTATAAGTCTTTTTGTCACTAAGAGGCATCATTATTACATATGCTAGCATATTCTTATTAATAAATGCATTTACATTTACAATCTTATAGATTAAATGTTCTTGAGTCGTTCCCAGCTCAAATGGTAAGGTCATACTGTGTGGAAATTGATCCCTAGATTTTCTATAGGCTCTTATAATTTCTGTGGGGCTTAAAATTTGCACATGTATAATTCCTAATTGTGCATACATTATCCCTGATGCTATTACCTTATATTGATCATACAATTGTGATATCAGATCCTCAATTTCGAACAGCTGCCTATTGACTGCAATTTCTATATCCATTTGTGTAAATACTTGTTTTAACTGACCCGTTTCATTTTTAAGAAATTCTCTTATTTGTTCTAAGTTTTTATTCAAGCGTAACTCATTAGCTGTTACATCATATAAAGTACTATTGACCGATTGTAGAGTTGACTTAACTGTTCCTTCGTGATTTTGATCATTGACATCTGCTCTTTCTCTAACTCTGAAATTTTGTTTTGATAGTATTCGGAGTCGTTTTCATCTAATGTGCCAAATAATGTTTTAGATATCATTCCTATAAAATTGAAAATTCCCCTCTTTTCGCGTTTACCCTTTTCTTTAGTAAATTGCTTTATAGTTTCTTTTAATTCTTGAATCTTTTGCAATCGGCTTGCTTCTAGCTGTATTTCGTGTCGACAAGTGTGATTTAATTCTTGCTGTAATTGATAGCACAATGTTTGGGTCTTTTGCATATTTTTCTGTATAACAACGTACGCATCATTTAATTTATCGTAATCTATAATCTTCATTTCCGTATTGACAATTGCACAATTAAAAATAGGAGAGGATTTCCACCAATCAATACTTATTTATTGTACACATTAAACTACAGGACCGGTTTCGACCTCATATTCAAGGTCATCTTCAGCTGAACCATATATACATATTAATATAATGAAGCTTTGATTAAGATTGTGGTGTTGAAGGAATGCCATATGATGATGATGTACATTTAGTTACATACAAATGGGGCACGTCTTAGCGTGAGCTGGCGTATATGTCATTCTGTGCAATATTGCAACTGTATGTCTAAAATGTTGAAGGTCTTAAAACTAGTGTATAAAACACGTCTTTTCCTAAACTAACTTATATATATGTACAAGATAAAAACAATACATAAAAACACTTCATGTACATGAACATTCGTTCTTGCTTGGTGGTCAATACATCGACTAACTTCCGTATTTAAGTCTTATTCACAGTTGTACACTTCAGCTGCTATTCATAGAGTTTGTAAAATTGCATGGATAAAAGTTTTGTCTTCCTGTGCGTATGTGAGATAAAACACTTTCAATTTAAAAAGGGTGCCAAATGTATGGATGAAATTCAAGTAAAATATGTTCAGCTCTGCTGTGTGTGTTGCCCTTTTATAAGAACCAGTTCATGTTTACTTATTGGCATCCGTAAATCTGGGTGACATTGGTTTCAAAGTAGTGGCTCCTTTCCCATTTGTAGCTGTGCAATGATGTTATGTTTATCTGTGGAAGATAAGATTGAGTTATAAATGATATTGTGCGGAGGAATGTCTAAGGGTTATGTGTGTGAATTGGAATATGTACTTACTGTTGTTGGTGTAGCTGAGTTGTGTTTGACATGCGAGCTTGTAATGTACTACTTCGTGTTCTTCTTGGGCTTATGCTAGCTGCTGTGAGGGGAAGGAAAGGAGGGGTAGGGAGAGTTGTTGTTGTAGGGGTAGGGATGGAGCTGGGTGTGTTGTTTGGTGTTTTTCTGTTGCTTGTTGCATTGTGTTTATCGATTAACTTAAGGTAAGGGTTTTTTAAGGCGGGGATAACTGTATTGAAGATGATGTTAGTTTTTTCTGTGATTTCATTTATGTTGTAATTTGGATTGGTGTACTGATCCAAAGTGATGTAGAATTCTTCTGTTATGTTGAGCAGGGGGCCTTTGGGGTTTATGTTTAGGATTTGCATATCGTTATCGATGTTTGTGAAACTGTGTTTATAGTCTGCGACATGTTGTCCTATTGAGGAAAAATGATTGTGTTTCACTGCATTTATGTGTTCGTTATATCGGGTTAGGAAGTTTCTACCGGTACGTCCGATATAGCTGGTCTCGCAGTTATTACATTTGATGCGGTATACCCCTGAGTGGTTGTATTTGTTGTTGCTGTTGATTGTCCTGATATTGTGTATGATGTTGGTACTATTGTGTGTAGTTCTGAATGCTATTCTTAGGTTATGTTTTTTAAAAATGTTAGTTATGGGGTATATGTGTACATTGTTGAAAGTGAATAGTGCATAGTCTTTCTTGGGTTCGTTTACTTTTGTTAGTTTGGTTTTGGGTTGGGATTTTATTTTGTGAATGATTTTGTTAACCATGTCTTTCTTGAATCCATTGTTTTTAGCTATGTCATGAATTAATTGTAATTCTTTGTTTAGATCTTCTTTTGTTAACGGTATATTGAATGCTCTGTGTATCATGCTATAGTAGGCTGCTCTTTTGTGTATGTTGGGGTGAACGGAATCCATTTTAATTGTATTTGAGGTATGCGTGGGTTTTCTGTATATTCTGTAAGAAAGGTGGTCATCATGTCTAGTAGTCGTTATGTCCAGGTAGTTCAGTTTGTGATTGTTTTCGGATTCCATGGTAAATTTTATATGGGTATCTATTGCATTAAGTTTATCTAATATATCAGTTTCATTTGTGGACCTATTGTCGAGGATAATAAAGATATCATCAACAAATCTACACCAAAAAAATATATGGTCTATTTTGTTGATGAATGTGTGCTCTAAATAGTCTATGTAAATTTCGGCAATTATACCAGAAGCGGGAGATCCCATTGGTAAACCCTGTTGCTGATAGATAGTATCATGGAATTTAAAGTAGTTGTTACTAATGGCAAAATTAAGTAGTTTAATGAACTCTTCTATTTCCAAAGTGCTTAGATGGCTATGACTTTTTAGGTTAGATTCAATGATTTCTATTGTTCGTTTTGTGGGAATATTTGGGTACATGTTTATTATGTCAAATGATGCGAGTTTGTGATATGGTTCAATCTTTAATCCTTTTGTCCTGTTACAAAATTCTATTGAGTTCCGTACTGTTTTATTAGCTAAGAATACGTTGTGCTTTTTGAGAAATCGTTGAATAAATTGCGAAAGTTTATAGGTTGGGCTTGTTCTGTAGTTAATAATGGGTCTCATTGGAATATGTTCTTTGTGTATTTTGGGATGAGCTTTAGCAGTAGGTATTTGAGGATTCATTGCTATAAGTTTAGAGGATTCTACTTCTGTTAAAAGAAAGTGTGTATTTTTTAATAGGGTTTTGAGGTTCCTTTGTATGTTATTGGTCGGGTCTTTACGTTTGATGAGGAAAGTGTTATCTTGAAAACATTCTTTGGTTTTCAATATGTATTGGTCTTTGTCGATAATAACTGTGGTATTGCCCTTATCGGCTTTCGTTATTAGTAGATTATTCTGTTTTATCTTGTCTTTGAGTTTGTTTATGTGTACTTTGTTGGTTGATTTATTATTTTGGGAGTTACTGTGAATTTTGTCAATATATTGTGGGAGCCTTTTTTTAATATCATATCTGACTTCGTCTCGTAGCTCATGTGGGATTTTCTGTATGGCGTTTTCTATTTCGGTGATAGTAGTTGTAATGTTCTGGAAAGTTGATGTGTTACCCCAATTGTGCTTGGGTCCCTTGCTCAAGATAACCGTTTCCATTTCGTTAAAAGACGTATTTGTGAGATTTTTTACGGGTGGGTGGAATTTGTGTTCAGTGATTTCATTGGAAAAGGTGGCAGAGTTCGTGTTCGGAGTTTCGGTTTTTGGGTTTGGTTTGGATGGTTGTTTAAGTGCTTCTAACTTCTTATTTAGTGTATTCTGTTTTTTGGTGGCTAAGTTCCTGATTTTTTCTGTCGTGATCTGCTGAAAATTATCCCAATAGCTATGTGGTAACTCGTTAGATGCCTTTAAATGTATTCGGTATAGTTCGTTGTTAAGATGTTGTTTTTTACGGTATAAAAACTTAATTTCTTCTTTCAGCCAGATTTTGTTTGTTCTTTTTTGCGTATTTTGAGTTTGTTTAGTGTGTCTGTGTTTATTGTTATATTTTCTCAGGAATTTAGGTGTTAAGTCATTTTTTAGACATTCCTTCAGAAAAACAATGCTCTTAATCGCATTCGTTAGTTTGATCTTTAAGTTTCGAAATCTATGTGCGCTCCATTTTGCCTGGTTGGCTACGATATCGTAATCTATAATCTTCATTTCCGTATTGACAATTGCACAATTAAAAATAGGAGAGGATTTCCACCAATCAATACTTATTTATTGTACACATTAAACTACAGGACCGGTTTCGACCTCATATTCAAGGTCATCTTCAGCTGAACCATATATACATATTAATATAATGAAGCTTTGATTAAGATTGTGGTGTTGAAGGAATGCCATATGATGATGATGTACATTTAGTTACATACAAATGGGGCACGTCTTAGCGTGAGCTGGCGTATATGTCATTCTGTGCAATATTGCAACTGTATGTCTAAAATGTTGAAGGTCTTAAAACTAGTGTATAAAACACGTCTTTTCCTAAACTAACTTATATATATGTACAAGATAAAAACAATACATAAAAACACTTCATGTACATGAACATTCGTTCTTGCTTGGTGGTCAATACATCGACTAACTTCCGTATTTAAGTCTTATTCACAGTTGTACACTTCAGCTGCTATTCATAGAGTTTGTAAAATTGCATGGATAAAAGTTTTGTCTTCCTGTGCGTATGTGAGATAAAACACTTTCAATTTAAAAAGGGTGCCAAATGTATGGATGAAATTCAAGTAAAATATGTTCAGCTCTGCTGTGTGTGTTGCCCTTTTATAAGAACCAGTTCATGTTTACTTATTGGCGTCCGTAAATCTGGGTGACATTGGTTTCAAAGTAGTGGCTCCTTTCCCATTTGTAGCTGTGCAATGATGTTATGTTTATCTGTGGAAGATAAGATTGAGTTATAAATGATATTGTGCGGAGGAATGTCTAAGGGTTATGTGTGTGAATTGGAATATGTACTTACTGTTGTTGGTGTAGCTGAGTTGTGTTTGACATGCGAGCTTGTAATGTACTACTTCGTGTTCTTCTTGGGCTTATGCTAGCTGCTGTGAGGGGAAGGAAAGGAGGGGTAGGGAGAGTTGTTGTTGTAGGGGTAGGGATGGAGCTGGGTGTGTTGTTTGGTGTTTTTCTGTTGCTTGTTGCATTGTGTTTATCGATTAACTTAAGGTAAGGGTTTTTTAAGGCGGGGATAACTGTATTGAAGATGATGTTAGTTTTTTCTGTGATTTCATTTATGTTGTAATTTGGATTGGTGTACTGATCCAAAGTGATGTAGAATTCTTCTGTTATGTTGAGCAGGGGGCCTTTGGGGTTTATGTTTAGGATTTGCATATCGTTATCGATGTTTGTGAAACTGTGTTTATAGTCTGCGACATGTTGTCCTATTGAGGAAAAATGATTGTGTTTCACTGCATTTATGTGTTCGTTATATCGGGTTAGGAAGTTTCTACCGGTACGTCCGATATAGCTGGTCTCGCAGTTATTACATTTGATGCGGTATACAAAGATCTAAACAAAGAATTACAATTAATTCATGACATAGCTAAAAACAATGGATTCAAGAAAGACATGGTTAACAAAATCATTCACAAAATAAAATCCCAACCCAAAACCAAACTAACAAAAGTAAACGAACCCAAGAAAGACTATGCACTATTCACTTTCAACAATGTACACATATACCCCATAACTAACATTTTTAAAAAACATAACCTAAGAATAGCATTCAGAACTACACACAATAGTACCAACATCATACACAATATCAGGACAATCAACAGCAACAACAAATACAACCACTCAGGGGTATACCGCATCAAATGTAATAACTGCGAGACCAGCTATATCGGACGTACCGGTAGAAACTTCCTAACCCGATATAACGAACACATAAATGCAGTGAAACACAATCATTTTTCCTCAATAGGACAACATGTCGCAGACTATAAACACAGTTTCACAAACATCGATAACGATATGCAAATCCTAAACATAAACCCCAAAGGCCCCCTGCTCAACATAACAGAAGAATTCTACATCACTTTGGTTCAGTACACCAATCCAAATTACAACATAAATGAAATCACAGAAAAAACTAACATCATCTTCAAAACAGTTATCCCCGCCTTAAAAAACCCTTACCTTAAGTTAATCGATAAACACAATGCAACAAGCAACAGAAAAACACCAAACAACACACCCAGCTCCATCCCTACCCCTACAACAACAACTCTCCCTACCCCTCCTTTCCTTCCCCTCACAGCAGCTAGCATAAGCCCAAGAAGAACACGAAGTAGTACATTACAAGCTCGCATGTCAAACACAACTCAGCTACACCAACAACAGTAAGTACATATTCCAATTCACACACATAACCCTTAGACATTCCTCCGCACAATATCATTTATAACTCAATCTTATCTTCCACAGATAAACATAACATCATTGCACAGCTACAAATGGGAAAGGAGCCACTACTTTGAAACCAATGTCACCCAGATTTACGGACGCCAATAAGTAAACATGAACTGGTTCTTATAAAAGGGCAACACACACAGCAGAGCTGAACATATTTTACTTGAATTTCATCCATACATTTGGCACCCTTTTTAAATTGAAAGTGTTTTATCTCACATACGCACAGGAAGACAAAACTTTTATCCATGCAATTTTACAAACTCTATGAATAGCAGCTGAAGTGTACAACTGTGAATACGACTTAAATATGGAAGTTAGTCGATGTATTGACCACCAAGCAAGAACGAATGTTCATGTACCTGAAGTGTTTTTATGTATTGTTTTTATCTTGTACATATATATAAGTTAGTTTAGGAAAAGACGTGTTTTATACACTAGTTTTAAGACCTTCAACATTTTAGACATACAGTTGCAATATTGCACAGAATGACATATACGCCAGCTCACGCTAAGACGTGCCCCATTTGTATGTAACTAAATGTACATCATCATCATATGGCATTCCTTCAACACCACAATCTTAATCAAAGCTTCATTATATTAATATGTATATATGGTTCAGCTGAAGATGACCTTGAATATGAGGTCGAAACTGGTCCTGTAGTTTAATGTGTACAATAAATAAGTATTGATTGGTGGAAATCCTCTCCTATTTTTAATCATTTAATTTACTCAAATTTACATAAGTGATTAATTTCCACTCTATGGAATATAATTGCATTTCCCCTTGATTCTTAAAATAAATAATAATCTGAAAATCTAACGCCTCTCCCATAAAATTTAATATGCGTATTAAAGCTAGAGTATAGACTATTTTCGCTCTGGGATTCTCCATATCGTTTGTCGTATGACCTGTAAAGAAAACAAAAAGTCGCTATACTTTTGTAAGTGTAATATTCTTGTGTTAGTTTATCTTATTCTACTGATTCAGGTTTTTCATTACATTTACATTCTACATTACAATTACTATGTATGTACGGGTTTGTTATTAATTTGTGTCGCCTTCAAATACAGGGGCACTTATTTGTTAAGTGCAGGACTCAGCTTTTCCAGCGCTGTTGTCACACCAGCAACTATCGATAGTTCTAAAAAGCCGTTGGGATGGTGAAGAGCGCAAGACCATCGCAGCCGAAATGAAGCCAATCCTTTCTCACATTCAAATATATAATTTTAATCTGTTCCTATGCACCTTTATTAATTTTCCCTTTCTGTTAGTTTTTAGAAGACAGTTTACGCCATCAATTCGCTCTATCTCATAGGGGCCTCTAAACGGAGGTTCTAGCTTTCGGGACCTACCCCGTCTCATGGTTTCATCCCTTAACAATACTTTATCTCCTACCTGTAAGGTTAGGTCTGCTGTCTTTTGTCATATCTCTCTTTTTCTTTCTCTTTATTCTGTATTAGTGTTTTTTGAGCAATCTCATGGTTTTCTTGTAGTTGGCGAGTTATGTCTTCGACTACATTTTGATACTCATTATAGGATGTCTCGGGTTTCCTTTGGAGGACTCCCGGAATATTCGCCTTTCTTCCGAATATTAATTCATAGGGCATAAATCCTGGCTGTGGGTAAATATTCATCCCGATCGTTCTGATCCTTGCAAATATAGTGACGCAAAGAGTCGGTGAGCACTCTGTGTGCTCTCTCTATACTACCATTACTTTGTGGCCGAAATGCACTTGTGTGTACCTTTTGAATTCGTAAAATTTTGCACAGCCTTTTAAAAGTTTGACTCATGAAATTGCTCCCCATGTCAGTCAAAATTGAGCTCGGTATCCCAAATACACTAATAATGTTCATTACCAATGCCTTCGCCACAGTATCAGCTTCCTGATTAACCATTGGTACTGCAACTAAATATTTGGACAATTGGTCCTGGCAAGTAAGTATGAACTTATGCTGTCTTTCAGTAACTGGTAGGGGGCCTACGACATCCAATGATATCTTTTCGAAAACAGTATTTGGAGTATCTGTTAATACTAACAGTGCTCTAATTTCCGGACCTGTAATTTTATTTCTCTGACATGAAGGACAGGAGCGTATAAAGGCTTCCACATCCTTCTTCATGTTTGGCCACTGAACAACGTCTTTTATTCGCGCTAATGTTCTTGTGATCCCCTGATGTCCACCTACAAGGGACGTGTGGGCATCACGTAGTATTGCTAACTTTTCTTCCTCAGTCAAATCTTTACGCTCATTAACAGGTGATTCTTCTTCTTCCTTGGACTCATTCTCCTCTGCTTTTGCGTCCTCAGAGTTAGAGTCTTTGGTTCGTACCTTCCCACCTGACCTCTCTGCTTCTGCGTCCACGAGATCATTCCGCTCATTTTTTACTCTTTCAGTTTCACCTGTCTCAGCAGTCCCTTGGGATATGATTCCCTCTGAATTCATGACTTGTACCGCTTTTTCAGGCACAACGGGAATTCTGCTTAATGTATCGGCATTCTTATTTGTTTTACCCATCTTGTATACTATCGTGAAATCATATTCAGCTAACTTTAGCCTGAACTTTATTAACCTGGATGACGGATCTTGGACATTGAATACCCACTTCAGTCACTACTGTGAAATGTCGCCCGAATAGGTATGGTCTAAAGTACTTCGCTCCCCATACAATTGCAAGTAATTCTTTCTCTGTCATCGAGTAGTTTTTCTCTGCCTTATTTAGAGTTCTACTCGCATACGCCACTGGTAAATCTTTCCCTAATTCTCCCTGTGATAAAACGGCTTCGAGGGCTTCACCACTTGCATCCGTAGTTAGGATGAATGGCTTTTCGAAGTCTGGATATTGTAATATGGGCTTTTCGGTTAACTTTTGTTTCAAGGTGTTGAAAGCCATCTCCTGTTTGTCTGTCCATACATAAGGGACATTGTTCTTCAGGAGTTCATATAGGGGTTTTGCGATCTTGCTATACTCAGGTATGAATCTCCTATAATACCCGCTCAAGCCTAAAAATCCCTTCAATTGTTTGGTGGTTGTAGGCCTTGGAAAATTTCTCACTGCCTCAACTTTTCGTTCATCCGGTTGCACGCCGTTCTCGGTAATCACATGGCCTAGAAATGCCACTTCTGTTCGCAGGAATTCGCACTTATCTGGCTGTAATTTTAACCGGTGTTCCCTGAGCCTCTGGAACACTTCCCGCAATTTCTGATTATGGTCCTCGATTGAATTCCCATAAATTAAAATATCATCCATATAAATTAAACATTTTACACCGTTTAGGCCTGACATTGCTGTCGTCATGAGCCTCATAAAGGTACTAGGAGCGTCTTTAAGCCCCATCGGCATACGCAAATACTCGTAGTGCCGCCCTGAGGCTGAGAATGCAGTCTTCTCATGATCCTCTGGCCTTATTAACATCTGATGGTACCCCGACGCTAGGTCCATAGTAGAGAAGTAACGTGCTTTCCCTAAAGCATCTAAGAGCTCTGATATGAGAGGAATTGGAAATACCGTCCCTATCGTCACCTCATTGAGCTTTCGAAAATTGATGCAAATGCGGTATTTTTGCTTTCCTGAAGCGTCCATTTTCTTTGGGAAGATGAGTAACAGTGCAGACCACGGGCTGGTACTAGGCACGATTATTTTGTCCGCTAGCATTTCGTCAATCTGTCTTTGGATCTCCTCCTTTTGAGCCTCCGGTAATCTGTAAGGTCTCACATTAATTGGAGGTTGATTTTCCCTGATTCGAATTTCGTGTTGTAAAACATCGGTGTAAGTTAATTTATCCCCTTCCAAGTGAAAAATGTCATTATATGCCGCACAGATAGCATACAACTCTTCTCGGTCTTTGGGTGCCAAATGGTCGACCCTTAATTGGTCTATCGCCCTTTGTTCTCGGGACTTCGTGTTCTCATGTTTTACTTGGGTTACATGGTTGACTGTCCTTCGCTGATATTGCTTCGGAGGTGTCACGGGTTCGACTTCATGGATACAGAGTACTGGCACTTCAAATTCAACTTCTGCATCTCTTGTATTTAGCATGCTCACTACTGCCTTGTGATTACGTGCTTTTGTTAGGCAACTTGCTACATATACTCCTGGCAGAACCTCTCTTTTTTCAATCACACCATCTGCCATTCGCTTATCTGTCCTTACTTCTATTATAGTCTCTGTTCGGGGTTCGAGACGTATTACCTGGACTTGAGCAGTCCGTTCACCTAAGGGGTATTCCTTCCCTGCTATTATAGCATAACCTTCCTTGAAATTAATTATGCTATCTCTCAAGGCATTCCTTCCAATAATGCCATCATAATGTGAATTAAAGTTTTCATCCACTACGTAAAAGTTAGGGTTTGATTTTCCTACTAGGAGTCTTATTTTGCCCCTAGTTTCGATCTTTTCTGTGCCTAGCCCCCTTAATTTTAAGGTAGGCTCATTCACAATTAGTGCCTCTCATGGCACAAGCTTTCTTTTTACAAAGGACACTTCGCTTCCTGTATCTATCAGGAATCGAAGGGGGTCCTTCTGACCCGGCACCTCAAGATAAATTACACTTTTATTCTCCCGTGGATGATTCGTGCCCTTTATTGCTATGCAACTAATCTCTCTTATACTTAATCCCATAGGGAACTTTTGTCCAAAGATTTCCACGTACCCTTCGCGATAATTATACTGTCGTGTAGAAGGTCTCTTCCCACGAGCCATCTACTGACAAACGAAATTCATCTCCTACCACATGAAACTCAGGGGTGGATTTCCCTATATGTAACTTCACAGATCCCCTTGTACGGGATGTCCTTCCTGTCACACCAGATAACTCTATTATCGGGTTTCGATAATGGACTTCCTTTTTGGGCACACTCCTTTCCTTAATTAGACTGATATCAGCTCCCGTATCAATAAGGATCTTGAGGGGTTCCCTACGCTCTCTGGCTCGAACTAGAATAGAGCCGGTTCAATCACGTTCTTCCCGTGTATTTGTCCTCCTGTCCACTTTTTCTTTAGCAGACGGATTGTTCAGGACTTCCCTACTCCGTGGTCCGTTACTTTGTGGGTCATTTAATTCTTGGGACCCGCCTTTCGACCCGTATTGGCGGCCCCTTTCTCGTTTAAATTTTGGGTTTTCGGTTTAGCCCAATCTCTGTCTCTGCTGGAGACCTCTTCTCTACCCTGTTCTTTATCACGAGTTCTGATTTCCTCCTTTCCACGATTTCTTGGACCCTTTGTGTTCTGAGGATTGAACCAACAGTTTCTTTGCAAGTGACCCCTACGTCCACACGTAAAGCACGCCCTGTCTCTACACTGTCTTTGGACTTCCCTACAATACCGTTGGGTATGTCCCATCCTATTGCAATTATAACAACTTATAATCTCACAAATCTTTATTTCGTGCTTTTCTCTTTGCCTCCCTTCTCTTTTATTCCTACAGTCTTTCTCGAGATGCCCTATCTTTTTACAGTAGCTACAGGTATCTTGTCTCGGTTCCCGTTCCACTGTTGTTTGAGCTTTACAATCACGGGCGAGATGTCCCTCTCTGTTACAGTTGTAACATATGACTCGAATGGTTGCCTGTCTCTTAGGTTTACGGGCGGGTATGGACGTCCTCTGATAGTGAGGGTCCGACCTTGTTCTTACCTCTACAGGTCTTCGCACCTGTGTCATTAATTGCTGTTTTGCCTGAGTGGAGATGATAACAGTCTCCTCCTCTCTAGCAATATCCATAGCTTGTTGTAGAGTTTGAGCGTTTCTACTTTTAATTAAATTTTGGATTCTTTCATCCTTAAGGCCCTGGACAAAACTAGCCTTTATTAGTTTTCTGATAAATCTCGCCTGGTGTTCCCTAGCTACAGGTGTTTCCCCCTGTGTGGCGGTGTTTCTCAGTTCCGTGCCCATCCGGTAGGCCCATTGGGCAATATTTTCATTTTTGCCTTGTCGGGCTGCGAACAACTGACATGCATAGAAATCTATTGTTCGCCTTTTGCTATAATATTCTTCTAGTGCACCCTTAATATCTTCCCATGTTTGGATATCTGATCTTACTATCAACTTACTTCGCGCTTCTTTAGTAATCTTCGTTAGGATTAACTTGTAAAATAAATCTAGGTCACCTGGTCTCACTAGCCCCAGTGCAGTCTCCACATTTTCACAAAATTATCTTAACCTAGCAGGGTAAGAGCCATCAAACTCTGCTCCAATAAGTTTTAAAGCCTCTGTTACTGTAGTATAATGGTGAGCATGCACTACTTCCCCATAAGCTACATCAATGTTGCTGGGAGCACGACTACCACTTCTATCTGACCCATCCATTATGAACTAGGAATTTGACTCGCCCTACTGTTGAATAAAACAGGACTCTGAGCTGGGCTGCTTCTGCTGGTAACTTTTTTGATGATGCCTCCAAGTGTTTGCTGCTGGATACTTTCTTTCAACACTGGTCTCACAATACTCGAACTTTCTGGAACATGTACAAGCTTGTATTAGATAGGTTATTACTTCAACCTAACTAATTAATTACCCCAAAAATCTGACACCAAATATTTTTCTCGTCCACCTGTCGTATTCTATGAACAGGACAGGCTGAGGACTTGGGTTCGAATATCAGATTGACCTTTATATAAAACACTTTCTGACACCATTAAATTCTTAGTCTAATTTATTTAAACAAACTATCAAATATACCCTTCCAATAATATTACATCACACTTGTAATTATTCTCTTCTCAATATTACTTTTAAATAACCAGTTTATCAGTCTCTGACTTGCTTGGAAAATACACACACTTATGTGATTCACTTTACAACATTTATAAATTCCCTTCATTCTTTTACATTTATAAATTCCCTTCATTCTTTTAAGTTTCTTAACTAGTTGATACTTATCTCGGGTTTTGAAGCCTCTTTCTTCTTGCTTCTCTCTAGAATCCTCGTTGTGGTGTTCCTCTGAATCTTCCCTAACGGTTTCAGGACTCGAACACAGAACTCTAAGGTGAATGCTAACTGAAGCTACAGTCTCCTTTGAACACTCAATGAGCTCTCTAAGTACTGTCTCTGTACTTTACCCTGTGGGACACTGCTAACCAGTTCTACTGCTTGACAGTCTTAAATGCTGCCTAATTTGAATAACCTCTTATACTGCTGTCTTCACTAACTGATGGCAGGCTCAACTACTGCCTAATCTGACTAACTTCATATACTGCTATCTTCACTGACTTTATTCTACAGTGTCTCTTCTCTGCCAAGTGATCTAGTGTCTGTCCCTTCCCAAGAGAACGTTCCTTTCCAATGTTATAGAATAACTGCCTGAATGACACCAGGATTACTACCAACAGAATGACAGAATGACAGAATGATGCAGAATGCCCGAATGACCAAAATGACCAAGAGGCTCCTTTGTCACTCCCCTTTATCATTTCTCTGAGCTTCTGGAACAAGTCATCCCCTACTACTATGTTCCCTCACATTACTGATCTGTTAGTTTCCTACTGGTTACTTCAAGTGTGGTCCCACCCGTCTCATGGATGTACATGTGACGGGTGACCTTCCAGAGATTCTTTCTAGAAAGAATTATTGCACCACAGCATGCGTTCTTATTTTTACAGGGCACCTTGCTACGTGACCAACAACAGGTTTGCTTTTCCTGGTCCACCCTCTAAAAGCTTCTAACTATGACCTTGTAGTCTGTTTACTTGTTTCTCTGACCAATATTCTGATGGCACAAGTTTGCCTCATTCTCAGCTCACTGAAATGTTCCAAGTTGAGACTAGCTTTAAGAAATGCTTTTAATCATAATTGCAATTCTGCACATATTCACTGCACTGATATTCTATTACACTTACTCATTCACTTCCACTGTTTCTTGCTGTATCTTCCTTTTATATATTACACTTAAACTATTCATGAGTATTAGGGATTTCTGACTGGGAGGTCATGGATCGAATCTCGTTCGATGCGCTCGCCCCATAATTTCCCACGGAAGGACGTGTTGCGAATCGGTGCTCGTGACAGATGTGCTCCTTGGCTGTACGAGATCACATGAATAATATATACTCTCCAGTTCTTACTTGAGTAGAGTTATCCAATACTAAGACTTACAACACACCTGGAACTTGCCATGCTGTTAACGGTTAATACACACACACAAAGTTTTCTTCTTACACCAGTGAAGAATTTAAGGTTGGAGCACACTGAGAAGCATTTAAAAAATAAAGGGCATAACCCTAACGTTCTCGGACTTATCTTCCAGAGTCAGGCTCCATTACTAAGGCTCTTCCTTTACGTAAAGATGTCTCTTTAAGAGCTCTCCTTAACGCAGCCATGTTGAACAGTGGCAGCAATCACACTGTCCTTGCTCACCGAGCAGGCGGAAGAAGGCAACTCCCAGCATTCAAAGTCCCCACTGTGCAAGGCCGCAGCAATCGAACGATAATTGAGCGAATCAGATTAATCCAGCAAATACGTAACAATAGGAGATATAGTTTTGAATTAAATGTGCATGGTAAATTCCACAACTAGACAACAGTTCCAAACAATGAGGGATAATGTTAGATAATGTCTCGATTCACAAGTAGACATGCCAAATAAATAAATAAATAAAGAAAGAAATAAATGTTGAATCTTAAACTTAGACACTACAACACCGTAGTAAGACCATCTGTACTGTACGCCTCAGAATGCCTAAACATGACCCGGAAAGGACAACTCAGAAAACTAGAACTGAAAGAGCGAAAGATCCTCAGAAGGATTATGGGTCCCATTAAAGAAAGAGATGGCTACAGAATCAGGCACAACAAGGAACTGTACAGTAAAATATAGAGCATTACAACAGCTATGAGGAAGAGAAGACTAATCTTCTATGGTCACGTAGTCAGGATGGACAGCCAGAGACTCACTTCAAGAATCTTCAACACTGTATCTAGAGGGAAAGCAACAAATGCCAAATGGACGAATTTAGTGCGGAAAGACCTACAATACCTAAACATTGATCACATTGACATTTACAACCGAGATAAATTCAGAAAGTTAGTCAAGACATCTGACTCTCTCCAGTCACTAACAACTAAATCACTGCGTCCAGGAGTAGGAATGAAATGGACTCAAGAAAGAAAAGACATCCATAGTGCTAGAATGAAGGAATACTGGGCTAAGAGGAAGAAAAGGGCTCACCAGAGTTAAGAACCACGTGGTCCATCGTAGGCCTAAACAAAGAAGAAGAAGAAATAAATAAATAGTTGTAGATGTTTTCATGTTATAATTCCATTATGCCAGATAAATATTAGTTGCCATTTTCACATCACAAAATCCTCAAACAGCCAATCAGGGAAGCTACCTATGATTCAACCTGAAGTTTCACCAATACAAATTAATGTTATTTTCGCCAATGGCATTACAGCACCATATATGGTAATGTGGGAAATATATTCTAGAGGTTTCGATTGCGAAACTCGGCGATTTCGTGATCGAAGCCTCCACGTGGCAACTACAAGGCGATACAAAAAATGGGTTACAACAAACATATTACTGGAGATCTCCAATATCAGTGTCTTCCAACACTCATAATGATTGTTAAATATCAGCAGTTAAATATCAACAGTCTTTCCTGTAAGTCCTGAAAATTCTTTAAATCTACAAATTTCACAAAAAAATAAAACACACAGCAACAAAAAAAAAAAAAATTTATTTGAATACTTCAAAAATGTCAGTTCCTTAGTTTCTTTCAATTACGGTTTCGTGACAAGTCAAGAATTAAATGATTTCACCGACTCTATCAACTCACCACCGGCGACATACAAATCATTCTTACTGATTTTTGTGACCGTTTTTCCTACAACGTCGAGATTTTGCATGGTCGTTTGATTTTTGTTGCAGACCAATTTTGCCATGCCTGTTGTCTGAATTTTATGAGTTGATCACATTTGTCTGTCCACCACAGTGTTTCCATGTCCTGGTTTGGGGTGCACTAAATGGTCTATTGTTAAATATATTATATTTGAATATATACTATGGAAAAGAGGTGTGTAAAATCTGTGTGAAAAGATCTGTAAATGATAAATAATTGATTACCTTAATGTTCCAGGTGTGAAAGACGATGTGAACAGCAAAGAAAGAGAATTCTGCAATGGAGAGAAGCAATCTAAGACTGACAGATCTTCCCCTCATGGTCCATCAGGAGCACGTCCCAATGGCGAAGGGAAGAGCAGTAAGGTACGAGGAGTGCCTCAGAGTTTTGGTTATGTTAAACGACCTACCAACGGATGTGGAAGTAGTAAAGGAGAGGCACGTACTGCTCAGGTGTCGGCAGTGCCACGAACCAAAGTGAAAGTATCTGGTGGTACTCAGACGTGTACCAGTGACCTACAACACCAGCAGCAGCATCATCAGCAGCATCAACAGCAACATCAACACCAGCAACATCAGCAACACCAGCAGCATCAGCAACATCATTACAAGTCTTACTCATTGACTGGGCCATCTGCTAGTCAGCTGTCTCAGAGTGTCCGGGACCGTTTGTTGCTGGGTTCACAGAGTCTTCCCAAACCTGGCTCCAGTGATTATGCAGCATTATTCCATCAGCACCGTGGACCTCCTCGGCAACATAAACCTACAGATGGCTCTCTGTCTGATACTGCTTACTCCAATTATGCTGAGCTGCAGAGCTATTATGGCAGTAGTAGTCCATACAGTTCCTGGCTGCGGCATAGTTCAACTTACACAGCATCGCTGCCAGCAAGGACGAGTGCAGGTGAGTGATGATTCACTTGTTAATCTTGAAAGTTTGTCTGATAAAATAAGGAGTACAAGTATTTTCTCTCCATGTTATATGTGTCCTTTTGTTTTACCTTCAGATTCTATCATAGTACAGTATCAGATGAGACTTTCTGCACATGAAAAAATTTACATGACCAGTTAAATATTATCTGAATGAAATCGATCACTCTTTATTAGAGATTTATAACATTTGCAAGGTGCAGCAACATAATTTCTGGTTGGTTGAACATCAATCTCTTTTTCACTCATCAGATATTACAGAGGACTAATTTGTAATTCACCGAGCGAGTTGGCTGCACAGTTAAGGGCGTGCAGGTGTGAGCTTGCATTCAGAAGATAGTGGGTTCGAACCCCGCTGTCGGCAGCCCTGAAGATGGTTTTCCATGGTTTCCCATTTTTCACACCAGGCTGTACCTTATGGCCACGGTGACTTCCTTCCCTTCCCTAGCCATTTCCTATCCAATCGTTGCCATAAGACCTATCTGTGTCTGTGCAACATAAAGCAACTTGTAAAAAATAAATTTAAATTTGTAATTCAGTTAAATTTTTCTGTTCCTCGATATTGGAAAGACTATAGCAGTACACAGACAGTCAAAGTGTGATATACGTAGATAAAATAAATACCGTATGTACGTGAATAATCCCCGCATATTCTTTTATAAAAATTGAGGTACGAAATCGGGGTGAGGGTTTTGACAACAAGCTCCAGGCTCACCTAGTTTTCGATGTTGAGTGTACAGTTATGCTTTGTGTAATCGCAGATGGAAGAAAACTCCCCATTGTCATATTTAAACAGAAAACAATTCCGACTTTTAATTCTAAACTGCCTTTACATTAAAAAATAGTATTTTAACCGAGTAATTAAAAAAATTTCCGCGTCATGATAGAACGCGTTTTCCGGAATGTGTAGGGGTAGCTTTCCGCATTATCACTTCCTCCAGTGTGTTTATAGTGTGTTTCATAGTTGAAGTTCGAGTGAAATCATAATTCTTTTGTATTCAGCGTTTTAAGGAACGCTACAATATCACATTGATGGTTATGAATTTCATGTTGTTGGTCCGTATTGAACTGAGAATAATATATAAGTAATAATAATAATAACGTAAATGTTTCCACCTTTTCAATACAATATATTCACAAAATTACAAAATTATACGGTACTAGTTTCGACCCATCTAGGGGTCATCATCAGCCGTATTGGAGCAAAGATCATGACTACAGGTTTTCTTATTTAGTCACCTATTTCCACTTTTCACTAGTTTAGAATGGCAAAATGCAGTTTACGCGAATGCCCACACTACACTTGATGCATTCTGTGCAGCTGCGGTATTCGCATCCGTTTGCCACACTGCTCCGGCATTGGTTTGTTGGAGCGATATAGTGATGTAGGGCATTGAATCTCAAGGTGTCAGATACTCTACGAAGAAAAGAAGGGTAAACAGCTGTAGTTATTTATCTTCAAAATACCACCCAAATATATATCGCAATAAATATTTTGCACTTACCCTTTTCTGATTGGGGCACTTGCACATAGCCACCTAGAAAAAAAAATGGCGATATTTTCATTTCATCGGGGTTATTTTTCGTTTGTAAAAAGCTCATAGTTGTTGACTTCAGAGCACAAGAATTTCACAATTTCATCATAAAAGTACCCTCAAATATTTCTGTTGGCATCATATATCGAAAAGTGGAAAATTTCGCACTGGGGAGTTGGACTGTTGTGGGTCATCCGCCATCCAGGAACCTGGTGGGTGAGGTGATGATTTCGCTCTCTTCTCGGGCCATGAATCATGATAGGACATGGATTATCTATTCCTGTGCGGAATTTGTTGCTTTAGCACTATTTCTGCTGGTGCTCGGAATTGACATCCCATAAGGTTTTCTGCGAGACCAGCTTCATCTTCCTCAGATAATACCATACAATAGATTCCAATGGTTCAATGTGTTATGCCGTTGATATTTTAATCAAAATCTACAATTATGCAGTTTTATGACACATATAAATCATCATTAGCAACTAAAGTATGGATTGTTACTTTGTCATCACCCTTCGAGGTAAAGATGAGAAAAGAAACAGAGAGGTACGCTAAGCGCTGTGCGGTACCATACTGTACCAACGGGATAATTAGTGTCATAACAGCTAACACAAGAATGCTGACAAATTGCTTGTTATTTCAATTCATGGACTTATATTTCAAGATAATAAACCACATGATACAAAATTGTATTGTCAACATTTATAAACAAAATAGAGCAACTTACTTTAGACAGGTAGTCATTTTTATTCCTCTCGACACTATCTCAAATTACAAGCAGTTGTTGGCGCTAACAAATAATCATATAAAACCTTTTGTTGATGTCAGGCATTGTAGGGAGTATCTCCTTGACAATGTAAAGCGAAGTTGCCAGATTTATGGTTCGAGTAAGGATCAGTATGAGAAAATCAGAAGTAAGGCGCACTGGTACTGTACGGTACCGCACGGCGTTGCCGGGTTAAGGGAACTTGTTCGTTCCAGAGGAGGTTCTGAACTTGATGGTAAAACTGAGCTGATTTTTGAATGCGGTTGTTAATCTCATGCTGTATTCTGTTATCACTTGAAATGATGCACCCAAGATATTTATATTGGTGTACTGTTTCCAGCTGTGTACCTTCCAGCATTATTTTTCCTTTCTTCTTCTGCCTGTTGACAGACATAGTAACATTTTTTGATTTATTTATTGTTAATCCGTGTGCTTTCAAATGTTCATTCCAGGTGTTCAGCCTCTCTTGGATTTCCTTCTCTGTATTTCCCCAAATTACTACATCATCTGCAAATACAAATGCATTGATGTCCATATTGTTCTGCTTAATTTCTTTCATGACAGTGATAAAAAGTAAGTGCACTCCTTTAGTGGTTTGGAACCAATCAGAATTACCGTTTCCTATTTGTATGCAACTGCAGCAGTCTTCGTAAAGCATTTTAACTTTCTGGATAAGCCCTTTGGGTACATTTTTCTTTCTTAAGCATTGCCATATAGTCTTCCTTGGAACACTATCAAATGCTTTTTCGAGATCCAAAAACACTAGTGTTAAGTCTTTGCCCTTCTCCCAATGCTTTTCTAACAGTATTCTAAGTGCAAATATGAGATCGGTAGTTGATCGGTGTTCTCTGAATTCATATTGTTCTTCCTGTAGTTGTGGTTCTATTATTTTCCTTAGCCTTTTTTCAAGTATTTTCTCAAATATTTTCAAACCATGAGACAATAAAGTTATCCCTCTATAATTGGTACATTTCTTCCGGCTTCCTTTTTTGAAGAGGGGTATTATTATTCCCTTTTTCTAATCATCTGGGACTTTCCTATCCTTCCATATTGCATTAATTACTCTATGAAGCCACTGTATTCCTATTGCACCAGTTGCTTTGATCATATCTGCACTGACTTCATCAAATTCTGTTGATCTTTCTTTTGGCATACTATTAAGGGCCATCTCTACTTCCTTCCAAGTTGGCGGGCTCTCTTGGTCAGGCTCATCATTACAGCTTAAACTGACCTGCGTGGTTACATCACTGGAGTCTTTCCCAGTACTGTTGTATAAATTATCAAAATAGGATTTCATGATCTTCCTTATTTCTGTCTCTTCCCTAACTATGTTACCATCTGGTTCCTCTATTGCTGTTATGTATTCATTGTCTCTTCTTATATTTCGTATTGTTCGGTAAAGTAGTTTAGAATTAGCTTTGCTGTCTTCCTCTAGTTTATCTGTGAAATCAGTCCAAGCTTTCTGTTTTTCTTCGGCCACAATTTTCTTTACTCGTACCTTCTGATCTCTGTATTTCTGCTGCAGTTCGTTTACTGTAGATTCATTTCTTTGACTTCCTTTTTGCATTTCTTTGTCTCTGGCTTTCCTGGTTTCATTTTTCACTTTCACAGCAATCTTCACCCGATCGTTCCACCAAGGAGTTTCTTTTGCCTTCATTTTGCTATTAGTTTTACCACAAACTTCTACTGCAGCTCCGACAATGCTTTCTTTGAATCTAGTCCACTCGATGTTGCCTTCTTGTAATGCATCTGATGGTAATTTATTGGTCACTTTTTTTGTGTATTCAACTTGTTTCTCTGCCTTCTTTAGCTCCCATGTCTTGATTTTTGGTTTCCTGTATTTCTGAGGTCTATAAATTTCAATGTGCAAGGAGAAGTCTGTGATCACTGTCCAGGCTTTCACTTGTTATAACTCTGACATCACATATTGTCTTTCCTGCTTCATTGTCTGATAAAAAATAATCTATCAGAGTTTTAGTATCTCCATTCCAACTGTATCTTGTTAGTTTATGACTTAGCTGCTTCTGAAACCAACTGTTGTTTATTATCAAGCCATTCCTTACACATAGATCTAGAAGACTTTCTCCTTCTGGGTTCCTGTCTCCATAACCATGTGGACCTAGTACATTTTCATATCCAAGCCTGTCTGATCCAACTTGAGCATTTAGATCTCCCATTACTATGATATTTTCCTCTCTTTCTATAGCTTCTTCTAAATCAGTTCGGAAATGTTCTTTTTCCTCTTCGTTACAGCCAGTCTGTGGGGCATACACCTGGACTACTGTCAGCACACTCTTGTTAAGAGAGATATTCAACTTAATAATTCTTTCATTAACATATATTACCTCACTGATGACATCAATGTCCTCTCTTAATATAAAACCTACACCATTTTTGGCTTCTGTTTTATTTCCATTCCAATGTAGGTTGTATCCTTTTCTTAGCTTTCTTGTTCCTCTTCCCTTCCACTTTGCCTCACTCAGGCCAAGAATACAGAGGTTCCTCCTTTCCATCATATCTATCAGCTCCTCGCTTCTGCCAGTCAGGGTCAGGATATTTAATGTTCCAATTCTGTGTTTAGGACTCTTTCTTTTGGGCTTCTTCTCAGAACATCATACTTGAACATCAGCCTTACGGTCATCATACGTTGCAGATGTTTGAGAAGATGTGTCTATTCGGTATTTTTGAGTTCTGAGGCTTGTTTTGCAGTTGATAGCAATAGATATAACCCTTCAGTTGACTTGCTAAGCCTAACACTGCTGGGGATTTTCTGTCAGGGGTATTCTCCCTTAGCCTTTGGCAGTCCCCTACCTCACTGCAAGGCAGCAGCTGATCAATTTATATGTCATTTCCTATACGAGGGTCTCATTAAACCTTCTAGGGAAAAACTCCTCCACCTGTAGCTGTTGGTCTTCCACTAGTTTGTCAGGTTTGGTGTCGGCTGCCCAACCCTCGGCCAGACAGTCGCAGGTAGTACCGTCTACTGTCGCATACGGTAGCAGGATCACTCCTGACCTGACATTAAAAATATATAATATAGCAGTGATAATGTATTTTTATCATCTCAGGCAAAGCAGCTATATCCGTAAATTTACATTTGCATTAAGACCACGTAGGCCTCTCAGAGTGATATTAAATGATTGTTTGTGCCTACATTGCACTTTCGATGCAAGGAATTTTAGTTCATTTAATTTTTTTTTTCTTTTCAAAATGAGCCTTCCTAAAAATTAGGGTGTGGGGACTATTCGGCAGCGGGGATTATTCACGTAAATACAGTATTAACTGAAGTAAAAATGCTTTATAAAAACTGCCAGAATTGTGTTCAAATAAGTGATGGTTGCCGACCTGGTATGGATATAATACAAGGAGGTAGTTTAACCCCAATATTACCCCCTGTGGGTGGGGAACATCGACAAAGAATACACCCACGATATTCCCTGCCTGTCGTAAGAGGCGACTAAAAGGGGTGACTAAGGGATGATCGAATTAGAACCATGAGACTACTTGTAATTAGTACTATCAAGCAGGGAACACCATGGATCGGTTTTACTTGCGTGTAGTACCACTGTGTTAGGTACACAATAGGTTTGTGATTAGTAGTGACAGTGTGTGCTTCCGGCTGGGTTTTACAGTACCTGTGATTAGTACCACCATATGAGTGACACCATGGTTCTGCCTTGCCTATAATTAATACCCACTGTGTGAAGAACACCATGAAATAGTGAGAGTCCCTGCGATTAGTACACCTAAGTGAGGAACACCATAGGTCTGTGTTCCATGTGCGTATTACATTACCTGTGAGTAGTGCCACAATGTGTAGAATATCGTGAGTCTATGCTACTTTTGATTAGTACCGCAACATGACAAATACCATGCTTCTACTTTCCTAGCGATAAGTACCATTATGAGAGGCCAATAACCTGGATTTTGGACCCCTTTAGACTAAAAGTATAATCGATTCAGGATTGTCCTACAAATATAGTTGTAAATTGAATTTTTAATCACTTAGGGTTTAGAGTGATCCGAAGTTTCATCAAGCGGAGATGTTTGAGGGGGCAGGCAGATCTACTAAAGCGTTATTAGCAATTTTAAAAAGAGGATGTGATACTCGTATAGGTTTGGTCATTAAAATTTTTGTCGTAGAGGACCTTGGAAGATGTTTGAGGGGGCAGGCAGATCTACTAAAGCGTTATTAGCAATTTTAAAAAGAGGATGTGATACTCGTATAGGTTTGGTCATTAAAATTTTTGTCGTAGAGGACCTTGGAAACGCTAGTTTCTGGGAATGTGAGGCATTGTGGGTTGGATCCATTGATTGTTTTAAATTCATATCCATCCATTCATTCTTCGTCCTCACGTTTTGAATTCTGGTCAGTGGAGGATTTTGGAATTTTAAATTGTCATTACATTTCGTCTCATTTTGTACCATTAGGGGCCGATGATCTAGATGTTAGGCCCCTATACACAACAAGTATCATCATCATCATCATCATCATCATCATCATCATCATCATCATAACCCTATTCACCATTGCGAGGATGTAATAATGAAAAAGGTTAAACAACGGACCAACGGTAATGAACTTAAATCCATGCCTTTGCAGAAGTAGTATTGTGAGGCAACATAGAAGTGTAGTTACTGCAGAAATTGAATGACTGGAATGACCTGTTCCAAGAATTCAACCTAACATTGCCTTAGCTGCCAAGACCTAGTGTTCACAGTGTACTTGCTTGTGTACCTGCTTGTTAAGTTCTCTGCAGTCTATTGAAACCTGTTTCTTGCAACACCCACCTTCTAGCCGGGTAAGTGATGCTGGCACCAGAATCACATTCACGTGGCTTCCAAGCCATGTTGAGATTGCGGGAAATGAACTTGTGGATGAAGCTGCAAAGGAAGTGTACTTACATCTCCAAGACCTATGAATGTCCCTGCTAAAGATATTTGTTCTCAGCTACGTCGAACCATCTTGGCATCCTGGGAATCAGAGTGGCTAGCTATCTGAACTCCCAATAAACTGAGAGCAATTAAGAAGACAACCACCGTGTGGCTGTCCTCTTTTCGGCCTTCATGGAGAGAGGCCATAGTATTGTATAGGCTGAGGATAGGTCGTGGACGATCTACACTCTCTTATCTCCTAAAGAGGGGAAAAAACCCCAGTGTGTTCTTGTGGTGCCGACTTCACCGTGGCCCAATCCTCCCAGAGTGTGCCCATCTTTCTGTCTTAAGACGGAGCCTCAGCCTGTAGGAAACACTCAAACGCATACTAACCGATGACCCAGCTGCTGCTGATCTCATCGTCTGCTGCTTTATGTGCGACAGTGGATTAATCAAGGGTATGTAAATTTCAAGTGTTCTGTTACTCAGGGTTCGTTTAGTGAACTTTTCGGTTTAATACAATACTTTTTGTTTTATTTTGTACTTTGTTTCAAAATTCCTTTATTGAATAAATCTCTCTCTCTTAGTCCAACCCTTCGTAAGGGTGTAGTGGCATCATGCGACAATCCTTTTGGTGATCTTCCTCCAGGAGTCCCTGCTTTGGGCATGGTGACTTGCTTGCTGTAAGCTCATCCTGGTCAAGTTCTTGATCTGGTCCATCCATCGTAACGGCGCACGTCCTCTAGGTGTTCGGCCTTCGACTTTTCCCTCTGTGATAAGTATTTCCATTGTGTCCTGTCTTCTGGCAATATGACCAAAATATCCGAGTTGTTTTTGGTTGATAAGGGTCGACAGTCTTGTTCCGATGCCAAGCTGTTGCAGGATTGATTCATTAGTAGCGTGTGCTGTCCATGGTATTCGTAGTAATCTCCTGTAGCACCATATTTCTAGAGCATCAACCCTGCGGCGATCCGCCGTCTTCATTGTCCAAGTTTCTGCTGCATAGGTCGCGATAGGAAAGATCAGAGTTCGCAAGCTTTGTCTTGGAAGTGATGGAGGTGTCATTCCAGATGCGAGTAAGTTTTGCTGTTGAATTTCTTGCAATCGCAATGCGCTTGCGGATCTCAGGTTCACAGTCTCCAGTATTTGTGACAATAGATCCTAGATACTCAAAGCGACTGACAACCTCATAATCCGCAGTTCTTGTTATGGCAGGTTTGTTGTCATTAAAATGGTCTACAATCATCATTTTGGTCTTTTTATTGTTGATTTCAATACCATATTCTCTGCTTCGCTCGTCTAACCTCCGCATGATGCCTTCTAGTTCATGATCATCTGTTGCAATAATCACAGTGTCATCTGCATATCCCTTTCAGACCGTGTACGCACAATTGTGCGGGTTCGTATTTTCTTTATCCCTGACCGTATTTGATGTTTTTTCGGCACTAGACCGGACTGCAGTGATTGTCCGGGACACGTGGCATGTAGTTCAATTGTTTTTAGTATGCTCTTGACCGCCAGGGCAAAGGAAGAAGAGTTTAAAAAGCAGAGTTGATCGGCGAGATGGTGGGTAGCAGCAGTAATGCCAAAAGTAAGTATTTATTTATTGCGTTTATATTAATCTAAAAGCTTTACTGAACACCGGAATATATTCAATAAAGTGTGTACATTGGTTCGTGAACGTAAATTTTGAAGATACATCATCGTATGTGATACAACGAGGTTTTGAATTTTGATACGCACAATTGTGTAGGTCCTTTTTTTTCGGATGTTAGTTTTTACTTTGTAAAATAAACTATCAGTATGTGTATTGAGGAGCATTTTAGTCAGTTTTTGACATACAAACAAAAATTCACACCTCCAGTTTTCTTTCAGGTCTGAAAGGGATATCTGAGATTGTTAATTTTCCTGCCATCAACTGTGATGCCGTCACTTCAGTCCTCGAGAATCTCTCTCATAATATACTCACGGTATACATTAAATAGGAGGGGGGAAAGAATGCAACCTTGTCGCACTCCAGCACAAGTAGAAAAGACATCTGAGAGGTCACCATTAACTGTCAGTGTCGCAGTGTTCGAAGAGTACAATTGTTGGATCAGGTACACTAAATGTCTTGGCGTCCCCATCTCAGTGAGTATAGCCCAGAGCTTTGACCATTTTACCTTGTCGAAGGCTTTTTTGTAGTCCACGAAGCACAGGAACATCTTGATATTATACTCCCTTGTCTTCTCTATGAGCTGCCGGTTGTTTAGGATCTTCTCAAGAGTTCCTTTGTCCGTTGTGGAAGTAAGAAGGTCTTCAGCCTCTCGTTCAGCACTGTGAGCATGATTTTACTTGCATGGGAGATGAGAGCTATCTTTCGATAGTTTGCATAGTCAAGTGGAGAACCTTTCCTGAACAGTGGTACGAAGACGGAGTGGTACCACTGGTCCTGCCAATTTCCAGATGTCCATATATTCTGACATAACTTGTGCAGGATGTCGACACCTAGGTCACCCATGTTCTTTAGGATTTCAGCATTGATTCCATCTTGGCCTGGTGCTTTCCGGTTCCGGAGATTTTTTGTTGCATGTTCCACCTCTTCTCTAAGGATCATTGGTTCAAAGTCTGTTGTGTTCTGGTGACCTGGCATTGGTTGTGGGTCATTAGTGAACAGCTTGATGCAGTATTCTCTCCATACTTCGGTGATGTCCGCTGCATTTGTGATGATGTTCCCTTGGTCATCTTTAATAATCTGAGTCTTAGGCATAAACTCTCGTGCTAAGTATTTTACCTTGTCGTACAGTTTTGTGCTGTGATTTTTGGTCGCATGCGCCTCTAGTTCTGCACAGTTTCTTAATGTGTTCATTCTTGTCTCTTCTACAAGCATGTTTGATATCACTGTTCAGTTTTTTCATTAGTCGTCCTTGTTGTTCTGGATCTGTAGCTGAGAGTCGGATGTTAAGTCTCATTTGAACTAGTGCTAAAGTTTTGTCAGTCATTCAGTGTTGTCGCTTCACTACGGTGTTCATCTTTGGGACCTTGCTTGCTGCGTCTGTGATGCATTCTTCAGTTCTCTTCAAAGCCATGTCACAATTTCCCTCTAGGTCAGGTGGCCCAGTACTTCGTAGTGTTTTTTGGAAAGCAACTGGCTTAGGGGCTGCTAACTTTTTCGAGTTTATTTTGACAACTGGTTTGCTCAGTTTGATTCTGAGGTAGGCCCAGAGTAAACGTTGATCCGATCCGATTCGGCATTAAGTTTTGTTTTCACATTACGAAAGGAGGTTCTCTATCTTTTATCGACAAGGATGTAATCAATTTGGTTCTTAACATGCCCATTCGGGGAGGTCCACGTAAAGAGACAACGTTTATGGTGTTTAAACATGGTATTCATAATGGAAAGATTGTTTTCGGTTGCAAACTGTATCAACCGATTGCCTCGCTCATTACGTGCACCCAGGCCATACTGTCCTACAGTTTCTTGCAAGTGGTTGTCTATCGAGGTGGTTCCTACTTTTGCATTGAAGTCTCCCAATATGATTGTAATAAATCTTGGTTTAAGTGATGCTATTGTATTTTCCATGTCTGCATAGAAGTCTTCAATTTCTTGGTCGTCTGCAGCGATGGTGGGTAGATATACCTGGATCAGGTGTAGTTTATATGGTTTGGTGTTCAGAGAGGATGATTACCTAGTTGTACTTCCTCTCAAAACTACCACCAGTGCTAGTAATGCTATTCCCTATGCAGCCAATCCCTGTTATGATTGGTGTCAGAATGTCACTCATAGGGTTGATTGGTGCAAGCATTTCATCGGGTTTGACAGAATATGTAATAGCAACATCTGGCTTGCTGGGGAAAGCAATGGGAAACTACCTTGCATCTCATTTCCCTAGATTGCCTCTTCAGTGATATCTGTGACAGCTGATGTTGGAGCTGTTGAGGATCAAACCAGCCTTCGGGCTGAATATCCTATATACATAATTATCATTTGATACAATTGATAGGCGTGACTTGTGAAGTTTGATCCCAGGCCTCACTGGCTTTTGACGGCTTACCTGACTTCAACTCAACTTTACGTTAACCAATTTAACATTAATAAAGAGGTAAGTGAATTTACACACATCGGTTTTTTCTTTGAACTCTCCTTTCCTCCAAAATCATTCCTTAACATGTAAATCTCCCATTGTTACAGACTTCAAACCAAATTTCCCTTTCGACTTTACACAAGAAGCTACAGTCGCTCCTTCCAGCTAATATTTAACACAGCTGCTTACCATTGAGCACTGGCCTTCTGACCCCAACTTGGCAGGTTCGATCCTGGTTCAGTCCGGTGATATTTGAAGGTGCTCAAATATGTCAGCCTCGTGTCGGTAGATGTACTGGCATGTAAAAGAACTCCTGCGGGACAAAATTCCGGCACCTCGGCGTCTCCGAAAACCGTAAAAGTAGTTAGTGGGACGTAAAGCAATTATTAATATTATTATTACCATTGAGCACTCTTCTTCACTCGTGCTTTAAGAAGACTACAGATTTATCTCTTCACACGAGATTTACAACAATCTAACCACTTATGTTATTATAAACCCCACTTAAAGTATCAAGCATTTCCCTCGCCCGTACAGCATAATTTGAGTGAGCGGCAGAAACGTCTCATTACTTGCTTTAAAATGTATTTAAACTCCACTTGGAGTAATCAGCAACATTCTTCATCATTATTCTGACGTTTGAACTGTTTAGGATCCAAACTTTTCTCTTTACAAGATTCAACATAGCAATTTGCGTTCTTATAGAACTACCAATATGCAACTTGTTACCACATTTTTAGACAAGGACATTCAAGAAAGTGTATAAATTACGTCTATTTGTTTGTAAGACTTTATTTTTAAGAATGTCTTAACTCTTTCCTACATCATCCTCGCATTCATTTGTATTTTTTTTTTAAATCAACCACAATTACAAACAATCAGGGTCCTGATTTTTTAATCTTTCAGATTGAGATTTAGGCTGAAGATGCCCTTAAATAAAAGGCGAAAAATGTCCCTATAATTTAAAATCACTTTATGTATTGAATAGGTGGAATAAATAAACATTAATATTTCTTTGACTTTATTACCTGACTTCTCCATACATAATCTGCATCTACTTCTGTAAAATGCTAGGATGTTGTTCGAGACTTCTATGTCATCATAAACTCAAATTAAAGCTAATCATATTTAGTAACAAATTATTCATAACAATAATATCTTCATGCTGTTGTGTGGATGTGATAGCCAAGTGATCTCGTCACTGGCTGGTTCAAGTACTGGCCAGTGTATGTGGTATTTTTGAAATGAAAACTCACATCGGTGTGGTTTGAAATCCACGTGAAATTGGATGTACCATGGCTATCATCATGACATCAACAGTTGCTTTAAACTACAAGCTTACCGAGCTCGCTAGCTGCAGTCGCTTAATTGCTGCTAGTATCCACTATTCAGGAGATAGTGGGTTCGAACCCCATTGTTGGCAGCCTTGGAGATGGGTTTCTGTGGTTTCTTATTTTCACACCAGGCAAATGCTGGGGCTGTACCTTAATTAAGGCCATGGCTGCTTCCTTCCCACTCCTAGCCCTTTCCTGTCCCACCATCGCCATAAGACCTACAGTATCTTTGTCGATGCGATGTAAAGTAACTTGTAAGAAAAAGAAAACAATCTACAAGCTTGCTTTGATACTTTTGTTGGTTGTTGGTAATATCCGTTTCTTTTCAGCTTTGGTTTATATTTGTGCTACGAGAAGACCATATGCACTGCAAGGCCCAGATATAAATCCCTGAATTTTGTTTATAAGCAATAAGAAGATGATAGTAGTTTCTACAGGTTGGATTTTGTAGCAGCATGCAAAAAACCACTCAGCACTGCTTGCCAGTGAGGCAAGAGTATTCAAGCTGTGCCACATTACCATCTGGCCATGGGATTTTAGCTTTGATTTTGGGGCCTTGCTGTGGAAATAGGTTGCTAATACAGTAAAAGTCTGCTATAGCAAGAACTCTGTTATAATGGCAGCTTTTTTCAGTCCCTTGAAAATTCCCATATTAAACTGTGCATTATCCTTCGGTTACAGCGAGAACCGTATCACTGATGCATCCATTATTATGAGGGATTAAGCATGCGTAATTTTTTCCATTATAAATATTTATGCACTCCAGCGATTATATTGCATGTGATTGATCATCTTCGTATAGATTTTTCGCTATGTGCACTAGCGAACACTCGTCGATATTCTAACTCGAAGGCGATATCGGAGTCGATTAGTAATACTCATCGACTGGTGTTCTATAAGCACAGTTCGAAATGAAAGAGAACATGTTTTTGTAATAAATACATAAATAACGTGGCCGATAGCAGTAGTTAACTCGTTAGAAATAAGTAAACGATAGCTTAATTTTAAAACTATGTACTGAAATTAAGTAAGAATGTGATACACTTCATAATATGGTGCAGAGTGGATGACTGATTTGAGAGGTTAGTTTATTCAGTAAAACCTCTTTAGGCATTTCTGCAGGGGACAAGGAAAGATAATGTGTTAAGCGAGAAAATGTACTATTGAAAACACATATAAAAACTATCCAACACGAATATGTAAACACTTGATTTTTTTTCTTCCAACATGCGTGCATTTTATGTCGTGTATGCATGCGTACATTGAAAGATATAGACTATCTACCCATTTCCAAAGATGCGAAGAGAGTATTAAAAAGCGTGAAAAAGAAGAGAGAACAAACATGAAAACCTTTTCCACTGGGGCTTATTAAATAAAAATAGTGTATTACAAGGTGTGTAAAACACCTGACAACTCACATAAAAACGTTTGCAGTGGGGCGCCATAAAAGTATTAGCATATTATTGTGATCACACACTTTCTAAACCAAATGTCAGCTGAAGCCTTATATTTTGGACCACTGGGTTAAACATTGTTTTCCAGTCACACTCTTCAACCATGAATTTGGAGGTTAAACTCGGCCATGTGCGAGAGAAATGACTTTGACCATCATCTTGAATGCCTAACACTTCGATCGACTTGAGTTGAAACTCGAAGGTGCGAGTTTCAACATACGCGCCACAGTTGAAAGATGAGGATGCCTGTCCACTTCCTGGATTTTGTCTTCATTAGTAAGCAATTTCACGACTTTATCAGTATCTATAACAGGGCTACCACAAGACAAATATGCACCACGCTAGTCAGCTTCACACGATTATGTTCCTAATCCTTACGTAGTCTATCAAGGGAAAATATATGCTACCTTTCTCTGTGTCACTCGACACAGAATAAATTTCTAACCTCAGAATGGAATGCGAAATAGAAACATAAACAGGCTTACTGGGTTATTCAGCAATATCAAGGACAACTGGAAAGCTCAACTGAACTTTCCTGAGGCTAATGGCTTGCTTCCTGAAGCTATAATTTACTCTCTACATTTTCGGAATTAAAGGCCATTTCCCGTTTTCGCGTAACTTTCCATGACCTGGCTCCTGTGGCGAGGGCTCTAATCTGTGTTGGAAATCACGTATCACGTTCCGTTCACAAGGGATGACAAAGAACAATTTCAGGGCTGGGAAAAATATGATTGTACTGAGTGATAATAATGAATGTTTGTAACGCTGTAAGTGAGGTATGTTTAAATAGATTTAATACGACGTGAATCAGGACTTTGAATTTACGGGGTGTTAAGGGAGAAATTGTCTTAATAAGGAATGCACTATGAGGTTTCACTATATTTTCTTGCATCTGGTTGAATTTCGGAAAGGCTATTCCCAAGTAATATACAGCAATAAGGTTGTCATTACTCTACTGGTGCTTGAAATATGTTTTCATGATACAAATGAGGTTAAATTAGGTTAGGTGACTGTTTTGATAAGAAAACTGAAATGTTTGCCACAGAAGCCACTGGAGTGATTAGTACTCAAATTTTTCAGAATGAAATTGAACATGCGTGTTCATGCCTCGGACTTAGAAAAATAACTTGCGAGTAAGCCGTAGTATGGAAATTTGTGAAAACTCAAGTTTTGAACAAATGGATTGCCGTTCCATACCTATTTTAATGTGTGTGGGTTTTTCCCCAACTTTTACAAAAAATCTGATATAACGACAATCCGCTATAGCGAGTAAATTTTTTGCTGTTATGAATTCTCGCTATAACAGACTTCTACTGTATTTTGCACGAGGTCTTCTTGTAGCACGTGGGTTATTTCACCGAGGTTTCAAGGTAGAGTGTGTTACTTCCCTTGTCAGTACTGGTACTTCATGCTTCTGTGAATTTGCTGTTTTGATCTAAAACATGCATGAAATAATGACTATCTTCACATTAAGCGGGCTTGGTGGAAGCAGACAGCGTGGAATCGCTATGTTCCTTGCCTGCTCAACTACAGCATCGTGCCAGCCTCACACATGCACGTCTCCTCATGCATCAACGTGAGAGCAGTGCATCTCCAGTTCCACGTCTCAACCGCAGCAACAGCATTAGGTAAGTTAAAAATCATCCTCCCCAGTCATGGAGTATGGATAATTATAGCAGTTGTGATAATTAAGAGACTCTGCCTGTAGAGCACTTGTGATATGAGTGGGAAGTGTGTTATTGCCTATTTGACCATAAATTTTAATGAAATGTTTCATATTGGTAGATAATTCGAGATTAATAGAGAATGAAAGTAATACTCCTGGATGTTAAAAAGCAGAAAATTAATTGCTTGATTTATTAGCATACATTGTTACTAGTTTTCTAGTTTTTAATTTTTTAAAATTAAGAATTGAAGGTGAAAACCATGAGGTGGAGGAAAAAGAGGAGGATCATTACTTGTATGTATGTTTAGTCATCAGCCCGAAGGCTGGTTGGATCCTCAACAGTTCCGCCATGAGCTGTCATAGATGGCCTAGGCATCACTGAAGAGGCGTACTAGGGAAATGAGGAGTGAGGTAGTTTCCCGTTGCTTTCCTCACCGAGCCAGAAGTTGCTATTACAAATCAGTCTGCCAAGCCCACTGAAATGCATACACCAACCGACCCTATGAGCAATATTTTCACACCATTCGTAGCAGGGACTGGCTGCGTAAGGAATGGCATTACTAGCATCGCTCATACCTCAGTCACTTTCATTTTGTCAAAGCCAAGGATAAGACAGAGACAGATCAATGAAAGTAACAAAATTGCTCTAGCCCATACCAGAAGACTTACTGCACTGTAAACACTAGGTCCCGCCAGCAAAGGCATGATCATTACTTATGTTAGAATAAATGAAAGAATGAGTTAAGATATCTTCAGTATTAGTGTTATTTATTTACCACAATTCTGACCAGAAACGTGGAAAGTCTAGAGAAAAAAGGTGAGCCCCCATGTACGTATAAAATGTTCCCTAGACCTGTCTTTAAGATGAGATATTATTTGTTGTTGTTGTTTGAGTCATCAGTCCACAGAGTGGTTTGATGCAGCTCTCCATGCCACCCTATCATGTGCTAAACTTTTCATTTCTATGTAACTGCTGCATCCTACATCTGCTCTAATCTGCTTGTCCTATTCATATTTCGGTCTACCCCTAGCATTCTTACTGCCAGCACTTCCCTCAAAAATCAACTGCACAAGTACTCGGCATCTTAAGATGTGTCTTATCATTCTATCTCTTCTTCTCATCAAATTTAGCCGAATGGATCTCCTCTCACCAATTCAGTTCAGTATCTCCTCATTCGTTCTTCAATCTATCCATCTCACCTTCCGCATTCTTCTGTAACACCACATTTCAAAAGCTTCTATTCTCTTTCATTCTGATCTAGTTATCGTCCATATTTCACTTCCATACAATGCCATGCTCCAGACAAAAGTCTTCAAAAACATCTTTCTAATTCCTATATCAATGTTTGAAGTGAGCAAGTTTCTTTTCTTAAGAAAGATCTTCCTTGCTTGTGCTAGTCTCCATTTTATGTCCTCCTTACTTCTGCCATCATTAGTTATTTTACTACCCAAGTAATAATATTCATATACTTCCATTAAGATTTCATTTCCTAATCTAATATTTCCTGCATCACGTGACTTTGTTCGACTGCAGTCCATTACTTGTGTTTTGGACTTATTTATTTCCATCTTGTACTCCTTACCCAAGATTCTATCCATACCATTCAGCAATTTCTCCAGATCTTCTGCAATCTCAGATAAAATAACAATATCATCAGCAGATCTCAGGGTTTTGATTTCCTCTCCTTGGATTGTGATTCCCCTCCCAAATTCCTCTTTGATTTGCTTTACTGCCTGTTCTATATAAACATTGAAAAGGAGGGGGGACAAACTACAACCTTGCCTCACTCCTTTCTGGATTGTTGCCTCTTTTTCAAAGCCCTTGATTCTTATCACTGCAGACTGATTTTTATACAGATTGTAGATCATTTTTTGTTCTCGGTACCCAATCTCACTCGCCTTCAGAATCTCAAATAGCTTGGTCCAATCAACTTTATCAAATGCCTTTTCTGAATTTACAAACGCCATGTATATGGGCTTGCCCTTCTTAATTCAATCCTCTAAGATCAGACGTAAAGTCAGGATTGCTTCATGTGTTCCAACATTTCTTCTGAAGCCGAATTGATCGTCTCCCAACTCAGTTTCAACTTGTATTTCCATTCTTCTGTAAATAATACATGTTAAAATTCTGCAGGCATGAGGTACTAAACTAACGGTGCAGTAGTTTTCACACCTGTCAGCATCGGCTTTCTTGGGAATAGGTATAACAATATTCTGCCAAAAATCGGATGGCACTTCTCCTGTCTCGTACATCTTACACACTAAATGGAATGTCCTCGCCACGCTGGTTTCTCCTAAGGCGATCAGTAATTTAGAGGGAATGTCATCAATTTCAGGTGCCTTGGTCTTATTTAGGTCTCTCAAAGGTCTGTCAAATTCTGCTCTCAAAATTGGGTCTCCCATTTCATCAGCATCAACAGCCTCTTCTTGTTTCGAAACCATATCATCTATGTCTTTACCTTGATACAATTTTGGATATGTTCCTGCCATCTTTCTGCCTTGTCTTCTTTCCCTAGAAGTGGTTTTCCATGTGAGCTCTTAATATTCATACACCTAGTTTTCCTTTCTCCAAAGGATTCCTTGATCTAACTTTGCTAGGACCATACAACCTTCAACATCCTTGCACTTCTCCTTCAGCCTTTCTTACTTAGCTGTCCTGCACTTTCTCTCCACTTCATTGCTTAATTGCCTGTATTCCTTTCTGCCCTCTTCATATTTTGCATTCTTGTACTTTCGTCATTCACCAGTGAGGTCTAGTATCTGGTGAATTATCCATTGATTCTTAGTTGATCTTTCGTTTCTTCCTAACATTTTTTCAGCAGCCATAGAGAACTCATTCTTCACGATTGTCCATTCTTCCTCTGTTGTGTTTCCTACAGCCTTTTCATTTAGCCCTTGTGCATTATGCTCCTTGTAACAGTTCCTCACAGAGTGTCTGGCCGCATGGTGTAGGGGGCAATGCGTCCGCCTGTCACGCGGCGGCCCTGGGTTCGATTCCCGGCCGGGTCAGTGGTTTTTAATTGTAAATTATTAATATCCCTGGCCTGGGGACTGGGTGTTTGTGTCGTCCTTAACATTCCTTGCTTCACATTCAACACTCTACACTTCCGCAATTCCACTTACACGCAGGTTCCTATCATATGGTGAAAGTAGTGGCAAAAGATCTACAAAGGTAGACTCCACAAACAAATATCATTTAAAAAAAAGAAAAAACAGTCCCTCACACTCTTTCTTTCAACTTGTCTAGATCCCATCTCCTTGCATTCCTTAATTTCTTCAACTTCGGACGGCATTTCATGATTAACAAGTTGTGCTCAGAGTCCATGTCTGCTCCTGGGAAAATTTTGCAATCCAACACCTGGTTTCTGAATCTCTGCCTAATCATAATGAAGTTTATTTGATACCTTCCAGTGTCTCCAGGTCTCATCCACGTATACAGCCGTCGTTTGTGGTGTTTGAACCAAGTATTGGCAAGGACTAAATTATGGTCAGTGCAGAATTCAACCAGCCGACTTCCTCTTTCGTTCCTTTGTCCCAATCCAAATTCTCCTACTGTGCTACCTTCTCTTCCTTGGCCTACCACTGCGTTCCAGTCTCCCATCACAATTAGATTCTCGTCACCTTTGACATATTGTATTAAAACTTCTATATCTTCATATATTCTTTTAATTTCTTCATCATCTGCTGAACTAGTAGGCATATAGACCTGCACTATTGTGGTGGGCATTGGTTTGGTTTCTATCTTGACAACAATAATCCTTTCACTATGCTGGTCGTAGTAGCTTACCCGCTGAACTATTTTCTTATTCATTATTAAACCAACTCCTGCATTTCCCCTGTTTGATTTTGTGTTGATAATTCTTTAGTCGCCTGAACAAAAATCCTGCTCTTCCTGCCAACGTACTCCACTTATACCAACTAGATCTAACTTTAGTCTATCCATCTCCCTTTTCAGATTCTCTAACCTTCTGCAACGATTCAAACTCCTAACATTCCATGCTCCGTCTCATAGAATGTCAGTATCCATGTTCCTGATGATTGCCACCTCTCATATAGTCCCCACCCGGCTATACGAATGGGGTACTATTTTATCTCTGGAATATTTTACCTGGAAGGAAGCCATCATCGGTACATCATTCATACAGAGAGAGTTTCATGTTCCCAGGAGTTAGTTATGACTGTAGGTTCCCATTGCTTCAGCCGTGTAGCAGTATCAACACAGCTAAGCCATGTTGAGTATTATTACTAGGCCATTTCAGTCAGTCGTCTAGACTTCCGCCTTTGTAACTTCCGAAAGGCTGCTACCCCCCTTTCGATGAACCAATCGTTAGTCTGGTCTCTTGACAGACACCCATCTGAGATGGTTGCATCTGCGGCTTGGCTATCTGGTTCATTGGCACACGCAAGCCTCCCCACCACGGCAAAGTCACATGGTTCACAGGGGGGGAGGGATATTATTTACAGTCTCGAAAGGATAAGCATAAGATTAGAAGGAAGCCGCATAGGAAAGGGAGAGCAACAAGACAATTTTACAGGTAGAGAAGAAACTTTGATCAAATGCTAAAGAAGAAAAGAAACTGTATTAAATATTTTTAGGTGATACTGCATGGATAGTTGACATGTTCAATCTTTTCTTAAAAATTTTACTTTATTAAAGAATTGTTTAAAGTATTTACTTGCGTATAAGACCCATTTTTGTTCGTTATTTGATGCTGAAAATGTTGGGGGGTCTTACATGCTATATCCCAAAAATTATTAGGGTATCAAAACATGAATTAATCAGTATAATAATAATAATAATAATAATAATAATAATAATAATAATGGCGTGTTGCCTCCAAAGAGGGCTGGTGCATGTCTTTTGAGTAGGCACCGTACAGGCGACCTGCGCGTCTGTGAGGATGGGGCCTTACCTACAGTTAATTCTAATAATGCTCCCTACTCCCTAGCCATTGGAATTAACCAACAAACGTTAAAATTCCCGGTCCATTCGGGAATCAAACCTGGGACCCCCTGGACCAGAGGCCATGCTAACCATTTAGCCATGGAGCTGGACAATTAATCGGTAAAAATACATTATCCTCAAAAAGATATTGCAAAAGAGTGAATTTATTATCCAAGTCAAATACCATTATGGACCACTATACATAAATCTACCGCTCTTGTAGTTTGAGGTACACACGGGTCATAGAGTAGACCTAATTTAAGGTTAAAGTTCAGCGTCTGAAGTAAACTAAAAATAGCTTAAGGGATATTTTACTTTTAACTTATGCTATTATTAGAAGGGAAACTTTCAAACTAATAGTGTTTTCACTTGTTATGTTTGATTCATGCCTTTGCTGGCGGGACCTAGTGTTTACAGTGCACTATGTCTTCTGGTATGGGCTAGAGCAATCTTGTTACTTTCATTGATCTGTCTCAGCTTTATCCTTGGCTTTGACAAAATGAAAGTGACTGAGGTATGAGTGATGCTAGTAATGCCATTCCTTCTGCAGCCAGTCCCTGCTCTGAATGGTGTGAAAATATTGCTCATAGGGTCAGTTGGTGCATGCATTTCAGTGGGCTTGGCAGACTGATATGTAATAGCAACTTCTGGCCCGGTGAGGAAAGCAACGGAAAACTACCTCACTCCTCATTTCCCTAGTATGCCTCTTCAGTGATGCCTAGGCCATCTATGACAGCTGATGGCAGAGCTGTTGAGGATCCAACCAGCCTTCGGGCTGAGGACTAAACATACATACATGTTTGATTCATCATCTCTGTTGTCAGTGGTCTCTGTCATCTGTGCCTTCTGAGTCTCTATTTGTAGAAGTTTTGGTTTCCCGTACTGCATCATCATGCCGCCTTTGGGCAAGATGTTTTTATTCAAAGATGACATGAATAGAACTTCTGATGTATACTGCTTCCCTTTCGAGTTTTCAATCTGAATTATCTGCGACAACTTGTCATCCTTGAATGAAAATGAACTAATTTAAACTCCTAATATCAGTAGTTTCTCTAACCTCTGACTAAAATTGTGTCCATCCTGTTTCTGTAAATAACTAGGCAGAATCTACATACTCTCTTTTCTCCTTTTCACCCATTCAACTTGCTTTACAGAAATATAATCTTGTGCCTATGTGTGGTTATCAGTAGATACGTTGCCACTCTCCATAACACATCCAAATAAAACTGACAGAAGTCATACATTTACAGTATTGTTGTTCTGTCATCTTTATAGGATTTTATGTGCTTGACCATTTTTTTACATTATTATTTATTACTTCAGTCCTTCCTTTTTTGTTTTATTAATTACAGATCTGATTAGGTTAGGAGGAAGTGATTTTGTTTTTGTTTTTGAAGATTGCACATCAGTTTAGACTCGAAATAGTGTACCTTCTTGAGGAACTCCATTAAATTGACAAATTGCTGGGATAACTTGTTTTAACTGTGTGTGCTTTTCTGTTACTGCTATGCATCATTATTTGATGCAATTAATTTTCCCATTCTGTTATTTTCTTTTTTAATTTTAGTGTATAAAATATAAGGAAATTTACTAAAAAAATTTCATGAAATAACTATTTACAATCAAAAGTTAAAAGGGGAACTTGTTTTACCAGTAAGTATCAAAGGAAATAATGTACCTATATAGATGTATGATTTAGGTAGATTTTACTACTAACTTGATGAAATAATTTAATAGATATTTATAATTCTTTTCACTCTGTAATTATAACTTGTTTTAAAGATCCTAAGTTAAGGAAAAAGAGTATATTTGACTATTTTCCTGGTGTGTGGTTTCCTGCAGCCATATCAGAGAGCGGACATTTCCAAGGTATTGTAAGGGTGAATTGTGCAGATGTTGCTCTAATCACTTGTGGCTCTGCCTGCACTTCAGGACAAGTGGAAGTATATTGCTTGTGTGAAAATGAATATTTAGATGTTTTTGCATCCAGTTTTAATTGTATGATGGAACTTCTCCCACTTCGAGGTCAGGAAGCACAGTCTAGTTTGTATGTGCAGTATTAGCTGCTTGTCTGCAGGAGAACCACCTTTTGAGTGGTGTGAAAACTGTCTGCCTCTGAATAGGATATAGGAGATAAGTTATGTATTATAAGGAGCTCTCGTCAGCGTTGACAAAGTGATCAGAATGTGCAGCGAATAAAGAACGAGTCACTACATTGATTACAAAAGTTCACTCTATCTAAATCGAAAGCAAATTCCTTTGGTGTAGTAAACCATTCAGGGCAATCATGTTTGTATAGTGCCTTTTTCAGGAGTGGTTACGCATGTGATCACCCTGAAGGAGTTTGCTTTTGACGTAGATAGAGTAAACTTTTTTGTTTAAGTGAGGATTCATATCTCATTTGCTGTTTGTGGTACACGTTAAGTGTTCATAATTTAGTGACTTCTGACAATGGCCACTTTGTGAAATGTTGTTTGTCTTGCTTCTCAGTGGCACATGATCTTCACATCATCCAAATATAAACTTTCCATCATTTTCCTGTGGTCAGGGTTTTCCATTAGTGGCTAATACTGTGCATGTGAACAAGATATCACCTGCTGTGTATTATAGACTTCAAATTGGGATAGCGATGAGATAAGGCTTTTAAGAGTGCTTAAATACAGTAGACCAGTAGATTTATTAGCATTTTACCAGAAAATATTGTGGTACTCCAACATCTCTTAAGACTGATTAGACTGGAAGGAACATTAAAAACATTTATTATTATTATTATTATTATTATTATTATTATTATTATTATTATTATTATTATTGTTTCGTTTTGGACCACGTCATTTCAACTGTTTCTTTTGAGCTTTAATGTTGGTCCAGTATTCCTTCATTTGTAGACTGTGTTGCTCCTGTTCTTTTGGCTTTGGTTGGAAACTTTGATGATCTTGGAGTTTTTTCTTAAGTGGGTCACGCTCCCGGATATCTTCAAACGAGATCCCAATCTCCTGCCGATCTTTCTGTACCTCACTGAACCATGCCCATTTTGCCTTTTTCTCTTTGAGGAAAGTGAAATTGGGGTTGGTTAGCTGTGTTGACTTCATTCGGGCCATGTGTCAATAAAAAATAATCATCCTTTTCCACATCATGTCGGTTATTTTCTCCACATGTGAGTACAACTCCTGTTTATGCCATCTCCTAAATTCACCATTGTCTTTGACTGGACCTAAGATTTTTGAGGAAAAACATTATTATTATTATTATTATTATTATTATTATTATTATTACAGTGAATCCCCATTTATATGTTTCTCATTTGTACGTTTTTTGCATTTGTATGTTGTGTTAATAATTGTACTACAGTTTTACATTCATAATAATCCCATTAAAAATTTTTTCATTTATATAATGTACAGTACAGTAAGTTGTCCAAGTCAATTATTTCACGCCCAACGAATCAGTTGTTCTTGCTGCTCAAAATTTGTACAACACTGTATGTTCTGGCCCTCTCCAGAAGGGTGAGAGCTTTTGTGGCTGAAGTTCAACAAGTTTTGTGCACCCATCTTGTCTAGTTGCAGTTGAAAGTGGCCGCATGTTTCATGCAAAGATTGGCTTGATCAGTCATCAGTGACATCTCCACAGAGCCAAGAGACTTCAAGAATTGCAGGAGAAAAACGTACCGTATTCTCAGAAACGAGTAGTGGCCAACGATGACGAAATTAAAAGTTAAAATTCATTACAGTAGTTCCGTATTAGCATTTTTTTTTTCATTTATTTATTATTTTTATGGTTTCCCTTCAGAAACATACAAATGAGGTTCCACTGAATAATAATAATAATAATAATAATAATAATAATAATAATAATAATAATAACAACATCAACAACAACTAGTACACATGCATTCTCAAATCTGTTATACCTTTGACCTACCAATCTACATGCCTCTGTGAAAGAACTGTGCTCATAAATACTTTGTCTGAAACTAGTTTAAAGGCCTCTTCTTCGTCTCTTACCTTGAAGTAATTCAACATTAAAGCTGACATTCATCTCCTCTTCTCCTCGTATGCTTCTTGCCTGGTATCATCAATTGTTTTGCCCCATTAAACAAAAGTCAGTATGACTTCATTATTTTCCTCTGTAGTTTAGCTTATCCTCCTTCATTTGCCCTGCAAGCTGATTTTGCAACATACTAATTCCTAACAGCCTCTCTTGTTTCTTTATGGATACCATCTTGCCATTATTTCCACCTTTTTATATTAGCAACTACTCTCGTTACTTTCATGTCTTTTAGATCGAGCGTATGAATTAGATGATAATGTTGTGTGGCTAGTGCTAGCCTGTTGCAAACCCTCAGGCGAGAGCAGCCAGCATCTGTCATGTTTGATGAGCTCCATGATATTGTGTCAGAGTTAAGGGAATGTTGGAGACAACACAGAAACCTAGTTCTAAAGGTGCTTGTGATTAAAATCCCTCAAAGGCAGTCTATGGTGTGGTGGACTTTCATTTTATCAAGCTTTCACGAGGTTGATGTCATCGTATTCCAATCATCTTTACAGGCGCGTGGTGATTATAATGTTATGATTATAGTACAACATTAAAAATTGACTCTTTAGAGAAAATTATATTTTTGCACACTTCAGTACACTGTTAAGAGAGACTTTACACAATTATAAAATAATAAAAAGATTTTTTGTATAACACCAGAACCCTTTTTGGTTCCAGTTGAACCATCGTCAGCTGGCTAACAAATAAATTAACGTGAGACATTCTAGAACATTACTACAAAAATATGATACAAAAAAAAGATGGTGAGTTGAAAAAATTAAAAGTTCATTAAAATATAGTGCAATGATTTTAAAAAGTCCACTTGTTGCAAGTCTTCATGCTAATTACACACTGCATTATTACAAATTGTAGTGCGACGATTTTAAAATCTAATAAGAATGTAACAAGATTATTTCCTTTCACATACATAACAACACAGTATTTAGCATGAAGACTTGCAACAAGTGGACGTTTTAAAGTCACCGCTGTATATTTTAATGAACTTTTATTTTTCACAACACAGCATCTCTTTTATGTATACTAGTTTTCTAGTAACGTTTTAGAATGTATCTTGTTAATTTATTGGTTAGCCAGATGGTAATGGTCCAACGGGAACTGAAATGGTGTGAATAAATAATGAAAAGACATTTTTTAAAATTGTGTAAAGTCTTTCTTAGCTGTCTATTGAAACGTGGAAAAAATATAATTTTCTCTTAGAAGTCAATTTTTAACGATTTGCAAGTGCCGGCCTGAGTGGCTCAGATGGTTGAGGCGCTCAGTTTGGTGGTGTTTAAAGGTGCTCAAGTGCGTCAGCCTCATGTCAGTAGATTCACTGGCACATAAAAGAACTCGTGCAGGAGTAAATTCTGGCACCCGGGTGTCTCTGAAAACCGTAAAAGTCGTTAGGGAGACGTAAAGCCAACAACATTATTATTGATTTGTAAGTCAGTATGGAATCATCATGAGGCTTATTGTGCTTAATTTTGGTACATGTCATACTGCTCATCATTGTCAACAGTGTTCATCCAGCAGAATCGCTTGCTCCAGGTTGGTGTTAAACAGGGTTTCTACACAGTCAGTCCTAGGGGTTGGTGGCTTTCTACGTCATTGCTTCATGTTGGACTTCCCCTGGAGCACCAGCTTCTTCGTGTCAGGGTTGCAAGTAATGTGCCCAAAGAACATAAGGATTCTCGTGTGTATCTGAGTACACAGTGTTGCGGTCGGATTTCTGTGAGGATGGATGCGTTAGTTCTGTGAAGCAGACATCGCCAACACCACACCTCAGACACGTGTCTGATGGATAGAATACAATGCGGAAGAACTGCCAATCTTTGTCTTGGAGAAGTGAACGCTTCCCTTCCAGTGGCTTTCAGAAAGGCCTGCCTGATGGAAGTGCACATGCTGGCTCGAGCCTTCATACGGAATGCCCAGAGATTCACACCACCGTGCCCAGTATTTCACACCGCCTGCCCTGGACACAGCCATTATCTGTCATCATAGCCATTTGGGAAAATAATCGGATAGTTTTCTGTTGCCCTCCTGATGCCTGCCTTCGGGAGTGATTTTTGCACCTCTAGGACAAAAAACTACCCAGACCTCATCAAGCCTAGGTTGTTAGCTTATGCCGGCAAACATTCGGCTATTTGGAAATTCTCTGTTGATCTAAGGGAATGTTTTTTTTCCCCTTCATATTTCCTCGTATTCAAAATTTATTTTGTTCTAATCTTAGTGCATATAAAGAGCATTCTAATAAATGGGCTTTAATGTTGAGATTTTAGCATTTTGGTTTTCAAACACCCATTATAACCAGTTATATGGGCATAGCATAGTGGTCAAGGCAGTGGCTCTGTAATATAAGGTGCACAGGCTCGAGTCTGTATCAAGTCACTTTCAATTTAATTTAATTTAAACAATCTTCTTCTTTTTCCATACATCCTTTTATGGAAAATGTATTTTGTTATAATGTTAGCGCATATGAAAAGCATATTTACCAACTGATGAGCCCAACTTAGCACACTGGCAACCAGGAATGAGTTAGCTGGAAAATTTATAATGTCCAATAATGGACCATTTATATTATAAAAAGCATTCTAATAAACAGCTTCAAAATACAAAGAAGAACAAATAACATATAAAAGAAGTTACTCAGAAAAAAGAAGTACAAAGGAAGACATTTGAAGGAAACTCAGAGAAGCAAAAGAAAGGGAAAAAGTAAAGAAATTTTTAAAAAAGGAAAGTTTTATGACTCGAATAAATGCACCTTAATATCATACAGCCATTATCTTATGACTATGCTCTGAGATTACTTCTCTGAATGCTGTATTAATGACAACTTATGACTGGTGTTTGATTGATGAAACACTAAAATCTCAAAAATTAAAGGCCATTTGAGAGAATGTACAAATACGTATTGATTTTGTACCCACGTCCACTAACCTCGCAAAAGTTTGGAAAAATAAGTGCCTACCGCACCATAGATTCCCCTTCTTAGTATATGCATTTTTTTTGTATGTGATGTTGATATTTAAGCTACTTTTGTCTAAAAATCAGCTTCTTACTTATCACATCTTGCACAAGATAACTAATGTCCACTTGTCCATTCTGCTATTAGTCACCTGTTGCTTCATTTTCCTTTTTTTTTTTTTTTTTTTTTAATTACTGTGCTTATTGTGTTGAAGTGGCAATGTTGATACATCTTATGAAGTGCTGTTATATGGAATGTATACTTTTAAGTGTGAAGTTACAGTCAATAAGCATGTTGAGTGTCTTGTGAACATTATATGAATCAGGTATATGGAAATTCATGAAGCTTACTTATGTTTGTGTTATGTGGGAAATAGAGAACAGCTGAGAGAGATGTTCGATTGCGAACATACTTCTTCTTATTGTTACTTCACTTTCATAATAAACTGGCTGTTACCCGCAGCTTTGCTCGCGTGGATTTTGTGATGTGATAAAAGTCGTTCCTCGCTACTGTACTAAGGCATCTGAAAATTCCTAAGGTATAAAAACTCACTGAAAAATTGAGTTTCATTTACGCCTCTTTACAATCTCTCTTAAGGGGATTTTCAAAAAAAAGATTTTTACAATTTTTTAACAGAGATTCCATATACAGATTTTCACGTCTGTAACATCTTCAGTTTTTGAGATCAGTATCCTAGTAAAAAGAACTTATTTTTCAGTCCTTTTCACCCCCACACCCCTAAGTGGTATTTCCAAAAACAAAAAAATGTGTTTCTTAATTTTTAAAGAAGATTCCAGATATGAATTTTCATTTCTGTAATATCTTCAGTTTTTGAGATATATCGTAAAAGGTATTAAACCCCATTTTCTCCTTTCTTCACCCCCCCCCACCCCCTAAAGTGATTTTTCAAAGACAAAAAAAAAATACGTATATATTTTTAAAGGAGATTCCAAATACCAGTGTTTAAGTCTGTAAGCTGTTAAGTTTTTGAGATATAGATATACTTTACTCATTTAAACAATTCACCCCCCTCCCCCACCTTTTTCACCCCTTTAGTGTCGGAATATCCAAAAATCCTCCCTAGTGAGCACCTAGACTAATATAAAGGTAAGGTAGGTAAGGGTTGTTCTGCCCGAAGGCAGGTCCGAACCTCCGCAGAGGTGTTCCTGAGCCGGAGTTTACGTGCGGTAGGGTGGCCAGTTCCTTTCCGCTCCTCCATTCCCTTACCCCCCACCAACAGCGTGTGGCAACCCATCCAACTCCTGACCACGCCCAATGTTGCTTAACTTCGGAGATCTCACAGGATCCGGTGTTTCAACATGGCTACGGCCGTCGGCTCTAATATAAATGTATCCCTAAAATTTCATTTCTTTATGTCCAGTAGTTTTGTTTCGGCGATGATGAATTGGTCAGTCAGGACATGTTATTTTATATATAGATATGATAATGTTCTGTGGATATTTCTAGCCTGGTGCAGCCCTTGTAAGGCAGATCCTCCGATGAGGGTTGGTGGCATCTGTTGTCTGTAGGAAACTGTGTGCTATTGTTGTGGAGATTATGAGGCAGAGATAGTGTTGTGTGTGAGTTGCAGGGATTTTGGGGACAGTTGGAACACCCAGTTCCCGAGCCAAAGGAATTAACCGTTTTAAGGTTAAAATCTCCAATGCAGCTGGGAATCAAACTCAGGACCCTCTGAACCGAAGAGCCCTTTGCTGACCATTCAGCCGATGAGCCAGACTTCTTTTAAATAAAAAGAGCTGGAGGATACTTTAATTCATGAACGTTGAGGCAGATTAAGACTGGTAGTTTCTTTTATTTAAAACAAATGGTTTGTTGGGGCAATAGCCCCAGTTTTATTGAACTGAAGGATACTGAGAATACTGATATTTCAATGACGTAAGAAACCAGTTTATTAAGACTTGTTCTTGAGTAAAGTCAGCATAGCAGCCTTGGTGCTTTGTGGTTCCGTAACAGTATACTTTTTAAAGGTTCCACCCTAACAATACTAAAAAATGATGTTTAATTAGGGTGACATTAACAAGTGTCGGGACATGTTTCGTCCTTCTCTATGGACATCATCAGCCAAAAATACTTGTAAGATAAGTAAAATAGACAAGGTCACAAATACGCTTTAAAATACGATTTGGGTTACCGAATATGTCAAGTTCAAATACATGATAAAATTCTAAGAATATTCTTAAAATGCTCAAGTTCAATTACTTTTTTTGTCCTATTAAAATGAAGATAAAATTGTTGAACACTCATAATAGTTCCATTAAAAGTTCGATGATTGAGATCTTATGTTGGCGTGATGATGTGTTAATAATTCTTAGTTAAGAGGTTATGAGGCAGGCTGTAACACGCGCATCAAGCTTCACCTCTCTGGGGATGAATATTCAACCAGCTTACAGTTAAATATTCCGTCTGTACTCTTGGATAGTTACAGACGCAGCCCCTCTTTTAATTCTTTTGCGGCTGGGCTGAGTGGCTCGGACGGTTGAGGCGCTGGCCTTCTGACCCCAACTTGGCAGGTTCAATCCTGGCTTAGTGCGGTGGTATTTGAAGGTGCTCAAATACGTCGGCCTCGTGTCAGTAGATTTACTGGCACTAAAAGAACTCCTGCGGGACTAAATTCTGGCACCTCGGCGTCTCCGAAAACCATAAAAATAGTTAGCGAGACATAAAGCTAATAACATTCAAAAAATAAAAAATTCTTTTGCTCATTGTAAAAGAATGAATCTGACCCTAATAGCAGGACTTAAGAGGTATTGGGAACGAAAGCCTGCATCCAAAGAACTAGTCATAAGAGCTCCCTAGTGGGCTTAAATCACTAATAATAATGAATCTGACTTGAAATTGGGTTACTGTAGAATCAAAATTAATTATGGCAGTTGTGGTTAACACTGTTTTAGTTTCTGTTGAAGACACAAGACCTCTCTGTAGCACTCATGTATTTAGATCTTCTAGCTCTTTGCAAGCTTTGCACAAACTGCAGAAACTTGCATCATGTGTTTATGGCTTTACTGAAATCATACTCTCAAAAGAGATGTAGTCTAGTTTGGGGAACAAGAATAGAAACGAATGTGAGACAAGGACGCAGAGAACATGACTTGTAGAATAGGTTGACTTAAAAATAATCAAATGTTTGAATATTGTGCCATTTGTAGTCTGATTGGGGAGAATGAAAATATAATTTGACCTTTATTCTCATTTGTAGCCACATTACTGCAGAAGTTGTAAAAGTGATGAGCTTTAAGTTGGTCCATTGTAGCAGGATCAGAACCGTAACAACAACACAGTCCAACCAGAAGAAGAACTAGATGATGGTACACTCACTTGTAAGAAATGAATAATAATTGCTCTCCCCTCACCTTTATACAATATGACACAAGCTACCATCCCAGGTTGCACATCATTTCTTCTTCTGAAATGTAGGCCTAGTGAGGTACCCCACACTGATCTACATAAAACTTCTCAGTCACAGAAGGATTGATACAGATGGATTAGATTCAAGTCGGTTATTTTGGTTTGGTGAATTTAGTTGAAGAGCTTGAGGTAATGAAGACAGTGTGAATATCTTATAGGATGAGATGAACTGGTTTTTTTTTTTCACCTGCCCATAAACAGTGTGTAAAGAGACTAGGATCATGTGAGTTATTGTAAAAGGAAGAGCATTTCCATTTTTTTCTCTGATTAGAAAATACAAACTTGCTGTTAATCTGTTGCATTGGTGAGCATTTTATTTGTATTCTACCTGAATAATGTTGGAGAAAAGCATTCTTTTTGTCTTTGTATTTTGTACGGTCCTATGAAGTACGCTTTTGTGTTTGTCCGCTAATAAGACTGATGTGCACTGCGCCGTGACTTTGCATGCTAACTTGCAGGTTCATACACCTGCTAAATTTGTGACTTTTGTTGTTAATTTCATTAGTATTCCTGAGTTAAATGGTAAATAGTGTTGCTTTCTTGAGTGACTGGGAATGTTGACTGAACTAAGCATGAAGGTAGATTTAAAAGCTGGAGATAAATATTTAACTGTTTTAAGTTAGTTCAATTTAATGAACATTTTAAAGTTACATCAGGAAGTGTTATTGCAGCTGAGTTTCAGACTGAGCATACCATGCAGTTTAATTTTATTCTCCTTTTTTGTCTTATCTTCATCTCCTCATTAATATTAATGCAAATTTTGTCTGAATGAGAAAATACAACAGAAATATCTCTATGGTTGGAAATAAAATTAGTTGGAAAGTACATTGAATGAAGCAAATTTCCAAAGCTTGAAGTTGTGATATAATAATTATTAGTTTCATTTTCATAAATTATGTTTTTTGAATTATTTGTATGAAAACACGTGTTTACAGTCTGGGTAGATAAATAAACAAAAAAATAAGTAAATATTAAAAGAATATTTAAGGATCTATGTATAAATTATGTTTCTCATTGGAATAGTTCATGTAATTTGAGCTCTGATTGCAGTAAAGTGAACAGGAATTTTGTACATATCTGTTTCATTGCTGGGAGAAATCAAGAATTCTTAGTATGGTTGGTGCCTTCCTCTGTGGATCAGTGGTAGTGTCGGGCACCAGGTTCAAACCCAGCTGATGTAGTCAGATTTTTGAAGGGTGGAAGAAACTATACGCCGTACGATGTCGGCATACAAAAGATCTCTGTGACACATTTGATGTTTACCGGATGAAATTAGGCAATTACTATTCAACCATAGATTGCCCAGCAGAGTTCTGCTTTCTCAGCCATCCGATAGAGTATATCAGATTGTCAGGTAGTCTAAATGGTGTCAAATCAAAGCATCTGAAACACATTAGCTGAGGTCATATGATTTTTTTTTTTAGAATGTATTTATTTAACTAATTTTATATATTATGGGTTAATTGTTTTCTGTTAATGAGTGCTTCTGTTGATTTTTGTGGGAATGATATTGAATTATATCAGACCAAAAATTATCTTCAGTGGTTACTATTTGCCTGGTAGTAAATTTACCATAAATATTTAACTGAGATCCACTGCTTTATAAGTAACATTGACTTCCACAACTCCTCGTATACTATACAAAGTTGAAGGACAGAAGGCATGGATGACGCACTTTTAACAAATATAGTTAAGGTGCCCAAACAGATTATATCTCAAAAGTTATTCATGAATGTACGTCTGATTTCACACACAGAAATGATCTGTCAAATTTTACTTGAATGTTTGACTGACACAAGTGACTGAATTTTTCATTGATATTCCTAAGCATAGTTGTCATTTGTACCGTTCTTTAATACCACAGGCTTTAGCAAGTTCAGTTTTTGTGTCATGTTATACAACTATTGTATAATGTTGGTTTGGTCCAGGCCACGTTCTTCACTGCTGCATCCCAGATTCCTCCTTGAAAACTTTGTAATGAACAAAGTAAGGGTGGAAATGATTTTCTCTTGTCAAATTAATACCATTAACACTTCATAATCAAAGTGTTCAGTAGACCTCACCATCTGGCACCTTCAGATACCTTGTTGCTGCTTTGGAATTCATCAGTCCAACGTCGGTGTTCTGTTAAACACTTTGATGTTCACTGCACCCCTGGTCCTTGGTTGCTACGCGTACAAGTTTAAAAGGCACAACAGTTCGATATGGCAACACTCTATCACTCGCAGCTTCTCATAGCTTTCGCACAACACTGATGGGGCATTTCTGTCATGGAGAACTGCAGTTTTCACTTACATCCATCTTGTAGCACCACCAGATGCACACTGACTGTGTCAGTCACCTGGCCTTTGGTAGCATGTGCCGCAGGGTTTTCAATGTAATGCCAACCTTACCTTGCTGCTGCATGTTCTGACAATATAACACCATTGTCATAACTTATGAAACAACCTACACATTTTCTAAATTAATGTCCAAATTGTGTATAATTTAAAGATTATCCTACTTCACTAAAATAATTATATGATTTATTAAATGATTTATTTACTGAAAAATTAATTGAAACTGTTTGCAGTTATTGTTTATAAAGTTCAGCAGCTGTTTCAGGCTTTTGTATAACTTTCATATTTGTCTTTTAAAAAGGTTTTTCTGGTTCTACACTCTGCACTCTGTTATTAGAAATATGTTTAGACTTTACTTTTGAATGAAATTATGAAAGAGATGAAGATTTTGATCTAATTTTGTTTATCCTGCTCTTCTATTATTATGTTGGTCATTCGCTATATAGGCTGATACTGTGGTTAACATGATGTACTTTTTTACTGCTATCAGCAAATAGTGGGAGATATTTACTGTAGAAAGGACCATTATTTATATTTTTTATTAACAAATGGTGTTTCAGATCTACAAAATCTGAGAAGCTGTATCCGTCCATGCTGCAGCGCTCTGAGGAACTGGAACCCTACTACTGTGTTCCTTTAAATGTGTCAGCCACTGGCCAGAGTCAACCTACAAGTCCAACTCCCAGCCAGGTATCACAAGGGACGGCTTCCAGGTACGAACTTCAACATTAGGATCTTAATTCTGCTTTATTTAATATGCCAGAAAATAGTATGAAGGTATTAGGTGAGTGATTATTGGTGGCAACAAGGGGAACTGCTCACACTTCCAATAATTTTTTTTTTACACTCAACGAGAAACTTTTGTCAAAATCAGCACGAGCCTCGCTGCATTGAATGTAGCAGAAACAATCTATTCGAGACAAAAGGTATGGTTTTGTAGATACAAGGAAGTTCAGCTCGAATTGAGAAGAAGAGCTTTTGACAACTGGAGCAAAAAAGAGCATAAAGGCAAAGGTGTAGTCCTATTTAAATAGTATACTCCAGTAAATACATGGATTCATGATCATACAGGATTGTCTTGCAGTGAATGGCGTGAGGCAATAAAAATGAATGCCAATGTCTCTGCTGTGCTTACTGCACCTAACAGACGTTGCCACAGAAAGCTCGGAACTCTTTCTTTCACGTGTCCTGGAAGCCTGTCCACCTGGTGATTTACTACCCAGATCAATGAGAGCCAACACTATGAGAGGACAAGGTTATAATGTCTATGAAAAGTACATGGTCTCTCCAACAGAGGAAGCAACCAACGCATTGACATTATTGCTTTGAAGCCATCCTGTTCTGAAGGTTTCATCATTGATCCAACAATTAGATTTGAAACCAATGAAAACCAGCCAGAAGAGGTCGATGCGAAAAAAAGATAAATTTATGAACAAACTGTGGACTTCTATAAGCAAAAGTATAAGCTCTCATCCATCTCTGTAATCAGCTTGATGTTAGGTGCTCGAGGAAACACACCTAAATTTTTTGTCAACTTTTGCAATACCTTTAGGCTGAATAAAGATTTCATCTATAACATCGCCACCTCAAGAAGTCAATCATGATTTTCAAGAACCATGGTTGCGGACCTCGGTTAAATGTTTGACGTGCCTCACTCTTTTGCCTACTCTTAACTTCATACTATCTCGTGTATCTATCTGTATCTATTATTGTTGTTGTTAAGGTACTAGGGCAACCTGCAGCTGTTGCAGGAAGATTGAATAATAGTAATGATAATAACGCCACACATTCAAAATTAGCGCCTAAAGGAACTCCTCTATCAATCAAAAGTGAAACTAATAACACAACAAGTTGGGACTTTAATCAGAAGATATCTCCACTGAAATATTAATTTTGTTATTGTGCAGTTTCCTAAACTGACTGAATTTCTCCTTGTTTTGTTTTGATATACATCAAGAAGTTTGGACATTTTTCCACAGATGACACTACCAAAAAACTATGATCATGCACCCTGGTGCAAGGTGTAAGAACTTATAACTTAAAGAAGTTTTGTATTCCTAGGTTTTCCATAACTGATCTATGTTCATTTATTTTGGGGTTGGCAACCCTCCGTTTTTCTTTCCGCCAGTTTTGAATCTGGCGAATCAAAAATTTCTGTAATTAATTTTCAACCTATCACAGGCTTCTTGTTCGATTCTGAGTGTAACTTTGAGATTAATCAATTAAATTGAGAGGGTGTGGCTGGTTTAGTCTTGAATGATTTCAAACCTTCCCTGAGGGTTTATAAACTGCGGCTTTTCACGTTTCTTGGCCAATTGATCGTAGTCTATCTGAGTGTGTGTGGGGTAAAGCAGGAGGCAGGCGGCCTCTTTCGTCGGCAGCTAGAACATCTATAAGGTAATGGCCACATAAATTATATCTTTCTTGTCGTAGCTACCTCCGCAGCTTAACCCGAGGGGAAAGGTCTGAATCTTTAACGATGTAACCGACATTTCTAAAATGTAAATTTTCTTCTGGCTAATGTAAAACTTCATAAAGCTTTAACTGTAAATCGGGGATAGAGAGTGAGTTACCCTCTCGAACTCCCCTACATCTTGGTTTGAGGTGACTACATTTTGTAACTTTTTCTTCCTTTCCGTAAGGCATTAATTTAACCTTTATTCATGTCACCTCAGTATCTTGGGATTAGCCCCTGCATCTCTAGGCCAAGAGCCCCGTTAGCATTTTAATCTTCATTTTGTGTTTGGGCTAATTATCTAACCTGTTATTTTTCCATGAAGGCCCAGTAGGTTGGGTTATGAATGCCCCTGTAAAAGTATTGTCAATTGTAAATTGTGCTTAGAAAGGCCAGAGAATGTAAGGGTTGTGTGTAATGGTGCCTTAAGCGGGCAGTTAAAATTGGATGAATGTTGGAGAGCCTGTTAGCTCTTTTCAAGTTTTGTAATTGTAAAGTGTGCCTGTGGGAGGCTAGACATTGTGTTTTAGGGAGCAAGTGCTCTTGAATTAAGGGATTTCTGCCCTTAACTAAATAATACCACTTCCATTTGTAAAATTGTAAAACTAGGGGCGTGAAGCCCAGAAATGTAAAAATCACTAATCTTGGATTTTCCTAGTCTTGTTTCAAGATTGCTTTGTACCTGATATATTGTAATGTTCACTCAGTGAAAAATATTCTTAAGTTTGTTTTTGGAAAAGAAATATAACCTTTTAAAGTTTTAACTCAACTTTGATATTGTAGATAGACCCATTCATCCCAGCACCTTTTTTAACCTCTTTCTGCTCCACAGGTAACCCCGTAACAATAATAATGATAATAATAATATAAACATCATCAGCATCATCAACATCAGCCCACTACCAACTGCCTGAATATTGTTGCATTTGTTCCTGCTCTGTGAATTGCTGTCAGAGTTCAGTTTTTATTTTTGTGTGTTACTTCTGTGTTCATTAATTCCTCCAAAAAATTATCTGTTCTCAGAGCAGAATGATTTTAAAATTCTGTAAAGAAAAAGTCTTCAAAGTTGTAAAAAGGGCTGCTAAGTCTGTGGATAGATGAAAGAAGAATGTGTCTTAACATTGCTAGGGAGTGTGAAAAAGCGAATAAGGATGGAATTCGCATCCTAACCCCAAGTAAACATTGACTGCGGGCTAAGAAGACATAACTCAGTGTTTTATTAAAAGTGTTGTATGTCTAAGTTTCTTGATGTATTATGAAGTACACAAATAACTGCTCATGTGATACATTAATGGAGCAGAAACTCAAAAGTACTGTGATAGATGTTAGTTAGGAAAGCAGTGATCAAAGTGACAAGGAAACTTATGCAGCTGAGACTGAGCAGGCAAGAGAGTAGAATTCAAGCCAGTGAGATGAAATTCCTAAGAAGTATGATAGGAAAGACAGAGTAGGAAATGAAGATGTTAGGAAGGAAGTTGGGATAGGAAAGCTAAATGAGAGATTTGAAAATAAACTAAGGTGGTTTGGACGTGTAAAGAGGATGGAGGGGAATAGAATTCCAAGACAGGTGCTGGAGGAAAAGTGCGAGGGCAAGAGAGCAAGAGGAAGACCTAGAACAAGGTAGATTGAATCAATGAAGAGCGGCATAAGAAGACGAAATTTAGCCTGGGACAAGACCATGGAAGAGGAATGGTGGAAGGAAAGAGGAAGATAGAGAAGTGTCATAAATACCCCGACCCAGCAGGAGCTGGATAAGGGGAGATGATGATGATGATGATGATCTATTATTGCCAACCACGTTTAACCTTTTGCAAAATGATGATCATTAGAACCATAAAATGTTTCTTGTTTGCTTTCAGAGGAGTGTGGAGAAGGTTCAGGAATGGAAATTTTGGCAGATTTATATTGATCATCAGAATGTTCCAAAAAATAACCAGTGAGGAGATCTGGGACTTAGAAATGGAATGGGTGTATTAGTTGGGAAGAAAAACATTTTCTTGTAGAAAATACAACCTACACGTGCAACTAAAGCTAAAAAAGAAGTTTCATAAAAAATTACTGAAAGTAATAATCTAGGAACAGGAAGACAAGAATAGTGCTGTAGTTCAAATCATAACCAATGAAGAATTTATACATTGGTAATAATGACCAAAATCTTTCTGAAGTGTACTAGAGAATCATAGATCTGGGAGGGAGGGAGGTAGGGAGGGAGGGAGGAAGGAAATAAGTAAAAGTGAGATGAACTCTTAGTAGATCCTAGCAAACTACTGAATGAATGAATGAATGAATGAATGAATGAATGAATGAATGTATTATATGTCTATATCCTGTTTCTCTATGGGGTCGGGTATGAAGTGAGATGAATCTTTGTAGGAAGTTTTTACAACCAGATGCCCTTCCTGATGTCGACCGCATCAGAGGAGTTAATGAGATGAAATGAATGATGTAATATATGATAGTAGGGAAGGTGAGGTGAAACTTGGTACTGGTACATAGCCTCCTCCTGTTGAATGACACCAAGGGGTCTGCTCAAGGCTTAACATCCCCAGCCAACAGTCAGCAGCATCATATGCCTTCAGTCCATATGAACATTGGAGAGAGGTTTGGAATTGATTCCAGGCTTTTTGGCACTCGATGTAGTGATATAACACAAACTCTCCTGTCCTGCCGACCAGTGGGGCTTGGACTTGCAACATGGTGTCAGACCGTATAGACTTGATGCCTTAATGATCATGGCCATCAGGTAGGCTGTCCTAGGAATGTACTAAATAAATGGGGTAAAAAAATGTTTTGGAGACCTACTCAATCTATATGGAACATACTCACAGTGTTAGGGTCAGGAAAATGAGGAAAAGAAAATAATAATCATCATCATATTATTATTTATTTATTAGTTTATTTATTTATTTATTTATTTATTTATTTATTTATTTATTTATTTATTTATTTATTTATTTATTTATTTATTTATTTATTCATTCATTCTTGTTTCGTTTCGGCCAACTAAGGACCACGTCATTTCAACTGTTTCCCTGGAGCTTTAATGTTCGTCCAGTATTCCTTCATTCGTATACAGTGTTGCTCCTTTTGCTCTTTCGTCTGTGCCTTTCCAGTTTTCATCTTCAGCTTTGGTTGGAAACTCTGATGTTTTTGGTGTTTATTCTTAAGTGGGACACGCTCCTGGATATCTACAAATGAGATCCCAATCTCCTGCAGATCTTTCTGTACCTCACTGAACCATGCCCCCTTTGCCTTTTTCTCTTGGAGGAAAGTGAAAATGCGGTTGGTTAACTGTGTTGAATTCATTCGGGTCATGTGTCCATAAAAAGTAATCCTCCTTTTTCACATCACATCGGTTATTTTCTCCACATGCGAGTACAACTCCTGGTTGTGCCGTCTCGTAAACTCGCCGTTGTCTTTGACTGGACCTAAGGTTTTTCTCAACATATTTCTTTCCTTGGCCTCCAATTTCTCCATCATGCCTTTTTTGTTCATGGCGAGACATTCCACTGCATATAGAGCCTCTGGCTGGATGACAATACAATAGTTTTTGATTTTTGCATTCAGAGATATAGATCTTTTGTTATAGACATTTTTAGTCAGATGGTAAGCCATTTCCATTTTATTCATGTGTGAAGGAAAGGCTTCTTTTTCGGACATGCTAGGTTCTATCCATTCACCAAGATAAATTTTTCTACTCGCTTGACTTTTCCGTGAGTCCCTTCTAGCTCACTTGGCACCAGTTTGATGTTTGTAATGAATTTCATTTTCTCAAAGGAGATTTGGAGTCCCGCCTTTGCAGCTTGTATTTGAAGCTGGTTGATCATTCAAGGAATCGGCAAAAACCGCGAGATCGTCTGCAAATGCTAGGCAGTCAATTGAAACGTTCTTATTCTTGTGGCCTAGTCTGACTCCGCTTTTGACTCCTTCATAACTCATTTCTCTGCGCCATTCACAGATCACTTTCTCAAGAACGCAGTTGAACAACAGAGGTGAGAGACCATCTCCTTGCCTAACTCCTGTCCATATTTCAAAGGCATCTGAAGTCTCGCCTCTAAACTTCTCTTTTGAGATCGTGCTGGTAAGAGTCTGTTGGATGATCACCCTTGTTTTACCGTCCAAGCCAAATTCCTTTAAGATCTGAAGTAGGGTAGTTCTATCAGTTGAATCATAGGCCTTCTTAAAGTTTTGAGCGTTACTACAAAAGGCTTGCTCCTTAGTTTAAGATATGAAAGGACAGATTTCAGGCTCATAATTTGCTCCACACGACTGTCCTTTCCTGAAACCTCCTTAGTAATCACACAGCTCTGGATCTAGCTGTTCTTCTGCCCTGATTTGAAGAGCTTTCGAGAGAATTTTGTAGGTTATAAGTAGGAGGGAGATGCCGCGATAGTTGTTAACATCCGACTTGTCGCCTTTCTTATGAAGTGGATGGTTTAGGGCAGATGTCCAGTCACTTGGAAGTCTTTCAGTATTCCAGATTTCATGTATGATGTCTGTTAATTTCTCTACTGCATTGTCACTAGCAAACTTCCACCATTCAGCTATTATCGAATCTTCACCCGGCGCTGTATTATTCTTCAAGGATTGGATAATCTGTCTGACTTCCTCTTTCGTAGGTGGACCTGAATCTCGGTGGACTGTTGTTTTATCTTTAAATGTGAATCTGGACGTTGGGGCCTCGCAGTTAAGAAGGGATTCGAAGTATTTTGCAAGGATCCGGCATTTTTTCTTGTCGTTATGGGCTAGTTTTCCATTGGAATCTCTGAACTGTAGGTTCGGTGGGTCGTATTTCCTCAAGTTGCTTTTAAATGTTTTATAAAAGTCGCATGTATTGTTGTTCTTGAAATCCTGCTCAATTTGAGCCAGCTGATGTTTATCAAAAGCACGTTTAATGCTGCGGATGGTTTTTGCTGCACACTTTCTCTCATTCAAAAAGATTGTCCAGTTGACTTGGTTTTTTAGCGAGTTCCATTTCTGCCAGGCGAACTGTCTTTGCCTTATCGCTGCATTGCATTCACTGTTCCACCAAGCATGCTTCCTGGGCTTAGTAAGCTGAACCGTCTCTAGCTGTTTTGACCAGGGCCTTGCGCAGTTGTTCCCAGTTCTATGCATCCACCGATTGTAGTTTCTGAGAGAACTCGTGGTTAGATCCTAGTTTTTCTCTACCAAATCTTTCAATCCTTTTGGCTCGAACTCTCCTTGTGTTTCTCGGGAGCAGTTTGATTTTTATCTCGGATAGATAGTGATCTGAGTCCAGTTTTGCTTGTCTTAGAACTTTCACATTCTGAATTTCTCTTTGAGCCTTCTGTGCGATCGCAACATGATCAATCCAGAATTACCAAGGTGGTAATAATTTTGTGTGGCTATTTCTAGCCGGGTGCAGCCCTTGTAAGGCAGACCCTCCGATGAGGGTGGGCGGCATCTGCCATGTGTAGGTAACTGCATGGTATTGTGGTGGAGGATAGTGTTATGTGTGGTGTGTGAGTTGCAGGGATGTTGGGGACAGCACTAACACCTAGCCCCCGAGCCACTGGAATTAACCAATGAAGGTTAAAATCCCCGACCCGGCCGGGACTCGAACCCGGGACCCTCTGAACCGAAGGCCAGTACGCTGACCGTTCAGCCAACGAGTCGGCCTAAACTCGTGTCCTCATCCCGAGGTGGTGCAGCTCTTTTCAGGCACACCCCCATTGGAGGTGAGCTGCATGTACCATTTCAACCACATACCAGCCCTCCTGCCATTCTTAAATTTCTGGCAGTACCGGGAATCGAACCCGGGCCCCTGAGGACGGCAGCTAATAACACTAACCGTTACGCTACGGGGGCGGACACCAAGGTGGTGATTTGGGGATTTCCAGGTCTTCTGTTTCTTGAGCAGGTGTTTAAAAGCAGTAGACTTCATTACGAGGTTAAATGCCTTACACAGCTCTATTAGCCTTTCTCCATTACGATTTGTTCTCTGGTGAGCAGGATAGCTTCCAACGATGTTTCGGAACTTTCTCTCTTTGCCTACCTGGGCATTGAAATCCCCAAGCATGATTATGGTATGTTTGTCTGGAATTTTGGATAAAATCTCAAGTTCTTCCCAGAATCTATCAGTTCCCTCTGGGTCTCTCTTGTTCGCTTGGTTGATCGGTACATGAACGTTCACAATAGTATACATTTTGTTTGTGCTTCAAAAGGACAGAGTCCTCTGCTATTCACAGAGGTGAAATTTGTTATTGAGTCCAGAATTATTTTGTTGACTACAAATCCTGTGCCAAGGTGGGGGACAGTTTGTATGACACGTTTACCAGGTTTACCCTTGAAGATCCTGTAACCTTCAGATTCAAAAGCCTGCTCATCTGTAAATCTCATTTCCTGAATTGCTGCAATCAAAATTTGCTGTTCCGATAGGATATCTGTGAGCTGTTTCAGTTTTCCTACCTTCTGGAGAGAACTGGCATTAAAGGTAGCAAAGAAATTCTTTGCTCTATGCTTGATCTTTTGTGGAGTCATGTCAGTGCAGGTTCCCCAGAATCCAAAGGCCCGCTAACGTCATACAAGATGACAGTGAATTGGTTACCACCTGGGGTAGTAGCTTTAGCTGAAATTTCCTCCATGCTTTTTTCACAGTAGACTGGGGTCGGTGATATTTCGCACCGACCAAGGTGCTACCAAGGTTGTGAGCCTTGGAGCCCCCAGCACTGATCGGTTCACCGACCCAATTTCCGCTGGGATTGGTTACCCAACGTTCCACTGGGTTGCTCAGCTTAACAGGGGCACCTCTTGTAGGTTACGTGCTGGAGTTGGAGTGAAGAGGCTAGTTGGATTCTTTTGCTGAATCTAATAGTTTATTGTTGCAGATGGTCGCAATGACACATTTCACTCCCATTTGCCAGATTATTAAATAATCTAGTGTGCCATAAAGCTGCAAAAGTAGGTGAAATTTGGTCAGAAATGGCATCAAGATTCAGTTGTCAACTGAGCTGTTGGTTTGAAGTAGTTTCAGAAGTGAGATAATGGTGTGTAATTTGTTCCTGTTGTAAATTTCATATACATCATTAACTGAATGACCCAAATTGCTTAGTTGAACTTAAGTCCAGGCACGTTGCTTGTCAGTGGGGGAATGGGCATTTCAGACAGCCTGTACGTTTAGGACTTGCAGTATAATTCCTAACTCTTCATTATGAGCACCCTTTGGTATTGTTTCCACCCATTTATACTTACAAAATAACAAAATAAGATTCCATACCTTACCTGCATACAAAATACTGTAGTGTTATGCATTACAAGACATAATTCTGAAAGCTGTGGAAGTCAAGTTTGAAATATATGAATAGGAACAAAATATTGAATTAGCTTTTTCTGGGAGCTACATTTATACAGCCTTATTGGATCGAGAAACATCTTGTTACACATTCAAGAGCTAAACTTTCTTCAGCTTATGCGAGTTATTTTTGCGTTCACTGAAGCCACTTGTTTATTTTGGTTTTGGCCCACATTCTAAACACGATCAATATATTTCTACAATTCCTGACATAAATATTTATCATCACCATCATCATCCTATGACAGTGCAATAATATGATACTTAACTTCTCACTATATCATATACAGTACGTGAAACGAGCTTCCCCAAAGACTGCAACAATATGTATTCAGAATAAGAATAGCAATGCGGTATACCATGGGCAACATCAGAGAATGACTGTGAATAATCTGTCGGCTGATCCTTTCACAATAGAAACATCTACATGCGAGCCCTTTTCAGGGCCACGGTTAACAATTATATCTGTCAACATAGAAGGCATAACTTCAACCAAAGAAGCAATACTACAAGTCAGCATCAGTGCTATATATATTGCGCCTACAGGAGACGCACAGGAGATGTGTCATGAGTAGACCCGAAATAAATAGAATGAGTCTTGCCATCAAAAGACCGCATGACAAACATGGAAGTGTTATCTTCGTTCACCCAGATGTACAGATTCTCTCTATGGCACTTACAGAGGAAAACATTGAAATTCTCACTATACAAACCACCCAGTGCTGAATTCATTGTTTATAAACCATACAATTTCCAAAATAAACATGTGCCACTTGTGATTGGCGACTTCAATAACCATGTAGTAGGTAGAAATGAATCATCTTACTCTAATACATGATTCAAAACTACCTGCATCATTTAACAGTGGCAGGTGGATATGGGGCCATAATCCTGACCTGATATTCAGTTCCAGTAATATCAGCCAACAATGTATAAAATCTGTCTGTTCTCCTCCAATACCAAAAGGTACCTGTTTGGAGGAGGTTTAATTTTAGAAAAGCAGACTGGCTGAGATTTGCAGAATCGATGGATGCAGAGGTGTCTTCTATAGAACCAGTACCATAATGCTAAGACACCTTCACCTCGGCTGTGAAGAGATGTTCCAGAATGTTTATTCCTCATGGCTCTTGAACATCCTATATCCCCGGGCTTTGTTGGGCTTCCTTCACAGAAGACCTTTAGCAGGCCAAGATTTGGTCAAAAACTATATAAACTGTGTTAAATGTATGTTTCTGGAAACCAAGGGGAAAATGTCAAGTATTGAGTAGTTTGAATAATTCCTATATAATAATAAACCAGATATTAAACAAATAAATTCTTTACCTAATGCATGCATAATTTTGCTTCTTCACGTCAAAAATAGCTCCATAAACAAAAAATAAATTGTGATGAACATTGCATTACATGTTCATAGTTCTGTGTGTTCCTGAGTTTCCTTTAGATTATATGATAATGTCTTGCAGTGACATAAAAATAAGAGGTGTTATTGTTTTTAGTGTGTCTTCTCACTTTCAGGTTCAACTATCCTATGTCTCCTATTACTTCATCTGCATCTAGTCATATGCTGAGTCGAACCAGCATGTCCCCATATTCAGGTCTTCTATCTAAAACTAACTCCAAGGATGATGAAGGTGAGTAAATTTTAGTTTTATTAATATTCTAATAGGACTTCTAAATATTTTTCTTAAAAATTGAAAATATTTGTCATCACCTTTGAGAGATTTATGCTAAATAATAAATAAAGTCCATAAGGGAGATAAATATGTTCTGATGGAGAAGCAACTATCGTAAAATTCCATAACTACTATTGAAGAGAAATTGATTCCTTTTTAGTTCATTAATGAATTTTTATATTCCACACACTCCAGACTAAATTTTCTGTCATATTAGAAAAAGAATCATAGTTGAAGAAATAAATGGAAATGCGAATGACACGTTTAGATTGAAATCGCTTTGGTATTAAACAGTGCTCAGAAACACAAAGTAGGTGACAGTTTGAAGAGTTTATTATTCTATCTGCCGTTAGCTTTGTCTCCTTAATACAATGTTCCCAATACTGATTTGTGTTGGGCAATTTAAGGGGATCGCCTGCAGTTACACCTGCAATTTCAATTTGATCTTTCTAATACATCCTTTCACAGTGATTACCACTGTGAGGAATAGAAAAAAGTCTGCTGAGACATGGACAGGTGCGTAGGTCGGATAAGGAAGCACAAATCAAACATTCCTGAATGAACAGCAATGCGTGAACTGGCGGAGGCTCCAGGAGTTGTTTCTCTGCAAGTCTGTTTTTTTTTTCTCCCAACATTTTCTCTCAAACGTTTCAAGACTTTGATATAATTCCAGTGGTTCACTGCTTGTCCCTCAGGTAGGCATTTGTGGTGCACAACAACCAGACTTTCACGTTCAACCTGACCTACCATGTCTTCATCATTTGGTACATCTCCTTAAATTTTTCACCAGTTAGAAGCAAATGTTGATACGCTGCCCATAATATTGACATCTCGACAGTCGCAGCACACACTCACTCACTGACAGCTGCTGGGTGATAACTAATTTTTTCAGAATGTGCCACATACGGCACCAATATACAGCACCACTTACTGGGAAACCACCAAGACTTTGGACAGTATTTTCAGAGTTTGGTTAATTTCTGAACAGGCTTAGTAGAAGTTGTTTCCAGTTCTGTATTGTCATGATTTTAAAATTTTGAGTTTTTGGCCCACTTTATTCAAACCAAGATATTTTTTTTTTAAATTTTTTTTTACTAAAACAGATATTATTGAGTCCTATTCCTCATGTGGTATTTAGACACAGCATTTCAAATGAAGTCATAGCATTTTAATAGGAATACGTCCCACATCAGACAAAATACGAGGAATCATGGTGCGTTAGGAATTTATATCCATCTCAGAATTGACAAATAAAGAATTTAAGTCCTGTGAGATTATAGGTTCGATGCATAAGTTCGTGCAGTATTCTTTTGGGTTGGCAACAATGCGGCGTGAAGGGTTTGCTGATCGCTATTCCGTCGTTTTAAGTGAGTTTGGAGTTTGTGTGTTGTGAAACACAGATTTTCTTGATTGTGTGTATGTGACTCAATAATGCTGGGTCGAAACATGTCTATTTATGTGTGAAGTTTCGTCTTAATTGGATGTATAATATATAGTATTGACTAGGAGGATTAAAATAGTTTTGTGCAATTTTGTAAGAACGTATTATTTGTGTATATTTCAGACAAACAGATATGGAACGTCATTTTGAGGAAAGTGAGCATTTCTGACACATTTTTCTCTTTGAGTTTAACCGAGAATCCTGTGGAGCAGGAGCTGTGAGAACAATTTGTGAAGTGTACAGGAATGAAGCAATTGCTGAAAAAACAGCACAAAAATGGTTTTCCTGCTTTTCAGCTGGACGGTTTGACTTGTCTGATGATCCGCGTTCTGGATGAAAATCGCTTGAATGGATTGTGAGTTACAGTGCGAGACAGTAAAATAAAATATAAGAACTGCACAAACTTATGCTTTGACCCAATATGTCCTTCGACTTGGAATCAGGATTGAGGGGAAAGTGGACATAACCCATATCTTTTGCACCATCCTAGCATTCACCTGCTGTTTAAATTTGATATCTAAGGGAAAACACTCCTACAATTGTTGTTGTTGTTTTCTAATGAAAAATTTTGTATTTATTCCATTAATCTTCCAGCATCACACTACAGATTTTGCAGGTTGTTCTGCTGTTGATGAATGTGATCTAACATTGGACATATCTGGAGTTAAACTTTGTCGTTTGTAGAATTCTGCTGTTTGCTTTTCAGTTTCGACACTGTTTACATACATATATAACTTTCAAGTTTTCCAGTCTGTCAAGACTAGTATGAGATGAAGAAAATGCTATAAAATACCTGTCAAGGAAAACATTTAGTGAATAATTTTCTGGTCATTTCGATAAGTTTTCTTTCCGAATTGCCCAGTAGCTTGTCATTCGTTTTGATCTTTTCTGTTGTTTCACATCTGTAAATACCCTTTTCATTGTATGTTGTGTGCCTGTTTTTGGTTTAAATCTATTTTTTATGTTGTTCAGTTTCTGTAAATTTTCTTTGTTTTGCAAATTGTCCGGAGTTATTTCTTGTTCTTCCATATCCTCTCTAATTTCCTCAATCCATCATACTTGTTGCTTCATATTCTAGAGTTCTCTATAATTTTTCTTGGTAATGTGGTTTTTGGTGTCCTCGTAATGCGACCAAAAAAATAAGAGATTCTCTTCTTCCTTTTAGCATCTGTGATGGGCTTCAGTTCTCTGTACACCACTTCATTTGGCACTATCCACCATTGTTCATATTTTTGATACTTTTTATTTATGCACATCCTTGCTATTTCTCTCTCTACTTTTAGGATCTTGTCGATTCTGTTTCTCTGAGCGACTTAAAAAAAAAAAAAAAAGAGTTTCACTTCTGTATGTCACCTCTGGTTGAACTACCGTCATGTAATGTTTTGATCGATAAACATTTTTTATTGTATGTAGACCATGTTAATTTTTGAGATTTTATCATTTTATTAGTTCTTTCTTGCCATGCATGTTTCTCATCATCATCATCTGGAGCAGTTTCTAACCACAGGCTAGGTCCGCTTGAAGCAGAAGCCTCTCCATCGTTTTCTGTCCATCCACCACTTCTCTTCTGTCACTGTCGTCCAGTTTCCTCCTTTTGCGTCCATGTTCTTCTTTACACCTTTCAGCCATCTGTCCCGTGGTCTTCCTCTAGGTCTCCTTCCCTTCAACTCCAATTCTAACATCTTTCTTGTTATCCTCTCTTCTCCTGTTCACTTAACATGTCCATACCAGTGCAGCCTTGATTTTTCTGTCTTTCCCTGTAGGGGTGCCTAATTTACCATTTCTCACTCTGTCCATTCTTGTTAAAGCTATTCGACACCTCTGAAACTTCATTTCCACTGCTTGTATTCTACTTTTATCCCTCTCCTTTATCACCCACATTTCTGATCCGTATGTCAAAACTGGCACAAAATAAGTCTTGTAGATAATTCCTTTACATCTCTGTGGTACATCCCTGTTCCGTATCAGTCCTCCCACACTCGTAAAGAATCCATTTGCACACCTTCCTCCTTCATTGTTTTTTACTTTTCTGTTATTTACTGTTATGCGGTTTATTACTACTGGATCTGCTGCCATTATCTCACAATCAGTCTTTCCAAATGATATTTGGAGTAAACTTCTTATTTGATTTCATAACCAGCATTAGGGTTAGAATTGGCTACTGCTTCATTCCTTGATATAGTTTGGTTTTTTCTTCTCGGTTCGAATAGGCCTGCTTTGGACTACGCTTCTTCAACTGTTAGGTTTTGATCTTTGCCCAGTATTGGTGCATTTTTGCCAGTGTAACTCCTTTCTTTCATTTGTCCAGGAGTTTTTTCCTGAAATCCATGGACTTCCTTCAGTGTACGTCGTACAGATTGCCTATCTTGAAGATCTGATATTCCCAGTTCTTTAACGTCCTTCTCAGTTTCTGTCTGTATCTTGTTGTTCTGCCAGAAGATAAACAGGCAATTGGTCAGTCTTTTGGAAGGCAGGTTTACTATATGGCCATAGAAGGCTACTCTCCTTTTCCTAGCACAATCAGAGAACCTCTCAACTGTTGCCTTTGTTAGCAATCATTTACAGTTGAATTCAAACTCATATCTGCACCAAACAAACCTTCATCTCATCGTCATTTAAATCCTCCTTAGAATGAAACACTTCTTTTTCTTCTCATTCTACCCCCACTAACTTCTTGTGGTTGAAAGTTTATGTTCAGTAATTTCTGAAAGATGAACAAATAGAAGGTTCACAGTAAACTTCTAAAGTAGAACAAAGGGAAATAGCAACTACGATATTGTACTTTTTGTATTCTAGTTCATGGATCTTCTGTGAGTTTGGTGTCAACTGCGTCATCCCTGTACAGTACAGCAGAGGAGAAACAAGCTCATGAAATTCGGAAGTTGCGCAGAGAACTTCAAGATGCTCAAGAAAAAGTGCACACTCTTACCAGTCAACTCTCCACAAATGTGAGTAGAGATTATTATTTTACTCTTTAAGTTTTGTCAAGCTGTCTCATTAGCAATTTTTTTTTTAAAAAAGATATTGAGTGTTACTAAATCTGATTGTGTTATTCCTGCAGTTGTAGGACAATCTTATAAAAAAATACAGATAATTCGCAGTAATTTCATGAACAGACTTCCGTGAATTATCCACATTTTTTTCCTTTAATGTATTGTAAAAGGTTTTGCTATATCTTCGTGGCTATTTCCCAGTTTCTTGGGGTCGGCGCTTAGTGTGGATTTGACCAGGGGCAGTGGGTCATTAAGGTCTAAAGGGAGCCCCACCAGATTTGTGCACATAATGAGTTTAGAAATGTTATATTATTTATATTTTAGATAATTAATTCAATGAGTCATTATCATCATCATCATCATCATCATCATCATCATCATCATCATCATCCTTTCAGGTATTAGTCTTATAGAAGAACTGTTAGTGTCTATACAATAGATTTGCATTTTTACACCATCTCTTCCTGGGGCGTCCCACAGATCTCTTCCTACCAGGGCAGTAGTTTATGACTGCTTTGGGGATCCTGCTTCTGTCCATCCTGTTTAGGTGTTCTAGCCAATTTCTCTGGTATTCATAGATGTATTCCAATACAAGTCTGCTTTTAAGGTCATTCAGCACATCTGTATTTCTTTTGTGTTCCCACTTAGTGACTCCTGCTATTCGCTGCATGTATTTCATTTCAGCTGTTTTTATTCTCTCATCACATTTCCTCAGGGTCCACGCTTCACTTCCATAGCAAAGTACAGGTCTTGCCAAGGTTTTGTAGATTCTTGTACGGGTGTGTTTTTGAACTAATGATGGTCTAAAAACTTTATTAATTATTCCCAGACATCTGTTGAATTTGGAGATTTTCTCGGGTATGTGCAGTTCTTCAAAGAAAGACAGTTTGTAGCCGAGGTATTTAAAATCATTTACTCTTTCCAAAATGTTGTTATTTAACCAGATCTTGCTTCTTACTGGTTCCTTGCCACAGAAAGCCATTATCTTACTTTTCTGAGGGGATATTTCCATTGAGTACTTTTTTGAGACTAGGTTTAGGTTATACATTGAACGCTGTAAATCATCTTCTGAGGTGGTGACCAGCACTAAGTCATCTGCAGATAATATTGTGTCCAGCTGTAGATTTCTGTTAATGCGGATGGGACCATGTCTTGTTTCTCTAAATTCTCATATGAGAGCATTCATATAGATTATGAACAGGAGAGGGGAAAGACGGCAACCCTGTCTTACTCCTGTGTTTATTGTTTTCCACTCTGATAATTTATCCTTGACCTTTACGGAAATACAATTGTATTGAATAGGTGGACACAGTAATTTTATTCAAGAAAGAATTTTACTTATTGTATCTTCAATACAGAACAAAATGAGATTAGTTTCTGGTAATCAGGTTATGTTCATAAAGGTTCCTTATATTCTGTACCATCTGTTGTGGAGTGTGGTCAGATATTAGAATATTAAGTAAGGTATTGCAGTTTACTTTGTCGAAAGCGTTTTTGAAGTCCACAAAGGCAATATGTGTTTCTACATTGAATTCCCTGTGTTTTTCTAGAAGGATTTTCATTGTGCAATAGCCATCGCAGCAAGATCTTCCCTTTCTGAAGCCAAATTGTTCCTCTCCCAGAATGTTCTCATAGTGTTTATGCAGTTTATTTTTAATGATTTGGTGTATATTTTATAAGTCTCTGTAGTTTTCACAATAATTTTTGTCATGTTTCTTGCTTCAGTTTTCAAGTGGGTTTTCTCCTTTCCAAATTCTATTTAGGAACTGAGTGAATCTTTCTGGGAAAGATTTGCATGAATATTTGAATAACTATATTTAAGCCATCTTCCCCAGGTGTTTTATTGCACTTAAGTGTTTTCAGGACTGGAGCTAGTTCTGCCATTGTAATGTGTTCGATGTGTGGATTGTCTGAGTGAAGTGTCTGAATAGGTGAGACATTCTGTGACCATAAATTTTGAAAGTGACGAGACCAAATTTATATCTGAGTACCACTGTTCTGAAGTAATTAATGATATGAGAAAATGAGAGTATGATTGTTACATGTTTTCTACGTTTATCCTGACACTGGGGCTGATTCTCTCTCATCCCTCACAGTGAGTATTGGTTACTGTTTTGAATGTTAGTGAACCTTTGAGGGAGTGAAAGTTTCAATGCATTTTAAAAAGTCAAGCTAGGGGCTAGCTTTGACATGCCTCCAATAAAATAGGACAATATACACAAAGCTGTAGATGGCGATGTTGTTGCCAACTCACTTGTATTCTTCTAACCTCATGTAAGATGTTCTGGTGATCATTCACAGAGTGAAGCTTTTGACACGTATTGGGTGGTATGAATAAAACGTGAGTACTTACTCAAATTATATACTCATGAGCATGAGCATTTAGTAGGAGTATATTCTCAGCCCAAGTAGTATGTACTCAATTTGGTAAGAATAAAAAGATTCTCCTCTGATGGAGTAGATAACTCAAGCGCACCGCCATGTGGATCGTTTGAAACTTGAGTAGATACTCATGTTGTGTACAATCGTCAATTGTTATCTTATTTGGTTCCAATCGCAACGTAACCTCAAATGGATCCGGTTTAGTTTGTAGTTTGCACTGATTGTTCGTCAAGTTCGTTGATATGGAAAGTATTCACCCGTTAACATTTGCGAATATATTGTGGGAACATGCGGTACTTTTTAGCAAGTCCCAAATGCCGGCGGTTCGGAAAGAAAAATCCAAAGCGTTGGAAGCAATTCAAACGAAATTGATAGCCATGTGCGGCAAGAAAGTTGAGATCGGCACCATTACGAAAAGGATAAACAATATGAAAATGAGTGTGAAACAAAAGTGCGACGTAAACCAAACAGGGAATAAAAGGATAGTGCTGAAGGACTGGGAGAATATTATCCACGAGCTGTTGGATGGGGATACTAATCCAACATTGACACGAATACCAGGTATGTTCCTAAAGTATATTCACGATTTTCTTGGACATGTTTATAGAGGTTGTAGAAAGTACAGTATTTTGTGTGCTGACACTGCAAACTTTAAGGTTGAGATATTTCTATTTATTGCTTTATAAGAACCAAATAGCACCTAGGCCTTTGGTTCAGAGTACGCGAGTTTGCATCCTGGGCCTGAGATTTTAGCTCCGTTTAATTCAATTGTCCAGAGAAAACTGAATTAGTGAATTAAAACGTTTTTCGTTTTTTTTCTCCGTAGGAGCAACTGCGGTTGGAGTAGGGCTTCCTGAAGTTCAGCCACAACACATTCCTCCACCTGTAGTGGAATTTGTAGTATTGAAAGAGGGAGGAGGAGGAGGGAGTCCTGTAGAAATTGTCAACTCTCCAAATGTAGTCACCCCTAAACGAAAAAGAAGTGTTTTGGACGACTACGAAAATGACGAAACCAGAACTCTAAATAATACAGACCTGCAGCGCTTGGTGCTGTTAAAGCAGATAAGAGTGTTGGAACTCACAGAAAAAAAAGTTAAAATCAGAGATGAAAGAATGATAGTCGAGTATATTTATTTTTAAAAATAAATTGTTTTGCATACATTTTTGATTTTTTTAGTGAACAATAAACAGAGTGACACTGGTACTTGCTGCAAGTCAAACACCTTGCTATATTATCTCTGCCAATTCACTTCGCTTAGCTTCACCATTCCACCTGATATTTGCAGCAGCTGCCATGTCATCCTCATTTCCATCTTCTAACCTTACATTGCTACCTACTGGTTGTAGTTCAGGGTCCTCATCCTGTAAGTACTTGGTAATATTGTGCAACACACAGCAACAAATGATCAGTTTTGGCACTTTATTTAAAGGCTGGCGTACTTTGTGCTGAAGAATTGGGAAACGTTGTTTTAGTTGCCCAAAACATCGTTCGATCACTACTCTTTCTTTGGTAATGCACCTGTTATAAGCAATTTCTTGAGGTGTTTGTAGATTTCTGAGCGGTGTCATAAGCCACGGTGCAATACCATAGCCACTATCCGCTAACAGTAACGCATTTACCGTATTCAGACTTACTGTTGTCTGGACAGCTGAATTTCTCCAGACTCGTGAATCATGCACAGATCCAGGCCATGATGCATGAACCAGCTCGTACCGGCAATTTTTGGCACAAGTAAACAAAGGCAAGAAATAGCACAAACAAGAAAAATATTAAAACAGGAAACGTGATACCCAAAGCAGAAACTGGACCATAAAACAGAGGCATTTGGGACTGTAACCTTGCGGTTTTTGACGGTGGTAAATGATTGTAGAATGAAAGAAAAACGCTGCTTAATTTCCTTTTTTAAAAACAAAAACTATATTGTTCAATTCCCAAGATTTAAAAAAAACATTAACACAAGACAATAGAACATAACCTACAATGACTAGGGAGGTGCACCTCTAAAAAACTATAGATTGAATTGCTTAAAGGTCGGTTAATTAAGAAAACAAACTCTGAACTCAATTGAAGTAACAAATTGTTTAACAAATAGATTGGATTTGAAAAATTAGGAATAGAGTGACGTCGTTGGATTTCAAAACAAATAAAGGGTACAATGGAAAGAAAATCAAAACAAGGTAGGTAAAAATCAAGAATGTCCATGGTCACATCTATACTGACCATCAAAAGGGCACAAGAAGTTACCTTAAATTTACACAGATTTACATGAAAATTAATAATAATTTACTTCTTTTTAACCTCCTTCTCCGGGAATAATTTGTTCATTAGGCAAGGCGAGACCGCGAGATTCTTCTCTGAAACAGGTTCACAATGGATACAAGTAGAAACAAATTAACACGCCCAGAAAGCATATCCAAATCGGAAGGCGCACGTCAAACATTAATTAACTGGGAAAGCAGCTCAAATCAGAACTGAGTGAGCACACAATAATTCAAATGTGCATAATACGCCAGGCAGCTCAATCCAAAGGAAAAGCTCCCGGAATAAATCACATATCGCAGGAAGAAGAATAAATAGCCCACAGAAATCCAACATAAAGACGCGCACGTCGCCAATTTATTTTCAGGAAACACGTCCACCATTTCAATAATCAGGAACAGACGTTCTTGTGGGTGACGGTAACCATAGAAACGTAAACAAGACAGAGCGTTACCCTAGGAGAAAGGAAAAATCAACAGCAAGAGAAAACCGAGATCAGAGAGAAAAAAAATTAAGCAGAAAACAGATTCCGATCCACAGAGAAAATCTCACGATCTCATACAATTTGATAGCATTACATGATTCCCCTTTTAAAAAAATTAAATTTACATTACTCCAAACTTCTTCTACAAGGTTGAAACAGAAAAGTCTTCTAGCTCATAAACTCTTAGTCGGAAGGTATTCCTCCCATGGAGATGCTGATTAAACTGAGTAGTCCGTAAGCCGAAAGTTTTTTATGCATGACAGTTCCAAGTAGGCTCGAAATGAAGGATTACCAGAATAGGAGATCGTAGAGCGTAGTAATGTCCACAAATTAAGTTTGGGTTTGAGACGATTCAAACCAGTTCCAGTAGAAAATTTAAATAAGATATGTTTGAAAAATAGAACTTACATTTCGTCCATGAAGCCCAACTAACACATGGCGTCAGATAGATAAACAGCTACTTACAATCTTGAAGAGCTCAAAACAAGCGAAATAAATAATCCACGCCCACTCATTTGAAGAAAGAAAATTTTAAATTAGAAGAATAAATCACTTCAAGGCCGTAGCCCCGTATTCATTACACGTTACCCAAGCATATTGCGGTGGGTAAAAGCTCCTTTGTAGAGCAAACTTGCAAAGCTTGCATACAGCATGGCTTCCAACAACGCACTCACCCACGCCAGCAAGGCGAGGTACACCAACAGAGCGTAGGCTCGCAACCGGACCAAATCAAACTCGCTCCAAGGCTGGCCCGAGATCAGACCAGTAGATAATGGGGTAATGGTGACGTACAACAAATTAAACATTTAAAGTACCCCGCGGACAGATGGACTGAATACAGATACATTTAGCTACATTAGTCGCACAGTACACAAAATAAAAGAGAATAGGAAAAATATATCCAAGTGACATACATTTCAATGGCAAATTGCCCCGGTCTAAAATGTTGAAGGGAAAGGCTTAAATCGTGTACCGACTGGCACATGCATCGACACTGGTAAAAACTTCCTTGGCATTGCACGTTGCCTGTACAGTAATACTTGCATAAACTTTCCTGTTTATATATTCATCACCATAATGTGTAGACTTATTAATTCCAACATGACTGCAGTCAAGAGCACCTACCACTGCTGGAAAGTAGTACTTTTCCTGCCACTCTTGTTTCGCAACTTCAGCTTTAGCCATGATGCGGTCCATAACCTCAACAAGATTTTTAGACACAGTTGTTTGATGGATTCCAAGATCTTCTCCTATGCCACACTGGAATCCTGGGTCACCTACAAATCTTAAAAATGCTTTTAATTTTACTATGTTTTTAACAGCACCACCTCTTGTTTCCAGTTTCTCCGGTCCAAATAAGTATAGTTTTAACCAGTCCACATTAACTTTTGAAAAACGATATAGACTTTAAAATTATTAGAGTCCACATGTTCACTTCTCTCCTTGTAAATTTTTCCACGAGGCACCACATTATTAATAAACTCAGCCATGTTATTTCTCCTCAGAAGCTAAAAATGGGTATATACTTTTTTGCTAGTTGTTTTACGTCGCACCGACACAGATAGGTCTTACGGCGACGATGGGACAGGAAAGGGCTAGGAATGGGAAGGAAGCGGCCGTGGCCTCAATTAAGGTACAGCCCCAGCATTTGCCTGGTGTGAGAATGGGAAACCACGGAAAACCATTTTCAGGGCTGCCGACAGTGGGGTTCGAACCTGCTATCTCCCGAATACTGGATACTGGCCGCACTTAAGCGACTGCAGCTATCGAGCTCGGTATGGTATATACTAGAGCTTGAGACAACTATCAGCCATACTCAAAACAAAGTGAGTATATACTCATCAATCTGAGAAGGTACTCCCTTTTATTCATAGCACATATGAGAAACTACTCTCAGGCTCTTAGGAAGGTAAGTATATGCTACACCATCTCCATAACTTGAGTATATACTCAGGTAGTGAGTACATTCTCAAGAACTTTATTCTTATGAAGTGGAGTATATACTCAGAAAAGTAGAGTACAAACTATATTCTCATTTTTATTCATACCACCCATTGAATTTTAGTTTACAGTTTGCTTTTAGCATTTACGGTATGGAGAGCATAAGTTCTGGATAGCTTTTGTTTAACGGAATGTAGAGTTTAAAATAGTGAATAGTTTGGTCCATAGAAGAATCAACGAGCCCAGTTCCTTTATAAATGAGGTAGGCCCTCACTTTTAAAGTATTTTATTATTAGCTCAAGCATGCTTAACTCTACTGATACTGCCAATAAAAATGTAATGACGAGGTTTTAATATATACAACTGCCGAAGAAACGAAAACTTCATTAATAATAGTAACATAAAACAGTGTAGTAATAATAATAATAATAATAATAATAATAATAATAATAATAATAATAATGGAGAAATTGGAGGCCAAGGAAAGAAAGATTTTGAGAAAAATCTTAGGTCCAGTCAAAGACAACGGCGAGTTTAGGAGACGGCACAACCAGGAGTTGTACTCGCATGTGGAGAAAATAACTGATGTGATGCGAAAAAGGAGGATTACTTTTTATGGACACATGGCCCGAATGAATTCAACACGGTTAACCAACCGCATCTTCACTTTCCTCCAAGAGAAAAAGGCAAAGGGGCCATGGTTCAGTGAGGTACAGAAAGATCTGCAGGAGATTGGGATCTCATTTGAAGATATCCAGGAGCGTGTCCCACTTAAGAAAAAACTCCAAGAACATCAGAGTTTCCTACCAAAGCCGAAGATGAAAACTGGAAAGGCATGGACGGAAGAACGAAAGGAGCAACACCGTATACGAATGAAGGAGTACTGAACCAACATTAAAGCTCAAGGGAAACAGTTGAAATGACGTGGTCCTTAGTTGGCCGAAACGAAACAATAATAATAATAATAATTATAATTTTTTTTTTTTTTTTTTCCGAGGGAGTACAGAAAATATTTCATAAGACGCTTGTGAGGGTCCACTCTCAACAAGTGTGTGGAGATTCTTGCCCACTAAAAACCACACTCCCTTTTCCCACGACATTTATCTCCGCCCCGGAAACCGCTCTCCCATTACTTCAGGACGGATGTTGTGTTTAATGCATCTTGTGCTTCATCTTCCTTCTTCTGCTTTACTGTCTGTCGTAATCATCCTTCTTCTTCTGACGCAGAATATTTTCTATGTAATCTGCCACCTGGTCCCAAGATTCTTGACTTTGTAGCATTACTGACGCGATCCCTTCTGGCGTCAATTCTCCCTGGATAACTTCTAAGCATCTTCTTGTGGCAGTCAATGAACACACACAAAGAAAATATGTAATACGTCATCGATATCACCGCAGTATATGCACACCGGACTAGTTGCTAGCAGTCTATGAAGAAATTTTCGGAAGTATCCATGACCTGTCAAGAACTGTGTGAGATAGTAGCTCACTTCACCATGATTTCGGCCAACCCATATGCCCAGAGAAGGTATCAGTCTTTTAGTCCATCTCCCTCTAGAATCATCTTCCCATCTTGTTTACCATCGTTGCATTCTGCGACTAAGAGCCAAAGCCTTTGGCCTTTTCCTTCCTAGCTCTTCTTATGTGAGCCAAATTTCTCGTCTTTTGAAAGCCAACAAGTGAATTGGAGCTACTGCTGCTACTACTAGAATCGCAGGTTCTGATACTGTACGATATGCACAAGCAATTCGTAAAGCTGCTCTCCATTGTACAGCCGTAATTCTTGTCCGATATTTCACAATTTTTAACGATTCAGCCCAAATTTCCGAACCGTATAGCAGTATCAATTGGACAGTCGACATGAGAAGCCGCCTTTTACTAGATTCTGCCCCTTGATATTTCCCTTGAGTCTACTCAGTGCAGTCATGATTTTCGCTGCCTTATCTGTTACCCGTTGGATGTGGTCCCAATATGTAAGCTTAGTATCAAGCGTTACACCAAGATATTTTGTTCTCCTAGTTGTTTCGATGGCTATCTGCCCGATCTGCATCGGTACAACAGTATTAATCCTTTTCCTCGTCAGGAGGACAATTTCCGTTTTATGATCTGCGAATTCCAACTTGTGATTTATCATCCATTCTTTAACACGTCACATCACATCACCTGATTAAATTTAAATTGAGCCAGCTCTAAGTTATGGGTTACTATCAGAGCAGCCACATCATCAGCATAACCCACAAGATCTTCTGGCATCTCCAGCCGTAACAAACCATCATACATGATATTCCAGAGGTGTGGTCCAAGAATTGAGCCTTGCACTGCACCAGCTGTGAGCCGGTTTCTTCTCTGACCATCTTCCGTGTCGTATAACAATGTACGGTCTTTCAAATAGTCTCGCAGTATATACATGAGATATTCTGGTAGCTTGAAAGTTTCTTGTAGAGCTTCCAAAATATCACTCCATCTTGCTGAGTTGAAAGCTTTAACATCTAGAGTCACAAGAAGCATCAGCTTTCTAGAGTAATGATTACCCATTTGAGCTCGTTCTGCTGTCTTCACCACTTCCTTCACAGCATTTAGCATTGAGTGACCTCTGCGAAATCCATGTTGATGGTCAGATAGGTCGCCAGCTAATCGGACTGCTGCTAGAATTCTCGGCTGTAGTGGCTTCTCTAAACCTTTCCCGGCAGTGTCCAGCATACATAGAGGTCTGTAACCCCCAGTTTTTCCTTTACTGATCAGAACTAATCTAGCTACCTTCCAATGAAAGCTAAAAATTCCCTTTTCAAACAATGATTGTACCTTCTCAACAGCAGTTGAGGACATAATTCAACTGCCACCATTAGTACTTCTGCTGGAATACCATCTGGTCCAGGGGCTTTCTTATTTCTAAAAGAATTGCTGTTATCAATTCTTCAGTTGTAGTTCTAATAATAATAATAATAATAATAATAATAATAATAATAATAATAATAATAATAATAATAATAATAACCACATTACCCAGTAAGGGCCCCTGCCTAGGGTTACAGGTGAAACCTGGCCAACGGTCTTGAAGGCGGAAGAGGAACTCTGCTTTAGTTCCGAACGGTGGAGAGAGCGGAAGAACCTAGTGGAGTGAACCACGAACAAAAATCAAATTTTGGACTAACAATCCGGTCTTATCCTGGAATCTAATTCCTCACTTTGTATTTTATACAATTTCAATTGCAGTATGGAAAGTTCGCTGAATGAAGGCACTACCCCAGGTGGTAACTCGAAAGAGAAATCCACCATTGCGTCACACAATGCATTGGGACTAAAGGTTCTGGGGAGTCCCAACAACTGCAATCAGAAGGTTGAGTCGGAGCAACCTTGGAATCCTTCTAAAATAAAATTCAAAAAGGAATTCTTTTTTGGCACTTTAAATGTAAATTCTATACTCAAGACTGGTAAACAAAAAGAACTAGAAATACTTCTAGAGAAAAACAAAATTCAAATTTTGGCAGTTCAAAAAACTAGATTCCTAGATGAAAATGTAACAGACACTAGTAACTACAGGATCTTTAAAGGCAAACCAGTAATCAAAATTATGAAGGGGATGCCACTACTTGGTACAGCTTTCTACATTCATAAAAGTATAATAGGAAATGTAACAGAATTTAAATCCAACTCAGAAAGAATATCTCTCCTATCAATTAAATGCAAAAACAAAACGTACACACTTGTTAATTGCCATGCACCAATAAATGAAGACAATAGGAAAAACCCTATAAAAAACAGAGGAATTCTGGGTTCGTTTGGAAAATGAAATATCCAAAATTCCGAAAAGTGAACACCATATTACTATTAGGTGTCCAATGCACAAATAGGTAGAGAAAAGAAATTTAGAAATGTAGTAGGACATTACCCAGCCCACAGAAGAACAAATACAAATGGTATTAGGCTAATCAGTTTGTGTCAAATCTATCACCTGAAACTAATGTCAACCTTCTTTAGAAAACTCCCCAGAAAAGCTAAAACATGGATATCTCCAAACCCAATGTTAGGAGAATTTCAGTTAGATCATGTGGCTGTTTCAAAAAAAAGTACAAAAGAAATTATGAATGTGAAAGTAGTAAGGAATGGTGAATTTGATTCTGACCAATTATCTCTCTAAAATTAAAGCCAAACTCCTACCATTAGAACAAAGAAAGCTACAGAGGTTAATAAAATATAATGTAGACAGACTTACTATAACAAAAGAATCAATTAAAAACTACCAAGACGAAATTAAAGTGGCTAAACAAGGCAACTGGCAAGAAATATCCAAAGCAATTAATTATGCAGCACAGAAAACATTTGGGCCAATAAAAAATAAAAGGAAAATATGGTGGAATGAAATATGTGAAGAAGCTTTAGCAGAGATGGAAAAAATGGAAATGCTCAAAGAAAATTGAAGATCTTGATCAGTTTAAACAACAAAGGAAGGAAACAGCAAGGATAATCAGAAGTGCTAAACGAGCCTTTCAAAAGGACAAACTTATAGAAATGGACAAAAACTTTATAAAAAATAACACCCGTGACTTTTATCAGATTTTTAAGAATGAATTAAAGGGGTACCAAACTACAAATGTTAGTTTCAAGGATGAAAACGGCAGAATTGGACTAAGCAATACTGAAAATTGTGAGATATTAGCAAGATATTTTGATCAACTTTTGAACTGTCCTGAACCAAGTCATAAATTAGAATTTCAAGATATTGATGAAAATTTGGAAGAAGACATACCACCAACTATAAAAGAAATTGAAGAAGTAATTAAAACCCTCAAAAACAACAAAGCTAGCGGAGAAGATTCTATTACAGCGGAACTTTTGAAGTGGTCCTTGCCAAATATAGCAAATGAGCTACAATTACTCTTTGAAGAAATCTGGAAAACTGAAAAAATTCCTGAGGAATGGAAAGTAGCCTTGATACATCCAATCCACAAAAAAGGTAATAAACAGGACGTTAGTAACTACAGAGGAATATCTTTATTAGCAGTGGCATATAAAATATTTTCCAAGATTTTATTAAACAGAGTAGAAACAACACTAGACAATCATTTAGGTGAATATCAAGGTGGTTTCAGGAAAGGAAGATCATGCTCAGAACAAATATTTAATCTTAGTCAATAATTCGCCACAGGTTACTTAATTCAAAGGACATTGTAGTCATGTTTGTAGATTTCAAAAAGGCTTTTGATTCTGTTGACAGAGAAACAATATATAAAATAATTCGAGAATTTGGCATAAAGTCTAAACTGGCAAATCTAATCCGTGAAACACTTACAGACACAGTCTCTAAAGTGAAATTTCTGGGAGAGATATCACAGCCTTTCAAAATAAAAACTGGTGTACGACAAGGCGACAGACTATCCCCAATTCTTTTTAATTGTGTCCTAGAGAAAATAGTGAGAATTTGGAACGAAAAACTTATTGAACTCAACATTTCACCGATAAGGTTAGGAAGAGGAAACAAAAGGATCGAAATAAATTGTCTTGCATTTGCAGATGACTTTGCAATACTTTCTGAAAATGTGACATCTGCTATAACCCAAGTAAATGTCTTGGAAAGAATCGCCAGTAGAACTGGCTTAAGAATTTCTGCAGAAAAAACAAAATTTTTAACAAATATTTGGGATGCACCAAAATTTCCGAAAACAGATATTGGCCAAATAGAGAGGGTAAAAAAATTCAAATATCTAGGGGAAATAATCCAAGAAAATGGTTTAGAAAAATCTGCAGTAGAGGCGGGGGTACATAAAATGGAGAGAGCTTATGGTGTCAGCAAAGATATCTACGATAAAAGATGCCTATCCAAAAATGCAAAAATAAGGCATTACAACACAGTTGTGAAGCCAGAATGCCTATATGCAAGTAAATGTCTGGCATTAAACTATAATTTAGATAAACTAGAAATACTAGAAAGGCGAATCATGAGGAAAATATTAGGCCCACAAAACACAGCAGAAGGTTGGAAATTACGAAGTAATGCTGAAATATATCAAAATAGAAAATATATCAGATGTAATGAGGAAAAGGAGACTTATGTTTTTGGACATTTATATCGAATGCAAGATAGTAGATTAACCAGTAAGATTTTCAGATATTTGTGGGGTAAGAAATCAACGACAAGCTGGGTCAATGAAGTAAGAAAGGATTTAGGAAAAAAACAATATAACAACAGAAGAAATAAATAATAGAGAAGGCTTTGGGGAAAAAGTATTGAAAATAGAAGGATTCCAAGGTAGGAAAGTAAAAAAGACTGGTTCAAAATGGTCTGAAGACAGAAAGAAGAAACATAGTGAACAGATGAAAGCGTATTGGAAGAAAAGGAAAGAAGGAATTGAAATTGGCACGTGGTCCTCTGGTGGCCCATTCGAAAGAAGAAGAATAATAACCACATTACCCCTACCTGCCATTTAAGCCACAAGCTGCCACTGGATTTGACCTAGTTTTATGGTCGGATGCCCTTCCTTTTGCCAACTCTATGTGGAAAGCTGTGTTCACTGTTGTGGGTTTTTGTGGTGGTTTGTAGTGTAGTGTGCAGATCAAGAGATCTGTATCAAAATGAACACAAACACCAAGTCACTGAGCCGATAGCCATACACAGTTGAAATCCCCAGCTCAGACAAGAATCGATCCTGTGGCCCTCTGAACCAAAGGCAGTATGCTGAATTTTAGCCAAGGAGCCAGGCTGAAGATGTGCTATGTAATTACATACTTCCTTTTTTGCTAGTGGTTTTTAACGTCTCACTAACATAATGAAGGTAGTGGCCGTGGCCTTGATTAAGGTACAGCCCCAGCATTTACTTGGTGTGAAAGTGGAAAACCATCTTCAGGGCTGCTGACGGTGGGATTTGAACCCACCATCTTCTGAATGGAAGCTCACCGTTAGACGAATCTAACCGCACAGCCATCTCACTCTGTACCTTAACCCATTCGCGTTATATGACGAGCTGTGGTCGTGCGCGGTGTTTTGGTGCAATAATCAAATGACGAGCTCAGCTCGCAATGACGCATTGCCTCCCTTATCTTCATATATTAGATTCCCGTTGCAATATAATTCCTAACAATACACACTGCAGGGAACTAGAGGCATGTAGAATGCTGTCTGTATTTGTGTGTGACGCTGGGATTGTTGGACAAGAGATTATTTTCATCGGTATTCAGTGTTCATGTAGGACTGGTTTCGCGGTATTGTCGACGACAGATTGAAAGCGCTTGTACACATTGTTTTAGATGGCGATTACTGAGCTCGATAGCTGCAGTCCCTTAAGTGCAGCCAGTATCTAGTATTCGGGAGATAGTGGGTTCAAACTTCACTGTCGGCAGCCCTGAAGATAGTTTTCCGTGGTTTCCCCTTTTCACACCAGGCAAATGCTGGGGCTGTACCTTAATTAAGGCCATGGCCACTCTCTTCCCACTCCAAGTCCTTTCCTGACCCATTGTTGCCATAAGACCTATCTGTGTTGGTGCGACATGAAGCAAATTGTAAAATAAAATAAAAAAAGAATTGAAATAATGTTTAGTGATATTTATCTAGCATGTATGGCATATCCTAATTGTGTTTTATGTAAATATGCAATATAGTAGGGTTGTTCATTTGCTTGCCAAGTGATGATGATAGTAGAAATGAGCATGATAGTCTCACACTTGCATAATGGAGCTTCAATATGCTGATGACAATGAAACACCAGCCCATACACCTGAGCAGCTTCGAACATTCATCAACTGTTTTAAGGAAGCTTATGAACGATTTGGTCTGACCATCAACACCCATAAGTACTTGCTTATGGCCGCTTCTCCCACAGAGTTTTCTTGAATAAGCATCTCAAAATATACACAAAACTAATGGTGTACCAAGCTGTAGTCATATCATCATTACTATATGGATGTGAAACCTGGACAATTTATCGTCGTGACATAAAGAAACTGGAACACTTCCATCAGCAGAAACTTAAATCTATCATGAACGTCAAATGGGATGACTACATAAGCATTGTGGCAGTTCTTGGCAAGGCGCATATGAACATCATAGAAGCCTTCATCATCACTCATTGGCTTAGATGGGTTTATCACGTCCAGCGTATGAATGATAGCAGACTGCCTAAACAACTTCTCTACGGTGAGATTACTCACTCACTCACTCACTCACTCACTCACTCCTCGGCGCTACAGCCCTTGTAGAGCCTTGGCCACTCTGACGATTGTAGCCCAATCTTTACGATCTTCTGCACGCCTCCTCCATCTTCTTATTCCCATCTTTCTTAAATCCTCCTCCACATCACCCAGCCATCTTTTCCGGGGTCTTCCTTTCCATCTTCTACCACCTGGATTTCCTTTATAGATCTACTTGACAGCCCTATTATCTGCCATTCTCTCTACATGTCCCAGTCACCTCAATCTGTTGCTTTTTATTTCGGTTACGATACTTGGATGTCCATAGAGTTCTTCCAATTCCTTGTTTTTCGTTATTCTCTACAATTCCCCTTCCTTCACTGGGCCAAAAATCTTTCTCAGTATTTTTCTCTCCCATCTGTTCAACAGTTCTTCATCTACTTTGGTCATTGTCCATGTTTCAGAGCCATAAGTTACCACTGGTCGTAATACTGTTCGATAGACTGTCAACTTTAATCTTCTACCAAGGCTGCATGATCTAAACACTTTCAGTAAAGCTAAGTAGCCCTATTGCCTGCAGCAATCCTCGCTTTTATTTCCTCTTTCATGTCATCATCTTTTGTCACCGCCAGGCTGAGTGGCTCAGACGGTTGAGGCGCTGGCCTTCTGACCCCAACTTGGCAGGTTCGATCCTGGCTCAGTCCGGTGGTATTTGAAGGTGCTCAAATACGTCAGCCTCGTGTCGGTAGATTTACTGGCACGTAAAAGAACTCCTGCGGGACTAAATTCTGGCATCTCGACATCTCCGAAAACCGTAAAAGATAAGAGAGTAGTTAGTGGTACGTAAAGCAAGTAACATTAATTATTATTTTTTTGTCACCAGCACTCCTAGATACTTAAACTTTTCACATCTCTCGTAGTTAATCCCATTTAATTTTATGCACTTGACTTCCCTAACTACGGTCCTCTTAGATGCAAACAGGTAATGAGTTTTGGCAATATTCACTCTTAGGCCCATTTCTCCTCCTTCCTTTTCTAATCTATCCAGTCCTTCCTCTAGGTCTTTCAATGTTCTAGACAGCATATCAACATCATCAGCATAAGCCAGATTCTGTGTTACACAGTTGAACAGCGTACCACCTGGATTACTGACCTCCACCTTTCTCATCACACGCTCCAAAACCACATTGAAGAGCAGGGTAGATAATACATCCCCTTGTCGCAAACCTTAGTTTACTTCAAACTCCTTAGTAAGATTTCCTTCTATTTTAACCATGCATTTAGTACATGTTAGGGTCATTTGTACCAGTCTTATCAATTTAGTTGGAACTCCATGTCCATCATTATTTGATACAGTTTCCTCCTTTTCACACTATCATAAGCCTGCCGAAAATCCACAAACAGCTGATGCACATCCACATTATATTCATAGCATTTCTCCATTATTCGCCTGACAGTGAAGATGTGCTCTGTTGCTGATCTACCCTGTCGAAAGCCACCTTGGTAGTCTCCTAGTATCTGCTCAACCAGTGGAGTGAATCTCATAGACAAAACCTTGGCTAAGACCTTATAAACCACACTAAGCAAAGATATACCTCTATAATTTTCACAATTTGCTTCATCTTTCTTTTTATGAATTGGGCAAATAATTGCTAAGCTCCAATGCTCTGGCATTTGTTCTGTTTCCCAAACTTCCACAATTAGTTGGTGAACAAGTTGCGTCAACTGTTCACCCCCGTATGTTGTCACTTCCTGGAGCCTTATTATTCTTCAAGTACTTAATTGCTGTCCTCACTTCTTCTATAGATAGTACAGGGACTGGTTTTAAATCTAGGCTAGGATCCTTCCAAGACGCATCCTCTTCTTCCAATCTCACCGTCTCTGCAGCCACATTTAACAGTTCACTAAAGTATTCCGCCCATCGGTCGAGAATCCAGTCTCTTCCCCCAATCATGTTTCCTTCTTTATCTCTACAGAATACAGCATGTGGTTGAAAACCTTTCTGTAAGTCCTTTATTTTCCCATAGAACTTCCGTACTTGTATATCATATTGTTCCTCCAAATCTGTAATCCATTTCCTCTCTGCCTCTCTCTTCTTTCTCCTACAAATTCTTTCTGCCTCTTTCCTCTTACTAAATTTTTCTACATATGTTCTTGTTTTCCTGCTAAAAATTTTCTTCCTTGCTTCATTTCTCTCCATTGCTCTTCTGCAATCATCATCAAACCATTCTTGCCTTTCAGTCTTTGCTTCCACTCCTAGTACTTCATCCGCAGTTTCCTGCAATGTATCCCTCAATTAAATCCACTTTCCTTCGATATTTTCCACTGCCCAGTTTTGTTGTTTAGCCTCCAATTTCTTCTCCATCCTGGATTCATATAGCTGTGCAGTTTCTTTATCTTTCAATTTTGAGACCATATATCTCCTTGGAGCTTTCCCTTTCTTAGCAGATCTGTAAGTTGCAATACGTTGCCTGTATTTTACCCATACCAAGTAATGGTCCGAATTACAATCAGCTCCCCTACAACTGTCAACTTGTAGTAATATGTCAGATCCATGTCTCCGATCAATTACTACATGGTCTGTTTTATTCAAGGTGACACCATCTGGTGAACACCAAGTGGCTTTCCATATATTCTTTCTCTGGAACCATGTACTCTTCACCACAATCTAGTTTCCCATGGCAAAATCAATTAGCCTCTGTCCATTATCATTTGACTCATCATGCAAACTTTCCTTCCCAACTGTCTCCCCATAGACTTCTTCTTTACCCACTTTAGCGTTGAAATCTCCAAGTATGATTTTTTACATCTTGTCTTGGGATGCATTCTATTTCTTGTTCCATATCTTTCTCTTCATCCTCAGCCTCCTCTGTAGGTGCATACTTACATACAAGCGTGATATTGAAAAAATGAGCCTTCATCCTTAGAGTGCATATTCATTTACAGGTTTAAAATTCAAAACTGCTGACTTATATCTGTCATCCACTAGGAAGCCTGTGCCACCTATTGTACCTCTGGCTCCACCACTATGCAGAACTGTATATCTACCACTTCTAAAAACACCATTTCCTTTCCTTCTGACTTTCTGAATTGCTGCTATCCCAATACTATATTTCTCCATTTCTTGTTTCAGACTGTTTAGGACTCCTGGTTTATCAGGGTTCGTACATTCCAGGTTGCTATATACATATCATATTTCCGTTTTCATCTTCCATTTCCTCGCGTGGGTCGTTTACCATTGTCGTTGGTCCGGCTATTCTTGTCTATGAGTTTCATAACTAGTTGTTTTTCCGATATAGGGTTGTTAGCCCCATGATCAACCCCCAACCTGGAGGACCAGGGTAACCCTCTTAGTCTGGCCTATCACCTTTGACCTGTCCGGCTTGGGTGGCCCTACCAGGAGCTTATGCTCCCATCGACATAGCTCTCAGGATCACTTAGGCACGCAAGCTCCCACATCGCGACAAGATGAAGATACCAGCGTGGGAGTCTACGGTGAGATTGGTCGTGGCAAAAGGCCTTAAGGCCTTTCAAACGTTATAAAGACCAGCTTAAGAACACTACGAATAACACCAACATAAATGCTAACACCTGGGCAACAACTGCACAAAACCGAGTTCTTTGGCGCAAACCTACTGCAGGAGTAGTCTCACTGTTTGAGCAGGCACGTTGCAGACAAGAAACTGAAACCCATGAAAAGCAGAAACTACGTCAGATCCAACCACATCCTCCACCCACTTTTAGATGTGACCTGTATGGCTTGACCAGTTATCAGCGACATCTCCACAGTGCCAAAAGCCTTTACGAAGAATTGCAAGAGAAAAACGTATTCTCGGAAACGAGTGGGAACCAATGACGAATTAGAGATCCAAATTCACCTAGTGATGCTATCCATGAAATGTTAGAAGAATTGGAAAACAGTGTGGTGTGTCTGTAGGCGGAGTGCAATACACCCCCAGGCAGCAATAAGGACTTACCACAGCCAGAATTTAGTGAAGAATCTAGTCACTATGATATAACTGAAATTTTTCAGTCTGTCTACAGTCTGAGGAAACTTCACAGTTATAGATTAACTAAGTCCAGACTGAAAAGAAATGGCTTCTACTACAACAGAATAAAATGCGATGGCGCATTTAGGGAATACTGTGGGGCCCAATTTCTTTGATGGGTTGTTCATTTGCTTGCCAAGTGACTCGAGAGCGAGTGATGATAGCATCTCACAACCTTGATACAAATTTGATGCAAAGTATGATTCTTAAATTAGAGATGAAAACAGAGCCCCAAGAAATTTATAGATTTTTCATTGATGATGAGCTACACTACCACTCATCAATTTCGATATACCATAACAATTAATTTCAATATACCATAACAGTTATCTAGCCGGCCCCACAGTGTAGGAGTAGCATTCCTGCCTCTTGGGCCCCGGGTTCCATTCCCGGCCAGGTCAGGGATTTTTACCTACATCTGAGGACTGGTTCGAGGTCCACTCAGCCTACGTGATTACATTTGAGGAGCTATTTGACAGTGAGACGGCAACCCCAGTCTAGAAAGCCAAGAATAACTGTCGAGAGGATTCGTCGTGCGAACCACACATCATCTCATAATCTGCAGGCCTTCGGGATGAGCAGCGGTCGCTTGGTAGTCCATGATACTTCAAATGTGAACATGAAACAAACTTTAGTTATCCAAAAATATAATCATATAAACTTCAACATACAAACAGAAAAATTATATTTTGCTTTCATTGAAGTATCCTTCCTTGGATTTAATGGTTTTGTATTCATTCTGAAAAATATATCCCATTTTTGATACAGAATCTATCAACCTACGTGATGCAAAAACAGGATTTGTATGGAATATGCTCATCTTCAGCCAAGAGGAAAGTGAGGTTATGGTCATGAAGAGATATGGACAATAGGGTGGGCCGAAAAAACTCGAATTCTTTTTTCCAAGTCGTAATACCGCGGAAAAGTTGCGAATTGGGGAAAATAAAACGAGATTAAAAAAAAGAAACAAATTAGGTTCATTTCTTCCGGTCGCGCACGTGCTCTAAAGTTTTTACAATGCTTGGTAAAGCTAAAGGTATCGTCGCCATAAGACCTATCTGTGTCGGTGCGACGTAAAGCCCCTAGCAAAAAAAAAAAAAAAAAGAGCTAAAGGTTCCACCTATTCAATACATTATCATAATGGTCTGTTTAGAACATCACATATTTATTTAACTTATTGTAAAATATATCTTTGGGACCGGTTTTGGCAATCCACTATGCCATCATCAGCCATTGAAAGTTTAATAGCAAGGAACATTCAAAAAAGTAAAAATATACTATAGAATCAGTATAGAATGTATGCTTGACATACTTTTAACAGCAAGTCCTATTCTACATGAAAAACATTAAAAATAGCTAGATAACATTGACCCATTGTACTATACAAATCACATGTCTTTTTTGAAAAAATACAGTATTATTTGGTGCATCTAAAATTATTTTGTATATGATTGAAAAAGTCTTTGATTTGGTGTAGCTTATGTACAAGAAATTCATATGAAATTGATAAGTGATTTTACAAAGCATTTGCCATTTTAAACCACTGTTTTTTAACAGCAAGTCCTATTTTACATGAAAAACTTTAAAAATGGCTAGATAACATTGACCCATTGCATTATACAAGTAACATGTCTTTTTTAAAAATACAGTATTGTTTGGTGCATCTAAAATTGTTTTTTAGGTGATTGAAAAAGTCTATAATTTGGTGTAGTTGATGTACAGGAAATTCATATAAAATTGATTAATGGTTCTACAAAACATCTGCCATTATTAAAGCACAGTTTTTTTGGTTCCTCATGATATGCGACTTATACTGTTTGATAATATATACAGGTTCTTCTTAAAAATTATTGACAAGACAGTCTATGTTTGACTAATATAAGGAGTAGCAGATTTCTGATATGTTTAATCTTATTTTAGTATTTGAAAGTTGCTTCGTAGTATTTTTTCAAGATAAATAACTGTATGGCTGAGGCCGAAACTATGGTTGAGATCTTGAATACTATTTTATATGCCAGGTGGAAGTGGGCAGTAATTAGTATTAATCTCAAACCAGCACGGACCTAAAAAGGAAATTGTAAATTGAGTATGAGTTATTGAGAATGAAACGCGGTACTATACGAAAGAATTGAAGATATGAAACTTACCTCAGGTTGAATGTAACAGCGTGTAGAGAGAGAGTGAGGAACAAATGCTGAATGTCAATCGACAGCCGGCTAGCTCAGCTGTGAGGCTGTAGGGGAAGGGGAAGTAGGAGAGGTTGTGGTCGCGTGTATCTGTGTGTCAGGGAGGCGTGGGCTTTGTCAGGGATAGTAAGCTAGCGCGCTACATAATATTTTATGTACTGGTTGATTTTTAGGAATTTTTAAACTATTAATCAATGAAATAAGCATACATACATACATACATTATCATTATAGACTGTTATGCCTTTCAGCGTTCGGTCTGCAAGCCTCTGAGAATGTACTAAACGTCCCCACAATCCTCGATTTGCAACTAGTGTTGTGGCCTCATTTAGTTCTATACCTCTTATCTTTAAATCGTTAGAAACCGAGTCTAACCATCGTCACCTTGGTCTCCCTCTACTTCTCTTACCCTCCATAGCAGAGTCCATTATTCTCCTAGGTAACCTATACTCCTCCATTTGCCTCACATTACCCCACCACCAAAGCCAGTTTATGCGTACAGCTTCATCCATCGAGTTCATTCCTAAATTAGCCTTCATCTCCTCATTCCGAGTACCCTCCTGCCATTGTTCCCACCTGCTTGTACCAGCAATCATTCCTGCTACTTTCATGTCTGTTACTTCTAACTTACTAATAAGATATTCTGGGTCCACCCAGCTTTTGCTCCCGTAAAGCAAAGTTGGTCTGAAAACAGACCGATGTAAAGATAGTTTTGTCTGGGAGCTGACTTCCTTCTTACAGAACACTGTTGATCGCAACTGCGAGCTGACTGAATTAGCTCTACTACACCTTGATTCAATCTCACCTACTATATTACCATCCTGGGAGAACACACAACCTACATACATGAAATTATCGACCTGTTCTAGCTTTGTATCACCAATCTGACGTTCAGTTCTGTTGAATTTCTTACCTACTGACATCAATTTAGTCTTCGAGGGGCTAATTTTCGTACCATACTCATTGCACCTATTTTCAAGTTCCAAGATATTAGACTGCAGGTTTTTGGCACAATTTGCCATTAAGACCAAATCATCAGCATAGGCCAGACTGCTTACTGCATTTCCACCTAACTAAATCCCTCCCTGCCATTTTATACCTTTCAGTAGATGACCCATGCAAACTACGAATGGCAAAGGTGAAAGATTACAGCCTTGTCTAACCCCTGTAAGTACCCTGAACCAAGAACTCATTCTACCATCAATTCTCACTGAAGCCCAATTGTCAACATAAATACCTTTGATTGATTTTAATAATCTACCCTTAATTCCATAGTCCCCCAGTATGGCGAACATCTTTTCCCTCGGTACCATGTCGTATGCTTTCTCTAGATCTACGAAACATAAACACAACTGCCTATTCCTCTTGTAGCGTTTTTCAGCTACCTGGCGCATACTGAAAATCTGATCCTGACAGCCTCCCTGTGGTCTGAAACCACACTGGTTTTCATCCAACTTCCTCTCAACGACTGATCGCACCCTCCCTTCCAAGATGCCAGTGAATACTTTGCCTGGTATACTAATCAGTGAGATACCTCGATAGTTGTTGCAATCCTTCCTATTCCCTTGCTTATAGATAGGTGCAATTACTGCTTTTGTCCAATCTGAAGGTACCTTACCAACACTCCACGCTAATTTTACTACTCTATGAAGCCATTTCATCCCTGCCTTCCCACTATACTTCACCATTTCAGGTCTAATTTCATCTATTCCTGCTGCCTTATGACAATGGAGTTTTCTTACCATCCTTTCCACTTCATCTAGCATAATTTCACCAACATCATTTTCCTCCTCCCCATGAGCTTGGCTGTTTGCAACACCACCATGATGATTTCCTTTTACATTGAGAAGATGTTCAAAATATTCCCTCCACCTCTCCAGTGATTCCCTGGGATCTATTATGAGTTCACCTGAATTACTCAAAACACTGTTCATTTCCTTTTTCCCTCCCTTCCTAAGATTCTTTATTACTGTCCAGAAAGGTTTCCCTGATGCTTGACCTAGCCTTTCCAGGTTGTTACCAAAATCTTCCCATGACTTCTTTTTGGATTCAACAACTATTTGTTTCGCTCTCTTTCTTTCATCTACGTACAAATCCCTGTCTGCCTCGGCCCTTGTTTGGAGCCATTTCTGATAAGCCTTCTTTTTACGTTTACAAGCTGCTCTCACTTCATCATTCCACCAAGATGTTCGCCTTTTCCCATCTTTACACACAGTTGTTCCTGGGCATTCCCTTGCTGTTTCTACTACAGCATCCCTGTATGCCACCCATTCACTTTCTATATCCTGAACCTGCTTACTGTCTACTGTTCGAAACTTCTCACTAATCATATCCATGTACTTCTGTCTAATTTCCTCGTCGTGGAGATTTTCTACCCTTATTCGTTTGCAGACAGATTTCACTTTCTCTACCCTGGGTCTAGAGATACTTAGTTCACTACAGATCTGATAATGGTCTGTATCATCAAAAAATCCGCGGAAAACTCGTACATTCCTCACAGATTTCCTGAATTCGAAGTCTGTTAAGATATAGTCTATTATGGATCTGGTACCCCTAGCCTCCCATGTGTAGCGGTGAATAGCCTTATGCTTGAAGAGTGTATTCGTAACAGCTAAACCCATACTAGCACAGAAGTCCAGCAAACGCTTCCCATTCCCATTAGCTTCCATATCTTCCCCACATTTACCAATCACCGCTTCGTATCCTTCAGTTCTATTCCCAACTCTCGCATTGAAATCGCCCATTAGCACTATTCTATCGTTGCTGTTGACCCTGACCATGATGTCACTCAATGCTTCATAAAACTTGTCCACTTCATCCTCATCTGCACCCTCACATGGTGTATACACGGACACAATTCTAGTCCTAATTCCTGCAACTGACAAATCTACCCACATCATTCGCTCATTTACGTGCCTAACAGAAAGTATGTTGCGTGCTATGGTATTCCTGATAAAGAGCCCTACCCCAGACTATGCCCTTCCCTTTCTAACACCCGTCAAGTACACTTTATACTCTCCTATCTCTTCCTCGTTTTCTCCCCTTACCCGAATATCACTTACTCCTAGCACATCCAAATGCATCCTCTTTGCTGACTCAGCCAGTTCTACTTTCTTTCTTCCATAAGCCTCATTAATATTGATAGCTCCCCATCGAATTCCATTTCGTTCGCCAAGTTGTTTCCAAGGAGTCTCTCGCCTGTCAAATGGGAGTGGGACTCCGTTACTCCCATAGGTCCGAGGTTTGCTTAAAGTGTTCTGAGCTCGGTATATTCATGAAGCAGGATGCTGCCCTTCTTGCACATAGTCTAAGTGAGGATCTCTCCTCTAACGGGTTATGGACCACTGGTGAATTGTATAGTCCTAGCCGCCTGAGCACAAGGAGGGCCACGACTCAGAATAAGTCCGAGATGCCCACTCCCTTTCCATAGAAACTGGTATCCCGACTCTCAGGACCACTTACTAGGCCACTCAGCCGTTGCCCATGGTTCACGAACTAGGACGTGACTACAGTAATCCACAAACATGAACCACTGAAAAAAAAAAAAAAAAAAAAAAAAAAAAAAACCGGGAAAATATTGACCTGAGTGACAGGTCAAAGAACGCAGTCGAAGCAATAGAGAAGTGCTCAGAGAATTTCTTCCCAAACATTCGAACAGTGCTCCCAATACTGACCTTCCCGTAACCAACCTGCAGTTGTGAGCGAAGTTGTAACTGCGTCGACTGAACACTTACTTGCAGGCGACAACGAAAGACTGAATGGATTTTCATATTAACCGACGTGTTAATATGAACCCTGACTCCATTATTGACATTTTCGCACGATCCCCTAGACAACCTTACTTCATTTTGTAACCTTTTTTCGTATATTTACATTTGTTTCATATTTGCTTTTCGGCTGCGTATTATGCGAGTTTGATAAGTTAAACGATACATTTTATCTATCGGATATTTTTTTGCGGAAATTTCAGCTGTTTACACGTTTCAGATCCGTTTGAGGCGAATGACTGCATATGTGCATCTGTTTTATATTCATACAAGAAACTTGGTATTTAGACTAAGGCAAGCTCAAATTGAAGCTTAGTGCGTTTTTCTTTTCTTCGAAATTCCAGTTTAAATACAAAGTTATAAAAAGCATAAAACATGAAAAGTAAAATATCTCCCATGATATGCTTTTTAAATTTAAAATTTATTTTTAAACTTCTGTTCTGTCAGAATTTAGATAGAATTGATTTTCTAAAATTTCTCGAAGACTAGTAAATCGCGGACTGAATCCTGCTAGGAAGTGAAAAATAATATATATGTAAATATGTCCCACACACAGAAAATACAATTTTCGGCAAAAATTGTATGCCTAAATTCTTAATAAATACTCGTATATATTCGTTTGTGTGGGTAACTGCGGGTACGCACAGCTAATTGTAAATCAGAACATGGCAATACAATTGTGCCTTTGCATATTAAAAATGCTATAAGTGTTATTGCAATCTAATAGTAAGGTATAACCGAATCTTATTTATATGATATCAGATGTCACACTAACTAAAATTAGCCTGCTGACCCCCCCCCCCCCCCCCGAATATTCCCGTCACACGCAACCCCCCGCCCCCTCCCGACGCATCGTTCGAAACCTATAGGTCAAGCAGAAAGACTGCAGGCAGTCCCACCTGACAGTAGCACACGCCTTTCTTTAATTATTCACACCATTCTTAGTGGAAATACGTACAAAATGTCGTTCGTCACAGTTTACCGACTTGTATAATGCCACAGCAAGTAGAGGACACTTTGCATGTGCTGTGAGGAAGAGTAGCAGGGGTGTATTTACCAAGGTCATGGACACTGAGATATGTTTCACCCGCTTGCCGCGCGCATTCGTCACTTTGGCAGCCTCTTTAGTAATAATGAAAATCCACAGCCTGTTTCTAGTGTGACCGGGTCAGGAATGGAATGAATGAAGCCCCATCTAGCGGCGAGGATAGGAAATGTGCCGGCTGCCGAAGCCTGTCGCACTCCTCTGGGGCAATGATAAATGACTGACAGATGAAATGTTAATGGAGAGTGTTGGTGGAATGAAAGATGACAGGGAAAACCGGAGTACCCGGAGAAAAACCTGTCTCTTTAGTAATAATAATAATTATTATTATTATTATTATTATGTTATTTGCTTTACGTCCCACTAACTACTTTTACGGTTTTCGGAGACGCTGAGGTGCCGGAATTTAGTCCTGCAGGAGTTCTTTTACGTGCCAGTAAATCTACTGACACGGGGCTGACGTATTTTGAACACCTTCAAATACCACCGGACTGAGCCATGATCGTACCTGCCAAGTCGGGGTCAGAAGGCCAGCGCCTCAACCGCCTGAACCACTCAGCCTGGCAACCTCTTTAGTGTCTGTTAGTTTTTTAGTGTCTGGTCAAATCTTGTATGATTTTAGTTGTATAATCACGTCGTACTTCTTTTTAATTGCAATTAATGTATTATATTGTTCCTTTGGTGAAAGATTTATTGTATTGTATTGAGTCGAAATCTTAAAATTTTAAAAATATTGTTACCGCACTAAAATCGGTAGACTGTCAACCTTTACCTCTCTCGAAGGGAGCAAGTATTAAAGAACTTACTATTTTGTAGCCGGTTTTTTTTTCTTTTTCAGTTTTGATGTATATAACCCCCCCCCTCCCCCCGTACCGCTATGTCCCACAAATCGGGGCATATATAGGGCTTATTTATTTTTGCCCCCGCACTTTTCATTCCCAATCGACGCTACTGCCACCTGATACCTGGTTTGGTTTCTGTTCTCAGTGTAATTGTCCAGATTTCCTTTATCACCAACCTGTACATACTGGCGTGACGAAGGGTGGCAAAATGAATGCAGTTACGAGGTTCTACAACGCAAAATACGCCCTGTTAACGCCGCACTCGCTCCTTCTACTATACTTCCTGTAGATAGCTTCGCGGTTGCAATGGTTTTACGAAGCAGTAGCGGCGATTGGTAATTAGAAGTGGGGGAGGCGGGGGGGGGGGGCAAAAAAAGTTATAGACAACAAAATGTACCGGTGGTCTGGGCAATGTAGTGCAGAGTAGACATCAAAATTGAAAGAAAATAGCTACAAGTTTTTGGTGCTCTCCGAGCGGATTTCGACAGAGAAGTAAAGGCTGACAGTTTACCATCTTAACTGCGGTAATAATAGTTTTGTGACATTTGGATTAAATTCTGTATAATAAAACTTTCACCGAAGAAACAATTACAAATGTGCGCATCTAAGTTTCTGTGCCATCAGATAGTAATCACGCTTCTACACGCTGCTGTGCGAGTCTCCACTACTTGCTGAGACGCTGAAAAATCCGTTAGCAGCGTCGAGTGGCATTTTAAATGTATTTATTTATTCGGGATCAGCAACAGCATAACGCCGAATTGCAAAGAACCGAGCTATACACAATAAAAGCTGTACAATCCTATATAACACATACAGTGGCTCAAAAAAGTATTGGTCTGCCCATAACTGTGGTATGAACGCAAAAGTACGGTACAGTACAAACAATGTTACGTATAATGGAATTACACGTACGTAGATATGTAGGACAGGCAAGTACATCAGTAGGTTGAATTTGGATCCAAGGAGATTCACGCTCTTTGCAAACGGACCAGTAACACAACGGCGTGCTTCATTACACGCCAAAGAAGTATTGGTCAAGTAAACAATATAATCTTGACATCGTGCTGTCTGCCGCAACTCGGGCTCATTGTGTCTGTGCTGACACGTTGGAAGGTAATATTCATCATTGTTTCCGCGTTCAGCTAGCAATGGAAAGGAAAATGAAAGAAACAACCGTGGAAGAAGGGAGGACTGCAGTGCGACTATTTCAAAAAGGTAAATCTTTCAAGGACATAAGTGAAATTAATGGTAGTGCTGTTACAACTATTAAGTGTTGTGTACAAGTACAAAAGAAGAAAGATAATAGAAAATAGACCAAGAAGTGGCCGTCCCTCGAAGTTATCAGTACAAGACAAACGGCGAATTGTGCGTGAAGTGGCCCAAAATCCTCAACTAAGTGCGTCGAAGATAGCTACTGCGTTACAAGATGTAGAAGTGCAAGCGTCATCTGAAACCATCCGAAATGTGCTACGCGAAAGAAGCTATGTAAGCAGAACAGCCCGTAGAAAACCGTACAGCAGTAAGGCTAACAGGAATAAGATGTTTGCATACGCTAAAGAGCACGAAAATTACAGCTATGAGGATTGGAAGACAGCCGTTTTTACCGATGAGAGTAAATTTACCCTCTTCAGCTCAGACAGACGAGTGACTGTGTAGAGGAAAACGAATTCTGAACTTGAAGTGAATAATCTGACAGCTACTGTGAAACATGGAGGTGGTTCCCTTGATGGTGTGGGGTTGCATGAGTGCCAATGGTGTAGGTGAATTAGCCTTTATTGAAGGGAATATGGATCACAAAACATATATGAACATCCTCAAGGCACATCCTCCATCAAATGGGACTCTCAGCACAGTATACGTTTACGCAAGATAACGACCCTAAACACACAGCCCTGAACACGAAGCTATGGCTGCTATATAATATACCTCGTTGGATAGAAACTCCACCACAATCTCCCAACATCTACCCTATCGAGAATTTGTGGCACTTTTTGGAGCAAAACGTGAGGAAGCATGCAATATCACACAAAGCTGACCTGAAAGCAGCCTTACTCACCAAATGGAATAACATACCAAAGGAAACTACGGAAACCTTGGTACGATTGATGCCAAATAGGTTAGATGATATTGTAAAGAGGAAAGGAGAACCTACCAGAAAGATCAAGAAACTGCGTTATGTTAATTCAGACCAATACTTTTTTGGTGGCAAGGGAAAACGATTGTTTTAAGTTATGTTTTTTTAGTTATATGGGCTTGGAAGAATTATGTTTTTTACAATGCACATGTTTCACAAGATGATAAATGATCAAGGATTCTAGTATATGTCAATATTTGTCATCATTCCATTACAGTCCTCGTCCTCACATGTAGCAAATCTCGACAGACAGACCAATACTTGTTTGAGCCACTGTATTTACATAAACGACATAAACAAATAAAAATACATTCAAGTACATGCAAGCACAGAAATGGTGTCCCGACGTAAACAATTAACACTGCCCCACTCCAGTACTGATAGGTGGCGAGGGAGTGAAGGGGTAGTGTCGAAGGCCACTCCAGTACCGAGAAAGAGGGGAGGGAGTGAACGGGTAGTGCTGAAGGCACGGTGTGTGTATTGCTATACATCCACCACTGTGCCCATTTCAATCACAACAGTCTTGAGCGGGCCGTTTACCTGCAGCATTGCGTTAAGCGTGGAGGTGGGGGTATACCATGCTTTGTTTATACCGGGACACCATTTCTGTGCTCGCATGTACAAGAGCAGAAAGAGGCGAGAACAAGTAGGAAAGTTAAGTTATATGAGGAAATATCATGACAGAAGGAAGGAAACGATACGAAGATGTCTAGGTTCTGCGTATTCCTTAATTTAAGGCGACGGCCGTTTTCTTCCCTCTTCTCCATCTATCCGTTCCAATCTTCTCATCCCCTCACAAAGCGTAGCAGGTGAGGCCGCCCACTTGTGTACCACCAACCCAAAGTCTCCCGCTCCAGGACACTGCCCTTGAGGCGGTAGAGGTGGGAACCCTCGCTGAGTCCGAGGGAAAAACCAACCCTGGAGGTTAAACGGACTAAGAAAGAAAGAAAGAAAGAAAGAAATGTTTTAATATTTTAAAGAAATTTTAAAATATGTAAGACAACAGGGTTTGCATACCATTGCTTTTCTATCATTCCTTGCTTTAGGTGGCTAAAATGGAATTAAAATGTCATATTTTATCCACAAAGTGGGGGGGGGGGCGACTGCCCCTCCTCGCTCCCCTTTATCGCCGATACTGTTACGAAGTTACTTTTGTGTATATCATTGGAGATTCCAGCTCACGTTTGAACCTTATATGTTCAGTGTGTTGGCTTGTCTCATTGAGGCATACTGTGACGAAACTTCTGTCGTTACAAGTTATAAGCAAATGCTGCATACAAACTACTTCGCATAGTTTCAATGTAAATTATTTGAGAAGGCGTAGTATTAACATTCAGGAACACGAGTTTCTTAGCTGCTCCTTCCAAGTCTCAATAGAATTGGTCTACATTTTAAATGTCTGCTTAGCACAGGCGTCCTCCAGTGACGTCAGAGCAAAGGCTAAACAAGACATTGCAAGGTTATCTCTACTATGTGGGGGCTCTGCTGCCATCTGGTTCGTAGTTGTCCACTCCGTCAGTGATGTGACTCGTCTTGAGCCCGTGACTGCGTTCGAGGCTGGTGGCAAAATTAATGTCGCGTGTGTCTATTGCTTGAGGCCTTATGTAGTTGTTTACATTTGATTTGACGTTTTCTATAGCTACAATCATGCTGTTATGGATTTCTTGCAAAAACACTGCATTCGAAGAAAAAATAGAACTCGGTTACACTCTTTCTCCCAGAGTGGAGGTGAGTAAAAAGTCAAGCAGTTTGAACTGGCGGTTTTGGAATCTGATTATATTTATTGGTCGGGTTTCGTTTTTTTAAGCTTTCTTTATGAAAGCTAGCTATTTTTCGACTTACTGCCGAGATACAGTTCGTCATGTGCTTAATTTTTCTTGAACCTCAGCGTTATTAGCAAATTGTTTTCAAGTGCAGACATTCACTACTTCACACTCAAATAACAGCAAAGAGTCTCAAAATGAGAATTTTATAACAGTATTCAGTAATAAAATATGAGAACTCGAAACTTGTGTTGTAGAATCAATGGGGTAATATTTTTATGCTTTGCTGAAACCATTTTTCGGTGCGAGACTGTACATGCCGGTCATATTTACAGATTATTATGCTGCTCGCTCGAATAGTAATTGTTTCGATTTGGTAAATCAGTTTACCTTAATTTTTGCACAATTTTAATTTTACTGACTTCTGATCTGTTTTAGGAATTCAATAGTTTTACTTTAGAGGAAAAGTCGCCTTTAGGGAGATAGCGATACCAGACAATTATATTACGGTACTTTCTTAGATTTTAAATACGTACGTTTAAAAACTTGCACTCGACACTTCGTGACGAAACTTATACTGATCATTGAAAGTAGTCTCCTAACAACAACAACAACAACAACAACAACAACAACAACAACAACAACAACACCAACTACTACTACTACTACTACTACTACAAACCTGAACGGAAAAAAGAAATTAATACATTCTAGCAGTTTTTCGACTTATTGCCGAGATACAGTTCGTCATGGGCTTAATTTTTTTATGACATCACTAGAGGCATGATTTTTTCGCATTAATTTTTGAACGATTTCGCGAGAAGGATACTAATTTTCGCGTTATTTCGCGAAATAGATATTGCCGTATCGCTTTAATTTCGTTTTAATGAAATTCTAAAATTAATCATTAAAGGTTTCATTACTATCACTGATCGTTGATTGTGGAGGTTTAATTGGTAGACTGTACATACCTGGTACATACTTTTGAAGCCATTTCCGGACTGCAGGGTCGTCCGCCTTCTCCAGCGGGACGTTGGCTTTGAGTAGCATCGCTGTTGTTTCGTAAATAAATCCTATTCTTTCACTCTTAGCATGCTTTTGCATATCTGACGAGAGTTCTATTGTTGCATACCGTTTCACTGTTGGAGTGCTAAATTTACGTTCTGAATGTTCCTTATTTTTAAAACAATGTTTTGAGACACTCGATACGAGCATTACAAAATTTACACATTAAAATATTGCTTTCCGAAACGTATAAACCGTCACTCGCAAACTGTTTAGCTCTGCTGTGCACCGTAACACTTGTCGAGCGACCCAACTCCGCTACTGTCTGTGATCACTTTCTTAATTTTACCTGACCACGAAGCCGAAATACATCAGTCAATTGTGCTGCTTGTAGACGTCATTAGGGATTCCAGGATTGCACAGTGCCTTGAGGAGACAGGCTGGGGTGGGATTACCAGCCACCACAAGAAAAATATTCCAAAAATTTCGTTTGGCAAGAGGCCTGGAGCCAACCCCTTTTCTTTGATGCCATGTCTTAGAGATTTTCCAGAACGTTAATGATAACATATTTCTTTCCTGTTGATGAATCTTTGTTCGCTCTTCCTTTTCGTTCCATACATAATCTTGGAACAAAATATCAAGTCCGTTATTCAGTACAGATTTCGCTGTAATATCGGGCGCTTATCGCGAAATAATTGAATTTCGCTTTAAAATGGTCTTATCGCTTTAATTCGCGAATATAATATCCATATTTTCTTAACCAGAAACATATATTTTTTAAAGATATCGCAAAATCGCTTCAAAATATTTTTTTTGTCGCGTTTATCGTTAATGCGAAAAAATCATGCCTCTAGACATCACATTTTCAGTCCCTACAAAGGTATTTCTGAGCAATTCCGAATGACGCTATGTTCAGTTTTACAATTTGCTTTACGTCGCACCGACGCAGATAGGTCTTATGGCGACGATGGTATGGGAAAGTGCTAGGAATGGGGAGGAAAGGACCTTGGCCGTAATGTAGGTGGGGTTCGAACAGACTGTCTCCCGGATGCGAGCTGATAGCTGTGTGACCCAAACCGCACATCAACTTGCTCGGTGACTATGAATTACGCAGACCTCGTTAGGGTAAAAACTTGACACCGCCGGGCTGAGTGGCTCAGACGGTTGAGGCGCGGGCCTTCTGACCCCAACTTGGCAGCTTCGATCCTGACTCATTGCGGTGGTATTTGAAGGTGCTCAAATACGCCAGCCTCGTGTCTGCAGACTTACAGGCACTTAGAACAACTCCTGCGGAACAAAATTCCGGCACCTCGGCGTCTCCGAAAACCGTAAAAGTAGGTACTGGGACGTAAAAACCAGTAACGTTATTATTAACTCCGTAGGAGGCACAAACCTCTGAGGATGGTTGTCTAGGTCTACTTCCACTACTACCACCACCACGTTCCCTAGGACCAGTAGCGGCGACTAAGGGGGGCGAGGGGGGCCAGTTGCCCCCCTCCGACTTTGTAGAGAAAACATTACATTTTTATTCCATTTTAGCCTGCTAAAACTAGAAATTATAGGAATGATTAAAAAACAGTTTGTGCAAAATTTTAATTATCAAAATTATTATCGAAAATACGCACAAAGTGTCGTTCGTCGCGGCTAACCGATTTGTATAGCGCTACAGCAAGTAGTGGAGACTTCCCAAATGCTATGAGGTAGGGTAACAGCGGTATATTTTTTGCCAAGGTCATGGATACTGAGGTCTGATTCACCTGCTTGCCGCGTGCATTCGTCAGTCGGGCAGTCTCTTTAATATTGTCTGTTAGTTTCTTAGAGCGTAGTCAAATACTAAATGATTTTTATAATTTTATAATCATGCCGTACTTCTATTTAATTGTAATATGTGCGCAATATTGTGTCTTTGGTGAAAGTATAGTACTGAATGAAAATCTCAAAAGAAAACTATTATTGCCGCACTTAAGTTAGTAAACTGATAACCTTTACCTTTCTGTCGAAATTCGCTCAAAGACCAGCAAAACTTTACCATTTTTACTTCTAACCCCCAATCGCCGCTACTGCCCGGGACTAGGGAATCACATTCAGTTCTTTGATTTTGAAATTGCTGTATGTGGAGAATTTCTGTACTTGGGATTATGTTCACGTCAGTCCCAAAGAACACACTCACAGTACGACGTAAATAATGTACAATTCACTATAACATCCTAAGGCACCATCAATCTCAACGAACTGGAATAATTCAAATCCCATGAATTCGATGACTACAACACAGGACCAGTGGTTTAGTCAGGTGCTTGAAGATTGGGAGGGCTCGCTCTTAATTTATATGCAACACGGTTCTGTGACGTATAAGCTTGGATTGGTAGCTTCTGAGGATTCACAAATAACGGGTCTGTATTCGTATTATCTGATAATTTGTGGAGTTTTCGGTTTTTTTTTTTTTTTGCGAGAAAAACAGGGTTCTTATTCTACAGTACTTTACGTCCAACCGACACAGATAGGTCTTATGACGATACGATAGGAAAGGGCTACGAGTGGAAAGGAAGCCGCCAAAGAGTGACAATTTTGCAACATTCTTGTTTGTAATGGGGTGAAATTAATTGGAAAGGTGTTGCGGCTTTTTGTACACTTTTTGACGGCACATGCATGTGCGTAGAGGAGCTTAAAACGCGGTCCTTGCCCGCAGCTTGTTTTTATTGATTCCTTCCGGACGTTTAGTCCAATGAGAAAGTAGAGATGGAACGCTACTTGCTTCAGCATCCTCTGTGCGGCCGTAACCACTGTCCTCCCATACGGCACAAGAAGAGCGCTGTAATGGTTAGCCCACACCGAAATTAATAAACAATGTTAACGAAACAAAGTTATTAAACGATGTTAATAAACTTTTTAAACAAACTTGTTCAACATTGTGTACACACCAAAATAGCTATTTGTAAGGTTACAATTGATAGGGTCAGGAAGAAAAACATACTTCATTATTTTAGAGAATACAGTTACAGAAAAGCGCAAAGAAAAATATTGGAGAAGCTTTTAGAATTAAGTCAGAACTTGTGGTTTGGATGGGATGCTGACTGTCCCACAAAACGGGATAATTCTGGTACGATTCAATTAGCGCCAACACCTTTTCATTTGACCACTCCAGTTCAACAAAATAATATTGTCATGTTCTTCCTGGTATTTCGTAATTTCGTGCAATATACGTGTCGCTTGCGATTCGATAGTCGATTTTGAGAAATAAAAGAGCATCGTACACCGCGCTACGAATTTGCGTGCTCTAATTGCGTCCTTCTGCGTGTGTGAACCGAAATGTTAACGAAAACACGAACAGTTAATGAAAAGTTTCATTCACAAAAGTTAAAGATATTTTGTTTGTCAATATGCTCAAAAAGTTGAACACGCCATTTTGTTTATTGTAGTCTATGTATGTTCAGTCCTCAGCCCTAAGGCTGGTTGGATTCTCAACAGGTCCGCCACCAGGTGTCATAGATGGCCTAGGCATACTAGGGAAATAAGGAGTGAGGAAGTTTCCCGTTGCTTTCCTCACTGAGCGAAAAGTTGCTAACACCCAAAAATATTCATGAACATTGTTTATTAACAAAGTTAAGGAAAACATCTTGGTGTGGATGCACCTTAATGGTGATTTTTTTAAACCACATTTTCCATGGAAATTTTCCCTGTGGGTACATCCACGTCTCTTGGCTGTCGTAAAAGACTACGGAAAGAGCAGTTCCCTCTTGCGAGCATGGGTTGGCAACTTTCAACCTTCCTGTTCGACTTAGCTTGGTCAAATTTTGTTCTCTTCCGAATCTAATGTGACATAGGACGTCCTTCATTCGCACCCTCCTCTCTTCCATTTGTCCTCGAAGTGATGTTAGGAGAGGATGGTTGCCCAGTTGAAATCTTCATAAAACAATAATCACGGAAATGTGCTAAAGTGCTTAAATTCGGCCAGTATCCAGTATTCGGAATATAGTGGGTTCGAATCCCATTGTCCGCAGTGCTGAAGATGATCTTCCGTGGTTTCCTATTTTCACACCAACACATGCTGGGGCTGTACCAAATTAAGGCCACTCATAGCCCTTTTCTGTCCCATCGTCGCCATAAGACCTATCTGTGTCGGTGCGACTTAATACAATTTGAAAAAAAATACCGTTGTAGGGTTTAGTTGACATGTATATTTTGGCATAATCGTTCATATTTATACATGAATTATTTACATGAATAGAAAGAAATAACATCTGTGACATGCGTTGAGAGGAAACATAACGGGAACGATGAGACCCAAAAGAGTCCGTGGGGATTCGCGGGAAGATCGGCGGGAATGTAGGGAGGGGGTTACAAGGCAAGTGGTAAGAGGCAGAGAAGTGCTGAAGCCGTCATCTCACGATTGCAAGCTTACAAATCGCCGAGATCATAAGTATGTCGTCTGTCGTCTGGTTGGATCTCCTACACTTCAGCCATTAGCCGTGATAAGTAACCTAGGCGTGATGTAATTTCCTGTTGCTTTCCTCACTGGTCTGTTACATATCAGTCTTCCAAGACCACGCAGCGACAGTGTAACACCATTCATAACAGGAACTGGCTGCATAAGTAATGTCATTACTTGTACCGCGCATAGCTCAAGTCACTGTCAAAGTAAAGAATGAGACCGAGACTGGTCAGTGAAATGCCCATACCAGATGACTTCGTGCACTGTGAACACCATAGATGTATCTAGGGTGGATGGTGAAACCAATGTCTAAAAGCGTATTGATTATTGTGGATGTTCGGTAACCTTTTCCAAAGCTTCTCTCTCCGAGCGTCTTCCCACCATCATTAACGGCGATCTGTGCCTGTCAACAGCTAAGCTACCCAGTCTTCCTCGTCCGATTTTGCCGAATTATATTAAAACATCTTCTTCCTAAAAAGTTTGTGCTTATGCAGGCCGTTCATGTATTAAATGACCGTATTTAACTTACAGCGGCTCTCGTAAGTAATTTACATTTATTTATTTATTTATTTATTTATTTATTTATTTATTTATTTATTTATTTATTTATTTATTTATAGCCGAAACGTTACATGAACTATCTACATTAATAATAACTTCACATTAATGGTGATTACCAAAATTTTATCAGGAAAAAAAAACATTAGTCGATTTTCGCCCTGAGTGCATTATTTTTAGCCTCAAGTATTAAATAAGGAAATGACCGTGAATGGCTTTTACTTATACTAATTCTTCAGTAGAAATGAAATCGGCATGGTATTCTCATTGCCGTTCCGGAAATGTTATTCAAACTCTTCCTCTGCCGCTGCAGCTCGGAGTTCGTTGTGTAGAAGCATAGCGATTACAGTTACCTGTGTTGACGCTTATTACATTAAAGCCTCTCCTTTTGTTTGACCACACCCTTGTTGAGGATCGATAGGCTTCACGTCTACACGAGTAATGTGCGAAAGAGCGTCAGTTTCAACTTTGTTCGGCAGCACCTCTGAAGAGATCTTGTTAAACTCTTTTGAAGTCCAGTTATTACGCTGAAACAAGTTTCGGTATTGGTTATGTTACCTTTAGGCTTACAGAGTATTCCCTGTTTTCTTGGAATAGGCCTAAAGTTGATTGGTTCTTTTCTGATAATTGAACATTAAAACACTGCGGTCCGTACAAATCACTGGACTAGCCACCGGAGTTACGAAAGTTCACTATGTGAAATATTAATATATAAACCTCAACCTGCAAGCGTTCATAGGGAGAATTATTTTGCCACTTGCCTCGCACGCAAACTTACCCGACCGATCATCGCAGTGTTTGCCAGCAGCGAAATGCCGCCTGCCTGGAAAGTACAAGATGGCTTTGCTACCATACGCAGTCCGCCACGTGCTTACAAACCGCCGGTCGTGCGACCAGCGCCCATGGAACCCTTGTGGGAAGAAGCAGTGGGTTGTAATCCTCGTCGGCGGTTCAAGCCCAACGTACCTTGGTGGGAACTGGCTACTCGCCGCTCCCGATATCATAGCTGCCCTTCTTTACAGGTAAAACTTCTTTGCCTTATTTGAATTTGTAGAATATTCAGAGAGTTATTAGTAGGGTTGTAAAATATTTCACTGAAAAAAAATGGAAGATTTAAAATATTTTTCTCAGAAGAAAGGAAGATGTTTCGAATTGTATGCATACACAGGGTGCATCCGTGATTATACAAACTTTCGGGGATGATGGAGGACGGCAAATGGATCATATTCCGGAAACGATCGAGTGAAAAGTTAAGCAGCTTCCGTAACCGCGCACAACTCCATTTGGATAGGGCTGATCAACCCGTAAAACCCTAGACATCGCCCACGATCACGCCATCTGCATTGGAGCCATTGAGTTATTATCCTAGCCTCTTCAGCTTGTCGAGATTGTCTCCGCTGTTGTACTCTTAACGCATGTAGTGTACAGTACAATCGGAGGTATCAGACCGATTTTTGGTTTAACTTTTGACTGCCGGCCGCAGTGGTGTAATGGATACGGCGTTGATCTACCAATCCCAAGTGAATGGGTTCAAACCCGACTGAGGTCGGTGGTTTTTAAGGGTGTTTAAAGGGGGCAACACCATGTCGTTGGCTTCTGTCACGTTAAAGAACTACTGCTGAATGAAATTCCGACACTCCGGCATCTGTTAAGAACGAGCGGGCGTTAAACAACTTGGAGTATTGATAACTTTTAACTCGAACATTTCCGGACTACGGTTCCTTAACTCAGTCCTCCATCATCCCTCACGGATATGGAACACGAACTGTGTACAACATAGTATAATTTTGTTGAAAATGTTGCATCTATTAATAAATAGTCATCAGACCTAATTTTACACTTCCATAAATTTCCTTGCAGGACATGCAATCTAGAGTTCTGCTGTTGTAAGTTCAAGTGAGTTTCCGTTCCTCACAGCTTCAGTACGTATTACGTCACGCACTTCCCCTCCATGTTCGCTCAGACACTGTCGTTCAACAGCGGGCAGCAAACTAGCTCCCAACTTGGGTCAGCGGATGCATCGGCTGGTCCGACAGCTCTGCACTCTGACCGACCAACCGAGTAGAGGAGGTGTGGCCGCGGCCCTATGCCTCTGCATTCGGGAGACAGAGAGAGGCTAGACCCCACCGTCGGCTGTGCTGAGAATGATTTTCAGTGGTTTTCCATTCAGCACTAAGGGCGAATGCCGGGACAGTTCCTTGTATAGGCCACGGCCGCCAACCCTCTCACCTCCGTACATCTCCTTCGCCGTAACAAACCTCCCGGCCTGAGAGGCCCTCCTCCCCCTTCAGTATTAGTAGTAGTTCGTTTCGCTCTGAGTTGATGATAGCTGCTGAATTCTGACAAAGGCCACCATTACTAGCATTTGAAATGGGGATTATCGTCGCATGCTTCGTATCAGCTGGGTAGGCAGAATACGAAATGAGGTATTGGCCATGTTGAGAAAGAACTGTGTAGGGCTCTTACTTCGGCCATATCATGAGACACCCGAAGCTTACAGCCTCCTCCAAATAATTATCCTCACGTCTTGGGTGGAGAACCTGAGACAGTGCTTCTCGCTATTCCGCGGAGCCAGCAACGAAACTCTGATGGCCTGAATGATTGCAATATCCGATGACGGAATAACGAATTAGAATTAATCTAATTTGAGCATATTGAGGCTCGTTCTGTTGTAACTTTGGGGAAGAAACTATCTTAGAAATGTAATTTACCGGGCGAGTTGGCCGTGCGGTTAGGGTCGCGTAGCTGTGAGCTTGCATCCGGGAGATAGTGGGTTCGAACCCCACTGTCGGCAGCCCTGAAGATGGTTTTCCGTTGTTTCCCATTTTCACACCAGGCAAATGCTGGGGCTGTACCGTAATTAAGGCCACGGCCGCTTCCTTCCCACTCCTAGGCCTTTCCTATCCCATCGTCGCCATAAGACCTATCTGTGTCGGTGCGACGTAAAGCAAATAGCAAAACAGAAATGTAATTTGCCACAAAATTAATACTAGCACTTAAACCACATCTATTTTCACAGAATTTTTCATAAAAGCTGTCCAAATTCAGTTTTTCTTGTAAATTGAATAATAATAATAATAACAATAATAATAATAATAATAATAATAATAATCGTATGGCCTCAGTTACCGAATCTTCAGCCCTTCTGAAATAATAATAATAATAATAATAATAATAGTAATAATAATAATAATAACTATTACTTTAGGACAAATTAGGTGATGCTGAATACACAGAAAACGTAAACGATCGGGGTAAAATTAATCAAAATCGTTGGTAATTCCAGTTTGGGAGTGCTTCAAGATCTGTTTCACTGAATTTCCAATTGTTTATATTTTCTCTATTTTGTCCTTGAGTGATGACATTGTTTTCAAGGATTCTAAAATACTTTGATAATATTTCTCGAAAGTTTCAGTAAAGTAGACCAAACACGGGGTTCATTTCATAACAACTCTATTAGTTCTGTATCGTCCGTATCTGTAACGATGTAGCACGGGCAGTCCACAGCGTCTGAATAACACGCCAAATCAACGCAGTGTTATATTTTCTTATGGACACGCCCATCTTCAACTCTGGGTATTGAGCAGCTTGATAGTCTTCTGGTTTAAAAAGACGCAGGTGTGGAGTCAAAGGAATATTGTACAGTTCCATAAATGTGACCACCACCACTGTACGAATATGCGAGCGAGTTGGCCGTGGTGCTAGGTTCGCGTAGCTGTGAGCTTTCATTCGAGAGATGCTGGGTTCGAATCCATCCCGTCGGCAGCCCTGAAGTGTGCGAATACGATCAAGCTTGTATTGCAGACTTACTGGGGAACAATTTTAAACTTATTTTCTGTTGAATTCAATTTTTTTGTTGATTTGTACTAAAACAGGCATCTTGATTTTGAATCTGCTGTCCGTATTCTCGTACCACGTCAGGTATTTTCTCTACCGCGTATCTCCTTACTGCTTTTCCTGGCCGGTGTGTTTGATGGTCCACAGATTCGACAGCTCATCAGAGATCCACATTTCATTGGCACAATTACAGGAATGGAAAGAAGTGCCTGGTTATCATTCAAGGCCATTAACTTTCTTGAAAATACACGAGCATTTTACACTGAAATCATCCAGAAACTCTTGGACTCATACAAAATGCTTCGATGGAACATGAGCACCAAGGTGCATTTTCTGCATAGTCGTCTAGATAACGTTACCCGGAAATCTTGGCGCCATCAGCGATGAACAAAGTGGAAGATTCCACCAAGATTTGGAGGTCATAGAAGCACGCTCAGGGTATATGGGATCAACATATGCTGGCTGACTACTGCTGGAGTATTCGGAGGATTGTCGACAGATTTCACACTCCAGGGAAAGCAATAAGCGCAAATTTTTGCCAGAAGTGGAATGAATTGGATAAGAAGTGAACGAATTGCTGTTTGAATTGAACTTTACTCATTTACTTTCCATTCTACGTATACAATTTGAATGATTTTGGAGGGTACGCAGTATCGTAAAAACCCGTCGTGATAGAAAAAACCTGAGGTCATATTTGGATTCCCTACCCAAAAATTAGTCAAGTATTAGTCTCAAATCTAAGTCAACAAAACCTCTGTTCCCCAGTGTAATCTAATCCTAGAATGTGTTCCAAATACCTCGTAGCGCGGGAAGTGATGCACTCCAAGATCATAAAGTTAGGAACCCACAGCCAGTGTTACTCTCCTACAGCAACCAGCGTATCTACACAATCTTAGCAGAAGACTGTGGCGTAGTAGTAAGTATATGTCGTGGTTTACATCAGGCAAATGTGGAGCTGTACCTTAATTAAGGCCACGGCCGCTTCCTTCCCAATATTAGCTCTTTCCCGTCCTTGCGTCGCCAAAAAACCTTCGATGTTCTAGGAAAAAAACCGATATCTTGCTACTAAAATCATTTTGAATTTGGTGGGGCAGCGTACCATTCACTACTCTCTATCAACAACGCTTCTCACGATTCCGTTCTTGAATGTAGGTCGTAACACCAGGAACTGATAAACGCTTTTGTCATAATCTTTTGTCACGCTTGTAAACATGCGCTCTTATCAAAATAATTATTTATTCGTGGTTAAATTGAGATAGCCGCGTTGAGTAGAACTCGTTGGGAACAAAGTTTCGACCCCCCGTTGTCTGCGAAAACAGTAAAAATAGTTAATGGGACATAAAACCTGAATAATAATAATAATAATAATAATAATAATAATAATAATAATAATAATAATAATAATTGTTCCGGATTTTGTCGTGGAACGCAGAGGTGAAAGAAGGTGCCGGGGTGAATGGGTCTTACTACAATGTCAAGAAGTAAATTTAAAACGTAAACTGAAGGTTATATTTTTGAAAAATAACAAGTTAACAAATTCTCACTTAGCTAACAATGACACTTCAGGTAAAAAATAGAACTTTGGAAACAAGATTTAGAAAATCCAAGATTTCAGAACTTTAACACCCTTGGGCTTCAAGCCCCTAGTTTTACATTGTTTGAGCTCCCAGCTCAAATTTACAAACGAGCACAAATTTATTCGAAGGGCAGAAATCCCCTAATCCGTGGAGCACTTTCTCCAGCAATTACAATATCAGGCCTCCCAGAGGCACTTTTATACACTTGACAAAGAGCTAAAGTGCTCTCAGTTTTCCAAGGCTACTCAAGGCAACATAACATGAAAACACCATAATCACTGGCCTTACCAGGCACTATTTACAATTAGAAATTTTATTACACAGAGGTATCCCAACCTACAAGGCCGTAGTGAAAAATAACAGGTTAAATAAATGGCCCGCGTACAACATGAATGGAGTCAAAGATTGAGCTCCAAGAAATTTTAAGACCTATAGGGCACTTGGCCGACGAAACAGGGGCTAATCCCAAACTATTGAGGTAGCGCGGATGGAGATAACTTTAATACATTTCAGAAATAAAAATTTGGCACCTCAATCCAAGATGAAGGGGAGCTCGAAAGGGTATATCACTCTCTATCCCCGATTGACAGTTAAATATTTTATGAAGATTTTACATTAGCCGACAGAAAGTTACATTTTTAGAAAAGTAGGTTACATAGTTAATGAGTCGGACCTTTCCCTCTGGTTAAACTGCGGAGCTAGCAAGAAGGTAAGATGTTATGTGGCCATTACCTTGCTGAAGAACTGCTGCCTGATGAAAGAGGCGCCTCCCGCCTCCTGCTTGACACACACACTAGATTAGATGACTATCAATTGGCCAAGAGACGTAAAAATCCGCATTTTATAAACCCTCGGGGGAAGTTCTAGACCTTTCACGAATAAACCAGCCACACCCTCTCAATTTATTGGTGGGTTTAAAAGTTACACACAAAATCGAAGAAGAAGGCAGTGATAGGTTGAAAATTAATTACAGAAATTTGGGATTGGCTAGATTCAAAACTGGCGGAAAGGAAAAGATCAATATTGCCAACCCAAAAATAAATAAACATCATTTAGTAAAAAAAAAAAGAACGTATGAATACAAAACTTCTTTAAATCAAAAGTTCTTTCACTTCGCACCAGGGTGCATGATCATAGTTTTTAGCAGTGACATCTGTTGAAGAAAGTTCAAACTTCTTGATGAATGGCAAACAAAACAAGTAGAAATTCACACAGTACAGAAAACTTCACAATAACAAAATTATATCAGATTTTAGTTGTGACATCTTGAGAGTAAAGCTCTAACTTATTTATTATTGGTTTCACCTTTGGTAGATAGAGGAGTTCTTTTAGGCGCTCATTTGAACGCGCGGTGTAGAGGTGTACCTCCCGGTACAACAACAACAACAACAATAATAATAATAATAATAATAATAAAAAATGGGTGCCCATGAAATGTAAAGAAAGTTAGATAGATTGCATTTCACACCACACATTTGTCAAGACTCCGCTGAATGTTTTAAGTCACTGTAAACTACGCAGATCAGGAGCGGTGCTGGGAGGGAAAGGAGTATGTGATCGAAGCCCAGCTTGGTCTTTACTTCACGTTGTGTGTGGGCCGGGCTGAGTGGCTCGGACGGTTGAGGCTCTGGCCTTCTGCCCCTCACTTGGCAGGTTTGATCCTGGCTCAGTCCGGTGGTATTTGAAGGTGCTCAAATACGTCAGCCTCGTGTCGGTAGATTTACTGGCACGTAAAAGACCTCCTGTGGGACAAAATTCCGACACCTCGGAGTCTCCGAAACCGTAAAAGTAGTTAGTGGGTCGTAAACCAAAAAACACCGAGCTCGATAGCTGCAGTCGCTTAAGTGCAGCCAGTATCCAATAATCGGCAGCCCTGAAGATGGTTTTCCGTGGTTTCCCATTTTCACACCAGGCAAATGCTGGGTCTGTACCTTAAGGCCACGGCCGCTTCCTTCCCATTCATAGGCCTTTCCTATCCCATCGTCGCCATAAGACATGTCTGTGTCGGTGCGACGTAAAGCAAATAGCAAAAAAAAACATTATTATTATTATTATTATTATTATTATTATTATTATTATTATTTATTATCACGTTGTTTGTAGGAGGATAATACATGTTTAGTTCGTACGAGTTATTTTTAATTCGAGAATTTTTACTGTGTAGGCGCGAGTGGGTTGACTGCGCGTTTTTATTCACGTAGCTGTAGATGGCGGATTCGAACCCAACTGTCGGAGTCGTGAAGATAGTTTTCTTTGGTTTCGCATTTTCACACCGGGCAAATACCGGCGGTATCACGGTCATCTCCTTCCCAGCTATGGCCCTGTGCTACCTCATTGTCGTCGTAAGACCTGTTTGAGTAGCTGCGAAATAAAATAAAAAACTGTGGGTGGGGGTGGTAGAATAACACCCACGGTATCCCTCTTGCCTGTCGTAAGAGGCGACTAAAAAGGGCCGTACGGGCTCAACTTGGGAACGTAGGTTGGCGACAACGGGACCCACTTGTGCAGGCTCCTGACTTTCACCTTTCGTTTCCGACCTCCCTTGCTCAGCTGTTGTTCTTTTCCGACCTCCTTTGGTCAACAGTTGTTCTTTTCCGACCCCGACGGTATTGCGTGTGGAGGCCTAGGGAGTCTCGTCTTTCTTTGGACGATACCTTCATTTTTCGAAGTGTCGCGCCCCTTCCATTTTTCCTCTGATTGCTGTTAATAGAGGATGTTCTCCCAGTTACACTTCCCCGTAAAACAGTAATCAACACCACTGCGAAATACAACCAATAGCAAAAGAAAAACTGCGTACCTCGGAAAGTGATGCGTTGCTGCCAAGTTATCAGCACAGAGGCAGGTTGGATTCTCAAATATCACCATCGAAAGTGATGCAGAAAATCGCTAAAGTCTATTGTGGTGCCATAACGAGGTAGATTGCTTTCTTCACTGAACCAGAAAGTGGTATTGCAGCACGACTGGCCCTTCCATAACATCCAGACGCACTTGTCGTGCTCTGAATATTATAAAATAATCACCACTGATCTGCCATAAGTCCACCTACAATGGTGAAAACCAGTGCAGGTGTTTCAGATAGCGTATTGATGTTAGTTGGCACTTTGCCCGGTACTGTTCAATATTGCCATCAACTACCTGATTACAGACCTACTTTAAGCAGACGATATTGTTTTGGTTGGTGAGTCATGTCAGGAGATGGAACGATGGCGAGTAATACTAGGGGCAAGAAGACAAAGTACATATTCAACTTTGCGCCACCAAGGCATGCGGGCCTACATAACACTGTCTTCCTTGCTGGAGAACCACTCATGACGACCGACAATTTCAAATATCTTGGATCAGTCATCATTACTGAGGTAATATCGATGTAGATATCAAGCACCGCATCAGTATTGGTTGGATGAAATGGCGATTTCTTACTGGTGTTCTGTGTGATAGCGGATGCCAATCAAGTTAAATGCCCTGAATGTTGGGCAAGGCAGAAAAAGCATGAGCAGCGAATGCGTGTCACAGAGATGAGGATATTGCGATGGCCGGCGGGAGTCACTCGGCGTGACAAAGTGCGAGGATCATTTAAAGTTGTGCCCAGCAGCGACAAGATGGAAGAGAAACAGCTCCGCTGGTATGGTCACATCAGAGGAAGAAATGAACACCATTTAGTACAGAAAGCTCTAGCCATTGAAGAGCCGAAGGGAGTAAGAGGGCGTCCTAAGGCAACATGGCAACAAACTGCTGAGGCTGCTTTAAGGAAAAGTTGCCATTAGATTTGGTACAAGAAAGTCGGACATACACTCTCCGAGTCAGACGAACTGTTCGTGTGTGCCCGTTTTATGGGTGCATATACGGCCAGCAAAGAACCACCACTGATCTACATTTAGGGCTGTGTTTGCCTAGACTTCCCTTAAATTATTTCTAAGAAGTTGGAAAACCTCTTGAACACCTCGCTTGATAAATTTTCCCTATGCCTAATGCCTCTTCCTATAAACTAATATTTGCCTCAATTTGTCCTCTTGTATCCCAGTTTTATAATCCTATTATGATCTTTCCTACGTTTCAAAACTCCGTTCAAGTTTATTCGGTTACCAATGTTATTCCACGCCATCTGTCCGCACATACCTCAGCAGGTTTGAGTCGTAGCAGCTTTAAGTGAGACTGAAATACAGTCATGCAAATATATATTTGAAATAGTACAACTAATGAGGAATGCAGGAATATGCAGTGCCGCATTACCCATTAGACAGAGCCGATCAAATTTAGACCCCATATTGTAAATGATGTTGCTTTATGAACTGCGGATAAATTTACGAACACATTTTCGATTAGTTTCTGAATTACAGTGGGGAACCGAGTTTCTTTAAAATGATGGTTGTCGTGCGAATAGCGCTTGTCTTTCGTACAGTTCATGACGCCTGTTACAATTATAGTTGACACCCCTAGCGACCAGTTTTTCTCTCCAAATTTCCCTCGGTGACATACAGCATATTTAAAAAAAAAAGTGCTATCAGTGTTTCCAAATGTCATGACAGCATTGACGATTTATAGGAGTCTCATGATAACCAAGGCTTCTGCTGAACAAACCTTTTTTAATTAAAACTACTTAGGGTTGTCATTCAAGTTGAATGGCTCAAGAATTACTTAATTCTCTTGCTATTATTTGTGCTGAATGATATCTTGCAACAACAACAACAACAACAAACATTAGAGATAATCTCAATGATTCAATTGCAAAGAAGTAAGGGAAGAGAATGTTTAAATTCTTGTTAGTTTATTTAGATTTAACGTGGTCTTTTCTGTTTTGTATTGCTGTATTATATTGCTTAGCCATGTTTACATTAGGTGATCCTGTTTTCCTTTAATGTAACTGGAATGTAATATAAACTTGACAATTTGATAATATTTAGCTTTCTTAGCTACTTTATTGGCATTTGGGGATGAATTAAATCCTTGGTAGGAGTTATTTATCGAGGGGTGCAAGAGCGGGTCGAAGAGTTCAACTGCCTATGGGCCCATTTAGGGTTTTATCGGGCACGGGTAATAAGGCATAATGAAAATGTAGACTTTCTCTGAAACAGCGTGTAGCTAACGCCATGTCTTCCTTGTACAGACTTTCGCTTCATCATCCGATAGGGAGTTTACTATAAATGGGCAACAAAGTGGTCTACGACTGAATTACATCAAGAACTCTACTATGCCGCACTCGAACAAAACATTTTCAACAACTGCGTAGTGGCACACGATGTGTGTTACAAGCATAATACGAATGAGGCTTGGACATGGATGTTATCTCGGTCACCTTGCACTCACCAATCTGCATATACTACTACTAGTACTACTACTAAAATTTTTCATTCCTCCCCTGAAGGACGAGGTGCCTCTTAGACGGTGACGCCGTGTGTGCAAATCCGATGCCGCATGTGTTGCAGCGACTAATCTAATCCTAGAATGTACAAAATACCACGTAGCGCGGGAAGTGATATACTCGAAGATCACTACCAACAGTGTACCAGTGTTATTCTCCTACAGCAATCAGAATATCTACACAATTTTAGCATTAGACAGTGGCATTAAAAATAATATCGACGACTTTTGTTATGCAAAACTTAATAAATGAGCAGATGTCTCGTAAAATCGACTAAAAATTAATGTTTTTTTGAATCTGCAGAGGAAGATATCTAGTGTACGTTGTGTAAACTCGATGGCTATATGGCCATTAGGCCAAAAGCCAATTTTTTTAAAGACGAACTTCAGTGGAAGCCACATTTTGCTCTAGCTTGTACCAGGAGACAGATGCAGAAATAGTTCATCCATCAAGAAATTAAAATAGGTGGAGCATTTCTTTGTTCCCATATACAGTAAAATTGTTGTTGTTAAGGAGTCTAACCTCTAGGTCATTGGCCCCTAATATATACTTACCCCCTGTGGGTGGGGGCGCAGATGAATACATTCACGGTATCCCCTGCCTGCCGTAAGAGACGCCTAGAAGAGACGACCAACGGATGATTGATTGAATTAGAACCGTGAAACTACTTGTGATTACGTTGTACTGCCATCACGCGCAAAGCACCATGAGTCGCCTTTACTTTCGAGTAGTAGGCTACCACTATGTTAGGTACACAATACAGTAGGTTTGTGATTAGTAGCAGCAGAGAATGGTTCAGTGTGGGCTTTGACAGTACCTGTGATTAGTATCACTATATGTGGGGAACACCAGGGGCGTACGTTGCCTGTGATTAGTATCATTATGTGAGAAACACCACGGATCTGGGCGTTGCCTGTGAGTAGTACCCACTATGTTAGGAACACAACGGGTTTGCGTTGCTTATGAGTGGCACTATTGTGTGAGAAACACCATAGGTCTGCGTTGTCCGACTCATTGGCTGAATGGTCAGCGTTGAGGCCCTCGGTTCAGAGGGTCCCGGGTTCGATTTCCGGCCAGGTCGGGGCTTTTAATCGCCTTTGATTAATGCTTCATATTCAGACAACACACTGCACTACCAACCACCACAGATGTACGTAATAGTGATGACATCTCTTCATATAGGGTTGGCGTCAGGAAGAGCATCCGGGCGTAAAACAGGGTCAAATCCACATGTTCGACACAGTTCGCATCTGCGACCCCATAATGTGTGGAACACCGTGAGTTTACGCTATTTTTATTAGTACCGCAACATGAGAAATCATGTTTTCCTAGCGAAAAGTACCATTACGAGGGGCCATTGGCCTGGATTTTGGACCCCTTTAGACAAGAAGCATCATCGATTTAGGATTGGTCAGTAAAACTATTGTTTTAAGATAGTTTCTGGAAACGTGGGGCATAGAGGGTCGATTCCACTGATAGTTTTAAGTTAATTTTTCTTCGTCGTCTTTTTGAATTCTAGTCAGTGAATGGATTTTGGAATTATTTTTAACTTTCAGTATTGTGAATTGGATCCGCTGATTATTTTAAACTCATATTCATCATTCATTATTGATCGTCACGTTTTGAATTCCGGTCACTGGGTGAATTTTGGACTTTTAAATTGTCATTACATTTCATCATCATCAATCAGTACCGTTAGGGGCCTATGACCTAGATGTTATGCTCCTTTAAACAACAAACATAATCATCATCACCACCTAATATATACTACAAGTACAAGCAATATCAAACGGATTGGCCCCATGTGCACAATAGTGGCATTTCACATTTCCTGTCCGTTTAGGAAGCCACGAACCTACTACGCTGGCGTAGCAGGGGGAGAGGTGATACTCCCACGTGGCGGATAGGGGAATAAAATACCTCTCGCGGACCAAACACACTACCCCCTGCGGGCGGGAGGCGCACATGTAGAACACACCCGCGGTATCCCCTGCCTGTCGTAAGTGGCGACTAAAAGGGGCGCCCAAGGGATGATTGAATTAGAACCATGAAAACTACTTTTGATTCGTACCATCCTGCGGGGAACACCATGGGTTGCCTGTACTTGCGAGTAGTACCACTAAATTAAGTACGAAGTAGGTTTGTGATTCGTAGCAGTAAAGAGGCTGGCCTGGGGGTTTCCAGTACCCGTGCGTCGTACCCATGTGAGCAACACCGCGGGTCTGGGCGTAGCCTGTGAGTTGTACTGCTATATGAGCGACACCGTCGGTCTGCGTTGCCTGTGGTTAGTACCCACTATGTGAGGAACACAAGGGAATACCGGCGCCCGTGATTAGTACACCTAGGTGAGGAGCCTCATCGGTTTGCGTTGGCTGTGAGTGGCGCCATTGTGTGAGAAACACCATAGGTCTGCGTTCCCTGTACGAAGTACAATACTTGTGAGTAGTACCATCTTGTGTGGAACACCGTGAGTCTTCGCTACTTTTGATCAGTACCCCAAAATGACAAATACCATGGTTCTACTTTACTCGCGATATGTACCATTCTGTGGGGCCTTAAACATGGATTTTGCACCCCTGTAGACATCAAGCATCATTGTGCTTTATAAGTGGTCCCTTGGTCAGTAATACTATTATTTACGATCTTTTCTTGAGTCTGATCCACTGTTTTTGTTTGTTTTTTGTTGGGTTCATGTCCATCCATTCATTCTTCATGACATTTTTTATTTTATTCTGATCAGTGGATGAATTTGTACTTTTTGTTATTTCATTTCGTACCATTAGGGGCCGATGACCTCGATGTTAGGCCCCTTTAAACAAGCATCGTCATCATCATCATCATCATCATCATCACGTTTATGAAGAGCAAGCCTTCGGTATCGACTATCCCTTGGCTTGATAAAACGTGGTGACTGTGTTTGTAGGGGTCTCAAGGTCTCGTTGCATCTGGCTTCCTAATTGGTTGGCTCTTGTCACAAATAGCCTTGTGTATGTGTTTCTGGCGGGGCGCCTGCACTGCGCACGAGCGATTTGAACGTGATGGATTGTGACTTCATCCACACGACATAGTTGCACTTGAATAATTCACTTGTAAGTCTTCCCAAACTCCTTATTTCTGTACGGCGAGAGATTCATGTACCGTTGATTATAATTATTCAAAAATCATTTCAGAAAGATATGTGCCTCTCCTCCTAACATACTGTGTAACTATTTTCTCTCGGAGTTTGTTTCAGGTCAGTTAGGTTGAGCAACAACTAATATCGAAGGAGGGGAGTAATGCTATATAAATTCCAAACACGCGTTGTTGTTGTTAGTTCAAGATCGTCGTCGCCATATGCATTCATTCGCTAGCGGGTGTCTTCCGAGTGCTTCAGGGTCGCCCGATGATGGGATCATAGATCACCGAAGAAACCAGTTGTAAAACCTTAAGCTCTGCCGCAGTGGTAGCACATCAAAACTACCAAGACTCTTTTGCGTTGTAGAACCCGATGGCCATTTCTTCCAATTTTCTCGCTCTTTTCTACTGTACTGTCGGACTGTGCCTTCGTCGCTGTTGTTGAAAATGTTGGCTACTACGTCCTCCCAGTTGTCGACATCGTTTGCGCTGATTTCCGAGGTGTCTTCAGTCCAAAATTCTTGATTTTCAGTACTTGTATATGGTAAGATTCAGAAAGTCTTATATCCCAGCTGATTTTAGTTCCAGTATGAAACTCATCATGACTGTTTCTTGTTACATGGGGGATAACAGGTGGTGGTTGTAAGCTAGTGTAGTGTTTTATTTTTGGTTTGGTTTCCTGATATAGAAAAAATTGCTAGCTTTGATGAAGTAATTGACCATGTACAAGTTCTTGGTACGGATTGGTTTTCTTATGAGTTGAAACTTTGTTCCATCGTGCTCTAATGTAACCTAACACGCAGCGTATAACTATGAGCTCTCTCCCATTGTTAAAGAGGGGTAACCAATGGTCAACTCTGAAAGCGCAATTGCAAACATTAGGGCATACAGTAAAGGTGGAGAACTTAGGACATTAAGTTATTACTGAACAACATTCAACCCCTGTGGGGGGATGCAGATGAAGTATACACTCACGGTAACCCATGCCTGTCGTAAGAGGCGACTAAAAAGGGCAACCAAGGGATGATGAAATTAGAACCATGAGACTACTTGTGATTATTTTCATTAAGGAACACCCTGAGGCTACGTTACCTAGGAGCAGTATCATCATCTGTAACACACCGCGGATCTGGGCGGTGCATGTACATACCACGGTAACGGGGGAGTGGACGCTCGGTTGCATAGACTAGCGTTTAGCAAGAGTAGGTGCCCAGCGCTCCGCTCGAATGTGTGTGTTCCACTGTGTTCAGAATGGGTCTGCGTAACCTACGGGTAGTACTACTATATGAGGAACACCATGGGTCTACGTTGTCAGAGAGTAGTACGCGTATCTGCGGGACGCCATGGGTCGGTGTTGCCTGTTGGTGGTATTATAAAGTGTGATACACCGTGGGCCTACATTGCCCATGATTAGTACTACTGTGTGAGCAACACCATGAGTATACGTGGCCTGTGTTTAGCATCACTATGTGAGCTACAGCAGCCTGTGATTAGTACCTCTACAGATACAGCCGGCGCCCGTGATTACACTGAGTGGCCAGAAGTCATGGGAAGACATTGACTGTGATGTTAATAACGAGTTGCTCCTCCGCGAGCCCTCGATACGGCACCAGTACGACGAGGCATCGACTCTACAAGGTACTGGAATTGTTCTGGAAGGGTCTGGACCCTCGCATCTTGCACTGCTACCCATAATCGGTGCTGTGTAGTTGGTGCGGGGTTCATGGAGCTACACTATTATCGACAGCATCCCATAAATGCTCGATTGGATTACGATTGGGGGATCTGGAAGGCCAATCCATGGTCGTAACTTCACTGGAGTACTCCTCCAACCACCTACGTGTCACTACAGAGCGGTGACCTGGCGCATTCTTCTGTCGAAACATGGCATCTCCATCAGGGTACTCGGGACCAGAAAGGGATGCAGATGGTCTGAAAGAATGTCCACGTAACGTGCGCCTGTCAGCGCTCCATGCAGCCGGACAATAGGGCCTAATTGCGACCATGAGAACGCCGCCCAGACCAGAACTGAGCCACCTCCCATCTAGAAACAACCTTGTTGAAACGCAGGATCCATAGCTTCATGGGTCATACGCCACGCTCTCACGCGCCCATCAGCTCGATACAAGTGGAACCGGGATTCATCGGACCATATCACACGCCGCTACTGTTCCATGGTGCATTGGCGATGTTCGCGGGCCCATGCTCGTCGTTGAGCTCTGTGTCGAGGTGTCAGCAAAGGGACAGGAGTTGGTCGTGCGGTGCAGTTGCCTCCCTACAGTCCTGGTGGAAATGGGTTCCTGACTCCCAGCATTCAACTGGGCGCTGATCTGACCCACAGTAGTCCGTCAAGGGCCCAGTATGGTTCTGCGGAGGTGACGTGATGTCCGTTTGTTAAACACCTGTTGGCTTCCCGTGTGACGGTTTACGCGGGTGGTAACATTCTCTCTGCGATATTGAAGATCCACCCTCGATACTGTTGACTTAACAAAACCGAATTCGCGTGTAATGTCCGCAATGCTGTGACCCATGCGCCGTGTCCCGATGATCATCCCACGTTCAAAGTCGGTTAACTCGCGACGTGTTGCCATCTTCACGCTGCTGGTATCTATGACAGACTGCTCAACTACGCAGCAGCTAGCCGCAACGCTCAGGGGTCATACACGGCACATTTTCTAATGGAACACCCCTTCCCGTGACTTTTGGCCACTCAGTGTAGTTCCACAATGTGAGGAACACCATGGGTCTTTGTTACCTGTGAGTGGTCTGAATGGGTCTGAATCACCTATGATTAGTACCACTATGCAAGGAACACCATGGTAAGTACCATTACAAGGGGCCGGTGACCTGGGCAACAAGTATCATCTCATTCATTGTGAATTGGATCCTCTGATTGTTTTGGACTCATAGTCATTTTTTCATCATCATTCGTTTTAGATTCTAGTCAGTGGTTGAGGTTTTAATTGCGTTTCATTTCGTTGCACCTCGTATCAGTAGGGGCCGATGAGCCCCTTTAATCAACAAACATCATCAACACTGACATTTTTGGCAGAGTATATAGTCTGTAAAAATTATGCTGTGTTTTGGAAATATAATTACGAAGAACAAAATACATTCATTTCAATAGCTGTAACTGTGGTGAAACGTGAAATATATTAGGCGGTCAACATCCTTGCTATATCTTTACGAGACTCATCACTTAATTTACTCTCACCATCATTTGACGAGCCTCCGTGGCTCAGGCGGTAGCGCGCCGGCCTCTCACTTCTTGGTTCCGTGGTTCAAATCCCGGTCATTTCATGTGAGATTTGTGGTGGACAAAGCGGCGGCGGGACAGGTTTATCCCCTGGTACTCCGGTTTTCCCTGTCATCTTTCAATTTCAGCAACACTCGCCAATTTAGTGTCATCTATGAGTCATTAATCAATGCCCCAGAGGGGTGAGACTTCCGCAGCCTATCCTCGCCGCAAGATGGGGCTTCATTCATTCATTCCATTCCTGACCCGCTCAAATGACTGGCAACAGGCTGTGGAATTTCATCAGTGTTACTGAAATAAGCTCTAAATCGCGTGATGCAGTTTAGTAAAATTTTAACAGAATGAGAAAACAAAAATGAGTTTTGCCAAATGACAGCAAATGTTATGAACTTCCAGTGAATGAAGGATATAATACTCGTAAGATAAATTGCGGCAAATTGTTTATAGATTTATGACAAGTAACAGTTTATAATGAGAACGTGAAAGTTAAATGATCACGAAGAAGGTCAGATGAAAGACTGAGCAACTACTACTACTACTACTACTACACAGCTACCGTGCTGCAGAAATGTTTATTTTACAACATTTAGGCTGCTTGCATATCAATTTCGACGTTCCGTTTTACTCCACCAGAAGGCAGAGAAACCAGAACTCGGATGGACAATCTCTGGCTGAGTTTTAATTCATTCTATCGGCTGTGGCCAGAGATCTTTTACATGCCGACATAGTACGACTTGGAGTATTGAGGGGTCTTTATTTTTCCTGCCCTTCAAAAATCGACTTTTTCTGCCGGGTTTGAACCCGTCATTTTGGGATCCAGAGGCCGACACACAACCACTGATCCACAGAGTAAGCAGTAATAGTAAGAGAGTTCTTAATCAGTTTATAATTAATTAAGCATTTCACTGGTCTTAATTTGTAAATGGATTTTACTCTACACATCCAGTACAGGCTAGTCACGCTGTTCTTGCTGAGCTTCTTGCATCGAAGAGAGCCTTGAAAATAGACATTGAACACTTCATTCCACTAACAAGACTAAATGTGACATGTGACCTCTCAATTCATCATGGTGGTTTGTGTTTTGCTCTTACTGAGATCATGATACTTGTCTTTACAACAGAATGTTTAAAGAAGCCTCTTTGCTCTGCAAAAACTAAATCTACTGTCCCCCAGTAAGACCTGCAGAGCAGTAGTGAGGAAAGCAGTTGAATACACCCACGGTAAGCCCTGCCTGTCGTAAAGGGCGACCAACGAATGATTGAATTAGAACCATGAGACTACTTAAAATTAGTACCATCACGCGAGGAACACCATGGGTCGCCTTTACTTGCAACGAATACCATGTTAGGCACACACTAGGTTTGTGATTATTAGCAACAGAGGGTGAATCAGTTCGGGTTTTACAGTACCCGTGACCGAGCTCGATAGCTGCAGTCGCTTAAGTGCGGCCAGTATCCAGTATTCGGGAGATAGTAGGTTCGAATCCCACTGTCGGCAGCCCTGAAAATGGTTTTCCGTGGTTTCCCATTTTCACACCAGGCAAATGCTGGGGCTGTACCTTAAGGCCACGGCCGCTTCCTTCCCACTCCTAGCCCTTCCCTATCCCATCGTCGCCATAAGACCTATCCGTGTCGGTGCGACGTAAAACAACTAGCAAAAAAACAGTACCCATGATTAGTACCACTATATGCGGAGCACTACGGGCTTACGTTGCCTGTGATTGGTACCATTGGGAGAAACACCACGGGTTTGTCTGTGATTAGGACCACTATATGCGGAGCACTACGGGCTTACGTTGCCTGTGATTGGTACCATTGTGAGAAACACCACGGGTTTGGACATTGGCGGTGATTAGTACCACTATATGCGGAGCACTACGGGCTTACGTTGCCTGTGATTGGTACCATTGTGAGAAACACCACGGGTTTGTCTGTGATTAGTACCACTATATGCGGAGCACTACGGGCTTACGTTGCCTGTGATTGGTACCATTGTGAGAAACACCACGGGTTTGGACATTGGCGGTGATTAGGACCACTATATGCGGAGCACTACGGGCTTACGTTGCCTGTGATTGGTACCATTGTGAGAAACACCACGGGTTTGGACATTGGCGGTGATTAGTACCACTATATGCGGAGCACTACGGGCTTACGTTGCCTGTGATTGGTACCATTGTGAGAAACACCACGGGTTTGGACATTGGCGGTGATTAGTACCACTATATGCGGAGCACTACGGGCTTACGTTGCCTGTGATTGGTACCATTGTGAGAAACACCACGGGTTTGGACATTGGCGGTGATTGGGACCACTATATGCGGAGCACTACGGGCTTACGTTGCCTGTGATTGGTACCATTGTGAGAAACACCACGGGTTTGGACATTGGCGGTGATTAGTACCACTATATGCGGAGCACTACGGGCTTACGTTGCCTGTGATTGGTACCATTGGGAGAAACACCACGGGTTTGGACATTGGCGGTGATTAGGACCACTATATGCGGAGCACTACGGGCTTACGTTGCCTGTTATTGGTACCATTGTGAGAAACACCACGGGTTTGTCTGTGATTAGGACCACTATATGCGGAGCACTACGGGCTTACGTTGCCTGTGATTGGTACCATTGGAAGAAACACCACGGGTTTGGACATTGGCGGTGATTAGTACCACTATATGAACGAAACCGTGGGTCTGTGTTGTCTGTGATTAGTATCCACTATCTGCATTACCTGTGAGTAGTATCACAATGTATGGAACACCGTAAGTCTACGTTACTCATGATTAGTACCGCTATCTGAGAAATACCATGGTTCTTACTTTCTTAGCGATAAGTACCATTGTGAGGAGCCGCTTCCTTAGACAATAACCATCATCGATTCAGGATTCTGCTTTGGAAACAGCCCCTTGGTCAGTTAGTTTCTAAGAGAGTGGGGCATAGCGGGTCGTATCCACTGATTGTTTTAAGTTCGTAATCATTGTTCATCGTCTCTTTTTTTTAAAAATTCTACTCAGCGGATTAATTTTGGAATTATTTCTAACTTTCAGAATTGTGAGCCGGATCCTCTGATTATTTTAAATTCATATTCATCCATTCATTTTTCATCACGTTTTGAATTCTCGTCAGTGGGTGAGTTTTGGACTTTTAAATTGTAATTATATCTCGTACCATTAGGCGCGGATGACCTAGATCTTAGGCCCCTTTAAACAAGCGTCTCATCATATAAAACTTTACAATTTTAATGAATTACTGTATAAATTTCCTCTGGAAACTAATGTAACTTAAAATTGAGTTTAATCTTCCCAGTGGCTCTGGGAGAATATATTTGGTACCCCTTGACTATTATGACTATGTCTCTAGTTGTGTACGTGTAGTACACTCTTCGGCAGCGTGTTTTTATTATGAAAACGTGCTGGAAGAACAAATTCCTTTAATTGAAACACTGCGGGCATTTCGAAGAGAATTCAATATGCGCGATGTTCCAACGGTTCCAACCACGCATAAGAAAGCTGAAGACAACCGAGTGGCTCCTCAGCGAGAGTCGAACTCGCAGACGTGGAATGAGCTATGACTGTGTTGATGATCAAGGACGCTTACTGAACTGAACGAAGAAATTATTGCGCCGATTGAACCGGGAGACAGGCTTCTCGCATGGCACAAGAACTCGGGCTTTGCATACAGAATGTATGCAGTGCAAGAATTGAAAGAACCGGATGGAGAAAAGGGAATGCGTTATCATCAGTGATTTCAGGTTGTTCTTATTGCTCGCCCAGACATTCTCTTCATAACTTGGTGAACGAGTGAGGCATGATTCCATCTGTCAGACTACATCAATTCGCAAAACAGCAGGCATTGGGCTATTGAAAATCCGAATATCCTCCACGGAAAACAACTGCATTCTAAAAAGGGCGGTGCGTGGTGTAAGCTACCAGAATTGTTGGCCCCATTTTCTACGACAGTACGTATATTTAATGAATTTGTGGAATTACTGAACGACATCATCAAATTGACAGAAGTTTGTCATACATGTAACGACTCTGTGAAACTTGTAGATACTTAAAATTGTGTGCCCCCTCCCCCCCAGGTCACCTGACCTATCTTTTCCGTACCTCTTCTTATGGAGTATAGACAGCGGTCACATGCGCTTAACTCCATGAGGCCATTAGCAGTGAAGACGAGGATACACTTCGGAGAACGTCACGGGAATTGGCGGAGTACAGTTGTCTATGGAAGGTATTTTCAACATTCACTGTAAGGAATCTATTCAGAACAAATTCCTCACGTTTGTTATTATTGGTTGAAAAATTATAAATCACTAGCAGGTATCCGAGGCTTCGCCCGCGTTTATTAATGCAACCGCGTAAATCGTTCAATTAAATTCAAAATAAAAACTATATTAACACACGTTATTTTCACTTTTAATATTGGCCATTTTCTATTTTAATATTTCACCTCCTTTCAACCCCCGCCCGTAGGGGTGTCTTACCCTACAGTAAGTCATATGAGTATCATATTTGGTTGAGAGCTATGCTGGAACATGCACACGTACATCCATGATCTCGGTCATTTTGGACATTCCTTTCACCCCTTATAACCCCCAATCCCGATTGGGTATGAACTTTGGCTCAAACGGCATCTCAGCTACACCAAAGACTATGAACTCCGCCACTAATATCAGTCATTTTTCAGATTTTTACATTTCACTCCTTCCTTTAGGGGTGCTAGGGATTTCTCACCCCTACATGGGGACTGAACGTGGACTTTTCATTTTTATATATCGTTTATAGAAGAACAAGAACGCCATAATCTTTACATACTGTTGGCTAGGCAACCCGCTCATCGGACATGTCATGCGGTTTACTTATCTTCTCACCCCTATGCCGAACTCCCCATCAGATTTCGTTCAAACCACTTCCTAAACCCTCCCAAGGGGTATTAACAAATTGTGAAATTTTCAGCTAAATCGGTCCAGTAGTTTTTGAATCCATTTGAGACACATACATACATACATACATACATACATACATACATGTTATATATAGAGAAGATAAGGTTTATATGGATCGTTTTGTAGTCTTATTTTGATGAAAGTCACAGAAAATTTGCTCTGTTCATCACACTGTGCAGCCGTGGACATGCCCTAATAGGTGGCTACGATCGGTAGCGCGTCAAGTCTGTAATGGTCTGACACCGTAGTTAGCTGCTTCGAGTCCTGTTGATCGAAAAAGAAAAAAATTTAAAAAAATATCGCTGTCAGAATGTTGACTGGCTGGGTAGGAGAGGTGCTGATATACAATTTCTAATCACTAGATTGCGTGCCAAAAGGCTAGATTAGATTCCAGACCTCTGCAGTGTTCACATGGAGTGAGGACGCTGTTGAATCGTCCGTCGGATGGGGACGTTAAGCCTTGAGCACACCCGTCGGTGAGATTCAACAGTAGGCTACGTGCCGACACAGGTTTCACTCTCTCGCTACCTCATTGCCATCACTTCATCCCACATTCAGGTGAGCAAGTCGCCCTTGAGCGTAAAATACAAAATACCTGCACCAGGCGAGCCACACATGCCCTGGGACATTTCCGGCACTGAATGCCATATGCTAAGTAAGTAGTAGATCATTTTTCTTTGTGTATGTATGATCAGTCCTCAGTCGTAAGGTTGGTTGGACCCTCAACAGCTCCGCCATCAGCTGCCATAGATGGCCTAGGCATCACTGAATAGGTGTAATAGGGAAATGAGGGGTGAGGTAGTTTCCCGTTGCTTTCCTCACCGAGCCAGAAGTTACTATTGCATATCAGTCTGCCAACCTTACTGAAATGCATGCACCAACCGACCCTGTGAGCAACATTTTCACACCATTCATAGCAGGGACTGGCTGCATAAGAAATGGCATTACTAGCATCGCTCATACCTCAGTCACTTTCACATTATCAAAGCCAAGTATAAGACAGAGACAGGTCAATGAAAGTAACAAATGTATTCTGCCCTATACCAGAAGACATAGAGCGCTGTAAACACTAGGTCCCGCCAGCAAAGGCATCATTTTTCTTTATAATATACTAATTATCTGCGTAAATAAAATAATTTTGTTTGTGCATATAACAGTTTTGCTTTATATTTTGTTTTTATCTCGAATCAGGTTTACGAAAATAGATTAAATTACATTTTGTCTGCTGTTATGAATTAGTGGGAGAATGGTTTTCTTGGAACTTGGTATCAGAGTACAGGTAAAGACGAATTGTGTGCTGAGCCGTACCTTCGTCTGCTTTCCTGGCCATTCTCCCAATGTAGTGGGATCGTCACGAGCCAATTTTACAGCCGGATGCCCTTCCTGACGCTAAGCGGTGGTTAGTAGTGTGTTGTATGAGCATTGAGAGAAGAGTATTAAGACAAACAATGTTAAGGGCACCAAAACTGGGGATTTCTCCGAAAATATTACTTTTATCACAACGCACAGTGTATTGCGCTCGGTTTGCCCGGAAGGACGTGGGTTCGAATCCCCATCAGGAAGTCGTCAAATTTAAGAAACGAGATTTGCACTTCCGGAGGTGCACATGGTCTTGAGGTTTACTCAGCCTACACCAAAAATGAGTACCAGGTTAATTCCTGGGGGGAAAGGTGGCCGGGCGTAGAGATAAGTACTCTACCTCATCAAGTGCCGAGGTTACGAATAGTGGGCCGGACTGAGTGGCTCAGACGGTTAAGGCGCTGGCCTTCTAACCCCAACTTGGCAGGTTCGATCCTGGCTCAGTCCGGTGGTATTTGAAGGTGCTCAAATACGACAGCCCCGTGTCGGTAGATTTACTGGCACGTAAAAGAACTCCTGCGGGACTACATTCCGGCACCTCGGCGTCTCCGAACACCGTAAAAGTAGTTAGTGGGACGTAATAATAATAATAATAATAATAATAATTATTATTATTATTATTATTATTTTTATTATTATTATTATTATTTTATCGATTTTGGCCAGCTGTGGGCCACGCAAGTAACTCCTCATGATTTAAACTTTCTTTGGCGCCAGTACTCCTTCATCCTCCTGCTTGCTGCTTCTTTTCTTTCAGCCGTCAGTACTATAATAGGACAGTTCGGCCGCCACCACCACCACCGGCTCCCAGAGGCCTCCTCCACCACTGCTGCCATCTTGACGGCAGTAAACCTCAAGGCTGCCACCCTATGCATGTTATAGTGCGGAATTTAAAATCCAACAACAGAACATTGCTAACCTCACTCTTGCCATCTTGATGGGCTTAAACCTTACTGTTGCTACCTTGGTTATACGCTTTTGTGTTAAGCTGTTCGCATCATCGAAGTAGAGAGTAACAAATGTCAAGTAGATTTAAAGAAGAATCTGTTAGCAGAAGATAAAAGTCCGTCATAGAAAAACCTATTTCTAGATATATTTGCGAAGAGTGTGGAAAAGCATTTTCCCGAAGCTATCACAAGAGACGTCATGAGATATCATGTAGGACAATTTTTCAATGCAAACATTGTAGAAGAGAGTTCAAGAACGCATACAACGCTCAACGTCATGAAGCCGCGTGTAATGTAGCTTCATCGGGAACAAAATACAAAGAGCTCAACCATATTCAAGCGAACACTGATTTATGTCTAAAAAGTACACCTCTGCGAGAGATTTTTAATTCTCCCTTGTTGTCTAGGGCTGCTACAAGTTCTGTTACTAAGCACAAACTTCAAGATAAAGAGAGGCAAGATCATGATTATGATAATAAGGATAATGATGTTGATCGAAACAGTAGTAAAGGGAAAGTAGAAGAAGAAGAAAATCTTAATGTTTCATTGCCATTACAGCTTGATGATTTTACTTCATTTCCTAAGCCTACTACACGTTCTGTCGCAGTGCAAACATCTCAAGAAGAGATGCAAGGTAAAGAAGAAGGAAATTTCAACGCTTCATCGCTATCGAAACAAGTTAAGTTTGTGCCTAGAAACGCTACTGCTGAAGCACGTATTACATCAAAACAAGTCCCTACACATCAACTGTCTGCATATAGACTCAAAGTTCACAACAAGCCTCTGTTGCCCTATGTAGATATAAGATACTGTAAAGATCCCAACGTACTCGTAAAACATTTACAACTGCTAAGAGCCTATCATGATGCTGGTTACACACAGTACAAAGAAGATATTTTTGAAATAGAGCATGAATTACGTCGTGTAGGTATTATTAAGTAAGCGCTTACCCTCACCTAAGTCATCCATCTGTAGTATATAGTCGATCGAGTAGCTATATTCGTATAGATTATTTCCCAACATTCTCCCTTCCTTAGGGTGTTAACTCCGCCTCTAGTTGTAGAGCCGGTCTCAAGCCTGGATAAGGAGAGGAGAGGCACCCTAGCCCTTTAGCCCATTAGCTTTTTTGCCTATTAGCCCTTTAGCCGTTTCGCCCATTAGCCCTTTAGCCTATTAGCCCTACAAGGAATGTGCGGTAATCTAATCTTCTTAGAACAAAGGTATCCCCTGACATGTTCTAAACACATGTTGTATCGAGTACAGTGTTCTATTTTAGTCTTGATCACTTATTTAGTGTTCTAAACATTTCAATCAATGTTCTGATCACATGATAAAGTTAACGGCATAGAGTGCAGTGTTCGATTCTAGTCTTGTTATGTTTCTTTTGTGATTTGCAAGTCTAAACATGCATAATGACGTCATCACTACAGCACGTGCTTACTCTAGCTATCCCGTTGCAGGTTTAAACTTGTTCGATAGAGCTATGCCTTGACATAAGAGGCCTTAACAGCTTATATATAGCCGCTATTGTTTAAAGATAGCTGCTGTTAAGAAAAAGCACGTAGAATTTTTCAAATTACCCGCCACCACGTTTCAAAGGTATGAGGTTTAGTGCTGTAAAGATACCTGCACGATGCAAAGCTAGCTTTCTTCATCAGAGCAGCCACCATCTTGTGTGAGCACCTCTAGGCCGTATCATAAGGAGCTGTGTATAGTCACCGTCTTGTCGCTGCTTCCTTGCGCAAGCACCCCTAGGGAGTCTCATAAGAGCAGCAGCCATCTTGTGCAAGCGCTCTTAAGCTGTCTCATAAGAAGCTATGTATAGCCGCCATCTTGTAGAATTAGATAGCTGCCAATGCCAAAGGGCCTAAGTAGGAATCGAACCGTCGATCTAATCATTAGACTATGTTTTTCTTATGCTATCATGTTCCTGATACTGCAAACCTAGGTATTCGGTGGAAATTTTTTTGTCCGTTTTCGAGATATTTAACATTTTGCATTTAAGCCCCAAATTTAATGAATCGAACCTGCACGGCACGTTATACTCTCTACTATAGCTAGACATGATCATGTTACGAAGACTTGCTTCAATACAAGCTAAAACAGAGCGAATGCCAAAGGGCCTAAGTAGGAACCGAACCGTTGATCTCATCAATAGACTATGTTTTTCTTATGATGTCATGTTTCCCATACTGCGAACCGAGGTATTGGGCAGAAAAATTTTGTCCATTTTGCTCCACGATGCACCGTTTTCGAGATATTTAACATTTTGCATTTAAGCCCCAAATTTAATGAATCGAACTAGCACGACACGTTAGCCTCTAAGCTAGCTTTCTTCGTAAGAGCAGCAGCCATCTTGCGCAAGCACCCTTAAGGCGTCTCATAAGGAGTCGTGTATAGCCGCCATCTTGCGTCCGCCATCTTGCGCAAGCATCCTTAGGGCGTCTCTAGCCATCTTGTGCAAGGACCCTTAAGTCGCCTCATAAGAGCAACCGCCATCTTGCGCAAGCATCTCTAGGGCGTCTCATAAGGAGCCTTGTACAACCGCCATCTTGCGCAAGCATCCCAAGGGCGTCTCATAAGAACCTATGTATAGTGGCCATCTTGCATAAGCACCTTTAAGGAGTCATGTATAGCCACCATCTTGTGCAATTAGCATCGAGAGATGGCTGCTGTAGAATTTTTCTTTTTAAATTATCCGCCACCATATTTCAAAGGTATATACCTAAAGAGTGTAGCACTGAGGTTTGTGATGTAAGATGGTGGATGACAGCTGACAAAAAGCGCGTGAGTATGTTTACTAAACAAGAACACGTGGAATTCTTCAATTTGCCGCCACCACATTTCAAAGGTATCTAGCCCAAGATGGCAGCATGGTGCTCTCTTGATTAAAGATGGCGGATGACAGCTAACAGAACTTTTCAAATTGCCCGCTACTACATGTCATAAAGAGGGCAGCACGGTGCTCTGTGGATTAAAGATGGCAGATGACAGCTGACGAAATTGCCCGCATGATAGCAGCACAGTGCTCTGTTGATTAAATACGGGGGATGACAGCTGTCAAAAAAGCACGTGGCTTTGTTTCCAAACAAGAGCACATAGAATTTTTCAAATTGCTGCCACCACATTTCAAAGGTATCTAACTAAAGAGTGCAGCACTGAGGTTTGTGATGCAAGATGGCGGATGACAGCTCTCAGAAAAAAGCACGTGAGTTAGTTTCCAAACAAGAGCACGTGGAATTTGCCACCGCCACAAAGAGGGCAGCACGGTACTCTCTTGATTAAAGATGGCTGCTGTCATGTGGAATTCAAAGGTATCTAGCTAAAGAGGGCAGCACGGTGCTAAAAGATAGCTGCTATCAAAAAGCATTTTTCAAATTATCCGCCACCACATTTCAAAGGTAAGTAGCTAAAGAGGGCAGCACTGTGCTCGATAGATTGAAGATGGCGGATGACAGCTGTCAGAAAAGCACGTGGATTTGTTTACCGATTCAAATCTCGCGCTAGTGAGGTTAAGTTGGTAGCACTAAGGTTTAGGCCCGCCAAGATGGCAGCACTGCGGATGACAGGTGACGAATTTGCAGCTACTGCGATAAAGAGGGCAGCACGGTGCTCTCTTGATTAAAGATGGCGGATGACAGCTGCACGTGGATTTGTTTACAAATTCAAATCTCGTGCTAGTGAGGTTAAGTTGGTAGCACTGAGGTTTAGGTCCATCAAGATGGCTGCACTGAGGTTTGCGATACGTTGTTGTCTGTCAAAAAGCACATGGCTGTCAAAAAACACGTGGATTTGTTTACAAATTCAAATCTCGCGCTTGTGAGGTTAAGTTGGTACTACTGAGGTTTAGGCCCGTCAAGATGGCAGTACTGAGGTTAGCGATGCGTTGTTGTCGATGATAGCTGTCAAAAAGCACATGGCTTTGTTTACCAATTCAAATTTCCCGCGGGTGGTGGAGCGGGCCTCTAGGAAGGCCTCTGGCTGTGGTGGTGGTGGAGGAGGCCTCTGGCTGTGGTGGTGGTGGTGGTGGTGGTGGCGGCCGAACTGTCCTATTATACTACTGCCGTCCATTGTTGTTTCTTCTTGGTCGCTGTTTCTGGCTCTAGGAAACCCTTAAATGAGTGTAGCTTTTTTCTGAAGGTGGTTCTATTGCGGATGTCTTGATGTGTGATGTTCATTTCTTGCAAATCCTTCTTCGTGTTAACAAACCATTTTTCATAAGAGCTGCCTTTCCTATTGGGCTTATTGAAGTGGTTAAAGATTTTCTTGGCAAGTCTTTCATCAGGCATTCTTGAAATATGTCCAAAAAATTTAACTCTTCGCTTTTGAATGACATCTGAAATCCTACTCCATGTTTTATATATTTCTTTGTTACTGCGTAATCGATATGTGTCAGTACATTTCTTTGGACCGAGGATTTTTCTTAGAATCTTTCTTTCCTTCTTCTCAATTTCTTCAATGTCTTTCCTGGTTGTTAATCCCAGGCATTCTGAAGCATACAAGCACTCTGGTTGAATTACTGCCTGATAGTGGTGTAGTTTTGTCCTAATAGAGATCGCTTTCTTGTTGTATGCGTTTTTTGTAAGGTGGAATGCAAGCTCCATTTATTCTGGCTCTCTCGCAGTTTGCTTCTTTATCAAGCCCATTAGGTTGTATAATCTCACCAAGGTATTTGAATTTAACAACTTTATCTATCTTATCATTGTTTGTTGTTACTATGTATCTTTGGGGCTTCTTTAATGTTGGTCATGAAATGTGTTGTATACAAGAACAGGTATACAGGAACACAACTATATTTTATTGCTTCAGATAGTCTTAACAACATATATACATACATTCAAATAAAACTTTCCTCGAAGCAGTATGAAAATTACAACAGTTAACGTTGCTTGAAGACTGATGCGAAAGTTCATTGAAAAACTAGAGTTCTTGATAGTTGAAAACTATCTGCTCTATACCGTCACAAGTGTAAACAGTAGCAAAAGCTTGCACTAATAGAATATTAGTTGTTTCTGTAACTTGTCAGGAACTGACATTGAAATGCATAATTAGTAGAATACTAATTGATGTGTTTGAGCCTAGGTGGGACTGAGGGAATACTGTCATCGGGCTCGACGTTGCTGCGAGAAACGGGAGCGGAGGCAGTAACCCGAGGTGAAACCTCGAACACTCAGAATCAGTCCACCTATTCGAGACACCTTTTTAAGAGGGATAGCCTCCGTGTTCGACATTCGGCGTAATCTGGTGCTGGGCACTGGCAAGTCCTCGCCTGTGGTTGGAAGGCAGCGCCTTTATATAGCTGGCTGATGTAACAGGCAAGCGCAGTGCAGGCGTCTCGTAGAGTCGAGAACAATCCAGGCTGTTGCGTGCGCGGAGCAGGCGGCGCAGAGCGAGGAGCGCGAAGGACACACGACAGCCTCCCCTCCTAATTACGCCGGTATGGCGCGAAGCGGCGGCAGCGATGCTGGGCAGGAGAGTCGGCCGTCTCTGTCGTGTTGTCTGGAGCCGGGACTGGGCGAAGTGGAGAATTATCTTCCTGAAAGGAACCCATATGAATTAAGTGATCTAGAGCTCGTTCAGCAATGGACTTGGCAGGTTTAACAATACAATCAATAGTAGGATATGGACGATATCGGAGGCGTATCTGGTCCTGGTGGCGGCAGATGCATTTCTCAGCAGTCTGAATCTTGTAGAGACGATGACCTAAGGTGCGGCAGATGACACCAGGTAGCCAGAGCGGATTGGACTTGAAGGTGCGAATGTAGACCTTGTCGTTGACATTAAACTTCGTTGGAGAGTGCTTCGGCTGGGCAGGAAGAGGCTGCAACAGAGAAAGTAAGGTTCTGTGAGGGCGTCCATGGAGCTTTTGAGTGGGAGTTACATTGTCAGCGCCGGGCAGAGTTCTATAATTTCCTAGGAGCTGTAACAAGGCTTGCTCTTTACTTAAACCTGAAGATACGGCTTTCTTCATACTTTTCTTAAAAGTTGGCACAAAACGTTCAGCTTCACCATTAGATTGGGGGTGAAAAGGCGGTGCTAGGATGTGCCGAATACCATTATATGTATAGAAGTTCTGGTAAGCAGTAGCAGTAAATTGCGGTCCATTGTCGGAAATTAGCAGTTGAGGTAAGCCTTCAGTTGTAAATATCTTCTGAAGTGCACGAATGGTAGCTTCTGTAGTAGTAGTAGAATGCATGTCAACTACGTAAGGAAAGTTAGATAGAGAATCTATCACGATGAGCCACATGGAGTTGAGAAAAGGTCCAGCGAAGTCGATGTGTACTCGTTCCCATGGAGAAGTAGAAGGAGGCCATGAAGCGAGGTCAGAGGACGGGGCGTCCTGATGAATTTGACATTGTTCACAATGGCGGATGAGCTTCCCTATGGCGGTGTCAATACCGGGCCAATAGCAGTGTTGACGTGCAAGTTGCTTAGTGCGGGATATGCCCCAATGACTTTGATGTAACAAGTCGAGAACTCGTTGTCGTAGACTCAGTGGGATAACCACTCGGAAGATGGAGCCTGTCTCTAAGAGTTTAACTCCGGCACGAGTCGTGAGACGATGCTGAAGGTGATGATAAGGCGCTAGACTGGAAGGGAGTTTGTTCTGAAGAGGCCAACCGTTGCGTATGTAAGTACGTACTATAGCAAGCATATTGTCCTTATCCGTTGCTTTAGCGATGCAGGTAGCGTCAGTGGGAAAGCTGGATACAGTGTCTTAGAGTTCGATGTCCAACTGGAGACATTCTGATTCCTGGGAATCGAAGGTGGTGTCAGGACCCACTGGTAAGCGAGAGAGGGCATCAGCATTAAAATGCTGGGATGTGGCACGATAGGCGATCTGATAGGAGTAATCAGAAAGGAATATGGACCATCTTTGAAGTTTACGGAGCAAATGCTCAGGGATTTTATTACCAGGATGGAATAAGTGTACAAGAGGCTTGTGATCAGTAATGATCAGGAAATGGTTGCCATAGAGATATTCGTTGAAACGGCGAATACCAAAGATGATAGCTAAACCTTCTTTTTCAATCTGAGAGTAACGACGTTGATGCTCGTTGAGTGTCTTTGAAGCGAAAGCTATAGGACGTTTTTGTCAGTGACGATCCTTCTGAGAGAGAACGGCGCCGATTCCATAATCTGAGGCGTCCATGGCTAGCGTGAGGAACTTGCCAGGCTGAAAGTGAGTGAGTTTGACAGCTTGAACGAGGGCTTTGTTGATACCTTGCCAGGCATGTTGGCATTGTGGAGACCACTGAAATTTAACACCTTTCTTGCGTAAGGCATTCAACGGAGCTGCAACTGAAGCGAAGAGTGGAATTAACTTGTTATAATAGTTCGCTTTGCCTATGAAAGATTGGAGCTGCTTGATGTTCTGTGGTGCAGGCATGTTGACAATCGCAGAGACATTCCGTTCACTAGGTCGAATGCCGTTCTTATCGAGGATATGACCTAAGTAGTGTACTTGCGGTTGAAAGAAAGAGCATTTATCTAAGTTCGCGCGGAGACCATTTTCTTTCAATTTAGTGAGAAGTAAGCGCAGATTATGGAGATGTTCTTGATGATCTTTGCCAGTCACCAGAATGTCATCAAGGTAATGCACACAACCAGGAATGGAGGCGGTGAGCTGCGCTAAATAGCGCTGGAAAATAGCAGCTGATGAAGAGACGCCGAAAGGGAGACACTGGAGCTGGAGCAGTCCAAGAGGAGTATTCAGCGTGAGAAATTGCTTGGATTCGTCGTTTAAAAGTAGCTGTAGATAGGCTTCTTTTAGATCCACTTTAGAGAAAAATTGACCACCTGCTAAACGTGAAATAATTCTTCCGGACGGGGAATTGGAAAGGCGTCGGTTTCAATCTGTGAGTTGAGCGTAGAGCGAAAATCACCACAAAGGCGTACCTTGCCATTGGGTTTCTTAATGACGACCAGAGGAGTAGCCCATTGACTGGAAGTAACAGGGACCACTATACTGGCTTCTATCCATCTGTTTAACTCTTCATTAACTTGGTCTTAAAGTGCAAGTGGAACAGGACGGGCTTTGAAAAAGCGAGGCTTGGCTCCTGATTTCAGCTGTATGTGAGCAGTGTAGTCCGTGGCGGTGCCTAGTGTAGAGTCAAAGACTTCAGGAAATTGCTCCAGTAGATCCGTAACATCAGAGGTAGGTTGCAAGGTAGAGACTACATTGATGTTGTCATGAATTTGGAAGCCGAATAAATTGAAGAGATCCATGCCAAGAATATTAGAAGCTGTGTAGTTGTTGACTACTAGTAAGGTAATGACTTTCTGAATACCCTTATAGCTGGCTGGAAGAGTGATCTGGCCCTGAATATCAATCTTCCTCTTGTTAAACGTAACAAGCTGCATGTCAGCCGGAGAGCACGAAGGTGAGCCTAAGTCATGATACTTAGCCAGGTTGATGATAGAGACAGGTGAGCTAGTATCTAACTGAAATTCAATAGAGCGATCAGAGAAAGAGAGTGGAACTAGTATCTTGCTGGCATTCTTGGTAGGCAGAATGAGATTGATCTGATCTATTTCCATGTCCTGTCGGGGCTGAATATTAGGCTTTCATGTCGAAGAAATCTTGGCAGGGCGGAGCGAACTGTTACAGACTGTCTTGATGTGCCCGATTTTATGACAACGATCACAAGTGGCTTTGAAGAAACGGCAGTCACGGCGGTCGTGATGTTTGAAACATCCTCTGCAGGAAGGCAGGAGGTGAGACGTCTTCTGAGTAGCAGGCTTTCTTGGAGAAGAGTGAGAGGTAATCTGGCGAGAACGCTTGGCAGAAAGCAATTTGCTGGGGCGGTTCGAAGGAGCAGACGACTGGCGGGCAGGCTGCGAGACTTGAGCGACCTCATGTTTATTAGCAATTTCCGCGGCAGTCTTGGTAGTGAGTTCATATACAGTAGTTATACGCTGTACTTCTTCTAAAGAAGGGTTACTCTTCTTAACAGCATCAAAACGAACTTAGTCCTGGGGAGTATGGAGAATGACCATGTCCCGAATGAGAGAATCTGTATAGGGCGTACCACAACCGTCCTTGGAACAGATAAACTGGCAGGGCTTGGCGTGACCACGTAGTTCCGTGATCCACTCGGCATGAGTCTGGTGTGGTTGCTTCCTGCTTTGAAAAAACTTGTAGCGAGCAGCTACGATGTGCGGGTCTCTAGTATAATGCTCATTGATACGAGCTAATAGCTGCGCGAAAGGCACTTCGGAAATTTGCTCCTCAGGGCTTAATTTTTGCAGTAATTCACACGTCGAATTTCCAACTGAACTGAGAAATAGAGCACGTTGTCGCTTTTCGTCCGTGATTGAATGGCAGATGAAGTGTTGCTGAAGGCGGGCGGAATAGGCTGACCATTCTTCGTGAGCCGGGTCAAAAGCAGAAAATGTTGGGACTGCTGTGGGCTGTGCAGAAGCAGAAAGAGCTTGTATAGCTGTAAGCAATGCTGTTTGTTGTTGTTGTTGTTGCATGAATTGCTGTTGTTGCTGTTGTAAAGCTTGTAATATAGCAGCAAATTGCTCTGTCGTAGCCATGGTGTGCAGTGCGAGAGAGAGAATAACTTATGAAGCAGTGTGTACTGAGACTGGCTGCCAACCTGACCTTCACGCGAGCAGCTGGAAGTGAGAGAGAGAGCTTGGCGTGCGCCGAACAGGTGTTGGAAGAGGGCGAGCCGTGAAAAGGAAGCAGACTGTCCGTAGTTCGACGGAGTCGTAGCGAGGTAGAATTGTGCTAGATAAATGCGAACTGTTGGCAGAGTGCTGTTGGTTCCGATGTGCTGGTTATAGTTACTGATGACGTTGTTTACTTCTTCACCGAATTTGTGTGGTAATTGAGGTACGTAGTACTGTGTGTACCTTGTCGCCAATTTTAATGTAATTTGCGAAGTCTGCGTGTTAGTATTCCTCGTCGCCAATTTAAATGTAATTGGCAAGGTCTGCGCGTTAGTTTACCTTGTCGCCAATTTTAATGAATTGGCGAGGTCTGCGCGTTAGTTTACCTCATCACCAATTTTAGTTGTGTTGTATACAAGAACCGGTATACAGGAACACAACTATATTTTATTGCTTCAGATAGTCTTAACAACATATATACATACATTCAAATAAAACTTTCCTCGAAGCAGTATGAAAATTACAACAGTTAACGTTGCTTGAAGACTGAAGTTCCAAAAAAAATGTACACTTTATATGCATATATACATGAATCTATCTTGATGCGAAAGTTCATTGAAAAACTAGAGTTCTTGATAGTTGAAAACTATCTGCTCTATACCGTCATAAGTGTAAACAGTAGCGAAAGCTTGCACTAATAGAATATTAGTTGTTTCTGTAACTTGTCAGGAACTGACATTGAAATGCATAATTAGTAGAATACTAATTGATGTGTTTGAGCCTAGGTGGGACTGAGGGAATACTGTCATCGGGCTCGACGTTGCTGCGGGAAACGGGAGTGGAGGCAGTAACCCAAGGTGAAACCTCAAACACTCAGAATCAGTCCACCTATTCGAGACACCTTTTTAAGAGGGATAGCCTCCGTGTTCGACATTTGGCGTAATCTGGTGCTGGGCACTGGCAAGTCCTCGCCTGTGGTTGGAAGGCAGCGCCTTTATATAGCTGGCTGATGTAACAGGCAAGCGCAGTGCAGACGTCTCGTAGAGTCGAGAACAATCCAGGCTGTTGCGTGCGCGGAGCAGGCGGCGCAGAGCGAGGAGCGCGAAGGACACACGACAAAACGTCTTTTCAAATGATATCTGCAGGCCAGTTTTCATTGCTACCTCTTTTATTAGAGTGTTAACTTGTATTATCGCCGATTCAATATTTTCTGATAACAGTACAAGATCGTCAGCAAATGCTAAGCAGTTGGTAGTGATGTTCTCTTTCTTGTATCCTATCCTTATTTGGTCTTTAATGCCTTTTTCTGCGAGTTCTTTTTCCTACTCATTGATGACTTTATCCAGGATACAATTGAACAGCACTGGGGATAGGCAATCTCCTTGCCTAATGCCTGTCTTGATTTCAAAGGGTTCAGATATCTCTTCCATAAACTTAACCTTTGAGTATGTGTTTGTTAAGGTCTCCTTTATTAGCTGTAATGTCTTGTTATCTGTACCCATTTCTCTAAGGATGTTAAACAATGTGCTCCTATCAACTGAATCATATGCTTTTCGAAAGTCAACAAAAACTGCTACATACTTCTTGCCCCTGGCAACTCTGTCCTTCATTATTGTCTTGAGGTTCCAAATTTGTTCCACACATGATCGTCCCTTCCAAAAGCCTCCCTGGTATTCGCAGATTTTGTGTTCAACTTGTTCTAATCTTGAAAGCAATGCCATAGATAGTATCTTGTATGTCTCTTGAAAGAGAGAGATGCCTCTGTAATTGCTGACATCTGTTCTGTCCCCTTTCTTGTGTAGTGGGTGTATTAAGGCTAATTTCCAATCATCAGGAATCTTACAAGTGTTCCAGATTTCTTGCATTAACTGGTATAGGTTCTTGACCATTTTGGGGCTCACATGTTTCCATAGTTCACTCATTGAGTCTTCACCAGCTGCTTTGTTGTTCTTAAGTTTCTTGATTAGATTTGTGATTTCTGTTTCATCTGGCGGTGTGGAGTCTGGGTTCTGTTGCGTATGTTCTGTGGCAAGCTTCTCCTCTGGAACTGGGCAGTTAAGTAGCTGTTTAAAGTATTCTGCTAACAATTGGCAATTTTCTTCATTGTTTGTTGTGAGGGTGCCATCCTCTTTCTTGAAACACAAGCTCGGTGGTTGGTATTTAGAAAGGCTCCTCTTAAATTTCTTGTAAAAGTCCCTCGTGTTATTCTTTTGGAAGTTTTGTTCTATTGCAGCCAGTTGTTCTTTCTCGAATGTTCTTTTTTCTCCTCTTATGATTTTTGCAGTTGATTTTCTTTGTTCTTTGAGGCTGTTGTAATCTTCCTCTTTCTTTGATGAGTATCACTTCTTCCATCTTTGTAGACTGAGTGATATTGCCTGTTCACATCTTTCATTCCACCATGGATGTTTTCGTGATTTCTTGAGTAATGCTGTTTCTTTGGCTGCTCCTATCATGGTCTGATGCATTTGCTCCCATTCAGTTGTTTCAATGTTTGTCAGTTCTTGGTACTTGTTGCTGTTCTGTTTTAGCTTTTGAGTGTCGATCCTTAGTACTCTGTGCATTTCTTCTTGCTGCTGGGAATAAACTTGATCTTCATGATTGTTAAATAGTGATCTGTTTCTATGTTGGCTCCTTTCTTAACTTTAACATTCATGATTTCTTTTTGACTTCTATGGGAGATTGCTACGTGATCAATTTGATATTCTCCTAATAGTTTGTTTGGTGATGCCCGCGTCGTTTGTTTCCTAGGAAGCTTCTTGAAATGAGTGGACATCAGTTTCAAATTAAAGTTCCTACAGAACTCTATAAGTCTTTGCCCATTTCTGTTGGTTCTTCTATGAGCTGGGAAATCCCCCACTATTCTCTTGTAGACTTTTTCTTGTCCTACCTGTGCGTTGAAATCACCAAGTAGTATTTTCACATGATTATCAGGAATTTTTGATGTCACCAATTCTAATTCTTCCCAAAAGTCATCTACCTTTTGTGGGTTAGTTCGATTGTCATCATTAATTGGCGCATGAGCATTAATGAGGGTGTATATTTTCTTTGCACACTTAATGGTTAGTAGTGAGAGCCTTCCATTTGGAGACTGGAAGTCTATAACCAAATTTAGAATATTTTTATTGATTACAAATGCTGTTCCTAAGTGTGGCATATTCTTCATGATCCTTATACCAATCTTTCCTTTCAGGATTCTATAGTTGCTTGATTCCATCGCGATGTCATCCATGAATCTTGTTTCTTGAAGTGCCATGATCAGAATATTTTGCTGGTGCATTACGTCTGTAAGTTGTTTAAGTTTTCCTGTTTTTAGGAGTGAATTTATGTTCAGCGTGCCAAAAAAGTGTTTCCGTTTAGGTCTTAATTTTGGTGTATTCAGTTTGGATGCGTGTGATGGCAATGGGTTTCCTAGATGGTCTGACTCATCTATGCATGGTGGTTCGGGCTCTCCAGAATCCGATGGCCCAAGTGCACTGCTTGTAGCAGAGGCTGCCATCTGGAGTAGTTTCCGTAAGAAATGTTTCCATCATGCGAGTTAATGGGAGTTGTTGGGGTCAGCTCGAGATACCACTAAAGTTGTAAGCGTTAGGGTTGCTCCTTTCCAGCAGATGTGTCTGGATTATAGCTCAACTGTCGAGGATAGATTATTCTTCATCTTCAACACCGTTGAGGTTATGTATTCTATTTCTGTGAAAGCTGTTGGTCGCCTTCTTCGTCTGTAACCCAGACAGGGGCTCTTACAGGGTGCTATCCTCCGGAGCCAGATGAACCCTGGTTTTTTTACGAGGTGTTAATCCTCCCCCCTCCTCCTTCCTCATCACTTGCGAGATGAGGCCACGGGCTTGGGACCGGCACTGGCAGAGTTATTATTATTATTACGGATAGTGGAAGCCTTTACCTTTCACCCCTCCAAGGGCCTTCGTGGCCTGTACGGAGATGATTTTGCTTTGCTTTTTACAGTGCATTACATCCAATACATGTTTACCAGAGTTGGGAAGTAATTTAGTAAAAGTAATTGATTTATTTTTAAGTTACAATTTGCTTAACATCACACCGACACAAATAGGTCTTATGGTGACGATGGGAGAGGAAATGAAGCGGCCGTGGCCTTAATTAAGATACAGCCGCAGTATTTGCCTGGTGTTAAAAAGGGGAACCATGGAAAACCATCTTCACGGCTACCGACAGTGGAGTTCGAAGTCACTATCTCCTGGATGCAAGCTCATAGCTGTGCGCCCCTAACCGCACGACCAACTCGCCGTAAATTGAATTACTTGTAAATATTATGTCTTTAGTAATTTTTATTCACAATCGTTACTTTTGAGAATATGTAACTTTTACTCGTTACATTTCGGTAATGAAGGCTTATGGCTTTTTTTTAGTGCCGGGAGTGTCCAAGGACATGTTCGGCTCGCCAGGTGCAGGTCTTTCGATTTGATGCCCGTAGGCGACCTGCGCGTCGTGATGAAGATGAAATGATGATTAAGACGACATATACACCCAGTCCCCGTGCCAGCAAAATGAACCAGTGATGGTTAAAATTCCCGACCCTGCCGGGAATTGAACCCGGAACTCCTGTGACCAAAGGCCTTGCAGTAATCAATATGTATCGATCGAGAGCTTGGCAACTTTGAAGCAACACGTCACACCAAGGATACGACGTGCTTGAAATTTAGACGTTAGTGTACTACATGGTGGAGATGGTAGTAGTGATAGGAAGCACAAGTGGGCAACCAATCAAAATGGAGGTCTCACACTTTGAAAAGTGAAGTTACTGTGAAAATGAGACTATCCAGGCCTCGTAAAACTAATAGCGTCGAGTTCGGCAAAGAACAAGTGGTGACCGAGTGAGGAATGCCAGACTTGTCTAGCCAACCCACGCTCCCAAAATGGAGCCAAGATCCATTGTCCTACTAGAATAAATATTTTGAATTAGTTATCCTGAAAATAAGGAAAACACGAAAGTGTCGTGCACATTTTGCTTGGGAGCAATCATTATGAAACTCTAATCTTGCCACTTCATGTGTCTCTGCTAAAGAACATAAAATGGAGTAATGTATTTTTCCTTGCAAACTTCGGTATCATTCCATCCCCATGTGAAAAAATGTCAGCGATTCCGTAAAGACTCGCATTCTCTGAACTCATAACTTTACTGATTACTTTTTGCAAAAGTAATTGTAATTGAATTAATTTTTCTCGCATAATTGTAATTGAGCCCATTTTTGTACTTTTCCCATCATTTACCCTGCGAGCTAATCGAGATATTCAACAGCAAATATCACTGATGTGGAGATATTGTTCAGCTGGCATTGATGGTTGTTGCATAATAATGTCTGGCTCAGAACATGACAGATTTTCCCTTTAAACTGCAAACTTTCACCCCCTCCCTGTTTTATGACAGGGACACAGCAATACAATGGACCCCAGCATTGCAAAACGTATGGGCAGCGAAGGGCACTTAGCCCGTTTCGCATTCATCGAGCAGCACTTGTTATATCAGTTAAAGATAATAATACCTATCTTTTTGGCAATAAAGTAGTGGCAAACAAGTACAAGATAATCCCCAGCTTGGGCCTTCTAATTCATCTCAACAATACAGGCTTGTTTTTTAAATTGTATCTATTATAATTCATGTCTTGCCTTAACTTTAATGATGTTGACTGATGATTGTCTAGCAAATCTATGTAACTTTTTTAGGTTACAATAAATAACTATTAAATAGGTGGAAACCTTTTAGCTCGTGTTTTACATTATATTGCTCTTCAGTATGAAATACTACGAACCTACTACGCTGGCGTAGCAGGGGGAGAGGTGATACTCCCACGTGGCTGATAGGGGGGTCCTAACCGGCTTGCCGGCGGAAATAAAATACCTCTCGCGGACCAAACACACAACCCCCTGTGGATGGAGGACGCAGATGAAGAATACACCCACGGTATCCCCTGCCTGTCGTAAGAGTCGACTGAAAGGGGCAGCCAAGGGGTTGATTGTATTAGAACCATGAAACTACTTGTGATTAGTACCACCATGCGGGGAACACCATGGGTAGCTTTTACCTGCGCGTAGTACCACTATTTTAGGTACCAAATAGGTTTGTGATTAGTAGCAACAGAGTGCTTTGCCGGCTTCTACAGTACCTGTGATTAGTACCACTTTAGGAGGGACATCATGGTTCTGGTTGTGGCTTGCCTATGATTAGTACCCACTATATGAGGAACACCACGGGATAGTGCGGGTCCCTGTGGTTAGTACACGTATGTGATGAACACCACAGGTTTGCATTGCGTATAAATGGCGCCGCAATGTGCGAAACACCATAGGTCTGTATTCCATGTGCGAATTTCATTGCCTGTGAGTAGTACCATACTGTGTGGAATGCCGCGAGTCTACGCCACTTTTGATTAGTACCGCAACATGACAAATACCATGGTTCTACTTTCCTAGTGATAAGTACCATTATGAGGGGCCGATGATTTGGATTTATCACCCCTTTAGACTAAAAGTATCATTGATTCAGTATATGCTATAGACGCAGTCCCTTGGTCAGTAATACTATTGTTTCACGTCAGTTTCTGTGAATGTGAGACATTGCGGGTAGGGTCCACTGATTGTTTTAAATTCATATCCATCCATTCATTCTTCGTCCTCACGTTTTGAATTCTGGTCAGTGGAGGATTATGGACTTGTAATTTGTCGTTCCATTTCGTCTCATTTCGTACCATTAGGGGCCGATGACCTAGATGTTAGGCCCCTTTAAACAACAAGCATCATCATCATCAATATGAAATACAGTAGAATTTTCTTGTCAAACAACTTGCAAATACTGTAATACATTTTAACTAGTTCAAACATTCTGAACATTGAAGACATGGTGAGGGGGATATTTCAGAGAATGTTTGTACACGTTCACATGTCTTCTTGACCTATGGGTTTCCAACTCCTGGCATCCATGTCTGACTGCGGAAATAATTTCGTCTGTGTGTGCTACAGGGATGGGCATAGTTCCATTTACGAAGTCAGGATCAGGCTGCCTGCGGTGTAGGGGTAGCGTGTCTGCCTCTTACCCGGAAGCTGTGGGTTTTATTGCTGTCCAGATCAGGGATTTTTACCTGGATCTGAGCTCAGTCTACATGATTACAATTGAAGATCTGTCTGATGATGATATAGCGACCCTGGTCTAGAAAGCCAAAAATAACGGCCGAGAGGATTTTTTGTGCTGACCACACGACACCTCATAATCTGCAGGCCTTGGGGATAAGCAGCAGCTGCTTAATAGGCCATGGCTCTTCAGGGCTGTTGTGCCGTGGGGTTTTGTTTTGTTTAGGGCATGGGTGTTTGTGTTTGTCTTCATCCAGCACATCGGCACATCACACTACAAACCACTACAGCAACATACATACAAAAGGTTGGTATCCAGATGTCAAACTGGGCGTAATCCACAAGAAGTACTTGGGAAAAGGCAAAAGGAAGAAAAAAAAAAAAAAAGAAGACGATGTAGTAATGGGGGGGGGTGAAGCCTGTTAAACTTTTAAGTGCCAGGCTGAGTGGCTTAGACGGTTGAGGCTCGATCGTGGCTGAGTCTGGTAGTATTTGAAGGTGCTCAAATACATCAGCCTCGTGTCGACATTTACTGGTACATGAAAAGACTCCTGTGAGACTAAATTCCGGCACCTCGGCATCTCCAAAAACCGTAAAAGTAGTTAGTGGGACATAAAGCAAAATAACATTATTAAACTTTTAAATTCTCTGTACGAACCTCTTCCTTCCTGAAACACTGCCATCACCTCTTGTTACTGGAACTAAGATTTCTCCCTCTTTATGTTTTAGGCCCATGTGGTGTCTGCATTTGAACAGTCCTTGTCCAATATGACTCAGCGGTTGCAGCATCTGACCTCGACTGCTGAGAAGAAGGTAATACAACTATACAGTAAATATTACAATTTTCATGTTTGGCACTAACTTCTCACCTATATTTTAGCCAGCACAAATTGCACACAAACTTGCCAACATGTCATCATTTGAGCTGTTGGAGAAGCAAGGTGGAACTTAAAAACAGTATAGTTCTGAAAAATTTGATTTTCATTCATAAATCTGGCATAACTTAGAATACTGAAAAAGTGGACACTATTACTCTCATTTCTTAGAGCACTAAATTTCAAAGTGAAAATTAATCAAAACGTACTTGCATACGTGATTAATACTTAACCTTTTTCCTTTGGTTTCTTAGATATGTTGTAGATAGAGGAACATTTAACTGGAAGCAGGTATATACTGTATTTCCTACAACTCCATGATCGAGATACTAGAGATTCTTCTTGAGCTAGTCCATCTACTGTATTGCTTAACCCAAATGCACCCGTAAGCGGATTGGTATGCACTCTGTCTTACGGGGTAAATATCCATAAATGTACTGGTTCGCAGCCGTAACCCCATTGGAGTGTTGGAAAAGCGGTGGAGAAAGAAAGAAATGGCTGAGGGCTTACTCGATCTAATATGGTTCCTATTTATCTTCTTCTTCTCCTCTTCCTTCCTTCCTTCCTTCTTTCTTCTCCTTTAGGAACAACACTGGAGAGAGAAAAAAATACAGAGTTGCTGAAGGTTTACTCGATCAAATATAGCTTCTTTTTTCTTTTCTCATCCTCTTCTTCTTCTTTCTCTTCTTTTCTTTTTCTTCTTCTGCATTAGGAAAAGCAGCAAAAAAAAAAAAAAAAAGAAAGAAAAATAGCAGTTGCTGAGGGCTTACTTGATCAAATATAGGTCATTCTTTTTCTTTTTTCCGTATTTTCTTCCTCCTCTTCTTTGTCTTTTTTCCTTCTCCTTTAGGAAAAGCAGTGGAGAAAGAAAGAAAGAAAGAAAGAAAGAGAACAGTTGTTATTGCTTACTCAATGAAATATGGATTCTTCTTTTTTCTTTTCTTATCTTCTTTTTTAGGAAAAGCAGTGGAGAAAGACAGATAAAAAAAACAGTTGATGAGGGCTTACTCGATCAAGTATGGATTCTTCTTTTTATACTTTTTCTTCTTATTATTATTACAATATCTTATTTGTTGCAGATGAGGCAATTTCAGACTTGTTCGTGGCATGTCGGAACAGTTGTGCTGAACACATTTTGACTCCGCCAATGCTGCACACTAGGAAGTTGGCGGATTCCTATCACTGTCAGTGAACAGGCAGCTGGGTGCATATGGGTTAATATTTCATCAGCACTTCATTGGTATTAGATGTACTGCTATAGGACGGTGTTCCTGAAGTGTTCTTCACTCGAGCACTCCTTATGGGATGGAGTACCCTTAGTATCATATTAATATTATATATTTCTCAGTGAGAATTTATAGAAATACTAGCGAATGTACCCGTGCTTCGCTACGGTATTCTACATTGTATTCGAATATCGAAGTAAATAGTGTACATGCAGTAAATAAGATTGTTTTAAAATTGCATGTCTCTTAGCGTTATCCGAGAAAGAGCATGGGGAGGTCCCCGTACGTTGTTTCCAATGTAAAGTGTTTGTTACGGATTTGTGATATAACGGCAGGCTTACTTGCCTACTGCCATTCACAATCGAGTTGGGAAGTTTACATTATAATTGCAGGCCCCATTGCCTACTACGCGGAGAGAATCGATTTGGGGAGTTTTCGTTAAAATGGCAGCCCCCTTTTTCTACTTCCAGACAGATTACAGTTGAGGAGTTTCTATTATAATGGTAGGCAATTACCCTACTATCACTCGAAATTGAGTTGTGCAGTTATCATTATAATGCCAGGCCCATTTTCCTACTGCCAGCCAGCTTACTGCCAGTCACACCAAGTTGGCGAGTTTCCATCAAAATAGCAGGCCACTATGCCTAATGCCAGTCACATTTTAGATGGGGACATTTCTTTATAATGGCGGGCACCCTTGCCTACTGCTAAACACAATCGGGTAGGGGAGTTTTAAAAAAACGGCATGCTCACTTGCCTTCTGCAAGTCAAATCGAGAAGGGAACTATTCATTACAATTGTAGGCCTTCATTACTAATGACAGTTACACAGGAGTTGGAGAAGGAACCCTTTCCTACTGCCAGTCAAAGTCGGTGTGGGGAGTACTGATTACAATAGCAGACCCACCCTTTCTCAATCGACATCAGTGAATATATATATAGATCGACATACGAAAGTATATGCGTGTTTACAATATTGAAGACCTTCATTTACAGATTAACTGCTACTAAACGTACGTCATATCGACAAAGGATTATACCATAAGACACGCCGGATTTAGTGGCCTAAATGGCTGGTCCTATGATATCTCATCTATTCTTGGGTCAGATTGAGTTAGAAACATGGAACAGGATAAAGGTTTTGTAAGATTATCTCACATTACATTACTTTTCGGATAATTATGTGACAGCTACATACATAGCATTTGGCTCACATATGGCTACTGGGTGGGCCAATTTTTGTGAAGAGTTTGATGATTCTGTATTTCATATAAGTAATTGAAAGTATGAATTATGCATGTGAAAATTCCAAATTGACTTAACATCGATTAATAGAGAAAAATCAAACGTAAAAGGGATACAGATACGGCAAAAAGTCATAAGACCAAGGTTGTAGATCATTCCAAATTGAACGGAGATTGTGCAATCCGTTATGTGATAGGAATTTCCGAAGGTCTGCACCATCATTAAAATTGCCTGCATATTTCAATATTCTTCGGGGATAAAAAGTGAAAAATTTAATGATCTAGGATGTTTTCCGTTCGTTACAGGCTAAAACGTATAATTTTGTCAAATTTCAATTATCTTCTTTTTCTTCTGGCAGATTATGCCGCATAGTGGATTTTGGGCGAGACGGGTAAAAATTAGGACTTTTAGGAAACTAAACCAAAAATTATGGAGATGGTCATTATTACCCCTTAAACGGAAAGCTGTACGAAAATTTCGCCAAAATAGTCAGTGTAGAGGCACACAGTCGTTACTATTTGATTTATATAGATAAGGAATCTGCTCCATGTAAAACACCTTTTGGGCTATGTCCGCTGGACTTAACCTGCAAAAATGACCATTCATGATATCTCCCTTATTAATCTTCCTGACGAAAAAATGCACATGAAAAAAAAAAAAGGTTTAGAGGTGGAATTCCATCACGTTTGGTCGATTTCCAGTCAGGTTGGTCTTGTTCTGTATATATTGTGGAAGAGTAAAATCACCATTTGTGTTCCCTATAAACCGCCAGTCCATTCCGGAACATGAAATGTTATTTACGTTTAAAACCTACCTTTGGACAAGTGGATGCTAAATATAAATTTTGGTTCGAATGTCTTCAGTTGTTTTCAAGTTGTAAGGAATACGCTTTACACGCACCCGCTCGTGAGTCAAGTCCGATGGGACTTGTACAGAAAAACGGTCCGTTAATGATATCTCCCTTATTAATCCTCGTATCGAAATGATGCACATGAGAAAAAAAGTTTAGAAATTAATTTCTACCAAGGTAGGTAGATTTCCATTAAGTTTGGTTGTGTATATTTTGTGGAAGTGCAAAATCACTGTTTCGGTTTCGTATAAACCCCCAGTCAGTTCAGGGATTTAGAAACAATATTTGCCCTAAAACCTATCAAGGACAGGTGTATTCTAAATATGAGTATTGGTGGAAATACATCCAGTAGTTTGTTGCACTCGTATTCATACGGCGTAATTAAGGAAGAAATAGTACAGTTAAGAAAGTTGAAAGTAATAGAAAATGGATTATAACTGAGGACAGCCGGATTACGACAAATATGTGAATGCCAAGTGAATGTATTGGAAAATCAAATGCCCCTCAATAAATTATGCTAGTGTGAGTTATGGATATAATAAAGCGGTAACAGAGGATAAATTTAGGTCCAGTGATTGTTAGGTAAACAAATAATAAGAAGATGACTAATGGTGTTATTACTTAATCTATTCGAGGGCGGTTATAACATCCAACGATATTCCGCCAATATCCCGCAGATAGGCCGATTGACGCCTCTCTTGCCTTCTACCCAAGGAACAACCACGAATTTAAAAGCATGATGAGGAAAATGGCAATACGTTACTTCCCTGCTGGCATGCAGTCAGAGACATTGCCATGGTAACCTGTAGGTTCGTTGTCGGTCACTCAATGCAGAGCATGATACCAGCGGAAAATTGTAAATTTCTCCATCATGTGAAGAGTAAGGTAAATTATGAACATAACGAAAGTTGTTTATAATGAAGAGACGTTTCACGTACGGTAAACGAAGTTTACAGAAAATCAATAGTATAAGAGAAAATGGAGGAAAACCATTCTGGTTCTCCTATAAATCCCCCGTCTATTCAAAAATTTTAAAATGACATGCATATCACAACCTTCCCCGGGATGAGTATACTCTAAATATGAATTTTGGTTGAGATATATCCAGCCGTTTCGAAGTGATGGTGGAAAAACCATTCTGGTTTTCGTATAAACCCCCGGTCTATTCAGAGATTTTAAAATAATATGCATATCGAAACCTTCCCCGGGATGAGTATACTCTAAATATGAAGTTTGGTTGAGATCTATCCAGCCATTTCGACGTGAGGGTGGAAAACCCATTCAGGTTTTCCTATAAACCCCCCGTCTATTCAAAGATTTTTAAATGATATGCATATCGAAACCTTCCCCAGGATGAGTATACTCTAAATATGAAGTTTGGTTGAGATCTATCCAGCCGTTTCGACATGATGGTGGAACAGACAGACAGACAGACAGACAGACAGACAGACACGAAACGTAAAAACCACCGATTCGGTCTTGAGTTGACCTAAAACGGATAAATATCTGAAAAATTGGCAAAACAAAAGAAATTACAGACAGCGGACCCCCTACAATTTTATTTATATAGATGTGACCTTGCTGCAGTGGGAAGGCTTATGCATCCCAATGAAGCAGGTAGCGGAGTTGTAACTGCGACCTTATCGGATGGGTATCTATCAAGAGACCAGACCAGACTAATGAATGGCTCACAGAAATGGGGATAGCAACCTTTCAGAAGTTGCAGGGGTGACAGTCTGAATAATTGACGGATATGGCCTTGTAATAATATTTAACACGTCTTGGTTATGTTGATATTGGTACACAGCTGAAAGCAACAGGAAACTACAGCTGTAACTAACTCTGAAAGACATGCAGTTTTCTCTGTATGAATGATGTACTGATGATGGCTTTCTCCCGTGTAAAATGTTCCAGGCACAAAAAGGGGCAATCATCAGGAAGATGAATCGTGGCATTCTGTGAGTCGGAACTTGGAATGTCTGAATCGTTGTGGTAGGATTGAGAATCTGAAAAGGGAAATTGATGGACCTAACGTTAGATGTAGATGATATAAGTGAAGTACATTGGCAGGAAAAGCAGGATTTTTGATTAGGTGACTACAGAATTATCAACACAAAAAATCAAACTGGGAAAATGCTGGAGGTGGTTTAATAATAAGGAAATAGCGCAACAGGTAAGCTCCTGTCACCAGCGTAGTGAACGGAGAGATGATAAAGAAACTGAAAGAATATATGAAGAGATAGAGAAGGTTTAATACAATATGTGAAAGGAGATGAGAGTCTAATTATGATGGGAGATTGGAATGCAGTGGTAGGCCAAGGAAGAAAAGGTAATGTAGTAGGAGAATTCGGACTGGAACAAGGAATAAAAGAGGAAGTCGGCTGGTAGAATTCTGCACTGATCATAATTTAGTCCTTGTTAATACTGGGTTCAAACACCACAAACAGTGGCTGTATACATGGGCAAGACTTGGAGATGCTGGAAGGTATAAAATAGACTTCATTGTACAGTGGCAGAGGTTCAGATATCATGTGTTAGATTGAAAGACCTATCCAGTAATAGACGTGAACTCTGACCACGACTCGGTGGTCATGAAATGCCATCTGAAATTGAAGGAGAAAGCATGTGTTTCAAAAACATGGTGCACAAGGATTAAATGGTAGACTGAAGGAAACACAACAGGTAAAGAATGGACAGTTGTGAAGGATGAGATCAGTAGGGGTGCTGAAGAAATGTTAGAAAGAAAGGCAAGATCAACCAAGGATCAGTGGATAACTCAGGAGATACTAGACCTGATTGATGAACAGTGAAAGTACAAAAATGCAAAAAATGAGGTGGACAGGAGAGAATGAAATGGAAAGTACAGGACAGCTGAGAAAGAATGGCTGAGAGATGGTGAAGGTTATGGTTGTAGGAAAGTCAAGGAAACTTGGGAGAAGGGAAAACTAGTTATATGAAAATTAAGAGGACTATAGGGAAAAAAGACAAGGCAGAAATATGGCAAGAACATACTCAACAATTGCATAAAGGGAAAGAAATAGATGAGGAGGGTGGGGAACAAGAAGAGGCTGTTGACGCTTATGAAATGGGAGATGCCAGTTTTGAGGTCAGAATTCGAGAGAGCTTTGAGAGACCTAAATTGGAAGAAGGCACCTAGAATTGATGGCATATCCTCAGAATTACTGACTGCCTCAAGAAACCAGCATGGCGAGTGTGTAAGATGTATGATACAGAAGTGCGATCTGATTTTGGATAGAATTATGTTATACCTATTCCCAAGAAAGCAGGTGAAAACTATAGCACCATTAGTTTAATATCTCATGTATACAAAATTTTACAGAAGAATGGAAAGACGAGTTGAAGCTGAGTTAGGAGAAGATCGGTTTAGCTTCAGAAGAAATGTAGGAACACATGAAGCAATCCTGACTTTACATCTGAACTTAGGGAGAGGATAAAGTGACCAACATGAAAACACACAAGAACCAGGACAGTCTTCACATAGATAGTCTCTCTCCTCATCATTTCCAGTTCTACTACAATTTTTTCTCAGACCATGACAAGCTCAATTTTGCTTCCCAGCTTTATCAGGGTCTTGATGTGACAAGAAAGCCAGATAAGGCAGGAAAAGGGAAGAGATAAAGATAAATAAGAGTATGAACATCTAACAAACACAGAAGTGAAAGCCATGCCAATGAGTCGATATATAAAATGTGGAGATTGTCTTGTTCTTGTGTTTTCATGTTTGTCCTTGTGTCCTCTTCCCACTCATGTTGTTGTTGTTGTTGTTGTTGTTGTTGTTGTTGTTGTGTTTCTCTTCCTGTTCTTGTCTTTCTATGTGACTGATTTACCCCATTAGATTGTGTGTAATGTATGAGTGTGTTTTCACATTTAAACATACGTTTCTCTTTGGTAAGGATTCTGAGTTGCTGGAGCTGCGCCAAACGATCGAGCTCCTCAGGAAACAGAGTGTGGAGGCCGGACTTACCTCTGCTCACTTACAGAACATGTCTCCTTCTCTTGCTCGCAGACACACCATCAACGCTGGAGCGGCACTGACTGGTATGTCGTATGGTTTAGACCATCTCTGTGACCAAAATTGACAATATCGTATTTATGGTAACACTATTTTCAGATGTGACTCTCCGTATGTTGTGTGTACAGTCAGAAGGGAGTAGCACAGAGCATGGAAGCTTTTCCATTACCAAATCTTATAAATAAAATTATAATTTTGTCTGTACTCTTTTCAAATTTTTGGCTCATACTTAATCTTTATCTTGGATTAGGTATTCCAAGTCTGTCTGTATTTTTGTTGTCTTTTACATCCCGGGAAAAAGGCTTAACAAACTTTCTCAGAGCTCAGGAATGAATATCAAAAATTCAGTTCCCAGAAGAAGACCGTCGGGCTGAGTGGCTCAGACAGTTAAGGAGCTGATCTTCTGACCCCAACTTGGCAGGTTCTATCCTGGCTCAGTCCGGTGGTATTTGAAAGTGCTGAAATACGACAGGCTCGTGTCGGTAGATTTACTGGCACATAAGAGAACTCCTGCGGGACTAAATTCTGGTACCTTGGCATCTCCAAAAACCACAAAAGTAGTTAGTGGGTTGTAAAGCCAATAAAATTATTAGTGAATGGGTCTAACTACAAGGTCGAGATTTGAATTAAAATTGCATTAAAGGTTATATTTTCAAAAATAGCCAAACTTAACAATTTTCACATAGAATTTCAAAGTTTAACAAATAACAAGAAGTCAACAAATAACCGACCATCAGGTACAAGACCAGGAAAAGCGAAAATTAACAATCTGGGCTTCAAGCCCCAATTTTTACAATTTACGAGCTCTCAGCTCACAACCACATATTTACCAAAAGGGCAGAAAACCCCTAATAACATGGAGCACTTGCTCCCACCTAGCAATGTCAAGCCTCCTAGAGGCACATTTCCAATACTTAAAAGAGCTGACCCGCTCTCAGTTTTCCAAGCCTATGAAAGGCAATACCAGGCTCAACCCTAAATTGCCATCAAGGCACAACTTGCACAACATGAAACGGGGGTATCTTGTACCCAGCCTACTGGGCCTTAGTAGAAAAATAATAGGTTAAGTTAATGGCCCAAAATGCAAAATGAATGTAGGCGTGAATTTGCACTCCTACCTGAAACTTCTTAAAACCTAAGAGGCACTAGGCCAATGAAACAGGGGCTATTCCCAAACTATGGAGGTGACTTGTATACTGAATAAATTTAACACATTAAGGAAGAGTAGAAAATCAGTTACAAAAACGTAGTCACCTCAAATCAAAGTGAAGGGGAGCTCGAGAGGGTAAAGCACTCTCTATTCCCGATTTACAGTTAAAGATATATGAAGTTTTTACATAAACAAGAAGAAATTTACATTTTTAAGAGATAGGTTACATGGTAAAAGTTTCAGACCTTCCCCACGGGTTAAACTGCTGAGCTTGCAAGAAATAAAGATGTTAAGTGGCCATTACCTTACTGAAAAACTGCTGCCTGAAGAAAGAGGCGCTTCCCGTCTCCTGCTTCACGTTCATACACTAAGATAGATGTTGATGAAGTGGCCGAGAGACAAGAAAATCAGCATTTTTTATACCCTCGGGGAAGATTCGAGACCTTTCATGAATAATTAAGACACACCCACAGGCGTTTATTGGCTACAGTACACAGTTACACACAAAATCAAAGAAGAAAGACACGATTGGTCAAAATTAATTACAGAAATAATTGATTGGCTAACTTCAAAACTGGCGGAAAGAAAAGATTAATATTGCCAACCCACAAATGAAAGAACAAAATTTAGTAATAAGAAAACTTATGAGTACAAAATATCTTCAAGAAAGTTCCCTCACTTCGCACCAGGGTGCATGATCATAGTTTTTTAGTAGAGACATCTATGAGATAATGTCCAAACTTGATAAATAGTAAAAAAAAACCACTTCGAAATCAAGACAGTGACATCTTCAGAGCAAAAGTTTAAGTAGATCCAGTTTTAAGTTCACAGTTTCTCCTGTAAAGGAGTACTTTAAGATGAAAAATTCAAATGTGCGGCGTAGAGGTGTACCAGCCGGTACAGTTATTATTAATATTATAAGAAGACCATAATTTAATCGATTCCAGTGTTAAAATCATTCAAGCTATTTAGGCGTTTTCAATTGTTCATACATATTTACTGTTCTGTCTAAAAAGTGTACATACCAAAATTTATAGAAAGTCAAATTTTCAATCTTTTATATTTGGTACTGTATGAGTTGTAAATGATGTTTTTATTGCCATGTATATCAGTGATGAGCATTGTTGATGTGATCCAATGATGCTGCTGGTGATTTTTGTAAGCTGCGGTCATTGGCCCCCATTGGTGAGAAGAACCTAGCAAGTGGCCATGCGGTTAAGGTCGCACAGCTCTGAGATTGCATTCGGGAGATGGTGGGTTTGAATCCCATTGTCGGCAGCCCTAAAGATGATTTTCTATGGTTTCTCACTTTCACACCTTTATTAATTAGCGACTGTAATTTCTGCTAACTGCATTTACTTGTAACTAGGAAATACTGAAATTTGAAATTTAATTTGAATATTGATATACATTGTTAAATAAAATTAAAAACATATTAAGAGAGGGAAAGTTATAGATTTCAACTAATTCACTACTGCCCGAGAAGTAAATTTAATTTAAGGTACCATATTAACTTGATATTTTCTTTAACTGTACGGTACATTATTCCCATAAGATTTTCACACGTAATCACCCATTCCACTCATATATATACCTTGCTGGAAGTACACGACAAGGAGCTTGCTGATTAGAAGCTTTTAATGTACTTTTGATGCAGCGCCCTCAAGGTCTTTTGGGAGAAAATTCTGCCATCCTGAGCCAGTCACAGTGAATCATCGATAATATGTGGTCCACTTTAATTAACAGGAGAGGACCCAGGACTGACCTTTGCGGGACACCAAGATATTTTTTTCGCCATGTTGATTTTATTATTTACAACAGCAGACTGTAGGCATTTGTGACGTAAGAATACAAAAAGTCCAGCGCTTTCTGGCTAAAATTTAAGGACTGTAATTTGGAAAATAGGTTCCGTGGATTGACAGTATCAAATATGCTACAGGAATCTAGAAGAATAAGTATAGACGCTTGTCTGTTGTCCATTGCAGATCTGTCACTTTCAACTGTGGTTTTTCCTTTTTCCTAAAGCCCAGCTGGTAAGTGTCAAGTAAAATATACATTTTTTTAAAGTACATTAGTATTTTCTGGTGTACCAGGTGCTCCAGCACTTTGGACAGGGGTGGTAGGTAATACGAGGGAATGCTTGTTGCATTCTTTTTTGAGATCGGAATAATACACGCCATAGGAAAAAGTCACTGGATCGGGCCGTATTTGTTTGACACAGATTTCAGATAATTGTTAGCCCCTGCTTTCCTTGCATTGCTGAAAACCTGTGATGTGTTAGTGTGGCTTTAAATCACCAGCAAAAAAAAAAAAAAAAAAAAATACTGAATTTCAGTTTTGCTGCTAATCTAATTGTATTCCTTCTTTCCAGGTGGTAACAATATATCGAGACAGTTATCGGCAGATTCAGTGTCCAGTATCAACTCGCTCTCTTCAGCATGTAGCCTCTCGAGCTCGGCTCACGCTCAAGACGGTGCTTCTTCGGGCAAGAAGAAGAAAAAAGGATGGGTAAGAACCATTGGTCTTTGAAATTTGTGTTTGAATTCTAAACATACGCAAGGCAATCACTGACTTTCAAACCAATGCATTTGAAAAAAATGTTACAAAAAGTAATTATATACCCTGGAGCCAAACAGTAAGTCGGTTAAATCTTTCAATTTGCTCAATCTTGTGATCGATATAAGTAGTGGAAAGCAACAACATGACAAATCAGGTGATGTATAGAAAGATAGGTACAACATAATGACAGGTCAGAGCGGAAAGGAGAGATAAGTACAGTCTCCACATCTTTGAGACTGCAGTCTTCAAGTACATAGTACTCTCTCCTCATCTGTCCCAGTTCTTCTACATGCAGCCATTCTCAGCACTCACTGAAGTGCCATCTTTGACAGAAAGCTGGATAAACACAGGAAAAGGAAAGAGAGTAGATGAATACGGAAAGTAAAAAGACAGGAGCAGAGGTCAAACATAAGAGGAGAAAAGGAGCGCATCAGGGCAGTATAAGTATTTCCGATCTTTCTATATATGGCTTTAATCTTGTAAGAAAAATCCACGGGTTGTACAATTTTATGAGGATTCCAAACTCAGGGTTGTGACTATTCATTTAAAAGTTTCTGTCTTTGGCCAGTATTCAAACCACAGGCACTGGCAAGGAACCATTGATGATGATGGTGATGATGGTGATTTGGCTATCATGCCTCATTCTGTGATACGAAACTCCGTTGTTTTTTTTAACACACCCTGTAGCAGTACTGTTATGTTCTCTGTTTTAGTTGCGAAGCTCATTCAGCAAAGCTTTCTCTCGTTCGAAGAAGAACAAGAATGGATCAGTGTCTGATGTAGAAGACTCTCGTGGTCTCCACTCAGATGTGTCTGCTCCTTCGTCACCTCTGTTGAATGAGCCACATCAGATGAATGGAGGACAAGGCATCAAGAGCAGCCAGTCATCTTCAGCGTAAGTTGATTAATAATATTATAATTGTGAAACTTGTCTTGAAATACTATCTGATGTTATACAGGTTGAGTAAAATGTCAGGTGACAGCACTATCATATGGTGTCTTGGGAGTTCACATTGGCCATGAGTTCAGTGCCACAAACCACGTTGTCTTATTATGAACTGTTTCCTAATTACCACATTATTTTATCTTTGCAGGTACCCAACTGAAAAATGGTGCTAACAACCAAAGAACATGTGGATATCATCCTGATATGTGGAAATCTGAGCTTGCATGAGTTGGCTGCAATAGGGAGCCCATTTCCCACAATGGTGTGGCCAAACTAACCAACATATTCCGAGAGATGACTCCTATCTGGGTGTAGTGCATTAAAGACTGTAGCCACCTTGCTGCAGGCTCCAATTTCCACACACAAGGATGATCTCAGCATGTTCTTGTGTCGTCAACACCATTGAATCTAGCAAAGAAGTCAGCGAAGGATAACATGATGGCAAGCATAATTGGTGGTTATACAAATTTTAGTGAAAAATGGAAGGGTATGTATAGGTACTTCAAGGCAGAAACAGGTTCGAAGAAGGACATTCCAGGAATCATTAATGAACAAGGGGAGTGTGTATGCGAGGATCTTCAAAAGTATTTACTCAGCAGTATGTAAAGATTGTTGGTTACAAGGATAATGTCCAGATAGGGGATGTGAGCAATACTAAAGAAGTATTAAAATTTACCTATGATAACAATGACATTTACAGTAAGATACAAAAGTTGAAAACTAGAAAAGCAGGTGGAATTGATAAGATTTCTGGGGATATACTAAAAGCAATGGGTTGGGATATATTACCATATCTGAAATACTTATTTGATTATTGTTTGGCTGAAGGAGCTATGCCAAATGAATGGAGAGTTGCTATAGTAGCCCCTGTGTATAAAGGAAAGGGTGATAGACATAAAGCTGAAAATTACAGGCCAGTCAGTTTGACATGCATTGCATGTAAGCTTTGGGAAAGCGTTCTTTCTTATTATATTAGACATGTTTGCAAAATTAATAACTGGTTTGACAGAAGGCAGTTTGGTTTTAGGAAAGGTTATTCCACCGAAGCTCAGCTTGTAGGATTTCAGCAAGATAAAGCAGATATCCTGGATTCAGGAGGCCAAATGGACTGTGTTGCAATTGACCTATCTAAGGCATTTGATAGGGTAGATCATGGAAGACTACTGGCAAAAATGAGTGCTATTGGGCTAGAAAAAAGTGACTGAATGGGTGGCTATATTTCTAGAAAATAGAACTCGGAGAATTAGAGTAGGCGAAGCTTTATCTGACCCTGTAATAATTAAGAGGGGAATTCCTCAAGGCAGTATTATTGGACCTTTGTTTTCTTATATATATCAATGATATGTGTAAAGAAGTGGAACCAGAGATAAGGCTGTTTGCAGATGATGTTATTTTGTACAGAGTAATAAATAAGTTACAAGATTGTGAGCGGCTGTAGGGTGACCTCGATAGTGTTGTGAGATGGACGGTGGGCAATGGTATGATGATAAACGGGGTTAAAAGTCAGGTTGTGGGTTTCACAAATAGGAAAAGTCCTCTCAGTTTTAATTACTGTGTTGATGGGGCGAAAGTTCCTTTTGGGGATCATTGCAAGTACGTAGGTGTTAATATAAGAAAAGACCTTCATTGGAGTAATCACATAAATATGATTGTTAATAAAGGGTACAGATCTCTGCACACAGTTATGAGGGTATTTAGGGGTTGTAGTAAGGATGGATGTAAAGGAGAGGGCATATAAGTCTCTGGTAAGACCCCCAACTAGAGTATGGTTCCAGTGTATGGGACCCTCACCAGGATTTCTTGATTCACGAACTGGAAAAAATCCAAAGAAAAGCAGCTCGATTTGTTCTGGGTGATTTCCGACAAAAGAGTAGCGTTACAAAAATGTTGCAAAGTTTGGGCTGGGAAGACGTAAGAGAAGGAGACGAGCTGCTCGATTAAGTGGTATGTTACACGTTATAATTCTCATGTTAGGTCCGTATTGAAATGTACGTAAATACAAAGTATGTTACAAGTGTTATTTTTTTATATCCACGTATTCAATACAAAGAGATCTTTTTAGAAATTAAATATTATTACAAAATGTTAAGGGACATGTTTCGCCTATATTAAGGGCATCATCAGCCTCAAACTCAAACCTGTATGGTGAAAAATCAGGATCCTGATTGCTCTTACAAGTCATAAAAAGATGATATCATTGTAGGTGTCTGTCCAAACATACAAATTGTTAGAATGTCCTTGGCTAAAATTGCAGTATCAAGCTGCATGTCAAAAGTTCACACAATTATACTTTCTGGAGCATTGAAAAACTTGTTGGGGTAGAGTAATAAATAGCTCAGTCTTTATAATGAAACAGAAATGTGCCGCCTTGAATACTCCTGTTAGAGGATCAGAAAAAGCAAAGCTGATAAACTGTCACAGATGCCAATTTCGTATGTTGTGAAAAGACAACAGCCTTCTTAAGTGGCTGTTCAGCTGCCTATAGTCTATTTAACTGGCTGAAGGAGTGAAAGTCGAATGCGTTATGATAAGTAATTGTGGGAGTAAGGAAAAAGCATTCGGTTGTATATAGATGTATTTATCTTGTTTGAAGGAGCGAAAGTCGAAGGTTTCTCAACGCTGATAGAGTCTGTAACAAGAGGAGAGTGAATGCTTAGGAAGGTATTTTTGAAGAGAATATGGGTTTAAAAAATAAAACATGGAAAATGTATAAAACACTTACCCTTTCGTCTGTACAGATGTAAATTAGTTATGGAAAGGTTAGTTGAAGAAAAACAACGTTATGTGTAGGTTCATTTATTTCTTTGACAGTTATGCAGTTGCTATGGTAGTGTTGAATGCCTGACACTTGTGCTTCTAGTATTGTATCGATGTGAGATTGGCGGAGGCAGGTGTGGTGGAGGGGAGGAGGTAGGTGGAGCATTAAGTTTATGTGTTGTTGGTTGCGAGAGATTTGCATGGTCGGACAGGGAGGGAGTCATGTTGGGTTGCGGGAGATTTTTGGGGGCGGACATGAAGGGAGTCAAGTTAGTTAAAGTAGTGGAGGTTCTAGAAGATGTTAACTTAAGATTTTTAAGAATGTAGTTATGTTTTGAATTTAGAGTTTGCAATAATTTGGGTAAACTTTCATATAATGGATTTTTGACTTCAGTTAAATCATTGAGGTTTAGATTTTTGTTGTAGTATTGGTCCAAAAATATATAGATGGTTTCACGTTCATTCATCAACTTTCCTTTGTCTACTCTTTTAATAATTGTGAGGTCTCTTTCTATCGTCGTGAAGTGATGTCCTGTTTCTTTCATATGGGAGCTCATAGCTGAAAATTTATTGTGCTTAATGGCATTATAGTGTTCTAAGTACCTAGTTTGAAAACTCCGGCCTGTTTGACCAATATAAGAGACGTTGCATTGTGTGCAAGTGAACCTGTATATGCCTGAGCTCGTGTTCTGATTAAAAAATTTGGTTAGTGTTTGTTGTCCTAAAAGCTATACTGGTATTTTTGTTTTTTATTATTTTCAAGATCTGGTGAAAGTTTGGATTGTTGTAGGTGAAGGTAACGAATTTGGATATTTTGGGTTTGTCAGGGATGAGGTTTGTTGTTAATTTGAATTTAACCTTATTTATTAAACGGTTAATCATTTCAGGTTTATATCCATTGCTAAATCCTTTATATAATTTAGTTCTGTTTGAAGGTTCATGGGTGTTAGAGGGATGTCTAAAGCTCTGTAACTTAAACTGCAATAAATTTGCTCATTCAGAAGAAATATTTCAGATTCCCTATGGGAATCAACATCTATATCATCTGATGGCCAAGCAGGCATCGGTTTTTGATATTGAGACGAAGTCTCTCATGGTGCGTTGGCACTGCCGGTGGCTACAGTTAGCCTACACAGTGGCCTCCACGGTGTGCACTGGCCAGCGTCTTGGTGGGTGTGCTGGGTGCCAACTGATGAGCCCGGCTTGGCGCGTGGGGGCGAAGCGCTGGCAGCCGGAAATGAGTCGGCTGGAAAATTTATAGTGTCCAATAACGGACCATTAATATTGGTATTATAAATTTGCTCATTCGGAACAAATATTTCGGATTCCCTATGGGAATCAACATCTATATCATCTGATGGCCAAGCAGGCGTCGGTTTTTGATAATGAGACGAAGTCTCTCATGGTGCGTTGGCACTGCCGGTGGCTACAGTTAGCCTACACAGTGGCCTCCACGGTGTGCACTGGCCAGCGTCTTGGTGGGTGTGCTGGGTGCCAACTGATGAGCCCGGCCTGGCGCGCGGGGGCGAAGCGCTGGCAGCCGGGAATGAGTCGGCTGGTAAATTTATAGTGTCTAATAATGGACCATTAATATTGGTATTATAAATTTGCTCATTCGGCAACAAATATTTCGGATTCCCTATGGGAATCAACATCTATATCATAGTCAGCTAGTAGGCGAAGGGCAGTGCATAGTGGCGCTTCTGATGCGACAGCAAGTCACTGTCTCGGTCTCGCTTTAGAATGTTTTGGAACAATTGACACTCGGTGTTCTGGAACAGCGGAACATAACCTTGGACCGGTACAGTGTGCCAAACAGGGACATTGTGCCCAACCTTAATGTGGACTTCCAACACACCAGCCTCTCCTATGACAATGCTTTCATCTGACTTTTGGCTCTTCCTGTATTTATTTTGTCTGGCAAAATTAAGTTCACTAGGCCCTCTCTTTCATTTAAACAGAAAATACAAGATTTACATACAAAATTTACAAGTACAAAATGTACAGAAATGTAAATGAAACTTTTTACAAGAACTAAATAATAGAGCATTAATAATAATAATAATAATAATAATAATAATAATAATAATAATAATAATAATAATAATAATAATAATAATAATAATAATAATAATAATAATAATAATAATAACAACAACAATAATAATACCCATGTGGGGATTTACCGGTTACCTCCATCGGGCGCATCCCATTGGAATTGGGGAAGCTCGCTGGCTCTGCCACCAGCAGAGTCAGAGGGTAGTAGGGAAATAAAATACCACTGTGAAAAAAAACAAACTGGTCCCTTGCCAGGGATACGGCGAAGACTGGTAAATGACCAGAAGCCAGAAAACGCCTTGAGGCAACCTCTAGGGCTAACAACCCTAGTTGTAAAAGGATGGGTACCCGTCCAAAGCAAAGTCAAGTCAAAATGCATGATGGCACAACATTTCACATAACTTTATTTTTCCTCCCTTTTCTTTCATTCCAGATTTCTAACTCCAATTGTGCCATAATCTGCTCCATCCATCTCTGGTTTGCTGGAACTCTCCCTACTTTCAAGTTTATAGTTACTTTTAAACGAGTCCACATTGGTGTCCTATGTTGTATAAGATTAATTTTACTGCTAGCGTGTAAATACGGACTAGTTCAACTTGTATTTCCTTCTGGTATTGTGTTGGCTCTCCTACAGAATTCCTAACTACTGAAGTTCACGTCATTTCAGCCTTAGTTTCGTCGCCATGCGCCTTTTAACTGACTCAGTTTGACTCGTACTATTCAATAAACTCTATTTCAACTTTTGTTTTGCTCAATTTAAGAACTCCATAGTCAATAATTAATCCACGCTTCATGCATTGACATATATTTTAAGATCCACTATATCTATATCTTTTTACTTTAACAACCTCATGTTTGTTTTAACTTTATAGACTACCATCGTTCAAAGTATTCCTCTACAAATACTTGCTGTTAATCTGTACATATTGTTACAATTTCAAGTCTAATGTTATCATTTTACTTTTTATTATGGCATTGTCACTCTTTTAACAATTTTTATCATTCAGCTCAGGGCCCTGACCTAATCTTTGTAAATTAAGGCTGATGATGTTCGCTATGTCGAACGAAACATGTTCCTTTATTTAAGACACCTCATGATTATTTTATAATTCAATGAGTAATATATTGTATTGAGTAGGTGGTTGTTATTAAAAGGATTTTATAATTTTAATATATTGTCCTCAATACGGTTCTATTATGAGATTAATTACATGTAATTGCTCTAAACCGCAAAGCGCCATTGAGACCAAGGAACCCTTACTCAGGTACCCAGATTCCAGACCACCCGACAGAGATGAAATCAAGCGCCACATTGCCCGTCTCAAAAATAACAAAGTGCCTGGGGAAGACTCAGTAGTAGCAGAACTATGGAAATACGCCCCAGAGGAATCACTTGATATCTTGCAAAAGCAAATAGAAGAAATTTGGAACAAGGAGATCCTACCCGAAGATTGGAAAATAGCTGTGATCCATCCATTACACAAAAAAAGACAGCATGAAGAACATCAACAACTACAGAGGAATATCTTTGCTACCCGTGACTTACAAAATTCTATCACTTGCCATCGTGGAGCGTTTGGAAGCACAAGTCGAACATCAAATAGGTGAATACCAAGGAGGGTTCAGAAAAGATCGCTCAACAGCTGAAGAGATCCAAAATCTCAAAACGATCATCAGATATTGTACACTAAGGTCCAAGCAGTATGTGTCTGTCTTTGTGGACTTAAGAAAGCGTACGACTCCATTGACCAGGAAGTCCTGCTAAACATCTTAAATGAATTTGGAGTTGATTTGAAACTGTTGGCATTAATTAGAGCCACCCTGACCGATACAAAATCCAAGGTGAAGTTCCACGGATGTCTCTCGCATTCCTTTGATATCAAAACAGGAGTCCGACAAGGTGATGGGCTATCCCCGATACTCTTCAACTGTGTTGAAAATATCATTAGAACCTGGCGGGTAAGATTACAGGAAACCAACTACAGTCCATTGAGAATAGGAACCAAATCCAAGGGGATCACAACAGACTGCTTAGCATTTGCCGATGATATTGCTGTTCTCTCAAACGACATAGAAACCGCTAGAGCTCAAGTTGAAATTTTAAAAGAAATTGCCGAACAAACTGGTTTGCAGATATCGTTTGAGAAAACAGAAGTAATGACTGACATCAAAGAGGCTCCACCAAAACTCCATACAAAATTACGGGGACATCACCCAAGTAGACAAATTCAAATACCTGGGTGAGATCATCATGAGAAATGGACTGGACAAAGAAGCACTTCAGGAGCGAGTACGCAAACAGGAATTAGTCTACCAAATATCCCGCACAATCTACAACAAAAAATGCCTTTCCCAAAACACCAAGATACGTCACTATGAAAGAATTCTGAAGCCAGTAGTTCTATATGCAGCCGAAACCCTGTCTCTAAATGCCAACAAATACTGCTTGAAGAACTCGAGAAAAGAGAACGCAAAATTGTGAGAGGAATCTTGGGATCAAAGTACAGAAATGGAATCCATCAAAAGAGATCCAACAAGGAAGTCTACAGCAAAATAGAGAAAATTACCGACACAATCAGAAAAAGGCGCGCACGATTTTACGGTCATCTGAAAAGAATGGACGGAAGAAAGTTAACTAAAGGAACCTTTCACTTTTTGATTCAAACCCCAAAACCACAATTCCCTGGTTTAGAAATACCAAAGAAAACCTGCAAATGCTACATATCTCAGCTGAAGATGCCCTTAACAGAGATCTCTTCCGCAAGAAAATATTGACGAACGAGCTAAACCGAGACGAGCAACCGAAGAGAAGACACGGTGCCCCTTGGACAGAGGAGCGTAAGCAGGCCCACTCACAAAGAATAAGGGAAATTTGGGCTCTAAAGAAGGCCAAGTTCAGTGTCAAATGCAACAAGACTTAATGTGGTCCTTGATGGCCCCAGCGAATTATATTATAATAATAATAATAATAATAATAATAATAATATAATAATAATAATGTCATCAAAGAATCGAGAAAAAGAATTGAAAAGTCGCAACATCTGGAAACCTGTCATGTTATGAAGAAAACAGAATAATATCAACATTACTTGCTTAGCCTTTGCTGATGATTTGGCAGTCCTCTCTGGAGATGAGCAGATGGCAATTCACCAGATTAAAGTCCTCAAACAATGTGCTGGGATAGTTGGTTTACAAGTCTTCTTCACAAAAGCTGCATTCATGGCTACAAAACACATTGAACCACAAACGTTGGTAACGAAACACGGCACAATAAACATGGTTAATCAATTCAAATATTTAGGTGAAATCATTGAACCTACAGCTACAGAAAGAATAGCACAAAAAACACGTGAACTCAAAATGCGGAAAACATATGGGAAAACCGCAAACATCTACAACAAAAAATGCATGAGCATTAACACAAAAATTGGACATTACACGACGGTCATCAAACCTGAAATATTCTATGCCAGTGAGATCTTAAACCTCAATTATAAAGGGGATCTCAAAAATATCAAGAAAGGAAATTAATTCAAAAGTCCGTGGCCCAAAACTTACAGATGAAGGATATCGTCTACAATCGCACAAGATCACAGAAAAATACTCTATAACGTTGAAGCTGATTTCTGTAAACCATGATTGAAATTTTATGGACACATTATGAGGCTAGATGACAACCGCCTAACAAAGAAAATATTGATGTACTCACAGCCGTTAAAGACAACGGTTTGGATCAAACTAGTCCAAACTGATCTCAATTACGCCAGCATCACGCCTACAGATATCGAAGACCGTAAAACTTTCAGACATAAGATCTACACTTGGAAAGTTGCTTCAGAAGATAAGCTCAGCAGATTTAGGAGAAAAACGACTGATGAACGTCGAGCTAAACATAGCAAGATGTTGAAAGAATTCTGGAAGAAACAAAATAACAAATCATAATTTGCTTTTTGTGATACTTTATGTGTCGAAACAAACTAAATAAATAAATAAATAAATAATACAAAATGCCAGAATGCAAAATGAGGCTTATCGTGGTCCCTAGCTGGCCGATTAGCGAAGAATGAATGAAATACAAAATCTGGATGGTACAGTCTGTTATGTTAACATGACTCTCTCCCCATCCCCACCCAGTGGGCCTTGGGTTGCAAAGCAAGCACTGCACTCTGAAGACCTTCAGTTTACAAGGTGAAGTGTGGTGAGTACAATAAATACCCTCGGCCATTATTCTTGACTTTGTAGGCCAGGGCCTCTTTCTCACCATAGGCTGAGTGGATCTCGAAGCAGCCCTCAGTTCCAGGTAAAAATCCCTTACCTGGCTGGAAATTGAATCTGGGACCTCCCAGTAGACCGTGGGGCTTGCTTAATGTGACTATAGTATTTTTTTTTAATATTTACTTTTAAGAGTGACCCTTAATGGTAAACATTTGGATGGGAGAAGGCTAATCTACAACTAAAGTAATGAGCCAGAACTTCAGTTCTTACTTAATAGATATTGGTGACAACATTCCTTGAAACTAACTTGTGAACGAAACAGACTTTCAACGTATTAGGTTGTGTTACGTACATGTAGTACGTGTTGAAGAGATGTTAAGTACAGAACAAAAATGGCCAGCCGGACACCAGTGGGATCTGAACCCGCAACCTCCCGATTTTGCGTCTGTTGCTAACTTGTGAAGTTCCTCTGATAGGCAAGTTGTATGTTCCAGAGTTGTCCTGAAGAAATAACAAATGAGTTATGGGGCAATCAAAATGTGACTGTATTTGTCTTGGTATTTTTTATTCACTTCTTAGATGAAAAGTGCTATTGAGTTACAGAATAGTGTCTTTATGTTATGTGAAACCCATTTATTCCAATGGAAAGTGTTTTAAACAACTCAAAAACTTTTTTGTAGTCGCTTTTGCACATCTTTAAGTTTTTTGTGAGGAATCGTGGAAACACTTTTAGGTTCTTACCCTTAACACTCTTGGTTTTCACTGTGTACATTTTTTTTTTTTTTTTTATATGCCCCAGAGGAAAAGATCCCAGTAGTGTGGGATATTCAGTTTGTCCTCATCACTCAATCCACTGTTGGGTAAAATGTTTGTTCAGCACAGATCAGTAGACTAACAAAGTAAGTGATGCTCCATTTTGTTGATACCATATTTTGCAAAGGCTTGCAGCTGGAAGAAATGTGTTGTTCAGTATGGTCACATTTCTCACTGGTAAACCTACAACCTGTTTTCCAATCATTGACCGGGTCAGGGATGGAATGAATGAAGCAGATATAGGATGGGGACGCCACTCCCAAAGTTATTTATTAATGACTGATAGATGTTATGAAATGAGAATGGAGAGTGTTGCTGGAATGAAAGATGACAGGGAAAACTGGAGTACCCAACCTGTCCCCCCTCTGCTTTGTCCAGCACAAATCTCACATGGAGTGACCGAAATTTGAACCACGGTATCCAGCGGTGAGAGGCCGACGTGCTGGCGTCTGAGCCACGGAGGCTCTAGACCCAGAAGACATCTAGCATAATTGTCAGATTGGTGTGTACTGTACTAAAGTATCACTGATGAATTTCTTCATTGTTGATAGACGTGACCTTTTTTTGTTGCAAACTCTGTTGAACATTGTGTCACATTTTATACCATAGTGGAAGTCTTCTCAAACAAGTGGAAGGTCTCGCTCCTGTACGAACGTACTCTTCATTGCTCAGACATCTCTTGCCTGACCATTGTTTTCTTGGCGCAGAGTAATTTGTTCCCTGTTCATTGTGACAATCCTCCAGGAGCTATACCGTAGTTTCCCTTTGATATTTCAAGTTAAAAACTAATTAATGGTCTCGCACTTCTAAGTTCCTTCATTAAAAGAAATATCGTATCTATCTATGTACTGTAATGGATGCACTTTCTTCCCCATTTTTCATAACAATATCTAGAGTTAGTCTTCTATGTGTGAAAAAATCTGTGATGAAAAAATTAGACCTATTAAAACACTCGCCATCTCAATCGTGAAATAATCAATAGCATCAATACAAATATAGAAAACCGTTAGCGACTACAAGAATATATTTATGGTCTTGCTACAAATGAGTTTACAGTCAACAGGTCGATGTTGAACTTGTGATGAAACATACACTGTACTGTAACTTAAGGTTGGAAATAAAGTACAGCAATAATTTTATTGGTAAAACATTTTATTGTTGCTATTATGGTCAAACTTACTGTGTAATTTCAATATTTCTGTTAATTGCAAAAAACATTGTTCATCAACACAACCGACTATTTTCAGTGTTCCAACAACACTGAGTTGTTGTTAGTAGCTGTTAAGCATATTTTGGGCAGGTTGGAAAGAACCCGTTGCAATAAGAGTTTTCACACATTGTTGTTCAAAAGTGTGAATTTTACTCTCATTTATAATAATTGCAGTAAATACTGGTACCATCTCTGCGCGCACGCGACAAATATACATGCAATGAAAATAATTGCTATCCTTCGTGGGAAGTGCATCGTGTGGTCAGCACAAATGATTTTATGACTTTTTAAAATTAGTTTTATTGTATTTGATTTGCATAACATTTTAAATATTACTTAGACAATCTTTGTTGAAAATGAAATGTATCCATTAGGTGGGGAAGATTTTTTCCCCCCCTAGTTCTAAGGGGGAAAATTAGGGTACATCCATTATGCAAATAAATAGAGTACCTTGACATGGGTTATTGGTTGCTTAAAACTAAAATGGTTGCTCGGAGAGGTAGTGTGTTTTATTATCAACTAAATATATTACAGCTGCTACGTACAGTTAGTACTCAAGTGCACTCGCATTCGAGTTTGCCACTTCATGCAGTTTGTACTTAAAAGGCCTCTCACAGTGCAGCAGTTCACTCTGCAACTCGACTCACATGCCGCACTTTGTGTCAGTCCTCACCGATTCACTGACTGACTTGCTTCAGACTGCCTCTTCATGGACTCCAGGTTTGTTCTTTTTATAGGCCAGTGGAAAATTCTGCATGATGAATCTTGCAGTTTCCCCTCTGCAGATCATACCAGTCACTTCTCAATTGTTAGCCAGCTTCCAGCATATTCTAAAGAGCCCAGCCAATTTCCTTCATTGTCTCAACAATTCACTCGGGCTGCTGTTTTGCTCGCCTCTGACCCCTGCCTACATTTTACCGTATTTATTTATCTAAATATCTATTTGCTTATCTGTCTTCTTATCCTACCACCTGTCGATCTACGTACTCTCTAATGAAATTTTCCTAACTGGTCCTAATTTAAGTCAGGCCTCCATATTACGTCTTCATAGATCTAACATCAACACTACGTAGAATAAGCTTCTACTTGCGTACGCCTAATCTGCTGTTGCACATTATCACTATTATTATTACTGACAATTTAATTATCCTAATACGTTAATTGCTGACCATTCATAGGATGTAGTCGGATGCTGTGTTCTAGTTAGTTCCATTTTAGCAATTGGCAATGCATACCACAAACAGCCGTAATCCCTCTGACCATAGCAATACTTTCCCTTGTCACACTTCCTCTTCCCCACCCATCCCTTCAACCTGTCTACCTGCTAGTACATTCACCTGAACCCCACCCCTTGAAGCTACAACACACATTCTCCAATCAGCCCTAAATAGACATAAAAGCGCACTTCACTTATATCACCTTAATGCCCGGAGTTTAGTTTCTCAAACTCGTATAGATGAACTAAAAGCGATTTTCATACCACTGTCCTTTGATATAATCTTATGCAGTGAAAGTCAAACATCAGACTAAGAATCTGGAATTACCTGACTACTGCCTTCTGAGGAATGACAGACTTGGCAAAGGGGGAGGTGGGGTCTGTGCTTTTGTCTCTTCGCGCTTGAAACCTTAAATTATCTGTCAGTCGCCTCAACAGTATGAGCAAAAACCTGAGTTCATGTTCATAGAGGTACAGGTCTCTACTGGGAAATGCTTAGTAGGTGCTGTATACAACCCATCTAAAGCTCGCCGTCTGAATGACTTGGAGTCTGATCTTAACAGACTGTTACCTATGTACGAACATGATGTAATGATGGGAGACTTCAATACAAACCTTCTAAATCCAGATTCTTCCGAAACTACCCATCTATTGAATATGTTTCAGGCATGCGGTATGGCGATCCTCTCACTTTCTCCCATTCACCACACTAAAACTTCACACACACTACTGGACCTAATAGTAACGAACAACCCTGACAACGTATTATATCACGGCCAGACATCTGCTCCCGAACGGTCAGTCCACGACATTATCTTTATGACTTATGCATTGCAATGCCCCAAACATAAACCTAAGTATGTGACTTACAGAGACTATAGCCGCATTGACAATGAGAAATTATTGGAAGGCGCTTTTTTGATGCCATGGCCGGATATAACTCATAAAACTAACATTGATGACTTTCAATAAAATGATACATATTTTTGACAAACACGCCCCTCTACAAACAGCACGTGTCTGTAAAAGACTCTCCCCATGGCTAAATAATGATATTAGAGCAATGATGGCTAAGCAGGATGCAGCTCATAGGAAATATAAACATACCCGACAGAGGAAAACTTTATCTATTACAAACTACTATGTAATAAAATGACTCAGGCAGTAAGAAACACTGCCTTATAAACCTGACGTAAGACCCGCTACCTTATGGAAGTCAATCCGACAATTTGGACTAAATAAACTGGACAAGGTAGACGATTGGAGATTTCTCTTGATGAATCGAATAATCACTTTGTATCCTCCCATGTACAATTAAACAAAGAAGCAAAAAAAAAATCTTTTGAGTGCAAATTACAACACACCACCCGTAGACAGAGACAAATTTTGATGAATATTGAATTTTCACGACCGCATTGTAATCGAAACAGACTTCATACCTGCCAACTTTCCCGATTTAGGTGGGAGACTCCCGATTTTCGAGAGTTTTTCCCGCCTCCCGATTATTCTATTATTTTTCCCGATTTTAGCTTTTTTTGGTGAACATAAAACATTTGTTTTCACATCCCGCCATTTCAGTTTTTTACGCCTGTGGCCGGAAGTCCTTCGCTCATTGGCCGCTTTCAAATGAAATATAGACGTTTATTAATGCGAGAAATGTGCGCGAATGTGCGATCTTTATTGAAACCTGTATATCGATTGTCAATCTCTTGTTCTCGCGTACTCTGTTCGTGTTCGTTCGCATCAGTCTAGTCGATTCCATTCTCTTTGGTCAATTCCAGAGACTAGTCGCTAGATATTGAGTCTTTTGGTCTTACTTAGTAACTTAGTGACAGAATTTCAATGATAACGACTACTGACTTTTCTAGAGATTTTAGGAGCCATTTGGAGACAATTTTGACTAATTTTAATTTATCTCAATATAAATAAAATAAGAGTTTTGTCTGTACATTGCTCAGAATTTAAAAAGAAAGATATTTCCGTACCGGTCGTGACCATAGTAACAAGGGGAAATGCACGTTTTAATTTTCCATAATTTCTGTCTCTATGTTTATATGTACGTACGTACACACGCTCATCACGAGAAAACGGCTGCAGAGAATTTAATAAAACTCGGTATATAACGTCTGGGAATAAATTTTTTAAAGATAAAAATTTCTTTGTTCCGTATTGAAAGTATTAAGGTTAAAATTGAATAATTGAAAAAGAGGTTCAACCTGTTCAATACATAAGAGAAAGAAATGTAGTGATTACATTCTCATTTAATAGTAATTAGAATTGGGACCGGTTTCGACCATAGTCCAGGTCATCGTCAGCCGATCAAAACATAAAAAACATGAAAAACAATGCATATGAAAAAGAAAAAGATTAAGTGAACTCTGGATCGGTATAAGAGGCAATATAAAATGATGATGGGGGTAGAAACTGTGAGTCACTTACAAGAAAACAGTGCGTAATTTTAGGAATGGTGGTATGGCACACGCAATGATAGGTAAAGTCTCACAATGTTTATGAACAGCGGAGAACGGTCAAATGGGTCAGTTTTTACACACCGATCAGGCACAAAGTCACAACACTCTCAAACAATATATGAAGATCTATCAATATGTTGAAGTCGAAGACGAATAGATTTATAGAAGCAAACTGCCAGTTCCCGGTGATCAGCGCGGCAATCTCAAGGTCATGCGCTGTAGTCTCGACTTGAGATTGCCGCGCTGATCACCGGGAACTGGCAGTTTGCTTCTATAAATCTATTCGTCTTCGACTTCAACATATTGATAGATCTTCATATATTGTTTGAGAGTGTTGTGACTTTGTGCCTGATCGGTGTGTAAAAACTGACCCATTTGACCGTTCTCCGCTGTTCATAAACATTGTGAGACTTTACCTATCATTGTGTGTGCCGTACCACCATTCCTAAAATTACGCACTGTTTTCTTGTAAGTGACTCACAGTTTCTACCCCCATCATCATTTTATATTGCCTCTTATACCGATCCAGAGTTCACTTAATCTTTTTCTTTTTCATATGCATTGTTTTTCATGTTTTTTATGTTTTGATCGGCTGACGATGACCTGGACTATGGTCGAAACCGGTCCCAATTCTAATTACTATTAAATAAGAATGTAATCACTACATTTCTTTCTCTTATGTATTGAATAGGTTGAACCTCTTTTTCAATTATTCAATTTTAACGTCTGGGAATAAGCCGCTACAATCTAGGCCATACATAATTTTATTCACGCTGAGTGAAATGGTAGTTTAGGGGAAGGCCTAAAATGTATTTCTCAAATATGTATGTTGTTATTGGCCATATCGATAAATACTGCATAATTAAAGTTATGTATTATTCAATTTCCTATCAATTATATCTTATACATTTTTACTGTACTGGCTATAGAGAGATATTCATGAATTTGGATATTTTTTGCTAAGTCCATATCAGCACCGAGGTACGAGAAAATGTGTGAACAGAATTCTATGTAAAGTCGGGGAATATGGAACTACAGTCTACACTACAAATAATTTTATTCACTCTGTTCGAAATGGTAGTTTAGGGGAAGGTGCCAAAATTTAATTTTTAATTACCTGTCTTACTGGTCATATTGAAAAGTATTACATAACAAAAGTTATAGAGAATACAATTTCCGATTATTTATGTCTTATTCAGTTTTGCAAGAGACAGTTGTCATGATTGATCCGTATTGAAACTGACTTAAGCAAATCATCACAAAAATAATTTATTCTATTATCACCACCTATTCCGTACAAGCCACGTGCTTCGTGGATGAAATCTCCATAATACTGTATACACTTCTCAGGGACATATTTCGCCCCTTGTTAAGGGCATCAGCCTGTAGGTAACCTTAAGGTCAAATGTCTGAAACATTATCTATTCATACATGGATTACAATGAAAAATATGTTACACATTAATGAGAAAAAAGTCATGAAGGAACGATTGCTTGAATAATAACACAAGAGGGAGTCATGAAAGAAAGGACGACTCACTTTACATTAGATCTTCTAATATCACAGATTCAGAAGAAAACTAAATGTGAAGGCCTCCAATATAGAAAGCTCATAAAATTGATCAACAAGAACATTACATTGACCATTGTTTGTTGTGATGTGCTTTGTTTATTCTCCTGCCATTTATCTCCAATAGATGGGATTACTGCTGTGTATCGAGTATAACAGCCTGCCTGAATATTGGCAGGAAGTAGCTGGGGAGTGGAGAGTTAGATCTCTCTCTTCTTTAGTATGCCATTCCTCTGGTTCATAAATTTTCTGATACTGCTGGTATGTAACACACTGGATAATCATAGAATTCCAGCTATTCGATACCTACTCTGAAGCAGTGATTAGAATGAGCAGTATGCACACTTAAATGGAATAATTACACAGGATTGTTCACGATTGTCTGCAGCCTGGTCATTCAAGCTCTGAAACTTTGAACTGTTAGATCGACACCGTAGTACTTTTCGCTAAAAGTGAGAAAATGTGCTGTTTTCATTTGATTGAAGATATCATATGACAGCATTTCTCTTAATCACGACATTCATACTGGTGGCATTGTAATGATCTATGTTGACTTCACTTGGGAAAACTATAAGGGCAGTCTTTCTGAGAATTCCGTGACGAAGCAAAGGGTACATCAGCTAGTTATTTGATACAAACAGCATTACGTTTCGCATAATCGCACGGGCGTTTGATGCAATATATTTGCTAAGTGATGGCATGTAAGTGCATGAGTTCATACTATTTTCGGTAGGCTTGTCAGAGACCGATCATCTCACTCGCATACTTTCTGTGAGGGAATAGAGATGTGTAATTTTTAGCCTTGTAGCCTTGTATAGCAACAGTCGGGCTTTGAGACAATAAGTATTATAAATATATCATAGTACTGTATTGCGCAAGATATGTAGAATGAGCAGTTTTGACCAATTGTATCTCCTGATTTTCATATCAAAATCTCCTGATTTTTGGTTTTGTAAAGTTGGCAGGTATGAGACTTTCAACGTATTAGGTCGTGTCCGGCTGGCCATTTTTGTTCTGTACTTAACATCTCTTCAACACGTACTACATGTACGTAACACGACCTAATACGTTGAAAGTCTGTTTCGAGAGACAAATTTTATTTTGATTATGTCTCACCCCTGCAAGTGGAAGTGGCTATCTTGCAAATTGAAACTAAATCCACAGTGGTGGACAATATATGTATTATAATGCTAAAGAACATTATCAATGCTATTATTCCAGTATTGACATTCATATACAACTTCTCCCTTTGAAACAGTGTATTTCCAACTGTCTGGAAAGTGGCCCTGGTACATCCTTTACCGTTATCGCTTAGGGTTCTCCTACAGTACTTTGAGATGGATGGGAGCCTATTTACACGAACGTCAACAACGTGTCGTCAATCAAGGTACCATTTCTTCGTGGCAGTATGTGAAAACAGGTCCCACAAGGGTCAACCCTAGCTCCCTTGCTATTTTCTGTCTCTATCAACGACTTAGCTAAACAGCTGACACATTGTATATGTCACATTTATGCTGACGACGTACAATTGTACATCCATGCAAAACCAACAGATGATTCAAAAGCAATCAAGTAAATTAATATGGATGTAGGGGCCATAAGCAAATGGACTTATTTTAAACCCGAAAAAATCCCTAACCATAGCAGTTGCCCACCCAGGACTTATTTCCAGTAATTACCACATGTCCATCCCTGACGTACGACTTCAAAACCAAGCTTTACCCTTTTACAAGGGCATAAAAAATCTTGGAGTAATCACTGACCAGCACTTCTTGTGGATGGATCAGACAATATCTGAGGGTAGACGAGTTTTCAAGATGCTGCACATATTAAACAATTTCAAATTTACTTTCCCATTCAGTTTAAAGAAAAAACTAGTTGAAACCCTCGTTCTTCCAATATTCGATTATTGTAACATAGTTTAAAAAGACACGAAAACCGAGCTCCGAGATAAACTACAGCGTGCACACAATGCCTGCGTACGATTTGTATGTAATCTGACATTTTCAGATCATGTTACCCAATCTTACGTCGACCTCGGATGGCTACGCCTTGAAGATAGTCGCAAGCTGCATACCCTGACTTCATTGCACCAAATCCTTACCTTACAATCCCCATCTTACCTGTTATGAACGATTTCATAGCCTTTCTGAACAACATGATAAAAACACCAGAGTGCTGAGCTCGACATTGCTCGCTATTCCTAGGCATAAATCCTCAACCTACAATAATTCCTTCACTGTTGTGGCCAGCCGTGAAAGGAACTTTCTTCCGCAGGAGATCAGAGAGATATCAGACCACAGAAGATTTAAAAGTATGTGCTCAAAATATCTCTATAAAACGAGCTCGTAGTATGACAGATTTCTTCTTCTTCGTCCTCTTCTTCTCCTCATCCTGGCCTTTCTTCTTCTTCTTCTTCTTCTTCTTCTTCTCCTTCTTCTTGATAACCTACAACCTGTTTTCCAGTCATTGACTGGGTCAGGGATGTGATGAATGAAACATATATAGGCTGTTATTACAATAGGGTCGCCACTCCCAAGGTGATTTATTAATGAGTGATAAATGCTATGAAATGATAATGGAGAGTGTTGCTGGAATGAAAGATGACAGGGAAAACCAGAGTACCTGGAGAAAAACCTGTCCCGCCTTCGCTTTGTTCAGCACAAATCTCACATGAAGCGACCGGGATTTGAACCACGGTATCCAGCGGTGAGAGGGTGACGCACTGTCGTCTGAGCCACGGAGGATCCTTCTTATTCTTATTCTTCACATTATTATTATTATTATTATTATTATTATTATTATTATTATTCATCAGTAGTGTTAGAGAGTACTCAGCTGTGGTTCCCTGCATAGTTAACCTTATCCCGATCCCCATTTTATAATGTTTTTTGCCGACAATAAAAACACGAAAACTGTAACATTCGTTAGTGTGATATTTTTCTGGAATTGGACAAATTAGTTATACGTATTATTAGATTTGTCTATATTATTATTATTATTATTATTATTATTATTATTATTATTATTATTATTATTGCACTTCATTGTATGTTTATTTTTTTCGCAGGTATTATATTATTATACTTAGGAAATGAAGTGTTAATTTATATTGTGTTTTACAATGGATATTTTATGTACAGTAGGGTAGCACAGTAGCATAGTAATTTGTCTCTTTTTTTAAATTCAATATTCAAATATTTTTATTTTATGTTATTTATGTATTTCACTGGTTAAGTGTAAGACAGGGACATGTGTCCCTAACTTTGCCATATCTATCTACATTTTCAAACACCCCCCACCCCACCCCCTGTAATCTCAACCTTCATTATCATAGTATATCTGGCCTTTGACTAACAGGTTTCCAGTTCACTAGCCCTTTCGATTCCCAACTGGTTTGGGGTTTTAACCTTATTGGTTAATTTCTTTGGCTCGGGGTCTAGGTGTGGGCATCATCTTCAACATTAGATTTTATCTTGGGTAGGGCCCCATCCTAACAGATGCGCATGTTGCCGATGGGCATCAACTGCACCGGGTCTCACTTTAGGTCACATGTTTGTGGTGGTGGTGTTGGTACATGTGTGTTTCTGGAGTACAGGTCTCCAGTTGAAAATGTCAGCAGAGGGCGGTGAGTCAGTAATTTCTCTCCCGACCACCACAGCACAGGGTGACAATCTCTGAGTCCAGTCCGTAAGGAACCATGAATAACGTGGTCAAGATGTCTACATTCCTGGAAGCATTTCTATGCTTACCAGCAACAGTCCTTCATATACTTTGCCCTGAAGAAAGCCAATGAAACTTAGCTGAAAGCTCGGTTTTTGTTAAAGACTTACTAATGTATGTACATAAGTGGCTTTAATCCAGAAATAATATTTATTTAATAAATGATAATGAGTCTTGGAAACCTACGTTCTTCAACAAATATTCCTATTAATTTTCACCAATATTTAATTTTCTTTTCAGAATATATGCTAAAGATGCCAAGGACCAGTCAGAGACTTCAGGAAATGACACTGTAGAAGAGCTCAAAAAGCAATTGAGGGAGAAAGATCTAGTCCTCACTGATATTCGGCTGGAAGCTCTCAGTTCTGCGCACCAGCTGGAATCGCTAAAGGATACGGTCATAAAAATGAGGGTAAGGCTTTGAATTTGTTCTTTTTTTTTTTCCTTTCTGTTCTGTATAACTTGCCGAGACGTAGCAGATGAATATTGTTAGTTGGATTTTTAATTTAACCCGCTAATGCAGAGAATAATTAAGTGGTGCTATATTTGAAAATTTGTATCTCATTGCAACTGCTACCCGTTACATCAGTTTATTCCCGTATGTTTCCATCTATTATCTTTCATTTGGTAATAATGGGTAATGAATGCTCAAAAATAACTTAAATTCGTAACTTCCAATCAGAGTGATGTATATTCACTACAATGTAGAAAGAACTACAGTAAAACCTCGTTAATTCAAAGTCGTTGGGACTCAAAAATCAGACTTCGAATTACGTGATTTCGAATTAACCGCCAATTCGCAATTCAGAAGTACCAACCCTTGCCGCGTTACGAAATATTCTAAGGCCCGTTACTGCATGCAGTTAACCTTGATTCACAGTTTATACCTTTGAAATGCCATGAAAAAAGAACTATTTCCAAAATGTATCCAAAAAGGTGCATTTACAATATTCAAATAATGCACTTGCATATCTCACTGGAAAATATAACCTCACGCAACGAAAGAAAGAAAAAAAAGCACGATTCAAAGGCGAGGAGAAATCTATGCTGGCTCCCATGTGTGCAAGTGCTTTAGTCATTGAAGTACTATACTGTATGCATTTTAGATGCCTTGTATTTACATAGAAAGTACCTGATGCCCTTAAAATCAAACTTTCCTATGACTCTATCCTTGTACGATTTCCCACCATGGCACTTCTCTCGTACTTCAGAAATGTGAACACTTGCCACGTCACAAAGTATTCTAAGACCCATTAATACATGCAATCACCTCGATTCACAGTTTAAACTTTTCCAATGCCATGGAAAAACTATTTCCGAAATGTATCCAAGAAGGTGCATTTACAATGTTCAAATAATGCACTTGGATAAATCACCGAGAACATAACCTCACGCAACGAAAGAAAAAATATCACACAATTCAAAGACGAGAATAAATTATGCTGGTTCCCCTGTGCAAATGCATTATTTTTTTTATATCTGTACTGTTTGCATTTTTAGATGCTTTGTACTGGGATGGAAAGTGCCCGACGCCCTTAAAACATTGTAACTTATTGAACTTTTCTATGACGAAGGGATAAAGTTTGTATAATATAACTATTTATAATAGTTTACTTAAATCCGCCTTGATCAACACACTCATTAAATGAAAGAAACATTATTAATTAAACCATACATGTTTCGGGGAATCTCAACCATTCCCTTCATCAGTGGTTAGATCAAAGAATAACACAATATGACACAATCTTCAAATTGTAACACAAAAGATTATCAAGGTTCTACTGTAGCTTGAAGATAACACTATCATGTTTATAAGCACTGTAATAAAAATTATCAAACTAATTAAAAGCATAATTAATCATGAATATTTTGTTCACTTGTCTATGTTGAACATTCTCATATTATTGATGCTGGCTTATATGAAAAGCACCCTGACATAACTTCATAAGTAATTGTAGTACAGAAATATACCATATTTTTCTCAGCAAATGTCAGCCCTCATTAAGTGATTAATGACTCTGCAGAACATGGACTCATTCACATACAAAAGTAATTTAGTGCACAACCTAACGTTCTGTGCCATCAGACAGTAAACACGCTTCTACACACTTCTGCGTGAGCCGCACAAGATTGGCGGGAATCTCCTAAAAGTAAAGTTACTTATTTTAACAACTCTATTTCTGGATACTGGCCTGATTGTAGACGTCGAAATGATAAGGCTGTCTTCCTGGCTCACCGCAACTGTTCTTTTTTGTTAATGCCAGTAGTGTAAATGAGATGACTCTACACAAAACTCATGAGCTGCACTATGATTGCTGTTATTTTCTGCGAACACGATCACTATTAATGTAAACTGTGGTTCTAAACTCCTGTTTTTCTTACCCATCACAAACCACTCCACTTACATACTGTACGTAAAAGTAATTAGCACAGAGTCCGATATATGTTGCACATTTCTCGCATAGTTACTAGCAAAGCGCACACAGCGTTGCTTGCTGAGTGAGACCATTATTGCAGTGTTGCTACTTACGCCTCTCGTCGCTGCCTGATTACCGACTATTTAAACACATTAATGACTGTAAACTTTACATAATCATGGTGGGAAAACTCTGTGAATTTTTATTTTTTCTCAAATTTCCATTTCAAAATTAAGGTCGAGAAAAACATGTGAAGGAGAAAATTACTCGGGTAAATATGGTATTCATTCCTTTGATAAACATAGTCTGGTAGATAGTATTAATGTTACTTTCGAAAAGAGAATTCATTGAATGTTCATGAGCAGAACTTCTGTTAAGCAAATTTAAGACTAACGTAACTGTGGGACAAAACTCCAGCAACCCTGCATTTTTGTAAATTGTAAAAGTAGGTAGTGGGAGTTAAGCCAATAGCATTAATTAATATATATTTTTTAAGAAACTAAACATGCAAGTCGTCATTCTTTCTCTAATAGAAATTTTATTGTAATGATCATGTCTGAGATAACTTCCTAAACATCCTTCCTTAATATTGTAGCTGACTTGTAGTGCTTGTGAAATTTAATGAGTTGTTGACATTTTTACCACTTGAATTGAATGAAAAGTAATTTTATGGTTTGTTTCAATTTCAGAATGAAATGCTAAATCTTAAACAAGATAACGAACGATTACAGAGGATTGTAACTAGTAAATCTCTGACATCATCTCAGAGTTCCCTTCCCATAACTGACAGTTTGGAAAGGAGGTTTAGTATGACTGAAACACCATCGCTACCTATTACAGGTAAATTGACAACTGAATTTTATGTGAACACGAAAAGTCACTTTGGTAATTCTTGGTGAATATCATATTACAGGAATGCTTTGAGATATATGAGAAATAATCCAACTACTTATTTCTTTTAAAAGAGATGTATGAGTGCTATAAAACTGTTTTTACCCATCATTTTCTGGAGCAGTTTCCAACCACAGGCTTGGAACATAAGCCTCTCCATCATTTTCTCTTCATCCACCACTTCTCTCACTGTCGTCTAATTCCCTCCTCTTGCCTCGATGCTCTTCTTTACACCTTTCAGCCATCTGTGTCTTTATAAGTCATAAATGAAATTTATGTCCGACTCGTTGGCTGAATGGTCAGCGTACTGGCCTTCGGTTCAGAGGGTCCCGGGTTCGATTCCCAGCCGGGTCGGGGATTTTAACCTTCATTGGTTAATTCCAATGGCCCGGGGGCTGGGTGTTTGTGCTGTCCCCAACATCTCTGCAACTCACACCCCACACATAACACTATCCTCCACCACAATAACACGCAGTTACCTACACATGGCAGATGCCGCCCACCCTCATCGGAGGGTCTGCCTTACAAGGGCTGCACTTGGCTAGTAATAGCCACACGAAATTATTATTATTATTTAATGAAATTTATCAATCAAGATCTGTGTCTCTGTCTTCCTCTAGGTTTCCTTCCTTTCAACTCCATTTCTAACATCTTTCTGGGTATCCTCTCTTCTCCCATTCCCTTAACATGTCCATACCACTGCAGCCTTCATTTTTCTACCTTTTCCTGTAGGGGTACCTCATTTACCAGTTTCCGAACTCTCTCATTTCTTACTCCGTCCATTCTTGTTAAACCTACCAGACACCTCCAAAACTTCATTTCCTCTGCTTGTATTCCACTTTTATCCCTCTCTTTCATCACCCAGGTTTCTGATCCATATATCAAAATTGGCACAAAATATGTCTTATAGATAATTCCTTTATGTCTCTGTGGTACATTCCTGTTCCATATCAATCCTCCCACACTCGTAAAGAATCAATTTCCACACCTTCCTTTTTTATTGATTTCCATTCTGTTTTAAATTTTTTTAAATGAAAAAAGCTAAAGTTAGGCATTTATTCAAGGGGAGGTGCCCCTAGTGTACAGTCACTGTATTGTCCTACGTAGGAGGTTTGCAGTGGTGTCTTAAAGGCACACTAGCCACCAGCGTCTTGGAAAGGCATAGCAATTTAACTGATGAGCCCACTGCTACACTGGGGCAAAATGCTGGTAATTTCACAATTTTGTTTCTTGATTATACAAAAGAAATCAGAATTTCAGAATATAAAACTTTTAGATTTATATCATTTGTATTGTTTCAACATCAGAGCAGTTTCCCATTATCTGCATTGTAACTTTATGAAAATTTAGTGTTGAAGATGGAAAGAGACATTTTTCTAGTTTGTGTCCTACTATATACTCTTTATAAATTTTGATTGCTTACCAGACTCTGTAACACTGGTTATCGTATAAATGCGGGGTATCTCAGATTAATGTTTGTACTTTATATATGTCACAAACCTTACAGCGACTACCATGTGCAGAAATACCTCATCCGCAGTGCTGTAGAACAGGGCAACAAACAGCAGATAAGGTTTCTGTGGAAGTGGATTCTCATACACACAGACTCATCTCTTGTGCCATCCATTGTCAGTGACTTTGTGATGTATCCCCACAGATAATGATCTTACAATTTTAAATTGGGAGATCTGGATGGATGTTAGACACTTCCTCGTTGACCTGTCCACCTCCCAACAGGAGAATGATAATATAGTGGTGCACTATTCTGCTGGCAAAATAAGTCTTCCTCTGGGTAGAGTTAATGAACAGCTGGCACATTCCTTTTCTGCACCTTACCCATCACTGCTCCTTCAGGGAAGAACAACCTCACAAGTCCTCTGGCAGACACTCTGCAGCAGTCGGTTAACCCAGGAAGATTAATAGCTCGCTCTGCCACAGTGTGCAGGATTTTCACACGGTTGTGGCAATTGACAGTTCCATTTTAATTTAAAGGTTACCTCATTAGACTACTTCCATCGACCATGTAGGTGTGGAAATTTAAGTTTTGGTATGATGGCAGACTATTCAACCAATCCAGGCTCCGTTCTCAGTGATTGACTCATAATACTTGCATAATGGAGCTTCAATATGCTGATGACAATGCAACTCCTGCCCATACACCTGAGGAGCTTCAAACATCCATCAGCTGTTTTAAGAAAGCTTATAAACGATTTGGTCTGACCATCTACCCCCATAAGACTAAAGTACTTGCACAGCCAGCACCATGTGGTACCGTCCCTGAACTAAACTTCACCATAGCAGGAACACCTCTGGAACAGGTAGACTACACGCTGAAACTCAGAAAAGGATGTGGAAAAATACGCTCTGCTCATGCAGCTTACAGGCGCCTCTCCCACAGAGTTTTCTTGAATAAGGATCTCAAAATATATACAGGACAAATGGTGTACCGAGCTGTAGTCATAACAACATTACTATATGGACACTTTTTCGTCATGACATAAAGGAACTGGAACGCTTCCATCAGCAGAAAGTTAGATCCATCATGAACATCAAATGGGATGACTACGTAAGCAGTGTGGCAGTTCTTGCTAAGGCACATATGAACAGCAAAGAAGCCTTCATCATCACACATCGGCTTGGATGGTTTGGTCACATCCTGTGTATGAATGTTAGCAGACTGCATAAACAACTTCTCTATGGTGAGATCGGTCATGGCAAAAGGCCTCAAGGTGCTCCTTTGAAACGTTATAAAGACTAGCTTAAGAAGACTATGAATAGCACCAACATAAATGCTAACACCTGGGCAACAACTGCACAAAACTGTGTTCTTTGGCACAAAGCTAGTGCAGAATGTGTCTCACTGTTTCAGCAAGCACATTGCAGATAAGAAATTGAAACATATGAAAAGTGGAAACTACGTCGGATCCAACCGCGTCTTCCACCCACCTTTAGATGTGACCTGTGTGGCCGCATGTTTCATGTGAAGATTCGCTTGATCAGTCACCACCGACATCTTCACAGAGCCAACAGACTTTAAGAAGAATTGCAGGAGAAAAACGTATTCTCAGATATGAGTATCAGCCGATGACGACATTAGACAAAACAATCAATGTTGATTGCCGTTCTCTGGGTCATTGTCATTCATAGTGTGAAGTTACTTGGGAATGCATGGTCTCTATTTTAATTGCTTTAAAATGCAATAGATGCTCGATTTACTTGCACACTGACTCACACCAAGTTTGCTGTATGGACTTTGTCTTTCTGGGCGAATGTCTACAACATTACTCCCCACTTCTCTTGTCTGTTTTTGCTCTCTTCCTTCTTCACATTAAACACAACTCCTTTCCTCTCAAACTTGTCACATAATCGTGTAATTGTGATATATGATGTTAGTGCAATATAAATTTCTACCCCCTGTTGTTATATTTCATATGAAAATTTTTCAAGTGCTTTATTTATAACTATATATGATTAATTTGTTTATGTATATTTTTCATATTCAGTACATACCTAGGTATATTCAGTATCTCTTTCTTGTATGTATTGGTAACTCTGACACGAATAAAAAAAAGGCGCCTATTGTCTTTTGTACTTTAGTTATATTTTCATATCTCCAAAAACATCTCCCTGTGGGTGGCGGCAGTAGAATAACACCCAGGGTATTCCCTGCCTGTTGTAAGAGGCGACTAAAAGGGTCCCCAGGGTCTCTGAACTTGGGAGCGTTGGTTGGCGACCATGGACCCTTTAGCAGAGTCCTGGCATTGCTTCCACTTACAGTATTTGTGCCAGGCTCCTCACGTTCATCTATCCTATTTGACCAGCCTTGGTCAACTCTTCTTCTTTTCAGACCCCGACGACATTAGGTTGCGAGACCTAGGGAGTCTTTCAGTTTCATGCCCTTCATGGTCATTGTCTTCCTTTGGACGATACCTTCATTTTTTGAAGTGTCGGATCCTTTCCATTTTTTCTCTCTGAGTAGTGTTGTATACAGGATGGTTGGCTGGTTGAATTTCCTCTTAAAACAATAATCACCACCACCACCACCACTACCACTTCTCTCTCCAAAAACACTTTAAAATTCGCTCACATTGTTCCAGATTCACCTCAGCCATATTATTTTACAATTGTAATGCATCCCACTAATGGCTGAAATTTGACCTAAAACAGCAGAGTGGGTACACACACTTGCGCACACTCGGTGCTTCCATTAGAGCTTCAAATACAAGCAGTCCCATCAGGTTGTATTTAATAGTTTCTGTGTAAGTAATGTCCAACACACTGTAGACTTCCATCTATGACTGTTCATGAATAACATTCTTTCTATTTTCACAGTTATTCTGAAGCTTAATTCCCAATGCACTTACTCAGAAGTATCTGTTATATGAGAGTGCTATATTTGTTTCCAGCTGACCCTGATGGCAAGAGAGTGCTGGTGTCGGTGCTCCTAGGATCGCATGGTAGTTATCATAAATATATGGAAGAAGGCAACTCCCCTCCAGAATGTGTGATAGCTACTGTTTCCATTAACGGTAAAACTAAATGGGACATGCTGGATTCTACAGTGCGCAGAGTTTTTAAGGTATTGGTTTACATTGAAAAGTTATCTGAAGGCTTACAAATTCTGTCTTTCAACTCTTGGTTTTATAAAATACACTGACTGACAGAGCAAATGCAACACCAAGAAGGAGTGGTTTGAAAGGGATGAAAGTTGGGGAAAAAACAGAGACGGCACGGACGAATAATTGATGTTTATTTCAAACCGATATGCAGGTTACACAATGCGCACGGCATCGACTCAGTAGGATGAAGGACCACCGCGAGCGGCGATGCACGCAGAAAAAAGTCGAGGTACAGAGTCAATAAGAGTGCGGATGGTGTCCTGAGGGATGGTTCTCCATTCTCTGTCAACCATTTGCCACAGTTGGTCATCCGTACGAGGCTGGGGCAGAGTTTGCAAACGGCGTCCAATGAGATCCCACACGTGTTCGATTGGTGAGAGATCCGGAGAGTACGCTGGCCACGCAAGCATCTGTACACCTCGTAGAGCCTGTTGGGAGATGCGAGCAGTGTGTGGGCGGGCATTATCCTGCTGAAACAGAGCATTGGGCAGCCCCTGAAGGTACGGGAGTGCCACCGGCCGCAGCACATGCTGCACGTAGCAGTGGGCATTTAACGTGCCTTGAATACGCACTAGAGGTGACGTGGAATCATACGCAATAGCGCCCCAAACCATGATGCCGCGTTGTCTAGCGGTAGGGCGCTCCACAGTTACTGCCGGATTTGACCTTTCTCCACGCCGACGCCACACTCGTCTGCGGTGACTATCAGTGACAGAACAGAAGCGTGACTCATCGGAGAACACGACGTTCCGCCATTCCCTCATCCAAGTCGCTCTAGCCCGGCACCATGCCAGGCGTGCACGTCTATGCTGTGGAGTCAATGGTAGTCTTCTGAGCGGACGCCGGGAGTGCAGGCCTCCTTCAACCAATCGACGGGAAATTGTTCTGGTCGATATTGGAACAGCCAGGGTGTCTTGCACATGCTGAAGAATGGCGGTTGACGTGGCGTGCGGGGCTGCCACCGCTTGGCGGCGGATGCGCCGATCCTCGCGTGCTGACGTCACTCGGGCTGCGCCTGGACCCCTCGCACGTGCCACATGTCCCTGCGCCAACCATCTTCGCCACAGGCGCTGCACCGTGGACACATCCCTATGGGTATCGGCTGCGATTTGACGAAGCGACCAACCTGCCCTTCTCAGCCCGATCACCATAACCCTCGTAAACTCGTCTGACTGCTGGAAATGCCTCCGTTGACGGCAGCCTGGCATTCTTAGCTATACACGTGTCCTGTGGCACACGACAACACGTTCTACAACGACTGTCGGCTGAGAAATCACGGTACGAAGTGGGCCATTCGCCAACGCCGTGTCCCATTTATCGTTCGCTACGTGCGCAGCACAGCGGCGCATTTCACATCATGAGCATACCTCAGTGACGTCAGTCTACCCTGCAATTGGCATAAAGTTCTGACCACTCCTTCTTGGTGTTGCATTTGCTCTGTCAGTCAGTGTATTTGCCTTTAAATACTCTTCTTTCCTTTAACTGTAGTAAGAGAGCTTGGGACATCTTAGAGCAGTGTTCGTCAGCTGCCGGGATACTACATGTTCTACTGGAATGTGTTATTTTACTTTCCTAAGCATTTTTCATTAATACATTGTTTCAGCATAGAAATTAATTTAAAAAAAATTGGAACATGACACTAAGATACACATTTTGTGTTTGTTTTCTTTGCACTTATCATATTACACACCTTTAATCTTTCTTAATTACAAATGTGACCTCCTTTCTGTTTTATAAGTTGCAGGAAGTGATTTTGCTAGAGATTCCACGAGCTTTGAGTTCATCATCATGATACCACAGTCCAAGTAGTTCCACCGAGCTCGATAGCTGCAGTTGCTTAAGTGCGGACAGTATCCAGTAATCAGGAGATAGTGGGTTCGAGTCCCACTGTCGGCAGCCCTGAAGATGGTTTTTCGTGGTTTCCCATTTTCACGCCAGGCAAATACCGGGGCTGTACCTTAATTAAGGCCATGGCTACTTCCTTCCAATTCCTAGGCCTTTCCTATCCCACCGTCGCCATAAGACCTATCTGTGTCGGTGCGACGTAAAGCAAATAGCAAAAAGAAAGAAAAGTCCAGGTAGAGACTCTAACTTGTGTCCTTTTTTAGAACAGTCATGTTTTGTAAGTTTCCTTTTGTGAATAGGTCGCATGTTTTCTGTGGGTTTAATGTCTTGGAGTTCTCCGGCCACTCTAGCACACACATATTATCCTCACTGAAGAATTTTTTTCACTTTCTTCAAGGTGTTGAAAGGAGCCAAGCTTTGCTGAAATATTGCATCACCTTCTGGACAGTAGCGGCACTTGAGAATTAGAAGTGTGGGGGGCAAAAATGTACGGACAACAAAAAGGACCTGGTTTTGTCGTATATAGCAGCTGCTGGGGAGGGAGGGATAGAGGCTACATAAAAACTGAAGAAAAAATATACAAAATGGTAACCTTCTGATGCTCTCTGAGCGAATTTTGACAGAGACATGAGGGTGAGCGGTTTACCAAATTAAGTGCGGTAATAATAGTTTTTTTGAGGTTTTGATTCAATGCTATACAATAAAACTTTCACCAACGGAACAATATTACGCATGTATTACAATTAAATAGAAGTACGATGTGATTATACAATTAAAAATCATTTAGTATTTTACTACACTCTAACCAACTAACAGGCACTAAAAAGACTTCCAGACTGACAAATGCGCATGGCAAGCGTGTGAATCATACCTCATTGTCCATGACCTTGGCAAAAAATATGCCCCTGCCACCCTTCTCATAGCACGTGCAAAGTCTCCACTACTTGCTGTGGCGCTATACAAATCGGTTAGCCAGGACGAACGACATTTTATGCGTTTTTCCGTAAATAATTTTGTTAATAATTAATGAAAATAAAGGAAATAATTAGCTGATAAGACAACAGGGCTTGTACAAAAGATTTATTTTATAATTACTATAATTCCTGGTTTCAGCTGACTAAAATGGAATAGAAATTTAACGTTTTCTCCTCAAAGTGGGCGGGGGTGCTGCTCTCACCTCCTCCTCCCCCTGCCCAAGCACCGCTACTGCTTCTGGAAACATTTTCTGTAGCTCACAAGGAACTCTGCCTATTCAGTATTGCAATGTACTGGTCACATTCATCATGCCACTGACTGGCACTTAAGTTCCTATACTGCCGGTCTGAGTGGCTCAGACGGTTGAGGCGCTGGCCTTCTGACCCCAACTTGGCAGGTACGATCCTGGCTCAGTCCGGTGGTATTTGAAGGTGCTCAAATACGTCAGCCTCCTGTCCGTAGATTTACTGGCACGTAAAAGAACTCCTGCAAGACAAATTCCAGCACCTCGGCATCTCCTAAAACAGTAAAGAGAAGTTAGTGGGGACGTATAGCAAATAACATTATTACAGTTCCCATACCTTCAAGCGTAGAACACTCCCGAAACATTTTCACGATCTGTTGCAAATAAGAGTATGTTTAATTTTGTTGGCTCATTCTTTGCTTGGCACACACATTGAATCCTCTGCCCCTGCACTTCAGAATTACTTTCATCAGCTTTTCCCAGTGTTCTGTTGTTCAGTCCTGATGGCTTCATTCCACAGGAGACATTTCCTGCACATTTGTCCTGTTAGAAGGCAGTGGCAGCCACAGGCTGCTTGAGGAGGTGGTGCCGTAATCTCAAGATGCACAGAAAATCTATATAGTTACATTGAACTCAGTGATGTTACATTGAGATGAGACCACTACCACAGTATGGAACCCAATTCAAAATAGACTCAAATAAATAATAACAGCAACAGCAGTAGCATATTTTCTTATACTGCCTCATCCCTCATTCTATCAAATGCAGGTTAAGGGAAATTGTCCACATTAAAAATAACCAATGTGTGTTTCTGAAAGGTTGTGGTAATACAGAGGCTCGTTTGCTGATGGAGAAAGACCACGAAAAATCAAAGCATTTAATCCTTGCCTCTCGGGAACTGAAAAGGGCTTATAATCATGTGTCTCATGAGCTGATTTGCTGCAGTCTACGGAAGCATGGCTGCTGGTTTAGTAAGTTCCCAATCTTGAAGCCTGACTTACATTATACATGTTTAACCAGATTTTCATATCATGGGGACTTCAACTGATAGAAATATAGCTGTGCAGTGTCATTACTGTCAATATGCTCTGTAAAGTATTTTTAAAGATTTATCACCAACGTTGGGGACTTCAACTGATAGAAATATAGCTGTGCAGTGTCATTACTGTCAATATGCTCTGTAAAGTATTTTTAAAGATTTATCACCAACGTCATAGCATAATCAAGAAGGGGAAGGGTCATATTATGAGGAACGATAGGTACCACCTTCTAAAACTGACATGGCAAAGCAAAGTCGATGGCTGACAAGGTCAGGGTCAAAGAAGACACTCATGACTGAGAAACTTACGAGAATAGTCAGGAACAGATTCACCGGGTGAGCTGGCCGTGCAGTTAGGGGCACGCAGCTGTGAGTTTGCATCCGGAAAATAGTGGGTTCGAACTCCACCGTCGGCAGCCCTGAAAATGGTTTTGTGTGGTTTCCCATTTTCCCACCAGTCAAATGTTGAGGCTGTACCTTAATTAAAGCCATGGTCGCTTCCTTCACATTCCTATCCCATCGTTGCCATAAGACCTATCTGTGTTGGTGCAACGTAAAGAAAGTTGAAAAAAAAAGTAATAGATTCATTGTTGAGAACAAAAGGAGATCGATCTAGTGTTGCCAGGATTGTAGCCAACCATCATTAATGGATTAATGGAAAAGGCCCCCAAAGAAGAAGCCGTGTGAAGCACAATTATAAGCTATAAATTTCATTTTTGTTCCGTATTGAAGTGCAATTACAAGAATAAATTGACCTTTTCAGTACAGTATATCAAGTAAATAATATTACAAAAGTCTTGGGACTAGTTTCAGCCACTTACTGGCCATCTTCAGCCAAATAAATTTAACAGATTATGTGATAACTAAATCATATGTATAACAGACAAAGACAATGTTGCAGGAATAATTATGACATTAAATTACATATAATAACAAAATTTATGGTTATGATCTTCTTGTCATGATATGCTATCTTGACCTTAGGCAAAGAAGTAAATCTCTAATGTCTGATGGAGAACAATCTGGAAGAAGCCCGCAGGCCATGTAACAAAGGAGTCGGCAGGGAACAAGCACTGTTCTGCTGTAGGAATTTATTCTTATGAAGCACAGTTGCTTAAGAGGGTTGATTGATGTCTTCATACCCAACAATTTAATTTGGATTTATGATATTGCTGAATTGTGGTTTGGTGAATGTGGCACATTAATTATGGTGTATATAATGAAACATTGTATGTGTTTATCAAAATGGTAGCTACCTCTGTGGATCAGTGGGCAAAATATCGGCCTCCGGATCCCAGGATCGGTCGCAAAAAGTCCATTCGACACTCCATGTCGTGCAATGTCGCCATGTAAAATTTCCTTAGCAACACATTTGATGTTGACCTGACAAAGTTCAATTCTAAAAACTTAGGCATAGGTTGCCCAAAAACAGTTCTGGTTGTGGAAACTGGAATGTTGAAACTGACATGCACACTGTAGCTGAAGCCATACAGTGAATATCATCATCATTAGAATTATTTTTTTGCTAGTCCAACCATTTTGTATATGCAAAAGAAGTCTTAAAACAATAATTGATTATGTACTATAAAGTCCAACGTATTGCAGTTGAGTTGTTCTTCTTCTTGGTGCTCTAAATCCATTCGTCATGCGCAGGTGAATTTTTGCATGGAAAATGTGAACAGATTGTACCTTTTGTCCACCAAGGCTCATGTCCATAGTGCCGAGGTTACGGATAGTTCCCCCTCCAAGGAGTTTCGTGACCTGTACAAAGATGACTTTGCTTGACCTTAAAAACACTGGATTATTAACAAGTTCTTTGAATTGTTTATCTTGCAGTATTTTTCTTTTCCCACTGGCTTGCTATTCTCCATATTTTTACTTCTGAAAAGCAGTTGATATATTGATTCAACAGCAGAAAAATATTAATGAAACATTAATATTTAATCATTACCTCTTTATTAAGGAAAACTGTCACCATCTTTCAACTTTCCCTTGCAGTTAAGTCTTCAGCTACCGTATTTACTCGCATATTAGACCCCTTTTTTCCCATTTTTACAGCCAAAAAAGTGAAGCGGGGTCCAGTATGTGATAACCTCAAATTTTGTGCAGTGTACACATGACTTCTAGGCTATAAAGAGCTATAAATTGTACATGTAAACATTCTACACTATTCTTTAACAAACTTATGAATGTACAGTATTTGAGTTCTACTGGCTATTTTCATTGGAAAGCAGTTTTTCTAAATGTAAAAAGACAAATGCTGAACACAACTTTTAGGCCTACATATAAAGTAAATATACCGGTAGTCAGTTTTAGTTACTCATATCACGTCATTCGTTTCACCTCACGGAGATATCCATGGAGCAGAAGGTGCAGGTGTTGAATGGGTCTAACTACAATATCAGAGATTGAATTAAAACTTTAACAAAGGTTATATTTCTCTTTAAGTCACAAACTTAACAAATCTTTCACTCAGGGAAATAATGAGGTTACAGGTACAAACAGCAATCTTGAAACAAGACTTAGAAAATCCAAGATTAGTGAATTTTTACAGATTTCGAGCTTCAAGCCCTCAGTTTACAAATTCTGAGATACCGGATCCAGTTTACAAAACTTGCGAAATCTCAATGTTTAGACAAGGACGGTAATATCCCAATTCAAGAGCACTTGCTCCAAAAAATACAATATTTAACCTTCCAGAGGCACTCCTCAATATTACAGTAAACTAGAAAAGAGCTTACTGCTCTCCAACACTCATCCAATTTTAACCGCCCGCTTAAGGCAACATTACACAAAACTTTATGATCTCTGGCCTCTCAAGGCACAATTTACACTTAACAAAGGTAGTGAAAAATGAAAACCTACAACCTGTTTTCCAGTCTCTGACTGGGTCAGGGATGTAATGAATGAACCATATAGGCTATTATTACAATGGGGTCGCCACTCCCAAGGTGATATTAATGAGTGATAAATGCTATGAAATGATAATGGAGAGTTTTGCTGGAATGAAAGATGACGGGGAAAACCGGAGTACCCGGAGAAAAACCTGTCCCGCCTCTGCTTTGTCCAGCACAAATCGCACATGAAGTGACCGGAATTTGAACCACGGTATCCAGCGGTGAGAGGCCGGCGCGCTGCCGTCTGAGCCATGGATACTAACAAAGGTAGTACACAGGGGTATTTAGTACCCAACCTACTGGGCCTTAGTAGAAAAAAAAACCCAGTTTAAATTAATGGCGCGAAACACAAACTGAATGGAGGCGTACACTTGCACTCCTAGATAATTCAGTATTAAAACCCTAACAGGGCTCTCGGCCCGATGATACAGGAGCTAATCCCAAGCTACTGAGGTGACTCGAATGAAAGTTAATTTAATGCCTTGCAGGAAAGAAAAACAGAACTAAATCGTAGTCACTACAAACCAAGTTAAAGGGGAACTCGAGACGGTTGCACACTCTCTATCCCCGAATTACAGTTAAAGATTTTATGAAATTTTTACATTAGCCGAATGTAAATTTACATTTTAGAAAAGGTTGGTTACATAGTTAGAAATTCGGACCTTCCCCTTGGATAAATTTGCAGAGACAGCTAGAAAGATAGAATTTATGTGGCCATTACCTGGCTGATGTTCTGCCTGCCTTAACACACACACTCAGAAAGACGACGATTAATGAGACAAGATAGCTAGAAAACGCCTCAGCTTATATACCCGAAGGGGAGGTTCGAGAGGATTCTGGACTAGTCCAGACACACCCTCTCAATTTTATTGGTAAATTCAAAAGTTACACCCAAAAGACCAAGAAGCCTGTGATAGGCTGAAAAATAAGTACAGAAAATTAGTGATTGGTCACATTAAAAAACTGCAGAATGAGAGAGAAGTGTTGCAAACTTAGGAATATATAAAGGAATATATATATATATATATAAATGAAAGTCGATTTACTTGAGAAAACCTATAAACACAAAATTTATTTCCATAACAGCTTCTCTTACCTTGCACCAGAGTGCATGACCATAGTTGTTGGTAGCGACATCTATGGAGAAACACGAGGCAAATAAATCCAGTCAGTTTAGGTAACTTCACAATAACACAATTACTTTTTTTTTGCTATTTGCTTTACGTTGCACCGACACAGATAGGTCTTATGGCGACGATGGGATAGGAAAGGCCTAGGAATTGGAAGGAAGCGGCCGTGGCCTTAATTATGGTACAGCCCTGGCATTTGCCTGGTGTGAAAATGGGAAACCACGGAAAACCATCTTCAAGGCTGCCGACAGTGAGACTCGAACCCACTATCTCCCGATTACTGGATACTGGCCGCACTGAAGCGACTGCAGCTATCGAGCTCGGTACACAATGACTTAATACTTCAGTAGTGACATCTTTTGATTAAAGTTCCAACTTCATGTAGTAGCAGTTTCACGTTTGGTAAGATAGATAGAGCTCTTTAAGGCGCATCTTTTGAATGTGCGGAGTTGAGGTGTACCTCCTGGTACAAATTACTTTGATGAGGTTGACGTCAGGAAGGGCATACAGTCGTAAAACTCACTACAAAGATTCGTCTCGCTTCATACTCAACCCCGTAGAGAAAAGGGATAAGGGTATTGTATTATCACGTTATGCAATATTGATACAAAATAACTTAATGGCCAGTCATTTGTCTCTGTCAGTTGAACAGTAGGCCTACCACACAGTAAACGTGAATAGACCTGATCACTGCTTTCATTTGAATTATCGTCATGCACAACGTCATCTTCACTGCCGTCTCGTCAGCCATGCACTGCAATCGAGAGCATTCGAGTTCTCGTCTTTTAAAACCTTTTATAGTCTAGAATGAAACTATTTTTAGAATCCAGTGTGAATCTATTCCAAAATGGTTTCTGGAGATGGTCTCTATTCCCAGTTGGTGTATGTGTAGCAGAAGCCACTCCTGAATAAAGCCATGCTGTAGAAAGTGTGCCATACCACCAGCTGATAACTGGCGTATGTTACGAGTTATACTTCCGAATGTAATGCATAGTGACTGGAAGCATTCTTTTGATAACTGTGGCTGTTGAAAGCCAGACTTATTTTTAAGTATATTTCATGCCTGTTCACTACATTTATCACATCAGGATTTACTTAAACAACTGGGACCCCCTGTGGATGGGGGACGCAGACGAAGAATACACCCGAGGTATCCCCCGCCTGTCGTAAGAGGTGACTAAAAGGGGCCACCAGGGGAAGATACATTTGAACCAGAGGTGCCAACTATTACGGATTGTCCATAATGATTACGGATTTCACTTCGCGATTACGGCATTACGGTCAAGGGGGGGAATTATTACGGAAAAGCAACATTGTCACGATAAAAATTAATTTCTGCGAAAAAAGGAAAGAAGTAAAAAATGTTCAATCCCTTAGAGCATTACTGGTCAACCCTCCTTGTTTCATTGTTTGTAAGTTGGCAACTAAACATATTAGGCAGTTATTTGGTTGTTACTTCGTTTTGTATCCCGCGAGCGTTGTGAAATCACGGCCAGCTATATAGATATATGCTGCTCTCTTAGCTAGAATGACACGGGAATGATGTAGGCTCTACTCCTTGCTCTGCTGTTCTCCAGTGCGCGGTTTGTAGTGTGCGTAGAACGAGTGGTATATTTAGCGCATTTCAATTCTAATTATCCTAGACGTTGATTCGAAAAGTAGTGATAGGTTTTGTGAAATGAAGCGGAGCAATTGTCAAATTGCATCTTCTTCTAAGAAGACAGCAGTGTTACAGAAATATCGAGACGGTTACACAAAGGAATGGCCGTGCTTACTTGCCTCCCGTGTTAGTGAAAACCACGTGTTCTGCAGTGTGTGTTCATGTGATTTCTCTGTGGCTCACGGTGGACGAATGATTGCAGAAGACACATAGAATCCAAGAAACATCACACATACGGTGAATCAAAATTACGAAACCAGTCTGTTTCATCGTTGTTCGTAAAAAGTAATGAAACTGCGGTGACAAATGCCGAATTATTGTTCACATCATTTCTTTTGGAGCATAATATTCCGTTATCAGTTTCAGACCACGCTGGAAATTTGTTTAGATCAATGTTCCCCGACTCTAAGATATCTCAGAAATATGGTTGTGCAAGAACTAAAACCTCTGCTTTGGTTCAATACACGGCATCTGAGGCAAAAAAAGAAATAAGTGAACTTTTGCAAATAACGCCTTTAACTTAGGCTACTGATGGTAGTGTGGATTCAAATGCAGTTAAACTTGATCCTATAGTTGTATCTTTCTTCAATGCTCAGAGAGGCCAAATATCAACTCTTCTATTGTCATTGTTAGAGAGTACCGACAATACAGGTGAGGGAATTTTCTGTTATTAATAGTGAATTGTCTTTTTTAGCCATTCCATGGGAAAATTGCATTTCTTTTTCATCTGACAATGCATACACAATGAAAGATACGAATAAAGGTGTTGCCAAATTTGTGAAGGACAGGCATTCTTCTGTATATGTCCCGGGTTCATGTCATCTCGTACATCTGTGCACAAAAAGCAGCAGCCCAATTACCAGTCAATGTAGAGAACTTTTTGGTTCAGTTTTATTACTATCTTGATAAGAGTTCTAAAAGGCAAAACACGTTGAAAGTTTGTCAGGCTGTTTGTGGCACAGAGGGTCACAAAATTTTGAAATATGTTACTACTCGTTGGCTCTCGCTTCTTCAGTCCATTGATAGAGTTCTTGAGCAGTGGGAAGCTTTGACACTCATGTTTTGTAGTGAGACCCACCATAAAAATGAGACCACCGGGCAGTTTGAAACTGAAATCTTTCATACAAGACCCACACACAAAACTGTTTTGCTAATTTCTTCAGAGTACACTTCCTGTTTTTAACTCTGTGAATATATTTCTGCAACAATATGCTCCAGCCATACATCTTCTTTGGAGGAAACTTACTGGTCTTTTAACTGACCTATTGGTCAGATTTGTTCAGCCATGTTCTCTTCAGTCAAAATCTACCTCCCTTTTGAGTGTTGAATTCAAGAGGAGGAAATACCAGAAAGCCAATAAGGACTTGGTAATTGGAGCAAAAGCTAGGGCATACTTGAAAGATAATGACTGTGATGAAGAGATGTTTCATAATTCTGTCAGAGAGTTTTATATGGCAGCTTGCAGTTAGATTATCAGGAAATTTCCCCTTGATGATGAATTTCTTCATCATGCCGAAGTTGTAGACATCTCTCTCAGAATGAAGGTTTCCTATTCATCTCTTGAATATTTTGTTCGAAGATTCCCAACTTTGGTCAAGGAAAGTGAACATGACAAACTTGAAGATGAATTAGCAGTTTACCAGTGTGATACTTTCCCTGAATACATTGTACATGGACCTAACATTGATATGAATTGGGGCAACACTGCAGAGCTTAAAAATGAAAGTGGACAAATTAAGTATAAAACCTTAAGTAATGTTGTATTTGCCTTACTAAGTGTACCTCATAGTAACTCTCCCACAGAAAGAGTTTTCAGTGTTGTTAGGAAAAATCAGACAGAATTCAGGCCTACGTTAAGTACATCTACACTGGAATGGTTCTGAAGACGAAAATGTCATCTCGGGGAAGTATGTTTCAAGAAAACCTACACCGAAAAGCAGCTGCTGGGTGCGAAACAAGCTACAAAGAATTTTTTATCGCAGAACTAACAGGTAATGAGCAAATTTTATTGTGTAATATGATATACTTTAGAATAGATTGCTATAGGAAAGAGCAAACGGGGTGCTTTGTATTAAACTCGTAAATGTTTTGCCGGGGGGAGTTAAAAATGAGATTACTGATAACCCGCTTCAAAGGTTGGCACCTCTGTGGAACCATGAAACTCCTTGTGATTAGTACCACCACGTGAGGAACACCATGGGTTGCTTTTCCTTTCGCGTAGTACCACTATGTTAGGTACGAAATAGGTTTGTGATTAGTAGCAAATGAGAGCGCGACAGCTTTTTTACAGTACCTGTGATAAGTAGCACTATATGAGCGACACCATGGGATGACAGAACCAGTGGTTTTGGCGTGCCTATGATTAGTACCCACTATATGAGGAACACCACGGGATAGTACGAGTCCCTGTGATTAGTACACTTAGGTGATGAACACCATAGGTTTGCGTTGCCTGTCAATGGCGCCGCAATGTGCGAAACACCGTAGGTCTGTAATGCATGTACGAATTTCGTTACCTGTGAGTAGTACCATAATGTGTGCAATACCGCGAGTCTGCTGTTCTTGATTAGTACCACAACATGATAAATACCATGGTTCTACATTACCAGCCATTGACCTGGATATTGAACCCCTTTAGACAACAAACATCATCGATTTAGTATGGCGCTATAGAAGCAGTTTCTTTACGCCAGCTTCTGTGCACATGAGGCACTGTGGGTCGGTTCCACTGATCGTTTTAAATTCATATACATCCATTCATTCTTCGTCCTCACGTTTTGAATTATGGTCAGTGGAGGATTTTGGCTTTTTTAATTTGCCATTTCATTTAGTCTCATTTTGTACCATTAGATGTTAGGCCCCTTTAAACAACAAGCATCAATCAATCATCAAACAACTGGAAATGAGATAAGAGAGACTGCATTGTTTAGGTTAGGTATGCTATCGCCCGGATAGTGCCAAAAGTTCCACGACGGAAAGAATAAACATAAATAACAGGAAAGTTTGCCACATTTATGGATATCTACAGGTGTAGCAATAATGCATTTTATTATCATAATGTTTAATTTTGTACAACCTTTGTCTCCATTTTTTAAATTAATGCATAGTATGTTTTGTTTGGTGTCCCCGAAAATCGTTAAAAGTGGGGACATAAAATCAATATTATCATTATTATTATTATTATGATGTACGTTGGCGAGTAAAATAATCGTTATAAATGGTTAGTTTTTATCACATTTTAAACTTACTTTTCTTCAAAAAATACCTACATTGGCCCGAGTTACAAAATATTAAACGATCACTTTGTTAATGATTTCGCCTGCTATGTTAATACCAACAACCATGAATATTTCTCAACTAAAGTAAACTCATTTCCTCATCCCAAGGTGGTGCAGCTCTTTTTAGACACACCCCCAGTGGAGGGGAGTTACATGTACCATTTTTACCACATATCAACCTTCCTGCCATTTGTAAGTACGGTACGGTACCGGGAATCGAACTTAGACTCCCGAGAACGGCAGCTAATTGTGCTAACCATTACGCTGGCGGACATTCTTAACTGCAAAACAGACACACAGCATGACTGATGCATGCTTGCAATGCGCGGGTCGGACGCAAAACTTTTCACCTATTTGTGTGACGTCATCAGAGCTGAAGTAGGCCTACAATACGGAGGCGTACATTTCTTAAATATGAAACACGGATGTACCGCATGACCTCGACACGTGTTTTCATTCCTTGGGTCGTACAGACGAAACTGCTCACAAATTTGTGCAATGTCATTAGAGCTGCAATAAGACTTGTACCCGCTTCGAAGCGGAATTGTTCTTCTCTGATGAATTACGTTGGGGGGGGTCTTGTATGCAAGATTATTTCATTTTCTTTGTTTCAAAAAGCCGGGGGGGGTGGTTAATACATGAGTAAATACAATATTTGCAGTTTTACTTCAAAGGAATTATCTGATTGTGTGTAGCACAAAAGTGGACAGAACACTGATATTAAAGTAACAATATGTTAGTACAAAATAGCGTTAGATCATCTCATTCATTTTTTGTTGTTGTGAGTAATGTGTTTTATTCCTGTAGGAGTATGTGTTGCGAGTGGATCCTGTGTCGAACCTTGGGCTGAGTGCAGAGTCTGTATGGAGTTACCACGTAGGGGAGGTGGTGCGATACAAGGATAGCCAAGTGCCTGAGCTCTTGCCCTATGGGTATCTAGTGGGCAACACCAAGAGCATCCAGATTTGCTTGAAGGGTGCTCTTCATAGTGGAAGTGTTGATGCTTTAGCATTTGAAACACTCATTCCTAAATCAATAGTACAAAGGTGAGAACGCTCTTGTCCTACCTTCCTATCTTTATTTAATAGTTTACAGGAAGGATGTTCAGAAATCAGTATTTTTTGACAAGCAATAATTGTTAGGGCTCGGAAGTTGAAAACCTATAAATTGACTAAAAAGGACCTAAAAACTGTCAAAAATGACATAAAAATGCAATCCAACTTATTCATAATTTTAGTTTTAATTTAATATTTAATTAAGGAATATGTTGTTAAAAAAGCAAAATTCTGGTGGTATGCAATATACAGTGCAAAAATATATCAGTGAAATACTTCTTCTTTCAGACATATATTTTTATATAAACATAATTTAAAAACTCCGTGGATCAGTGCGCCAGCCTCTCACCGCTGGATACCGTGGTTCATATCCCGGTCACTCCATGTGAGATTTGTGCTTCACAAAGCGGAAGCAGGACAGGATTTTCTCCGGGTACTCCGGTTTTCCCTGTTGTCTTTCATTCCAGCAACACTCTCCACTATCATTTAATTTCATCTGTCAGTCATTAATCATTGCTGCAGAGGAGTGCGACAGGCTTCGGCAGCTGGCACGATTCCTAACCTCGCCACTAGATGGTCGTTCATTCCATTCCTGACCTGGTCAGGTGACTGGAAACAGGCTGTGCTTTTCAAATAATTTAAAAAAAGGAATTCTGATTTTGTTAAAAAAGTACTTGCAGAATTTAGAACGAAATTTTTTTCCACCTAGAATGAATTCAGCGAACGTGCAATGGCCATCCTGGAGAAAGAAATTAGTATAATTGGAATGATATTTAGCTTAACCACTCTGGGATTGCAGAAATAGGAATTCAGAAACCTTCGCTCAGTTGGCTTTGCAGTGTATCACAATAGTCATTCCAGGTTCTTAGCTGTAAAGGATCATCGGTTTTCAGTCAGCACATTGCAAAAGGTTGAGAAACTGCTCTCCACATCAACAGACCTTAAGGGTTCATACTTGAAACAAGTCAGGCTGTCCTCTTCAAAAACACTCGCATCAAAATTTTCTCCTTTCAATGTTTCATTTATCTTGCACATAATTTGATACCCCTGGTTTATTTTAAGCACTAATTTCATTTTTCATTTAATTTTCTCTGTTTTCGAATATGGCTCAAATAAATGTATTTACTAGACGAAAGATGTTTGAGAGGTGATGGAAAAATTAATGATGATTCGAATCAAGAGTGGGCAGTAAAAATGTAGTTGAAGGAAGGTGAAGTCTTTAAAAAAAGTTGTTAAGACCTAAAGAAGGACCAATAATCCAAAAAAGGCAAAAAAGGACCAATAAAACCCACCATTTTCTGGCCTACAATGACCCAGAATGAACATATGTTGAGCCTCGTCTTCAGACACTTGAGAAAGAAAAAAAAGGAACTTCCGAGCTCTAGTAATTGTTATCAATTATTAGAAGGATACTCTCAGTAAAAATAATTTGATATGAATTTTAATATTCAGATCTCTAGCATTGCTGCCTTACTTAATTCTTGCTGTTCTGAATTACGTGTAATGTTGAATTATTTTCACTTTTAATATACGCTACCAGTAGAATCAAGAAGTAATTGAACTTTGGCTGGCTCTGTACAGCATACTCTATTTTCCAGTAAAACCTGTGGTCACCTGCTGCATAAGAGTAGGGATGTAACCAAAAAAGTTGATAGTAATTGGTGCAGCTGACAGCTTGATACAGTTAAGGCATACCGGCGCAGGTTCCAAGGGTGCATGGTAAAACGACCGTTGAAAGAGCAGCGAGTAAACATTTAAATTTTGTGTGAAACTGGGCTGGGTTCAGCGAATTTCTTTGAAATAATGTATTCAAAATAATTTCTTGTTGACTTAAAACAAAAATGGCCTTAATGTAAGGAACAGTATCCTTATACCAAGAACTATCCCTTTATTTATTTGTTTGTTTGTTTGTTTGTTTGTTTGTTTGTTTGTTTGTTTGTTTATTCATTTATTTGTATGTTTATTTATTTATTTGTTTGTTTGTTTATTTTCATGTAATGCTTGCAGATACGTTTCCCTCCTTTCTGAACATAGAAGAATAATTTTGTGTGGGCCAAGTGGCACTGGGAAGTCTTATCTGGCGAATAAGTTGGCTGAATTCCTTGTTCTTCGGGAAGGGAAGGATTCAACTGCCGAAGCTGTAGCTACCTTCAAGTAAGTAACTGATATCAAATTTGTCTCCCTATTTATACTGTAACACTTGTAGGGACCTAGCAAATTTTACTTTGATTGGTTGTAAATGAGTACTGGCTGTGTGGTGCTGCTGGTTAGGAAGTTCCCTTCTGTGCCAAGTAATGTAAAGCTGCTTGTGTTGGCAGACATTCTGCACCTGCACCCTGATGTTTCCAAACAGCATTTAGAATTATACTAAAGGAATAGCGTTATACAATATCTAGTGACACTTTTGTAGTTCCTGTTGACTGTACAACATTTTGTGGTAAACTTCCAAGCATCAAAATAATCAGAATGTGCAACTTCCGGTTGAGTAGAATTAACAAAATAATTCACTTATCTCCATGTGGATGTAGACAGTAAAATATACTTTGTTCTTTTTGCTGTTCAGGTTGTTGAAAATGACCTTGTAATACGTGTGTTATAATACTGTTCTTTGTTGTGATATATTCCTGTCCAAGTCCATCAGCAATTCTTCTGTAGTTCAAACACCAACTAACTCAGTGGTTCAAATTGGCCATCCTGTTTTAAAACTGAATCAACAGACAGTATCATCAGTGAAAATGTGATAAACTTTTTTGTCCCACTTTAAAAACTAAACACAAAATGGTGCATAGTAATATAGCCAGATATTTATTACAACCCATTTTGAGGGCCATTTTCTTCTTACGTGTATCATAGAGGAATATATTTTGTCTCAACTATCGGCATGTGATAAAGACTTGTTTCCATGACTTGAAATAAACTTTTAACTTGTTAGATATTGTCAAGTAGATGTAATGCATGAGAAAGAGATGTTAAGCAGAGAACAAAAATGTCCAACTGGACACCGATGGTAACCAAACCCACAACAGATCCCTCCTAACACAGCTAGAATGACCACAGCACAATTGGGTAAACTGTGAAGACTGTGGTTGATAAGGGTTGCCACCCATGCTGTATTTCAGATTAAAATCATGCTTTAGTCATTGCCTCATAAAATATTCCTACTAATGGGGTTAAATACTTCTGCCGTCTTCATTTTTAAACTGTCTGAAATTTGAACAGCTCATAGATATACCTTACTTTGATGAAATGTTAATATTTGAATTTACACTGACTGACAGAGCAAATGCAACACCAAGAAGGAGTGGTCAGAACTTTATGCCAATTGCAGGGTAGACTGACGTCACTGAGGTATGATGTGAGATGCGCCGCTGTGCTGCGCACGTAGCGAACGATAAATGGGACACGGCGTTGGCGAATGGCCCACTTCGTACCGTGATTTCTCAGCCGACAGTCATTGTAGAACGTGTTGTCGTGTGCCACAGGACACGTGTATAGCTAAGAATGCCAGGCCGCCGTCAACGGAGGCATTTCCAGCAGACAGACAACTTTACAAGGGGTATGGTGATCGGGCTGAGAAGGGCAGGTTGGTCGCTTCGTCAAATCGCAGCCGATACCCATAGGTATGTGTCCACGGTGCAGCGCCTGTGGCGAAGATGGTTGGCGCAGGGACATGTGGCACGTGCGAGGGGTCCAGGCGCAGCCCGAGTGACGTCAGCACGCGAGGATCGGCGCATCCGCCGCCAAGCGGTGGCAGCCCCGCACGCCACGTCAACCGCCATTCTTCAGCATGTGCAAGACACCCTGGCTGTTCCAATATCGACCAGAACAATTTCCCGTCGATTGGTTGAAGGAGGCCTGCACTCCCGGCGTCGGCTCAGAAGACTACCATTGACTCCACAGCATAGACGTGCACGCCTGGCATGGTGCCGGGCTAGAGCGACTTGGATGAGGGAATGGCGGAACGTCGTGTTCTCCGATGAGTCACGCTTCTGTTCTGTCACTGATAGTCACCGCAGACGAGTGTGGCGTCGGCGTGGAGAAAGGTCAAATCCGGCAGTAACTGTGGAGCGCCCTACCGCTAGACAACGCGGCATCATGGTTTGGGGCGCTATTGCGTATGATTCCACGTCACCTCTAGTGCGTATTCAAGGCACGTTAAATGCCCACTGCTACGTGCAGCATGTGCTGCGGCCGGTGGCACTCCCGTACCTTCAGGAGCTGCCCAATGCTCTGTTTCAGCAGGATAATGCCCGCCCACACACTGCTCGCATCTCCCAACAGGCTCTACAAGGTGTACAGATGCTTGCGTGGCCAGCGTACTCTCCGGATCTCTCACCAATCGAACACGTGTGGGATCTCATTGGACGCCGTTTGCAAACTCTGCCCCAGCCTCGTACGGACGACCAACTGTAGCAAATGGTTGACAGAGAATGGAGAACCATCCCTCAGGACACCATCCGCACTCTTATTGACTCTGTACCTCGACGTGTTTCTGCGTGCATCGCCGCTCGCGGTGGTCCTACATCCTACTGAGTCGATGCCGTGCGCATTGTGTAACCTGCATATCAGTTTGAAATAAACATCAATTATTCGTCCGTACCGTCTCTGTTTTTTCCCCAACTTTCATCCCTTTCGAACCACTCCTCCTTGGTGTTGCATTTGCTCTGTCAGTCAGTGTATTATATCACCTGTAGTTGGAGAAGTAATAACTCGGTTGATGATAAATTAAACAAATCACATCAAATGACATATGACTATTGATTGTTCATCACGAGTTGTTGCTAGGTGCCACTAACAGTTAAAGATGTAAAATTGCTTTTTTCCTAGGATTTCAGTGATCTTTTATTTTTATTTTTTCTTCTGTAGATATATCAAAAATTTTAAAATTTTTAGCAGAAATCAGGCTTTTCTCTGACTATTTAAAGCAGTTATTAACAGTTCAGTAATTTTAATTTGTTGGAGATAAGAAGCATTGGAAATATGTTCTTCCGTTGTAGAAGTGAGTTGGTTAAAATAAGGGAACGATTTAGAAGGATAGAAAAATTGACTCTGCAGGATTTATAAACTGTCGGAGTTGGAAGAAAATAAGAGTTGATCTAACAAGTTCAGACAGGATGTTAGCACAAGTAAAGGAAGTAGCTGGAATGCAGTGTCTCTGGTCCTTCTTCTTTCTTCTTTTCTAGCCTATTTCAATCCACTGCTGGATATAGGTCTCTTCCATGTGCTTCCATCGTCTTCGGTCTTGAGCCACTTGGAACCAGCGTGTCCAGTTGCTGGAAATAGAAAAAAATAGGAACAAATAGATAAATGATTTGTTACCGAGCTCGATAGCTGCAGTCGCTTAAGTGCGGCCAGTATCCAGTAATCGGCAGATAGTGGGTTCGAACCCCACTGTCGGCAGCCCTGAGGATGGTTTCCCATGTTGTTCCATTTTCACACCAGCTGTACCTTAATTAAGGCCACAGCCACTTCCTTCCCATTCCTAGGCCTATCCTATCCCATCGTTGCCATAAGACCTATCTGTGTCGGTGTGACGTAAAGCAAAAAAAAAATGTTTTATCTGGCGAAGTTACACACATTTGTCCCTCTCTTGCACTTAACTAGTAAATACATGAGTAATACCCTTCTACCCTACTGTTCTAATATACTACTGAGGCATTTCAAGGACCAGCTAAAGCATACTAAGAAGATGGCTGGAATCAACTCTCAAACCTGGGATGTACGTGCTGAGAATCACACACTTTGGCGCCACACTGTTTCTACGTCAGTTACTGTGTTTGAAGAGGAACGACTTAGAGATGAAGAGGCTAAACTACAAGCACGGAAGCTTCATCAAGCTCAGCCTCACCTTCCCCCAGACATTCAATGCGATTTGTGTAGACGTATGTTTCATGCCAAAATTGGGCCAAGTCATATGGAACCTATTCACAAATCATTGCTAGTGTGAAAATGTAAAATGCTGAGGAGCATATATACTCAGTTACGAGTTGCAGGCGCTGACGATGACTACATAATATATAAAAATATAATTATTAATTAATATGTATGTATTTCCAACCTTTGTCCTGTTTCTGTAGGGGGTCAGTTGTGAGGCGAGATGAATTTTCGTAGATATGAATAATAGTAACCTAGATAACCATACTGTTTCTTATTACCAAATACGTGATCTTTTCACATAAAAGAGGATTTCAGTAACTGTGACCAAAAAATATTATTGAATATCGAAACCTGTATCCTCACTAAGAAAGACTCGTGAAGGTTGCAGGCATCTGAGATGAAGTTCCTTAGGTCCACAGTTCATAAAACCAAACTGGACAAGTTAACCCTTTCCCGCCCTTAGTGCCCGATAGCGCCAGACTCTTCACTTTGCCTTCCGGTCCTTAGCGCCCGCTTGGCTGCATTATCTGCACACTTACGCGAGCTATGCGATAGTTTTTTGTTTTCTTTGGCTTTGAAGTGTTTATGAGGCATTTATGAACACGCAGTATGATCTACAAGGCTTAGGAAATGAAAGAAGAGGAATAATCTGTCTTGACGTCGCCTAGGAAACGGTCTTGAACAAAGAGGATAGAATAGTATAGAGATGAAACTCAATGATAAATTTCGGTACCAAGCCACTCGGCGCTGGTAGTTTGTCTCCCATCAGAGATAGCGCCACAGTGCGCATTTTGTGCACTATGCTGCTGCTATTATCAACAGATAGCGCTGAGAAGTGACATCCGGCACAGTGACGCACATCCGGGTATGCTTACAGCTCCTCCCCCCTCCTTTCCCCTGCCCCTCGCCCCACCCCCTCCCGCCCGGCGATAATAATGCAGTTCTACTACTTCCATGCCCAATACATTGTAATTCATTTATTTTTATTTCCAAGTACTTACTATGTTGTAAATAATGATCTGATACCCCTAGTTCGTATGGCATACAATGTTACTGAGAACATAACCACACACCTCAAAGCAGCTTTAACTTCAAATGAATGATTGACACATTAACACAAAGCTGATATTATAACAAATAAGAAATCCCTTCGAAAGCAAGACAGCAGAGCACACCATATGCAAGAGAATGGGGTATCCCATCAATATCCAAGTTCCACATGAAAATAAAAATAACAGAATTAAATGCACTGAAACAGGAAATATATAGAACTACATTAATAGAACCATTCAGTTTTCAGCCCCTGATGTGCACTCAAACAGGAAATACAGGATTTCAAGAGGACTGGCAAAGATATATTTCAAATAAACAAGCACATGAGCACTTGGAATTCAAACAACACAAATACTGTAGCATCATGGGAACTATCGATATAAGTTCGAACAAGGTTAATCAATTGGGTAAAGTCGAATTCGATGCAATCCAGCAATATTATCTCCACAATGCTTGACGTTATATGACTAATTAATTTATTAGAAGGGCCCACTGATTGAGGTTAGACTTGAAATACTTGAAATACTTCACTTCGAGACGAACTGCCTTTAATTATTAACATCGCTCATTTCATGCGTACTTGCGTGCCATCTACAGAGCATGTATATAACTATCTACACGTTATGAATGACCTCCAGCGCCATCTAAAATGAGAGTAAAACTACCTGAAGCTAGCTACAGATTGGAACCATAAGCCTTATTAGACTTTCACCCGGGTGGTCTTGAACTTCCGCGAGCGCGGGACAGCTGTTTCGTTCGTAAACATGGCGGGATTTAATACTGCGGATATTGAAACTGAGCTGAATGTAGGCGACGAAAGTGACACATTGTTGAGTAGGAGTGGAGGTGAATTTTTAGTGAGGGAATAACGTATCAACAAAGATAATTTTAGTGATATGGATGATGTTGAACCTGTCCATAATTTCAAAAGAGTATTACGAGAAATATATTATTTTTGACATATGTTATGAGGAGACAAACTATTCATTGAGATAGCCACTTGCATATATATCAATGCAGCATTCAAACAGGCACATTCCGGAAACATAGATACAGAATGTGGACACACTTGCTCAGGGGAAATAGAAGCAGATATACAGTATACATTCCACTTCCAGAATCACGCGGTTATGTGTTCAGAGGGATTCATACAACATGAGAATGTGACAAATAGAGCCTACCTTTGTGTCGAGTACCACAATTAGAGGAGGGGGGGGGGGGGGGTGGTTTGAACCAACAGCCTTATGACTCAGTGAATATGGAAATGGATGTGATGGTATGTTTTCTACTATTATTGAAAATATGAATACATTGTGATCAACAGTTTTTATTATATTTAACTTTTTCTGAAACAGTGTGCTCTGCTTCATTTTTTCCTAAATAATAGGTTGAAATCTGACAATAAGCGGACTGAAAATGTGGGCGGGAAAGGGTTAAGGAATGATGTGGTTAGGAAGGAAGCGTGAATTAAGACATCGTTGTTAGACTGGATCAGCATGTCCAGATTGAGGTGGTTTGGGCATGTAATGAGGATGGAGCCAACAAGGACATCATATGTTAACTTGGAGAGACATGTGGCTGAAAAACAGATGGTGGAAAGACCAAGAGCCCACCAGATGGACATCGTAAAGATGGACATTGCAAATTGGGTAAGACACTGGAGGACGTCATTAACAACAGAACTTGTCTCAATGAGACAGAATGGAAGAGGCTCGCCAACAGTACCTGGGAAACTGGAACTGTAAAATGATGATAATGATATTAAATAGGATTTTGGATAAAGATTATTTATTTAATCAGGGGACCTAAGCTGAATACTGCTACTGTTACTACATAATTTTTAATACTATTAATAATAATGGTAATGTTAAATGTTAATTAATGTTGTGCATATTGCCAGGAGTCACTCACAATTTGTTAGCTAGAGTGAAGGAGGGCCAGGCATATCTTTGCCACTTTGGTTACTTGCTAGAACTGTGGATTTTATCGGATAATTTTTATCCTTGGAATCTCGTTGTAAAAATGCACACATGTTAAAGTTGAAAAATGAGTGTTTGGTGTTACGCTTGCTTTAACCATCTCATTGTCTAGCCTGTTTCTTTTGTTGCTCCAAAACTGATTCACAAGCGAGGAAACTACACTCAAGTTAAGTATTAGTCTCAGGGAAAAATCTAAAAATGTATACCCACTTACCTTCAATTGTCAAATTATTATTCTCAACTGAGAAAATTTCAGTATACAATAATTCATTGAACTGACATGTGCAACCGCCTGTGGTTGGAGGCTGTAGAATGGGCATGCTTGCATCTCGGTAGCAAGGATTGGCAATCGTGGATCCCCTAGCCTAGTTTAGCATTGTTTCCACTTACTTGTGTCAAGTTCCTTGCTGTCAACTCGTGTTCTCTTGCAACCTCGGCGGTATTATTGCGAGGCCCACCTCATGCCCTTTGTGGCCCTTCTCTTTCTTTCGCCGATATCTTCATTCTTCGAATTATCAGATCTCGGATTCATTCTCCCTCTGATTACTGTTAATAGAGGTTGATTGCCCAGTTGCTCTTCCTCTTAAAACAATAATCACCATCACCTGTCACGGTAATTTTTTGTATTGCAGGTTATAAATTTAATTTTTTGTCTGTATTAAAGATCTACTTGTGATACAAATTCTTATAATTGTGTTAATTACCACCTATTCAATACAATAAAAACGTAATAAAAACTTACATATTTATTAAGTTGTTGATATGGTTCATGTTTCGCTCCTTTTTCTTGAGCATCATCAGCCAATTATTATTTACTTAAGGTTATATAAGATCGTGAATCTATTCTATTGGATTAAGATTATGCTTGTAAACCTGATTGACAAATCTCATAATATTTTACAAGTCATATAACAATAAAATGATGTCTTTAAGTTAAAACATATTTGTCTAAAATCTATCTAACTCTGACATTTTATTGATGAGACTCATCTGGTGAATATCCTTTGTGCTTGATGAATCAGTTATCTGCTATAGAAAATGCTTGTGTTGCTCAAGTATACATAAACTTGGTACAGCTTGTACAACTGGGTTGCAGTTAGTACATGGATGGCGTTCGCTATCCTTTCACAACTGTTTAACCTATCTGTTTAGTAGGATGACTTCAAAAGCTTTGATAGTGACTATTAACAACATAGCACCTGTGAACAGTTGTGTTTTTTATCATTTAAAAATTTCCTTCAAAAATCCCCACTCACGTCCAGCTCATAGGGAGATATTTCCCTTTTGATAACAAGGTCGAAAACGGATGGAATTGTACTGTCTGTGTACAATGAGTGGTCAAAAGTCACGGGAAGGGGTGTCCCATTAGAAAATGTGCTGCGTATTACCCCTGAGCGTTGCGGCTAGCTGCGGCATGGCTGAGCAGTCTGTCACAGACACCAGTGTCGTGAAAATGGCAACACATAGCGAGTTAACCGACTTTGAACGTGGGATGATCATCAGTGCATAGGTCATAGCATTGCAGATTTTACACGCGAATTCGGGTTTCCGAGGTGAACAGTGTCAAGTGTGGATCTTCAATATCGCAGGGAGAATGTTACCACCCGCATAAAACGCAGTGCGGGAAGACCACAGGTGTTTAAGGAACGGACATCACGTCGCCTCCACAGAACCATACTGGGTGCTCGACCGGCTACTGTGAGTCACATCACTGCCCAGTTGAATGTTGGGAGTCAGGAACCCATTTTTACCAGACTGTAAGGAGGCAACTACGCTGCACAGGCTTCACCTGCCGACGACCAACTCAAATCCCTTTGCTGACACCTCGACACAGAGCTCAATGACGTGCATGGGCCTGCGAACATCGGCAATGGACCACTCAACTGTGGCAGCATGTGGTATTATCTGACGAATCCTGGTTACAGTTATATCGAGCTGATGGGCGCGTGAGAGTGTGGCATATACCCCATGAAGCCATGGATCTTTGAAGTTACAACCATGTGTTGGCCCTCCAGATCCCCTGATCTTAATCCAGTCGAGCATTTACGGCATGCTGTCGATGCTGGTGTACGCTCCATGATCCCCGCACCAATTACACAAGACCAGTTGTGGGTAGCATTGCAAGATACATGGGTGCAGATCCTTCCAGATAGATTCCAGCACCTTGTAGAGTCGATGCCTCACCCTATTGCTGCCATTTTGAGGGCTCGTGGAGGAGCAACTCATTAGTAACATTACATTCAGTGTCTTCCCATGAATTGTGCTCTTACAATCTGTCAGCACAATACCTAAAAAAAGTTGCTGACTGTTAGTGCATAGTAACTTCACATTTTAATTTGATGTTGTTGTGGCTACCTGTGTGTTATATTTCCATTTGTCTTGTATGACAGGGTGCATACTGCTGCTGTAGATACATTAATAAAAGAGCAGCCTTTTTAAGTAGTACAGGACATTTAGTTGTAGATGTTAGTGCAATGTAAATTTAGTTATAATTCAGTAATGTGGCTCTCTCATTTAACATTGCTCTTCAGGAACTGTGAAAGGTAAGCTGCTTGATCTTTGCAAAATTATTTTTTCAGCTGGCAGCATATTTGGCATGTACAAGTTGACTGTTTATGATAGTCCAGTGTTGGTCTTTTCTTATATTGTAGGAATCTTTTGCATATTAATATTCTGCGATTGAGAATATGTTATTAAAACAGTTTGCATAATCATTTTTCTCTCTGAAGTGCAGGAATTATGGAAAACTGGTCTAGAAAATAGAGATAATTACCAGTTCATCACATAGTAGTGGTTTTCCCTACCTGTTACTACCATTTACTACTTATTCTTTACAGTGACATATTAAGTTACCCTGGGCAAAGAGAAATAGGTATACACTGCTTTGACTTAACCCTCTTGTAGGTGGACTGTTGTAAAAAGAAAATCCTAAAATAATATACCTATTATGATATTTTTTTACTTCTATTTGACGTTATTCCTTGCCGTTTTTCCATTTTCTCTTGCTGAAAGCTTTTACTCCTGCTTTACAGAATTCATGTGGGTTGATAATAAAATAATGGGAAGAAGTGAAATGTTTCATTCATTTTTGTGACTATAGTGAAGTTCGTACCAGCAGGTGAACCTAATCACGATAAGCTTCGAATTTTGTCCGTAACTGAACAAATTGCATGCGAGATGTCCTCCTCCTCCTTCTTCTTCTTCTTCTTCTTCTTCTTCTTCTTCTTCTTCTTCTCGGGCTTTCTCCATTACTGAAGGTGGCCACAATCACAGCAAAGTCTGTGTGATGTTCGGCTGTCCTCATCAGATTAGTTTATATCAAAAGAGCTGTCGATGAGCAGATTATTCGTCCAAAATGTGGGTCTTCATTCTAACAGTTCACCCCTAAGAAACCACATAACTGGGGCATAGCCTTTGTTCTAAGTGATGTATCAGGCTTTAGCTACAATTATGAAATGATTGCAGGAGGCCAGAGAAATGTTGTAATACATGGTGCTCCAGACCTAGGAGCCAGTAGTTGCAGTGCAGCTTACCCAAACACACTCTCGACTCATGATTCATAAGATTTTTGACAGTTGGTTCACCAGTGTCCCTTTGGAAGTATGCTTACACAAGGAAGGACTACTATCACTAGGGACAGTCCTTTCCAATTGTGTGCCTTGTTGTGTTATGCCTAAAGAGGCAGGAAGGAGCAAGATAGTGTGGCAGAAAAGTTGCATCAAAGGATAGCCATTCTTGCGTGCTGTCCCATATATGGCACAAACACCCATAACAAAAATCTGGCAGGTGAAGTTAAGATTTCTTTTTAAAAGTATTTTTCCTGAAGTCAGGACACAATATGTAAGCAGTCAGATATTTTCAGCAGAAAGAAAAGAAAAGTCAGTAAGGGGTTAATGATTCTGCACATGAACTCCAAACTTCAGAAATTTATGGTAGAAATTGTAATATGCTCTGCAGTACAAGGAAAATTTTGTTAAAATGATGTCTGCCTGCTGGAAGGTTAATGCCTTTAAATGATCAGATTAGTGTTACAGTTTACAATTACTGGTGACAATTTTTCTGTTAAACTTGGTTCATACTTAGCATGAAGATTGAAGATTGCATTACTCAGCATGATATGCCAGAAATAAAATACACTGTTGCCACTTTAGTGTTCTTGTAATCATGTTGAATGTAGTCATCTCACTTTTTTCAGCCTTTCCATAGAACAAGTTCTATAAACATTACAACGTAGCATGGAGATTTTTACTAATAAGCAGTGGAGGCTTTGGTGGCAGAGCCACTGCGCCATGGCCCAATTCTTTAACTTAAGACGTTACTAAACATTATAAAAATCATTGAATCATTGAACTTCTCCTTCAGACTAGCATATAAAATTCAAATATCTTGCCAAACACATCTGTTTGCTAAATTAATTTCTATGATTTCAGCCTTACTTGAACAGAAACTCCCCAATCCTTGGTGTTCTGTGAATTGTGCCAAGTCTTGTTGGGCACGACTGAAGCCCTGGAACCTGTCTTGGGATGACAGAATACCAGTGGACGTGCAGCCATAAAACAGACATTCATGGCATTCTTCCACTGGCACAGGCTGTCGCAGCAGGAAGAACCACCCACAGGGCTTTCAAACCGTTCGAGAGCAATTCCATAAAGTTGGCTGCAATTGGCTGTAGATGACAGATAGCTTTAGTCAGTCCTGCCAATACAAAGTAAATAGCTACACTACACAGATTCTTTCTTCACAGCACCCTTCACTGGTTTAATTTGCTATTACACATTGAACAGATGTAATGAGTAATGGGCGCACTGAATAACCATGAATATTGTTAGTGGTTTATTAGTCTGCCTCTGTGGTGTAGTGGTTAGTGTAATTAGTTGCCACTCCCAGAAGCCCGGGTTCGATTTCCGGCTCTGCCATGAAACTTAAAACATGGTACGAGGACTGGAACAGGATCCAACAGGGTCCAACCTTGGGAGGTCAACTGAGTTGAGGGGGGTTCGATTCGCACCTCAGCCATCCTCAAAGTGGTTTTCTGTGGTTTCCCACTTCTCCAGGCAAATGCCGGAATGGCTGATTCCTTCCCTCATCCTTTCTTATCCCTTCCAATGTTTCCATCCTTCAGAAGGCCTCTGTGCAACATAGCAGGTGAGGCCATATGGGCGAGGTATTGGTCCTCCTCCCCAGTTTGATCCGGGACCAAATATCTCGTGCTCCAGGACACTGTCCTTGAGGAGCTGAGTCCGGGCGAAAAACCCTGAAGGGTAATAGGATTTTAAAAAATTGTTAGTGGTTTGTTAAGTAAACCTTTTTCAGTGTTGCCATATGAAGACATTATTGTTTGACGTTCTAGGTGTCTAGTATCAAAATCTACTAAAAAATTTAATAGTATTATGTAATATCATATTTATTTAAGAATATTGTTACATCCTTAAACACCGGGCGAGTTGGCCTTGCGGTTAGAGTCGCGCAGCTGTGAGCTTGCATCCGAGAGATAGTGGGTTCGAATCCCACTGTCGGCAGCCCTGAAGATGGTTTTCCGTGGTTTCCCATTTTCACACCAGGAAAATGCTGGGGCTGTACCTTAAGGCCATGGCCGCTTCCTTCCCACTCCTAGGCCTTCCCTACCCCATCATCGCCATAAGACCTATCTGTGTCAGTGTGACGTAAAGCAAAAAAAAATCCTTAAATTGAACTCAAGAGTTGTGCTTTTCATTACATCAGTTAACCCTTTTGATGCCAGGCTGTAAGTAGTGGTTGCTCTAAGAATGCCCAGACAATTTTAATGAAAATGCACACACAAAGGAAAAATATTCCTCTACTTACATTTTTGGGGGTAAATCCCTGTTCTTTTTTTCCATAGCACACAGGTGAATAGACAATATGTAGTGTGACTATAACTGCAATAGAGTTTCATTTTCTTCATTTAACAGTGTACGAATTTTGTATAATTTTTTGAAAAAATTAAAGTTATAAATGTGACCTAATTTTTACATTTGTATTTTTATTATGGGTATGATACCTTTTGGAGAATACTCAGCTAATTTTTAATATTAAAAAAAAACTAATGTTTCATGCAATTCTTGATAGTACTTTTTGAGAATTACGAATCTAACCACAACTCGCAATTGCGGTTAGAGTCGCGCAGCTGTGGCATAGGCAGAGAAGTTTTTTTTTTCTTTCATAAGAACACCTGCAAGTAAGGATCCTGAATTATACAAAAACACCTGTTACAATTTCAAAAATATCAGTTTTTCATATACACAAAAAAAGGCCTGCTTGGATATGATTAAAATTACCACTTCATACCATCTGACTCACTCAGGCCAGCCTTGAGAAAAACTAATTTTCAGAGTTTCAGACAAAGTAAGATGATTGTAACATTGTTACTCAACATAAGACTGTACAAAAATCTGCCATGTACCAGTAGGCCTACACACAAAGTAATCATATTCACATGCCATCTGTTCTCAAATAAAAAAATTTAACATGGCATCTGTAGATGATTAAAATACACAATGCTTTAACATTAAGTGATTCATTACAGAATAATTTATCGACTGACAAGTGTTTGAAGTTACAAAGAGGTTGATGTGTGTAACTTGTGCATAATTTTGTTAAGATGGCATGTGAATATGATTACTCTGTGTGTAGGCCTACTGGTACATGGCAGATTTTTGTACAGTCTTATGTTGAGTAACAATGTTACAATCATCTTACTTTGTCTGAAACTCTGAAAATTAGTTTTTCTCAAGGCTGGGCTAAGTGAGTCAGATGGTTGAGGCGCTGGCCTTCTGACCCCAACTTGGCAGGTTCGATCCTGGCTCAGTGCGGTGGTATTTGAAGGTTCTCAAATACGACACGTAAAATCTCCTGTGGGACTAAATTCTGGCTCCTCAGCATGTCCGAAAACCTTATAAGTAATTAGTGGGACGTAAATCCTTTTAGCTTTTCTGTTTTCTGTGTTTTTTTCTGCTGCATGTTTAAGAAGTCCTATCTCTTCACTTCTTATCTTCTTGGCCCTAGACTCAAAACTTGTTTAGATCCTCCACTGTTAATAAGTATTCTGATGACATGGTGATTACTTTGGGAATACGAGATCTTAAATAAAATTTCTTTTAAATGGTTGTGAATCAAGAAGTAGAAGTACAGTCATAATACATAGCTCTATGCATCAGCCTCAAGTGATAAAATACAGTTTACTGATGAGTGTGAGGACTACATTTGGACAAAATTGGGGAAAACATAGAAGAGGGATGACAAACCTTTATCAACTAGCGTGTCAATTAAGGTCTTGTTTACTGTCTAGTGTGCCATCAGCTATTTTCCTACAAAATCATAATGAAACCCCTCATTTGACTTCATTGCATTACAAATAAGTCCATTCGACTGAGTGTTTCACGATTTTATTTTACAAACATCACTGAAAATTACATTTTAAAACACAGATGAATTTTAAGAATAAGATATATATTTTGCTTTAACCTAATAAAATAAAATTAAAAATATGGCCATAGAATTAATTGTGGCATACATACTAATTGAGGAGTTAGATGCAATAACAGCGTAAGTCTACTTACGCTGTTATTGCATGAATACTGTTTTCAGATTTCCTGGTCCCTTCACTATAACCCAGTCCAGGTCTTAGTTCGCTAGGATGCCGCTAGATGTCAGGAGTTCACTAAAACTGGTACCATGCGCTACGCTGTTATTGCATGATGCATGCTTCACGCGTGACACGTTCAGTTGCCGCCAGTTCTCTGGCTGGAGAAGATGTCACCGAGTGGAAGAGAAGGTTTTGTGGCATCACATTTAATAAAAGACTGGTATCTGCACTTTGACCTATGTTTCTAAGAATGCACTCTGGTAAAAGCAACAGATTCATGATACAGAAGTTTGTGTGACTTTATTACCATAATGGTGTTGTATCAGAGTCATAGTCCTACACTCCTAACTATGTGCCATTTACCTTCTTAAAGAGGAGTGATAGCTTTCTCAGTTTTAATTATTTGAGGCTACATGATGTAAGAAAGTGTGGCGTAAAAGCAGACAAAAGGGTTGATGTTATTTCACTAATGAAATACTTAAAATACTCAAAATGTTGAGTGGTATGTGAAAGTTATGTCTGAGTGTAATGATTCCCTAGAGTCTGCTAATGCAGCATGTGAAGATGAATCATCCTGATTTTGATCAGTGATGCATTTGAGTATTTCAAACAAGTATATACTTCGTGATCTGTTATTTGTTCCTTTCCTTTTCTTTTATGTTTAGAGAATCATTTTGTAAATGAAAATAGGAATAAAAATTGTTCAGAAAGGAATGTTACTAATTTTATAATATTTTATAATATTTCAACTAATTTGTGGTGGTGGTGGTGGTGGTGGTGGTGGTGGTGGTGGTGGGAGGGGGGGGGGGGGGGCAATTACCGTAGCCTAATACCACAGTTGGAGAGAGCACTGTAACAAAATACTCTCGACCCTTTACGCAAAACGAACAAAAAGGTGAATATTAAATAACGAATAAACCTTTCTTAGTTGACAATTATTATTACTTTTTAGGAATTTGTTCTTAATTTTAGTAAGTTTAGATATTTTGGAGAACTGAGGGGGGATAAACTGCCACATTTCTTCCTCTACAGTGGGCGGTCATGCTTCCCTAACTCCCTGATCAATATTGGTGTATGGCAAAATATAATTTTCCTGCTCTTCATGCAATAACAGCGTATACAATGAAACTTTAAATAACTCTGTCTTTCTTATTAGCTATCAGATCAATAAAATTCTTTGGGAAATACATTTCCTGGCTCTTTTAATTGTCCTTAAATGAAATTCAGGTTGATTCCTAATATTACTTTTAACTCAGAACATTTATAAATTTCAAGCTTCTGTTTCTCAAAATAACGTAAGTCTACTTACGCTGTTATTGCATCCAACTCCTCAATTAAAGCGTAATGTTAAAATATGCTATTTTCCTAGATTTTTTACCTCCTTCTGTGCAAATGGACCATGCGGAATCATTTGTTGAGCTTTCCTCCTTGCCCAGTCATTATTCATTTTCATCGATTGTTATGATTTCTGTTCCTCCGACCAATATTTTTGACCTATCTATTACATGTTAAAAACATTAGAATGTGTTAGTATGCCATGCGGCGTGCCACAGAAGGCATGTTCACCGTCCCTGACTTAGAATGAAGTGCACGGCATCAAGATATACTGACAGAATCATGATGCATTATTCCATTTACATTTATCAGTTTTTACTATAAAGGATGATAAACAGTGATCTCCCCAGAAATTTTCATCAGCCGGTGTGCAGGAATGAGTAGCCAGGTGGGGAGTACTACGTAAAAAAGTTAATATGATAAAATTTCAATTCATCCCCCTCAGACCGGTAAACATTAAGTGCAGAATTGAACTATTTTATTGTTATCACAAACAAGACTTAGAGTATTTTGGCCTTCCAGTGTTCTACTGCTTCTTCATAATCATGCAACTCTGGGGCTTATCATTACGTTACTATGGAGTGCCATACGAGTTTGTAACATCATGTAGAATCGAGTGCTTATATGCGTTTCCACGCTAATCCATACACCGCTCGCACACGACACTCCGCAAAAGTCAAGCTAAACATTGATGTAATTGATGCAATTTTCTTGATAATGAAGATTATTAAATAAACAGTTTGACAGTATTTACATTTTAATTAGGAGCACCCAGCGACTTAGTGTGTATTAATATTATGTAACTAGCATAAGTGTATTTTATTAATACAACTTTGACCTTTCAGCATAGTAGTGTAGTAAAGGTAATGAGGACAAGCAAAAAGTGACTGTTGTAGTGTTTATTTTCTATTAATCATATAGTTACATAGTCTTTATTATAGGATGTTTTTGCATGCTACTATATTACATGTGGTTTCCAGAGAGTGAATGAAATTTGTGTTGTGGAATGTTAGTTGACTGCATCACTGGACCGAAAAGCACTTTAATCCATCTCAAACGATTCATGAGCTGTTAAAGTTTGATGTTGTAGACTAACTTTTTTGTATCCTTGAATTACATTTTTAGCTTACCCTCTCTCCAAGACTTGTTTTCAGAAGCATCATGTTGTTAGAAATAGCAATTTTCAGTTGACTGAAGGAAAGTTTAGTGTTGCTGAAACATGATACAGTCCCAGTCTAGTTTGGGGAGGTGATCAATTTTAACAAAATAAATTTGCTTGCCAATTAGAATTAGGAGCATGAGGAATAAAACAAACATTATAGAGAAACACTACAATCTTCTGTCAAGTGAGAAGTGGATAAAGTAATACATGAGTTGTTGTTTCCAGAGAAATACTTATAAATTAACTTGCCTAATTATCATTTAAAACTGTGTGTTTATCAATGAACCTAATATGGCTCTCTGGTAGACTGCATGTTTGATTGACAGACGTCTGTACTTCAGTCTTTTTCCTGGGAATCAGGAATTCTATTCTTAATTGCTGAATTTATCCTGCTGGTTTGCTGCATCCCCTCCATTCGGTCCGTTGCTGACATCTTCAGGTTTTCACAATGAATTATAAACACTAAAATCGATTTTTTTTTTTTTTTTTTTTTTTTTTTTTTTTACACTATATATAATTGCGAGAAATGGAGTCAATGATGTACAGCCTAACCCAGCATAAAGGTGCCGGAGGAAAAATACCGTACTAATAATTTGACGAGTTTTTTTAAATCTACAAGGTTGACAGCCTCGTATCTGGCCTTGGGTTAACCAGCCAACCTGGCGAATAATGTTGCTTTTTCTCCACAGTTGCAAGCACTCACACTGCCTCCCACCCTACCACACTCTGAGACAAGATGCAAGTTGTTTCATATTGCTTATCACTTGCAAAAGTGCATTTTGTTCTAGTGAATTTAAAATCTTATTATGTTTTGAAATATTGTTTAAAACATCTTAAGTTAAAGTATAGTACTATAAATTTGCGGGATATGTCCGTAATTTAATATCGTCAGTTTAACCGCCAATTTTGTTACGTGACCAACTGTCTGTTCCCGAGGAGTACAGTGCTGTACGTATAAAATACCACTCTCTGACCAATCGCAGCATCTCCAAAATTCCTTAGTGTAGAAAGTTAAATTTTTCATGTGATGGTTTCTCTTATACTTTAAGTACTCATTAAGAAAGGGTTTTCAAGAATTCCATCCAGGTTACAACCCCCAAAACCGAAATGTTTATTCCTCCAAAACTATTTGATGTACAATGTTTAAATTTCTTGTAATGGTTGCTCCTTTACGTCCTAGACATTGAATAAGAAAGAGGTTCAAGTAGGCGTTAGATCCGAAATAAAAAATACTTGCGCTGATTTTTGCAGTCAGTCATATTTACACTCATAATAAATAAGCGTATGCCTAATTGGCAAGACTCTCCTCTTCAGTTTAATTTTTATGTTAAACAGTTTAGTTCGTTCTTGAGTGGATGAGAGAACGAAGCATTGTTATTGTCTCCTGGTGTTCCAGAGACAATCTGTATTTATTTTGAACACTTGGTAAATAATTACGAAAATAAATAATGATGATAAAAGTGCATAAATGCCGAGCAAATCAAATACATAAATGTTCATAACCTTGTACGGAGAGCAAAACTTTTATGACGGAAATAGATTGCTTTATTTTTACATTTAAGCTCTTTGGGCTGCAATTGTCTGCTCCATCAGAATAGCAGAGTTAAGTCCTGTTAATCGTGCAGTCTGTGGTTGGAAGAGTTTTCAGTATGCTATTCTGATGACTTTATATAAAAACATGTCGATCTGACAAAATGAAAGTGGTAACACGAAAACAATAGAATTGTAGAAAGAGACAGCTCTTGATTGGTTGAAGTTTCCGATGTTCTTATATTGGATTGGTCACTGAAGCTTTGAGCAAAATAGAGTCTCTCTCATAAACTCAGACCGAGCGCACAGTATTTGGACTCTGCGCTACACCAGCTGTGCATGGCCGCCCTGCTTTAAGGGTTTATACAGTCTTATATGAAACCTTACCTTATAAAAGATGCTGGAAGTGTCGTCCTTCATAATGAGGGACTTCATAAACACCGTTAGGATTTTCTGCGCACTAATAGCGAGAGTTACGACTGTTAAGATGACACCAGGCGTCATCCGAAGAGAACACAAGCTGTGGGTCAAATAAACGATCATTCATATCTCTCTCTTTTGTGGCTGGATCAACAGGTTTTAAACAATGGTCCCGTGTAAACATGTATGATTTGATATGTAACAGCTTTGTAGCTCTGTGTGCAGAAGAAAACAAAATGGCTACTTGTTGTGCTAATTTTATGAGCGATTTATTCGGTGACCGTTCAAGATTCGCATCAGTGTCATCCCTCTGTTAAAACTGTTTGTGTATGTTTTTTATTGAGCAGTGAGCCAGTAGTTTCAAATTTATTTACTATTGGTGAATCTGTGCTCCTGAAAGTGGCACTTCACGAGGAAATTGCTCAACAAATGCATCGTGTACCCATCGAGCCAACTCGTACTTATAATTTTTACATACAAAAATACGGTGTTGAAATGATAACTGTCTCTTCTTGTTAACAGCTGAGATTCAGACTGGCTATTGATGCTAGGTCGAACACATGCACACTCCTTGCAGGGTGAAGAATTATGCGTGCGCCTCACATGCAACTGCTTAGGTCTTGGAGAATAAGAATGATGCTGTACGATCTGGGTTTATGAGAGAGACCCTGTAGTCGTCTTCACTAAAACTTCCTTTTCCCCTAAAGTGGCGGTAGCTGTGTTGCAAATATCAAAAATTCACACTTCTTGAACCTTACTTTCCCTGACTCTCTACATTCATTCAGTGGTGCCAGCTGCATAGAGTATTTCTAGTAGTCGGCATTCTTCTTCTTTAACTCTTTAAGATGTAGTCTCCCTACATATGTTGGCGATCCAATTCATTATGATTATCCACGAAACAACAGCTTGAAAGATTTCAATAGAAGTTTGTCCATGTCAGGGGCACAAGTCTTTAAGCCAGGAATTTTTCCATCTCCTCACAGATAGTTTTCCTTCATATTTCCCCTCGCTGATGAGCTGGAGAAATTCACATCATTCACCTCTCATGATGAGCCCGATGCACCTGAGTTTTCATTTCTTGATGGTTGTTAGCTCTGTTTTCTTATTTAACGACTTGTCTTTCTTTCTACCCAGGACATTCGAAGTATTCTCTTGTACAACAGTTGGCATTGAGTACTGTGAAATAATTTTCAAACTGAGGCATTAGTTTGATTTATGATGGCCTTCCACCATTATTTCTTAATTGACTTCCCATGTGTTGGAAGGTAAAAAGGAACAAGAAGTGAAAATAATGTATTATTTAATCACTTCTTTAACTAGCATAAATTTCCTTTAATAATTTAATTGGACAATTATTTGTAGTTGAAAAGCTGTTGTTACATTGTAAATCCTATTTTTATTCTATTCAGAGGTCTAGAACAATGTGATCATTGTATCTGTACTCTTGCATTGTGCGTAGATTAATTAAAGTTGTAATAACATTTTCCAATTTGTTGTTGACATTTACTTTATGCACTGCATTTTAAACATCTTTTTCTTTTATTGCATCATATTCAAGTCTGTTACAGTGAGATGTGCAAGGATGTACCTAGAATTTCAATGTCTAAAATGTTTGACTTTCAAAGGAGATAAAGTTGACTTAATTAGTTCCTCAAGAAATATTGTTCTGAAATTATGCTATTTAAAATTCAAAGAAGGGTTGAAAGCTGAGGATAATGTTTTTACCTAGTGTTAGGAACTTCACAGTTTAAGAGAATTTCAAAAGCACTTTGCTCCTTGTCCTGATAACAAGTAATACAGAGTAATTTGACACATCAAATAACTCTTCACTGTTTGAGTCTATTAAGCTTTCTATATAATTTTTAAGTAATATATTCTGTAATTGTCTGCAGTGTGGATCACAAGAGTAGTAAGGAGCTGCGGCAGTACCTGGCCAACGTAGCCGAACAGTGCGAGAGCAGTGCCTCAGATCTGCCATCCGTTATCATCCTTGACAATCTCCATCATGCAGCCTCACTTGGAGAAGTATTTAATGGCTTCCTCAATGCCAAATATGCTAAGTGTCCTTATATTATAGGAACAATGAACCAAGCTACTTGTTCCACAACTAATCTGCAGCTCCATCATAACTTCAGGTAAATACAAGCGTTTCGTGCCTTCCTTTTGTGTTAATTAAAAATTTTAAAGTTGCGAGTCCATATAGAAGGGAAATAGTATGTTAACTGTCTATACTGTTACACATGTCATTTGATTTATAGTACTTACGTGATGTGTTTGTTATAAACGTACATTATGAGTAAGCCACATTATATTTTTAGTCCAACTTATATAATCTATCGTGACATCAAACCAGAGGTGGACCGAGCTCAATAGCTGCAGTCGCTTAAGTGCAGCCGGTATCCAGTATTCGGGAGATAATGGGTTCGAACCCCACTGTCGGCAGCCCTGAAAATGGTTTTCCGTGGTTTCCCATTTTCACACCAGACAAATGCTGGGGCTGTACCTTAATTAAGGCCACTCATAGTCCTTCCTTGTCCCATCATCGCCATAAGACCTACCTGTGTCGGTGCGACGTAAAGCAAAAAAAAAATTACAGAGGTGGGGTGGGGGGAACAAATGGGAAGGAAGAAGAGACGCAATGTGGCAAGAATAACATTTAATATGTAAGTTCATTGGAGAGTAGAACATCACAACAGAATTATATTACCTTGGCTTATTCTCAGAAATGCCCTTTCATGCCCTTGACCTGATGATCATACTTATGTTCCGAATGGCTTAATTTATAATTTGGCAATTTGCAAACCATGTAAGCCAACACCTAATTTACGTTGCCAGTACAGTTGTTGGAGAGGAATAAATACACTCCTGCTGTGAGAACAGCTATTGCGATACCACCACATCAGATGTAATACTCTAAAGTTGAGAGTACAGAAACTGAAAACACACTGTACACTTATCAAAAACTTCCGATACCAAAACAAGAAAAGTAGATTATTAACATTGAAAGGGAATGAGGAAATAACAAACTACTCGGCACTAATGGCTGGCGGCACAGGAAGATCGTTATGGCCAACAAAGAGAACAGTCCACTTATCTCAGTCACTGGAACTCTCTAATGATACATCGCCAGCTCTCAATAGTTTGCACTACAAGTCGTGCATCATTTGTGTATGGTGCACGACTTAATTCCAGTCCTTCACACTAACATTGTATATTTTTGCAGCAGCATGTGTCCATGATGTCTTACAATTTCACCTGCAACAAACACTGGCAATTTCAGTTTCTTCTCCTTCACGAGCCGGGACAGTTCCTTTCCTTGAGAGAGGCGAAGGCTAGAAATACAATTACTGAAGGATATACTGTACAACAGATGACAGACTGTACCGAATACCATACACACTGAAGGAGAATGGAAACAAGAAAGTTGGCAACTATGTTTCAATATTGTGCTTTACAGATATAATCCATGTGGATGGTACATTGTCAGGCTACTGATTCTAACATAGCAGGTTTAAGCCCCACAGAGGCAGTCCATTCGACACTCAATGTCATAGTACGCTAGCATGTAAAAGATCTTCGGTGACACATCTGGTGTTTATCTGTCAGAACTGAAATTGTCAGGTCTAACAGAGATCCGGTTTACTCGGTCATCAGTACATTAAAACGAAATGTCAAAATTAATGCATAGGCAGCTGAAATGCCTTCATATTAAAATGTCTGCTGAGGCCATGTGGTTATTATTATTATTATTATTATTATTATTATTATTATTATTATTATTATTATTAATGTAAATCGCAGCTTGAGCTGGATTGGATCTCGATAACCAGAAGATGGCACCGAAATGTCAATTTAGAAGTCACAATGTTCAATGTCCACTCTTATAACTTGATTCCCCCCTCTGCCATTCACGTAATAAAATTCCTGAAACTAAATTAGTCCAACAGCTATTTGGTGGTAGTAGTATTACGAAAGGAAAGAGCTAAATTTAGAACTGGAAAGTGTAGAAAATTTTGAGTATTTGTGAACAAAGTAGATTACGTGCAGCATTAAATTTTTTGAAAATATATTCTCTAACTTCAATTAATAACAGTGTGTTGCTTATTTTTTTATGTAGGTGGATACTGTGTGCCAACCACATGGAGCCAGTTAAAGGATTCCTGGGGCGGTATCTACGTAGAAAGTTACTTGAGACTGAAATGCATGAAGGAATTCGTAACAATGACCTCAACCGAATTTTAGATTGGATTCCTAAAGTGTGGCAGCACTTAAACAAGTTTCTTGAAACACACAGCTCTTCAGATGTTACGATAGGTAAGACAACGCTACTCTATTGTAATATACTCCCTACTTTCATACAAACGTTTTTGATTAGATGGTAATTATGCATGTGGATCAGGCTTCTTTTTTCATACCTTCCTTATGGAATCTCTCTTCCTCCCCACCTGTTGCTTTTTAAGAATGCCATGTTCTTCTGGCTCCATTGTTCCAAGAATGGTACATGCGGCTTCAAAAGCAGCCCCTTTCATTTGACTGAGTAATTGGTCACAGCATTATTCGTGCTACCATTGTCGTATAGCATACATGCAGTAACAATATTAAGTTAAGAAGGAAAATATTTACGATATATATATATATATATATATATATATATATAAATACACGTGACAGAGGAACTATGAAATCATAGATCCAGTGACCCTATCCACTGAATGGCAGATGGTGTTAATCAAGCTCAATCTCAAAACATGATGTTCTCAATAGATTGAGTCACACTGGAGGAATTAAGTTTTACCCTGCTTGAAGAGAGATTCAACACAGATTCCCTGATTGATGAAGATCCCATTAAGTGCAGCTCATGTTCTTCTTGGAAGATCAAATCCAGAAACAAATCTGTTCTCTTCTAGGAACAATCCATGTCGAGTGCTGACTGTGGGTAACCACTCCTCTTTCCACACAGCATTCGTGTCAAAATGGCTCTCTGGTAGACTGTGTGCACGTTTGTTTGACGGATATTTCATTCTGTTTCTCTGGTGGTCAGTAATTTGTGCTACACCAGTCTCTTTTTAAGTGCCACCATTAATTATCACTGGTCCTATTCATGCTTTATATCTATTTGTCCTAGTTATTTGGTATTACATAACTTGTCTTCTAACATGTGTTTAAGGTATCATCATACAACGATGTAATCAATTTACACTGCCTTTATTAATTGCTGTCAAACGTAAATCGCAGGTTCTGAACCTGGCTCCCTGGATAAATGGTAGTATATCCAACATATGATCTCAATTTGGCAAGTTTGATCCCAACTGAAGGGTGGTCTAAATTCTCAGCACCCCATGTCATGACTGTTGCCATGTTAAAGATCTGTGGTGACACACTCGATAAAATTAATTCACCCATAGGAATTATCCAGTAGAATTCTGCTTCTGTTGCTAGATAGCAACACAATCGGAATGTAAAAATTGGTAGGTAAGCCACCCAAATGGCACCACTTAAAAGGTCTGAAACTCTGTGGCTGAGACTCTTCAGTGATTATGATTATTTCACTGTTTTTGAGTCCAATGTTGGCGAGTACCAGATTGTGGGTATATTTCATTGTTCTCTTTGTATCTATAGGCAGCATCGTCTTCCTACCTGCATCCAACTTGTCTGTACTACATTTCGTTCTTTCTTTCCTTTGAAGATAGATAATACTGCTGAGGAAAACCTATGCGGTGTAGCTCAACCAGTTAATACTCTATGTTCACAGGCCCACGATTGTTTCTCTCCTGTCCAAGTGATCCGGCAGGATCCCAAGTGTGGTTTACTGACTTGTGGAATTATTCACTTGTTCCTTATCTGATGGAAGCTGTTCGTGAAGGTCTGCAGTTGTACGGTCGTCGTGCCCCTTGGGAAGATCCTACTCACTTCATTTGCCAGACGTACCCGTGGACTGGAGATACGGTGCAGGGAGGTCAAGATGCTTTGCTTAGGTCAGTACAAGAGATTTTGTTATTTATTTGAATTCATAAATTTGTAAATTCTCAATGTTTATTTCGTATGTTATATAGGTTAAGACCAGAAGATGTTGGGTATGACATTCAGCAGAGTAGTGGTGTAGGAGGAAGCAGCATAAAATCTATGAGCTCGACACAGAGTGATACTGAAGGGGATCCACTTGTAAGTACAAAAAAATGCACACTTCCTGTACCAAACTGTTTTTGTTGTTGAGTTTTAGAAATAATCCTGCATGTTGAGGTTATTTGAAGAAATTCAGCACCTCCTTCTTTACTCACTGGTTCTTCTGCTAACAACTAGACTAAGAGCTCATAACCTGCTTTTCTCAAAGGCACTTCCATTGCTGTTAATCATCATCATCATCATCATCATCATTTCCCTTTATCCAGCTGTAGCCGGGTAGGGGCAAATATGGTTCCTCTCCACTTTCTTCGGTCTTTCCACCACTCCTCCTCCAACACTGTGTCCCAGTCCAGATTTCTTTCTATAATGCTGCGTTGGATGGTATCCTTCCATCTCAATCGTGGTCGTCCACGGCCTCTCCTTCCTTGGATTTGCATTTCCATCACCTTTTTTGGCATTCTTTCGTTGCTCATTCGCTTTATGTGCCCAGACCATCTTAGTCGGCTCTTCTCTATTCTATCATTCATTTTTTCCACTCCAATTTCTACCCGGATTTTCTCATTCCTTATTTTGTCTCTTCTACTCTTCTGTATCATACTCCTCAAGAACTTCATTTCGGCTGCCTATATTCGAAATAATGGAATTAATGATAACCCTTGCAAAGTTTTTGCTTGTGAGAGTAATTATTTTTTGTAAAAAATATCTTTTTATTCTTAACACAAATGAAAATTCAAATATGTAAGTATTCTAAGGTCTATTAAGTCATTCATACCTGATTTGAGGTGGTCAGCTTGTAGGAATCTTGAGTAATAAATAAATAACTGCTGGTTTCAGTGCAAAAATGGCACAAGGCACAACACAAAGTTGTCTCTATCTAAACAACTGAGCTGTAATTCACTTTCTACCTTACTTCATAATTCACTGCTATAAATATTGAACTGGCAAATTCACTAATGAACATGTACAGTAACAATCTAACTAGTATTTATGATACAGTTTTATAAATGTGATGTTGAGTCTTCCCTGACAGCTTAGAAACTTTCACTTGTGTGATACATTTCAAAGCATGTATCAGGGTTGTGGTGAGAAACTGAGTGTGTGACGTGACGGTGACAGGGTGGGTCTGGGTCGTATTTTAGGTAAAGTATGTACGCTCAGAATATGATCTCGCCATGCACCAGAATGGGAAAGGTAAGACAATGCACCAAGAAAAACACAAGGCATAAACCAGGATACTAATCCAAGTGACGCAGTATCAATCAACGCACGTGATGGCGTAGCAAAAGGGGTGTAACAACACTCCAAAAAAAAAAATATAAGTCCGTCCGTGCACAAGTTCACAGGTAGTTTTCAATTTTCAAGGTGAAAGGTTTTCAGCAGAGCGCATAATGGAAGCATTTTCACTGAGTCCATATATTTAGAGGAACCGAGGTAGGTACCAAATTTTGAGGGCAAGGAAAGGCGTACGACAACAAAAAAAAGGGCAAAGAAGAAATAGTTTTTTCATAATAACAATATATTAACAAAAAAACACCCAGAAGAAACATTTATACAAAACAAAGAAAACAACAATCATCCAAAGGTCAGTTAGTTCTGACTTCCAAAAAAGAAAAAAAAAAAAGATGGGACGACCATATTAATTTTCTGATTGTTTTTCAAAGAGAACAGCTAGACTCGAAACCTTCAATAATAATACAACCTCTTTTACATGAGGAGTGTCCTACACAAGGAAAACAGAAATTTACTTATGGACACGAAAAAAACATTAAAATTTGAAAGACGTATGGGCCACTGTACAATAATACATGTAGAAGAAAAAAAGCGCGGAAGGGATGCGGAATAGGAAGGTGGGGAAAGGGGAGGGACGTGAAAGAAAACAGTACCAATGGCTGCCAACAGGGATTTGGAAAAATAGGATCAGTCAGTATCGATGAAATTCCAAAATAGCAAACAGAAGCTAGGTGATAGTTCAATTGATTCTATTCATGCGTTTGCTCGGGAAAACAGTTGAATTTCAATGGTTCATATCGCAGCAATCACTTGACGTATCACAAAGTCCAACTTCGGAGTAAGATGGTAATGTAATTCCAAAGTAAGGTATCGCTATCAGTAGCTGCAGTTAGCTTATTATCAACATGAACTGTCATTGGTAGCCAGTAACGGCAATTTGAAAATTAAGGAAGTGCAGCATTAGAAGAAAGTTCAAAGAACAACATGGAAATGAAATAAATTAAAGTTTTCGCTCACCCGTCCAGCAGTCGTAGCTTTTCAATGGTATACAAAAGCACATTTTAAAAGAAACATTGCACACAGTCCAGCTGGTAGCAAAATAAAACCAAGTCCTCCCTCCACACAAATCGTCGTGTTCATCCGAACTCGCTGCTCAAGCCCAGAGCAGGCCAATTTATATTCAGGTAGAAGCGTCCAGAAAGGACGAGAGCATACAGTACCCAATGCGCAACGAAGCGGTAGGGGAAGGAAAGAGGGAGGGTAAGCAGCACGAGCAGTTGAAGCTGGACGGGCGAAGAGAGCACAGGCAGGTTAGTAGCGGCATATGCAGCGTAGTAAACGTAGAATCCATAAAACAGTAGAAAAATTCGGAGCACGTTATATACTCCCAGCAGCCGGAGAAATCCGAAGGATTGGGTGTAGAAGCGACGAAAGTCCATTGATGCTCCAGAGGGGCGCCGAACTCAGGAACACGAAGAGAGTGTCGTCGTCGAGGAGGCAAAAACAAAAAGCAAGAACAGGCATGAGTTACAAGTAAGAAGAGAAGAGAAAAAAAGGGAGGGGCAGAGGGGAGGGGAATAAAAGAGAAAGAACGATCCGGATCGAAAAAAAAAGGGAGGGATGAGACAAGAAAAGGAGAGGGGTTACAAAAAAAAAAGGTTTTACAATAAAAGTTACAATATGTATATATAAGTGGCCGTACAAAAATTTTACAAAAAAGTTAAGTAAATGAAAGTACAATGACAAAGGAGTATTTAATAAGATGGTGTCCCATAAAAAAAAGAAACCCATCAGGGGAAATGATCGATGGGGGAGCCGGAGGAAGTGACGAAGTGTGTGGAGGGAGCATGACCGGGTGAGCGAAAGAAAAAAGCAAAGATATGAACCACAGAAAAAAGGGAAAGAAAAGGGGGGGGGGACATGGGTGAACAAACGCAAGTAAAGAAAAAACAATAGTACAGTAGGAAAAAAAAGATGAAATGAAGTATGAATTGTCCATCCCTGCGGCAAGCCAAGGGGTTAAGCGGAGAACTTTTTTAAGAGGGAAAAATGAGCCTTACGAATATCATTAGGATTGTCCAAGGATTGCAACAAAGCTGTAACAGGGGACGGAAAGGAAAGAATGCGAAAGGGCCCAAGCCAACGGGGAGAAAGCTTAGCAGATAAGTGTTGAGAGGAGGAACTGATGGGATGGTTTTTGAAGAGAACTAAATCCAAAGGTTTGAAGGTGGGAGAGCGAACCCGAGAATTGTAAGTTTTTTTATGGAGGTCTCTGGCTTGAAACAACTTTTTGAGAGCATCTTGCAAATGATCAGGGGTGAGAAGATGAGGTGGTGTGGTCAACAAAGAGGACAAATCCCATGTCAAAGAGAGAGGGGTGTGTAATTCACGGCCTAAAAATAATTTAGCCGGAGTATAAGAGGTTGAATTATGAACAGTAGCGTTTGATGCCAAGGCAAAATAAGGTAATTCGGCATCCCAAGTCCGGTGATCATGTGAATGAAAAATAGATAGAAGGGCTTTTAGATTACGATGATAACGCTCAACGATGTTAGCTTGAGGGTGGTAGGGGGAAATATTGATTTTCTTAATCCCATGAGAAAAACAAAAATTATAGAAGAGTTTAGAAGTGAAAACAGTAGCATTATCAGACACCAACATTTTAGGAATTCCAGTGATGGGGAAAATTTGGGTAGAAAGTAAGTTAATAATTATCTGGGAAGAAATAGTTCGTAAAGGACGAAGAACAATAAATTTAGAAAAACCATCGAGTAAGGTGAAAATATAAGAGTTAGATTTCGAAGATTTTACAAGAGGTCCCACAATATCAACATAGAATTTCTCAGCAGGGTAAGTAGGGGGGGAGGCAGCATAATTACCATAGGGCTGATGATTGGGGGGCTTATGTTTCTGACACAAGTCACATAAGCGGACCCACGAATATACCTCTTTCCGCATCTGAGGCCAAAAGAACTGAGAAGCAAGACGAGCATAAGTTTTAGACATGCCAAAGTGACCCCCAACAGGGGATCCATGGAAATACTGAAAAACCATTTGTCGGAGACTAGAAGGGAGAACGAGACGAGGAGTGGCGCGCGGAGTAGGTTTGAAAATTAAAAGCTGATTGTGGAGACGAAAGGGGCCAGAATAATCGGGAGAAGAAAGATCTTGACAAAGTTGTTGACAATAAGGATCAAGTTTTTGATGATCAAGACATGATTGAAAGGAAAGGGGAAAATTGATAAGGGAAGAAATAGAAGTAACAGAGTTGATAGGAAGTTGATTAAGCTCAGAAAGATGAGATGAAGTATCATCAAAAAGCCGAGATAGCGCGTCAGCAACAGAATTATGATACCCGGAAACGAACTTAAGAGAAAATTTGAAACGGGATAGGCGAAGCAACCATCTACCGGTACGTCCAATTTTGGGGGCATTATGTAATAACCAAGAAAGGGCCTGGTTATCAGTACTAACTAAAAATTCGCGATGGTCTAAGTACTCTGCAAAATGCTCAATGGAAAGAATGAGAGCTAAAGCCTCCCTTTCATACACAGAATATTTACGTTCAACGGGGGTAAGAAGACGACTGAAATAAGCAACAGGTAAAGTTTGATCGTTCTTCGTCTGCTGGAGAACAGCACCTATGGCAACATCGGAGGCGTCAGTGGAAAGTTCAAATTTAAAATCAAAATCAGGGATTTGCAAAAGAGGGGCCTGAGAGAGTTTAGATTTTAACGTATCAAAGGCGGTTTGTTGAAGAGAAGACCAATGAAATTTGATACCTTTACGTTTAAGCAGATTAAGGGGTTCGGAAAGTAAAGAAAAATTGGGAATATATTTGGCATAAAAACCAATCATCCCAAGAAAGGAACGTAATTGCTTAAGATTAGAGGGAGGAGGTATTTTGTGAATGGCAGAAACTCTTTCAGGGTCGACAGCCACCCCCTGTGAACTTAAGATGTGACCCAAAAATTTAATAGATGTCTGGGCGATAAGCACCTTAGAAGGGTTGACAGTTAAGCCGACTGAGCGGAGGCGAGTCAACACTTCACGAACATGGAGTAAATGGGTTTCAAAATCTGAAGAATAAATAAGAATATCATCAATAAAAGGAAATAAGTATTTATATTTTATATCAGCAAACAAGGAATCCACAAACCGCTGCATAATTTGTGAGCCAAGATTCAAACCGAAAGGGACTTTTTTGAATTGATATAGTCCATTCGGGGTAATAAAAGCCGTATAGCGAGAACTAACGTCATCTAAAGGAATTTGATTATAAGCCGAATTTAAATCAAAGATGGTAAAAAACTGAGCATTTGAAAAATGTTGAAAAGCAGATTGCAATTTTGGCATGGGATAGGCATCATAGAGGATGCGAGAATTTAATTTTCTATAGTCCACTATAAAACGAGAGGATCCATCGGGTTTATCGACGATGAAAGCGGGAGAGGCATAATTAGAAGATGATGGAATAATAGTCTCAGTTTGAAGCATTTGATCAACTAAGGAATTCAAAATTTTCATGCGAGGGGGACTCAAAAAATAAGGAGAAGAACGAACCGGGGTAGGATCAGTAAGATCAATGTGAGCAGAAAAATTTTTAACGGTGCCCAAAGTGGGGGTAATGACATCGGAAAACTCTTCAAGTAAGGACTGAACGCGGTCAGAATGAACAGAATTTATAGGTAAACATGTAGAGGGATGAGAAAGAGGGAAGTCAAAACTATGAACCAATGGAATAGACTTAGAGGAAAAATGAAAGGAGACCGTAAAGTTGACCGAATCCAATATGAGTCCAGTATGGGAAAAAAAATCAAAACCTAAAATAATAGGTGATGATAAGGTCTGAACAACCAAAAAGGTAAAAGGCCAAGAAAAATCTTGCATCTTAATATTCAAAGAAATAGCACCAACGATTTCTAAAGGTTGATTGCAGGCAGAAAGACAACGTACAGTAGAGGGAGAATAGGAGAGCTGGGGACATAAAAATTGCAAAGATTGAAAAAATGACAAACTAATAAGAGAAACAGCAGCACCAGAATCTAACAAGGCAAGAGAGGGTAGGTTATTAACGGTGACAAGAATATGAGAGGTCGGAGGTAGGAAAGAGGTAGAATAAGGCGAAAAGGAAGAAGAGGTGAAGGGAATGGGTGAAATCACAGAGGTAGGACGAGGTGTCTGAAGAGTGTGGGAAGGCAGATTTTCCCCATGAATACGCCGACTGCCTAGCGGCGAGGGGGAAAGGCGTTTCCCACAGGCAGAGTGGTGCAAAACTTAGAAATATGACCCGGTCCTTTACAGCGAAAACAGACAATGGGGGAACGAACATTAGAAGGACGCAGAGCAGAAGATGATGTGGAGGAAAAGGAAGACGGAATAGGCGGTGGTGGAACGGAAAAATAATAAGAAGTATCGCTTAACGCAGACAAAGCATGAGATTGAGCCAGATTATATAATTGAAGCATAGAAGTTGGAGGGTTCAGTGCATTAAAAAGTTGGCGAAAGGAGGGAGTAGCATAAAACTGAACAATCGAAATTAATTCAGCAACATTGTGGGCAATATTTAGTACATCACTATAAGTAGTGATAGAATCTAAATAATCATGTGCGGATTCAGTCGGAAGTTGGTGACGACGAATGAACTCGGTACTGAGTTTAAAACGTATCTCATAAGGCAAAAAATAATTATGAATAGCATTACGTAACTCATACCAGGTGGAAAAATGAGACATGTTATCCAACCAAAATTTAGAAAAAAACCCCGTGGTCTTAGCGGATAACAAACCAAGCATTTGAGGAAAGGAGGCTAAATTGAGATTGAGAAATTTACGAACAGAGAAAAGCCACATAGTAAGGTTACGAGGATCAGTCGCTATTAACTGCGGAACCTGAAGTAAAGATTGTTTGATAATATGAACATTCAAGGAACTGTCAACAGCACTAAGGTGGGGAGTGGATGGAGAAGAATGGGGGCCTAGATCCGGAGCCATGTTATGATGGTGAGAAAACGGGAAAGATTTGTGATCAGAAAACGGGTTAGTGGATGAAGGAGTCGAAGGATAAGAGAAGGAACTCGGAGGAGTAGAAATAGAAAAAGAAATCAAGTCATTGACGGGAGGGTTAGGCAAAGAAAGATTATGATAAGTAGGAGGGGGAGAAGAATTGTCGTCACCCAAAGGGAAATTATCAGAGAAGCATGCCATAATGGAAAATTTACTAAAAGAAATGGAGTAATGAGAGAAAAAGGTCTGCTACCATTTGTGGTGAGAAACTGAGTGTGTGACGTGACGGTGACAGGGTGGGTCTGGGTCGTATTTTAGGTAAAGTATGTACGCTCAGAATATGATCTCGCCATGCACCAGAATGGGAAAGGTAAGACAATGCACCAAGAAAAACACAAGGCATAAACCAGGATACTAATCCAAGTGACGCAGTATCAATCAACGCACGTGATGGCGTAGCAAAAGGGGTGTAACAACACTCCAAAAAAAAAAATATAAGTCCGTCCGTGCACAAGTTCACAGGTAGTTTTCAATTTTCAAGGTGAAAGGTTTTCAGCAGAGCGCATAATGGAAGCATTTTCACTGAGTCCATATATTCAGAGGAACCGAGGTAGGTACCAAATTTTGAGGGCAAGGAAAGGCGTACGACAACAAAAAAAAGGGCAAAGAAGAAATAGTTTTTTCATAATAACAATATATTAACAAAAAAACACCCAGAAGAAACATTTATACAAAACAAAGAAAACAACAATCATCCAAAGGTCAGTTAGTTCTGACTTCCAAAAAAGAAAAAAAAAAACAGATGGGACGACCATATTAATTTTCTGATTGTTTTTCAAAGAGAACAGCTAGACTCGAAACCTTCAATAATAATACAACCTCTTTTACATGAGGAGTGTCCTACACAAGGAAAACAGAAATTTACTTATGGACACGAAAAAAACATTAAAATTTGAAAGACATATGGGCCACTGTACAATAATACATGTAGAAGAAAAAAAGCGCGGAAGGGATGCGGAATAGGAAGGTGGGGAAAGGGGAGGGACGTGAAAGAAAACAGTACCAATGGCTGCCAACAGGGATTTGGAAAAATAGGATCAGTCAGTATCGATGAAATTTCCAAAATAGCAAACAGAAGCTAGGTGATAGTTCAATTGATTCTATTCATGCGTTTGCTCGGGAAAACAGTTGAATTTCAATGGTTCATATCGCAGCAATCACTTGACGTATCACAAAGTCCAACTTCGGAGTAAGATGGTAATGTAATTCCAAAGTAAGGTATCGCTATCAATAGCTGCAGTTAGCTTATTATCAACATGAACTGTCATTGGTAGCCAGTAACGGCAATTTGAAAATTAAGGAAGTGCAAAATTAGAAGAAAGTTCAAAGAACAACATGGAAATGAAATAAATTAAAGTTTTCGCTCACCCGTCCAGCAGTCGTAGCTTTTCAATGGTATACAAAAGCACATTTTAAAAGAAACATTGCACACAGTCCAGCTGGTAGCAAAATAAAACCAAGTCCTCCCTCCACACAAATCGTCGTGTTCATCCGAACTCGCTGCTCAAGCCCAGAGCAGGCCAATTTATATTCAGGTAGAAGCGTCCAGAAAGGACGAGAGCATACAGTACCCAATGCGCAACGAAGCGGTAGGGGAAGGAAAGAGGGAGGGTAAGCAGCACGAGCAGTTGAAGCTGGACGGGCGAAGAGAGCACAGGCAGGTTAGTAGCGGCATATGCAGCGTAGTAAACGTAGAATCCATAAAACAGTAGAAAAATTCGGAGCACGTTATAGGGTGTAAGAATGGCTTTGCTGTGCAAGATTTAGAATAACAAATAGTCTCTTTTCGTACCTTTGGGCCTTAAAGACAACACAGGCTACAGAACCCTTTCTTCATCATTGTGTCTGCTTTGTCACTTAGGTTATTTTGCACTCACTTGCAACAATTTCACTTTCCTTACTTTCCCACTCATTATCACTTATTTCTAGGTATTCATCATCAGTATTTAATAAGAGTGACTCTATTTCACACTCGTTTTGAATATATTTCCGCAACATAACGTCTAGAAAAGGCAAAACACAAACTTTCACAATGTCAACAAACTTATATGAAGTACACCAGTATGGAAACTGTGCTTTGGAACAAACACCTTCTTTTTTAAAAATTCCAAATCCCTGTGTTTAGCCTAAATAAAGGCCCCGTCTATACGCTATACACTCCTGGCATCTATTGGCTAATATTTCAACCCTAAGTGGAAACATACGGTCGCAAAAGCGCGTAACTCAAAATTCAGAATAAACACGTCTATCACTCGCGCGCAAGTACACCGGTTCTGCACAAAGACGTGTAACACTAGGTTAAGGTTAAATGTATTGAAAATTATAATTGTACTGATAAGCAGACCCGGCCAACAGGTGGAAACTGCAGATCATGATGATGATGATAATGATGATGAATTGTACTGATATTTTTGAAACCTACTGTATTATTTTGCATGTTAAGATTCTTCTTGTTCAAGTTTTCAACGGTCACAAATCTCCTATAGATAGGAAAAGGAACTTTGAGAAAATCTCTGTACAGTTAGCAGAGGGATCCCTCCTGTGAACAGACAAGATGGTTCAGAATCTCCTTCCAGTGAGCCTCTTTATTAAGTAGTCCGCATAAGGAGAAGTCAGAATGCAATAATTACCATTATTGAATATTGAATTTTTACGACCCACTGGTGTCCGGCTGGCCATTTTTGTTCTGTGCTTAACATCTCTTCAACACGTACTACATGTACGTAACATGACCTAATACGTTGAAAGTCTGTTTCAATTACCATTATTATTTAGTCCTATAATAATAATAATAATAATAATAATAATAATAATAATAATAATAATAATAATAATAATAATAATAATCGTATGGCCTCAGCTACCATGTGCAGACATTTCAATTTGACGCCATCTGGCTGTCTGCTTGTCAATTTCGACGTTCCGTTTTACTCTAGCCCCCCACTAGATGGCAGACCGAGTAAACTGAAACTCTCTTGGGCGTCTATGGCTGAGATTTTAATGAATTTTGTCGGGTAAACACCAAATGTGTCACCAGAGATCTTTTACATGCCGACATCGTACGACATGGAGTGTCGAATGGACTTTTTTCCGCCCTTCAAAAATCCGACTACCTCTGCCGGGTTTGAACCCACTATCTTGGGATCCGGAGGCCGACACTCTACCGCTGATCCACAGAGGTAGGAATTTAGCCCTATGCTTTACTTCATGGTCATTTAAGATTTCACAATACATCTGATAGGGTTTTCTAGAGAATATTAATACAGTAAAACGTCATTAAGACGTTTCTTCAGGGGACAACAAAAATGAACACGTTAAGCGAGAAAACGTACTACTGAATGTACGAATAAAAACTACGGTATCCAGCGGGGATATGGAAATGCTGGATACGATTTTTTATGACATGAGGGAATTTTACGCCTTATATCTGTGGGTACAGTGAAAACTATATCTATCATTTTTAAAGATGAGAGGGAAATATTGAAAGGTGTGAAAAACATGAGAGAACAAACATGAAAATCTTTTCTGCTGGGGCTTATAAAATAACAAGTGTAATGAAAGGTGTGAAAACCACCAAACAAACAACAAATATGAAAACATACGCAGAGGGCCAATAAAAATAGCCAAGTATTATTGCAGATCACACTCTTTCTAAAACGAATGTTAGTAGAACCCTTTTATTTCGGAGCTATGGGTTATTAAAACATTATTCTCTGGTCACGTTCTTTGACAGTGAATTGGAGGTTACACTCGGCCATGTGCGATCAGCAGGAATGACTTTGGCCGCCATTTTGAATCAAACGAAACTTCAATCAGCTTGAGTGATCGAGTCAAAACTCGAAGGTGTGAGTTCAACATTTGCGACCTCTGCACGCTTAAAGATGCAGATGCCAGTTCACTTTCTGAAAGATTTTATTTTTGGCTTCATTATTAAGGAATTTTACGACTTTTTCGTATCCATAACTAGGCTGTCACAAGACAAATATGCACCACGCTAGTCTGTTTCACACGATTATGTTACTAATCCAGATATAGGCTACCATATCACGCAACAGAACTTCACTGTACCACTCAACACAAAATAAATTTCTGACTTCTGGATGGAATGCGAAATACAAACACAAATAGACTCACTTTTTCCGTAATCACGAACTGTGGCGACGGCTCTTACCCAAGTTGTAAATCACATTTCTTTCACAAGGCATGACAAGTAACATTTTCATGGCTAGGAAATATGACTGTGATCGTACTCGTAGTTAGCAGTAATAGCGAAAATTTGTGATGCGATAGGTATGTTTATAGGTTCCTAATCCAGATATAGGCTACCGCATCACGCAAAAAATATTCTGTACACTTCACTTTACCACTCAACACAAAATAAATTTCTAACTTCTGAATGGAATGCGAAATACAAGCACTAATAGACTAACCGGCAAGCAAAACTGAACATTCCTGAAGCTTGCTCCCCGATCGTGCAGCTTATCCTGTGAAGTTCAGGAATTTAAGGCCTTTTTCCATAATCGCTCAACTGTGGTGACGAATCTTACGTGAGTTGGAAATCGCGTTTGTCTCACAAGGAATGGCAAATAACATTTTCAGGGCTAGGAAAAACGTGATCGTACTAGTGGTAATAGCAAAAATTCGTGACACGATAAGTGAGGTATTTTTTATATAGATTTGATACGATGAGAATCGGGACTTCGAATTCACGACGTGCTAAGCGAGAAAACGTGTTAATGAGGAACGCACTAATGAGATTTCACTGTATATTGATATTGGCCAAAAAAAATCTATAATCTTTTCACGTAACACAAAAAGTGACAACTCAAAAAGTATAGTTGAACTACTGCTTTAAAATAGAAGGGTGATTGCTTAAGATGTGACCGCAGTAGCTGATGCCCAGATAGTTGTGGTATGCGTTTGGCGATCAGAAGTCGGTTACTCTGCAATGTAGATGGTGCAGTGTGCTTTGTCTCAGTGAAATCTGTCTGAAAATACGAGGGTAAAAGTGTGACTGTAAATGAGAAAAATATTGAAGGTATTGTGACTGAAAATTGACAAATTATGGCATATTTTACAAAAATATCCAAATATATGACTAGTAAGGGAGTAGAAGCTTATAGAAATGTATGCAAGAAGAAACAAGACTCGGTAAGGGATCGAATAAGTCCAAAAGTACACATGCAGAACAACAGACAGCTATAGGAGTGTTGCAAACTTGAGCCTCCAACGTAAAAACAAACAACATTCCAAATCGTACATCTCTTACTTTTCACATCGTTCACTATTTTTCAGTAAAATTTTAATAATAACTAAAAACTATGCAAATGAAAATTCAAATGAATAGATAAACCAAAATAATTTATCTGACTCAACAATAGCAACTCCAACAAATATTTTTTGTTACTGAAGCAGCATTTCCTTCTAACACTTATAGTTTCCCCATAAAGTGAACTAGACACTTGAAGCTTTTTTGAACTGCAGAAGAACATGAAGTATGCACACTTAAGAAACTGAGAACTCTATTATAAAAATACACTGCAACATCCAAAGAAGATAATCACCAAAAATACATATTTGATGTTTGAGTGCAAAACTTGCCGTGCAGAATTTTACTTTTTTATTTTTATTTTTATTTTAAGAATCATGTGAGGTTGTTATAAACAGCTTCAGGGGCTTCATTTCAATTTTGTTAACTTATGTAAAACAAAATTCTGAGAAAAAGAAATTAAAAATATTTCATATTGCAACTCAGAAGCCTCCTGAATCATGTGTTGCCCCTTTTCAATAGTTCTTAGTCACCATCTCCAAATGGGTGTACTGATAAGAGAAATGGGCATGGCATTAACAGAAATTCAGTATGCAAAGGTTTGGAAAATTGTTAATAACTTCTAAACTCTTTTTTCATATCATTGTAAATGAAACTGTTCCTGAAAGATGATATAATTATGTTCAGTATGAAATTATTTTCAAGAAAGAAATTGTGCTATTCCTAGAGTCAAATCCCATCTTGTGCAATTTGTGAAGCTGCATGTTCTATGCAAAGATTAGCTGATGTACCCGTGCTTTGCTATGGGATTCTCAGAAAGACTGACTTTGTGATTTTCCTAACTGAAGTCAACATAGGTCATTACAAAAACGTCAGTAGGAAAGTAGCAATTAAAAGCAATATTATCATATTGTCCCGTGAGGTAGACCATACACAACACTCTACATTCACGGCAGTAAATTAACAAGAAAGAAAGGAAAAATTAACAGAAACACAAATAAGAGAATAAAGAGAACAAGCTGGAACCAAACCCAGAGTTATATCATCAACACAAAACTAAACAAAAACAAGATACTTACCATTAATAAGGCCAAGAAAACCCACCCCGAACTAGGAGAAAGAAAATCGTACCTGGTACCAACTACTTAATTTAAAAAGAACAACACATTCATAGGGGAATTTAAAACAAATGATTTATTTAGTGAGTTAATCTTTTAGAAGGTTAGAGAAAGGAAATACTCAACGCAGGAGAAATTAAAAAGGCATAAATTAATTTGAATTAAGATATCAAATAAAAACATTTTAAAACATAGGATGATCAGTCCCCAAAAATAAAGGAAAACACAAAATTATTAAATAAGTGAGGCCTCATCATACCAGCGAAGTTAATTTGACACTAGTATCAGTTCACATTGGATCCATTTTAAAGTCTTCCAGATCCACCGAGCTCTCACCAAGGGAATAAATCAAGAAGTGGAGAAAATTTAACACGACACATAGTACCCCGAAGAAACATAAGGATAACCGAAATTAAAAATTAAATAACCAAAACATGAGCACAGGGTCACCCAAGAGAAGAGAAAACAATCAGAATAAAGCATAATCACATCAATATCAAAATAGTTGGCAAACAACCAACAACATCCACGATCCGGGAAAAACTCAGCATTAAAAATCAGTCAACAAAACCGATTTCAATAAAAAACGTTGGCATGGTAACCAACAAACGCCATGAATCAAGCATGGAAACGGGTGACCACGTATACAAGGCTTATCAGAACCAAGGGAACGAAAGGAAAATCAAGGAACAAGAAACACGAACAAAATCTAACTCAAACACACCATAATTAAATAATTACTGTCCACTTGGTTAGAACTCAACTGGATAAATAGACTCGCTTAGCATGTTTTGATAAGGTAGCTAAATTGATACTTTACAAGCTTTACCCACGCTTTACCACATGAGCGTAAGGTATTCAGACTCTGATACTTCTTAAATTATTTTACACATATCACCCGAATAAAGGTTTCAATGATTTCTTTTAAAATAATAATAATAACCAAATTTCTTTTAAAAGGCCGAGATCTTCCATTCAATTAAGAGTCCACCATTACTACACGACGGGTACTGAAGTTGATTAAAGCTGAAGAGAATTAGATTCGTGGAATTGCAGAAAATCTTCATTGAATTAGGAAGGCGTCAAGACGCCATTTTTAAAAAACTTACATTCTGGATGATGAAGCGATGCAACGATTAAACTAAAAATACCAACTAGAGCAGCTCCCGCATTGATTAAAGACCCAAGATCATAAGAAGGGCCAAGGAAGAGGCCCTTTTCACCTTTTTCTTCAAGTCACATCCATAACAAGAGGCGGAATGCACTCCCACCAGACAGGCAAGAACCGAGCGTCCATCACAGTTCACAACTCACGCCAGACTCTCCTCAATAATCGGAGATTAGCTTTTCTTCTGGAAGCGAGCTCTCATTGGTTAGTAGGCGGAGCAACGTAGTACCAAGTTTCCGACTAGATGTCAGCTTGTATAAGGAACAGATACTCACGCCATCTCGGAGTCAAAGAGAGTATTAGAACTAGAAGTAGTTAGGGAGAACGACGACATGAATTCAAAGTAAATTAAGGTGGAAAAATACAAATTTCTACGAGCATTAGCGCCAGGTCCAAAAACGTTATGAAGGAGAGGGTGAAAGAACATGACACCTCGGTGTCAATATAAAATACTCGAACAAATGATAAACCGGACATTTTCTCACTTTTAACAAACAGTACTACGGTGCCATTCTAACAGTTCAAAGTTCCAGACGAGGAATGACCAGCCCGCAGGCAGCCGTTAACACTCCTCTGCCATTATTCCGTTAAATGTGCATACTGCTTATTCAAATCAGTGCCTCAGGGTAGGGATTGAATAACTCGAATGCTATGATGAACCAGTTTGTTACGTACCAGTAGTATCAGAAAATTTATGAACCAGATGAATGGCATGCTAAAGAAGGTTATCTAACTCCCCAGCTACTTCCCGCCAATATTCAGGCAGGCTGTTATACTCGGTACGACTGGGCGAGTTGGCCGTGTGGTTAGGGGCGCGCATCTGTGAGCGTGAATCTGCGAGATAGTGGATTCGAACCCCACTGTCGGCAGCCCTGAAGATGGTATTCCGTTTTTTTCCCATTTACACACCAGGCTGTACCTTAATTGAGGCCAAGGGCACTTCCTTCACATTTCTAGCCCTTTCCTATCCCATCGTCACCGTAAGACCTATCTGTGTCGGTGCGACGTAAGGCAAATTAAAAAAAATTACTCGGTACGCAGCAGTAATCCTATCTGTCGGAGTTAGTGGCAACAGGAGACACAAAGCACATCACAACAAACAATGGTCAACATAATGCTATTGTTGATCAGTTTTATGAGCTTTCTATATTGAAGGCCTTCACATTTAGTTTTCTTTCAACTCTGTGATATTAGGGCACCTTATAAAAATATTTATAACATGGACTGTAGTACCTTATTCTCCAAATTTACCTACCCATTTTCATTAAATTCTGTTTACCCGTTTTCTTGCGACTCGGCGCTGATATGGACTTGGTAACAAAAATCAAAATTCATGAATATCTCTTTGATCATAGGCAGTACAGTAACAATGTATCAGGCATAAATGGTCGAATTTAATAATATATAACTTTAGTTATGTGGTATTTATCGATACGACCACTAATAACAAATATTTGAGAATAAAATTTTAGACCTTCCCCTAAACTACCATTTCACTCAGCGTGAATAAAATTATTTATGGCCTTGATTATAGCGTCTTATTCCCTTACTTTGCATACCGAATTTCATTAAGATAGGACCACTAATAACATAAATATTTGAGAATTACATTTTTGGCCTTCCCCTAAACTACCATGTCACTCAGCGTGAATAAAATTATGTATGGCCTAGATTGTAGCAACGTATTCCCTGACTTTACATACCGATTTTCATTAAATTCTCTTCAGCCTTTTTCTCATGATGCGTGTACATACTGCACCCGCCCCCTCCCTAAATGGCACCGGCATGGAATCTACAGGGTCGCACATGGGTCAAGAAGTATGAAATAAATAGGCGCTGAACTAAAGTAAACTTAAAGGCGTACAGGGGAGGAGAAGCAGGGCAAAGATAACTAAAATGAGAACACATTCGAATTAAGATATATAACTCAAACACAGGTTTATTCAACCTTAATGATGATGGGAAATGGCGCACTAAATAACACTAATGAATTACATTAAAATTTATAAATGTTTGTTGTGATTTGTGAGGTGGACATCTGTCCGTTATACTTGATAGAAACGAGTACGTTTATCGCGAAGCGATGTATCGTGACATATGGCGAATGGTAATTTTATCATAACACTGAGGCTATATTATCGCTAACACATAAAACTAACATGCATCCGACAACACGTCTGAGCAATCCCTATTCTAACGAAGACCTAGATTTCCCAGTGAAATGACGTAAAAGAAAAAAAAAATACACACATATGATACAACACCTGGGTTCGAACCGACCCTCGCTATTATAGACATCGCCAAGCTGATGGACAGAACCACCACTGGCCTTATTTACAACCACACATGACATAAAGAACACATAAATGATACATGATATGCAACAAAACACGTAAAAGGCACTTTGATCTTTCTTCTGACGCTGTAGGCCTCCTATGCCTACGTTGAGCATCGAACTGACAACCTCTTGCGATGAAGGCAGGGTCCTGTAATCCCTATCTATATTAGACTCGAACAATTAACAATGATTCATTGGCAAACATTATCATTATCGGCCGGGTCGCTTGTTAATTATTACACTGCTCTGCCGTGTTAGGTAAATCACATCATTTTGCCGCTCAAAGAAGCCAACTTCTCTTTAACAGCAATGTCCCCTCCTTCCTCAGCTTACGGGACACCCACACAAAAAAAAGAAACACAACTGGGGCAAGGTCAGATGGGGCGGGTCCGCCACCCCAAGGGTCAACAGCCCACATAACACGCGTGATGTTCCTTTTCCAAAGGAAACAGTAACACTTCACTCGGAAGTACGTCTACAATAAACTCGCGCAAATCACCTTGAATTCAACACATATTTACCCAACATATATTTACATATTTACACAACGCGACTCCGGTATTACAATGGTAACCTTTGCCCGATCACTATTATTATTATTATTATTATTATTATTATTATTATTATTATTATTATTATTATTATTACTATTATTATTATTATTATTCCTGCCGTCCTACATGGCTTACCCGCTACATTACTTATACATGGTCATCGTGCGGAATCTATTCAGCAATTACATCACAATTAAGTGCTCGCTCGGCAATTTACATCCGATTACTGACTGCTAATTAATCGATGGTCAGCCCATGGCTACTTTATCGTCACACGGCAATACATTAATTAATTAATTAATATTTACACGGATTGATATTTGACACATGCATTATGATCACTTCCTGGTAAATTTAATCACATAATCAATTTAATCTTATCACCTCCTATCTAAGTATTTCAAAGGGTGGAGTTCTTGGCTGTCAGTTCGGCCGCTGAGCCTCATAGTTACGTGCCTTACGCACTGTAGTACTTACCGTTTTACTTGCCATACACTTATCAAATTAATGATTACTCTAATAACTACTCTCATTGCACTCCCCTAAACTAATTACTCCTGGTCTTCTGACGCCAGTAAACAAACAGAATCTCCCAAGAAAGAAATAATTGAATAAATCTCTATCCCATGAAAAGCTAGAGTATTATATTCCCTAAATTATTTACAATCAATTACTCAGACCTGTCGCCGGTTTCCTAAACTAAAAATTAACAACTACGCGCCCATTTCGGCGCCCTATTTCAACAGGACTACATCTTTAATTTCTTATAGCGTCAGTTTACAACAAATATTCCCATCCCCTCTATGCATGCCAGATAATAAGACTTTGTACTCATCTCTATCACATGATGACACCTTCGTCAGCTCAGGAGGTCCATCCTGAGCTTACTCCTCCTCCATGTGCACCACGGTGATTACTTCCATTTCCATTCCATCTTGAAGTTGAAGATCCATTGTTCGATGCTGGTGGAGCCGCTGGCAATTAATCCTGTACACACACAACGTCACTGTTTAATTCACACTCCGGTTAACAGCGTTCAATGTGAACGTCCGGTCACGATCTCGTAAGCGACTACGTAAGATTATTATACTATAGTAATGATAATAATATTACTTTACACATCACGGTTTTCTAAAAAGTTAACACTGGCGTCACAGAGATCAAAACTATACACTGTTTATGCGAATTGTTTTATTTCACTTAAATAGGAGTTAACTTCACTTGAACAAAGAACTAACGAGGGCTTAACCGAGCATAGCTTCGCCGTCGATGAGCCGCTAACCCCGAATGACGCTCGTCCCTTACTGCAGTAGTTTTTACAAGGGAGCGATACCCCTTCCACTAATTTGCGTAGCGCCTATTCCGGCGTACTCGAGGTATAATAGTACGGTTAATCGGTGACCAGTATTTAGTTGATGCGATTGAGACATAACCACTCAATTATCCTTCAGTGAATCTCCTTAAATTAATTAAAATCTGTCCTGCTTCCCCCACCCTGCGTGGTGAACTCCCTTTCTCGAGGAGGTGTCGTGAGAATAAACAGATGGCCCAGTACTTTTCCACGCAGAAACCACACAGTATTCTTTCTTCTTATGAAAGTTATCAAGGAAGAGGACATTAAACACTCTAAATAAATGTCCCAGTGACATTTATCACTTTTAAATCGGGAGATGACCCCATAATTCGAGTTTCATTAATTTTCTAGATCGTAGGTAATTAAGTTGGCTAGTCCGAGTCCAAGATGGCTCCTATATTTCGCTTCGAAAAAGTTGGTTTCCCCTCATTCCCCTCATTATTGAGGAGGGATGTCTTCTCTCGAGTGATGTCACGGGGAATCCCCATTCATAACCCCTCCCGGGTCTAAGTTGGCTTGGCTTCATCTGCGGGCCCCCGCCACGCAAAGGATAATACTGCGCAATAAGTCACAGACAAAGAAATCTCATAAAATAATTTTTAAAATACACAATTTATCTATCTCAATGGTATGAATATTAGTTAGTTTCAGTATGACCTTTATTAACGACATGAATATTAATCAGTTTCAGCATTCTTTCCCTTAAATAGCATTGCGTGCGTAATTACGAAGATCAATATCAACCAACGGTCCTTGGATCATGCCCCTGTCAGGTTCAATACATACAGACAGAAATTACGGAAAATTAAAAAATGCATTTCATTGTTACTGTGGACATGATTGATACAGAAATACCATCCTTTTTAAATTCTGAGCAATCTACAGACAAAACTCTTATTTTATACACTGACTGACAGAGCAAATGCAACACCAAGAAGGAGTGGTTCGAAAGGGATGAAAGTTGGGGAAAAAACAGAGACGGCACGGACGAATAATTGATGTTTATTTCAAACCGATATGCAGGTTACACAATGCGCACGGCATAGACTCAGTAGGATGTAGGACCACCGCGAGCGGCAATGCACGCAGAAACACGTCAAGGTACAGAGTCAATAAGAGTGCGGATGGTGTCCTGAGGGATGGTTCTCCATTCTCTGTCAACAATTTGCCACAGTTGGTCGTCCGTACGAGGCTGGGGCAGAGTTTGCAAACGGCGTCCAATGAGATCCCACACGTGTTCGATTGGTGAGAGATCCGGAGAGTACGCTGGCCACGGAAGCATCTGTACACCTCGTAGAGCCTGTTGGGAGATGCGAGCAGTGTGTGGGCGGGCATTATCCTGCTGAAACAGAGCATTGGGCAGCCCCTGAAGGTACGGGAGTGCCACCGGCCGCAGCACATGCTGCACGTAGCGGTGGGCATTTAACGTGCCTTGAATACGCACTAGAGGTGACGTGGAATCATACGCAATAGCGCCCCAAACCATGATGCCGCGTTGTCTAGCGGTAGGGTGCTCCACAGTTACTACCGGATTTGACCTTTCTCCACGCCGACGCCACACTCATCTGCGGTGACTATCACTGACAGAACAGAAGCGTGACTCATCAGAGAACATTACGTTCCGCCATTCCCTCATCCAAGTCGCTCTAGCCCGGCACCATGCCAGGTGTGCACGTCTATGCTGTGGAGTCAATGGTAGTCTTCTGAGCGGACGCCGGGAGTGCAGGCCTCCTTCAACCAATCGACGGGAAATTGTTCTGGTCGATATTGGAACAGCCAGGGTGTCTTGCACATGCTGAAGAATGGCGGTTGACGTGGCGTGCGGGGCTGCCACCGCTTGGCAGCGGATGCGCCGATCCTCGCGTGCTGACGTCACTCGGGCTGCGCCTGGACCCCTCGCACATGCCACATGTCCCTGCGCCAACCATCTTCGCCACAGGCGCTGCACCGTGGACACATCCCTATGAGTATCGGCTGCGATTTGACGAAGCGACCAACCTGCCCTTCTCAGCCCGATCACCATACCCCTCGTAAAGTCGTCTGTCTGCTGGAAATGCCTCCGTTGATGGCGGCCTGGCATTCTTAGCTATACACGTGTCCTGTGGCACACGACAACAGGTTCTACAATGACTGTCGGCTGAGAAATCACGGTACGAAGTGGGCCATTCGCCAACGCCGTGTCCCATTTATCGTTCGCTACGTGCGCAGCACAGCGGCGCATTTCACATCATGAGCATACCTCAGTGACGTCAGTCTACCCTGCAATTGGCATAAAATTCTGACCACTCCTTCTTGGTGTTGCATTTGCTCTGTCAGTCAGTGTATGTGTAGATTGGTCTGTTTAGTCATCAGAAATACTAACTTGCCAATGCCCATTGTTTGGGCCTTTTCCTATCTAAAGAAGGAATGTAAAGTTAAATTTCCAGATTGGGTTACAGAAATGAGGTCGAGGTGTCACCTGCAGGTTAACAGAATGCACAGTGGCTTTATTGAAATGAAATGGAGTATGACTGTTAGTGCCAGGAGTGTCCGAGGACAAGTTCAGCTCGCCAGATGCAGGTCTTTTGATTTGACTCCCGTAGGCGACCTGCACGTCGTGATGAGGATGAAATGATGAAGGCGACACATACACCCAACCCCTGTGCCAGCGAAATTAACCAATTAAGGTTAAAATTCCCGACTCTGCCGGGAATCGAACCTGGGACCCCTGTGACCGAAGTCCAGCACGCTAACCATTTAGCCATGGAGCTGGACAATTGCTTTATTATTGCTATTAGAAATAAAATGATTACAACATAAGAATTACAACAGAAAATTTGATCAAATATTCACTTTTATTATATCAAATAGAAGGAAATAATTTAAGTACTAAAATAATTAATTCACTTTCAACATCTTGTCCCATTTGTAACAAGAGGCAATAGTCCTACTTGGCACTTCTTGCATGTAATTCTCGTTCTTTTGTGGCACAGGCCCCTCATGCTGTGGAACTCTAATATCCGCAGGAGCTCTACAAACATAGGTTTTCTCATGAAGTGAGACTGAATCCTGTTGCTGGACAACATAAAAGAACTGAATGTTCCCAAAGAAGATGCAGCCTCTGCCACAAAAGAACAAAAATTATGTGCAAGTGCCAAGTGCTGGTTCGTCACAACTTTCTTCTTCCGTCTGTCCTCCGTCATCGGGAGGAATTAGTGTGAAGTTAGTAATACTGTCGAGTTCATCTAAAGCTTCTATAAACTCATGAACCTCCGATCTAAAGAAGAAACAAGCACAAAGTATCACGTGTAGAACATATAATGCCTGTAGGTGATCATACCCCACCCCTCTAGTTATTTATTTTATTTAGCATATGGCCCATACAATCAAGTTCAGTACAGAAATAATTTATATACGTATTTATATACAAGAAGACAATGGACAAGGAAAGAATGAATGTCAAGATCATTGATCCACTGTATTGCTTCTGGAGTTACCATCAGAAAATCCACTTTGCTGCCTGTGCATGCCCGCGTTTCACACTGTCTTGCAGCTCCGCAGTCACACGTTCTGTTTAAACAACATGCCATGGCCTGTTCTTATTCTGTTCAGAGTAGACCTCTAAAACCTATTCTACCACAAGAAAATGTAAATATATATCAGTACTAGCCTATTATTTGCAAGTCATAAAGACTCAAAGGTTTAGACTCACTGTTTCTTCCAGCTTTTTGACAAAAAATGCGAACCATGCGAACACAACCATGCAACCACAATTAATTACAGTATTCTATAAGCTAACATTCATACATAATATCTTGTGTAAGTTTCAACAATGACTCTGAAGCAGAAGTAAGACTAATAATACCTTTCAGTTTATGACCGTTGCCTTTTAAAAGCAGTGCACCTGTAGGTGACACTGGGTGTTGACGAGTTAAACTCTGAATATGGAGAAGACTGGTACGTAACTAGGAAACAAGTAGCAGCCTGCAATGACTGTGGTATGTTAAACCTAAAGGTAGTTAGCATATTCTAACTTCCATTCCCTTTTTTGAATGCTGTTGTCCTATGGCTTTATTGGGAAGTAATTCCAATTCACAATTGATATCTCTAGACAACAGTAATGTACAAATAACATTAATAAAGTACAGATTTATTAGGGAGCAGTCTTGTTTCTGGCTGTCCTGTATAGGGCTGGTGGATTGCCTTGTTTTTGTTGTGTTGGGTTGGGTGCTGTGCACTGAAGTAAGTGGTTTTTTTTTTTTTTTTGCTTTACGTCGCACCGACACATATGTCTTACGGCGATGATGGGATAGGAAAGGCCTAGGAATTGGAAGGAAGTGGCCGTGGCCTTAATTAAGGTACAGCCCCGGCATTTGCCTGGTGGGAAAATGGGAAACCACGGAAAACCATCTTCAGGGCTGCCGACAGTGGGGCTCGAACCCACGATCTCCCGATTACTGGATACTGGCCGCACTTAAGCGACTGCAGCTATCAAGCTCGGTAGTAAGTGTTTTGAGTCCATCACTGATGCAGTAGTTTTGCAGATGGTACACTTTTCCGTTGATTCTAGCTAGATGTGCAGATAAGCAGTCGTGTCCTGTTTCCCATCTGAAGATCACCACTGCTTCTTTCCTCGGCTTGCTTTTATTTTTGTCCCATAGGTTCCCCCCCCCCCCCTTTCTTCATTGTAGTAAGTTGGGTAGTTTCTTTCTTCCATTTTTCAAGGGTTTTATTTGCGAATATCTTCTCATTTGAGTTAGTTGCCAGAGGTTTAGTTCTCGTGTAGGTACTAGTGCCTTTTTTTATTAGTTTATCTACCAGTTCATTGCCTTCTACTTCTACATGTGCGAGGATCCATTGTAAAGTGATGTTTCTCTTTAAAGATTTTAATTTTATTAGTAGATGTTTGTCATGAATTCTTGATGAATGGGGTTTGGTATTTGAGGATACTACTTATATGACAACTAGTGAATCTGTGAGTAGGACTGCTTTTTCAAATGAATGAATGTATAAATCAGAATATATGACAGCTCATTTTGCCACGATTATTTTGCACATTTTAAAGATTACCTTAAACTTTCACCAGTACAAAATGGCATGAAACCACTCCTGTATTAATGCACACTTTAATTTACTTTATGCTGTGTATTATATGACAAAGAGTAAAATTTATTATTTTCTCTTATAGTAGCAAAGTTTATTACCCATGCCGTTTCTTTCAATTCCAGCTGAATATGTTGATGAGGCTTCAAGAGGCTGCAAACTATTCAAGTCCTCACAGCAATGATTCAGACTCTATAAGTCTGGACTCTCACACCAGCAGTATCCATGCAGATGAGAAGGGAGCGACCCGTGTGGAATCTACACTTTAAAGGGAAACCGTGACTGTTGGTCATAACTAGTCATACATGGACATTCTGAATAGCTGTATGTATGTAACGTGTAGTAGTATTAAATAACTGACTTGAGAGAGTACACAATTTACATCTTTGAACACTTCCAATTTTCTCTTAATTTGTTTGTATCTGGTAGAAAAATAGCAGGTGACTGTCCTTGAAAAACATCATATTTTCTTCTGAATTAAATTTAACAAGAGACAATGATGGAAATAGTTTGAAAAAAGCCTGTTACTAATGTTGATATTTTACTTCTTGGATTTTGTAGTCCAAGTGATTCTTATATAAATACCTGAGAAGATTTTGCTATGTAGGAAAGCATTGTATTTGTACAGAAATATTAATATAAGTAATGAGGGTTTGTTTTTCTTGTCTTTCTGAAATTCGGTAGCATAGAACATTAACGTTAATCTGCGATATAGGTTAGATATGTATCTTACAGCTTACTTATGGAACTATTTTATTCAGTATTTTCATGTCTCTCAAAGTTGTACAGTTCTAACTCAGCCATTTTATGCCACCTAAAAGTTCAATCAAGTTAAACAATTTATTCCATTATATTGCATGTACTTACTGAAATATGTTCTTCTGAAGAGGGATTGATTGATTCATTCATTTGCTTTATTTTAGCATGACTCAAGTCCTTAGGTGGACTGTTTTAAGAGGAAGTACAACTAAGTAACCATCCTCTATACAACACTAATCAGAGGGAAAAAATGGAAGGGATCCGACACTTCGAAAAATGAAGGTATTGGCCAAAGGAAGACAAGGGCCACAGATGGCGTGAAAATGAAAGGCTTTCTAGGCCCCGAATGTTCTAATACAGTCGGCGTCAGAAAAGAACAAGAGTTGACCAAGGAAGGTTGGATAGGATAGATGAAAGTGAGGAGCCTGGCACAAGTGGAAGCAATGCCAGGACTCAGCTAAGGGCCCCGTGATTGCCAACCCACACTCTAAAGTTCAGAGCCCCTGGGGCCACTCAAGTCCTTATGCTAGCAGGAATGAAGCTCTTGGAGGATGAATGAACTGCATGTATTAACATTGCAGACACATGGGTTGTATTTATTATGAGAATTCCTGGTGTGTGTGTATATATGAAACGAGCAAATCTCCACTCAGGATTGCCAGTACATGCATGGACGAGATTTCAATCGTACGTCCTGCAGTTTTATGCAACTGTTGTATTATGATCATAGTTGTAGGACCTGTAGCCTTATATGGAACCCAAACCATTGGGACTTGACTTTTCTTTTCAAGAATCTCACATGTGCTGATCAGAATTCAATCTGTAACTTGGTGGGAATGCACTGGCAATCATGATCATAATTCACCATTTCCCAGCTACAGCCAGGCCTATCATTCCACCATTCCCCATCATCGGCCTCTCTTCCCCTTCTTTCATCACTCATTCTCTCAACATGCACAAAACAACCATTTTTAAAATTTATTTTTGTTTCTGTACTGTCTCACTCTTCACTTTCTTTCCTTTTTTTTTTTTTCACCATACTTCTCAAATATCATGGCTCCAAAATATTAATATTGCAGTAATGGTCATGCTGTAACAAACTTTGGAAGTTCCTTTATAAGGACAGGAGGAAGATCTCTTAATGGTCATGCTGTAACAAACTTTGGAAGTTCCTTTATAAGGACAGGAGGAAGATCTCTTAAGGCAATTTATGATGTGGTCCAAAAATGTTGATGATGATTATGACAGTTGTTGTTGTTGTTGTTGTTGTTGTTATTATTATTATTATTATTATTATTATTATTTATGTTTAAACTGTTTATGATTTTCTGATGACCTTGCTCTATAGTCCACCAATAGTCAGGAAACTTGACACCAAATTAAATCTCTACAGGAAATCGCACAAAAAATAGGTCTTAGAATGAAAACCTACAACCTGTTTTCCAGTCTTGTCAGTGTTACTTGATGAAGTTTGTAGAATCCACAAATCAGTTGTAAAAGATCATAGAGTTCTCAGCTCAATGGATAAAACATGCATATTAGCTTTATTCAGTCAATGGCAAGAAATTGAGTAGAAATAGAAGAGTGGCATCACTGTTATCTTAAACCTTGGTGTGGTGTCCTCTCTTCAATACATCCTCCTTCATTATGAGAATCAAAAGGAACGCCCAAGGCCTACGTTAAAAGATTATTTTTCGTAGGACGCCGTTTCTCTGTGTAGGTTGGCGATTGAATTGATTATAATTACTCGCGAAACAGCAACTCCAAAACTTCTAGTATCATAGGTTACAATAAATAGTATTGAATAAGTGGAAACCTTCAGCTTTTGTTTTACGTTAGATTTTAGTATTTCAATAGAGGTTTGTCGCATTGTACCGTACCCGTCTTCAAAATATCCCGGGCTAGTCGCGGCAGAGACGTGGTTTCCGTTCGAAAAAATTGATATGGGCAAAACTAAATTCAAACCTCGTCATGAGCAATGTACCAAAGGTACATGACAGGAATTCGGGTACATAGACTACGTAAATAAGACAGAGAAATGGGGGTACAATGGATTTATTAAAGACATTAACCCATTCACTTACGACATGAAATATAACAACATTCAGCCAGGTGGCCTAAAAAAAAAAATATGTGCCCCGCACATGTCCATGTTAAACACAAATTTATAACACTAGGGACTCGGCCCTACTAAGGACACACGACTTGGAACTTACTTCGGATGAATACATTTTAATTTAAGTCGACGCAAGATTCGCTTCAATGTCATGATTCCCTTATGGGATGCGCTTTGGAAAGTGTCTATGATTGACCGCGGTAGATAGTTAAACACACTAGTAACCGATCCAAACTATACATATTTACATATCAATAACAAAATCAATTCAATCCAACACTAGCCCTGAGCTGCAACTGATGATTACACAGATTCTAAATATGTGGCCATCCACATATCAGTTCGATGGCATGAATGCCAACGACCATCTATTTAGCAAACAAGCTAATAAAACACCCAAATAATCTAATGCAACGCTGGTCACACCGACACCTAATACAAAGGAAATAAAACAAACACAAAGAAAACAAATCAGTCGTCACCATCTAATACAAATCATAGATCAAATCAGATAAGCACGATAACGTGTAAATAAAGTGGGCGTATGGGACCTGTAAAATAAAAACAAGAAATATGCATAAATGCTCCACATGTGGTCATCGGGATTTTTCCTCAGCAGGCAGACACATGGCTTACGCCCAGGAGTCAGATGCAAGGGCCATACATTCTGAAAAAACTTTCACTACCGCAAACAGCTGGTACTTGTAACTTCCTGACTTGTCGGGAGAGAATGCGAATAGTGGTCCACCTAGCCCTCTACGAAAACACTGCCTTGGGGCGGTACACTTGACTTCTCAAGAAAAGGGTTGTTCTCTACCTGCTAACTCTCGTTTGGAGACAAGGATAAATTTACAACATTCGCAACACTATTACTGCGATCTCAATTCGCAGATTAAAGATAAATGCACATCAATACGGGCGGCAGCCTCTCTCATATGAATACACACATTACATACTGTAAATCCTGAGACCATACTCGGGCCTTTCATTTTGCAGTGCACGGGTTCTTGCCCTCCTTATATCATGGCTGTGACAATTCCAGCCTCCTTCACATGTGTTAATCCATCAACCCCTGAATTATTCATCAATATACTCGTGATTTTTCCGAGGCACCATATCTGCTTTGTCCATATAGGCTATTGTTACGGTGGGCTCGCCACACCCAAAGGCATTTTATACCTACTGCCAGGTTCAAAATTAGGCCGCCCCTAACATGGAGACAGACGCCTTTCGTAGCCGCTCCTCTGGAGTACAGGCGCTACGGGTATGCCCCTTCCGCCATCTCCGCCGTACCGAAGTCCACCTTCTCCGCCGTAGATGTCGTTGAGGTCTTCACTCGTATCCCTCAGCTGGGACCCATACCAGATGTTACACACCGGGTCAGTGTGCTCTGGGACTCACATAGGCAGGGGCGCCACTCCCTGGGTAGGGCTGCCTCTGAAGAGGGTCCCTACCTGCTACCTACTACAGGCAGCCGAAATGAAATTCTTGAGGAGTATGATACAGAAGAGTAGAAGAGCCAAAATAAGGAATGAGAAAATCCGGGAAGAAATTGGAGTGGAAAAAATGAATGATAGAATAGAGAAGAGCCGACTAAGATGGTTTGGGCACATAAAGCAAATGAGCGACGAAAGAATGCCAAAAAAGGGGATGGAAATGCAAATCCAAGGAAGGAGAGGCCATGGACGACCACGATTGAGATGGAAGGATACCATCCAACGCAGCATTATAGAAAGAAACCTGGACTGGGACACAGTGTTGGAGGAGGAGTGGTGGAAAGACCGAAGAAAGTGAAGAGGAACCATATTTGCCCCTACCCAGCTACAACTGGATAAAGGGAGATGATGATGATGATGATGATGATGATGATGATGATGATACTCGTGATTCCACACGGCTCACATAACCTGCCCCAGGTTAACAATCATCTATAACGTGCACTTCCGGCGTCTTACCTGGCCAGTCAGTTGTTCGATAAAAACCGTTAATCGTCCTTCCCTAGTGTAGTAATGACTCTATCTAATTTCCGTGATTCTGCTTCCTGACCACATCTGAAATTCCCATGCATGAATAAAAAAAGATATATGATAAAACTACTGCTGTAATCTGATCTCCCATACATCATCACCGGCGTATAGCGTCTGTAAATGACGATCAGAGCTTGCATATTGACCACATAATGGAATACACTGAAAAACACAAACAACACTCCTATAACTACACTGGCATACCCTCAAACCCATCTAAACTAGCAAAAAATAAAATAAAAAGGAAAACAAAGGCATGCATCAGCCCAGGACATAATTACTGTAAATTGAATTGAAAAACCACTGTGCCCTCTGGCTGACAATTAACTTTAAATTATTTATATACATCTGATCTAAACTAGTGTGCAACTATTACCCAGGCATGCTAAAAAATGACAAAGAGCTTATCTTGCGCTGGCTTGATCAACCATGATGTTTACATGGCCACTGGCGTCCTCGCGAACTTAGGCCATGGTCATCTCGGTCTTCAGGATGTGGGAAGTCAGTCCATCGATGCTCGGCGCGGGCTCCATAGCGCTGATTGATGTTGCTCCTGTAACAGTTGAATTAGGCACCGTATTCTTCACCGCTAGTCACACACGTGTGTGAGATCACGCCCTTAATGCTTGGCCGTTAATTGACTATGGCCTGCAAGCGAAATTTTAGTTTGTCCCGCTCACCATTAATTTAAGGGCAACTCGGCCCGGACGTGAAGAGTCCTTGGCACGGCAATGCAACACACGATTACGAGAGTTCCCGATCGCGCCCGCGAATTGTTATTATTGCATGTATACTGATCACTCCCGGATCGAATTAATATACTGCACATACATTGTGCCACAGTTGATTACAGTTATAATTGTATTATCTCGAACACGTATCACTGGCTTAGTTCTCAAACATAAGAAAAAACCGTCCTCCGGTAAATATAGTCTCGGTGTGCAAGCGACTTTCCGGCACGAAATTCAGACAGAGAATGAGGTGACGCTCCCTTGTTACTAGCAGTTATAACGACTCTTCGAGTTTTTCAAATAACGGAACTCCCTTCTGAAGAATAGAAAGTCTGTTGAGCGGCGGATTAGTTTAAATGAGAAGCCGTTAATAAGTGCGAAAGAACATGTATGCCTTAAGTAGGCACCAAATATCTTCTCAGGCAGCAGAAAAATTACACTTGTCTATCTGGACACATCAGAACTGTGGAATATCGGCGCAACGACAGATTATTGTCATAAATGAAACTGTTACAAAGATGCAGTTAGAGGGTTTGTTATCCTGCCATCACGGTTCGGCAGTTCGCAGAGTCCCTCTACTAGCTCGTGATTGGCGGATTTCGAAACTGGCTTGACAAAGAGTACTGCGGCGGTTTCCAGCAACCACGTTCAAATTTAAACAAATTTCGTTGTCTGAAGCCTTCCACGGGCCGCTCCCCTTAATGCTAGTGTGGTCAGGTATCTAACCGTCTTCCAAACAGACTCCCACACAAAGCCATGTTGCGCAATAAGTCCACAGTGTCCTATCATGATTAAAATTTTCCAATGAAGCATATGATGATTAAGGAGCAGATTTTTATGTGCTAAAAATGTGAAAAATATTTATTTTTTATGTGCTGAAAAACTTTAAAATATGTGATAAAAAATTGAAATATTTTCCTTTAAATATCACATAACTAGTCGCGCTCAAGAAGTAAGTAAGTATAATGTTTTGTATTAGAATATGGTGCTACCAAACGTGCTCCTTAAGGCAAAATGATGTCTGTGTATGGAAACGTGCTGTATGGTATATTAATTTTTGATATGCCAGAGTAGATATTATGAATGGTTATACCGGGCGAGTTGGCCGAGCGCGTAGAGGCACGCGGCTGTGAGCTTGCATTCGGGAGATAGTAGGTTCGAATCCCACTATCGGCAGCCCTGAAGATGGTTTTCCGTGGTTTCCCATTTTCACACCAGGCAAATGCTGGGGCTGTACCTTAATTAAGGCCACGGCCGCTTCCTTCCAACTCCTAGGCCTTTCCTATCCCATCATCGCCATAAGACCTATCTGTGTCGGTGCGCCGTAAAGCCCCTAGCCAAAAAAAAAAAAATTAATGGTTATTTTTTAAAGGTAATGTTTTGTTTAAATATGGCAAAAGCAACCTATCATCTTTGAAAAAATAGTACCAGTTCGTACTTACCCATCACACGCTGGAATATTAGTTGCTAGAAGTAGTTTCAGATTTGCAGTGAACAACAGAGGTCATCTCCAAATTGTTCATCACAAATGCATGCCAATTATCTCTAAAGAACGCCTTATGCTGCGAAAATGATCGCTCCACATCACAGGAAGTCAGACGAGCATATTTAAAGAGAGGAATGTCACCAACAATAACGCCATCAATTTCGCCAGCATGAGCACCCTCTAATACATTAGAAATTTGGCACATTGTTTGAAATCCTCTGTTTTTCCTGAACAAATTTTGATATCTGACCTTTAACAGTCCCTGTATCTGCGAAGCTGGGAGTAAATCTAATTTATTTTCAACAGCGCGCACTTCCTTCACTGTTTCGGACAACAGGTTAGTGGATTTTTCAAGTACGTCTATAGTTTTACACAAGAAGCTTAGATTGGCAGATATAAACGCCAAATCATTTTTCAAAGAGCTGTCTTTTAGTATCTCTTGAAGAATCTCAATTGACGACGCGTCGTTTTTATCTAGCACGTTCACAACGGATGCCAAACTTTCAAAATTGTCTGCGTAGTATACCACAGCCCTAAGCCAGGTACCCCATCGCGTACCAATAGGCAGAGGAGGAAGCGCAAGATCCGGGTTTTTCTCTTTAAAGAGATCGATTCTTGAGGGTGCTTTTACGAAGACTTTTTTGCCATTAGACACTAATTTATCCACTTGAGGATACTGAGCCCGCACATTTTCACATAACCTGTGTAGAGCATGAACAACGCAAGTTACGTGTATCATTTTCGGAAAGCTCACCGAAAGGCCTTCGGCTGCCTTTTTCATGTAAGCTGCACTGTCAGTAAGGAAAAGCAATACATGGTCGTATTTTATACCTTTTGGCCAAAGTAAGTGCATGGCTTCATTGAATAACCTAGCTACAGTGACATGGTTTGCAGCAAGCATTTCTTTACACGCTAGCAAATAAGAATGTTCACAAGCAGTTTTGTCATTCTTCAACACACCATCTACAGCATTTCCTACTTTTCTGCCACTTGAATCTGTGGTTTCGTCAATGCTCACCCACAGTTTTTCGCTATCACATACTGCCTGAATTCTATGTAAAGTTTCTTCGTAACATTGTGGGAGATAGTTTTTCCTTAATGTGGATTCGTCTGGAGGCTCAAAATTAATGTACTTTGTTAGGAAATTTCTCAGTCCCGGATTATTTATTTTACCAAGAGGAATGTCGGCGCAAACAAATGCTCTGCGCACATCTAAATAATACTGGGAATATTTAGATGGGCCTGCATTTGAAGTAGGTGGTTCAGCTATTAGTAATTATCGCGAACGCACACGCGAAGCAGCCGCAGTATGCTTATTTCCAGACAAATGCTGGATTACTTGAGAACGTTGATCTGCACGTACTGTTTTACCACACGGTTGGCAAAATAAATACTTTTCCATCGGTAGTGAAAATGCTTTTAAATTCCACTACACATTGTTGAAGACGCGACCTTGTACTCGACTTCTCTTTTGGCATTATTTTACAGGTTACGACACACGCCTTTACGGTGAATCACTGTTTCAATAAAAAGAATAGCAGCGGACATTGAAGGACGGGAAATATTTCTTATAAATCCATACAAAATCACACGTCCACAGGAATGATATATGGACCCGAACAGCTAATCTTATTCTTAGGAGTGATGAAATTCCACTACCTAATGGTGGGGCAATATTCTTCCGAGTCTCCCATGTCGTAACGGAATTACGTCACCTTATCTCTCCGTGATTGCCTTTCGCTGATATTCTATAAACAAAACCCGAGAGGGCTGACTCATAAAGAGTTGGAATGACATCATGCAAAGAAACATCTTGTGCAGCAAATCAAATCACTGTCTAACGACGTACTTATGGAGGGAAGTCCATAAATAGCTGAAACATTCGGATACATTATGTTAAATACACTGTTAAAAACAATACCGTAATCGTAAAATGAAAATATGAGCATTGTTTTATAACACAGAAGCATTTTAAATGTTATTGATCAACAAATATTGCCGATTTATGTGCTTATTATTTTCTTAAAATATGTATTTACATTTTAAAAATATGAAAATATGTATTTTTATGTGAAATAAGATTCAGTTTTTACACTTGGGGATGCACAATAGGAATAATGAACTTCGTAACTTCGTTAAAACTTACGCCAAAAAAAATACGTAATTACATAAAAATCCGCTCCCTAATGATGATATGGTTCAGCATGCCAGCGACACATAGTTAATTCACAGAGACTTGTAGGCTGAATGTATCACATATAGTTTGCCAGAAACAAATCTTATGATAAATGGGTTGATTTTTGGTAACCTAAAATGTCCTTGCATACAGGCCTGTGGAGTGAGACATTCTCATGTCAAAACTTTTGTTCTTAGATTTACTTTAGGGCTTTAAGTATCTCAGTTATATATTATTAAATTTTTTGTTGTTATAAATACTTTCCAAAAATTGGGGCTGTCTTATGTGTAAGGCTGTCATTCGGCCCAATACAGTATTGTAGAAAAAGGCTGGCTCAGAACTGTTGCAGGTTCATTCTAAAATGTTCTTTCTAAATTATGCAATGTTTTCTAATGAGCATACGCAACAGTATCACCAAACATAATCAGTCAAGGTCAGTCTCTTCCAGAGGCATACGTCTAGGTACTGTCTGGAACAACTAAATTCTGATCTACTATTTACTTACTACTAATATTAACTAATTTTTAGGAGTGTTCTTCAAAACAGTCTTCCAGTGATAAGTAGTGAAACTAGGGTGATTTTCTTTTGATCATGAGCATGTACTTTTCTTGATGAAGATGTAATTGTGTACTCCTTTAATTCTTCAAAGGCTATGTAAAGTATTAAAACATTTAATCACTTGATTGACAATACTATTTTAGAATGTACTGTGTAATATAAGAATGTTCTAAGTCACTGCACAAGCTTCATATACTGTGAAGACATATTAATTTTAAAACCATACCAAAGCTGCAATGAATTTTGTAAATTTTGAAAGTTTTTATGATGCAACAACTTTTTTTTAAACTTGAATTTTTTGTCCAGAACTGTTTATATGTAATAGAAATATTGTTATAAATATTATTTTGAAGCAATAAAATATTTGTTGATTTGTATTATTTTTTCATATTTGTTAATCTTGAAGCCTAGTAAGTGATCTTCTATGTGATTATTTTTATAATTTATTTTCCTTTTCATATTTCCTTTCTGATACACTTCATTCACTCACATACATCAGTAGTATTTTCCTTATTTTTACATTCTAAGAATACTTTCTCTAACTGCATAGCGTGAAGTATTTTGTGGGAGATCAAAGAGAAATGCACTGAAATATACTGTTTGTGAGAGTCGGCAAAATATGAAGATGAATTCTATAACCATTACTAGATAATAAGAGGGTAGCATTCTCTCATAGGTTTAATTGGGATTTAAAGAAGTCAAGGAAGTGGTAATTTCAAGCTTTACAGATATTTCAGTTCTGCAAGGCATATGATGTAAATTTTCATCAGTTAAGGAAACTCTTTCTTCCTTTTCCTCCTCCTGTAAGAATGTTATAATGTCTGTGTTTAATGTATATTTATATCTATATCAGTTTATTCAGCACCTGAAAGCACAAGCGAGGTTTACAGTACAGTACAGGAAATGCTTGGACTTCTCTATCTGTTCCTTCTGCGATGGGCTGTACCTAATGACTGCATCAATCCCTGTGGGAAATATTCCCTCATTCCTGCATACAAATATTCAATAGACTTTTAAAATTTTGACACAAAATTAAATTCCAGAGAAACTGAGAAGCTTTCCTTTTACTTCTAATGGTAGTTCTTGATATTCCATGAATTCTATTTGATCTTTCATTTTACACCTACAGTCCATTGAGATGATTGTATGCATAATTAATTTTTTGTGATTATGTAAATGGAAATCACTTGAACTTTGATTGATTGATTGATTGTATTTTTTTAAATTCTTGCTACATCAATTGCAGGCTGTTTGGGAGGGAAAGAGTATTGTGAAAATAGATAAATATCATACATTCAATTTAGCATTTATTGAAAAACCTGTGAAACAGGGCCTTGTCAATACAATTACATACAAATATATATAACTTATTTAATACACATTGGTTTCATACATGTTTCAAGAACAAGGTCCGCTCTCTTCCTTAGCTAACATTAAAGATTTCCAAAAATCCGTAAGAAAAGACTTAATTATACAACACATAATTTACATAAAACACATATACACATTCAAATTTCTTAATGCTAAATAGAGTTCAAATTTTATGTAGCCTAAAATATTTTACTTATTCTTAAAAGATAAACTTTTCTTGTCATCTTCCATTAAAATATTTATCATTGCTCTAAACAATTAACATACCATCCATGGTATTGTAAGTTTTAAAAACTATAATTGGAGCTGGTTTCTGTACTGTTGAATTAAAACCGTTGTTAAAAATATTGTTTTCTCTAGTCAGTAAAGCTAAAAAGTGCCTGTATTTTGTATATGACAATGCGACCTCCTCATCATCCTCCTTCTTCTTCTTGCTACAATATGTAAAATATATGAATTTTCTCAGACATCAACTCTAAAGACCTGTGCTTCTACAGAGGCCACACGCCACGAGTTTAATGGAAGTCTGTTGCACTCTTCATGGCCAATGCATGAACTTTGAAGTAACTTTAGAATAAAATTTATGGAGAAACTAAAGATTGTAATCAATACTTTTCCTATCTTAAGTTTTATAATAAACAAGTTCAAAAAAAAAAGAATGGACTAGTTACTAGTCAATACAGATCAAATAGAACCAAATATGATCAAGTTTATTAATATTAAATGTAGCCGTCGCAGACCGTGTCTGGTGTAGTATTCATCATGAAAGGCTTGACAATCCGAATCGTTTGCAGAAGTTCTCAAAGAAATCTGGAATTATCCCTCTAACACCAGTCATCAAACCAATATTCAGATGATATTTCTTTTCATAACACTGTTTCTGTGCCATCTGGTAATCATTGACACACAAGACAGCCTGAATGATGTCAAATTGAAATGCATGGTACTTGAGACCATGCTTTTTTTTTTTAACTCCCCCTTATGTGTTTTTAATTGAAACCTATATTTGCCAATAGTGTGATAAATTTCTCACAGGAGGAGGACTCCATGTAGTTAGTGAAGCTTTAAGACAAACAGGTATGATCTCTAGTGTTTATGCTCTCTCTTTCTATTTATTAGTTGGACAGACATTAACATTGAAACTAACAGTACATTCGTGGTATATCAGAAATGGTGGTCACAGAAAGAATTTGATTTCTGACATGTTGCATCATGTAGGGAACCTGGGCCAACTTGATCATCAACCTTACTCTTAAGAATACATGAAGAGTACAGAAACATAAAACTAAGAAACTTCTTTGTATTGAATCAGAAAGGATTTGAAATATTCAGTTAATATGTAATCATTGCTTTCAGAATCTTAATATTCATTTTTAGAAGTCTGTTGATAAGTAGAGTATTCTTAATTATTTTATACTTCTGTATTATAAATTATTTTCAAATATTAAACATTATGTTGAAAAGTTGGTAGCGAGTTCATTAAATTTAGCACAAATGAATATAGAATGAAAGAACAAGAGGTGACTTTTATCATAAATAACACCATTGAAAAATAAGGAAAAACTCTTTAGATGATGGTAAAGCAACTAGTCATAACGACAGCAAAATAAAATGTACAAATACTTGTGTTAAAATAAATGCTCAGTTTTCTGCCAAGTTTTGTATGCGAGTGGGTGAGGGTGTGCTTGTATGTGTGCGCATGCATCTTTATTGAGTGTTAGAGGGCTCACGTATGGAGAAGTATTATTAGTTAAGTCTAGTGCCACGTCTTCCTGTTTTACATATAAATAATTCCTCATTATAAGAAAGATGTATTTCATTTTAAATATTCGTGTTTAAGGAGTGGGTGAAGCTTGCAGTGGCTGAAATTCACTTGTTCATTTGTAAATACATATATATAAATATATTTTCATGTTCCATTCATAAATACAATCATTGATGTAAATTATGTTGTACTTGTTTTATAATTTTATACTTTACTATCATCTGGTTAATACTGAAATGGACACACATGTACATATGTCTTTGAATGTTGCATGGTGTTGTAGATTAGATTCTTTAATTCTTTTGTGTACTGCCAGACATTAGCCACATAAGATACTTTGATATCATGTAACATACAATTCGCTTTAAAGATTTTTAAAACTGTTTATATATTTGTAAATTTGGCCTCTATTAATTATTTGATATTACATCCATGTTGTACTACTGAAAAAAAACTCTATGTAAATACAGTGCAGTATGATCTAAAGAATGGCATTTATGTTTGTTCATTAAATTGTCAGATTGTTAAAAAATTTAGTAATTTTCTCTGCTACATGGAAAATATAAAAGTCGTGGATGTGTACCAGGTGTCGACTATTAAAGTGATGGTGTTCAGTGCGGCACAGCATGTGCTGTAATCATCCTAGGAGTCTGAAATGTCGTTGATATGCTAATTAAGCAATGCGCTCGCAAATTATGCGACAAAAGATATTAGTTCCAAGTCTTGCCATCAGATGAAAATATGGTGCTGTAAACAGTGGTAGGGTTCCAGAAAAAGGCAGGAAAGATTGAACACATGATAACGGTGATTCTGGCTCATTTATTACAATTTGTGGTTGCAAACACACTTCAATATGGCCTTCCAACTTGGCAACATGTCGCATGCTAGCCTTTAGACCAGGCAGAGACCAGACATGTCCCTAATAGACATGACGCTTCAAATATCTCGATAACCAGAAGTCGCAAGGATTTAGGTAGGGAATCTCGAAGGTCACACGTGGAAAATGGCTAGAGATGATGCAGTTGTTTCTGAAGGTTTCTCACAGCAAATCTTTCACCTGGCATGCGACGTGTGGTGTTGCCCAATTTTGCATGAAAATAAGGGTGTGGTCACAGTTGCGTTCTTGCAAAGCTGGAATTACATGTTGCATGATCCCTATAACGTGCACATATTTCTGTACACCTAACAGGCTCACGAAGGGTCATCTCCTCCACGGACCAAGAATGAAGGAGCTTGTAGAAGCACACCAAACAGTCACGTAAGCTGAATGCAATGGTTGTTCCTGCAACAACCAAGGAACTGACATAATGGAAGAACATTCTAACGTCAAAGTTGTGGAAAATTGCACATTCTGTCTGGTTACAGTGTCATATATTCGCCTGGTGGGAAGAGTTGAAACTAATCATTTTTGTGGCATAATTCGCAAACGCCTTGCTTAGTGAGCATATTTACAAAATTTCAGGCTCCTGCGGTCATTGCAGCCCGTGCTTGCCGCGCTGAACACCGTCAGTTAAATTGTGGATTCCCGATACCATCCTGATCTGTGGCAGCGGATCCAGCATACGTTTCCATGCCACATCACAAGATAGTCCATCTATAAAGATCTACGTCCAAGAAAATGGTCACCGATTTAGCACATTATTTTATGACAATAAATATTCGCAAGATGGGTATTTTGAGAACGATAAATACAGGATGATGGGAAACGGCGTGAACCGGGTGTACGAGCGTTAGAGGGAGGGTCGTGCAGATAAATAATTTGATCAGCTGCTCAAGTTATGGTTAGTCCACACCAAAGTTAATAAACAATGTTGTTAAACTGTTGTTAACAAACTTCTTTAATATTGTATCCACACCAAGATATCTGTTTGTGAGGTTACAATGGATAGGGTCAGGAAGAAAGAAATACTTACAGCTGCAGCTTTCATTATTTTAATGAGTGCAATTAGAGAAAAGTGCAGACGCAAAGTGTGGCAAAGAAAAATATTGGAAAAGCGTTTAGAATTAAGTTTGGAGAGGACACTCGTGTCAGAACTTTTAATTCATGATGCAGCGGAGTTTCAAAACTTTCTGAGAATGTCTCCACATGACTTTCAGTTCTTGTGGACAGTAATTGGGCTGGAAATTGCAAGAAATGATATAAATTATTGGAATGCCATCTCCATTAATGTTAGGCTAGGTATAACTTTAAGATTCCTAGCAAATGGTGACTCCTAGACTTCACTTATGTATTTGTGTGGTGTATACGAGTTACGTGCAATTCGATAGTCGATTTTGTTTATCAACATGCTCGAAATGCTAATGAACATGCTATTTTGTTTATTAATAGACCAAAATGTTAATAATAAACATCTTGGTGTGGATGCACCCTTAGCCAATCAGAACACTTCGTGAGGGAATTCAAATGGGCTTTGCGCGGCACTGTATGTGGATTAAGAACAACTTGTGAGCCATGCCGAGAAATCAGCAACAAACACAGCCAGTGTGTACTTGGATTGAGACGATCCTGTCAACTCGGAGGTCTGTATTCAAACCACTACCCTGGTGACATGGTCCTGAGCCACATACAGATTTAGCAACAGTGCCACGCAAAGCCCAGTTGAAATCTCCCGCGAAGTGATCTGACTGGCTAGCTTCAGCACGACCAACACCCTGTAACGCTGTTTGTGACCGCCCTATATGAGTGTATAAACATTAAACACTTCCAAACCGAGCGAGTTGGCCGTGCGGTTACGGGCATACAGCTTTGAGCTTGCATTCGAGAGATAGCAGTTTCGAACGCTACTGTTGACATTCCTGAAGATAGTTTTCAGTGGTTTCCCATTTTCATGCCAGGCAAATGCTGTACCTTAATTAAGCCCACAGCTGCTTCCTTCCCACTCCTAGCCCTTTCCTAAACCATCATTGCCATAAGACCTGTCTGTTTCAGTGCAACATAAAGTAAAAAATAATACTCATGTTCATAAAAAAAAAAAAAACCAGTGTGTGTTGGGGGGGGGGCAGATGAAGAATACACCCACGGTATCCCCTGCCTGTCCTAAGACGCGACTAAAAGGGGCGACCAAGGGATGATTGTATTAGAACCATGAAACTACTTGTGGTTAGTACCACCACACGGGGAACACCATGCGTCGCTTTTCCTTGTGCGTAGTGCCACTATGTTAGGTAACAAATAAGTTTATGATTAGTAGCAACAGAGTGTGTTGCTGGCTTCTACAGTACCTGTGATTAGTACTATACGCGAACCTTTTCTTGAGCCCTGAGCTCCCTCGTGCTGAATCGGTAGACCTCAGTTATCTTCGACATCCATATTGGCAACCTTTGAAACACAAACTATGCATTGCTGTGCGACATCTCGCATACACTTTACGAACTAGTACTGATGTTGTGTACACAGCAAAGCCAAACTATATAATTCATGCTAGGAACAAGATTCGCATCGAGAAATGTTATATAATGTTAAATAATGTATGTGTGACAGAGTTGTTGGCGTAAGATAATAAATGTTTAGAAAATTCATATAATACAGATGTTGATTCCCAAAGGAAATTTATTCTGATGAGCCTAACTTAGCACACGAGGGCGAAACGCAGGCAACCAAGAATGAGTTAGCTGGAAAATTTATAATGTCCAATAATGGACCATTATATTGGTATTATAGAAAATTCATATCGATCGATCATATTATCGATTCAATTCAGATTTCATTTCCATCCAGTTGGCAGTATAACCGGAACCGTCAGCACTCCCTCCTTACCCCTCACCCCGTAAAAATCGGGCTCAAGAAAAAGTTCGCTTATAGTACCACTTTAGGAGCAACACCATTATTCTGGCTTGCCTATGTTTAGTATTCACTATATGAGCAACATCACGGGATAGCGTAGGTCCCTGTGGTTAGTACACGTATGTGATGAACACCATCGGTTTGCGTTGCCTGTAAATGGCGCCGCAATGTGCGAAAAACCATAGATCTGTATTCCATGTGTGAATTTCGCTATCTGTGAGTAGTACAATACTGTGTGGAATGCCACGAGTCTACGCTACTTTTTATTAGTACCGCAACATGACAAATACCATGGTTCTATTTTCCTAGCTGGGCTGATGACTTGGATTTTGGACCTCTTTAGACTAAAAACATCATAGATTCAGTATTATGCTATAGACACAGTCCCTTGGTCAGTAATACTATTGTTTCACGTCAGTTTTTGTGAATGCGAGACACTGCAGGTCGGATCCACTGATTGTTCATTCATTCATTCATTCTTCGTCCTCACGTTTTGAATTCTGGTCAATGGAGGATTTTGCACTTTTAATTTGTCATTCCATTTCGTCTCATTTCGTACCATTAGGGGCCGATGACCTAGATGTTAGGCCCCTTTAAACAACTAGTATCTTCATCATCATCATCATCATCATAAAAAACAGAACACCTTGAAAGACTAGAGATAGGAAGTTCATATTCACATGACATTTTTAATAGTATGTTCTGCAGAAACATTACTATTTCAGTCACCTAGGTTCAGCATGTGTCCTGTTGCCTAGTAGGCGCTGATAACTTGTTCCATGCGTGATGGCATCGACGCGTATGAGGCGTGAATGGCATTCTGGAGTGTAGCCATCCATGATGCATTCACCTGGTTCCACAATTCATCTTTGGTGGTTGGCATTGGTCATAGAGCCGCACTCGTCGTTTCACCATATCCCACACATTTTCGATTGGTGACAAGTCCAGTGATTGGGCGGGCCAGGGCAATAGTCTAACAGCCTGTGACAACAAAAAGGCACGTGTCCATTAAGCAACATGTGGTCGCGCATTGTCCTGCTGAAATATGGTGTCTGGGGTATTGTGCAGAAAGGGTATGGCTATGGGTCGCAGGATGTCGTTCACGTTGGTCAAACTGGTCACAGTGCCCTGGACAGGCACCAACTGTGATTTGTGGTTGTACACAATAGTATCCCCCACACCATAAGGCCTTGAGTTGGCGCTGTATGCTTTGTGCAAATGCAGTCAATGTGATGCTGCTTCCCCTGTCTGCGGCGAACCAAAATGCGGCCATCATTGTCAAACAAACACAACCTGGATTCGTCTGAAAACACTATCTGCTGCCATTCCTGTCCTCAGTGATGTCGTTCCATACACCATTGCAGCCTGTAACCCAGACTGTAATAAACGGCAACAGGCTATCACTCCTGATAGTGTACAATGTGTTACACTGTTCCACTGTTGTGCCAGAGCCGAGGAGGACACAGATCTGTCCTACAATGCCATTTGGAGGTGGTGTCCATCTTCTCAGGGGGTGGTCTAGGTGATGCGACCAGACCCATCTTCTTGTATTCTACGGCCTTCTGTGAACCATTCTGTATACACCTGTTGCACTGCTCACACACTTCGTCCCACACGAGCAGCAATTTCCCGGATGGATGCATCACGTTCTCTAATGCCAATAATGCGCCCTCTTTTCAAAGTCTCTCATTTGACAGTATGGCTCTCGCATACGTTTGTGAGGCATCCTGCACATCTGCTCAAGTCACAATGATCCGTTACCATCAGTTTATAGCGACAACCAGAGCCGCAGGCACATTTTACCAGTCGGTGGTAATGGGCCGAGATATCGACGTGGACCGTGAACCTGAGGGCCTACATGGTCATTTGCAACAAACCATTCGTTGTGCCATTTTCCAACTTCCTCAAAATTGCTGAAGTGCTGCTCTGCGAGCGCGTTCCCTGGTGATGCGAAAAGGCGATAGATGGCGCCAGGTCAGAGCAGTACGGCGGGTGCAGAAGGATGTCCCATCCAAGCAATTTCAAGGTGTCTTTCACTGGTTTTGCTGTGTGAGATGGCGCATTGTCGTGTAACAAAATCACTTTGCCATGCCTTCTGGCCCATTCCGATCGTCGTTCGATCAGTGCTTGATTTAAATTAATCTTTGTTGGCGATAGCGTTGTGTATTAGCGGTTTTGTCTGCAATTGCTCTTCTTCGCACTTTTGTGGTCTACCAGAGAGTCTTTCACATTGAAATCACCAAGTTTAAATTGTTGAAACTATGTCTCACATGTTCTAATCAGTGGAGCAGTTCAGCGTATGTTTGTACCAGCAAACGTTGACTTTCCGCAGCCTTTTTCTTTTGATTAAAGAAGAAAAGCAATGCGTGCCGCAAATGTTCTTTTTTCAGGCAGAAACGTCGACATGATCACTGAACGATACAACACAGACGGTACTGTTTGGCCGGCTCAACTTGTATGTGTTGTTAGGTTAATGTCAGACGAGCAAACCGACGTATGTGTCAAATTCATACGCTGCGTACTGTTCGCTGGCGCCTTCTCTTAGTGAAACCGGAAAAGACGTATGCATACATCTAGTATTTGGTTGCTATGGATATTCAGTGCATCCACTACCATTTCTCTAACAAGTGTAATGGACATTTCAATTCCTGTTTCCTTAACAGCCTGACTTCCCTTCCAGAACTGCAAGTAACTACGGAGCTACGTTTTCTTAAGAGTATTTACTTTGTTCAAAAGCACGTGGAAATACAATAATAGGAAGTTGTTTACGTACTTGTTGAACATGAAGAATGGTTTCTCTGTTATAGATCTGTACTGATTTAAAATTCAGCGACAGATTCACTGATAGTTATTAACAAAATGAACGAGCAAGGCCACGATGGTAATACAGGAAAAAGAATATCATGCACTCAAAAATACTGTTCCAAGACGATGCAATCCCCAAATTACTTTGCTGACTACTGGAAAACCAGTCTTAATTGGTTTCTGACTTTGCTGTTAAATCAGAACTCAGGAGTCAATGAACAAAAAAAAAAAAAAAAAGAATGCGTATGAAGTTTCAAGTAGCCATACAATTTAAAATGAGTAAGTCATGACTGTAAGTGGTGGTGGTGATTATTGTTTTAAGAGGAAGTACCATCCTCTATATAACACTAATCAGAGAGAAAAAATGGAAGAGATCTGATGCTTCGAAAAATGAAGGTATTGGTCAAAGAAAAACAAAGGTCACGAAGGGCGTGGAAAAGAAAGACTCACTAGCCCTCAGTAACCTAATAGCAGTCTAAGCATTTATTTTACTTAAACAAAAAGCGAAGAACATATGCATTGGTAAAATCAGGGCAGTCTGCCTCTGTGGTGTAGTGGTTAGTGTGATTAGCTGCCACCCCCGTAGGCCTGGGTTCGATTCCAGGCTCTGCCACGAAATTTGAAAAGTACGAGGGCTGGAACGGGGTCCCCTCAGCCTCGGGAGGTCAACTGAGTAGAGGGGAGTTTGATTCCCTCCTCAGCCATCCTGGAAGTGGTTTTCCGTGGTTTCCCACTTCTCCAGGTAAATGCCAGGATAGTACCTAACTTAAGGCCACGGCCGCTTCCTTCCCTCTTCCTTGTCTATCCCTTCCAATCTTCCCATTCCCCCACAAGGCCCCTGTTCAGCATAGCAGGTGAACAGGGCCGCCTGGGCGAGGTACTGGTCATTCTCCCCAGTTGTATCCCCGACCCAGAGTCTGAAGCCCCGGGACACTGCCCTTGAGGCAGTAGAGGTGGGATCCCTCGCTGATTCCGAGGGGAAAAACCTACCCTGGAGGGTAAACAGATAACGAAGAAGAAGAAATAAAATAAAGTTATACTGTATTATGAAATTTAAGATTTGCTTACCCCAAGAGAAGCCAGATCTCCCATGGACCACAGAGCTCCCGGACAACACGTCTGCACTACATGCTGCCGAAGACAGAATTAAGACACCCTGCGGACACGTTTCCCGAAGGTAGCACGCGCTGGGTAGTGCAACCGGAAATGGCACAGCAAAATGAATGACCAATGACCAAACAGGAGTTACCTTTAGATTTATTTCAACCAAGCAAATTAAAATGTATAATTGGATCCTTGTTATCTTGCCCTTTGGAAACATCTCGAAAAATCGACACGTGTGGTACAGGGTGTCCCACAATCATTGTCGATAAAATTTAATACAACTTTAAATATTCCAACATTTACCTGAACTAGGTCAAATACAGCACAAGTCACAAAAATGAAAGCTGTTCAATATTGGAGGACTGGTAAGGGAGGCCCGCTTTCGTTTTTGTTGGTGGAACAAAAGATCCATCGTATCAAAAGCGAAAAGAATTTTTATTTTTGACGAAAGTATGCAAGGAATAGTTGGACGTGTGGCGACAAGTTGAGGGCGAAGCACCTACTGTCATAAAAAGAATCGATTTTCCCATCAAGATATTGAAATAATTCACGATGTGACCATGCAGCAGTGGGCTATGCAAGTTGTTCATGAAGAACAATAAGCGGGGTTTAAAGCATGACGCACGAGGGTACGTAACTTTAAGAAGCACAATGGAAACAACATCCGTAACGATGAAGAAGCAGAACACCAAAGAAGCAGGAACCACGGCAGTAGAAGAAATTAAACCTGTTAGAATCCTACGGCGCGGGAAACGTGGGATCAGAGAGGGTTCAGCTTGGAAATGTGTACTGGAAGGACACTGGACTTTAAAAGGGAAAAAGTCAGTTACCGACGCAGTGGAATTTGTGGTGTCCACCACACACAGTTACACTATAATGCCGAGAGTTACCACAAGTGGCGAACTTATGCGACATTTTATGCATCACTTTAAGAGAATCGAAGGACGTGTTTCGTAAGATTGTGACAAGGAACATGTTTACGCATAAAAATATTTATGCTGGTTGCACTAAATCCGGAACCATGTAATCTATACACGTGAACGAATAGTTTAATGGCTTATTAAAGCAAAATACACCGTCCGATAAAGTTGCGCTCATTCTGGATTCTTTTTCTGGACATAAGTGTACACAAAATGATGGTGCTTACTGTCAACCACGGTGTTTGACGTTAAAACCAAAATTAAACACGGAAACTAATGGCAGGATGTGAAAAGCGGAAGGAACCCAGTACATATAATGGATGGTTCGACCGCCTCCCGGCTCCCAGGGGCCCGCTCCTCTTCCTCCTGGGGGGGTCCTTCCCACGGGCCCACTCCTCTGCCGCCACCCGGGGGGCCTTTCCCAGGGGCCCGCTCCTCCTCCCGCGGGAATTTTGAATTTGTAAACAAAGCCACGTGCTTTTTGACAGCTGTCATCGACAACAACGCATTGCTAACCTCACTGCTATCATTTTGGCGGGCCTAAACCTCAGTGCTGCCAACTTAACCTCACTAGCGCGAGATTTGAATGGGTAAACAAAGCCACGTGCTTTTTTAGACAGCCACGTGCTTTTTTGACAGCTGTCATCAACAACGCATCGCTAACCTCACTGTTGCTATCTTGACGGGCCTAAACCTTGGTGCTACCAACTAAACCTTAGTTGCGCGAGATTTGAATGGGTAAACAAAGCCACGTGCTTTTTTTTGACAGCTGTCGTCATCCATCTTTAATCAAGAGAGCACCATGCTGCCCTCTTTAGCTACATATCTTTGAATGTGGTGGCGGATAATTTGAAAAATGCTTTTTGACAAGCTGCCATCTTTAATCAAGAGAGCACCGTGCTGCTATCTTTATCGTAGTAGTGGGCAATTCCGTCAGGTGTCATCCGCCATCTTCAACAGAACACCGTGCTGCCCTCTTTAGCTATATATCTTTGAAATGTGGTGGCGGATAATTTGAAAAATGCTTTTTGACAGCAGCCATCTTTAATCAACAGAGCACCGTGCTGCCCTCTTTAGGTACATACCTTTGAAATGTGGTGGCGGATAATTTGAAAAATGCTTTTTTACAGCAGCCATCTTTAATCGACAGAGCACCGTGCTGCCCTCTTTGGCTACTTACCTTTGAAATGTGGTGGCGGATAATTTGAAAAATTATATTTGACAAGCTGCCATCTTTAATCAAGAGAGCACCGTGCTGCTATCTTTATCGTAGTAGTGGGCAATTCCGTCCGCTGTCATCCGCCATCTTTAATCAACAGAACACCGTGCTGCCCTCTTTAGCTACATATCTTTGAAATGTGGTGGCGGATAATTTGAAAAATGCTTTTTTGACAGCAGCCATCTTTAATCAACAGAGCACCGTGCTGCCCTTACCTTTGAAATGTGGTGGCGGATAATTTGGAAAATTCTTTTTGACAGGCTGCCATCTTTAATCTACAGAGCACCGTGCTGTCCTCTTCAGCTACTTACCTTTGAAATGTGGTAGCGGACAATTTGAAAAGTTATATTTGACAAGCTGCCATCTTTAATCAAGAAAGCACCGTGCTGCTAACTTTACGGTTACTACCTTACGCACGTAGTAGCGGGTAATTTGAAAACAATTATATTTGACAAGCTGCCACCTTTAATCAACAAAGCACCGTGCTGTCCTCTTTAGCTACATACCTTTGAAATGTGGTGGTGGACAATTTGAAAAATTCTATTTGACAAGCTGTCATCTTTAATCAACAGAGTACTGTGCTACCCTCTTTAGGCACATACCTTTGAATTGTGGTGGCGGATAATTTGAAAAATTCTGAAACAGCAGCCATCTTTAATCAACAGAGCACCGTGCTGCCATCTTTAGCTACTACTATCTTACATCGCTTACCTCGGTGCTGCTATTTTTAGCTACAACCTTTGGAATGAGGTGGCGGGAATTTCCACGTGATTTTTTGACAAGCTGTCGTCTTTAATTAACACAGCAAACAAAGCCACGTGCTTTTCTGACAGCTGTCATCCGCCATCTTACATCGCTTACCTCGGTGCTGCTATCTTTAGCTACTTACCTTTGAAATGTGGTGGCGGATAATTTATAATATTCCACGTGCTTTTTTGACAGCAGCCATTTTTATTCAACAGAGTACCGTGCTGCTATCTTTACGGCTACTACATCGCTAATTAGCACTTAGAGGCTACTACACAAGATGGCGGTGGCTGTTATAGACTCCTCCTCTACCTCCTCTGTTAAGGCATAGCTTTATCGAACAAGTTTAAACATGCATCGGGTTAGCTAGAGTAAGCACGTGCTGCAATGATGACGTCATTGTGCATGTTTAGACTTGATCGTTTTCTTAAGAGTAAGTAGGTGTAAGGAATGCCATAAGTACAACATTTTGAATGCGATCAAATATTTATTTACAATGCACTACAACAGTGTTCGTTTTGCTGCTGACAAGGTTGGTATGCTTCTCAGCAACGTTTTGCAGTATGCTTCTGAAATGCCTCCTGCAACATTCAAATTAAACAAAACATTTAGAAATATATTATACTAAGTACGTTATGCTTTACAGAGAAGATTGTACACTTCTTACCTTGTTGTTATTCCTTTTCTGAATCATCATCACCATCATGAGGTACTAGAGAAAGTTCATTCATACACTGTGTACAGTGTTCAATCCTCGGATTTGGTCCATCCCAATCATCATCACCATTTTCTCCTCTATGCTTGTAATGTCGTTGACAAGTTCTGCATAAAGCTACTTCGATCGACATCTTACTGTGTAGAGGAAGGATGTCCCAAAATTTATGTACGTAAGAGGCAGAGTACGTAGATAAAAATCCTGGTGGTAAGTATTGAATAACATGTTTTGGCATCGACGTTATATGTTTATAGAACATCTTAATAGTCTCACTCACTCGTGTAAGATAAATAAGATGTTGCGTATGAGAATGCAAACAGCACGCACATTTACAGTTTTGTTCCATCGCGTACGATGTCGAAGCACACACTAATGTTAATGATAAGGAGTTATCCTTATTTATAGTCTCGTAACAATATTCGTTAGCGGATGGTAACATCACTTATATGAATAATAAGACAATAGGCTGCTGTGTTAGCAGGAATGTTTTCAGAAGTTTCAAATTCTAAACGAATATCAACTGGAAATTCTTTTATAGATTTTTCATGATAAGAGCAGTCTATAACTGCAATCGGTGCTTTATTTTTAAATTCTTGAGGTGTAAATAGCGGACGATCTTCTTTCTGATAATACAATGATTGAAATTTACAAAACATGTCATAGAGCATCCCAAACTTATTTTTCTTAAAGTTAATGTCTATGTTTTCGTAGGGATACGTAATTCCTTTGAGATATAGTCTAACATGTCTTAATTTACAGTGATCAAACAGTGAGCTATCTTTTTCTGTGATTGAATTTACGATTAGTTTGAAATCCAAAAATAATATACAAGGGCTTCGCAGTAAAACGTGATGTTTTAACAGCCCAGCTATGCTTGTTTGTAGGTGGCAACACAGGATATTCATGCAGTTCCCAACTTCGAAAACGTATAGATAATGGTGTATCATTTTCTACAATCTTGAGCAATGGAAGTTTTTCACGATCAGATAAGGTTACATGTGGAATCCTGCACAGTATACGATGAAGTGTAATTTTCGATTCCACTGGTGTTTCTGCTGCTTTGAGAGAATTGTAATCACTTCGATCACGGATTAGAATAAGCTCTTGTTTTGCGTTGATTATAATACGTGTGAAGTCTTCTGCGAAGCCAAAAATATGTTTCAGTGATAACATACCCGTTAAAATTCCATCCTCATTAATCATCCAGTTGTTAGTAGCTTCTGGACACCATCCTGCCATCCGCAAAAGATTACTTTCTTCATCACAGAAAGAAGGGTAGAGTTTCATTGCAATTGTAATACCAACATTCTTCGTTCGATCTATATCAACAATATTTACTTCATATCGCGCTTCAGAAAAGAGAATAGCTAGAGAATATTTGTTTAGTTGTGATGTGCTTGGTCCACTTCCATCCGACTTTTCTAGTCGTCCTTCAATATAGAGGTAGCTTTCGTGTGGTAAGGTGTATACATCTTGCTGATTAATAATAAAATGAATTTCATCATTGTTATTTAATCCAAACATAAAAGGTTGATAGGAATGAAGCTCACTTCGTACTACACTTTCACGAGTTTCTACTGTATTCGTAATGTCTAGCATTTCTTCCATTCTGTTGTAGTAGCGTATATCCTAAATCCTGGAGTATCTGCTTATGGGTATCTGTTAACTCGATGAATCTCTGCACACATGTAGTATGTCTTCGGAATGTACACCGTGTTTTATAGATGTTTTTCATACTGGTTTAAGATGAAGTTTGTAAGCTACGTACGTGTGCCGATCTAAATGAATAAGCTGATTATGTTTATTTACAAGTCTAAGAGTAATGTTGCTAATGTATTTTACAGACACAGGATGATAAAGAACTGCTTCCGGGTTCTCACAAATAGTATATCCACGTTCCTCTGTAAAAATAAAGTCGTGCAGGACGTGCGAAGGTTGTAGATTACTATTCAAGTCTGTAATAAAATTACAAGTAATGTTCACAGGATAATCATCGAAGAGTGTTATAAGTTGATCAGATTCGTAACGCACGTTCGGTAGGAGCTCCCTTGATGAAAATCCAAGCAATGGTCCAATCGAATCACGTTGTGATTTGAAGTCAATCTTAAATGAAGATTCAATAACACATTTATTTGTAATGTTGCTTACAGTGATTGAGAACTTGTTGTGACGAGAATTTACGATACCCTCATTTGTTGGACATATATATTTGCGTGTCGGGACTTTTATCTGCCATTCTCGGCCATTGTTTGCATTGCCGTTAATTTATGTGCCTGAACTATGCCTGTTTGAAATGCATATTTTACCATTATTACGCCAATAACTTCGATTTTCCTCATTGGCACAATAAGCAAATCCTTGACTTGAGCCAAATACAGTAGAGACAATACACGACACTGAGCGAGATATCGAGGGACAGCTATTGGAGCTCACTCTAGCGGATAGACCTGAACGGTACTGATTCTATCATAAGAGCACGTGTATTTTTGTGTGAAGTTTTTGGTGTTATTTATGCGTTTTCAGTGAGTTGACATAATTAAATAGTAGCGTGTGTCATTCCTTGATATCTTCTCTCAACATGAGGGGAAAGGTATGTGCTGTGTTTGGCTGCAGTAATTACGAAGTAGAGAAAAATGCGCGGTCGTTCTTCAGGTTCCCTCGTGACAAGAAAATATAAGTAATATTGTGTTTGCATATATATTCTTCCAGTGATTTTTATAGTACTTCATAATCTTCTGTCCTGCTCGACCCATATTTTAATTGACTTAAAATATAATACGCATATTTTATTGTATAGTGCAGCAGTTAACCTTCAATACCGATGTGTTGTTGTAGGTGTGATCTGTGGGTTTTGTCACAGAAGCGATTTGGATAAAGTGTACAAGAAAGAAGGGACGTTACGCTTGTATAAGAATTATAAGATCTGTTCAGATCATTTCCAGGCCAGCGACTTTAAAAATCCTCGACTATACAGCCAAGGGTATGTTACATTTTTACTCTAATTGTACGTAAATATTCCTCAAAGCATCACTATCAACAACATTTTCAAACTTTTCTTTCTTTTATCTTTCTTCTCAGATTAAAGCCGGGATTTTATAGATTTTCTTTCTGTTAGTAGGCTTCATGTTAAGAGGAAAATTGTCCAGCTATTAAATGTTAATTCATTGCATCATATGTGTAAAGAATGTGCCGATATTTTTATTGACAAATGTCTTAATGTGATGATACAATGTTTTTAAATGAGGAAAAAAGACAAATCCAACCGCAAGATTTCAGGCAGGTATGCTAAAGCTAAAAAAAGTAATGCATAAATGAAAGATCAAGCCATTTCACAGCAGTCCATTTCACACCTTGTTTATATGTCTAATATCAGTCTTTGAATAATAACCTTTTAAATAATTTTTCATTCATTTATCCAGAATTGCTTTAGCAACTTCGAAGTTAATATCTCAATACCACTTTCTTTCTAGACGTAATTTATTTATCCATTTCCGTATATACATTTCCATTGATATTTGAATTTAGCGCGATTTGTTCAGGTCAAGTCACTAGGAGCGCCACCGTCGAATTGTCTCCCATTTTAGCAAGGCGAAATCCGTAAGTGTCGGGTATTGTCTCTACTGTATTTGCTTGAGCATGCGTAGTCTCTCTTGAACGGAACGCTCTGCGGCTGTTTTTCTGTCTCGTCAACTAGCGAGCGCGGAGTCTTGTTCTGAGCGAGCTGTGAGATGGACGCCATTAGCCTTGCTCCTTAAAAGACATTGAAAAGTGGCGAAATGGAGTTGGATACTCCCGGTTAGGCGGGAGATTGAGTAGGCAATATGCCTAAATACGTTTTCTATCTTATGTTCCTCTAGTGATTGTGATTTGGTATTTTGCTAATTCTTTTATTTCTACTATGTGAGTGTTGCCTGTGGCCTGCGTGCCAAGCAGGCAGATTACCTCTGAAAACATGTTTCTGGTGTTAGTTTGTGATAAAGGATTACACTAATTCGGATACAAAACCACCAGCATGTAAGTAATATTTATTCAAAAATTATTTTGGAGCAACGCCAACTTCAGTGGATTACATGGAGGAGACATTGTTTACAACCGTCGTCTTGGAATTTTCAAAAACATTAACTTGTCCGTTTACGAACCAACGTTGTCACTGTTATTTAATTTTAGGCCTACCTCGAGTTGTCGCCAATGTTGTGTGAATTGAATCTGGAATCTATACTCGGTAGCCTATTTGGAAATTTAGTAAACGACTGAAAAATTAAATCACTATTGTTAGAATTCTCATGTAAGTGATATGTAAATTTAATTACGAGGCGAATTAGAAACTCGCGGTGAGCATATGTGCATTATATCATTCTAACCTTGCTATTTTTGAGATTGTTGTACGTTTTTGTTTTCTGCTCCATATTCGGTGTGCGTATTGTTTTGGTTGTTCGTATTATTATTATTATTATTATTATTATTATTATTATTATTATCATCGGGGTGTGTTTCTCTCACTGCCTGTTTTCCCTGATTTTGATATGCATGCTCTGATCTGTCCGATTTCGTGTGATTTTCGAGATTGTGTCTGGTTGCTATGTACCGGTAATCCTTTTCTTGCCGATACGCAGAAGAAGAGATAGAATGATAGGACATATCTTAAGACACCCAGGACTTGTTCAGTTGGTTTTAGAAGGAAGTGTAGGTGGTAAGAATGGTAGGGGTAGACCAAGGTATGAATATGACAAGCAGATTAGAGCAGATGTAGGATGCAATAGTTACGTAGAAATGAAAAGGATAGCACAGGATAGGGTGGCATGGAGGGCTGCATCAAACCAGTCTATGGACTGATGACTCAAACAACAACAACCTTCCGCGTTCTGTCTTATCTCATGTGCTCATTGTCGTGCTTCCAAGGCCACCTTGTAGTTAACGTAATAACAACCATCTTGGTCTTTTGTAAAATTATTTCTTATATTAAATGCCACAACCTAGAATTTAAATCTTACGATGCATGTAATTATAATTTTGTTATTATTATTCGTGTCGGTAACTTCTCGGTTGGGGAAATCTGAAATTTCTTTACCCGGTTCATGTACTTTGAGGTGATTAACGCTCGCATACCTTATTCTTACGTAGTTTGTTTCCTTCTTGCTTTGTTACGTCACTAGCCTAAATATTTATTATCTGTTGAACGCTAATGTTTTTAGCAGGTCTTGCCTATTATTAATAAAATTTAATAGCTTGGGTTGTGAGTTGCTAGCTGACCTTTAGCGTGTGTTGTTGCACTAAAGCCTTGGCTTTAACAAGAATGCTGTCAATTGTTTCTAACCCACATCTAACAATGAGATTCAAAGTATGTGCGAAACAACCCAAGTGCCGAAATCCTGCGTCAGCAATTGCTTTTTTCATATTCGCAGCATTATCACTGACTACAGAATTAACTATGTTTTCAAGACCCCATACCACGCACAAATCAACTATTACTTTTTTAATATTGTCAGCTGTATGAGGGCTTGGAAAACATTCACAAGATAGGAGGTAAGATTTCAAAACAGTTGATGGCTGCACAATGGAATGTGCAGTTACTGCAAGAAAATTAGTATTCTCCACGGAGGTCCAGCAATCTGTCGTTAAAGATACTGCAGTAGCTTCACGCAGTTCACATTAGACTCTATCCTGAACTTCTGAATAAATGACGGGCATCATGCTTCTTGTTAAGGTTTTCCTAGTTGGCAGTTTATACCCCGGACAAAGCATATGTACAAATTGGATAAATTCATCTTCTTCAACAATACTGAAGGGATGATATCTCTTTACAATTAATTTTAGTAACTGCTCATTCAGGGCTCTGGTTTTAGTCACTGGAAGTGGTTTAATTACATCGACGAAACTAGTGATACGTTCTTGAAATTGAGATTGCTGGAGAGATTTGTTGGAAGTACTGGGTCCAGGCTGGGGTTCACTTGACTGAGACTGGAGAAGTTGTTGCTGATGAGTGGAATGTGGATATGGGTGGGAAAAGGATGCACTGGGGGCACTGTTAATGTCACATGATACACTGTTGAGGTTTTGAGCGCTAACATTGTTTGTAATACCGGTATATGCACTGTTGTGGATTGTTGGATGTTTATTCTTGAGGTGTCTCGACATGTTACTAATATTTCCTCCTTTCACACTAATTTCTGCTTTGCAGTATCGACATACGCCTTTACTTTCTGCATAGTTGGACATCTTCACCTGTGACAAAGAAATAAAGGTCTAAGCTTTGAAACGTATGAGAAGGTTAGGACCCTACTTATTTATTTTTCACCATAAACTGAAAAAAAAAAAGGGAAATCTATTTCTAGAGTCCACTCATTCTTAATGGTATTTTTTTCCTAAGTGGTGGTTTGGAAACCGTGGTGTAGGCCCCGGGTTCGATCCTCGGCCAGGTCGGGGATTTTTACCTGTACCTGAGGGCTGGTTCGAGGTCCACTCATTCTACGTGATTAGAATTGAGGAGCTATCTGACGGTGAGATAGCGGCCCCGGTCTCGAAAGCCAAGAATAACGGCCGAGAGGATTCGTCGTACTGACCACATGACACCTCGTAATCTGCAGGCCTTCGGGCTGAGCAGCGGTCGCTTGGTAGGCCAAGGCCCTTCAAGGGCTGCAGTGCCATGAGGTTTGGGGGTTGGTTTGGAAAAGCATTTGGAAGTAATCAACCATCGCTTTTGATGAAGGTTGTTTTCTAGCATGTTCGTGGAGGGAAATGGAAAACTACGGAAAACCCTTTAAAGGACAGCCGATGGAGAGATTCGAACCCACAGCGCCTCCCGAGTCCGGGTTACAAGCAAGCAGTGCTTACCGTCACGCTACACCGGTCGGTGATAAGCTGTGAGTTCTGTTATTCCACATTATTAATATTTTGATTATGAAACTTGGGCTATGGTTTCAAACCCTCTAAATATTACATAACGTGCGTTTGAATTATGCCTATTTTAACTTTGAGTACTTTACATCACGAACACAAAAATGTAAAAAAAAAAGTGTCGATACTTATATAAATTTTACATTTCACTAGAAACTTCTCTCCGCGCACTCCTGTGAGTCCCGAGCCAACCTTATGGTTAGTCTTACTCTAACTCCTATTCCTAGTCTCATCAGGTCCCGCTCAAATCGCATACAAGATTCTCATTGGTCGGTTGGAACTAAAAGAACTACAGCTCCGTAGCTAGTCTCGCGACACGAAAATGTAAAAGATTATGTCGACACTTACATAAACATACGCCAAGTTTTATGGATTCGCAACTGGTATCACATAATACAATCAATCTACACAAGTAAATTTATATTTCACTAGAAAGTTCTCTCCGTGCACTCCTGTAGAAGAGTCCCGGGACAAACTTCTGGTTAGTCTTATTCCAACTCCTACTCCTAGTCCCATCACGTCCCGTTCAAATCGTATACAAGCCTCTCATTGGTCGGTTGGGACTAAAAGAACTACAGCTCCATATCTAGTCCCCCGACAAGAAAATGTACACAAATTATGTCGACATTTAGGGTCTACATAAATATACGCCAAGTTTTATGGTTTCGCAACTGGCATCACGCAATACAATCAATCAACACAAGTAAACTTACCTTTCACTGATCACTAGCCAACCTTTATGTTCTGATTAGTCTTACTCATACTCTTAGTTCCACCATGTCCCGCTCATATCGCATGCAAGTGTCTCATTGGTCGGTTGAGACTTAAAAGAACTACAACTCCGTAGCTAGTCCTTCCTTGATACAAGCGTCTCATTGGTCGGTTGGGACTTAAAAGAACTACAACTCCGTAGCTAGTCGTTCCTTGAAGAGTTACTCAACCCGAGGAGCAGTTCTTTAGGAGCAGTTCAGTCAGGAACTACACATCTCTAGCCCATATCAACTTCACGAACAGAACAGAACAAACGGGTAGTGGGAGCAAAATTCAAATTTTCTGAAGCGAAGCGCATTAAACCATAAAGAAGAAGAAACTTTGTCCACTGTAACGCTTCTTCATTTGGATCAAGTGCTTTATGAATGAAGGCCTAATTTTTATTTTATTTGTGGTAAAATTCTGTGAATGTGTGTTTGTAAGTAAGTACTTCTTTACACCTCGTGTTCCCACCATCCCTGTTTTCACTTTTGTATTTTTGGGTAGAGTTCGTACTAACGAGTGCCTTTATTTTGCGGCAGTAGCGTTTCACTGTACTCCACATGTTCTGAGCGGGGCTATTTTAAATCCGCCTCGTGTTTACTGCCATGATTTAATGTAACGTATAGTGATGCTTTCTTCTGTTGCAGGTTATGACTTTCGAATATCGCTGTTTTCCGTGTTTAATTCGTAGTGGGAGCAGACTTCATATTTTTTGCCAAGGAACGCTTCGTGTATTTAAAGTGCTCTAGTATAAGCCCTATTTTTTTTTTTGGTAAAATTAAGTGAATGTGTAGTTTTGAGTATAGTTTTACATCACGTGTTCTGATCATCCCTGTTTATAGATGGTGGAAGTAGCGTTTCGCACCTTTCCACGTGTTCTGAGCCTGGTTGTTTTAACCTTTTTCCGGTAAATCCAGAGATTGTAATGCCTCGTATTAGGTGCCAGTTATGTAATTTAACGTATAGTGATGCTTTCTTCTGTTGCAGGTACTCAATGTGTTCTGACTGTTGAACATAGTTTTTTTTTTTCTCCTCTTTTGTAGGAAAATGCAGTGAAAGTATTTTTATTTCGTGTTTTGTACGTTGTGTGCTTTTATTGTGTTCTGTATTTTGACACTGGGTTGGTAAATAGCGTTTCTTACAGCACTCCATTGTGTCTGCATGGCTATTTTTATTTTTGTATTGAGGTAAAATTCCGTGAACGAAATGCCACCTCCCGTCAGCTGCCGAATTTGTGACAAAACATTTCCCAGAATGTACAATCTGAAACGACACATTTCTATAATTCATCCTGGAATGGAATATAATCCACAAGAAACTAGGCCTGTAATGAACCCGCCAGTTAATCCGTTTAGCTGTCAATTTTGTGACAAATCTTTCCCCAGAGCATTCAATTTAAAAAGACACATTTCTAATATTCATCCCGGAGGTGAATATAATCCAGTAGAAACTGTATCATGCCTGTTTAAGTGTGCAATTTGCCAGCAAGATTGTTATGACCTTGACATTTACAAGGAGCATGTGTGTGAGGCCCATGATATTACAAGCAAGACAGAAAGTCACGAATTTCTATCGGAATCAGAATTTTCTAAGTGGAAGCAGACGGTTGAGCATAAGGACAATGCATCATTTGTGATACACAGACAGGGCAAGACTCTATGTGATAATTCTTTTGTTGTAACATTATATTGCCATAGATCAGGGAAGTATAGGACAAATGTTTTACCAGAAAGTAGACAAAGAGAATCAAAAATACAAGGAACTTCAAAAACAGGTGGTTATTGTCCTGCTAAAATTAATGCAGTTTTTAAAAATGGGCACGTAGCAGTAGAATTTTGCAGTACTCATATAGGACACCAAAATGAACTGGCAAAACTTTCTTTAGGCCCAGCTGAACGCCGTGATTTAGTAACAAAAATTGCTATGAAAGCGTCTCACGGTGATATTTTAGATCAAGTGAGATCGTCCGTAAGTAAAGATAATCTCAAACGAGAGCACTTAATCACAAAACAAGACCTTTACAATATCGAAAGGGCTTTCTCCCTAAATAGTGATGCTGTTAGACATCCTAATGATGCAGTAAGTGTGGATGCATGGGTAGAAACAGAGAAACAACTGGGATGTAATAGCGTTCTGTTTTACAAGCCTCAGAACGTAGTCCTACCTGAATACCCATTTTTGTCTAGAAATGATTTCTTTCTAGCCATATTCACGGAGGCACAGCAGGAGATGCTGCAGAAATTTGGCTCGGACTGTATCTGTGTGGACAGCACTCATGGTTTGAATGCATATGGGTTCGAGATGGTTACGGTACTTGTTTGACTCGACGTTAGCCCCTGACGGACGTACTACGGCTCCACTCTGAAGCTTTACCGAAGCCTTACGGAGCAAGCCGAAGCTTTCCGATTGGCGTACGCCGCCATCATAAATGGAGTAGTTCAGATAACTAACAGAACTACTGAACTGAACTATTCTAAAGAACATTGCTGTACCGTTTATTTTCACCTACTGCAGCTTCACATGGTCAGCACTATTTCTATTATTTTATGCTCAGAGTATTAGCATATGTGTATATAAACGTGACTCGTGTGTTGAGAATGTCTTGTGAGAGAAAATATTGGATAGTGCTTTCGGACTCTGGAGCTCAATGATTGTTACTGTTTGTTGTTATATCTCCGTTGTTATATCTGCCCGTTGCTTGTGAGAAGATATTGGATAGTGCTTTCGGTCTCTGGAGCTCAATGATTGTCACTGTTGTTATATCTCCGAGAGGTACATGTGATCTACAACCCGTTTAAAGCAAGCCCAGTCTTTTAAAATGTACAGGCTTTATATAAATAAATGTGTGAAAAAAAAATGTGTATTTTTTTAATATTATATTTGACGTGTATATTGTATATTTCAGTTCAATATTGCATCGAGTATTACAACCTCAAATTATATATTGGAATGAATGCCCTATTTTACCTTAGATACCGATATACAGTTTGATTAATCAATAAGAATTGCACTAATAATCAGTGATCTGCATTAGGTGCTGTTGCCCAGGTGGCAGATTATATTTTCACTTTTAAGTCTCAACTAATACAGTATAGACCTACGGGATTGATAACATTAGCCAAAAGATAATTAATTATAGTACAAGGTAGTGAAACTAAGGCTGTACTTTTATTCCAGTATTACTGATCTTGATGGATATATCCATTAGTGGTTGGTGAATTTGCTTGAATCTATATTAGAAAGTCTGAAGAAAGTGACAATGAGAAGGTTGAATATAATCCCATCAAACTCAGTACCTCTAGGTTATAGAAGAGGTTATGTAATTCCATAGGCAAAACTGACAGTGAGCAAATTCGCCAACCACTACCGTAATGGATATAGGCTATCCTTCAAGATCAGCAATACCAAAATACAAGTACAGCCTCAGTTCCACTACCTTGTATTATAAATAATCTTTTGGCTAATGTTATCAATACCATATACTGTATTAATTGAGACTATAACAGTATTTCTAGTGAAAGTATAATCTGCCACCTGGGCGACAGCACTAAAGATAATCTCTCATCCTAAAGGGTCAGTGGTACACTCCTGTTTCTATTCAATTAGGACCACCAAAGGCTATGCAGTTATATGGAAACAGCAAAAATTAATGGCAGAGCCCAAATGAGGCATACTAGGCAAGATGAGGAGTGAGGTAGTTTGCCATTGCTTTCCTCACTGGACCAGAAGGTGCTACTGTAGCACGACTGATCCTATGAGCAACACCTTTCATAACACTCAAACACTAGTTGTGCTCCAAATGTCATTACTCAGCATGACCCATACCCCAGCAGCTTTCATATTGTCACAGCCATGGATGAGATTGGGACTTCGGTAGAAGCTACACTTTGCTATGGCCTGTGCCAAGAGACAGATACAAAAAAAAGTGAAATAAATAAAGAGGCACTAAAGATGCCACAACAGTTTTTGCTGCTGCTGATAATTTAAGCAAACCCATTGAGCACACCTCCAGTGTAGACTGTCCTCTCCTGTACATACACAAACTTCCCATTAATTAAGCCACATATTTTTCACTTGAATGTGGTACCATTAATGGTGGACTTTAAATATGGGAAGTTTTTGCTGGGATTGTCAACAGCCACATTCAATGGGAAGTATAAGTGCTGAAATTTTCTGAAAATTATTTTGCTTTTGAACTTTGATAACAACTACTGACTCAAAAATTATGAGAACTGAAATCATGAGAACTGAATAATTTCTACCATGTTCTAACAGACAGAACTAAGTCTCGCTCTTAAGAAATATTTTGTGAGTTTTACCACAAACATACCAGTACAGTTTGTAGATCCGTAACATCAACTGGAAAACTACTAATTAATCGATACTTTCTTTTTTTTTATGTAACATACAAAGGGTGAATTGAGTTTTATGCCTAGTGCAGCTTTGTTTAGCTTTACGCTGCACCGACACAGATAGGTCTTACAGCGATGATAGGACGGGAGAGGATTAGGAATGGGAAGGAAGCGGCTGTGGCCTTAATTAAGGTACAGCCCCAGTATTTGCCTGGTATCAAAATGGGAAGCCACGGAAAAACATCTTCAGGGCTGCCGACAGTGGGGTTCGAACCCAATATCTCCTGAATACTGGCCGCACTTATGCGACTGCAGGTATCAAGCTTGGTGTTTAGATTACTCTCTGAGACTTTCCAAAAAAGAGAGAATGTTTATTCAAGTTTCTGTATGATGAGCTGAAGAATCTTGGCTACTATATCATTTTTAGGTTTGCAGGATTGATGTATTATGGAGGCTGAATACAGCATGGATTAAGGAGGAGATATTTCAGTTATGCAACCTTCTTTAATGCTAAGTAGTATTTGTTACTACTTTGTGAAAGACTTGCCAGAAAAAGAAGCCCTTTTGTCTTCTGAAAAGTGTACAGGAACACTATATCACCAGCTGCAAACATCTTGTAGGGGGGGGGGGGGGAGAATCTACTTCTGCATATTTTCTAATACATACCTGTTTTTTACAACCTAAGGAGAAAAATTCACATCACTGCTGTGTAGATATGGTGAAGGATGTAAAGGTTCTTCCCATTGATATTTCGACTTATATTCTTCACAATAATAATATTTCCATTTTTTTTAGGAACAACGTCCTATATTTACAGGCTGCCACTAAGGACAAGGTAAAACATATCAAATTTCTGTACAGATCTATTTATTAAAGAAAACTCTAAATTATAAAGGAACAGTATAATATTAGTGTGACATTCCAGAGCTGTAGCTGTAGAGGTGGTGTCTCAGGATTTTGATGGAGCCTCTGAGGACGAGGGTCGCAATTTCAGGGATGAGCTTCATTGGAAGTTGGAAGCGCTTCCATGTGGTGACGAAATGACGAGGTACGGTACCACGAAATCGACCATTACTGTATTTCTAGTTCCTGAAGGTGGTATTTAGATTTGTAGTAAGGGATAGTGGATTTGTATTTGTTAATCTTTTCAAGATTAACCTCCTCTGGCTGACCGCTAAGGTGCTCGAATCTGACAGTTGGATCTAATATGAATCCTTGAGAGCTGCTGTCTTTAAAGGCTATGATGTCAATTCTCTGCAAACTACTGTTTATGGTCAGTCCGTGTATCTCCTCATGTACATTGAATCCCTTCTTTCTTAGTTCTTCGGCAACGAGGGATCTGATCTGGTGGTGCCGCGTGTTTCTTAGGAGCTCCCCGCGTGTGCAGAATCCCAGGACATAACCAAGAGTTTCTTTCTCTCTGTGGCAATGCCGACAGAGGTTGTTGTCCAGGGATCTGCCTGGCACCGAGCGCACCGCAGAAACATTAGCAGTCATCTTTGTAGCCTTTCTCCACTCGTTACAAGACAGTCCGGTATGATCTCGCACCCAAGAGTTTGCTGGTGTGTACTCCTTGTACAGTTGTACTCAGAGTCCTTTTTGCGGCAGTGAACACCAAGAGGTGAATTTACGTTCTCGTAGCTCTTGCCGGATCTTCTTAGTATCGTACAAGCCGTCCTTGGCGCTTATTTTCTGGATATCAGCGATTATTAGTTTTAGGCGTTCTATGCATTCCCGACTCTCCGCATGAGAATCCCTTGAAGCGACGCCGAGTGGGTGTTTAGTCTTAGGCAAGATGTTACAGGCGTTAATACATTGAAGGTAAACTTCCCAGGAGGTTTTAAAAAGAGCGAGTCCTTTGTATTTCTTTTCGGTGTACAGCATGCCATCTGGAGTATCCGTCGGTAACTGCAATATCTCTTTTGTTGCACTTTTAATCATTTTATCGCTATCGGATAAGAATTTCTGTGCGATTTTCTTGAAACTGCATGTCAGGAAAGGGTACATCAGGGTGGGACAGATTGAGGAATTCAGTACCATGAGTTTTTGGTCTTCCTTAAGCAGTGGCGACGATGTTAGAAGTTGGAGCTTATTGTGAAGGTTTTTCATTACAGCAGTCTCGTCGAACACTAGAGTATCCCTGAAGGTAGTTCCAAGATAACGAATTTGTTCAAGATGAATGGAAGATATTTAAGTTTGAGAAAGTTAAGGCAAATTAAAAATCTGTAAGTTAAAAGAACCAGAAACCTCATATCAATCTAAATCTTCCATGTGGGAAATGGAAATATCCTGAAGTAGCAGATACAATTAGATATGTTTCACTCTATCCTGTAGGAGTGCAGATGTAGAGAGCTTTCTATCAGAAGAGCCAAGATTTGACCAATAACAAAGCATCGTCCATGTCACCAGGAATATTAAATACAAGAATAAATATTCAGGATGCTTTTAAAAATTACTGCAGTAAAACAAACCACAATTGGTCTGGTCACAACGAAGCAACTGACAATGACAAGATCTGCTCACTCTTGCTATACTTTTCATCCAGAAAGGAAAGAATGAGCACCAAATGAACTTGATGGAGAGGAAGAAAAGTGTATCAAAATTGAAAAAGTAAATAAGAAATGCAACTTAAATACTGAAGAATTTGAAGATTTCAAGAAACTTAAGAAATGAAAGTGAAGAAATGGCAACTAGTGACAAGCTTTTTGAAGAAATAAAATTGAAGTTAAAGAAAGCTGTGTAATAAATGGTCTTGGCAATATAAAGGTTGCTCAGGGAAAGAATTTCATGGGATGATAACTTTAAAACAAGAGAAAGCTTGTATATAAAGAAGTAGAATGCATGCAGTAGAACTTAGATGGATGTCTTATAACAAACATTTTCCAGAAAAAATAGCAATTTAATGGTTCATAGTAAACCTTTTTAGTTATTGATCTAAGATTCATATTATAGTACTTCTTTTTTATTGTATTCTGGTAGTATTCTGATAAAGATTAGAAATACCGGGCAAGTTGGCCGTGCGCGTAGAGGCGTGCGGCTGTGAGCTTGCATCCGGGAGATAGTAGGTTCGAATCCCACTATCGGCAGCCCTGAAGGCCACGGCCGCTTCCTTCCAACTCCTCGGCCCTTCCTATTCCATCGTCGCCATAAGACTTATCTGTGTCGGTGCGACGTAAAGCCCCTAGCAAAAAAAAAAAAAAAAAAAAAAAATTAGAAATAAAGGGCAAATGGCAGACTGCTGTAAGAGGTGATGTAAGATTGTTTTGTGAAGAAGATATGCAATGTGTTTCTTTTTGTTTTATTTTAGAAAAAATTAGTATATCAGTACTGAGTGGCAGCCTTGAGTTTTGTATAGATTATTCACCCACTTCACACAGGTCCGATAGTGAGCTGCTGATAAGTTTTTCCTTCCTCTGCCAAGTATTAAGTGACTTAAAGTGTTCTGTCTCCTGAATTTCCTCCATCATGACTTTGATACTGTTCCTTGTATGATTCTTTCAACAAATGTAAACATCACATATTTTTCTTAACTAGCATACCTATTCTAAAATATTTAGGTATTCATAATAGGATATATTGCAGTTTTCGATAAAAAAGACTTTGGTAGAGGAAGGTGGTACAGTACTGTACTACTGCACCCTGAAGATAATCTCTTGCTCTAAACAGACAGTGGTACAGCCCACGAGTCTATTGTAAAAGGTCCAATCATATTAAATGTTCAAATGTAATATTTTATGTATGCCCTCTCTTAAGTAGATCTCACAAAAAAGCTTTACCTCTTTTTCAACTTGCAACCTTCTGCCCTATGAAAGGTCAACTATAAAGCAAGTAAGTTAAAAATAATTATACCCACCAATTTATGCACCACCTCCATCAAAATATCTAGTATTTCTGAGGATTTCAATTCAGGAAGAAATAAATAGTACTTTGTGTATTCCTAACTGTGTTTATTCATGATTAAATAAAGGACCTCAAATCTGTATCACATGTTCCTTTTTTTTCTTTCTTTTCTTCTTGTGTGTGTGTAGTCATATAGGATTAATTATCAATGTTACAAACAAGAGTTTTACAGTGATGCTCATAACTTCTTACTTTTTGCATTAAAATCCTGAAAAAGTGATTGCTTAATTCTGACTATACTTACATACTGACTATATATTTCAAAACATTCTAAACCCTTTTCTTTACAACAGGCCACAAACACACATCTCATCTAACACTGATATCACAACATTTGGGGCTGATGACCTAGATGTTAGGGCCCTTTAAACAAGCATCTTCATCATATCACAACATTCCAAACTACTCATTACTAACTGAAATAACAACTGCTTTTTGATCTGAAACACTCAAAGCACAATGTTCATAGTCACTTTAAATCAAATGTTGCATGATACTATACACTCACTGTCATAGCTACTATGTGTGCAAGACCACCCCTATTTAATTCACAAAAATCTAAATATTGTTGCATTATTGTTCGCAGAATTTATTAAACATTTCCTTGTTTTCCCTTCCCATGCTCTGTCAACATGCCATGAGCAAAATAATCTCATGGTTGCAGGTCCCATGACTGCATTCCAAGCGTTGTAGAAGGTTTCTGCCAAATCGGACATGAAGACCTTTGGGGATACACGACCAACCTCATTCTTATGTAGGTGAAAAACAGAGGCAATATTTCCTGGTCACTTCTATTGGAAATCAGAAAAGCACAAGGAAAACCCTGTCTCAAGTCATCCAGAACTAAAAGCGTTAATTACTCAAACCCGTAGCCCATGTGTTCCATATTTCTTAAATATTTCGCTCTGAGCACTGCTTTTCACTGGTGGTCCCTTGATGTTTATAGAATAATGCACAGGATCTGTCACCTGAAATAACTTCATTGACCCAGGCCTCAACACTTGTACCATCCTCCTGATCTCTGACAGATTTAGAGCTCAAGTTAAAACTATGCTCAATATTATACAAATCCTGTTTTGTGATTAAATGAATTCTTTCAAGCTTTGAGCCCGTCACAGATTCGCGAATTTTGTCCAGAATAGCTTGAAAGGGAATCTGGTTGGCAATATCTATTGCTAATGTTTTCCTCTCTACATCTGTGAGGGCAAGATGGCTTAGATCATTTTGATGACCTCTGTGAGTGGGAACATATTGTACTTCACACATTCCATTTTCGTGTTCAATTAGTGGAATACTTGCTGGACAGATCTCATCAAGTTTGTTGCTTCCCAGAAGCTTCAAATGCCTGATGCCTTTACTTTCAGACACAAAAAAGCCTGATTGATGACACACATAGTAATAGAACATGTTTCGCTTTCAATGTGCTGTTTCCACTCTAGGAATCTTGAGAAAGAAGGAAATTTTTTATCCTCTGTTTCAGGTCCTCCAATTAAGTTTGTGTGGCACTGACGCTCGTGCCGTTTTAAATTATAACTGTGCGTGAACTGTTTATCACAAAATTTACACTGGTGCGGGAGAGAGATCTTGCCCTTTAAACAAGGCGCAATTTCATCTAGTTTCTCTGGATGGGCCTTAGAAACATGTTTCCTAAGATTTTTATTATACTCATAGCTTTAACCACATTCAGAACACGAGTATTGCTTGACGTTACTCATTATAACGCTATGTAAGTAGGCCTACCTAAACTGAAGAAAAACTAAATAAACATGCGGCACGTAACTAAATACACACTATAGCTGGGCACACCAAACAAAATACACTAATCCCACAGGTACAGTAACGAACACTATGCACAAGTAGATATTCGAAAATATACACACGTATTTTTCTTCTTAAACCACTCGTACAATAAATACACTTTCCTGCTGTCAACACGAAATCGTCACTGCCCGGTTCTCTTCGTATGTATTCGTAGTGTACCTCATAAACACTACCATAGTTCGTTCGTTCGTTCGTTCGTTCGTTCGTTCAGCAGATCTCCTACAGTTCGTTCTTTTGCATTCTCAACTCAAAGCCAGTGCGCCGTTCGGAAATCTTCGGCGTGTTCCGTAAGGGTTCGGCCGTGCTATCCAGGTGGGCCCGAGTACGTCCCGTCAGGGGCTAACGTCGAGTGTTTTAGATGATCTTAGGCAAGGGGTGCCGTGTGCCTTTTTTATAGGTAGCAAAATAGATTCTGCAATGCTCCGAGTATTTTTTAGTTGCATCAAAGAGAGAACTGGAGTGATCAGTTGTAACGTATTCATGTCGGACATGGCAGAATCGTTCTATAATGCATGGCAAGAAGTTATGGGTGAATCCAATATGCGTTTGTTTTGCACATGGCATGTCATTCGGGCATGGAAAAGAAATCTGACAAAAATTAAGGACACAGAAAAGCAAAAACTAACTTTCGAGAGATTGAGATCTCTTCTGCATGAGACAGATGAAGCCACATTTAACATTGGGATAGATGAAATTACACCTCAGTTATTGGAGGATGAGGAGGCAAAGGTTTTTGGCTTGTATTTCCAGCAGCGGTATGCAAGATGCTGTAAGGCGTGGGCATATTGTCACAGATTGAATTCCGGCATTAACACTAACATGCATTTAGAGGCAAAGCATAGAACTCAGAAACACGTGTTATTGAAAGGACAATCAGTAAAACGACTAGACAAAGCAATTCATGCTATAATGCAATTGGTTAAAACTAAATTGTTTGACCGTCTGGTTGTTATAGAGAAAGGAAAAGTGACTGCAAAGTTAAGGGATCTTAGGGATCGTCATAAGAAATCGTTACAATTGAGGTCCAATTTGGTATCGGAAAATGGAGACAGTGGTTGGACTATTGCCTCGTCAAATGTTCCACAGTTATACTGTGAGGGTTGTGCAACCAGACTGCAGTTGTTCCATTACATGTACACACTGCAAGGCTTGCATACACAAATTTAGTTGCACTTGCATTGATGCAAGCATTAAGTGGAACATGTGCAAGCATATACACTTGTTATGTCGTACATTAGCACCTTCTGAATGTACCATCCAGTCTTCAGGAAATGCTAATATGGGCGAAGAACATATTGTTGCTGCCGAAAGAAAAGCCATTTTAAATGAAGTTGGCAATGGTGAATTAATAAGTAGGCCTGCAGTAGTCGATATTTCCAGATTAAGAGCAGACTTGACTCGGCAATTTAATAATGTTCTCCCTAAAGTTAATAATGTAGAGCAGTACAACATCTGCAGTCAAAGTCTGAAACGGTTAGTTCCTCTTCTGAATGCTTCTGAACACTATATTGCAACTTTACCACAGACCAAGAGCAATGTTAGTAAGAAAATTGAACTTCAGAGGCACTTTAAATGCACATGGCAAGGTAAAAAACTTCCAGGGCACCGACTATGCCAGAAGCAATTAACACTGCAGCGAGTACAATAGACTCTCAAGCAAATGACTAGGACAATGGCCTAGATGTTATTCCCCTTTAAACAACAAGCAGCAAGCATCCTCATTAATAAAGGAGAGAGACGATTACTTCATTCTTCTTGTAAAATTTAGCTTTTAATGAATCCCACTGGAGGTAATCTCTGACTTAAAGGTCTGGAATGTGGGTTAGGTTATACTTATCCGTACCAAATTCTTTGAATTTGGGCACCGGCACCCGGTATTAATGCTGTGCAGGACTGTTTGTAGGGTCTGATTCTATCATTAAACATAAAGTTCTACAAAGTACAGTACTCATTTTTAATTCGTTACCACACATGAAGTTATTCCGGAATTGTTCTCGGTGTATTCATTTTCTACTACACATAAAGACAGACAGTCTATAACCACACATCGCGTCATCCTCTCGGTTAAACAGTGTCACACACATACACACCTTTCTCCTAGCTTCTCTCTACGAACAATGGCATATCACCGATTCGTAATCACTGGCAATTTGACCTGACAAATGACATGCAATGAAATGGGCACTTACAGATGTGGAACGACAGAATAGACCAGGACAAATGAAAAGCTACTGGACAATTTGGAAACAAAACCCATTAAAGATAATGACCAGGGAATGATGGACTGAAGTGGTCCAATGAGGCAATAAAAGAAGAGAGACGACCTCCAAGTAGTGTGTACACCGAACGAGTTGGGCCGTGCAGTGGCTGTGAGCTTGCGTTCGAGCCGCACTGTCGGCAGCCCTGAATATGGTTTTCCGTGGTTTTCCATTTTCACACCAGAAGAATGCTGGGGCTGTACCTTAATTAAGGCCACGGCTGCGTCCTTCCTTCCCACTCCTAGCCCTTTTCCCCATAAGACCTATCTGTGTCGGTGCGATGCAAAGCAAATTGTAAAAAAAAGAAGTGTGCATGTGCTTTATCCTATATGATGCTGTAAGAAAATAGTTTGTAGGGTGTTATTTTTTCTGTATTTTGTATTACTTTTCAATAGAAGGGAGAGCTTGAAGGTTTCATTTGAAGAGAGATAGCACCTCGGGCAAAAATCTGTAAGAATTATGTTGTGTTATGTGTGAAATTTTGCTAAAGAATATTGATGTTTGTGGCCATTCCCCGTCCTTGATGGGGTCTGAAACTTTACCTTTTTTAAAAATCTATGAATTGAATTGATTGACACACCGCTTCTCTTGTTAAAGTAAACCTTCAGTTTTCATCTTAACCAGCATTGTGGTAAGGGTTTTTCATGAAAAAACATTTTTATTTTCTTAATTGCTAATTTTCAGGAAATGGTTTTGATATGTTTCGACACTGGGAGTAGATGAAAGCGTAAAATTGTTTAAAAAGTCAAAACGATTGTGATCTTGGCTTACAGGAAGAGATGGGTAATGGTGGGATTACACCTTCCTCTATTCCCTGGGAGAGGGTATATAACTGCCGAAGCTTGTTACTATCAAGAGCACAGGGTGCTGGCTTATGCAAGAATGGTAATCAGATTTAGAAACTAAAAACCAGTATTAACACTGCAAGAAGAACATTCCTTGTGTGCTACTGTTACCTCAGGTTTCAAACTTGTTGTGAAGTGTTGATTTACCTGTGCAGCTATACAGTAGTGTGGAAGGTTGTACTGGCTCAAATGTAGTTGTATCGCAGAATGTTGGAGATCCTCTGCTATGCCGGGAAATCGTGTGCTCAAGAAATACGGCAATGTAGAAGGGACACCATGTGCGCGGGCAGAGATCATCCTGTTCACGGAACAGTTCGAAGTCTGTGATAAGATAAACTCTTGAGGTCATTGATATCTGAATACATTTGTTATACTGTGACGTTCAAAGGGACCACTTCTTTGACACATGGTCACTGGCAAGGGAATAACTTCCTTGTAAACGACTCTTTCACATCATCTTTTAGTGGAAATTGTTTTTATTTGTTGCAACAGAAATTGACACTTGTTAATTACTAAGAAACGTGTGGGTTTTTCACCACCCACAGACTAACAGGCGGAGAAACGTATGCTGCTGGCAGGGACCCACACTGTATCCTGCATTACTATGCTATCTGTCTTTTCAAGACATCTTCCTGCTCAATGTTAAATGTGATCCCTTTGTAACTATTCGTCGTGTTGTACCAATTATCCTTGAAATCCAACTCCATAAAGAAATCAATCATAATTATCTTCTTTCAGCTTTATTGTTTTCCCTGGCAATTTTATAATCCTTCGTTGATAATTGTCAGAAAGATTTTAAATTTCCTGTGGGAACTCTCACCTGTCATGATCCTTTCTTGATGGGTTTTAACCCCTTCATTCCTCTATTTATTTTCCTTATATATCTTTTATTGCACCTAACGATTCTATCAACTCATTTTGGACTTTACTTATGATTAGTATTGCCAGAGTATGGGAAATAATTTTACCCTATTAATGTACGCTTCCTTTCAGGTGTCGGTGACTTGCCAATCGTCGCCCTCGACAAGTGATCTGCTGCTGGGTGAAAAAGATGTTTTGGTGTTTTTTAACTAGGTTTATCTGTATATTATGTAACATTTGCAACTTTCCGGTGTTAACATTCGCCTAACACGATATGTAAGCTTCACTTTTGAATAAATGTGTTGGTTATTTAAAAATATAAACTGTGTACTTTGTTTTGTATTTAACTTTTTACTGTTCCTTTGCCATTAGTGTCATGGGGCGAGGGTGAACCAGGAAATTTGGTAATGTAAATGGGCATCCTTGGTAAGTATCTTGGTAATTATAGGTAAACTGACCAGGCGTCAACTACTAAACATAACAATCCTGTGGTTGGATGTTTTGTCCATTCACAATTGCTGACGTCTCATTTTCAAACATCACTACTCTAGCGATGGCTGTCAAACAAATCAGTTATTTCTTGTTCTTGAGTAGTTTGATCACATATTCTGTTCTACTGCATGCAGTCAATCTGGGGTAGGCAGTAATTTGCCAAACGAGTTAGCCGTGTGGTTAAGGTGGCGCAGCTGAGAGCTTGCATTCGGGAGATAGCGGGTTCGAACCACATGCAGACAGCCCGCCGTCTCAGTTTGTCCCTCCAAACATTGTCAGTTTACAGCAATTGTCCTACTCTGAGTTTTGCAAAATACTCAGTTCTGTTTTTATATGAATATCAAGTTGGTAGGAGCGCGCAGGTGTGAGCTTGCATCCGGGAGATAGTGGGTTTGAACCCCACTGTCGGCAGCCCTAAAGATGGTTTTCCATGGTTTCCCATTTTCACACCAGTCAAATGCTGGGACTGTACCTTAATCAAGGCCACGGCTGCTTCCTTTCCTTTCCTATCCCATTGTCGCCATAAGGGCTATCAGTGCTGGTGCGACGTAAAGCAAATAGCAACCAAAGAAAACCATGTAATATTAGTAGATAATTCAATTTCTTTAGTGAGGTCTTTATTTCTTTCTCAGTTTCAGCTATGAGGGCAATATCATCCGCGAAACGTACTGTTTGGTATAGTTGGCCATTTTTTTCCATGGGTGGAGGTGGCTGAAAACTCTTTCATTGCTTCCTCTAAATGCACATTGAATAGTAGAGGTGACAGACCACATCCTTGCCTTACTCCTTTCCTTATTTTCACTGTGGCGTTATTAATATAGAAAACTCTTATTGAGTCATATGCCTTGGACAATCTACGGTTATTGGACATTTATTTAAATGGTGTCTATTTTTGACACTTGTAATTATTATTCTCTGCTAATGACCTTGGGTTCCCAGCCTAGTAACTGTGTTGAACTATTATATTACCACGTTCATATGAGGCTGGAGTTCGACTATATTTGAAGTATAAATTAAGAAAGACTTCATATTTTGTGAACTTGGATTATATCTGCCCTAGCACCTTGGACGTTTGGCTACTAAGTACCTGCTCTGCATATACGAGGAGAGATGAACTTTCCGTTGTATGGTTACTCTATGTGTGTAGTTCTAAATGTGTTATTGCACTGTAGGCCAGCTACGGGGACTGCTACGCTATCTATCAGATTGAATGTAGTTCTAATGAGTGTGATGTGACAGTTGCTCGCCAGGGCGCGTATCTAGTCTTCCGGGTGTCGCGCCTAGCGGCGAACTTGGTAGCGGGTCATTCTGCGCTGGAAGTCTTGGAGGCTGGTTGTGGCAATGATGGGTGCGGAGACTGTTACCAGAATGATGTGTACTCCAACTGGTGTTGGATGATAAACAAAAAACCACATCGAGTGATGGGAGTTTAAGTATTTTGTTTTGGTGTATAATATGTGTGTTAATTTGTAAATATGTAATTATATAGGTAGTTTATTTATTCTTGTGGAGTGATTATGTTAGGTCGAACTACGAGGTGAGTTATCTTGGCATAAGGCTTGCTTGTAAGTATTTTAAAGGTATCATTGCTATTAATATTATTTTTCTGTGTGTGTGTAATATTTGAATTGGTGTGGAATATGAACATTGTGGACATCTAAGTTTTAGTGATGCCGTGTTTCGCTCCTAGTGTACGTGCTGTACATAACGGTGGGCTATCCTTGTGCTAAGATAACATTTTGAAAATTTTTATCGTGTCCTTGTTTTAATTTTGTCATTCTCTTCGCTCGGGCTTTACCTTTCGGTGTTTTTGCTTGTGATTTTCCTTGTAATGCCCGTATGCGTGTGCCGCTTTTCTGTAACTGTCGCATGTTTTGGCTATCCTGTGCCCGTATTTTGACCTAACTCTGCACTTACATTTCTCTCCATAATTTTCTTTAATCTTTTTTTTCATTATTATTATTATTATTATTATTATTAGTCACCTTTGGTAAGTTGAATTATGCTTAATTTTCTTGGTGAATAATTGAGTTGAGTCTGTTTTAGTTATATTCCTTCCCTTTGAGGGCTTTAAATTAAATATCACTCCATTGTTGGTGTAATATCGTATAAATGTTATCAGTTTCAACAATACAAGTAACGTTTAGTAGGTCGAGGGCTGGACACCCCTGGAGAATGGGATGGTTCCTTATCTTATCCTTTTGTGTGGGTATTGTTGTTATTATCTCTTAGTGCCTGACAGTTATGTAACATTATTAGTGTGAAGGGTGGGTGCATTGTGTCTGCCGCGATGACTGTATCGGGTATTATACTCCATAAATTATTCGTTGTATTGATTTTTTTCTTCTGAATCTGTTGGTTCTATATTGTGTTCTGGGTTATGCTAAGTGATCTGTTCGTGCTTTTCTTGATGTTTCTGTGGCTCATGTTTACGTTTGTTTGCCAAGGTTTGGTGATTGAAAATTAATTGTAACTTGGGATATATTTCTTTTATACGGTGCCGCGTGAGCTTGTGATTGTAACATGTTCGTAATCGTGGCTTGATTTGACTGTCACGTTCCGTGGTGCTGCCTTCGTATCCGGGTTTGGTGCGGGCCATTTACTTCTACCGGGTGCTGTCTCAGTCCTCGATTTGCTAACCCCTTTCTCCCCTTTCGGGCTTAAATGTTAAAATTTCATTTAATTTTAGAATACGTCAAACATGTGCGTACCATGGTACCTACGTAGTTTTCCTGATGCATCAGTATATAGGTATATAAATATGGTTGTTCTTAAAGAAATGAATGATTTTATTTATTAGCAATGAATTTCTTTCTACTTATATAATTCTGTGATTTTCTGTATATTTATTTTACCCTAAATGTTGGGTGCTAATTGTAAGCTTAATACCTTTTTCAGTTTATCTATATTTTATCCAAAGGTTTAAATTGTAGTGTAAAAGATTTATTTATTATATTTTATTTTAAATTTTTGAATTTTTCTGGTGTCATTTCTTGGTGTGTTTGCTAAGCAATTTCCTGATCCCGTCCTCTCTCATTAAGTGGGTAGGCTCCTGGTCCCTACATGCTTCCTCTTGTCTATTTCCTTGGGTATGTTTTACTGTCTTATATTATTTTTGCTCTGTTGAAAATTTATTTGTAAGCGCTCGTCCCTATGACCATCGTCATTTACTCATACTTATTAGGGGCGTTGCATCACATTGATTTGCTCCTTTCCTATAAGCTCTGTCTGGTTCTTGTACAGCTGATAGATGTTTTTCTGATCTCTGTAGGCCACTTTCAGACGTCTAAGGGCTTTAAACAGAAAATTCCATTTAACATTATCAAACACTTTCCCTATATCAAAGAAAGCAATTAGGATGTTTTTATTGATTCTTAGGGCTTGTCCAATAATTGTCTCTGTGTCTTTTAAACCTGAATTGATCCTCTGAGAGATTTTCTTCTATTCTATTCTCCATGTGATGGTAAACCATTCTTGTAATAATTTTGACGGCATGTGTTACCAGGCGTAACATTCTATAATCTTGACGATTAATCTTGCACGATTACTTTTTGGGATAGGTATCAATACAGTTTTCTCAAAATCTTCCGGTATTTCTCCGCTATTATAAATATCATCCCCTAGAGCTTGTATTATTTCACCTGGAATTGAGTCTACTCCAAGAGCTTTCCTTGGTTTTAGCTCATTCAAAGCTTTATGAATTTCCTCTCTAAGTATACCTCGTCCCAGCTCATCTTGTTCTATCTCACTTTCAATTGATATTATATCGTCATCTATTTGTCTTTCATACAGGCCTTCTACATATCCTTCCCATATTATAGCTATTTTATCCAGCTCTATTATCACATCTCTCTTGCTTCTTTTTATTGTACTCAAGGGCTTTATTTTTCTTTGGACCTGCCTCTGGACTTCTGAAAAAGCTTTTTCGGTATTACCTTTGGTTATATTTCCTTTGCTGTTTTAGTTTCACAATGGATTTTATTTCTTATTTTCTTGTATTCTTATGATTTCCTTTCCTTTTGGGCCATCTGGCGCGTACATCAGTTCCAAAATGTGGGGAGTTACCCATGGACTATAGATTTTCCTCTCTTCTTTTCAACAACAATCTTCTGTTGCATCAGTTATTTATTTCTTGATTTCTTCCCATTTTTCTTGAGCACTACTTCCAGCCAGTACTTCAGTATTAATATAGTTATTGGTTTCTTCTTTGAACATTTTGATAGCCTCGCTGCCTTTCTTTAATTTACTCAAATTCCATTTTGGGGTGCATCATTCTATTCTTCTTTTCTTAAGTTTCAGTTGGCCTGTCATTTCCACGGGGTTATGATCGGAGTCAATATCAGCCCCAGGATAGCTTTTACTTGATTTTACTTGAATTCGATACCGTTCTCTATTATAGTCTATTTGGTATCTACTACCATTTCCAGACATTGTTCATGTGTATCTTCTCCTTTTTGGCTGTTCGAAGAGAGTATTTGAAATTACAAGGGAGTGACTTTGACAAAATTCGATTAGCTTTTCTCCCCTTTTGCTTCTGGAACCAAGGCAATAATCGCCCACCGTATCATCTTCTCTGCCTTCTCCAAACACTGTGTTCATATCTTCAAGGACGATGAGATTTTCTTCATCCTGAACATTTAGCAACACTTCTTCATGTTGATCGTATACCTCCTCCACTTCGTCATCTATGTATGTAGAGGTGGGCATGTACATCTGGATTAGAGCTGTAACTCTAGGTTCTGTCTTTAATTTTATGAACAGTTTTCTTTCATTATATCCCTAAATACCTGACACTTGCTGTTGTAACTGCTTTGTCAGTATAAATCCAACACCATCCTAATAAATGGTACTACATTGTATCAAAAACGTGTCCATCGAGTTTAAAAATGAAATATTATGCATTTAAAACACTTTTCTTTTACGCTGTAAAGCGTCCGTGGCAATTCAGGCTGTGTTTTGGATGAGAGTGCCACCTGACACTTTAAAGTGTCGAGCAATACTTTTCTCTTGTAGTAATTATTTGTACAACAATGCACAACGTGATGGATCATTGCCATTGGATCACCTACTCAGTTAATTTCCTCTTCATTTGTGGATGTTGATTGAACAGTTTCACGAACATTGTTGTCTTTATTCATTGGACTTTTGTCACTTTCACTGTCAGAATTCCTCCACTCGTCCTCACTGCCTGACAATATATCAGATTCACTGTCAGAAACCTCTAACATTTTAATTAAATCTGCATTATCAAACAACGATCAATCAAATAATACTGATCTGCATTTACGGCAGTCGCCCAGGTGGCATATTCCCTATCTGTTGTTTCCCAGCCTTTTCCTAAATGATTTCAAAGAAATTGGAAATTTATTGAACGTCTCCCGTGGTAAGTTATTCCAACTCCTAACTCCCCTTCCTATAAATGAATATTTGCTCCAGTTTGTCCTCTTGAATTTCAACTTTATCTTTCCAACTTTTATAAAAACCATTCAAACTTATTCGTCTACTAATGTCATTCCACGCCATCTCTCCGCTGACAGCTCGGAACATTTTTGTAACGCTACTCTTTTGTCAGAAATCACCCAGACAAATCGAGCTGCTTTTCTTTGGATTTTTCCAGTTCTTGAATCAGGTAATCCCGGTGAGGGTCCCATACACTGAAACCATACTCTAGTTGGGGTCTTACTAGAGACTATTATGCCCTCTCCTTTACATCCTTACTACAACCCCTAAACACCCTCATAACCATGTGCAGAGATCTATACCCTTTATTTACAATCATATTTATGTGATTACCCCAATGAAGATCTTTCCTTATATTAACACCTATGTACTTAAAATGTTCCCCAAAACGAACTTTAACCCCATCAACGCAGTAATTAAAACTGTGAGGACTTTTCCTATTTGTGAAACAACCCCGTTTATCAACATACCATTGCCTGCTGTCCATCTCACTACATTTTCGAGGTCACGTTGCAGTTGCTCACAATCTTGTAACTTATTTATCACTCTATAGAGAATAATATCATCCGCAAAAAGCCTTACCTCCGATTCCACTCCTTTACTCATATCATTTATATATATAAGAAAACATAAAGGTCCGATAGTACTGCCTTGAGGAATTCCCCTCTTAATTATTACAGGGTCAGATAGAGCACCTACTCTAATTCTCTGAGATCTATTTTCTAGAAATATAGCAACCCATTCAGTCACTCTTTTGTCTAGTCCAATTACACTCATTTTTGCCACTTGTCTCCCATGATCCACCCTATCAAATGCTTTAGACAGGTCAATCTCGATACAGTCCATTTGACCTCCAGAATTCAAGTTATCTGCTGTATCTTGCTGGAATCCTACAAGTTGAGATTCAGTGGAATAACCTTTCGTAAAACTGAACTGCCTTCTATCGAACCAGTTATTAATTTCACAAACATGTCTAATATAATCAGAAACAATGCCTTCCCAAGGCTTACATACAATGCATGTCAAACTTACTGGCCTGTAAATTTCAGCTTTATGTCTATCACCCTTTCCTTTATCCACATGGGCTACTATAGTTACTCTCCATTAATCTGGTATAGCTCCTCCGACCAAACAATAATCAAATTAGTACTTCAGATATGGTACTATATCCCAATTTGTATCCATATTTTCCGAGGCTTTATAGGTTACCGCGTTCATTTGATTAGTCAAATATTATAATTTGTAAATGGTCCAGGGATTCTATTCTAATGTACGTCATTCACGATGAGTGTTTTCTTTTGTGTGTGTCAGGTTACAAAATTGAGTTGTAAAATTTAAAATTGATTTCCTTTGTAGAAACAATATACTGTTTTGATTAACTTTTTTTTCTTCTTATTATTACATCCACTAACCTCCAATTGGTCCCAGCTCTTTTCTCCTTGAACGTCTTGTCAAAGAATCTTAATCAACCTAAACGTTGTTGCTATAAATCGTCACAAAATGGTCTTTAGTATATTCCCAGAAATCTGATCACCGAGCTCGATAGCTGCAGTCGCTTAAGTGCGGCCAATATCCAGTATTCGGGAGATAGTAGTTTTGAACCCCATTGTCGGCAGCCCTGAAAATGATTTTCCGTGGTTTCCCATTTTCACACCAGGCAAATGCTGGGCTGTACCTTAATTAAGGCCACGGTCGCTTCCTTCCCACTCCCAGCCCTTCCTTGTCCCATCGTCGCCGTAAGGGCCCTTTCACACGATCCACTGCTTGCCACGCCACTCCACTCCACTCCACTCCACCAGAGGTGTAGAGAAAGGCCGGTAGCGTTCACACGAGACACTTCGTGTGGCGCAACCTCCGTCCACTCTCGTCAACAGCAGGCTGCTGTCGACCGGCCTGTAGTGTCTTCCACTCTGGACGACCGGAAGCTCACTCATCAGATTAGTTCGTTCATACGGTCAACATCGTGTGTGCACAAGTTCCAAGTTTCAGTTTCACAATGTCGGTTCCGTTTATAGATGCTGAGAAGTTGATCATAGAAATACAAAATCGTCCTTGTCTGTGGGATTTACAAACGACAGACTACGCAAATAAAATTAAAAAACTTAAAATGTGGACTGAAGTTTCACAAGAAGTGATTCCAAAATTTGCCGAACTGGACGACTCGAAAAAGAGAGAAGTTGGTAAGTACAATAATATTGTATGTGTTATTATATATTAACTATTTATTCAATATTACAGTAACATAGGTCATTGAAGAAATAATTAATCAAGGTTTTATACAGTCTTTATTTCAAAAGAATTGTTTCCAATTAAATTACATAATGACATTTTCTTATTCGTAAGAACTACCAGTGTTTTATTTACAGTCATCAGGTGAAGGTAGTAAGGCCGTACTCAGACAACAATTTCGGAGGGGAGGGGAGATTTCAAGAGTTTACGGAGGGTTTACAATATTAATATTAAAATACTATTATGGTGCTCCAACTGAAGTAGTTGAACTGCTATAAATTGAATTTTCTTCAACCATTTGTAGTTTTGTTTCAGACAAAAGAGTATGTTTTAATCAGCTCAAAATTGTAAAATAGGTAGTGCTAATGAATCCTCGAATTCTGCCAGGGTACAGCTCCTAGCCCTTACATTGTTCACAGACCTATGATGCTGATTGTCTGTATTAACTTCCTCGTATAATCCAGTTATGTTCAAAGTATGTTCAAATAGGAATCCATCCCTCAATCGGACAAAGTTATGTAAAACAACACAGGCTTTAACGATACTTATAGCGAAGTCCATAGCAACATTTAGAGGCCGGTGCAAAACACGCCATTTATTAGAAAGAATTCCGAACGAACATTCCACGAATCTTCTTGCTCTCGACAGTCTATAATTAAATATTTGCTTATTGCGAGTAAGATGACTTCCTGCGAATGGACGCATAATATGAGGGGACAAAGGAAAGGCTTCATCTCCAACAAACGTTAGTGGAAAATTAGGTTCTATCAAATCTGGGAAAGGTCGAGATGGAGGAATGTTTAATGTGTTACTGGCAAGCGATTTTGATAGATTAGATTGCTTGAAAACAGTAGAGTCTGGATTCTTTCCATAATTTCCGATGTCGACCAGGGTGAAACAGTAATTAGCGTCACAGGTAGTACGACCGAAAAAAAAAGTTTATAATTATAGTATAGTGATCCACTATGCGCCGGTTTTATAACTCTAATGTGCTTGCCATCTATTGCCCCTATACAGTTAGGAAAATTCGCACGCACAAAAAACAGTTGAGCGATTTCTTCCCATTTTTCTGCTGTCGGGATAGGAAGCACTATAGGCTGAAGAAGTTCCCAAATTGTATCACATGTTTCATGTATGATTTCACTCAATGTAGACACTCCAATTCTGTATATGTAATGTAGATCTGTCAAGGAGCATCCACTTCCAAGGTATCTGTAACAAAGGTGTTTTGTTTTTAGAACAAGAAGTACAGAAGAAGTGGAAGGGAATCAGAAGTAGTTTCTCCCGAGAACAGCAAAGAGTAAAAAATCCATCATCAGGATCAGGAGCTATTGCCACTAGGAAAACCTATGTGTACTACGACTTACTGCAATTTCTTGTCCCAGTCATGGCCAACAAACCGTAAGTATCACTTGATATGCGTACATTTTTATGTTCATAATATGATATTGAAACGGAATGATTTCAAAAATTAAGATAGGAAAAAATGTGTGGTGTGTGTGTCTGTGTGTGCGGTCTCACATTTGCACTGGCTATGCCTTACATATCATTTACGTTAACAAATTATTATTACTATTATTTTTGTTATTATATGAAAAACGTATTTTTATTATAACTATCACTAATTTTTTGTGTTTGTGTGTGTACAGCACGGCTTCGAATGTTAAAGAGCCAGAAGAGCGTGCAGAAACTCCTGGTGATGACGCGGAGGATGCCTTGGACGTCGAGAATTTTTCAGAAAATCGTGAGGATCAACCACCACCTCGCAAGAACCAGAAGAAAATTTCACAAGAAGAGCAACTCCTTATTAATTTAAATAAATCGCTTTGCCAAGTAAAGGAGAAAGAGGAAATATTTGATGCTGACAAACACTTCCTCCTTTCTCTCTTGCCAGATCTGAAAAACGTTAGTGATGATAACAAACTAGAATGCAGGATGGCCGTAATGTCCACTATAAGTTATTTTAAGACAAGTTCACTTCGACATGGATTCATGAATGCTAGAGTCACAACCAATTCTCCCTCTCCTTCATATCCACCCAGCACTTCATTTCAACCGACCCATTTCACCACCTCACACATATCCCCAGCAAATCGTCAGAATCCATATCATCAATCCCAAGCAAACCTATTCCCAACAAAGCCTGATCAAAATACCCCTTCTGTTAGCGAGAATTTTAAATTTTAAATATTTTGTGTGCTATGTTAGGTCTAATTATTACATCAAATTTTTATCAGTTGTTTCATTAATAAATTTAAGTTACGTTTAAGTTTCTCACTTATATTATTCTCAATTAGTTAATTTCATAATTTACAATTAATCTCAATTAAAAGTACTTTGTGTGATATTTGTAGGCCTAGTTATTAAAGTTTTTACCAGTTGTTTCTTAATAAATGTAAGTTACATTTAAGTTTCTCATTTATATTATATTCAATTATATAGTTACATAATTCCTGCTATTTTTCATTGACTATCTACTTTTTCTGTATGTCCTACCGATTACCTTTCCTAACAGAATGCGAATCACTGATAATTTGTGTATCCTTTATTATTAATTCAGGTGTGGAGACTCAGTAGGAGATTTTCCACTTTTGAAAATTGTTCAGGAGACCCAAAAATATGCCTATTTCCGGTGATTGTTTTATTGCAACTATTATTATTGATCAGATGTTTTTAAACTACACCCCGAATTTGTTTGTAAAACATTGTTTAGCTTTTACAAAATCCAAATAAAAATAAATCAATAGATTAGGCCTCTGAATGAAATTGAGATAATGAATTATATCGCTTACCTTAAAGTAACAGCAAGCCTCTCATTGGGTGGAATACATTTTCTCATGTTGGTGTCCTGACGCTGTAAACGTTCTTCAAGGATTGAGAACAATTCATCAAACGAATTCTTACTCATTCGAAAGTAATTAAAGAACTTCTTTGGATCACTGGTAAGTTCACCTAGAAGAAAACGATGAGCTCCTCGTTCTAGGCGATATGAATTCAATGGATGGACCCAATGAACCCTAGTACGCTTCTTTCTCCTCAATCTTCTTTTCGTAAGAATATAAATCCCAAGGATAACGTTCGCGTCCATAGTTCAAGAGAAACTGAGACGCAAAAGATGTGGTGGGGAGTAGAAGTTTCCGCAAGTTGACGGAAGTGGATAGCAACTGTCTGAGAAGTGGAGTGGAGTGACGTGGCGTGGCGTGGTGTGACACTTAGAGCAATTAAAGGCATAATTGCCCCAAGTGACAGCACCAAGTGTCTGACCGTGTACGAAAGGCACGGTTCAGATAGGTGGAAACGTGCTAGACAAACACGAATAAAGGAAAAACAAAGGCACTTACCATTAGAGAACCAAACAGGGCCCCCAAAGGAGCGATAAAATACACCTGGTCATATCAAATTATCCCCCCTTTTGAAAGGAAAAACACCAACACCTTGGGGAACACAGATATTTAATCAGCAAAAATAAGTAGTAAACCAAGAAAGTAATATCCTCGCTGGAAATACAATAAAATTAAAAAAAATTAAAACATTTAAATTCAAACCAAAACCCTACGGTCGACCGTTTATAAAGGAAATAAATATTTAGTTCTTAAAGGACTAGGTAAGATAATGTAGATTTATGAAACCACTCCCCAACTCTCAAATTTCCTTACAACCAAAAGTTTTCATTGTACAGTACTAAGTTTTTTTTAAACATCCTTTTAACCTTGAGAAACTACTTGCCAGAAACAGTTTTTAATACTGATACTGAAAACCTCCTTTTAGGATGTGTCAAACGACCCCCTTCAAGGATGGGTAGGTATTACGTGCACTTTTCAAGAAATTAAAATAATAATAATAATAATAATAAGCCCCGAAACACCGGGGGAAAATGACCAGGAGGAAAATAAAAATCTCGAAGAAAAAATTAAATGGACCAAGGAAAATCCGCGGAGGAGGTAGAATACATCACCGGCACATCAAAATACAAATCATCAATCATCACCATCAACATCAACAACATTAGCATTCCCATGGCAACGACCAACAATCCGTCAAGAGAGGGAAGTGGCCAATCACAGGCCGCAAACAACAATAGGCGAAAACTAACAAGGGCCAAGAAAACGGACGCAGAAAATAACTCAGGAAACCATTAATTAAATTAAATTAAGTTAAATTAAAATAAAATTAACCAGAGAAGCGAGAAAAGGGAAAGAAAACCGGGACATACTGAACACGTAACACCCACATCCCTGAAGCGCCTCGCTTGTTAAATTATTCAGGTTTAAATAATAGCTTTTTAGCACAAAACTTTTAGGCCTAGAAAGGTCATTAATAAACGCTAGGTTACCCAATTACATTTTTGAAGAATCCAAAACTTACTTTCACACAGTACGCAAGCCCCAATTTAACAGACATAATTACACATGTTATAATTTCCAATTAACAAGCCGAAAATTTAAAATTCCACAAGGCAAGACTTAGTTTTTTAGATGACGCCAGTTACATGGTGCCGCGCGCACATTCTGCACATAGGAAAATTTTGAGGTCTTTCACCCAAAAATCAGTAAAGGTTTAGTTGTAACAACACTTACAGTTTCTTCCAGATGAAAGTTGAGAGGACAGCTTCGGTAGCATAAGCTACTTACTTACTTAAAAAAAAAACACAACATGCAATTTCCAGACGAGGAAAAATAAACCAGAAAACTAGCAGAAATCCCCAGGGCAAAAGCCCCGCTTATGTAACCTTAGCCAGGCTCGAACATTTTCGGTGAAATTATCTCCTTAGGGAGAGAGAAGCCACACACGTCCATCTCTTCCTTTCACCAAACAGCAATGGCGACTTCCCGAGATTCCGCAGTGCCGGCACCAACCATCACATGTGCGCAGAGAGCAAGCGCCTCAGTGGTAACGTAGCTCGCGAGGTAGTACATACCTACGCCACTAGAGTGCAGGAGAATACAGTCAGGCACCGATAGGACGTGCATACAGTCAGTTATAAGTTTTGAAAAGAAGAAATAAAGAAGCGGCGAACCACTTCTAAAGACACAGTTTTTCCACAGCCATGAGGCCAGTCTCGAAAATATTTCCCAAGGGGGAAAAATTGTTACGCAGGTAACAGTGGAAAGCAAGTGGACCGTGTGAAAGGAGCCTAAGACTATCTGTGTCGGCGCGACGTAAAGCAACTAGCGAAATCTGATCAATTCCAGCCGCTTTTCTATGTTATCATATGTAAATATTATTACTTCTTATTTATTTTTTCATGTTGGTGTCCTGACGCTGTAAACTTGCTTCAAGGATTGACAACAATGCAATCAAATTCCCACTCATACGAAAGTAATTACGGAACATTTTTAGATCATTGGTACGTTCATCTAGAAGAACGATGAGTTCCTCGTTCTAGGCAATATGAATTCAATGGATGGACCCAATGAACCTTTCACCTCAACCTTCTTTTCGAAAGAATAAAAATCCCAAGGATAATCTGCGCGTCCATGGACCAGATTCAAACCGAGACGCAAATATGAGGTGGGGACGAGAAGTTGCCGGTAAGTTGACGGAAGTGGACGGCAAGTGTCTGAGAAGTGGAGTGGAGTGACGTGGCGTGGCGTGGAAAGCAAGTGGACCGTGTGAAAGGAGCCTAAGTGCGGCCAGTATTCAGGAGATATTGGGTTCGAACCCCACTGTCGGCAGCCCTGAAGATGGTTTTCTGTGGCTTCCCATTTTCATACCAGGCAAATACTGGGGCTGTACCTTAATTAAGGCCACAGCCGCTTACTTCCCATTCCTAATCCTCTCCCGTCCTATCATCGCTGTAAGACCTATCTGTGTCGGTGCAGCGTAAAGCTAAACAAAGCTGCACTAGGCATAAAACTCAATTCACCCTTGTATGTTACATTTAAAAAAAGAAAGTATCGATTAATTTGTAGTTTTCCAGTTGATGTTACGGATCTACAAACTGTACTGGTATGTTTGTGGTAAAACTCACAAAATATTTCTTAAGAGCGAGACTTAGTTCTGTCTGTTAGAACATGGTAGAAATTATTCAGTTCTCATGATTTCAGTTCTCATTATTTTTGAGTCAGTAGTTGTTATCAAAGTTCAAAAGCAAAATAATTTTCAGAAAATTTCAGCACTTATACTTCCCATTGAATGGGGCTGTTGACAATCCCAGCAAAAACTTTCCATATTTAAAGTCCACCATTAATGGTACCACATTCAAGAGAAAAATATGTGGTTTAATTAATGGGAAGTTTGTGTATGTACAGGAGAGTACAGTCTACACTGGAGGTGTGCTCAATGGGTTTGCTTAAATTATCAGCAGCAGCAAAAACTGTTGTGGCATCTTTAGTGCCTCTTTATTTATTTCACTTTTTTTTGTATCTGTCTCTTGGCACAGGCCAGAGCAAAGTGTAGCTTCTACCGAAGTCCCAATCTCATCCATGGCTGTGACAATATGAAAGCTGCTGGGGTATGGGTCATGCTGAGTAATGACATTTGGAGCACAACTAGAGTTTGAGTGTTATGAAATGTTGCTCATAGGATCAGTCGTGCTACAGTAGCACCTTCTGGTCCAGTGAGGAAAGCAATGGCAAACTACCTCACTCCTCATCTTGCCTAGTATATCTCATTTGGGCTCCGCCATTAATTTTTGCTATTTCCATATAACTGCATAGCCTTTGGTGGTCCTAATTGAATAGAGGAAGGAGTATACCACTGACCCTTTAGGATGAGAGATTATCTTTATTGCTGTCGCGCAGATGGCAGCTTCAATTAATACAGTATATGGAATTGATAACATTAGCCAAAAGATTCATTATTTATAATACAAGGTAGTGGAACTGAGGCTGTACTTGTATTTTGGTATTGCTGATCGGTCGCTTTGGCGTGTGTCTTTGTGTTTTTCCTGTGTAGTCGTGTGTTTCATTCCTTAATTTCCCACCTTTTTTACACTTTTGACTTTATTTGTCCACCTCCTCCATACTTTGGTTTCTTTGTTCGGTTACGTGGCTGGGTATACCGCTCTCAAGCGAAGCCCATTAAATAATGTAGACAAGACAAGACCGTAGTGGACGGGTAGTGGGAGCAAAATTCAAATTTTCTGAAGCGAAGCGCATTAAACCATAAAGAAGAAGAAACTTTTCAGTCTCGCAGTGATAGTGGTACGGTACACTACTCTACTTGTGCGTTCAAGTGTGGTGCGGGAGTGACAAGCAATGGAGACCGACAGTGGAGGAACGTCGGCGGTAACCGGGAATTCCTTACGAGTGGAGCGTGAAACAGTAGTACGTATGGAAGAGGGACCCATAACCAATTCATCCAGTAATACGCTACGACAGCAAGGTTCTCAGTCAACTGAGTCTGATGTACAGAGGCGTAATACGGAAGTGGTAGACCGTTCTAATTCCGAACAATCTAACAATCAATCCGAGGCGTCCCAAGTGGCTTCTACCCCGGAATATTATAATCGTTTCCATCATGGACCTTTCTTTGTATTTGTTGAATCCATAAATGAGCAAAACATCGGCAACTTACACCCTATGGCACTTGGTCGCCGATTTTACGAAACTAAACTCAATGTCAAATCGATCCAACGTAAAGGGCGTAATCGACAACAAGTTACCTTCCATACGGCTTCTCAAGCAAACGCATTTTTGAGTAATCCTATGCTAGAAACCCTCAAAATTAAAGCTTACATTCCATCATCACAAGTGTTAAGAATAGGCATTATTCGTTGAGTTGAAAAAAAAAGGTTTATCGAATGATGACATATTACACTACCTGGAATCTGAGGCACCAGTTAAAAGCGTGCAACGACTTAATCGCCGTGCAATTCAAGATGGAGAAACCCAATACCTTCCTACGGGTTCAGTAAAAGTTGTTTTCAGATCACAAACATTACCCTCCCATGTCGCCTTATACAAGGTGTACATGGAAGTTGAACCTTACATCTTTTCACCCACAGCAAATGTCGGCAATGTCAAGCGAAAAACGCTAGTTGTGGGAAATGTGCGCAACAACATGAAACCCAGTGCGTACTGTAAGAAAAACCATGTCACAGGTTCCTCAATTTGTCCTGAACATAAGTATCAGGTCACCATTAAAAAATTAATGAGTACAGACACATATCTTTTCTCGAATCGCCCTTCCACTTTATCATTCCGAGCAACAAGAACTTCAGTTCCCTCCTCTCTCGTCGAATCCCCCATCCCCTGCGACTCCCAACCCGCGTAAGCGTAAGTTCACCCAAGTGATCATGCAATCTCCCCCTCCTACACCCGAACCCGGTTTCGACCGACAAGGATACATGGCCAATCTGCGAAACGAACCTTCGGTTCCAGTACATTCGATCCCGTCAACGAGTGCCATGCAACAACCTCTGCAACTAGCATATCCCTCAAGTGCGCCCACATCTGCTAGACAGCAACCTTCTACAACCCTTCAAGATATAGATTATGCTCCTTCCAAGGAACGCCTTCAACAAGAAATCCAGCAATTGCTTGTAATGTTAATCCAAAGTATCGGTCATGAACCTCAACTTCACCATGTATAATATAAACTACATACTAGCATTATTACTTTACTCCAATTGAATTGTCGAAGTGCCGCCTCTAAGACATGAGTTACAAATATTGCTGAATGAAACACGAGCTCATTTTATCTTTTTACAAGAAACGTGGTTTCAACCGAATTTTATTTTTCGATTACGAGGTTATCAAGTTTTCCGACATGATGGTAACGGCTTTGATGGAGTTGCCACATGTGTCCATACTTCCTTATCAGTTACACATTTCTCTTTACAATATATCATCCCGCACACTTATGCTGTAGGAATAGTACACCATAATACTTGTTTCTTAAACATCTATTGCCCTCCCCACATTTACAGCACTCAGAATCAATGGACGCATTTTATTCAACAATTTGACACATTTCCACATCTTTTTCTTCTCGGTGATTTTAATTGCCACCACACTGAATGGGGATGTATGGTGGATACAATCAAAGGTTCCAATTTACTTACTACTTCAACTCATCAGAATTTGTTTCTTTTAAATGACGGCTCCCCGACCCGTTTAACTCCGCCTGGATCTCCACCCAGCGCAGTAGACCTTACTTTCTGCCGCTCAACTATGGCCCCTGTCACCACCTGGCATACATTATCTGATACTCACACTAGTGACGACATCCCAATTCTCGTCACATATGGTATTCACCCACCACATTCCCAGTTTCAGACATCCTCCAGTATAAGTAACGTCCGATCTTATAAAAATTTCAATGTTTCTATCAATCATACCTCAATTATATCTTGGAGCAAAAACACAAGTCCCCTATTTCCTTTTCACTCTTACTCCCTTATTTAACCCAATATTTAAACATGTTTCATCCGTGTCGACCATTAAAAGAGACGACCCACCCACAGGAATATGAACTAAAATGGTGGGACAAAGAATGTCACGTACTTATTCATAAGCGCAAACAATTATTCAAACAATATCCCCAACAATGACGCAGCAGCATTATTTTCAATTGCGAAAACAAAGCTCGTCTTTAATGCAAAAAAGCGATAAGCTTGGCAATCTTTTATTTCTCAATTAACTCCACAACTTCCAGCAACGAAATTTTGGAACGCGATCCGCATGATCACGAGAACTTTCCAATACCAAACTTCTGCTTATCCGCGACAAGTACCCACCTCACTGAATAATTCATGTTCTTTTATTTCCCTTTTGAATCCAATTACACTCTGTATTATGTACCGTCAATAGCTCATCACCAGGACCTGATGCAATTACATATCAAATGCTCAAGGCCTTACCCCCACATGTCCAAATTTATTTACCAGCATCATGGAACGAGTTTTGCATCACACCCATTCTAAAACCGAGGCATAGTTGTGGGATCGTGTATAATCCTTATGAAACGAATGGCGAGGCTATTGGAATATCACTCGCTATTACCCAAGTATCAGTTCGCCTTTCGACGGGGTCATAGTACACAAGACCCTATCATTATTTTCTTACTCGACATCTTGTTAGCAAAATGGCGGAAACAATCTATCGTGGCAGTTTTTTTGGATATTAAAGGTGCCTATGATGCTGTGTTTTTGCATATCCTCTGGGAGAAATTATTTAGTGCTGCATTCCCCATCCAATTCCTTTCTATTTTAAATCAACTATTTACTAACCGCCGGTTAACTATTAAATCTCCCCAACACACAATTGATAGCCGTTATACATCACAAGGTTTACCACAGGGTTCGATACACAGTGGAATTTTGTTTGCCCTTTACATGAAAGAGCTTGAATCTCTTGTGCTACCACACGCTCGTATTCTAGTTTACGCGGATGATTATGTTATTTATTGTGCTGACTCCCACATTGACCTTTGTAGAGCCACAATATTTCGGGTTTTAAGTTTAGTCTTTTAGTTTGGCCTTTCCCTTTTTATACCTAGATGTGCAGCGATGATCTTTACACATAAACGAACCTTTGATAAAAGCCCTATTAACTATGACACCTATAGCATTCCCTTGGTCTCACAACACTTATCTTTAGGAATATATATCGATCAAAAACTCACATGGCAAACTCATATACATCTTATTAGGAAATCTGATCGTTATATCACCATCCTACGAACGGTAACGAAACGTGCATGGGGTGCTAACCCCTTGTCAGCACTACAGCTATATCATCCAACCATTCGGTCCATACTTGATTATAGCGCCCACATTATTGATTTATTAGCTTTGGATCGTCTCCAATTTTCAGCACTACGTATCAGTGTGGGTGCCCTCCGCACAACACCAACTAACGCTTTATTAGTAGAAACTACGGAAGAACCACTGTGTATTCGCAGGAATAACTTTCCAAAAAATTCCTACTTAAACATATTAGTAGAATGAACTCCCTTATTGTCCCTAAATTACAATTATTATATGAATATTATCAACAGCGTCCTCCTCCCAATCACCGGTATTTCGCCATATAGATGGCTTATGCTGAAATCCACCATCTTACTTCGTACACCACGCGTTAATACGTATTCATACCACTATGACATTCAAACATTCCGTCCTTCTATTATCATTGCCCCTTCTGATGCATCAAACCAAGCAATGTCTGCACCTTATCCCACATTATACGCTCATAAGAAATTTAAAATCCCATTACCTCACCAGATTACCACCTATTTACCGATGAGTCAAAATAAAATACTGGAGTCGGAGCAGCAATTTACCATCCACAATTACTCATTAGCTTTAAATATCCGTTACCTAATAATTTAACTATCTTTACTATCTTTTCACCACCCACAGGCTAACAGGCGGAGAAACGTATGCTGCTGGCAGGGACCCACACTGTATCCTGCATTACTATGCTGTCTGTCTTTTCAAGACATCTTCCTGCTCAATGTTAAATGTGATCCCTTTGTAACTATTCGTCGTGTTGTACCAATTATCCTTGAAATCCAACTCCATAAAGAAATCAATCATAATTATCTTCTTTCAGCTTTATTGTTTTCCCTGGCAATTTTATAATCCTTCGGTGATAATTGTCAGAAAGATTTTAAATTTCCAGTGGGAACTCTCACCTGTCATGATCCTTTCTTGATGGGTTTTAACCCCTTCATTCCTCTATTTATTTTCCTTATATATCTTTTATTGCACCTAACGATTCTATCAACTCATTTTGGACTTTACTTATGATTAGTATTGCCAGAGTATGGGAAATAATTTTACCCTATTAATGTACGTTTTCTTTCAGGTGTCGGTGACTTGCCAATCGTCGCCCTCGACAAGTGATCTGCTGCTGGGTGAAAAAGATGTTTTGGTGTTTTTTAACTAGGTTTATCTGTATATTATGTAACATTTGCAACTTTCCGGTGGTAACATTCGCCTAACACGATATGTAAGCTTCACTTTTGAATAAATGTGTTGGTTATTTAAAAATATAAACTGTGTACTTTGTTTTGTATTTAACTTTTTACTGTTCCTTTGCCATTAGTGTCATGGGGCGAGGGTGAACCAGGAAATTTGGTAATGTAAATGGGTATCCTTGGTAGGTATCTTGGTAATTATAGGTAAACTGACCAGGCGTCACAGGCTAAACCAACTATCCTGTGGTTGGATGTTTTGTCCATTCACAATTGCTGACGTCTCATTTTCAATCATCACCGCTCTAGCGATGGCTGTCAAACGAATCAGTTATTTCATGTTCTTGAGTAGTTTGATCACATATTCTGTTCTAAAGCATGCAGTCAATCTGGGGTAGGCAGTAATTTGCCAAACGAGTTAGCCGTGCGGTTAGTGTGGCGCAGCAGAGACCTTGCATTCGGGAGATAGCGGGTTCGAACCACATGCAGACAGCCCTGAGGTTGAATTCTCATTTTCACACCAGGCAAATGGTGGGGCTGAAGCAAATTGAAAAAAAAATTATTGTAGGTAATAACTTGTTTATCGGTTGAATGGATTTTCTCCCACATGAACAAAGTGGATATTATACATAAATTTGTGCTAAAATTTAACTCTCAGAGTATAGAAAGTAGGTTTGGCATTTTTGTTTTCAAGCAGTTGTTTGAGAATCTTTGCATTTGTTGTACAGTACAAAGATTGAACTCCTTTTACTTTTCTTACAATTTGCTTTCGGTGCACTGACACGGATTAGGTCTTATGGCGATGATAGGAAAGGACAAACCACTTAGACCATTACGAAGGAAATTAAGCAACTTGTGGACGGCACATATGAATTTCATCATTGTTATTTAATCCAAACGTAAAAGGTTGATAGGAATGAAGCTCACTTCGTACTACACTTTCACGAGTTTCTACTGTATTCGTAATGTCTAGCATTTCTTCCGTTCTGTTGTAGTAGCGTATATCCTAAATCCTGGAGTATCTGCTTATGGGTATCTGTTGACTCGATGAATCTCTGCACACATGTAGTATGTCTTCGGAATGTGCACCGTGTTTTATAGATGTTTTTCATACTGGTTTAAGATGAAGTTTGTAAGCTACGTACGTGTGCCGATCTAAATGAATAAGCTGATTATGTTTATTTACAAGTCTAAGAGTAATGTTGCTAATGTATTTTACAGACACAGGATGATAAAGAACTGCTTCCGGGTTCTCACAAATAGTATATCCACGTTCCTCTGTAAAAATAAAGTCGTGCAGGACGTGCGAAGGTTGTAGATTACTATTCAAGTCTGTAATAAAATTACAAGTAATGTTCACAGGATAATCATCGAAGAGTGTTATAAGTTGATCAGATTCGTAACGCACGTTCGGTAGGAGCTCCCTTGATGAAAATCCAAGCAATGGTCCAATCGAATCAGGTTGTGATTTGAATTCAATCTTAAATGAAGAGTCAATAACACATTTATTTGTAATGTTGCTTACAGTGATTGAGAACTTGTTGTGACGAGAATTTACGATACCCTCATTTGTTGGACATATATATTTGTGTGTCGGGACTTTTATCTGCCATTCTCGGCCATTGTTTGCATTGCCGTTAATTTATGTGCCTGAACTATGCCTGTTTGAAATGCATATTTTACCATTATTACGCCAATAACTTCGATTTTCCTCATTGGCACAATAAGCAAATCCTTGACTTGAGCCAAATACAGTAGAGACAATACACGACACTGAGCGAGATATCGAGGGACAGCTATTGGAGCTCACTCTAGCGGATAGACCTGAACGGTACTGATTCTATCATAAGAGCACGTGTATTTTTGTGTGAAGTTTTTGGTGTTATTTATGCGTTTTCAGTGAGTTGACATAATTAAATAGTAGCGTGTGTCATTCCTTGATATCTTCTCTCAACATGAGGGGAAAGGTATGTGCTGTGTTTGGCTGCAGTAATTACGAAGTAGAGAAAAATGCGCGGTCGTTCTTCAGGTTCCCTCGTGACAAGAAAATATAAGTAATATTGTGTTTGCATATATATTCTTCCAGTGATTTTTATAGTACTTCATAATCTTCTGTCCTGCTCGACCCATATTTTAATTGACTTAAAATATAATACGCATATTTTATTGTATAGTGCAGCAGTTAACCTTCAATACCGATGTGTTGTTGTAGGTGTGATCTGTGGGTTTTGTCACAGAAGCGATTTGGATAAAGTGTACAAGAAAGAAGGGACGTTACGCTTGTATAAGAATTATAAGATCTGTTCAGATCATTTCCAGGCCAGCGACTTTAAAAATCCTCGACTATACAGCCAAGGGTATGTTACATTTTTACTCTAATTGTACGTAAATATTCCTCAAAGCATCACTATCAACAACATTTTCAAACTTTTCTTTCTTTTATCTTTCTTCTCAGATTAAAGCCGGGATTTTATAGATTTTCTTTCTGTTAGTAGGCTTCATGTTAAGAGGAAAATTGTCCAGCTATTAAATGTTAATTCATTGCATCATATGTGTAAAGAATGTGCCAATATTTTTATTGACAAATGTCTTAATGTGATGATACAATGTTTTTAAATGAGGAAAAAAGACAAATCCAACCGCAAGATTTCAGGCAGGTATGCTAAAGCTAAAAAAAGTAATGCATAAATGAAAGATCAAGCCATTTCACAGCAGTCCATTTCACACCTTGTTTATATGTCTAATATCAGTCTTTGAATAATAACCTTTTAAATAATTTTTCATTCATTTATCCAGAATTGCTTTAGCAACTTCGAAGTTAATATCTCAATACCACTTTCTTTCTAGACGTAATTTATTTATCCATTTCCGTATATACATTTCCATTGATATTTGAATTTAGCGCGATTTGTTCAGGTCAAGTCACTAGGAGCGCCACCGTCGAATTGTCTCCCATTTTAGCAAGGCGAAATCCGTAAGTGTCGGGTATTGTCTCTACTGCACTGCCTGCCCGATCTGCATCCGACGGTTGCTTATAAGCAGCCATCGGATGCAGATCGAGCAGGCAGTGCTCTACTGTATTTGCTTGAGCATGCGTAGTCTCTCTTCAACGGAACGCTCTGCGGCTGTTTTTCTGTCTCGTCAACTAGCGAGCGCGGAGTCTTGTTCTGAGCGAGCTGTGAGATGGACGCCATTAGCCTTGCTCCTTAAAAGACTTTGAAAAGTGGCGAAATGGAGTTGGATACTACCGGTTAGGCGGGAGATTGAGTAGGCAATATGCCTAAATACGTTTTCTATCTTATGTTCCTCTAGTGATTGTGATTTGGTATTTTGCTAATTCTTTTATTTCTACTATGTGAGTGTTGCCTGTGGCCTGCGTGCCAAGCAGGCAGATTTCCTCTGAAAACATGTTTCTGGTGTAAGTTTGTGATAAAGGATTACACTAATTCGGATACAAAACCACCAGCATGTAAGTAATATTTATTCAAAAATTATTTTGGAGCAACGCCAACTTCAGTGGATTACATGGAGGAGACGTTGTTTACAACCGTCGTCTTGGAATTTTCAAAAACATTAACTTGTCCGTTTACGAACCAACGTTGTCACTGTTATTTAATTTTAGGCCTACCTCGAGTTGTCGCCAATGTTGTGTGAATTGAATCTGGAATCTATACTCGGTAGCCTATTTGGAAATTTAGTAAACGACTGAAAAATTAAATCACTATTGTTAGAATTCTCATGTAAGTGATATGTAAATTTAATTACGAGGCGAATTAGAAACTCGCGGTGAGCATATGTGCATTATATCATTCTAACCTTGCTATTTTTGAGATTGTTGTACGTTTTTGTTTTCTGCTCCATATTCGGTGTGCGTATTGTTTTGGTTGTTCGTATTATTATTATTATTATTATTATTATTATTATTATTATTATTATTATTATTATTATTATTATTATTATTATTATTATTATTATTATTATTATTATTATTATCATCGGGGTGTGTTTCTCTCACTGCCTGTTTTCCCTGATTTTGATATGCATGCTCTGATCTGTCCGATTTCGTGTGATTTTCGAGATTGTGTCTGGTTGCTATGTACCGGTAATCCTTTTCTTGCCGATACGCAGAAGAAGAGATAGAATGATAGGACATATCTTAAGACACCCAGGACTTGTTCAGTTGGTTTTAGAAGGAAGTGTAGGTGGTAAGAATGGTAGGGGTAGACCAAGGTATGAATATGACAAGCAGATTAGAGCAGATGTAGGATGCAATAGTTACGTAGAAATGAAAAGGATAGCACAGGATAGGGTGGCATGGAGGGCTGCATCAAACCAGTCTATGGACTGATGACTCAAACAACAACAACCTTCCGCGTTCTGTCTTATCTCATGTGCTCATTGTCGTGCTTCCAAGGCCACCTTGTAGTTAACGTAATAACAACCATCTTGGTCTTTTGTAAAATTATTTCTTATATTAAATGCCACAACCTAGAATTTAAATCTTACGATGCATGTAATTATAATTTTGTTATTATTATTCGTGTCGGTAACTTCTCGGTTGGGGAAATCTGAAATTTCTTTACCCGGTTCATGTACTTTGAGGTGATTAACGCTCGCATACCTTATTCTTACGTAGTTTGTTTTCTTCTTGCTTTGTTACGTCACTAGCCTAAATATTTATTATCTGGTGAACGCTAATGTTTTTAGCAGGTCTTGCCTATTATTAATAAAATTTAATAGCTTGGGTTGTGAGTTGCTAGCTGACCTTTAGCGTGTGTTGTTCTTCTGTTTACATTGTGGAACATAATTTTTTTCCTCCCCTTGTAATATTGTATGAATTTGGGGAATATTTTTCTGGTTCCTAGTTATTAACATTTGGTTCGTTTCATTAATTTATTTTGTAATATTGGTACTGCTTGCCACATATTTCGAGTTTGTGTGTATGGTGTGTATTGTCTAGTGATTGACAAAAGAAAGATTGAAACCTTGTTGCAACAAGTTCATTATTAACGGCCATTAATTAATTTACAAAGGTATACCTTAAAGTTTAAAGCCTAAAATTAAAAATAAATTTGTTTAATGAGGATTTGTTCACAATAAGTTTATCCAAGCTTGTAAACCTCTTCTGTATTTTACACTGACTGACAGAGCAAATGCAACACCAAGAAGGAGTGGTCAGAACTTTATGCCAATTGCAGGGTAGACTGACGTCACTGAGGTATGCTCATGATGTGAAATGTGCCGCTGTGCTGCGCACGTAGCGAACGATAAATGGGACACGGCGTTGGCGAATGGCCCACTTCGTACCGTGATTTCTCAGCCGACAGTCATTGTAGAACGTGTTGTCGTGTGCCACAGGACACGTGTATAGCTAAGAATGCCAGGCCGCCGTCAACGTTGGCATTTCCAGCAGACAGACGAGTTTACGAGGGGTATGGTGATCGGGCTGAGAAGGGCAGGTTGGTCGCTTCGTCAAATCGCAGCCGATACCCATAGGGATGTGTCCACGGTGCAGCGCCTGTGGCGAAGATGGTTGGCGCAGGGACATGTGGCACGTGCGAGGGGTCCAGGCGCAGCCCGAGTGACGTCAGCACGCGAGGATCGGCGCATCCGCCGCCAAGCGGTGGCAGCCCCGCACGGCACGTCAACCGCCATTCTTCAGCATGTGCAAGACACCCTGGCTGTTCCAATATCGACCAGAACAATTTCCCGTCGATTGGTGGAAGGAGGCCTGCACTCCCGGCGTCCGCTCAGAAGACTACCATTGACTCCACAGCATAGACGTGCACGCCTGGCATGGTGCCGGGCTAGAGCGACTTGGATGAGGGAATGGCGGAACGTCGTGTTCTCCGATGAGTCACGCTTCTGTTCTGTCACTGATAGTCACCGCAGACGAGTGTGGCGTCGGCGTGGAGAAAGGTCAAGTCCGGCAGTAACTGTGGAGCGCTCTACCGCTAGACAACGCGGCATCATGGTTTGGGGCGCTATTGCGTATGATTCCACGTCACCTCTAGTGCGTATTCAAGTCACGTTAAATGCCCACCGCTACGTGCAGCATGTGCTGCGGCCGGTGGCACTCCCGTACCTTCAGGGGCTGCCCAATGCTCTGTTTCAGCAGGATAATGCCCGCCCACACACTGCTCGCATCTCCCAACAGGCTCTACGAGGTGTACAGATGCTTCCGTGGCCAGCGTACTCTCCGGATCTCTCACCAATCGAACACGTGTGGGATCTCATTGGACGCCGTTTGCAAACTCTGCCCCAGCCTCGTACGGACGACCAACTGTGGCAAATGGTTGACAGAGAATGGAGAACCATCCCTCAGGACACCATCCGCACTCTTATTGACTCTGTACCTCGACGTGTTTCTGCGTGCATCGCCGCTCGTGGTGGTCCTACATCCTACTGAGTCGATGCCGTGCGCATTGTGTAACCTGCATATCGGTTTGAAATAAACATCAATTATTCGTCCGTGCCGTCTCTGTTTTTTCCCCAACTTTCATCCCTTTCGAACCACTCCTCCTTGGTGTTGCATTGTCACTGTCAGTCAGTGTAATTCTACTACTGATCTGAGTTAGTACAATTTAGTGATCTACTATTCATTTATTTACCTTATTGCTTCCTTAATTTATTTAATTTTGAAAGAAAGTTATTTACCCTTTACTTTTTATTTTTTAAAGAAAGGAAGTATTTAATTTAACTATAAATGCTATGATTTTTTTCTCTTTAAGTAAACATCTTATTTACAATTTAATTTCGTCTGTTATTTAGTAGTTAGTATTGACCTGGCAACCTGTCAAACGTTAACGTAAGATCCTGCCCTTTCTCTTCCTGTTTTGCCCTCCACGCTTCGTATTTGGTGCTACTGCCCTTATGGTAAGTATTGTGTTTTGTTTTCATTTGTTGTTTGGTGTTCTTCTTGGCAAGGTTGCACTTGTAATTATGATTACTAAAACTATCTTCTACAAACTTTTCAATTTACGTTCTTTCAATATAGTCATGAATATCGTCTACTGAATAACAACCTGAGGGTAGTGTTAGCACAAATTCAAAGTAATAGAACTTGTTTACACGATACTAGTCCAAGACTGCGGCTGATAGCCAAGTTCGATTGGCGGATTAAAATAGACGGTTGTTTCAGGCCCTTCTCCACGTACAGCAAACGTTTTTTCACTGTTAGCCCGCTGTCACACATGGCATCGAACGATCGAGAGCGACCAACTGGACGTGACGTTACTCACAGCCCCTGCTCCTCTACCTACGAGCAATGCAAGTTCTGTGATGTAGTCCTATATACCCGCTGTTTATTTTCTATGGTGGCTTCAGAGTTCGTGATTGGTGGAAGTGAATCAAGACGACTTGGGCGGAGTCCGACCACGGGGAGGAGCCAAAATTCGCAGTAGTGGACCGTAGTGGACGGGTAGTGCCTAGTCTTGTATACATATTTCCTCACTCTCAGTTGTCTAGGTGCTACGTCTTTTCCTGAACTACTTCAAGTGCTTTGAACCCATTTTGTGAGTCCGCTGCATGGTCTACTTCTCTCAATCTTCAAGTACTTATACTCAGAAAACATTGTAAACTGCATTGGTGTACTACTTTATTGGAATTGTGTGCGCGTGTAGAACTAGTACAAATATACTACAGTATTGTGTTTGGGTGAAATAACGAGCCCATATTAGAGATGGGTAAGAGTAGTTAACCGGAAGGACTAGTGTCAGAACTGCTCAGTCCCTGAAACGAACAGTTCTTTGGGAGCAGTTCTTTTAGTCACATCGCTCCCAGGCGGCTGGGCTGCCTACAATGGCCCGTGACCAGCATGCGGGTACATTAAATCTGCTCGCACTTCACACCGCAGCAGCCGAATGTACCATTAAAAATTATTTTAAAGGGCATAGCAAAGAGGATACTGAGAAGAAAATTATTAATGGTTGGATTTTCAATGCATTTTCTTTAAATATATACTGTACAGGAACAATGTTACAATAACTCTGAAATGTGGCCATCAGTCACAAAATACGATCATAAACCACGGTATTAATTAATTACGTTAACATACAGGCTTACGTTAATAGAACAAAATATACCACAAATAAAATCACACGTATGCCGCAATAGGGCCTAGGTCTAAATCCCATTTTGGAACTGACATCAGAAAGAAATAAAAGACTAAGTTAAAATTTAAGTTAAAATTTGTAAAAAAATTGTAAAACTTGTAAAAAACAAATACATAGTATGAACTATCAAACACTTATTTTTGAGATGTTTGTCCGCGACCAGGATCACAAATTATGGTTCAAAAATAAAATTTGATTGACATTTTTCGATGTCAATCGATTCCTCCTTTCCGTTACTGTATTGGAGAATATTCGTTCGCAAGGAACTGATGTAGCAGGAATGCAGAGCCTCTTCAGCACAAGACTGTACAGACGCGGATACACCTTCTTTCTTCCATCCCACCACTGCAGCGGGCCATCATCAATCTCCAAAAGTGGCTCGTTCAGGTATTTGTCAAACTCGATGATACTGGCTGATGAATTTGTACTATTGGATGCTCCCCTCAAGGCTGCTGTCTCATCGATAGACTCGTCCCACAAATTGTTTTTTTCTCTCGTGGCTTTGTTGTTTGAAGCGCTGAGTCCACAGTTAAAGCACTGTCAGATGTAATGTTAACAGCATTTAGTTTTCCGATTATTGCTTTCTTCATGTCGTTGAATAACTGTCCATCAGTATCAAAAGCCCTGTTCTTGAATCGCGGATCTAAAAATGCCGCTTGACTAACCAATTCATTTTTCTTCCAACTCCTGAAACGATTATTTAACCCATCCATCATTTTTTCTACCATTGCCTTAACTTCTGATCTGAGTTCTGGGTTACATGCCTGTTTTTCCAGCCGTTTTTTAATTATACTAATGAGAACCAAGGTTTTAGACAAAGCCAGTCGCTTTCCAGCACTTACTTCTTCAGTGACATTATAAAATACCTTTAATACATCCACAGCCTGTTGCATCACTGTCCATTCATTGTCAGTGGAATTTCAGGATCATCAAACCAATAGTTCATAAGTTGACAATGTGAGCTCCTGAGGCAGCTCCGTAGAGATAGATCTATAAGAACAATGTATCACCATGAGCTTCTGGTCCATCTCCTTAATTTTAGTCTCATATAACCAAAGGTCAGGCACTATACTGCCTCGGGTGTCCTATCACTTGGAAGTTGCACGCGGCCACCATCTCGCGCAACCGCCCCTATGCCGTCTCCTTAAATACTAATTGCTAATTTTCCCCATAGGAGCCTGTGTATAGCCGCTATCTGCTGAAGCTGCGGAGAACATCAGTTAGAACGATGCACCATAGCACACAGGTAAGGCTGAAATACTGAAGGACAGTAGGGCACACCGATGAGACAGATGTTCTAGAGCACACTGGACAATCTGTACAACTAGACCAAGGAGTGTGGCTGATATACTAGAGCACACTGGTGACGCCGATACGCCAGTACAACCCTATGAGGCATATACACCAGATCATGCTGGGGAGGGTGAACAACCAGAGCACCTCGGTGACGCTATTGCACAGGACCACACAGAGGAAGATGATGCACTTAATAACACTTGTAGGCTGATCTCCTAGAACACAATACAGAGGCTAACACCTTAGACCACAGTGTGGAGGACGATGGACTAGACCACACTGAGGAAGGACAAAATGGGAAACCTGGACCAGGGACTAATGCGCAAGAAGGCCGCTATACATAGGCTCTACGGGCCTCACAGTTTTGCTCTGGCTCTTCGGCCTCACCAGTGTGTTCTGGTTACGTGTTGTGTTTTCCTAAGGCAGCCTTCTGGTTAAGGTCTATACGAATAGAGTATAGCAGTCGTCACGCATAGCACACTGTTGACGCCGATACGCCAGTACGACCCTATGAGGCATATACACCAGATCATCCTGGGGAGGGTGAACAACCAGAGCCCCTCGGTGACGCTATTGCAGCGGATCACATTGAGGAAGCTGTTGCACTATATAACACTTATGAGGCTGATCACCTAGAACACACTACAGAGACTAAGGTCTTATACCACAGTGTGGAGGGCAATGGACTACACCAAAATGGGGAGGGATAAAAAGTGAATTCTGGTACAGGGGGTAATGCGCAAGATGGCCGCTATACATGGGCTCTTATAGAGAAAGGTAGCACAGGGGTTCGTGAGCAAAAGTGCGGCTATACTCAGGCTCTTATAGAGGAAGCTAGCACGTGGCACGTGTGCAACATAGTGGCTATACATAGACTCTTATGGAGAAAGATGGCACAGGGGAGACATAGGAGATAAGGGGACGGAATAGGGGCTGATCGCAGAATGGAGGCCGCGGGCAAATTCCTAATGCTAGGACACCCCACACAAGATGGTTGCTGAACATTTGGTTCTATGGTTTAAATTGAATTAGATGGACCAGGAAAACACACGGGTAACCAGAACACACTGGTGAGACCGAAGCGCGAGAGGCAAACTGTGATGCCTCTAGAGCAGCCTACACTGGGACGGCTGATGTACCAAACCACACTCGGGGCGTTGATACACCACAGGGCACTGTGGAGCTGACACCCCGCAGCACACCGGAGGGGCTGCTTGACCATAGCTCAATGTATATATACATTTATTGAACATAACAGGCGACTTCGCCCCTATATATGTTCACATGCAATAATAATAATAATAATAATAATAATAATAATAATAATAATAATAATAATAATAATAATAATAATAATAATAATAATAATAATAATAATAATAATAATAATAATAATAATAATAATAATAATAATAATAATAATAATAATAATAATAATAATAATAATAATAATAATAATAATAATAATAATAATAATAATAATAATAATAATAATAATAATAATAATAATAATAATAATAACGATAAAATGAATAATAAATAATAATAATAATAAAATGGATAATAATAATAATAATAATAATAATAAGAATAATAATTAGCAGTCATTAGCTGAAGCAGTTCACTCATTCAGTGTTCATCCAGTGTCCTTATTATGCTCTGTACTTGCGTCACATTCTTGTTACTAACCTACACCTGATCAATAATCAAACAACAACACTCAGCATTTCAGCACTTGCATTCCAGCTAACTTTAAATCAAACAGACCATGCAATCCTGTCCTCTTACCCAACTCCACCTAACTAAGTACTCAGTCCCTATATTCCCTAATCCATTAGAATTTTAACATACTATCCCCTTATCTTATACAGATAACTATTCCACCCCCCTATTCCCCTGCCCGCCCACTAACTCACTCTCCTTCATTTTACTCTCGCAGGCCTTTTTTGTCGCACAAAAATACCTGTTCAATTCACCCCCTTTTTCCCATTGTTTAATAATCCATCTCAGTATTGCGTTCTCATCCCCTCTCCCCAATATTTCCCGATGCTCGGCACTCAATAATCCATGTCTTAACCCCCTCGTTACCTCACAGTCTCTTAGCAAGTGAAACTCATCATCACATCTCCACAAAGTACACACCTTGTCTTATCCCTCCCCTGTAACCAGCCTGTATTCCTTGGCAAACCTAAAAGCCACCACATCATCCCATATCGTTTTCACCTATCGACGTATCTAATATTCAACCCTGCTATCTCCTCTATTTTCGTCAAAACAGTCAGCGAATTTCTTAGTCTGCTTTCCCCCAATAATTTCTGCCTATGGATATCTCTAATTCTCCTTTCCAGTATATTCATCCCTCTCACTTCTGTCTTTGACCAAACCTCCCCCCACAGGTGTCCTAATCCTATCCTCTCCAAATATCCCTTTATTTTTTCTAACCATCCACCCTTATACATGCTCTTAAATTGCTGTACATATGCTGCCTGTAATACTCTCCCACCTTCCTGTCTTTTTAAATTCATCCAGTATCTAACTATTCTTTTCACACCCTCTGATTCCAAATCCTCCCCACACATTAATTCCGCCCCTACATTTGCTGTACACCTCGGTAAGCCCATCACTAACTTAGCAAAACTACTAACAATCCTTCTTAGTTCCTCTCTTTTCTCATCCAGCCCCCAAACTTCTGCTCCGTATAATACCCTCCCAACGATTACCGACCTGAACACGAGTCTCAGTGTTTTATAACTGATCCCCGGGTACTTGAGTAGCAAATTTCTGACTGAGGCTAAGGCTGCCAATCCTCTATATTTCATTTTTATATTTTTATATTTTTATCATTAAAAATAACTCCTAGATATTCCAACTTCCTTACCTGTTCCAATCTTTCTCCCTGAATTACCCAATTCCCTTCTATCTTTCTTCTTTTGTCCACCTGTACTACCAATGTTTTAGACTTATTTCCATTAATTTTCAATCCCCATTTCCTCGCAAATAGCATCACTGACTCTAAGGCCCTATTCATCGCCCCTGAAGTTAGCGTCATCAATAACACATCATCCGCAAATATCAGTCCTGGTACTTCCAAACCATTAATTACTGGTACAGCCCAATTTTCTGCCCCAAACCCCTCTAAAATATCGTTGATAAATAAAATAAACAGTATTGGCGATAACTTGCATCCTTGTTTTAAACCCACCTTGGACTCTAATGGTCCACTCATTCTCCCTTCTCCCAATTTTACACAAAACCTGACGTCCCTATATAATCCTTCCACTGCCCTCAACATCTTCTCCGAAATCCCTAACCTACCTAATTTCTCTAGTAGGGCCTCTCTATTCACCTTGTCAAAAGCTTTCTCAAAATCTATTGCTGCTACATAAACCGTACTTCTAGCCATATTCTTATACTTTTCTAAAATAGTCTTTACTATCATTATATTATCCACTGTTCTTTTCTTTTTCCTTGGTAATCTGTCAAAATTTCATTTTCTTCCGCCCACCCACTTATTCTGTTCGCTAGCACCCCAGTATATATTTTACTCAAAGAATCCAACAGAGATATACCTCTATAACTGTTCACATTATTCCTACTACCCTTCCCCTTGTATATAGGGCATATAATTCCTGTTTCCCATTCCTTAGGGTAATTTCCTCCCTCAAATATCCTATTGAATAGTTTAACCATGCCCTCTATCATTATCTCATTTTTACTAATTTCCTTCCAAAACTTGTTATTTATACCATTACACCCCCCGGCCGACGTCGCTCTGGCTCTGCTTATCACTCTCCGGATTTCCTCTCTTGTGATTTCTTTATCCAAGTCATAAATTGCCAATCCCCTATTCCTGCTTGACTATAGCTCAATGGGTGCTCATACACCGGAGCACATTTGGGACATTGATGGGAGAGAGCGCACTGTTGAAGGCGATGCACTATATGACCTTAGGGTGGATGATACACCAGTCCGTACTGAGGAGGCACATGCACCAGATCGCACTGATGACACTGATGGAGCAGAGCAGGGTGCTGAAGACGATGCGCCAGAGCAAAAACCTGGCATGCATATTCACCAGACCATACTGGGAAGGGTATACAGGCAGAGGATACCGGTAACGCTAATGCACGAGACAACATTGGGAAGGCTCATCGAGCACACCTGGATTGCCTGAAACATCGAAGCACAGGTCGGGCTGAAGCTGCAGAGGGCATCAGTTAGAACGTTGCACCATAACACACTGAGAAGGGTGAAATACTGAAGGATAAACGCACACTGATACGACAGAAGCTCTAGAGCACACTGGGCAATCTGTACCACCAGGCCAAAGAGGAAGGCGGATGAACCAATGCACACTGGTGACGCCGATACGCCAGAACGACCTTATGAGGCCTATACACCAGATCATGCTGGGGAGGGTGATCATCCAGAGAACCTTGGTGACGCTATTGCAGAGGCTCACACTGAGGAAGCTGATGCACCAGATAACCCTTGTAAGGCTGGTCTCCTAGAACACACTACGCCTTATACCGCAGTGTGGAGGGCGACAAACGGACGAGACCAAACTGGCGAGGGATAATAATTGAATTCTGGAACAGGGTTAATGCGCATGATGGCCGCTATACATGGTCTCTTATGGGACTAACTCCTTGCACCTGGGCAAGGGGCTACTGCGCAAGATGTCCACCCTACATTGGCTCTTATGGGACCAAATCTTTGCACCTGGGCTGGGGCTACTGCGCAAGGTGGTGGTTATACGTAAACTCTAATGGAGAAAAGTTGCCCGAGATGGTGTCCGCGTTCAACTTCCTAGTGCTAGTACTGAACAATATTTATATGAGACTAAATTTAAGTAGATTGACCGGGAGATAATGGCAGCTCACATTGTATAGCCCATATATAGCTCTATAGGTCTATACGAATAGAGTATAGCAGTCGTCACGCATAGCACACTGGTGGCGCCGATACGCCAGAACGACCCTATGAGGCATATACACTAGAACATGCTGGGGAGGGTGATCAAACAGAGCACCTCGGTGACGCTATTGCAGAGGACCACACTGAGGAAAATGATGCACTAAATAACACTTGTAGGCTATTCTCCTAGAACACAATACAGAGGCTAACACCTAAGACCACAGTGTGGAGGACGATGGACTAGACCAAACTGAGGAAGGATAAAATGGGAAATCTGGACCAGGGGCTAATGCGCAAGAAGGCCGCTATTCATAGGCTCTTATGGGACTCTCTCCTTGCACCTGGACTAAGTGCTTTTGCGCAAGATGGTGGCTATACATAGGCTCTTATAGAGAAAGGTAGCACAGGAGTTCGAGAGCAAAAGAGCGGCTATACCTAGGCTCCTATAGAGGAAGCTTGCACGTGGGAACGTGCGCAACATAGCGGCCATACATAGGCTCTTATGGAGAAAGATGGCACAGGGGAGACATAGGAGATCAGGGGACGGAATAGGGGCTGATCGCAGAATGGAAGCCGCGTGCAAATTCCTAGTGCTAGGACACCCCACACAAGATGGTTGCTGAACATTTGGTTCTATGGGGTAAATTGAATTAGATGGACCAGGAAAACACACGGGTAACCAGAACACACTGGTGAGACCGAAGCGCCAGAGGCAAACTGTGATGCCTCTAGAGCAGCCCACACTGGGACGGCTGATGTACCAAACCACACTCGGGGTGTTGATACACCACAGGGCACTGTGGAGCTGACACCCCGCAGCACACCGGAGGGGCTGCTTGACCATAGCTAAATGGGTGCTCATACACCGGAGCACATTGGGGACACTGATGGGAGAAAGCGCACTGTTGAATGCGATGCACTATATGACCTTAGTGTGGATAATACACCAGTCCGCACTGAGGAGGCTCATGCACCAGATCGCACTGATGACACTGATGGAGCAGAGCAGGGTGCTGAAGACGATGCGCCAGAGCAAACACCTGGCAGGCATATTCACCAGACCATACTGGGAAGGGTATTCAGGCAGAGCATACTGGTAACGCTAAAGCACGAGACAAGATTGGGAAGGCTCATCGAGCACACCTGGGTTGCCTGAAACAGCGAAGCACAGGTCGGGCTGAAGCTGCAGAGAACATCAGTTAGAACATGCAACGTAGCACACTGGGACCGGGTGAAATACTGAAGGATAAACGCACACTGATAAGACAGATGCTCTAGAGCACACTGGGCAATCTGTACCACCAGACCAAAGAGGAAGGCTGATGAACCAGTGCACACTGGTGACGCCGATACGCCAGAACAACCCTATGAGACCTATACACCAGATCATGCTGGGGAGGGAGATCCTTCAGAGAACCTTGGTGACGCTATTGCAGAGGCTCACACTGAGGATGCTGATGCACCAGATAACCCTTGTGAGGCTGGTGTCCTAGAACACACTACAGAGGCTAACGCCTTATACCACAGTGTGGAGTGCGACGAACGGACGAGACCAAATTGGCGAGGGATAATAATTGAAATCTGGAACAGGGTTAATGCGCATGATGGCCGCTATACATTCTCTCTTATGGGACTAACTCCTTGCACCTGAAGTAGGGGCTACTGCGCATGGTGCTCGCTATTAATTGGCTCTTATGGGACTAACTCCTTGCACCTGGGCTGGGGGCTACAGCGCAAGGTGGTGGTTATACATAGTCTCTAATGGAGAAAGATTGCGCGAGATGGTGTCCGCGTGCAACTTCCTAGTGCTAGTACACCCCAGGCTAGATGTTTACTGAACAATGGTTATATGAGACTAAATTTAAGTAGATTGACCGGGAGATAATGGCAGCTCACATATATAGCTTGCGCAGTAGCCCCAAGCCCAGGTGCAAGGAGTTAGTCCCATAAGAGCCCATGTATAGCGGCCACCTTGCGCATTACCCCCTGTTCCAGAATTCACTTTTTATCCTTCCCCATTTTGGTTTAGTCCATTGCCCTCCACACTGTGGTATAAGACCTTAGCCTCTGTAGTGTGTTCTAGGTGATCAGCCTCATAAGTGTAATTTAGTGCATCAGCTTCCTCAATGTGATCCTCTGCAATAGCGACACCAAGGTGCTATGGGTGTTCACCCTCCGCACCATGATCTGGTGTACAGCTTCAGCCCGACTGTGCTTCGCTGTTTCAGGTCACTGTGGTCTATCAGGTCCCCGAAAGTCGTCCCAGTGTGGACAGCTCTTCAGGCCTCACAGTTTTGCTCTGGCTCTTCGGCCTCACCAGTGTGTTCTGGTTACGTGTTGTGTTTTCCTAAGGCAGCCTTCTAGTAAAGGTCTATATGAATAGAGTATAGCAGTCGTCACGCATAACATACTGGTGACGCCGATACGTTAGAACCATCCTATGAGGCATATACACTAGATCATGCTGGGAACGGTGAACAACCAGAGCACCTCGGTGACGCTATTGCAGAGGACCACACTGAGGAAGATGATGCGCTAAAGAACACATGTAGGCTGATCTCATAGAACACAGTACACAGGCTAACACTTCTGTTCTGGAATTTCAGGATGATCAAACCAATCATTCGTAAGTTGACAATGTGAGATCCTGAGGCAGCTCCGTAGAGATAGATCTATCACCATGAGATTCTGATCCATCTCCTTAATTTTAGTCTCATATAACCAAAGATCAGGCACTATACTGCCTCGGGTGTCCTTTCACTTGGATGTTGCACGCGGCCACCATCTCTCGCAACAGCCCCTATGCCGTCTCCTTAAATACTATGTGCTAGTTTTCCCCATAGGAGCCCGTGTATAGCCGCTATCTGCTGAAGCTGCAGAGAACATCAGTTACAACGATGCATCAAAGCACACAGGGAAAGCAGAAATACCGAAGGACAGTAGAAACGATTACACATACGCACACCGATGAGACAGACGTTCTAGAGCACACTGGGCAATCTGTACAACTAGACCAAGGAGTGAGGCTGATATACTAGAGCACACTGGTGACGCCGATACGCCAGTACGACCCTATGAGGCATATACACCAGATCATGCTGGGGAGGGTGAACAACCAGAGCATCTCGGTGACGCTATTGCAGAGGACCACACTGAGGAATATGATGCACTAAATAACACTTGTAGTCTGATCTCCTAGAACACAATACAGAGGCTAACACCTTAGACCACAGTGTGGGGGACGATGGACTAGACCAAACTGAGGAAGGATAAAATGGGAAATCTGGACCAGGGGCTAATGCGCAAGTAGGCCGCTATACATAGGCTCTTATGGGACTCTCTCCTTGCACCTGGGCTAAGCGCTACTGCGCAAGATGGTGGCTATACATAGATTCCCATAGAGAATGGTAGCACAGGGGTTCGTGGGCAAAAGATCGGCTATACTCAGGCTCTTATAGAGGAAGCTAGCACGTGGGCACGTGTGCATCATAGCGGCTATACATAGGCTCTTATGGAGAAAGATGGCACAGGGGAGACATAGAAGATAAGAGGACGGAATAGGGGCTGGTCGCAGAATGGAGGCCGCGTGCAACTTCCTAGTGCTAGGACACCATACAAAAGATGGTTGCTGAACATTTGGTTCTATGGGGTAAATTGAATTAGATGGACCAGGAAAACACATGGGTAACCAGAACACACTGGTGAGGCCGAAGCGCCAGAGGCAAAATGTGATGCCTCTAGAGCAGCCCACTCTGGGTAGCTGACACCCCGCAGCCCACCGGAGGAGCTGCTTGACCATAGCTCAATGGGTGCTTATACACCGTAGCACATTGGGGACACTGATGGGAGAGAGCGCACTGTTGAAGGCGATGCACTATATGACCTTAGGGTCGGATAGTACACCAGACCGCACTGAGGAGGCTCATGCACCAGATGGCACTGATGACACAGATGGAGCAGATCAGCGTGCTGAAGACGAAGCGCAAGAGCAAAAACGTGGGAGGCATATTCACCTGACCATACTGGGAAGGGTATTCAGGCAGAGCATACTGGTAACGCTAATGCACGAGACAACATTGGGAAGGCTCATCGAGCACACCTGGGTAACCTGAAACACCGAAGCACAGGTCGGGCTGAAGCTGAAGAGAACATCAGTTAGAACGATGCACCATAGCACACAGAGAAGGGTGAGATACTGAAGGACAAACGCACACTGATGAGACAGATGCTCTAGAGCACACTGGGCATCCTGTACCACACTGATGACGACCATACGCCAGAACGACCCTATGAGGCCTATACACCCGATCATGCTGGAGAGGGTGATCATCCAGAGAACCTTGCAGAGGCTCACACTGAGGAAGTTGATGCTCCAAATAACCTTTGTGAGGCTGGTCTCCTAGAACACACTACGGGGGCTAACACCTTAAACCACAGTGTGAAGGGAGACGAACGGACGAGACCAAACTGGCGAGGGATAATCATTGAATTCTGGAACAGGGTTAATGCGCATTCTCTCTTGTGGGACTAACTCCTTGCACCTGAAGTAGGGGCAATTGCGCATGGTGGTCGCTAGACATGGGCTCTTATGTGAATAACACATGTAGGCTGATCTCATAGAACACAGTACAAAGGCTAACACTTCTGTTCTGGAATTTCAGGATGCATCAAAGCACACAGGGAAAGGAGAAATACTGAAGGACAGTAGAAACGATTACACATACGCACACCGATGAGACAGATGTTCCAGAGCACACTGGGCAATCTGTACAACTAGACCAAGGAGTGAGGCTGATATACTAGAGCACACTGGTGACGCCGATACGCCAGTACGACCCTATGAGGCATATACACCAGATCATGCTGGGGAATGTGAACAACCAGAGCATCTTAGCCCTTAGCCCAGGTGCAAAGAGTTGGTCCCATAAGAGCCAATGTAGGGTGGATATCTTGCGCAGTAGCCCCTTGCCCAGGTGCAAGGAGTTAGTCCCATAAGAGCCCATGTATAGCGGGCACCTTGCGCATTACCCCCTGTTCCAGAATTTACTTTTTATCCCTCCCCATTTTGGTGTAGTCCATTGCCCTCCACACTGTGGTATAAGACCTTAGCCTCTGTAGTGTGTTCTAGGTGATCAGCCTCATAAGTGTTATTTAGTGCATCAGCTTCCTCAATGTGATCCTCTGCAATAACCATGTTCAGTAAACATCTAGCCTCGGGTGTACTCGCAATAGGAAGTTGCACGCGGACACCATCTCGCGCAACCTTTCTCCATTAGAGCCTATGTATAACCACCACCTTGCGCAGTGGCCCCTAGCCCAGGTGCAAGGATTTAGTCCCATTAGAGCCAATGTAGGGTGGACATCATGCGCAGTAGCCCCTGCTTCAGGTGCAGGGAGTTAGCCCCATAAGGGAGAATGTATAGCGGTCATCATGCGCATTAACCCTGTTCCAGAATTCAATTATTATCCCTCGCCAGTTTGGTCTCGTCCGTCCGTGGCCCTCCACTCTGTAGTGTGTTCTATCAGACCACCCTCACAAGGGTTATCTGGTGCATCAGCTTCCTCAGTGTGAGCTTCTGCAATAGCGTCACCAAGGTTCTCTGGATGATCACCCTCCCCAGCATGATCTGGTGTATAGACCTCATTGGGTCGTTCTGGCGTATCGGCGTCACCATGTGCACTGGTTCTTCAGCCTTCCTCTTTGGTCTGGTGGTACAGATTGCCCAGTGTGCTCTAGAGCATTTGTCTCATCAGTGTGCGTTTGTCATTCAGTATTTCGCTCTTCCCAGTGTGCTATGGTGAATCTTCTAACTGATGTTCTCTTCAGCTTCAGCCCGACCTGTGCTTCGGTGTTTCAGGTTACCCAGGTGTGCTCGATGAGCCTTCCCAATGTTGTCTCGTGCATTAGCGTTACCAGTATGCTCTGCCTGAATACCCTTCCCAGTATGGTCTGGTGAATATGCCTCCCACGTTTTTGCTCTTGCGCTTCGTCTTCAGCACCCTGATCTGCTCCATCAGTGTCATCAGTGCGATCTGGAGCATGATCCTCCTCAGTGCGGTCTGGTGTACTATCCGACCCTAAGGTCATATAGTGCATCGCCTTCAACAGTGCGTTCTCTCCCATCAGTGTCCCCAATGTGCTACGGTGTATAAGCACCCATTGAGCTATGGTCAAGCAGCTCCTCCGGTGGGCTGCGGGGTGTCAGCTACCCAGAGTGGGCTGCTCTAGAGGTATCACAGTTTGCCTCTGGCGCTTCGGTCTCACCAGTGTGTTCTGGTTACCCATGTGTTTTCCTGGTCCATCTAATTCAATTTACCCCATAGAACCAAATATTCAGCAACCATCTTTTGTATGGTGTCCTAGCACTAGGAAGTTGCACGCGGCCTCCATTCTGCGACCAGCCCCTATTCCGTCCTCTTATCTTCTATGTCTCCCCTGTGCCATCTTTCTCCATAAGAGCCTATGTATAGCCTTTATGATGCACACGTGCCCACGTGCTAGCTTCCCCTATAAGAGCTTGAGTATAGCCGATCTTTTGCCCACGAACCCCTGTGCTACCATTCTCTATGGGAATCTATGTATAGCCACCATCTTGCGCAGTAGCCCTTAGCCCAGGTGCAAGGAGAGAGTCCCATAAGAGCCTATGTATAGCGGCCTTCTTGCGCATTAGCCCCTGGTCCAGATTTCCCATTTTATCCTTCCTCAGTTTGGTCTAGTCCATCGTCCCCCACACTGTGGTCTAAGGTGTTAGCCTCTGTATTGTGTTCTAGGAGATCAGCCTACAAGTGTTATTTTGTGCATCTTTCTCTGCGTGGTGCTCTGCTATAGTGTCACTGAGGTGCTCTGGTTGAACACCCTCCCCAACATGATCTGGTGTATATGCCTCATGGGGTCGTACTGGCGTATCGGCGTCCCCTGTGTGTTCTAGTATATCAGCCTCACTCCTTGGTCTGGTTGTACAGATTGCCCAGTGTGCTCTAGAACATCGGTCTCATCGGTGTGCGTATGTGTAATCGTTTCTACTGTCCTTCGGTATTTCTGCTTTCCCTGTGTGCTTTGATGCATCGTTCTAACTGATGTTCTCTGCAGCTTCAGCAGATAGCGGCTATACACAGGCTCCTATGGGGAAAACTAGCACATAGTATTTAAGGAGACGGCATAGGGGCTGTTGCGAGAGATGGTGGCCGCGTGCAACATCCAAGTGATAGGACACCCGAGGCAGTATAGTGAATGATCTTTGGTTATATGAGACTAAAATTAAGGAGATGGATCAGAATCTCATTGTGATAGATCTATATCTACGTAGCTGCCTCAGGATCTCACATTGTCAACTTACGAATGATTGGTTTGATCATCCTGAAATTCCAGAACAGAAGTGTTAGCCTGTGTACTGTGTTCTATGAGATCAGCCTACATGTGTTTTTTAGTGCATCATCTTCCTCAGTGTGGTCCTCTGCAATAGCGTCACCGAGGTGCTCTGGTTGTTCACCGTTCCCAGCATGATCTAGTGTATATGCCTCATAGGATGGTTCTAGCGTATCGGCGTCACCAGTATGCTATGCGTGACGACTGCTATTCTCTATTCATATATACCTTAACTAGAAGGCTGCCTTAGGAAAACACAACACGTAACCAGAACACACTGGCGAGGCCGAAGCGCCAGAGCAAAACTGTGAGGCCCGTAGAGCTGTCCACACTGGGAAGGCTATATATGGGCAATACAATGTGAGCTGCCATTATCTCCCGGTCAATCTACTTAAATTTAGTCTCATATAACCATTGTTCAGTAAAGATCTATCCTCGGGTGTACTAGCACTAGGAAGTTGCACGCGGACACCATCTCGCGCAACCTTTCTCCATTAGAGCCAATGTATAACCACCACCTTGCGCAGTGGCCCCTATCCCAGGTGCAAAGAGTTGGTCCCATAAGAGCCAATGTAGGGTGGACTTCTTGCGCAGTAGCCCCTAGCCCAGGTGCAAGGAGTTAGTCACATAAGAGCCCATGTATAGCGACCACCATGCGCATTAGCCCCTACTTCAGGTGCAAGGAGTTAGTCCCATCAGAGAGAATGTATAGCGGCCTTCATGCGCATTAACCCTGTTCCAGGATTCAATAATTATCCCCCGCCAGTTTGGTCTCGTACGTTCGTCACCCTCCACACTTTGGTATAAGGCGTTAGCCTCTGTAGTGTGTTCTAGGAGACCAGCCTCACAAGCGTTATCTGGAGCATCCTCAGTGAGAACCTCTGCAATAGCGTCACCAAGGTTCTCTGGATGATCACCGTCCTCAGCATGATCTGGTGTATAGGCCTTTGGTCTGGTGGTACAGATTGCACAGTGGGCTCTAGAGCATCAGTCTCATCAGTGTGCGTTTGTCCTTCAGTATTTCACCCTTCTCAGTGTGTTATGGTGCAACGTTCTAACTGATGTCCCAGCAGCTTCAGCCCGTCGTCTTCGGCATCCTGCTCTGCTCCATCAGTGTCATCAGTGTGATCTGGTGCATGAGCCTCCTCAGTGCGGTCTGGTGTATTATCCACCCTAAGGTCATATAGTGCATCGCCTTCAACAGTGCGCTCTTCTCCCATCAGTGTCCCCAATGTGCTCCGGTGTATGAGCACCCATTGAGCTATAGTCAAGCAGCTCGTCCGGTGTGCTGCGGGGTGTCAGCTCCACAGTGCCCTGTGGTGTATCAGCGCCCCGAGTGTGGTTTGGTACATCAGCCTTCCCAGTGTGGCCTGCTCTAGAGGCATCACAGTTTGCCTCTGGCGCTTCGGCCTACCAGTGTGTTCTGGTTACCCATGTGTTTTCCTGGTCCATCTAATTCAATTTACCCCATAGAACCAAATGTTCAGCAACCATCTTTTGTATGGTGTCCTAGCACTAGGAAGTTGCACGCGGCATCCATTCTGCGATCAGCCCCTATTCCGTTCCCTTATCTGCTATGGCTCCGCTGTGCCATCTTTCTCCTTAAGAGAATATGTATAGCCGCTATGTTGCGCACGTGCCCACGTGGATGCTTCCTCTATAAGAGCCTAAGTATAGCCGCTCTTTTGCTCTCGATCCCCTGTACTACCATTCTCTATAAGAGCCTTTGTATAGCCACCATCTTGCGCAGTATCCCTTAGCCCAGGTGCAAGGAGAGAGTCGCATAAGAGCCTATGTATAGCGGCCTTCTTGCGCATTAGCCCCTGGTCCAGATTTCCCATTTTATCCTTCATCAGTTGGGCTGGTCCATCGTCCTCCACACTGTGGTCTAAGGTGTTAGCCTCTGTATTGTGTTCTAGGAGATCAGCCTACAAGTGTTATTTAGTGCATCATCGTCCTCTGTGTGGTTCTCTGCAATAGCGTCACCGAGGTGCTCTGGTTGTTCACATTCCCCAGCATGATCTGGTGTATATGCCTCATAGGGTCGTACTGGCGTATCGGCGTCACCAGTGTGCTCTGGTTCATCAGCCTTCTTCTTTGGTCTAGTTGTACAGATTGCCCAGTGTGCTCTAGAACATCTGTCTGATCGGTGTGCGTATGTGTAATCGTCCCTAGTCCTTCAGTATTTCAGCCTTCCCTGTGTGCTATGGTGCATCGTTGTAACTGATGTTCTCTGCAGCTTCACCAGATAGCGGCTATACACAGGCTCCAATGGTGAAAACTAGCACATAGTATTTAAGGAGACGGCATAGGGGCGGTTGCGAGAGATGGTGGCCGCGTGCAACATTCAAGTGATAGGACACCCGAGGCAGTATAGTACCTGACATTTGGTTATATGAGACTAAAATTAAGGAGATGGATCAGAATCTCATGGTGATAGATATATCTCTACGGAGCTGCCTCAGGATCTCACATTGTCAACTTATGAACTATTGGTTTGATGATCCTGAAATTCCAAAACAGAAGTGTTAGCCTTTGTACTGTGTTAAGTGTTATTTAGTGCATCATCTTCCTCAGTGTGGTCCTCTGCAATAGCGTCACCGAGGTGCTCTGGTTGTTCACCCTCCCCAGCATGATCTAGTGCAGGGATGGCGAACCTATGCCACGCGTGTCACCTAGTAACACGCGAACACGAATTCGGTGGCACACCACATGAAATATTTTATATATACGTCTTGTACTACAGACAATACATATCTTATAGTGTTTCACGTGTAAGAAATAAGTATCGAAAATCTAAATACTAGTTCCATTCGGACGTGCAATATGGCAACACTGCTACATTGATAGCTCCGAAAGTCAAGTGAGATAGTGTCGTTTTCTGGTGGTTTTGTATACGGGCATCGCAAACATATTTTCGGTGCCGAAAAGAACAGAAACTTAACAAATGTGATGATGACCGTATTTTTCAGGAACTCTGGCCAAGGGAATCCTGACTGATAAAAAGATGTGTTGCCTGTGTTCGGAAACAATTCTATCCCCCACACTTAATGTAAATTGCAATTTCAAGACTGGTCATTCAGATATTTGTTCCATTTCAAATGAAGAAAGAAGAGAGTTCGTTTCACAAAATATCGAACATTACACAAAACAAACTAGTTCTTGTGTATCATATTTCCACCCTAGGAATAATATCAGCGAGGCTGCATAGTACAGCATGCATGGCGGTGAGTTGTTGAAAGAAAGTTTCTTATTGACGTCCGACACGTTATTTGAAAACTTCCCTAACAAACAACTAATAATTAACAGAATTAAAGGAATGCTAGCCAACTGAACTGCTGTCAAGGATAGAATCATAAAAATGAGTGAAGAAGAGAGCAGTTGAAAGCTAATTTGGATAACTCCCACATGTATGCAGTATGTTTTCATGAAAGCATGAATGGGACCTTACAAACAAGGATAGCTGTGTTTTTTTTTTTTTTAAGATTTCCTTATGGAAATGTGATAAGGGAGAAATTAGTTTAATTGTTGAGCGTACAAACTACAACATGGGAATAAATGAAGCTAATGGAGGAATTGAAATCCATTTTGAATATTAGTACTTTTGATTTTTATATCTAATATTTTTTTTTCAATTTGTTTTACGTCGCACCGACACAGATAGGACTTGTGGCGACGATGGGATAGGCTTACGAGTGGGAAGGAAACCGTTGTGTCCATAATTGAGGTACAGCCATGCAATCAAATGTATTTACAAGATATATGTATAATAAATAAATAAATAAATAAATAAATAAATAAATAAATAAATAAATAAATAAATAAATAAATAAATAAATAAATAAATAAATAAATAAATAAATAAATAAATAACATATTATGAAACATTATCGGGAATTTGGAAACGAAGTCAGAGGGGGGGGGGGTTGGATTGTAAGGTTGTAGAAATCCCTTAATTGAAAACAAGTGGCACAGTCAACAGGTGAGAATAATAAACCAGACTTAAAATGGCACACTAGTTGGAAAAGGTTCGCCATCCCTGGTCTAGTGTATATGCCTCATAGGATCGTTCTGCCGTATCGGCGTCACCAGTATGCTATGCGTGACGACTGCTATACTCTATTCGTATAGACCTTAATCAAAAGGCTGCCTTAAGAAAACACAACACGTAACCAGAACAGACTGGTGAGGTGAAGCGCCAGAGCAAAACTGTGAGGCCCGTAGAGCTGTACACACTGGGAGGCTATATATGGGCTATACAAGGTGAGCTGCCATTATCTCCCGGTCAATCTACTTAAATTTAGTCTCATATAACCATTGTTCTGTAAACATCTAGCCTCGGGTGTACTAGCAGTAGGAAGTTGCACGCGGACACTATCTCGCGCAATCTTTCTCCATTAGAGCCTATGTATAACCACCACCTTGCGCAGTAGCCCCTAGCCCAGGTGCAAAGAGTTGGTCCCATAAGAGCCAATGTAGGGTGGACATCTTGCGCAGTAGCCCCTAGCCCAGGTGCAAAGTGCAAGGGAGAATGTATAGCGGCCATCATGCGCATTAACCCTGTTCCAGAGTTCAATTATTATCCCTCGCCAGTTTGGTCTCGTCCGTTCGTCTCCCTTCACACTGTGGTATAAGGTATTAGCCCCTGTAGTGTGTTCTAGGAGACCAGCCTCACAAGGGTTATCTGGAGCTTCAGCTTCCTCAGTGTGAGCCTCTGCAAGGTTCTCTGGATGATCACCCTCTCCAGCATGATCTGGTGTATAGGCCTCATGGGGTATTTCTGGCCTATCGGCGTCACCAGTGTGCACTGGTTCATCAGCCTTCTTCTTTGGTCTGGTAGTACAGATTGCCCAGTGTGCTATAGAGCATCTGTCTCATCGGTGTGCGTATGTATAATCGTTTCTACTGTCCTTCAGTATTTCAGCCTTCCCAGTGTGCTATGGTGCATCGTCCTAACTGATATTCTCTACAGCTTCAGCCCGACCTGTCCTTCGATGTTTCAGGCAACGCAGGTGTGGTCGATGAGCCTTTCCAGTGTTGTCTCGTGCATTAGCGTTACCTCCCAGGTTTATGCTCTGGCCCATCGTCTTTAGCATCCTGCTCTGCTCCATCAGTGTCATCAGTGCGATCTGGTGCATGAGCCTCCTCAGTGCGGTCTGGTGTATTATCCACCCTAAGGTCGTATAGTGCATCGCCTTCAACAGTGCGCTCTCTCCCATCAGTGTCCCCAATGTGCTCCGGTGTATGAGCACCCATTAGCTATAGTCAAGCAGCAACTCCGGTGTGCTGCGGGGTGTCAGCTCCACAGTGCCATGTGGTGTATCAGCGCCCCGAGTGTGGTTTGGTAAATCAGCCTTCCCACTGTGGCCTGCTCTAGAGGCATCACAGTTTGCCTCTGGCGCTTCGACCTCACCAGTGTGTTCTGGTTACCCGTGAGTTTTCCTGGTCCATCAAATTCAATTTACCACATAGAAACAAATGTACAGCAACCATCTTGTGTGGGGTCTCCTAGCACTAGGAATTTGCATGCGGCCTCCTTTCTGCGATCAGCCCCTATTCCATCCCCTTATCTCCTATGTCTCCCCTGTGCCATCTTTCTCCATAATCGTCTATGTATAGGCCCTAAGTTGCACACGTGCCCACGTGCTAGCTTCCTCTTTAAGGGCCTGAGTATAGCCGCTCTTTTGCTCACGAACGCCTGTGCTACCTTTCTCTATAAGAGCCTATATATACACAACATCTTGCGCAGTAGCCCTTAGCCCAGGTGCAGGAAGAGGGTACCATAAGAGCCCATGTATAGCGGGCACCTTGCGCATTACCCCCTGTTCCAGAATTTACTTTTTATCCCTCCCCATTTTGGTGTCATCCATTGCCCTCCACACTGTGGTATAAGACCTTAGCCTCTGTAGTGTGTTCTAGGTGATCAGCCTCCTAAGTGTTATTTAGTGCATCAGCTTCCTCAATGTGATCCTCTGCAATAACCATGTTCAGTAAACATCTAGCCTCGGGTGTACTCGCAATAGGAAGTTGCACGCGGACACCATCTCGCGCAACCTTTCTCCATTAGAGCCTATGTATAACCACCACCTTGCGCAGTGGCCCCTAGCCCAGGTGCAAAGAGTTAGTCCCATTAGAGCCAATGTAGGGTGGACATCATGCGCAGTAGCCTCTAGCCCAGGTGCAAGGATTTAGTCCCATTAGGGCCAATGTAGGGTGGACATCATGCGCAGTGGCCCCTGCTTCAGGTGCAAGGAGTTAGCCCCATAAGGGAGAATGTATAGCGGTCATCATGCGCATTAACCCTGTTCCAGAATTCAATTATTATCCCTCGCCAGTTCGGTCTCGTCCGTCCGTCCCCCTCCACTCTGTAGTGTGTTCTAGGAGACCACCCACACAAGGGTTACCTGGTGCATCAGCTTCCTCAGTGTGAGCTTCTGCAATAGCGTCACCAAGGTTCTCTGGATGATCACCCTCCCCAGCATGATCTGGTCCGGTTTGCTGCGGGGTGTCAGATCCACAGTGCCCTGTGGTGTATCAGCGCCCCGAGTGTGGTTTGGTACATCAGCCTTCCCAGTGTGGCCTGCTCTAGAGGCATAACAGTTTGCCTCTGGCGCTTTGGCCTCACCAGTGTGTTCTGGTTACCCATGTGTTTTCCAGGTCCATCTAATTCAATTTACCCCATAGAAACAAATGTTCAGCAACCATCTTTTGTATGGTCACCTAGCACTAGGAAGTTGCACGCGGCCTCCATTCTGCGATCAGCCCCTATTCCGTTCCCTTATCTCCTATGTCTCCGCTGTGCCATCTTTCTCCTTAAGAGAATATGTATAGCCGCTATGTTGCGCACGTGCCCACGTGGAAGCTTCCTCTATAAGAGCTTAAGTATAGCCGATCTTTTGCTCTCGAACCCCTGTGCTACCATTCTCTATAAGAGCCTTTGTATAGCCACCATCTTGCGCAGTATCCCTTAGCCCAGTTGCAAGGAGAGAGTCGCATAAGAGCCTATGTATAGCGGCCTTCTTGCGCATTAGCCCCTGGTCCAGATTTCCGATTTTATCCTTCCTCAATTTGGTCTAGTCCATTGTCCTCCACACTGTGGTCTAAGGTGTTAGCCTCTGTATTGTGTTCTAGGAGATCAGCCTACAAGTGTTATTTAGTGCATCATCTACCTCAGTGTGGTCCTCTGCAATAGCGTAACCAGGTGCTCTGGTTGTTCACCCTCCTCAGCATGATCTGGTGTATATGCCTCATAGGGTGGCACTGCCTTATCGGCGTCACCAGTGTGCTCTAGTATATCAGCCACACTCCTTGGTCTAGTTGTAGAGATTGCCCAATGTTCTCTAGAACATCTGTCTCATCCGTGTGCGTATGTGTAATCGTTTCTACTCTCCTTCAGTATTTCATCTTTCCCTGTGTGCTGTGGTGCATCGTTCTAACTGATGTTCTCTGCAGCTTCAGCAGATAGCGGCTATACACAGGCTCCTATGGGGAAAACTAGCAATTAGTTTTTAATGAGACGGCATAGGAGCGGTTGCGCGAGATGGTGGCCGCGTGCAACTTCCAATGTGTTATGCGTGACGACTGCTAATCTCTATTCGTATGGACCTTAACTAGAAGGCTGCCTTAGGAAAACAGAACACACCGGTGAGGCCGAAGCGCCAGAAGGAAGGTTATATATGGGCTATGCAATGTGAGCTGCCATTATCTACCGGTCTATCTACTTAAATTTAGTCTCATATAACCATTGTTCAGTAAACATGTAGCCTCGGGTGTACTCGCAATAGGAAGTTGCACGCGGACACCATCTCTCGCAACCTTTCTCCATGAGAGCCTATGTATAACCACCACGTTGCGCAGTGGCCCCTAGCCCAGGTGCAAAGAGTTAGTCCCATTAGAGCCAATATAGGGTGGACATCATGCGTAGTAGCCTCTAGCCCAGGTGCAAGGATTTAGTCCCATTAGAGCCAATGTAGGGTGGACATCATGTGCAGTAGCCCCTGCTTCAGGTGCAAGGTTTTAGTCCCATAAGGGAGAATGTATAGCGGTCATCATGCGCATTAACCCTGTTCCAGAATTCACTGTTTTATCCCTCCCCATTTTGGTATAGTCCATTGCCCTCCACACTGTGGTATAAGACCTTAGCCTCTGTAGTGTGTTCTAGGTGATCAGCCTCATAAGTGTTATTTAGTGCATCAGCTTCCTCAATGTGATCCTCTGCAATAGCGACACCAAGGTGCTATAGTTGTTCACCCTCCGCAGCATGATGAGGTACAGGCCTCATGGTGTCGTTCTGCTGATTTCTGCAGCTTCAGCCCGACTGTGCTTCGGTGTTTCAGTGCACTGTGGTCTATCAGGTCCCCGAATGTCGTCTGGTACATTAGCCTTCCCAGTGTGGACAGTTCTCCGGGCCTCACAGTTTTGCTCTGGCGCTTCGGCCTCACCAGTGTGTTCTGGTTACGTGTTGTGTTTTCCTAGGGCAGTCTTCTAGTTAAGGTCTATACGAATAGAGTAAAACAGTCGTCACGCATAGCATACTGGTGACGCCGATACGCCAGAACGATTCTACGAGGCATATACACTAGATCATGCTGGGGAGGGTGAACAAAACAAAGCACCTCGGTGACGCTATTGCAGAGGACCACACTGAGGAAGATGATGCACTAAATAACACTTGTAGGCTGAGCTCATAGAACACACTTGTTTTGGAATTTCAGGATGATCAAACCAATAGTTCATACGATGACAATGTGAGCTCCTGAGGCAGCTCCGTAGAGATAGATCTATAAGAACAATGAATCACCATGAGCTTCTGGTCCATCTCCTTAATTTTAGTCTCATATACCCAAAGGTTATACTGCCTCGGGTGTCCTATATCTTGGAAGATGCACGCGGCCACCATCTCTCGCAACCGCCCCTATGCCGCCTCCTTAAATACTATGCGCTAGTTTTCCCCATAGGAGCCTGTGTATAGCCGCTATCTGCTGAAGCTGCAGAGAACATCAGTTAGAACGATGCACCAAGGCACACAGGGAAGGCTGAAATACTGAAGGACAGTAGAAACGATTACACATACGCACACCGATGAGACAGATGTTCTGGAGCACACTGGGCAATCTGTACAACTAGACCAAGGAGTGAGGCTGATATACTAGAGCACACTGATGACGCCGATGCGCCAGAACGAACCTATGAGGCATATACACCAGATAATGCTGAGGAGGGTGATCATCCAGAGAAACTTGCTGACGCTATTGCAGGGGCTCACACTGAGGAAGCTGATGCACCAGATAACCCTTGTGGGGCTGGTCTCCTAGAACACACTACAGAGGTTAACGCCTTCTACCACAGTGTGGAGAGCGACGAACGGACGAGACCAAACTTGCGAGGGATAATAATTGAATTCTGGAACAGGGTTAATGCGCAAGATGTCCACCCTACATTGGCTCTTATGGGACCAACTCTTTGCACCTGGACTAGGGGCTACTGCGCAAAGTGGTAGTTATACATTGGCTCTAACGGAGAAAGGTTGCGCGAGTGGTGTCCGCGTGCAACTCCCTAGTGCTAGTACACCCGAGGCTGGATGTTCACTGAACAATGTTCATAAGTTCATAAGTTGACAATGTGAGCTCCTGAGGCAGCACCGTAGAGATAGGTCTATAAAAACAATGTATCACCATGAGCTTCTGGTCCATCTCCTTAATTTTAGTCTCATATAACCAAAGGTCAGGCACTATACTGCCTCGGGTGTCCTATCATTTGGAAGTTGCACGCGGCCACCATCTCGCGCAACCGCCCCTATGCCGTCTCCTTAAATACTAATTGCTAGTTTTTCCCATAGGAGCCTGTGTATAGCCGCTATCTGCTGAAGCTGCAGAGAACATCAGTTAGAACGATGCACCATAGCACACAGGGAAGGCTGAAATACTGAAGGACAGTAGGGTCGATTACACATACGCACACCGATGAGACAGATGTTCTAGAGCACACTGGGCAATCTGTACAACTAGACCAAGGAGTGAGGCTGATATACAAGAGCACACTGATGACGCCGATACGCCAGCACGACCCTATGAGGCATAGACACCAGATCAGCCTGGGGAATGTGAACAACCAGAGCACCTCGGTGACGCTATTGCAGAGAACCACACAGAGGACTATGATGCTCTAAATAACACTTGTAGGCTGTTCTCCTAGAGCACAGTACAGAGGCTAACACCTTAGACCACAGTGTTGGACGATGGACTAGACCAAACTGAGGAAGGATAAAATGGGAAATCTGGGCCAGGGGCTATTGCGCAAGAAGGCCGCTATACATAGGCTGTTTTGAGACTCTCTCCTTGCACATGGGCTAAGGGCTACTGCGCAAGATGGTGCCTATACATAGGCTCTTATAGAGAAAGGTAGCACGTGGGCACATACGCAACATATTGGCTATACATAGGCTCTTATGGAGAAAGATGGCACAGAGGAGACATAGGAGATAAGGGGACGGAATAGGGGCTGATCGCAGGAAGGAGGCCGCGTGCAACTTCCTAGTGCTAGGACACCCCAGACAAGATGGTTGCTGAACATTTGGTTCTATGGGCTAAATTGAATTAGATGGACCAGGAAAACACACGAGTAACCAGAACAAACTTCTGAGGCCGAAGTGCCAGAGGCAAACTGTGATGCCTCTAGAGCAGCCCACACCTGGATGGCTGATGTACCAAACCACACTCGGGGCGCTGATACACCACAGTGCACTGTGGAGCTGACACCCCGTAGCACACCGGAAAAGCTGAATGATCATAGCTCAATGAATGCTCATACACCGAAGCACATAGGAGACACTGATGGGAGAGAGCGCACTATATGACCTTAGGGTGGATAATACCTCATGCACCAGATCTCACTGATGACACTGATGGAGCAGAGCAGCGTGCTGGAGACGATGCGCCAGAGCAAAAACCTGGGAGGAATATTCACCAGACCATACTGGGAAGGGTATTCGGGCAGAGCATACTGGTAACGCTAATGCAAGAGACAACATTGGGAATGCTCATGGAGCACACCTCGGTATACTGAAAAACCGAAGCACAGGTCGGGCTAAAGCTGCAGAGAACATCAGTTAGAACGATGCACCATAGCACACTGGGAAGGACACTGAAAGACAAACGCACACTGATGAGACAGATGCTCTAGAGCACACTGGGCATCCTGTACCACACTGATGACGACGATACGCCAGAACGACCCTATGAGGCCTATACACCAGATCATGCTGGGGAGGGTGATCATCCAGAGAACCTTGCTGACGCTATTGCAGAGACCCAACTTGCGTGGGATAATAATTGAATTCTGGAACAGGGTTAATGCGCATGAAGGCCACTATACATTCTCTCTTATGGGACTAACTCCTTGCACCTGGAGTAGGGGCTACTGCGCATGGTGGTAGCTATACATGGGCTCTTATATGACTAACTCCTTGCACCTGGGCTAGGGGCTACTGCGCAAGATGTCCACCCTACATTGGCTCTTAGGGGACCAACTCTTTGCACCTGGGCTAGGGGCTACTGCGCAAGATGTCCACCCTACATTGGCTCTTATGGGACCAACTCTTTGCACCTGGGCTAGGGGTACTGCGCAAGGTGGTGGTTATACATTGGCTCTAATGGAGAAAGGTTGCCGGAGATGGTGTCCGCGTGCAACTTCCTAGTGCTAGTACACCCGAGGCTAGATGTTTACTGAACAATGGTTATATGAGACTAAATTTAACTAGATTGACCGGGAGATAATGCAGCTCACATTGTAAAGCCCGTATATAGCCTTCTTAGTGTGGACAGCTCTACGGGCCTCACAGTTTTGCTCTGGCGCTTCGGCCTCACCAGTGTGTTCTGGTTACGTGTTGTGTTTTCCTAAGGCAGCCTTCTAGTTAAGGTCTCTACGAATAGAGTATAGCAGTCTTCACGCATAGCATACTGCTGACGCCGATACGCTAGAACGATCCTATGAGGCATATACACTAAATCAGGGATGGCGAACCTATGACACGTGTGCCAGTAAGTGACACGCGAACAGGACTTCTGTGACACAACATACTAACATAATTTAATGTTTTTAACATTTATTAAGCTAGCAACATAGTGTATGTAACGCTACTCTTTAATAAAGATGTGCCTCACGATTAATTCTATGGCCATGTGTACTCCAAAATTTGCTAGGTTAAAGCAAAAAAAATATCTTATTCTTATAATTTACCTGTTTCTTAAGTGTAAATTTCAGTGATGTTTCCAAAATAAAATCATGAAACATTATATTGAGTGGATTAATAAGTAAAGCAATTCAATACCTAAAGGAAGTCACATGAAGGGGGTTTCGTGATGATTTTAAAGGAAAATAAGCGATGACACACCATACAGTAAAAAGTTATAAACAAGACCTTAATTGACTGTAAAGGTTTGCCATCCCTGCACTAGATCATGCTGAGGAGAGTGAACAACCAGAGCACCTCGGTGACGCTATCGCCCTACACACAGTGGTATAAGACCTTAGCCTCCGTAGTGTGTTCTAGGTGATCAGCCTCATAAGTTTTATTTAGTGCATCAGCTTCCTCAATGTGATCCTCTGCAATAGCGACACCAAGGTACTATGGTTGTTTAACCTCCGAAGCATGATCTGGTGTATAGGCCTCATGGGGTCGTTCTGTTGTTCTCTGCAGCTTCAGGTCCCTTAATGTCGTCTGGCACATTAGCCTTCCCAGTGTGGACAGCTCTACGAGCATCACAGTTTTGATCTGGCGCTTCGGCCTCACCAGTGTGTTCTGGTTACGTGTTGTGTTTTCCTAAGGCAGCCTTCTAGTTGTCTATACGAATAGAGTATAGCAATCGTCACGCATAGCATACTGGTGACGCCGATACGCCAGAACGATCCTATGAGGCATATACACTAGATCATGCTGGGGAGGGTGAAAAACCAGAGCAAATCGGTGACGATATTGCAGAGGACCCCACTGAGGAGAATGACGCACTATATAACACTTGTAGGCTGATCTCCTAAAACTCAATACAGACCTTAGACCACAGTGTGGAGGACGATGGACTAGAACAAACTGAGGAAGGATAAAATGGGAAATCTGGACCAGGGGCTAAAGCGCAAGAAGACTCTTAAAGGACTCTCTCCTTGCCCCTGGGCTAAGGGCTACTGCGGAAGATGGTGGCTATATATAGGCTCTTATAGAGAAAGGTAGCATAGGATTTCGTGAGCAAAACAGCGGCTATACTCAGGCTCTTATTAGGAAGCTAGCACGTGGGCACGTGTGCAACTTAGCGGCTATACATAGGTTCTTATGGAGAAAGATGGCACAGGGGAGACATAGGAGATAAGGGGACGGAATAGTGGCTGATCGCAGAATGGAGGACGCGTGCAACTTCCTAGTGCTAGGACAGCCCAGACAAGATGGTTACTTAACATTTGGTTCTATGGGGTAAATTGAATTAGATGGACCAGGAAAACACACGGGTAACCAGAACACACTGGTGAGGCCGAAGCGCCAGAGGCAAACTGTGATGCCTCTAGAGCAGCCCACACTGGGAAGGCTGATGTACCAAACCACACTCGGGGCGCTGATACACCACAGGGCACTGTGGAGCTGACACCCCGCAGCACACCGGAGGAGCTGCTTGACTATAGCTCAATGGGTGCTCATACACCGGACCACAAAGGGGACACTGATGGGAGAGAGCACACTGGGGACGCCGATACGCCATTACGACCCTATGAGGCATATACAACAGCTCATGCTGGGGAGGGTGAACAACCAGAGCACCTCGGTGACGCTATTGCAGAGGACCAGGCTGAGGAAGATATTACTAAATAACACTTGTAGGCTGATGTCAAGGAACACAATACAGAGGCTAACACCTTAGACCACAGTATGTAGAACGATGGACTATACCAAACTGAGGAAGGATGAAACGGGAAATCTGGACCATGGGCTAATGCGCAAAGAGGCCGCTATACATAGGCTCTTATGGGACTCTCTCCTTGCACCTGGGCTAAGGGCTACTGCGTATAGCAGCTATCTGCTGAAGCTGCAGAGAACATCAGGTAGAACGATGCACCATAGCCCACAGGGAGGGCTGAAATACTGAAGGACAGTAGGGACGATTACACATATGCACACCGATGTGACAGATGTTCTGGAGCACACTGGGCAAACTGTACAACTAGACCAAGGAGTGAGGCTGATATACTAGAGCACACTGTGGACGCCGATACGCCAGTACGAACGTATGAGGCATATACACCAAATCATGTTGGGGAGGGTGAACAACCAGAGCATCTCGGTGACACTATTGCGGAGGACCACGCAGAGGAAGATGATGCACTAAATAACACTTGTAGGCTGATCTAGAACACAATACAGAGGCTAACACCTTTGACCACAGTGTGGAGGACGATGGACTATACCAAACTGAGGAAGGGTGAAATGGGAAATCTGGACCATGGGCTAATGCACAAGAAGGCCGCTATACATAGGCTCTTATGGGACTCTCTCCTTGCACCTGGGATGGGGGCTACCGCGCAAGGTGGAGGTTATACATAGGCTCTAATGGAGAAAGGTTGCGCGAGATGGTGTCCGCGTGCAACTTCCTAGTGCTAGTGCACCCGAGGCTTGATGTTTACTGAACAATGGTTATATGAGACTAAATATAAGTAGATTGACCGGGAGATCATATCAGCTCACATTGTATAGCCCATATATTGCATGATCTGGTGTATAGGCACCATGGGGTCGTTCTGTTGTTCTCTGCAGCTTCAGCCAGACTGTGCATCGGTGTTTCGGTGCACTGTGGTCTATCAGGTACCCCAATGTCGTCTGGTACATTACCCTTCCCAGTGTGGACACCTCTACGGGCCTCACAGTTTTGTTCTGGCGCTTCGGCCTCACCAGTGTGTTCTGGTTACGTGTTGTGTTTTCCTAAGGCAGCCTTCTAGTTAAGGTCTATACGAATAGAGTATAGTAGTCGTCACGCATAGCACACTGGTGACGCAGATACGCCAGAGCGATCCGTTGGGGCATATATACTAGATCATGCAGAGGAGGGTGAACAACCCGAGCACCTCGGTGACGCTATTGCAGAGGACTACAATGAGGGGATTCGTGAGCAAAAGGAAGCTAGCACGTGGGCACGTGCGCAACATAGCGGCGGCTATATATAGGCTCTTATGGAGAAAGATGGCACAGTGGAGATGTAGGAGGTAAGGGGACGGTATAGGGGCTGATCGCAGGATGGAGGCCGCGTGCAACTTCCTACTGTTAGGACACCCCAAACAAGATGATTGCTGAACATTTTTTTATGGGGTAAAATGATTTAGAAGGACCTGGAAAACACACGGGTAACCAGAACACACTGGTGAGTCCGAATCGCCAGAGGCAAACTGTGATGCCTGTAGGGCAGCCCACACAGGGGGGCTGATGTACCTAACCACACTCGGGACGCTCATACACCACAGGGCACTGTGGAGCTGACACGCCGCAACACACCGGAGGAGCTGCTTGACCATAGCTCAATGGGTGCTCCTACAACGGAGCACATCGGGGACACTGATGGGAGAGAGCGTACTGTTGAAGGCAATGCACTGTATGACCTAAAGGTGGATATTACACCAGACCGCACTGAGGAGGCTCATGCACCAGATCGCACTAATGACACTGATGGAGAAGAGTAGGCTGCTGAAGACGATGCGCCAGGGCAAAAACCTGAGAGGCATATTCAACAGACCATACTGGGAAGGGTATTCAGGCAGAGCATACTTGTAACGCTAATGCATGAGACAACGTTGGGAAGGCTCATCGAGAACACCTTGGGTAGCCTGAAACACCGAAGCACAGGTCGGGCTGAAGCTGCAGAGAACATCAGTTAGAACGAAGCACCATAGCACACTGGGAAGGGCGAAATACTGAAGGACAATAGAGACGATTACACATACGCACACCGATGAGACAGATGTTCTAGAGCACACTGGGCAATGTGTACAACCAGACAAAGGAGTGAGGCTGATATACTAGAGCACACTGGGGACGCCGATACGCCAGTACGACCCTATGAGGCATATACACCAGATCATGCTGGGGAGGGTGAACAACCAGAGCACCTTGGTGACACTATTGCAGAGGACCACGCAGAGGAAGATGATGCACTGAATAACACTTGTAGGCTGATCTCCTTGAACACAATACAGAGGCTAACACCTTAGACCACAGTGTGGAGGACGATGGACTATACCAAACTGAGGAAGGGTGAAATGGGAAATCTGGACCAGGGGCTAATGCGCAAGAAGGCCGCTATACATAGGCTCTTATGGGACTCTCTCCTTACACCTGGGCTAAGGGCTACTGCGTATAGCAGCTATCTGCTGAAGCTGCAGAGAACATCAGGTAGAACGATGCACCATAACCCACAGGGAGGGCTGAAATACTGAAGGACAGTAGGGACGATTACACATATGCACACCGATGTGACAGATGTTCTGGAGCACTCTGGGCAAACTGTACAACTAGACCAAGGAGTGAGGCTGATATACTAGAGCACACTGGGAACGCCGATACGCCAGTAAGACCGTATGAGGCATATACACCAAATCATGCTGCGGAGGGTCAACAACCAGAGCACCTCGGTGACACTATTGCAGAGGACCACGCAGAGGAAGATGATGCACTAAATAACAGTCGTAGGCTGATCTAGAACACAATACAGAGGCTAACACAGACCACAGTGTGGAGGACGATGGACTATACCAAACTGAGGTAGGGTGAAATGGGAAATCTGGACCAGGCGCAAGAAGGCCGCTATACATATGCTCTTATGGGACTCTCTCCTTGCACCAGGGCTAGGGGCTACTGCGCAAGGTGGAGGTTATACATAGTCTCTAATGGAGAAAGGTTGCGCGAGATGGTGTCCGCGTGTAACTTCCTAGTGCTAGTGCACCCGAGGCTTGATCTTTACTGAACAATGGTTATATGAGACAAAATTTAAGTAGATTGACAGGGAGATATTGGCAGCTCACATCGTATAGGCCATATATAGTTATGATCTGGTGTATAGGTCCCATGGGGTCGTTCTGCTGTTCTCTGCAGCTTCAGACCGACTGTGCTTCGGTGTTTTCAGTGCACTGTGGTCTATCACGTCCCCGAATGTCGTCTGGTACATTAGCCTTCCCAGCTTCGGCGTCACCAGTGTGTTCTGGTTACGTGTTGTGTTTTCCTAAGGCAGCCTTCTAGTTAAGGTCTATACGAATAGAGTATAGCAGTCGTCACGCGTAGCACACTGGTGACGCCGATACGCCAGAACGATTCTATGAGGCATATACACTAGATCATGCTGGGGAGGGTGATCATCCAGAGCACCTCGGTGACGCTATGGCAGACTACCATACTGACGATGATGATGCACTAAATAACACTTGTAGACTGATCTACTAGAACACAGTACAAATGCTAACACTTCTGTTCTGCAATTTCAGGATGATCAAACCGTATGAGGCATATACACCAAATCATGCTGGGGAGGGTGAACAACCAGAGCACCTCGGTGACACTATTGCAGAGGACCACGCAGAGGAAGATGATGCACTAAATAACACTTGTAGGCTGATCTCCTAGAAGACAATACAGAGGCTAACACCTTAGACCACAGTGTGGAGGACGATGGACTATACCAAACTGAGGTAGGGTGAAATGGGAAATCTGGACCAGGGGCTAATGCGCAAGAAGGCCGCTATACATAGGCTCTTATGGGACTCTCTCCTTGCACCTGGGCTAGGGGCTACTGCGGAAGGTGGAGGTTATACATAGGCTCTAATGGAGAAAGGTTGCGCGAGATGGTGTCCGCGTGCAACTTCCTAGTGCTAGTGCACCCGAGGCTTGATGTTTACTGAACAATGGTTATATGAGACAAAATTTAAGTAGATTGACAGGGAGATATTGGCAGCTCACATTGTATAGCCCATATATAGTTTGCGCAGTAGCTCCAAGCCCAGGTTCAAGGAGTTAGTCCCATAAGAACCCATGTATAGCGACCACCATGCGCAGTAGCCCCTACTTCAGGTGCAAGGTGTTAGTCCCATAAGAGAGAATGTATAGAGGCCGTCGTGCGCATTAACCCTGTTTCAGAATTCAATTATTATCCCTCGCCAGTTTGGTCTCGTCCGTTCGTCGCCCTCCACACTGTGGTATAAGGCGTTAGCCCCTGTAGTGTGTTCTAGGAGACAAGCCTCACAAGACTTATCTGGTGCATGAGCTTCCTCGGTGTGAGCCTCTGCAATAGCGTCACCAAGGTTGTCTGGATGTACACCCTCCCCAGCATGATCTGGTGTATAGGCCTCATAGGGTCGTTCTGGCGTATCGGCGTCACCAGTGTCCACCCTAAGGTCATATAGTACATCACCTTCAACAGTGCGCTCTCTCCCATGAGTGTCCCCAATGTGCTCCGGTGTATGAGCACACATTGAACTTAGGTTAGAAGCTCCTCCGGTGTGCTGCGGGTTGTCAGCTCCACAGTGCCCTGTGGAGTATCAGCGCCCCGAGTGTGGTTTTGTACATCAGCCTTCCCAGTGTGGGCTGCTCTAGAGGGATCACAGTTTGCCTCATGCGCTTCGGCCCCACCAGTGTGTTCTGGATACCCGTGCATTTTCCTGGTCCATCTAATTCAATTTACCCCATAGAACCAAATGTTCAGCAACCATCTTGTCCGGGGTGTCCTATAACTAGGAAGTTGCACGCGGCCTCCATCCTGCGATCAGCCCCTATTCCGTCCCTTAATTCCCATGTCTCCCATGTGCAACCTTTCTCTATAAGAGCCCATGTATAGCCACCATCTTGCGCAGTAGCCCTTAGCCCAGGTACAAGGAGAGAGTTCCATAAGAGCCTATGTATAGCGGCCTTCTTGCGCATTAGCCCCTGGTCCAGATTTCCCATTTCACCCTTCTTCAGTTTGGTATAGTTCATCGTCCTCCACACTGTGGTCTAAGGTGTTAGCCTCTGTATTGTGTTCTAGGAGATCAGCCTACAAGTGTTATTTTGTGCATCTTTCTCTGCGTGGTGCTCTGCTATAGTGTCACTGAGGTGCTCTGGTTGAACACCCTCCCCAGCATGATCTGGTGTATATGCCTCATGGGGTCGTACTGGCGTATCGGCGTCCCCTGTGTGTTCTAGTATATCAGCCTCACTCCTTGGTCTGGTTGTACAGATTGCCCAGTGTGCTCTAGAACATTTGTCTCATCGGTGTGCGTAAGTGTAATCGTCTCTATTGTCCTTCAGTTTTACGCCCTTCCCAGTGTGCTATGGTGCTTCGTTCTAACTGATGTTCTCTGCAGCTTCAGCCCGACCTGTGCTTCGGTGTTTCAGGCTACCCAAGGTGTTCTCGATGAGCCTTCCCAACGTTGTCTCGTGCATTATCGTTACCAGTATGCTCTGCCTGAATACCCTTCCCAGTATGGTCTGTTGAATATGCCTCTCAGGTTTTTGCCCTGGTGCATCGTCTTCAGCAGCCTACTCTTCTCCATCAGTGTCATCAGTGCGATCTGGCGCATGAGCCTCCACAGTGCGGTCTGGTGTATTATCCACCCTTAGGTCATATAGTGCATTGCATTCAACAGTACGCTCTCTCCCATCAGTGTCCCCGATGTGCTCCGGTGTAGGAGCACCCATTGAGCTATGGTCAAGCAGCTCCTCCGGTGTGTTGCGGCGTGTCAGCTCCACAGTGCCCTGTGGTATATGAGCGTCCCGAGTGTGGTAAGGTACATCAGCCCCCCAGTGTGGGCTGCCCTACAGGCATCACAGTTTGCCTCTGGCGATTCGGCCTCACCAGTGTGTCCTGGTTACCCGTGTGTTTTCCAGGTCCTTCTAAATCAATTTGCCCCATAGAAAAAAATGTTCAGCAATCATCTTGACTGGGGTGTCCTAACACTAGGAAGTTGCACGCGGCCTCCATCCTGCGATCAGCCCCTATTCCGTCCCCTTATCTCCTATGTCTCCACTGTGCCATCTTTCTCCATAAGAGCCTATATATACGCGGTATGTTGCGCACGTGCCCACGTGCTAGCTTCCTTTTGCTCACGAACCCCTGTGCTACGTTACTCTATAAGAGCCTATGTATAGCCACCATCTTGCGCAGTAGCCCTTAGCCCAGGTGCAAAAAGAGAGAGCCATAAGAGCCTATGTATAGCGGCCTTCTTCCGCATTAGCCCCTGGTCCAGATTTCCCATTTTATCCTCCCTCAGTTTGGTCTAGTCCATCGTCCTCCACACTGTGGTCTAAGGTGTTAGCCTCTGTATGGTGTTCTAGGAGATCAGCCTACCAGTGTTATTTAGTGCATCATCTTCCTCAGCGTGGTCCTCTGCAATAGCGTCACCGAGGAGCTCTGGTTGTTCACCCTCGCGAGCATGATCTGGTGTATATGCCTCATAGGGTCGTACTGGCGTATCGGCATCCCCAGTGTGCTCTAGTATATCAGCCTCACTCCTTGGTCTGGTTGTACAGATTGCCCAGTGTGCTCTAGAACATCTGTATCATCGGTGTGCGTATGTGTAATCGTACCTACTGTCCTTCAGTATTTCAGGCTTCACTGTCTGCTATGGTGCATCGTTCTAAGTGACGTCCTCTGCAGCTTCAGCAGATACCTGCTATACGCAGTAGCCCTTAGCCCAGGTGCAAGGGGAGAGTCCCATAAGAGGCTATGTATAGCGGCCTTCTTGCGCATTAGCCCCTGGTCCAGATTTCCCATTTCATCCTTCCTCAGTTTGGTATAGTCCATCGTCCTACATACTGTGGTCTAAGGTGTTAGCCTCTGTATTGTGTTCTAGGACATCAGCCTACAAGTGTTATTTAGTAATGTCTTCCTCAGCGTGGTCCTCTGCAATAGCGTCACCGAGGTGCTCTGGTTGTTCACCCTCCCCAGCAAGATCTGGTGTATATGCCTCATAGGGTCGTACTATCGTATCGGCGTCACCAGTGTGCTATGCGTGACGACTGCTATACTCTATTCGTATAGACCTTAACTAGAAGGCTGCCTTAGGAAAACACAACACGTAACCAGAACACACTGTTGAGGCCGAAGCGCCAGAGCAAAACTGTGAGGCCCATAGAGCTGTCCACACTGGGAAGGCTAATGTACCAGATGACATTCGGGGACTTTATAGACCACAGTGCACTGAAACACCGAAGCAGAGTCGGGCTGAAGCTGCAGAGAACAACAGAACGACCCCATGTGGCCTATACACCAGTCAAGCTGCGGAGGGTGAACAACCTTGGTGTCGCTATTGCAGAGGATCGCAATGAGGAACCTGATGCACTAAATAACACTTATGAGGCTGATCACCTAGAACATACTACAGAGGCTAACGTCTTATACCACAGTGTGGAGGGCAATGGACTACACCAAAATGGGGAGGGATAAAATGTGAATCCTGGAACAGGGAGTATTGCGCAAGATGGTCGCTGTACATGGGTTCTTATGGGACTAACTCCTTGAACCTGGGCTTGGAGCTACTGCGCAAACTATATATGGGCTATACAATGTGAGCTGCCAATGTCTCCCTGTCAATCTACTTAAATTTAGTCTCATATAACCTTTGTTCATTAAACATCAAGCCTCGGGTGCACTAGCACTAGGAAGTTGCACGCGGATACCATCTCGCCCAAACTTTCTCCATTAGAGCCTATGTATAACCTCCACATTGCGCAGTAGCCCCTAGCCCTGGTGCAAGGAGGGAGTCCCATAAGAGCCTATGTATAGCGGCCTTCTTGCGCATTAGCCCCTGGTCAAGAATTCCCATTTCACCCTTCCTCAGTTTGGTATAGTCCACCGTCCTCCACACTGTGAACTAAGGTGTTAGCCTCTGTATTGTGTTCTAGGAGATTAGCCTACAAGTGTTATTTAGTGCATCATCTTCCTCTGCGTGGTCCTCTGCAATAGTGTCACCGAGGTGCTCTGGTTGTTCACCCTTCACAGCATGATCTGGTGTATATGCCTCATAGGGTCGTACTGGCGTATCGGCGTCCCCAGTGTGCCTTAGTATATCAGCCTCACACCTTGGTCTGGTTGTACAGATTGCCCAGTGTGCTCTAGAACATCTGTCTCATCGGTGTGCGTATGTGTAATCGTCTCTACTGTCTTTCAGTATTTCAGCCTTCCCTGTGTGCTATGGTGCATCGTTCTAACTGATGTTCTGTGCAGCTTCAGCAGATAGCGGCTATACACAGGCTCCTATGGGGAACACTAGCACATAGTATTTAAGGAGATGGCATAGGGGCGGTTGCGCGAGATGGTGGCAGCGTGCAACTTCCAAGTGATAGGACACCCGAGGCCGTATAGTGCCTGACCTTTGGTAATATGAGACTAAAACTAAGGAGATAGTCCAGAAGCTCATGGTGATACATTGTTCTTATAGATCTATCTCTACGGAGCTGCCTCAGGAGTTCACATTGTCAACTTATGAACTATTGGTTTGATCATCCTGAAATTGCAGAACAGAAGTGTTAGCATTTGTACTGTTTTCTAGGAGATCAGTCTACAAGTGTTATTTAGTGCATCATCTACCTCAGTATGGTCCTCTGCAATAGCGTCACCGAGGTGCTCTGGTTGTTCACCCTCCCCTGCATGATCTAGTGTATATGCCCCAACGGATCGCTCTGGCGTATCGGCGTCACCAGTGTGCTATGCGTGACGACTACTATACTCTATTCGTATAGACCTTAACTAGAAGGCTGCCTTAGGAAAACACAACACGTAACCAGAACACACTGGTGAGGCCGAAGCGCCAGAGCAAAACTGTGAGGCCCGTAGAGCTGTCCACACTGGGAAGGCTAATGTACCAGACGACATTCGGGGACCTGATAGACCACAGTGCACTGAAAACACCGAAGCACAGTCGGTCTGAAGGTGCAGAGAACAGCAGAACGACCCTATGGGGCCTATACACCAGATCATAACTATATATGTGCTATACAATGTGAGCTGCCATTATCTCCCGGTCAATCTACTTATATTTAGTCTCATATAACCATTGTTCAGCAAACATCTAGCCTCGGGTGTACTAGCACTAGCAAGTTACACGCGGACACCATCTCGTGCAACCTTTCTCCATTACAGCCAATGTATAACCACCACTTTGGGCAGTAGCCCCTAGCCCAGGTGCAAAGAGTTGGTCCCATAAGAGCCCATGTATAGTGACCACCATGATCAGTAGACCCTACTTCAGGTGCAAGGTGTTAGTCCCATAAGAGAGAATGTATAGCGGCCATCATGCGCATTAACCCTGTTCGAGAATTCAATTATTATCCCTCGCCAGTTTGGTCTCGACCGTTCGTCGCCCTCCACACTGTGGTATAAGGCGTTAGCCTCTGTAGTGTGTCCAGGAGTCCAGCCTCACAAGATCTGGTGCATGAGCTTCCTTAGTGTGAACCTCTGCAATAACGTCACCAAGGTTGTCTGGATGTACACCCTCCCCAGCATGATCTGGTGTGTAGGCCTCATAGGGTCGTTCTGGCGTATCGGCGTCACCAGTGTGTACTGGTTCATCAGCCTTCCTCTTAGGTCTGGTGGTACAGACTGCCCAGTGTGCTCTAGAGCATCTGTCTCATCAGTGTGCGTTTGTCCTTCAGTATTTCGCTCTTCCCAGTGTGCTATGTTGCATCGTTCTAACTGATGTTCTCTGCAGCTCAGCCCGACCTGTGCTTCGGTGTTTCAGGCTACCCAGGTGTGCTCGATGAGTCTTCCCAATGTGGTCTCGTGCATTAGCCTTACCAGTATGCTCTGCCTGAATACCATTCCCAGTATGGTCTGGTGAATATGCCTCCCAGGCTTTTGCTCTGGCGCATCGTCTTCAGCACCCTGCTCTGCTCTATCAGTGTCATCAGTGCGGTCTGGTGTATTATCCACCCTAAGGTCATATAGTGCATCGCCTTCAAAATGCGCTCTCTCCCATCATTGTCCCCGATGTGCTCCAGTGTAGGAGCACCCATTGAGCTATGGTCAAGCATTTCCTCCTGTGTGTTGCGGGGTGTCAGCTCAACAGTGCCCTGTGGAGTATCAGCGCCCCGAGTGTGGTTTTGTACATCAGCCTTCTCAGTGTGGGCTGCTCTAGAGGCATCACAGTTTGCCTCTTGCGCTTGGGCCCATCCAGTGTGTTCTGGTTACCCGTGTATTTTCCTGGTCCAACTAATTCAATGTACCCCATAGAAGCAAATGTTCAGCAACCATCTTGTCTGGGGTGTCCTATCACTAGGAAGGTGCACGCGGCCTCCAATCCTGCGATCAGCCCCTATTCGGTCCCTTTATTTCCCATGTCTCCCCTGTGCCATCTTTCTCCATAAGAGCCTATGTATAGCCACTACGTTGCGCACGTGCCCACGTGCTAGCTTCCTATATAAGAGCCTAAGTATAGCCTCTCTTTTTGCTCACGAACCCCTGTGCTACTTTTCTCTATAAGAGCCTATGTATAGCGGCCATCTTGCGCATTAGCCCCTGCTCAAGATTTCCCATTTTATCCTTCCTCAGTTATGTCTAGTCCATCGTCCTCCACACTGTGGTCTAAGGTGTTAGCCTCTGTATTGTGTTCTAGGAGATCAGCCTACAAGTATTATTTATTATCTTCCTCAGCGTGGTCCTCTGCAATAGTGTCAACGAGCTGCTCTGGTTGTTCCCCCTCCCCAGCTTGATCTGGTGTATATGCCTCATAGGGTCGTACTGGCGTATCGGCGTCCCCAGTGTGCTCTAGTATATCAGCCTCACTCCTTTGTCTGGTTGTACACATTGCCCAGTGTGCTCTAGAACATCTGTCTCATCGGTGTGCGTATGTGTTTTCGTTTCTACTGTCCTTCAGTATTTCAGCCTTCGCTGTGTGCTATGGTTCATCGTTCTAACTGATGTTCTTTGCATCTTCTGCACATAGCGGCTATACACGGGCTCTTATGGGGAAAACTAGCACATAGTATTTAAGGAGACGGCATAGGGGCGGTTGCGCGAGATGGTGGCCGCGTGCAACTTCCAAGTGATAGGACACACGAGGCAGTATAGTGCCTGACCTTTCGTTATATGAGACTAAAATTAAGAAGATAGCCCAGAGCTCATGGTGAAACATTGTTCTTATAGATATCTCTACGGAGCGGCCTCAGGAGCTCACATTGTCAACTTATGAAATATTGGTTTGATCATCCTGAAATGCCAAAACAGAAGTGTTAGCCTTTGTACTGTGTTCTAGGAGATCAGCCTACAAGTGTTATTTAGTGCATCATCTTCCTCAGTGTGGTCCTCTGCAATAGCGTCACCGAGATGCTCTGGTTGTTTAACCTCCCCAGCATGATCTAGTGTACATGCCTCATAGGATCGTTTTGGCGCATCGGCGTCACCAGTATGCTATGCGTGACGACTGCTATACTCTAATCGTATAGACCTTAACTAGAAGGCTGCCTTAGGAAAACACAACACGTAACCAGAACAAACTGGTGAGGCCGAAGCGCCAGAGCAAAACTGTGACGCCCGTAGAGCTGTCCACAATGGGAAGGCTATATATATTGGTTATACAATGTGAGCTGCCATTATCTCCCGGTCAGTCTACTTAAATTTAGTGTCATATAACCATTCTTCAGTAAACATCTAACCTCGGGTCTACTAGCAGTGGGAAGTTGCACGCGGACACAATCGCGCGCAACCTTTTTCCATTAGAGCCTATGTATAACCACCACCTTGCGCAGTAGCCCGTAGCCCAGGTACAAAGAGTTGGTCCCATAGGAGCCCAAGTATAGCGACCACCATGCGCAGTAGCCCCTACTTCAGGTGCAAGGAGTTAGTCCCATAAGAGATAATGTATAGCGGCCATCATGCGCATTATCCCTGTTCCAGAATTCAATTATTATCCCTCGCCAGTTTGGTCTCGCCCGTTCGTGGCCCTGAACACTGTGGAATAAGGCGTTAGCCTCTGTAGTGTGTTCTAGGAGACCAGCCTCACAAGGGTTATCTGGTGGATCAGCTTCCTCAGTGTGAGCCTCTGCAATAGCGTCACCAAGGTTCTCTGGATGATCACCCTTCCCCAGCATGATCTGGTGTATAGGCCTCATAGGGTCGTTCTGGCGTATCGGCGTCACCGGTGTGCACTGGTTCATCAGCCTTCCTCTTTGGTCTGGTGGTACAGATTGGCCAGTGTGCTCTACAGCATCTGTCTCATCAGTGTGCGTTTGTCCTTCAGTATTTCAAACCTTCCCAGTGTGCTATGGTGCTTCGTTCTAACTGATGTTGTCTGCAGCATCAGCCCGACCTGTGCTTCGATGTTTCAGGCAACCTAGGTGTGCTCGATGAGCCTTTTCAGTGTTGTCTCGTGCATTAGCGTTACCAGTATGCTCTGCCTGAAAACCCTTCCCAGTATGGTGTGGTGAATATGCCTCCCAGGTTTTTGCTCTGGCGCATCGTCATCAGCACCCTGCTCTGCTCCATCAGTGTCATCAGTGCGATCTGGTGCATGAGCCTCCTCAGTGCGGTCTGGTCATACCTAAGGTCATATAGTGCAACAGAGCGCTCTCTCCCATCAGTGTCCCCAATGTGCTCCGGTGTATGAGCACCCATTGAGCTATGGTCAAGCAGCTCCTCCGGTGTCCTGCGGGGTTTCAGCTCCACAATGCCCTGTGGTGTATCAGCGCCCCGAGTGTGGTTTGGTACATCAGCCTTCCCAGTGTGGGCTGCTCTAGAGGCATCACAGTTTGCCTCTGGCGCTTCGGCCTCACCAGTGTGTTCTGGTTACCCGTGTGTTTACCTGGTCCATCTAATTCAATTTACCCCATAGAACCAAATGTTCAGTAACCATCTTGTCTGGGCTGTCCTAGCACTAGGAAGTTGCACGCGTCCTCCATTCTGCGATCAGCCACTATTCCGTCCCCTTATCTCCTATGTCTCCCCTGTGCCATCTTTCTCCATAAGAGCCTATGTATAGCCGCTAAGTTGCACACGTGCCCACGTGCTAGCTTCCTAATAAGAGCCTGAGTATAGCCGCTGTTTTGCTCACGAAATCCTATGCTACCTTTCTCTATAAGAGCCTATGTATAGCCACCGTCTTCCGCAGTAGCCCTTAGCCCAGGGGCAAGCAGAGAGTCCCATAAGAGCCTTCTTGCGCTTTAGCCCCTGGTCCAGATTTCCCATTTTATCCTTCCTCAGTTTGGTCTAGTCCATCGTCCTCCACACTGTGGTCTAAGGTGTTAGCCTCGGTATTGTGTTCTAGGAGATCAGCTTACAAGTGTTATTTAGTGCATCATCTTCCTCAGTGTGGTCCTCTGCAATAGCGTCGCCGAGGTGCTCTGGTTGTTCGCCCTCCACAGCATGATCTGGTGTATATGCCTCATAGGGTCGTACTGGCGTATCGGTGTCACCAGTGTGCTCTAGTATATCAGCCGCACTTTTTGGTCTAGTTGTACAGATTGCCCAGTGTGGTCTAGAACATCTGTCTCGTCGGTGTGCGTATGTGTAATCGTTTCTTTTGTCCTTCAGTATTTCAGCCTTTGCTGTGTGCTATGGTGCATCGTTCTAACTGATGTTCTCTGCATCTTCAGCAGATAGCGGCTATACACAGGCTCCTACGGGGAAAACTAGCACATAGTATTTAAGGAGACGGCATAGGGGCAGTTGCGCGAGATGGTGGCCGCATGCAACTTCCAAGTGATAGGACACACGAGGCAGTATAGTGCCTGACCTTTCGTTATATGAGACTAAAATGAAGAAGATAGACCAGAAGCTCATGGTGAAACATTGTTCTTATAGATATCTCTACGGAGCGGCCTCAGGAGCTCACATTGTCAACTTATGAAATATTGGTTTGATCATCCTGAAATTCCAAAACAGAAGTGTTAGCCTTTGTACTGTGTTCTAGGAGATCAGCCTACAAGTGTTTTGGGTGCATCAACTTCCTCAGTGTGGTCCTCTGCAATAGCGTCACCGAGATGCTCTGGTTGTTTAACCTCCCCAGCATGATCTAGTGTATATGCCTCATAGGATCGTTCTGGCGTATCGGCGTCACCAGTGTGCTATGCGTGACGAGCAAAACTGTGAGGCCCGTAGAGCTGTCCACACTGGGAAGGCTATATATATTGGTTATACAATGTGAGCTGCCATTATCTCCCTGTCAATCTACTTAAATTTAGTCTCATATAACCATTCTTCAGTAAACATCTAGCCTCGGGTGTACTAGCACTAGGAAGTTGCACGCGGACACAATCGCGCGCAACCTTTCTCCATTAGAGCCTATGTATAACCACCAGCTTGCGCAGTAACCCCTAGCCCAGGTACAAAGAGTTGGTCCCATAAGAGCCCAAGTATAGCGACCACCATGCGCAGTAGCCCCTACTTCAGGTGCAAGGAGTTAGTCCCATAAGAGAGAATGTATAGCGGCCATCATGCGCATTATCCCTGTTCCAGAATTCAATTATTATCCCTCGCCAGTTTGGTCTCGTCCGTTCGTCGCACTCCACACTGTGGTATAAGGCGTTAGTCTCTGTATTGTGTTCTAGGAGACCAGCCTCACAAGGGTTATCTGGTGCATCAGCTTCCTCAGTGTGAGCCTCTGCAATAGCGTCACCAAGGTTCTCTGGATGATCACCCTCCCCAGCGTGATCTGGTGTATAGGCCTCATAGTGTCGTTCTGGGGTATCGGCGTCACCAGTTTGCGCTGGTTCATCAGCCTTCCTCTTTGGTCTGGTGGTACTGATTGCCCAGTGTGCTCTAGAGCATCTGTCTCATCAGTGTGCGTTTGTCCTTCAGTATTTCACCCTTCCCAGTGTACTATGGTGCATCGTTCTAACTTCTCCGCAGCTTCAGCCCGACCTGTGCTTCGATGTTTCAGGCAACCCAGGTGTGCTCAATGAGCCTTCCCAATGTTGTCTCGTGCAATAGCGTTACCAGTATGCTCTGCCTGAATACCCTTCCCAGTATGGTCTGGTTAATATGCCTCCCAGGATTTTGCTCTGGCGCATCGTCTTCAGAACCCTGCTCTGCTCCATCAGTGTCATCAGTGCGATCTGGTGCATGAGCCTCCTCAGTGCGGTCTGGTGTATTATCCAACCTAAGGTCATATAGTGCAACAGAGCGCTCTCTCCCATCAGTGTCCCCAATGTGCTCCGGTGTATGAGCACCCATTGAGCTATGGTCAAGCAGCTCCTCCGGTGTGCTGCGGGGTGTCAGCTCGACAGTGCCCTGTGGTGTATCAGCGCCCCGAGTGTGGTTTGGTACATCAGCCTTCCCAGTGTGGGCTGATCTAGAGGCATCACAGTTTGCCTCTGGTGCTTCGGCCTCACCAGTGTGTTCTGGTTACCCGTGTGTTTTCCTGGTCCATCTAATTCAATTTACCCCATAGAACCAAATGTTCAGCAACCATCTTGTCTGGGGTGTCCTAGCACTAGGAAGTAGCACGCGGCCTCCATTCTGCGATCAGCCCCTATTCCGTTCCTTATCCCCTATGTCTCCCCTGTGCCATATTTCTCCATAAGAGCCTATGTATAGCCGCTAAGTTGCACACGTGTCCACGTGCTAGCTTTCTCTATAAGAGCCTGAGTATATCCGCTCTTTTGCTCACGAACCCTTTTGCTACATTTCTCTATAAGAGCCTATGTATAGCCACCATCCTGCGCGGTAGCCCCTAGCCCAGGTGCAAGGAGAGAGTCCCATAAGAGCCTAGCGCATAGCGGCCTTCTTGCGCATTAGCCCCTGGCTCAGATTTCCTATTTTATCCTTCCTCAGTTTGGTCTAGTCCATCGTCCTCCACACTGTGGTCTAAGGTCAGCCCCTATTCCGTACCTTATCTCCTATGTCTCCCCTGTGCCATCTTTCTCCATCGTCCTGCACACTGTGGTCTAAGGTCAGCCCCTATTCCGTTCCTTATCTCCTATGTCTCCCCTGTGCCATCTTTCTCCATAAGAGCCTATGTATAGCCGCTAAGTTGCACACGTGCCCACGTGCTAGCTTCCTCTATAAGAGCCTGAGTATATCCGCTCCTTTGCTCACGAACCCTTTTGCTACATTTCTCTATAAGAGCCTATGTATAGCCTCTGTATTGTGTTCTAGGAGATCAGCCTACAAGTGTTATTTAGTGCATCATCTTCCTCAGTGTGGTCCTCTGCAATAGCGTCACCGAGGTGCTCTGTTTGTTCGCCCTCCCCAGCATGATCTGGTGTATATGCCTCATAGGGTCGTACTGGCGTATCGGCGTCACCAGTTGTGCTCTAGTATATCAGCCTCACTCCTTGGTCTAGTTGTACAGATTGCCCAGTGTGCTCTAGAACATCTGTCTCATCGGTGTGCGTATGTGTAATAAGTTCTACTGTCCTTCAGTATTTCAGCCTTCGCTGTGTGCTATGGTGCATCGTTCTAACTGATGTTCTCTGCAGCTTCAGCAGATAGCGGCTATACACAGGCTCCTATGGGGAAAATTAGCACATAGTATATAAGGAGACGGCATAGGGGCGGTTGCGAGAGATGGTGGCCGCGTGCAACTTCAAGTGATAGGACACCCGAGGCAGTATAGTGCCTGACCTTTGGTTATATGAGACTACAATTAAGGAGATGGACCAGAAGCTCGTGGTGATATATTGTTCTTATAGATCTATCTCTTCGGAGCTGCCTCAGGAGCTCACATTGTCAACTTATGAACTATTGGTTTGAACATCCTGAAATTCCAGAACAGAAGTGTTAGCCTTTGTACTGTGTTTTAGGAGATCAGCCTACAAGTGTTATTTAGTGCATCATCTTTATCAGTGTGGTCCTCTACAATAGCTTCACCGAGATACTCTGGTTGTTCACCCTCCCCCGCATGATCTAGTGTATATGCCTCATAGGATCGTTCTGGCGTATCGGCGTCACCAGTATGCTATGCGTGACGACTGCTATACTCTATTCGTATAGACCTTAAGTAGAAGGCTGCCTTAGGAAAACACAACACGTAACCAGAACACACTGGTGAGGCCGAAGCGCCAGAGCAAAACTGTGAGGCCCGTAGAGCTGTCCACACTGGGAAGGGTTATACAATGTGAGCTGCCATGATCTCCCGGTCAATCTACTTAAATTTAGGCTCATATAACCAATGTTCAGTAAACATCTAGCCTCGGGTGTACTAGCACTTGGAAGTTGCTGCGGACACCATCGCGCGCAACCTTTCTCCATTAAAGCCTATGTATAACCAATACCTTGCGCAGTAGCCCCTAGCCCAGGTGCAAACAGTTTTTCCCATAAGAGCCTATGTAGGGTGGACGTCTTGCGCAGTAGCCCCTAGCCCCGAGCAGGGAGTTAGTCCCATAAGTGCCCATGTATTGCGACCACCATGCGCAGTAGCCCCTACTTCAGGTGCAAGGAGTTAGTCCCATAAGAGAGAATGTATAGCGGCCATCATGCGCATTAACCCTGTTCCAGAATTCAATTATTATCCCTCGCCAGTTTGGTCTCGTCCGTTCGTCGCCCTCCACACTGTGGTATGAGGCGTTAGCCTCTGTAATGTGTTCTAGGAGACCAGCCTCACAAGGGTTATCTGGTGGATCAGCTTCCTCAGTGTGAGCCTCTGCAATAGCGTCACCAAGGTTCTCTGGATGATAACCCTTGCCCAGCATGATCTGGTGTATAGGCCTCATAGGGTTGTTCTGGCGTATCGGCGTCACCGGTGTGCACTGGTTCATCAGCCTTCCTTTTTGGTCTGGTGGTACAGATTGCCCAGTGTGCTCTGGAGCATCTGTCTCATCAGTGTGCGTTTGTCCTTCAGTATTTCAAACCTTCCCAGTGTGCTATGGTGCTTCGTTCTAACTGATGTTCTCTGCAGCTTTAGCCCGACCTGTGCTTCGATGTTTCAGGCAACCCAGGTGTGCTCGATGAGAATTTCGAGTGTTGTCTCGTGCATTAGCGTTACCAGTATGCTCTGCCTGAATACCCTTCCCAGTATGGTCTGGTGAATATGCCTCCCAGGTTTTTGCTCTGGCGCATCGTCTTCAGCACCCTGCTCTGCTCCATCAGTGTCATCAGTGCGATCTGGTGCATGAGGCTCCTCAGTGCGGTCTGGTGTATTATCCAACCTAAGGTCATATAGTGCAACAGAGCGCTCTCTCCCATCAGTGTCCCCAATGTGCTCCGGTGTATGAGCACCCATTGAGCTATGGTCAAGCAGCTCCTCCGGTGTGCTGCGGGGTGTCATTTCCACAGTGCCCTGTGGTGTATCAGCGCCCCGAGTGTGGTTTGGTACATCAGACTTCCCAGTGTGGGCTGCTCTAGAGGCATCACAGTTTGCCTCTGGCGCTTCGGCCTCACCAGTGTGTTCTGGTTACCCGTGTGTTGTCCTGGTCCATCTAATTCAATTTACCCCATAGAACCAAATGTTCAGCAACCATCTTGTCTGGGGTGTCCTAGCACTAGGAAGTTGCACGCGGCCTTCATTCTGCGATCAGCCCCTATTCCGTCCCCTTATCTCCTATGTCTCCCCTGTGCCATCTTTCTCCATAAGAGCCTATGTATAGCCGCTAAGTTGCACACGTGGCCACGTGCTAGCTTCCTCTATAAGAGCCTGAGTATAGCCGCTCTTTTGCTCACGAACCCCTTTGCTACCTTTCTGTATAAGAGCCTATGTATAGCCACCATCCTGCGCAGTAGCCCTTAGCCCTGGTGCAAGGAGAGAGTCCCATAAGAGCCTATGTATAGCGGCCTTTTTGCGCATTTGCCCCTGGCCCAGATTTCCCATTTTATCCTTCCTCAGTTTGGTCTAGTCCATCGTCCTCCACACTGTGGTCTAAGGTGTTAGCCTCTGTATTGTGTTCTAGGAGATCAGCCTACAAGTGTTATTTAGTGCATCATCTTCCTCAGTGTGGTCCTCTGCAATAACGTCACCGAGGTGCTCTGGTTGTTCGCCCTCCCCAGCATGATCTGGTGTATATGAGTCATAGGGTCGTACTGGGGTATCAGCGTCACCAGTGTGCTCTAGTATATCAGCTCACTCCTTGGTCTAGTTGTACAGATTGCCCAGTGTGCTCCAAAACATCTGTCTCATCGGTGTGCGTATGTGTAATAGTTTCTACTGTCCTTCAGTATTTCAGCCTTCCCTGTGTGCTATGGTGCATCGTTTTAACTGATGTTCTCTGCAGCTTCAGCAGATAGCGGCTATACACAGGCTCCTATGGGGAAAACTAGCACATAGTATTTAAGGAGACGGCATAGGGGCGGTTGCGAGAGATGGTGGCCGCGTGCAACTTCCAAGTGATAGGACACCCGAGGCAGTATAGTGCCTGACCATTGGTTATATGAGACTAAAATTAAGGAGATGGACCAGAAGCTCATGGTGATACATTGTTCTTATAGATCTATCTCTACGGAGCTGCCTCAGGAGCTCACATTGTCAACTTATGAACTATTGGTTTGAACATCCTGAAATTCCAAAACAGAAGTGTTAGCCTTTGTACTGTGTTCTAGGAGATCAGCCTACAAGTGTTATTTAGAGCCGATACGCCAGAAGGATCCTATGAGGCATATACACTAGATCATGCTGGGGAGGGTGAACAACCAGAGCACCTCGGTGACGCTATTGCAGAGGACCACACTGAGGAAGATGTTGCACTAAATAACACTTGTAGGCTGATCTCCTGGAACACAGTACAAAATCGAACACTTCTGTTTTGGAATTTCAGGATGATCAAACCAATAGTTCATAAGTTGACAATGAGAGCTCTTGAGGCAGCTCCGTACAGATAGATCTATAAGAACAATGTATCACCATGAGCTTATGGTCCATCTCCTTAATTTTAGTCTCATATAACCAAAGGTCAGGCACTATACTGCCTCGGGTGTCCGATCACTTGGAAGTTGCACGCAGCCACCATCTCGCGCAACCGCCCCTATGCCGTCTCCTTAAATACTAATTGCTAGTTTTCCCCATAGGAGCCTGTGTATAGCCGCTATCTGCTGAAGCTGCAGAGAGCATGGAGGCCGCTATTCATGGGCTCATACGGGACTAATTCTTTGGACCTGGGCTAGGGGCTACTGCGTATGATGGCCGCTTTCATGGGATCTTATGGGACTAACTACTTGCACGTAGGCTAGGGGATACTGCGCTAGATGGCCACTACACTTGGGCTCTTATTATAATAAATCCTTGTAGGGATAACATGGGAATTCTGGGCCGGGGGCTAATGTGCATGGTGGGCGCTATTCATGGGCGCATACGGAGCTATCTCCTTTGAGCTGGGCTAGGGGCTACTGCGCAAGATGGCCGCTTTCATGGGCTCTAATGGGACCAACTCCTTGCACGTAGGCTAGGGGATACTACGCAAGATGGCCACTATACATGGGCTCTTATTTGACTAACTCCTTGAAGGGATAACATGGGAATTCTGGGCCAGGGGCTAATGCGCATGGTGGCCGCTATTCATGGGCTCATACCTTCCTATCTCCTTTGACCTGGGCTAGGGGCTACTGCGCACGATTGCCGCTTTCATGTGCTCTAATGGGACTAACTCCTTGCACCCGGGCTAGCGACTACTGCCAAAGATTGTGGCTATTAATAGACTCTTACGGAGAAACCTAGCATAGGGGCACGATTGCAAGATAGCGGCTATCCATAGGCTCTTATGGAGAAAGCTTGTAGGGATCAAAAAGGGAATTCAGGGCCGTGATGCGCATGATGGCCGCTATACATGGGTTCATACGGGACTAACTCGTTGGACCTGGGCTAGGGGCTACTGCGCGGGAATGCAGCATTCATGGGCTCTTATTGGACTAACTCCTTGCACCTTGGCTTAGGATACTGCGCAAGGTGGCCACTATACACGGGGTCTTATGGGACTAAGTCTTTGCACCTGTGCTATTGGTTACTGTGCAAGATTGTGGCTATACATAGACTCTTATGGAGATAGTTAGCATAGGGGCAATATGCGCAAGATATCGGCTATACAAAGGCTCTTATGGAGAAAGCTTGTAGGGATAAAAAGGGAATTCTGGGCCGTGATGCGCATGATGGCCGCTGTACATGGGCTCATACGGTACTAACTCTTGGCCCTGGGCTAGGAGCTACTGCGCAACATGGTCGCTTTCATGGGCTCTTATGGTACTAACTCCTTGAACCTGGGCTAGCGGATACTGCGCAAGATGGCCACTATGCATGGGCTCTTATGGGACTAACTCCTTGCACCTGGGCCAGAGGCTACAGCGCAAGATTGTGGCTATACATAGACTCATTGCAGATTTTATAGCATAGGGGCCCGTGCGCAAGATACGGCTATACATAGGCTCTTATGGAGAAAGCTAGCACAGGGGCAGGTGCGCAAGATAGCGGCTATATATATGCTCTTATGGAGAAAGCTGGCACAGGGGACACATATGATTTAAGGAGACAGCATAGAGGCCGATGCGTGAGATGGTGGCCGCGGGCAACTTCCTGGTGCTAGGACACCCCAGGCAAGAAGGTTGCTGAAAATTGTTCATATGAGACTAAATTATGGAGATGGACTAGAAGCTAATGGTGATAAATTGTTCGTATAGACCTAATTCTACGGAGCTGCCTCAGGGGCTCACATTGTAGGGATAAAAAGGGAATTCTGGGCCAGGGCTAATGCGCATGGTGGCCGCAACACATGGACTCATACGGGACTCACTCCTTGGACCTGGGCTAGGAGCTCCTGCGCAAGATTTTGGCTATAGATAGACTCTGATGGAGAAAGATAGCACAGAGGCACGTGCCTAAGATAGCGGCTATATATAGGCGCTTATGGAGAAAGCTGGCACAGGGGACACATATGATTTAAGGAGACGGCATAGGGGCCTCTGTAGTAGGGATAAAAAGGAAATTCTGGGCCAGGGGCTAATGCGCATGATGGCCGCTATACATGGGCTCTTATTAGACTAAATCCTTGTAGGGATAACATGCGAAATCTGGGACAGGGGCTAATGCGCGTGGTGGCCGCTATTCATCGGCTCATACGGGGCTATCTCCTTTGACCTGGGCTAGGGGCTACTGCGCAAGATGGCCACTTACATGGGCTCTTATTGGACTAACTCCTTGCAGCTGGGCTAGGGGGTTCTGTGCAAGACGGCAGCTATACATAGGCTCTTATGGGACTAAGTCCTTCACTTGGGCTAGGGGCTACTGCGCAACATTGTGGCTATACATAGACTCTTACCGAGAAAGCTAGCATAGGGGCACGTGTGCACGGTAGCGGCTGTATATAGGCTCTTATGGTGTAAGAGAGTAGGGATAAAAAGGGAATTCTGTGCCCTGATGCGCATGATGGCCGCTATACGTGCGCTGTAGCCTCTAGCACAGGTGCAAGGAGTTAGTCCCATAAGAGCCCTTGCATAGTGGCCATCTTGCGCATTATCCCCTAGCCCAGGTGCAAGGAGTTAGTACCATAAGAGCCCATGAAAGCGGCCATCTTGCGCAGTAGCCCCTAGCGCAGGTCCAACGAGTTAGTCCCGTATGAGCCCATGTACAGCCGCCATCATGCGCATCACGGCCCAGAATTCCCTTTTTATCCCTACAAGCCTTCTCCATAAGAGCCTTTGTACAGCCGTTATCTTGCGCATATTGCCCCTATGCTAACTTTCTCCATAAGAGTCTATGTATTGCCACAATCTTGCGCAGTAGCCAATAGCACAGGTGCAAGGATTCAGTCCCATAAGACCCCGTGTATAGTGGCCATCTTGCGCAGAACACCCTAGCCCAGCTGCAAGGAGTTAGTTCCATAAGAGCCCATGTATAGTGGCCATCGTGTGCAGTACCCCTAGCCCAGGTGCAAGGAGTTAGTCCCATTAGAGCACATGAAAGCGGCCATCTTGCGCATTAGCCCCTAGCCCAGGTCAAAGGAGATAGCAAGGTATGACCCCATGAACAGCGGGTACCATGCGCATTAGCCCCTGGCCCATAATTTCCATGTTATCCCTACAAGGAGTTAGTCTAATAAGAGCCTATGTATAGTGGCCATCCTGCACAGTACCCCTAGCCTACGTGCAAGGAGTTAGTCCCATAAGAGCCCATGTATTGTGGACATCTTGCGCAGTATCCCCTAGCAGAGTTGCAAGGAGTTAGTCTCATAGGAGCTAATGAAAGCGACGAACTTTCGCAGCAGCCCCTAGCCCAGGTCCAAGGATTTAGTCCCGTATGAGCCCATGTATAGCGGCCATCATTCGCATTAGCCCCTGGCCCAGAATTCCCTTTTTATCCCTACGAGGAGTTAGTAACATAAGAGCCCATGTATAGCGGCGATCTTGCTCAGTAGCCCCTAGACCAGGTGCAAGGTGTCAGTCCATAAGAGCCCACGTACAGTGGCCAAATTGAGCTGTATCCCCTAGCCCAGGTGCAAGGAGTTAGTCGCATTAGAGCCCATGTATATCGGCCATCATGCGCATTAGCCCCTGGCCCAGAATTCCCTTTTTATTCCTACTACAGAGGCCCATATGACGTCTCCTTATATCATATGTGTCCCCTGTGCCAGCTTTCTCCATAAGAGCCTATATATAGCCGCTATCTTGCACACGTGCCCCTATGCTAGCTTTCTCCGTAAGAGTCTATATATAGCCACAATCATGCGCAGGTTGCCCCTAGCCCAGGTGCAAGGAGTTAGTCCCATTAGAGCCCATGTATAGCGGCCGTCTTTTCAGAACCCCCTAGCCCAGGTGCAAGGTGTCAGTCCATAAGAGCCCACGTACAGTGGCCAAATTGTGCAGTATCCCCTAGCCCAGGTGCAAGGAGTTAGTCCCATTAGAGCCCACGTATATCGGCCATCATGCGCATTAGCCCCTGGCCCAGAATTCCCTTTTTATTCCCACTACAGAGGCCCATAAGCCGTCTCCTTATATCATATGTGTCCCCTGTGCCAGCTTCCTCGATAAGAGCCCATATATAGCCGCTATCTTGCGCACGTGCAACTGTGCTAGCTGTCTCAATAGAGCCTATATATAGCCGTTATCTTACGCAAGTGCCCCTACGTAAGCTTTCTCCGTAAGAGTCTACGTTTAGCCACTAGCCCATGTGCATGGAGTAAATCAAAAGAGAGCCCATGAAACCGTCATTCTTGCGCAGCAGCCCCTAGCCCAGCTCCAAGGAGTTAGTCCCGTATGAGCCCATGTATAGCGGGCATTTTGCGCAGTATCCCTTAGCCCAGGTGCAAGGAGTTAGTCCCATAAGAGCCCATGAAAGCGGCGATCTTGCGCAGTAGCCCCAAGCCCACATCCAAGGATTTAGTCCCGTATGAGCTCATTTATAGCGGCCATCATGCGCATTAGCCATTGGCCCAGAATTCCCTTTTTATCACTTCAAGGAGTTAGTCCCATAAGAGCCCATGTATAACGGCCATCTTTCTCAGTAGCCCCTAGCCCAGGTGCAAGGTGTTAGTCCCATAAGAGCCCATGTAAAGCGGCCGTCTTGCGCAGAACCCCCTAGCCCAGCTGCAATGAGTTATTCACATAAGAGACCATGTATAGTGGCCATCTTGTGCAGTATCCCCTAGCCCAGGTGCAAGGAGTTAGTCCCGGATGAGCCCATGTACAGCGGCCATCATGCGCATTAGCCCCTGACCTGAATTCCCATTTTATCCCTACTACAGAGGCCTCTATGCCGTCTCTTTATATCATATGTGTCGCCTGTGCTAGCCTTCTCCCTAAGAGCCTTTATATAGCCGATATCTTGCACACGTTTCCCTATGCTAGCTTTCTCCGTAAGAGTCTATGTATAGCCAGAATCTTGCGCAGTAGCCCCTAGCCCAGGTGCAAGGAGTTAGTCCTATAAGAGCCCATGTTTAGTGGCCCTCTTGCGCGGAACCCCGTAGCCCAGCTGCACGGAGTTAGTCCCATAAGAGACCATTTATAGTGGCCATCTTGTGCAGTATCGCCTAGCCCAGGTGCAAGGTTTTAGTCCCATAAGACCCCATTTATAACGGCCGTCTTGAGCAGAGCCCCCAGCCCATCTGCAAGGAGTTAGTCCCATAAGAGCCCATGCATAGTGGCCATCTTGCGCAGTATCCCCTAGCCTAGGTGCAAGGAGTTAGTTCCATAAGAGCCCATGAAGGCGACCATCTTGCGCAGTAGCCCCTAGCCCAGGTCCAATTAGTTAGTCCCGTACGAAACCCATGTATATTCCCTTTCTATCCCTACTACAGAGGCCCGTATGTCGTCTCCTTAAATCATACGTGGCCACTGTGCCAGCTTTCTCCATAAGAGCCTATATATAGCCGCTATCTTGCGCACGTGCCCCGGTGCTTGCTGTCTCCATAAGAGTCTAGGTATAGCCGTTATCTTGCGCACGTGCCCCTATGCTATCTTTCTCCATAAGAGTCCATCTATAGCCAAGATCTTGCGCAGTAGCTCCTAGCCTAGGTGCAACGAGTTAGTCCCATAAAAGCCCATGAAAGCGGCCATCTTGCGAAGTAGCCCCTAGCCCAGCTCGAAGGAGTTAGTCCCATATCGGCTCATGAATGGCGGCCATAATGCGCATTAGCGCCTGGCCCAGAATTCTCATTTTATCCCTACAAGGAGTTAGTACCGTAAGAGCCCATGTATAGTGGCCATCTTGCGCAGTATCCCCTAGCCCAGGTGCTAGAAGTTAGTCCATATGACCCCATGTGTAGTGGCCATCTTGCGCAGTATCCCTTAAGCCAGGTCCAAGGAATTAGTCCCATAAGAGCCCATGAATGCGGCCATCTTACGCAGTATCCCCTACCCCAGGTCCAAGGAGTTAGTCCCGTATGAGCCCATGTAAAGCGGCCAACATGCGCATTAGCCCCTGGCCCAGAATTCCCTTTTTATCCCTACCACCTTTCTCCATAAGAGCCTATATATAGCCGCTATCTTGCACACGTGCCCCTATGCTAGCTTTCTCGGTAAAAGTCTATGTATAGCCACAATCTTGCGCAGTAGCCCGTAGCCCAGGTGCAAGGAGTTAGTCCCATTAGAGCCCATGTATATCGGCCATCATGCGCATTAGCCCCTGGCCCAGAATTCCCTTTTTATCCCTACTACAGGGACCCATACCGTCTCCTTAAATCGTATGTCCCCCCTGTGCCAGCTTTCTCCATAAGAGCCTATATATAGCCGCTATCTTGCGCCTGCCCCTGTGCTAGCTTTCTCCATAAGAGCCTATGAATAGCCGTTATCTTGCGCACATTGCCCCTATGCAACTTTCTCCATAAGAGTCTAGGTATAGCCACAATCTTGCGCAGTAGCCCCTAGCCCACGCGCAAGGAGTTAGTCCCATAAGAGTCCATGTATAGTGACCATCTTGCGCCGTAGACCCTAGCCCATGTGCAAGGAGTTAGTCGCATAAGAGCCCATGTACAGCGGCCATCTTGCGCAGTAGCCCATAGCACAGGTGCAAGGGATTATTCCCATAAGAGATCATGTATAGTGGAAATCTTGCGCAGTATCCCCTAGCCCAGGTGCATGGAGTTAGTCCCATAAGTACTCATAAAGGCGACCACCTTGCAGTAGCCCCTTGCCCAGGTTCAAGTATATAGTCCCGTATGAGCCCACGTATAGCGGACATCTTGCGGAGTAGCCCATAGCCCAGCTGCAAGGAGTTAGTCCATAAGAGATCATGTATAGTGGCCATCTTACGCAGTATCCCTTAGCACAGGTGCATGGAGCTAGTCCCATAAGAGCGAATGAAAGCGTCAATCTTGCGCAGTACCCCCTAGCCCACTTCTAATTAGTTAGTCCCGTATGAGCCCATGTATAACGGCCATCATGCGCATTAGCCCCTGACCAAGAATTCCCTTTTTATCCCTACTGAGTGGAGTACAGTGCCTGCACTGCCGTGTAGTCCCGAGTGGAGTAGAGTGCCTGTACTGCCGTGTAGTACTGAGTGGAGTACTTTTTGTATAGTGCCGTGTAGTACCGAGTGGAGAACAGTGCCTGTACTGCCGTGTAGTCCCGAGTGGAGTACAGTGCATGTACTGCCGTGTAGTACCGAGTGGAGTACTGTGTGCATACTGCCGTGGAGTACCGAGTGGAGTACAGTGCCTGTACTGCCGTGTAGTACCGATTGGAGTACAGTGCCTGTACTGCCGTGTAGTACCGAGTGGAGTACTGTGTGCATACTGCCGTGTAGTACTGAGTGGAGTACAGTACCTGTACTGCCGTGTAGTACCCAGCGGAGTACTGTGATTAGTGCCATGTAGTACCGAGTGGAGTACAGTGCCTGTACTGCCGTGTAGTACTGAGTGGAGTACAGTGCCTGTACTGCCGTGTAGTCCCGAGTGGAGTACAGTGCCTGTACTGCCGTGTAGTAGTGAGTGGAGTACAGTGCCTGTACTGCCGTGTAGTACTGAGTGGGGTACAGTGCCTGTACTGCCGTGTAGTCCCGAGTGGAGTACAGTGCCTGTACTGCCGTGTAGTACTGAGTGGAGTACTGTATGTATAGTGCCGTGTAGTACAGAGTGGAGTACAGTGCCTGTACTGCCGTCTAGTACTGAGTGGAGTACAGTGCCTGTACTGCCGTGTAGTCCCGAGTGGAGTACAATGCCTGTGCTGCCGTGTAGTACTGAGTGGAGTACTGTGTGTATAGTGCCGTGTAGTACCGAGTGGAGTACTGTGCCTGTACTGCCGTGTAGTACTGAGTGGAGTACAGTGCCTGTACTGCCGTGTAGTCCCGACTGGAGTACAGTGCTTGTTCTGCCGTGTAGTACTGATTGGAGTACAGTGCCTGTACTGCCGTGTAGTACCGAGTGGAGTACATTGCTTGTACTGCCGTGTAGTACTGAGTGAAGTACAGTGCCTGTACTGCCGTGTAGTGCCGAGTGGAGTACTGTGTGTATAGTGCAGTGTAGTACTGAGTGGAGTACAGTGCATGTACTGCCGTGTAGTACCGTGTGGAGTACAGTGCCTGTACTGCCGTGCAGTCCCGTGTGGAGTACTGTGTGCATACTGCCGTGTAGTACTGAGTGGAGTACAGTGCCTGTACTGCCGTGTAGTACCGAGTGGAGTACAGTGCCTGTACTGCCGTGTAGTCCCGAGTGGAGTACTGTGTGTATAGTGCAGTGTAGTACTGAGTGGAGTACTGTGTGTATAGTACCGTGTAGTACTGAGTGGAGTACAGTGCCTGTACTGCCGTGTAGTACCGATTGGAGTACTGTGTGCATGCTGCCGTCTAGTACTGAGTGGAGTACAGTGCCTGTACTGCCGTGTAGTACTGGGTGGAGTACAGTGCCTGTACTGCCGTGTAGTACCGAGTGGTGTACTGTGTGTATAGTGCCGTGTGGTACCGAGTGGAGTACCATGCCTGTACTGCCGTGTAGTACCGAGTGGAGTACTGTGTGTATAGTGCCGTGTAGTACCGAGTGGAGTACAGTGCCTGTACCGCGTGTAGTACCGAGTGGAGTACAGTGACTGCACTGCGTGTAGTACCGAGTGGAGTACAGTGTGTATAGTGCCGTCTAGTACCGAGTGGAGTACAGTGTGTATAGTGCCGTGTAGTACTGAGTGGAGTACAGTGCGTGTACTGCCGTGTAGTACCGAGTGGAGTACAGTGTGTATAGTGCCGTGTAGTACTGAGTGGAGTACAGTGACTCTACTGCCGTGTAGTACTGAGTGGGGTACAGTTTCTGTACTGCCGTGTAGTACAGAGTGGGGGACTCTGTGTATACTGCCGTGTAGTACTGAGTATAGTACAGTGCCTGTACTGCCGTGTAGTACCGAGTGGATTACTGTGTTCATACTGCCGTGTAGTACTGAGTGGAGTACAGTACCTGTCCTGCCGTGTAGTACTGAGTGGGGGACTGTGTGTATACTGCCGTGTAATACTGAGTGGAGTACAGTGCTTGTACTGCCGTGTAGTACCGAGTGGGGGACTGTGTGTATACTGCCGTGTAGTACTGAGTGGAGTACAGTGCCTGTACTGCCGTGTAGTACCGAGTGGGGGACTGTGTGTATACTGCCGTGTAGTACTGAGTGGAGTACTGTGTGTATAGTGCAGTGTAGTGCTGAGTGGAGTACAGTGCCTGTACTGCCGTGTAGTACCGAGTGGAGTACCGTGTGTATAGTGCAGTGTAGTGCTGAGTGGAGTACAGTACCTGTCATGCCGTGTAGTACTGAGTATAGTCAGTGCCTGTACTGCCGTGTAGTACCGAGTGGGGGACTGTGCGTATACTGCCGTGTAGTATTGAGTGGAGTACAGTACCTGTACTGCCGAGTAGTCCCGAGTGGAGTACTGTGTGTACAGTGCAGTGTAGTGCTGAGTGGAGTATAGTACCTGTACCGCCGTGTAGTACCGAGTGGGGGACTGTCTGTATACTGCCGTGTAGTACTGAGTGGAGTACAGTCCCTGTACTGCCGTGTAGTACCGAGTGGGGGACTGTGTGTATACTGCCGTGTAGTACTGAGTGGAGTACAGTGCCTGTACTGCCGTGTAGTCTCGAGTGGAGTACTGTGTGCATACTGCCGTGTAGTACTGATTGGAGTACAGTCCCTGTACTGCGGAGTATTCCCGAGTGGAGTACAGTATGTATAGTGCAGTGTACTACTGAGTGGAGTACTGTGTGTATAGTGCAGTGTAGTACTGAGTGGAGTACAGTGCCTGTACTGCCGTGTAGTACCGAGTGGGGGACTGTGTGTATACTGCCGTGTAGTACTGAGTGGAGTACAGTGTGTATAGTGCCGTGTAGTACCGAGTAGGGGACTGTGTGCATACTGCCGTGGAGTACAGAGTGGAGTACAGTGAAAGTACTGCCATGTAGTCCTGATTGGAGTACTGTGTGTATACTGCCGTGTAGTACCGAGTGGAGTACAGTGCCTGTACTGCCGTGTAGTACAAAGTGGTGTACTGTGTGCATAGTGCCGTGTAGTACCGAGTGGAGTACTGTGTGCATACTGCCGTGTAATACTGAGTGGAGTACAGTGCCTGTACTGCCGTGTAGTACCGAGTGGAGTACTGTGTGTATAGTGCCGTGTAGTACCGAGTGGAGTACAGTGCATGTACTGCCGTGTATTACGAGTGGAGTACTGTGTGTACAGTGCGGTGTAATACCGAGTGGTGTACAGTGCATGTACTGCCGTGTAGTACCGAGTGGAGTACTGAGAGTATAGTGCCGTGTAGTACCGAGTGGTCTACAGTGCCTGTATTGCCGTGTAGTACCCAGTGGTGTACTGTGTGTATAGTGCCGTGTAGTACCGGGTGGAGTACTGTGTGCATACTGCCGTGTAGTACTGAGTGGAGTACAGTACCTGTACTGCCGTGTAGTACCGAGTGGAGTACTGTGTGTATAGTGCCGTGTAGTACCGAGTATAGTACAGTGCCTGTACTGCCGTGTAGTACTGAGTGGAGTACAGTGCCTTTACTGCCGTGTAGTCCCGAGTGGAGTACAGTGCATGTACTGCCGTGTAGTAGTGAGTGGAGTACTGTGTGTATAGTGCCGTGTAGTACCGAGTAAAGTACAGTGCCTGTACTGCCGTGTAGTACTGAGTGAGGTACAGTGCCTTTACTGCCGTGTAGTCCCGAGTGGAGTACAGTGCATGTACTGCCGTGTAGTAGTGAGTGGAGTACTGTGTGTATAGTGCCTTGTAGTACCGGGTGGAGTACATTGGGTGTACTGCCGTGTAGTACGGAGTGGGGTACAGTGCCTGTACTGCCGTGTAGTACTGAGTGGAGTACACTGCCTGTACTGCCATGGAGTCCCGAGTGGAGTACAGTGCCTGTACTGCCGTGTAGTACTGAGTGGAGTACTGTCTGTATATAGCCGTGTAGTACCCAGTGGACTACAGCGCCTGTACGGGCGTGTAGTACTGAGTGGAGTACAGTGCCTGTACTGCCGTGTAGTACTGAGTGGAGTACAGTGCCTGTACTGCCGTGTAGTACTGATTGGAGTACAGTGCCTGTACTGCCGTGTAGTACTGAGTGGAGTACAGTGCCTGTACTGCCGTGTAGTACTGAGTGGAGTACAGTGCCTGTACTGCCGTGTAGTACTGAGTGGAGTACAGTGTCTGTACTGCCGTGTAGTCCCGAGTGGAGTACTGTGTGTATAGTGCCGTGTAGTCCCGAGTGGAGTACAGTGCCTGTACTGCCGTGTAGTCCCGAGTGGAGTACAGTGCCTGTACTGCCGTGTAGTTCTGATTGGAGTACAGTGCCTGTACTGCCGTGTAGTAGCGAGTGGAGTACAGTGCTTATACTGCCGTGTAGTACTGAGTGGGGTACAGTGCCTGTACTGCCGTGTAGTGCCGAGTGGAATACTGTGTGTATAGTGCAGTGTAGTACTGAGTGGAGTACAGTGCATGTACTGCCGTGGAGTCCCGAGTGGAGTACTGTGTGTATAGTGCAGTGTAGTGCTGAGTGGAGTACAGTGCCTGTACTGCCGTGTAGTACCGAGTGGAGTACAGTGCCTGTACTGCCATGTAGTCCCGAGTGGAGTACTGTGTGCATAATGCCGTGTAGTACTGAGTGGAGTACAGTGCCTGTACTGCCGTGTAGTACCGACTGGAGTACTGTGTGTATAGTGCCGTGTAGTACCGAGTGGATTACAGTGCCTGTACTGCGTGTAGTACCGAGTGAAGTACAGTGTGAATAGTGCCGTGTAGTACCGAGTGGAGTACAGTGCCTGTACTGCCGTGTAGTACCGAGTGGAGTACAGTGTGTATAGTGCCGTCTAGTACCGAGTGGAGTACAGTGTGTATAGTGCCGTGTAGTACTGAGTGGAGTACAGTGCCTGTACTGCCGTGTAGTACCGAGTGGAGTACAGTGTGTATAGTGCCATGTAGTACCGAGTGGAGTACAGTGCCTGTACTGCCGTGTAGTACTGAGTGGAGTACCACACTGTACTGCCGTGTAGTACCGAGTGGGGGAATGTGTGTATACTGCCGTGTAGTACTGAGTATAGTACAGTGCATGTACTGCCGTGTAGTACCGAGTGGAGTACTGTGTGCATACTGCCGTGTAGTACTGAGTGGAGTACAGTACCTGTACTGCCGTGTAGTACCGAGTGGTGTACTGTGTGTTTAGTGCCGTGTGGTACCGAGTGGAGTACCATGCCTGTACTGCCGTGTAGTACCGAGTGGAGTACTGTGTGTATAGTGCCGTGTAGTACCGAGTGGAGTACACTGCCTGTACTGCGTGTAGTACCGAGTGGAGTACAGTGACTGCACTGCGTGTAGTACCGAGTGGAGTACAGTGTGTGTAGTGCCGTCTAGTACCGAGTGGAGTACAGTGTGTATAGTGCCGTGTAGTACTGAGTGGAGTACAGTGCCTGTACTGCCGTGTAGTACCGAGTGGAGTACAGTGTGTATAGTGCCGTTTAGTACTGAGTGGAGTACAGTGACTCTACTGCCGTGTAGTACTGAGTGGGGTACAGTTTCTGTACAGCCGTGTAGTACAGAGTGGGGGACTCTGTGTATACTGCCGTGTAGTACTGAGTATAGTACAGTGCCTGTACTGCCGTGTAGTACCGAGTGGATTACTGTGTTCATACTGCCGTGTAGTGCTGAGTGGAGTACAGTACCTGTCCTGCCGTGTAGTACTGAGTGGGGGACTGTGTGTATACTGCCGTGTAATACTGAGTGGAGTACAGTGCTTGTACTGCCGTGTAGTACCGAGTGGGGGACTGTGTGTATACTGCCGTGTAGTACTGAGTGGAGTACAGTGCCTGTACTGCCGTGTAGTACCGAGTGGGGGACTGTGTGTATACTGCCGTGTAGTACTGAGTGGAGTACTGTGTGTATAGTGCAGTGTAGTGCTGAGTGGAGTACAGTGCCTGTACTGCCGTGCAGTACCGAGTGGAGTACCGTGTGTATAGTGCAGTGTAGTGCTGAGTGGAGTACAGTACCTGTCATGCCGTGTAGTACTGAGTATAGTCAGTGCCTGTACTGCCGTGTAGTACCGAGTGGGGGACTGTGTGTATACTGCCGTGTAGTATTGAGTGGAGTACAGTACCTGTACTGCCGAGTAGTCCCGAGTGGAGTACTGTGTGTACAGTGCAGTGTAGTGCTGAGTGGAGTATAGTACCTGTACCGCCGTGTAGTACCGAGTGGGGGACTGTCTGTATACTGCCGTGTAGTACTGAGTGGAGTACAGTCCCTGTACTGCCGTGTAGTACCGAGTGGGGGACTGTCTGTATACTGCCGTGTAGTACTGAGTGGAGTACAGTCCCTGTACTGCCGTGTAGTACCGAGTGGGGGACTGTGTGTATACTGCCGTGTAGTACTGATTGGAGTACAGTCCCTGTACTGCGGAGTATTCCCGAGTGGAGTACAGTATGTATAGTGCAGTGTACTACTGAGTGGAGTACTGTGTGTATAGTGCAGTGTAGTACTGAGTGGAGTGCAGTGCCTGTACTGCCGTGTATTACCGAGTGGGGGACTGTGTGTATACTGCCGTGTAGTACTGAGTGGAGTACAGTGTGTATAGTGCCGTGTAGTACAGAGCAGGGGACTGTGTGCATACTGCCGTGGAGTACAGAGTGGAGTACAGTGCCTGTACTGCCATGTAGTCCCGATTGGAGTACTGTGTGTATACTGCCGTGTAGTACCGAGTGGAGTACAGTGCCTGTACTGCCGTGTAGTACCGAGTGGTGTACTGTGTGCATAGTGCGGTGTAGTACCGAGTGGAGTACTGTGTGCATACTGCCGTGTAGTACTGAGTGGAGTACAGTGCCTGTACTGCCGTGTAGTACCGAGTGGAGTACTGTGTGTATAGTGCCGTGTAGTACCGAGTGGAGTACAGTGCATGTACTGCCGTGTATTACCGAGTGGAGTACTGTGTGTATAGTGCGGTGTAATACCGAGTGGAGTACAGTGCATGTACTGCCGTGTAGTACCGAGTGGAGTACTGAGTGTATAGTGCCGTGTAGTACCGAGTGGTGTAGAGTGCCTGTATTGCCGTGCAGTACCCAGTGGTGTACTGTGTGTATAGTGCCGTGTAGTACCGAGTGGAATACTGTGTGCATACTGCCGTGTAGTATTGAGTGGAGTACAGTACCTGTACTGCCGTGTAGTACCGAGTGGAGTACTGTGTGTATAGTGCCGTGTAGTACCGAGTAAAGTACAGTGCCTGTACTGCCGTGTAGTACTGAGTGGAGTACAGTGCCTGTACTGCCGTGTAGTACTGATTGGAGTACAGTGCATGTACTGCCGTGTAGTCCCGAATGGAGTACTGAGTGTATAGTGCCGTGTAGTACCGAAAGGAGTACAGTGCCTGTACTGCCGTGTAGTACTGAGTGGAGTACTGTGTGTATAGTGCCGTGTAGTACCGAGTGGAGTACAGTGCTTGTACTGCCGTGTAGTGCTGAGTGGACTACAGTGCCTGTACTGCCGTGTAGTCCCGAATTGAGTACTGTGTGTATAGTGCCGTGTAGTACCGAGTGGAGTACAGTGCCTGTTCTGCCGTGTAGTACTGAGTGGAGTACAGTGCCTGTACTGCCGTGTAGTCCGGAGTGGAGTACAGTGCCTGTACTGCCGTGTAGTACCGAGTGGAGTACTGTGTGTATAGTGCCGTGTAGTACCGAGTATAGTACAGTGCCTGTACTGCCGTGTAGTACTGAGTGGAGTACAGTGCCTTTACTGCCGTGTAGTCCCGAGTGGAGTACAGTGCATGTACTGCCGTGTAGTAGTGAGTGGAGTACTGTGTGTATAGTGCCGTGTAGTACAGGGTGGAATACATTTGGTGTACTGCCGTGTAGTACGGAGTGGGGTACATTGCCTGTACTGCCGTGTAGTACTGAGTGGAGTACACTGCCTGTACTGCCGTGGATTCCCGAGTGGAGTACAGTGCCTGTACTGCCGTGTAGTACTGAGTGGAGTACTGTCTGTATAGTGCCGTGTAGTACCGAGTGGAGTACAGTGCCTGTACGGGCGTGGAGTACTGAGTGGAGTACAGTGCCTGTACTGCCGTGTAGTACTGAGTGGAGTACAGTGCCTGTACTGCCGTGTAGTACTGATTGGAGTACAGTGCCTGTATTGCCGTGTAGTACTGAGTGGAGTACAGTGCCTGTACTGCCGTGTAGTACTGAGTGGAGTACAGTGCCTGTACTGCCGTGTAGTACTGAGTGGAGTACAGTGTCTGTACTGCCGTGTAGTCCCGAGTGGAGTACTGTGTCTATAGTGCCGTGTAGTACCGAGTGGAGTACAGTGCCTGTACTGTGGTGTAATACTGAGTGGAGTACAGGGCCTGTACTGCCATGTAGTACTGAGTGGGGTACAGTGCCTGTACTGCCGTGTAGTCCCGAGTGGAGTACAGTGCCTGTACTGCCGTGTAGTACTGATTGGAGTACAGTGCCTGTACTGCCGTGTAGTCCCGAATGGAGTACTGAGTGTATAGTGCCGTGTAGTACCGAAAGGAGTACAGTGCCTGTACTGCCGTGTAGTACTGAGTGGAGTACTGTGTGTATAGTGCCGTGTAGTACCGAGTAGAGTACAGTGCTTGTACTGCCGTGTAGTGCTGAGTGGACTACAGTGCCTGTACTGCCGTGTAGTCCCGAATGGAGTACTGTGTGTATAGTGCCGTGTAGTACCGAGTGGAGTACAGTGCCTGTTCTGCCGTGTAGTACTGAGTGGAGTACAGTGCCTGTACTGCCGTGTAGTCCGGAGTGGAGTACAGTGCCTGTACTGCCGTGTAGTCCCGAGTGGAGTACTGTGTGTATAGTGCCGTGTAGTACCGAGTGGAGTACATTGCCTGTACTGCCGTGTAGTACTAAGTGGAGTACAGTGCCTGTACTGCCGTGTAGTCCCGAGTGGAGTACTGTGTGTATAGTGCAGAGTAGTACTGAGTGGTGTACAGTACCTGTACTGCCGTGTGGTACTGAGTGGAGTACAGTGCCTCTACTGCCGTGTAGTACTGGGTGGAGTACAGTGCCTGTTCTGCCGTGTAGTACCGAGTGGGGGACTGTGTGTAAACTGCTGTGTAGTACCCAGTGGAGTACAGTGCCTGTACTGCCGTGTAGTACCGAGTGGATTACTGTGTGTATAGAGCCGTGTAGTACCGAGTGGAGTACTGTGTGCATAATGCCGTGTAGTACTGAGTGGAGTACAGTGCCTGTTCTGCCGTGTAGTACCGAGTGGAGTACTGTGTGTATTGTGCCGTGTAGTACCGAGTGGAGTACGGTGCATGTACTGCCGTGTAGTACCGAGTGGAGTACTGTGTGTATAGTGCGGTGTAGTACCGTGTGGAGTACAGTGCATGTACTGCCGTGTAGTACCGAGTGGAGTACTGTGTGTATAGTGCCGTGTAGTACCGAGTGGAGTACAGAGCCTGTATTGCCGTGTAGTAAAGAGTGGGGTACTGTGTGTACAGTGCCGTGCAGTACCGAGTGGAGTACTGTGTGCATACTGGCGTGTAGTACTGAGTGGAGTACAGTACCTGTACTGCCGTGTAGTACCGAGTGGAGTACTTTGTGTATAGTGCCGTGTAGTACCGAGTGGAGTAGAGTGCCTGCACTGCCGTGTAGGACTGAGTGGAGTACAGTGCCTGTACTGCCGTGTAGTCCCGAGTGGAGTACAGTGCCTGTACTGCCGTGTAGTAGTGAGTGGAGTACTGTGCCTGTACTGCCGTGTAGTACTCAGTTGAGTACTGTGTGTATAGTGCCGTGTAGTACCGAGTGGAGTACAGTGGGTGTACTGCCGTGTAGTACTGAGTGGAGTACAGTGCCTGAACTGCCGTGCAGTACTGAGTGGAGTACAGTGCCTGTACTGCCGTGTAGTCCCGAGTGGAGTACAGTGCCTGTACTGCCGTGTAGTACTGAGTGGAGTACTGTGTGTATAGTGCCGTGTAGTACCGAGTGGAGTACAGTGCCTGTACTGCCGTGTAGTACCGAGTGGAGTACTGTGTGTATAGTGCCGTGTAGTACCGAGTGGAGTACAGTGCCTGTACTGCCGTGTAGTACTGAGTGGAGTACAGTGCCTGTACTGCCGTGTAGTCCCGAGTGGAATACAGTGCCTGTACTGCCGTGTAGTTCTGATTGGAGTACAGTGCCTGTACTGCCGTGTAGTAGCGAGTGGAGTACAGTGCTTATACTGCCGCGTAGTACTGAGTGGGGTACAGTGCCTGTACTGCCGTGTAGTGCCGAGTGGAATACTGTGTGTATAGTGCAGTGTAGTACTGAGTGGAGTACAGTGCATGTACTACCGTGTAGTCCCGAGTGGAGTACTGTGTGCATACTGCCGTGTAGTACTGAGTGGAGTACAGTACCTGTACTGCCGTGTAGTACCGAGTGGAGGACTGTGTATAGTGCCGTGTAGTGCCGAGTGGAATACTGTGTGTATAGTGCAGTGTAGTACTGAGTGGAGTACAGTGCATGTACTGCCGTGTAGTTTCGAGTGGAGTACTGTGTGCATAATGCCGTGTAGTACTGAGTGGAGTACAGTGCCTGTACTGCCGTGTAGTACCGAGTGGAGTACTGTGTGTATAGTGCCGTGTAGTACCGAGTGGATTACAGTGCCTGTACTGCGTGTAGTACCGAGTGGAGTACAGTGTGAATAGTGCCGTGTAGTACCGAGTGGAGTACAGTGCCTGTACTGCCGTGTAGTACCGAGTAGAGTACAGTGTGTATAGTGCCGTCTAGTACCGAGTGGAGTACAGTGTGTATAGTGCCGTGTAGTACTGAGTGGAGTACAGTGCCTGTACTGGCGTGTAGTACCGAGTGGAGTACAGTGTGTATAGTGCCATGTAGTACCGAGTGGAGTACAGTGCCTGTACTGCCGTGTAGTACTGAGTGGAGTACTACACTGTACTGCCGTGTAGTACCGAGTGGGGGAATGTGTGTATACTGCCGTGTAGTACTGAGTATAGTACAGTGCATGTACTGCCGTGTAGTACCGAGTGGAGTACTGTGTGCATACTGCCGTGTAGTACTGAGTGGAGTACAGTACCTGTACTGCCGTGTAGTACCGAGTGGGGGACTAAGTGTATACTGCCGTGTAGTACTTAGTGGAGTACTGTGTGTATAGTGCAGTGTAGTGCTGAGTGGAGTACAGTGCCTGTACTGCCGTGTAGTACCGAGTGGAGTACTGTGTGTATAGTTCAGTGTAGTGCTGAGTGGAGTACAGTACCTGTACTGCCGTGTAGTACTGAGTATAGTACAGTGCCTGTACTGCCGTGTAGTACTGAGTGGAGTACAGTGTGTTTAGTGCCGTGTAGTACCGAGTGGGGGACTGTGTGCATACTGCCGTGTAGTACTGAGTGGAGTACAGTGCCTGTACTGCCATGTAGTCCCGAGTGGAGTACTGTGTGCATAGTGCCGTGTAGTACCGAGTGGAGTACTGTGTGCATACTGCCGTGTAGTACTGAGTGGAGTACAGTGCCTGTACTGCCGTGTAGTACCGAGTGGAGGACTGTGTGTATAGTGCCGTGTAGTACCGAGTGGAGTACAGTGCATGTACTGTCGTGTATTACCGAGTGGAGTACTGTGTGTATAGTGCGGTTTAGTACCGAGTTGAGTACAGTGCATGTACTGCCGTGTAGTACCGAGTGGAGTACTGTGTGTATAGTGCCGTGTAGTACCGAGTGGAGTACAGTGCCTGTATTGCCGTGTAGTACCGAGTGGAGTACTGTGTGTATAGTGCCGTGTAGTACCGAGTGGCGTACTGTGTGCATGCTGCCGTGTAGTACTGAGTGGAGTACAGTACCTGTACTGCCGAGTAGTACCGAGTGGAGTATTGTGTGCATAATGCCGTGTAGTACTGAGTGGAGTACAGTGCCTGTACTGCCGTGTAGTACCGAGTGGAGTACTGTGTGTATAGTGCCGTGTAGTACCGAGTGGATTACAGTGCCTGTACTGCGTGTAGTACCGAGTGGAGTACAGTGTGTATAGTGCCGTCTAGTACCGAGTGGAGTACAGTGTGTATAGTGCCGTGTAGTACTGAGTGGAGTACAGTGCCTGTACTGCCGTGTAGTACCGAGTGGAGTACAGTGTGTATAGTGCCATGTAGTACCGAGTGGAGTACAGTGCCTGTACTGCCGTGTAGTACTGAGTGGAGTACTGTGTGTATAGTGCCGTGTAGTACCGAGTGGAGTACAGTGCTTGTACTGCCGTGTAGTGCTGAGTGGACTACAGTGCCTGTACTGCCGTGTAGTCCCGAATGGAGTAGTGTGTGTATAGTGCCGTGTAGTACCGAGTGGAGTACAGTGCCTGTTCTGCCGTGTAGTACTGAGTGGAGTACAGTGCCTGTACTGCCGTGTAGTCCGGAGTGGAGTACAGTGCCTGTACTGCCGTGTAGTACCGAGTGGAGTACTGTGTGTATAGTGCCGTGTAGTACCGAGTATAGTACAGTGCCTGTACTGCCGTGTAGTACTGAGTGGAGTACAGTGCCTTTACTGCCGTGTAGTCCCGAGTGGAGTACAGTGCATGTACTGCCGTGTAGTAGTGAGTGGAGTACTGTGTGTATAGTGCCGTGTAGTACAGGGTGGAGTACATTTGGTGTACTGCCCTGTAGTACGGAGTGGGGTACAGTGCCTGTACTGCCGTGTAGTACTGAGTGGAGTACACTGCCTGTACTGCCGTGGATTCCCGAGTGGAGTACAGTGCCTGTACTGCCGTGTAGTACTGAGTGGAGTACTGTCTGTATAGTGCCGTGTAGTACCGAGTGGAGTACAGTGCCTGTACGGGCGTGGAGTACTGAGTGGAGTACAGTGCCTGTACTGCCGTGTAGTACTGAGTGGAGTACAGTGCCTGTACTGCCGTGTAGTACTGATTGGAGTACAGTGCCTGTATTGCCGTGTAGTACTGAGTGGAGTACAGTGCCTGTACTGCCGTGTAGTACTGAGTGGAGTACAGTGCCTGTACTGCCGTGTAGTACTGAGTGGAGTACAGTGTCTGCACTGCCGTGTAGTCCCGAGTGGAGTACTGTGTCTATAGTGCCGTGTAGTACCGAGTGGAGTACAGTGCCTGTACTGTGGTGTAGTACTGAGTGGAGTACAGGGCCTGTACTGCCATGTAGTACTGAGTGGGGTACAGTGCCTGTACTGCCGTGTAGTCCCGAGTGGAGTACAGTGCCTGTACTGCCGTGTAGTACTGATTGGAGTACAGTGCCTGTACTGCCGTGTAGTCCCAAATGGAGTACTGAGTGTATAGTGCCGTGTAGTACCGAAAGGAGTACAGTGCCTGCACTGCCGTGTAGTACTGAGTGGAGTACTGTGTGTATAGTGCCGTGTAGTACCGAGTAGAGTACAGTGCTTGTACTGCCGTGTAGTACTGAGTGGAGTACAGTGCCTGTACTGCCGTGTAGTCCGGAGTGGAGTACAGTGCCTGTACTGCCGTGTAGTCCCGAGTGGAGTACTGTGTGTATAGTGCCGTGTAGTACCGAGTGGAGTACATTGCCTGTACTGCCGTGTAGTACTAAGTGGAGTACAGTGCCTGTACTGCCGTGTAGTCCCGAGTGGAGTACTGTGTGTATAGTGCAGAGTAGTACTGAGTGGTGTACAGTACCTGTACTGCCGTGTAGTACTGAGTGGAGTACAGTGCCTCTACTGCCGTGTAGTACTGGGTGGAGTACAGTGCCTGTTCTGCCGTGTAGTACCGAGTGGGGGACTGTGTGTAAACTGCTGTGTAGTACCGAGTGGAGTACAGTGCCTGTACTGCCGTGTAGTACCGAGTGGATTACTGTGTGTATAGAGCCGTGTAGTACCGAGTGGAGTACTGTGTGCATAATGCCGTGTAGTACTGAGTGGAGTACAGTGCCTGTACTGCCGTGTAGTACCGAGTGGAGTACTGTGTGTATTGTGCCGTGTAGTACCGAGTGGAGTACGGTGCATGTACTGCCGTGTAGTACCGAGTGGAGTACTGTGTGTATAGTGCGGTGTAGTACCGTGTGGAGTACAGTGCATGTACTGCCGTGTAGTACCGAGTGGAGTACTGTGTGTATAGTGCCGTGTAGTACCGAGTGGAGTACAGAGCCTGTATTGCCGTGTAGTAAAGAGTGGGGTACTGTGTGTACAGTGCCGTGTAGTACCGAGTGGAGTACTGTGTGCATACTGCCGTGTAGTACTGAGTGGAGTACAGTACCTGTACTGCCGTGTAGTACCGAGTGGAGTACTTTGTGTATAGTGCCGTGTAGTACCGAGTGGAGTAGAGTGCCTGCACTGCCGTGTAGGACTGAGTGGAGTACAGTGCCGGTACTGCCGTGTAGTCCCGAGTGGAGTACAGTGCCTGTACTGCCGTGTAGTAGTGAGTGGAGTACTGTGCCTGTACTGCCGTGTAGTACTCAGTTGAGTACTGTGTGTATAGTGCCGTGTAGTACCGAGTGGAGTACAGTGGGTGTACTGCCGTGTAGTACTGAGTGGAGTACAGTGCCTGAACTGCCGTGCAGTACTGAGTGGAGTACAGTGCCTGTACTGCCGTGTAGTCCCGAGTGGAGTACAGTGCCTGTACTGCCGTGTAGTACTGAGTGGAGTACTGTGTGTATAGTGCCGTGTAGTACCGAGTGGAGAACAGTGCCTGTACTGCCGTGTAGTACCGAGTGGAGTACTGTGTGTATAGTGCCGTGTAGTACCGAGTGGAATACAGTGCCTGTACTGCCGTGTAGTACTGAGTGGAGTACAGTGCCTGTACTGCCGTGTAGTCCCGAGTGGAGTACAGTGCCTGTACTGCCGTGTAGTTCTGATTGGAGTACAGTGCCTGTACTGCCGTGTAGTAGCGAGTGGAGTACAGTGCTGATACTGCCGCGTAGTACTGAGTGGGGTACAGTGCCTGTACTGCCGTGTAGTGCCGAGTGGAATACTGTGTGTATAGTGCAGTTTAGTACTGAGTGGAGTACAGTGCATGTACTACCGTGTAGTCCCGAGTGGAGTACTGTGTGCATACTGCCGTGTAGTACTGAGTGGAGTACAGTACCTGTACTGCCGTGTAGTACCGAGTGGAGGACTGTGTGTATAGTGCCGTGTAGTACTGAGTGGAGTACAGTGCCTGTACTGCCGTGTAGTGCCGAGTGGAATACTGTGTGTATAGTGCAGTGTAGTACTGAGTGGAGTACAGTGCATGTACTGCCGTGTAGTACCGAGTGGAGTACTGTGTGTATAGTGCCGTGTAGTACCGAGTGGATTACAGTGCCTGTACTGCGTGTAGTACCGAGTGGAGTACAGTGTGAATAGTGCCGTGTAGTACCGAGTGGAGTACAGTGCCTGTACTGCCGTGTAGTACCGAGTGGAGTACAGTGTGTATAGTGCCGTCTAGTACCGAGTGGAGTACAGTGTGTATAGTGCCGTGTAGTACTGAGTGGAGTACAGTGCCTGTACTGCCGTGTAGTACCGAGTGGAGTACAGTGTGTATAGTGCCATGTAGTACCGAGTGGAGTACAGTGCCTGTACTGCCGTGTAGTACTGAGTGGAGTACTACACTGTACTGCCGTGTAGTACCGAGTGGGGGAATGTGTGTATACTGCCGTGTAGTACTGAGTGGAGTACAGTACCTGTACTGCCGTGTAGTACCGAGTGGGGGACTAAGTGTATACTGCCGTGTAGTACTTAGTGGAGTACTGTGTGTATAGTGCAGTGTAGTGCTGAGTGGAGTACAGTGCCTGTACTGCCGTGTAGTACCGTGTGGAGTACTGTGTGTATAGTGCAGTGTAGTGCTGAGTGGAGTACAGTACCTGTACTGCCGTGTAGTACTGAGTATCGTACAGTGCCTGTACTGCCGTGTAGTACTGAGTGGAGTACAGTGTGTTTAGTGCCGTGTAGTACCGAGTGGGGGACTGTGTGCATACTGCCGTGTAGTACTGAGTGGAGTACAGTGCCTGTACTGCCATGTAGTCCCGAGTGGAGTACTGTGTGTATAGTGCCGTGTAGTACCGAGTGGAGTACTGTGTGCATACTGCCGTGTAGTCCCGAGTGGAGTACAGTGCCTGTACTGCCGTGTAGTACTGATTGGAGTACAGTGCCTGTACTGCCGTGTAGTCCCGAATGGAGTACTGAGTGTATAGTGCCGTGTAGTACCGAAAGGAGTACAGTGCCTGTACTGCCGTGTAGTACTGAGTGGAGTACTGTGTGTATAGTGCCGTGTAGTACCGAGTAGAGTACAGTGCTTGTACTGCCGTGTAGTGCTGAGTGGACTACAGTGCCTGTACTGCCGTGTAGTCCCGAATGGAGTACTGTGTGTATAGTGCCGTGTAGTACCGAGTGGAGTACAGTGCCTGTTCTGCCGTGTAGTACTGAGTGGAGTACAGTGCCTGTACTGCCGTGTAGTCCGGAGTGGAGTACAGTGCCTGTACTGCCGTGTAGTCCCGAGTGGAGTACTGTGTGTATAGTGCCGTGTAGTACCGAGTGGAGTACATTGCCTGTACTGCCGTGTAGTACTAAGTGGAGTACAGTGCCTGTACTGCCGTGTAGTCCCGAGTGGAGTACTGTGTGTATAGTGCAGAGTAGTACTGAGTGGTGTACAGTACCTGTACTGCCGTGTGGTACTGAGTGGAGTACAGTGCCTCTACTGCCGTGTAGTACTGGGTGGAGTACAGTGCCTGTTCTGCCGTGTAGTACCGAGTGGGGGACTGTGTGTAAACTGCTGTGTAGTACCGAGTGGAGTACAGTGCCTGTACTGCCGTGTAGTACCGAGTGGATTACTGTGTGTATAGAGCCGTGTAGTACCGAGTGGAGTACTGTGTGCATAATGCCGTGTAGTACTGAGTGGAGTACAGTGCCTGTTCTGCCGTGTAGTACCGAGTGGAGTACTGTGTGTATTGTGCCGTGTAGTACCGAGTGGAGTACGGTGCATGTACTGCCGTGTAGTACCGAGTGGAGTACTGTGTGTATAGTGCGGTGTAGTACCGTGTGGAGTACAGTGCATGTACTGCCGTGTAGTACCGAGTGGAGTACTGTGTGTATAGTGCCGTGTAGTACCGAGTGGAGTACAGAGCCTGTATTGCCGTGTAGTAAAGAGTGGGGTACTGTGTGTACAGTGCCGTGTAGTACCGAGTGGAGTACTGTGTGCATACTGGCGTGTAGTACTGAGTGGAGTACAGTACCTGTACTGCCGTGTAGTACCGGGTGGAGTACTGTGTGTATAGTGCCGCGTAGTACCGAGTGGAGTACAGTGCCTGTACTGCCGTGTAGTACTGTGTGGAGTACAGTGCCTGAACTGCCGTGTAGTCCCGAGTGGAGTACAGTGCATGTACTGCCATGTAGTAGTGAGTGGAGTACTGTGCCTGTACTGCCGTGTAGTACTGAGTGGTGTACTGTGTGTATAGTGCCGGGTAGTACCGGGTGGAGTACATTGGGTGTACTGCCGTGGAGTACTGTGTGTATAGTGCCGTGTAGTACCGAGTAGAGTACAGTGCCTGTACTGCGGTGTAGTACTGAGTGTAGAACAGTGCCTGTACTGCCGTGTAGGACTGAGTGGAGTACAGTGCCTGTACTGCCGTGTAGTCCCGAGTGGAGTACAGTGCCTCTACTGCCGTGTAGTACTGAGTGGAGTACAGTGCCTGTACTGCCGTGTAGTCCCGAATGGATTACTGTGTGTATAGTGCCGTTTAGTACCGAATGGAGTACAGTGCCTGTACTGCCGTGTAGTACTGAGTGGGGTAATGTGTGGATAGTGCCGTGTAGTACCGAGTGGAGTACAGTGCCTGTACTGCCGTGTAGTACTGAGTGGAGTACAGTGTGTATAGTGCCGTGTAGTACCGAGTGGAGTACAGTGCCTGTATTGCCGTGTAGTAAAGAGTGGAGTACTGTGTGTACAGTGCCATGTAGTACCGAGTGGAGTACTGTGTGCATACTGCCGTGTAGTACTGCGTGGAGTACAGTACCTGTACTGCCGTGTAGTACCGAGTGGAGTACTGTGTGTATAGTGCCGTGTAGTAGCGAGTGGAGTACTGTGCCTGTACTGCCGTGTAGGAGTGAGTGGAGTACACTGCCTGAACTGCCACGCAGTACTGAGTGGAGTACAGTGCCTGTACTGCTGTGTGGTCCGAGTGGAGTACAGTGCCTGTACTGCCGTGTAGTCATGAGTGGAGTACAGTGCCTGTACTGCCGTGTAGTAGTGAGTGGAGTACTGTGCCTGTACTGCCGTGTAGTACTGAGTGGAGTACTGTGTGTATAGTGCCGTGTAGTACCGAGTGGAGTACAGTGGGTGTATGCCGTGTAGTACTGTGTGGAGTACAGTGCCTGAACTGCCGTGCAGTACTGAGTGGAGTACAGTGCCTGTACTGCCGTGTAGTACTGAGTGGAGTACAGTGCCTGTAATGCCGTGTAGTACCGAGCGGAGTACTCTGTGTATAGTGCCGTGTAGCACCGAGTGGAGTACAGTGCCTGTACTGCCGTGTACTACAGAGTGGAGTACAGTGCTGTACTGCCGTGTAGTCCCGAGTGAAGTACAGTGCCTGTGCTGCCGTGTAGTACTGAGTGGAGTACTGTGTGTATACGGCCGTGTAGTACCGAGTGGAGTACAGTGCCTGTACTGCCGTGTAGTACTGAGTGGAGTACAGTGCCTGTACTGCCGTATAGTCCCGAGTGGAGTACAGTGCCTGTACTGCCGTGTAGTAGTGAGTGGAGTACTGTGCCTGTACTGCCGTGTAGTACTCAGTGGAGTACTGTGTGTATAGTGCCGTGTAGTACCGAGTGGAGTACAGTGGGTGTACTGCCGTGTAGTTATGAGTGGAGTACAGCGCCTGTACTGCCGTGTAGTACTGAGTGGAGTACAGTGCCTGTACTGCCGTGTAGACCCGAGTGGAGTACAGTGCCTATACTGCCGTGTAGTACTGAGTGGAGTACTGTGTGTATAGTGCCGTGTAGTACCGAGTGGAGTACAATGCCTGTATTGACGTGTAGTACCGAGTGGAGTACTGTGTGTATAGTGCGGTGTAGTACCGAGTGGAGTACTGTGTGCATACTGCCGTGTAGTACTGAGTGGAGTACAGTACCTCTACTGCCGTGTAGTACCGAGTGGAGTACTGTGTGTATAGTGCCGTGTAGTACCGAGTGGAGTACAGTGCCTGTACTGCCGTGTAGTACTGAGTGGAGTACAGTGCCTGTACTGCCGTGTAGTCCCGAGTGGAGTACAGTGCCTGTACTGCCGTGTAGTAGTGAGTCGAGTACTGTGCCTGTACTGCCGTGTAGTACTCAGTGGAGTACTGTGTGTATAGTGCCGTGTAGTACCGAGTGGAGAACAGTGGGTGTACTGCCGTGTAGTTATGAGTGGAGTAGAGCGCCTGTACTGCCGTGTAGTACTGAGTGGAGTACAGTGCCTGTACTGCCGTGTAGACCCGAGTGGAGTACAGTGCCTATACTGCCGTGTAGTACTGAGTGGAGTACTGTGTGTATAGTGCCGTGTAGTACCGAGTGGAGTACAGTGCCTGTACTGCCGTGTAGTACTGAGTGGAGCACAGTGCCTGTACTGCCGTGTATTACTGAGTGGAGTACAGTTCCTGTACTGCCGTGTAGTCCCGAGTGGAGTACAGTGCCTGTACTGCCGTGTAGTACTGAGTGGAATACAGTTCCTGTACTGCCGTGTAGTCCCGTGTGGAGTACAGTGCCTGTACTGCCGTGTAGTACTGAATGGAGTATTGTGTGTATAGTGCCGTGTAGTAACGAGTAGAGTACAGTGCCTGTACTGCCGTGTAGCACCGAGTGGAGTACTGTGTGTATAGTGCCGTGTAGAACCGAGTGGAGTACAGTGCCTGTATTGTCGTGTAGTACTGAGTGGAGTACAGTGCCTGTAATGCCGTGTAGTACCGAGTGGAATACTGTGTGTATAGTGCCGTGTAGTACCGAGTGGAGTACAGTGCCTGAACTGCCGTGTAGTACTGAGTGGAGTACAGTGCCTGTACTGCCGTTTAGTCCCGAGTGGGGTACAGTGCCTGTACTTCCGTGTAGTACTGATAGGAGTACAGTGCCTGTACTGCCGTGTAGTACCGAGTGGAGTACATTGCTTGTACTGCCGTGTAGTACTGAGTGGAGTACAGTGCCTGTACTGTCGTGTAGTGCCGAGTGGAGTACTGTGTGTATAGTGCAGTGTAGTACTGAGCGGAGTAGAGTGCATGTACTGCCGTGTAGTCCCGAGTGGACTACTGTGTGTATAGTGCAGTGTAGTACTGAGTGGAGTACAGTGCCTGTACTGCCGTGTAGTACCGAGTGGAGTACAGTGCCTGTACTGTCGTGTAGTCCCAGGTGGAGTACTGTGTGCATACTGCCGTGGATTACTGAGTGGAGTACAGTGCCTGTACTGCCGTGTAGTACCGAGTGGAGTACAGTGCCTGTACTGCCGTGTAGTACAGGGTGGAGTACAGTGCCTGTACTGCTGGTTAGTCCCCAGTGAAATATAGTTCGTGTAGTGCAGTGTAGTACTGAGTGGAGTACAGTGCATGTACTGCCGTGTAGTACCGAGTGGAGTACTGTGTGTATAGTGCCGTGTAGTACCGAGTGGAGTACAATGCCTGTACTGCCGTGTAGTACCGAGTGGAGTACTGTGTGTATAGTGCCGTGTAGTACCGAGTGGAGTACAGTGCCTGTACTGCGTGTAGTACCGAGTGGAGTACTGTGTGTATAGTGCCGTGTAGTACCGAGTGGAGTACAGTGCCTGTACTGCCGTGTAGTACCGAGTGGAGTACAGTGCGTATAGTGCCGTCTAGTACCGAGTGGAGTACAGTGTGTATATTGCCGTGTAGTACTGAGTGGAGTACAGTGTCTGTACTGCCGTGTAGTACTGAGTGGAGTACATTGTGTATAGTGCCGTGTAGTACCGAGTGGTGTACTGTGCCTGTACTGCCGTGTAGTACTGAGTGGAGTACAGTGCCTGTAGTGCTGTGTAGTACCGAGTGGAGTGCAGTGTGTATAGTGCCGTGTAGTACTGAGTGGAGTACAGTGCCTGTACAGCCGCGTAGGACTGAGTGGGGTACAGTGCCTGTACATCCGTGTAGTACCGAGTGGGGGACTGTGTGTATACTGCCGTGTAGTACTGAGTATAGTACAGTGCCTGTACTGCCGTGTAGTACCGTGTGGAGTACTGTGTGCATACTGCCGTGTAGTACTGAGTGGAGTACAGTACCTGTACTGCCGTGTAGTACCGAGTGGGGGACTGTGTGTATACTGCCGTGTAGTACTGAGTGGAGTACAGTGCCTGTACTGCCGTGTAGTACCGAGTGGGGGACTGTGTGTATACTGCCGTGTAGTACTGAGTGGAGTACAGTGTGTATAGTGCAGTGTAGTGCTGAGTGGAGTACAGTGCCTGTACTGCCGTGTAGTACCGAGTGGATTATTGTGTGTATAGTGCAGTGTAGTGCTGAGTGGATTACAGTACCTGTACTGCCGTGTAGTACTGAGTATAGTACATTGCTTGTACTGCCGTGTAGTACCGAGTGGGGGACTGTGTGTATACAGCCGTGTAGTACTGAGTGGAGTAGAGTACCTGTACTGCCGAGTAGTCTGGAGTGGAGTACTGTGTGTATAGTGCAGTGTAGTGCTGAGTGGAGTACAGTACCTGTACTGCCGTGTAGTACCGAGTGGGGGAATGTGTGTATACTGCCGTGCAGTACTGAGTGGACTACAGTGCCCGTACTGTCGTGTAGTACCGAGTGGGGGACTGTGTGTATACTGCCGTGTAGTACTGAGTGGAGTACAGTACCTGTACTGCCGAGTAGTCCCGAGTGGAGTACAGTGTGTATAGTGCAGTGTAGTACTGAGTGGAGTACTGTGTGTATAGTGCAGTGTAGTACTGAGTGGAGTACAGTGCGTGTATTGCCGTGTAGTACCGAGTGGGGGACTGTGTGTATACTGCCGTGTAGTACTAAGTGGAGTACAGTGTGTATAGTGCCGTGTAGTACCGAGTGGGTGTTTGTGTGCATACTGCCGTGTAGTACTGAGTGGAGTACAGTGCCTGTACTGCTATGTTGTCCCGAGTGGAGTACTGTGTGTATACTGCCGTGTAGTACCGAGTGGAGTACAGTGCCTGTACTGCCATGTAGTACCGAGTGGAGTACTGTGTGCATACTGCCGTGTAGTACGGAGTGGAGTACAGTGCCTATACTGCCGTGTAGTACCGATTGGAGTACTGTGTGGATAGTGCCGTGTAGTACCGAGTGGAGTACTGTGTGCATACTGCCGTGTAGTACTTAGTGTAGTACAGTGTCTGTACTGCCGTGTAGTACCGAGTGGAGTACTGTGTGTATAGTGCCGTGTAGTACCGAGTTTAGTACAGTGCATGTACTGCCGTGTATTACCGAGTGGAGTACTGTTTGTATAGTGCGGTGTAGTACCGAATGGAGTACAGTGCATGTACTGCCGTGTAGTACCGAGTGGAGTACTGTGTGTATAGTGGCGTGTAGTACCGAGTGGAGTACAGTGCCTGTATTGCCGTGTAGTACCGAGTGGAGTACTGTGTGTATAGTGCCGTGTATTACCGATTGGAGTACTGTGTGCCTACTGCCGTGTAGTACTAGTGGAGTACAGTACCTGTACTGCCGTGTAGTACCGAGTGGAGTACTGTGTGTATAGTGCCGTGTAGTACCGAGTGGAGTACAGTGCCTGTACTGCCGTGTAGTACTGAGTGGAGTAGAATGCCTGTACTGCCGTGTAGTCCAGAGTGGAGTACAGTGCCTGTACTGCCGTGTAGTCCCGAGTGGAGTAGAGTGCCTGTACTACCGTGTAGTACTGAGTTCAGTACTGTTTGTATAGTGCTGTGTAGTACCGAGTGGAGTACAGTGTCTGTACTGCCGTGTAGTACCGAGTGGAGTACTGTGTGCATACTGCCGTGTAGTACCGAGTGGAGTACAGTGCCTGTACTGCCGTGTAGTACCGAGTGGAGTACAGTGCCTGTACTGCCGTGTAGTACCGAGTGGAGTACTGTGTGCTTACTGCCGTGTAATACTGAGTGGAGTACAGTGCCTGTAATGCCGTGTAATACCGAGTGGAGTACTGTTTGTATAGTGCCGTGTAGTACCGACTGGAGTACTGTGTGTATAGTGCGGTGTAGTACCGAGTGGAGTACAGTGCATGTACTGCCGTGTAGTACCGAGTGGAGTACTGTGTATATAGTGCCGTGTAGTACCGTGTGGAGTACAGTGCCTGTATTGCCGTGTAGTACCGAGTGGAGTACTGTGTGTATAGTGCCGTGTAGTACCGAGTGGAGTACAGTGCCTGTACTGCCGTGTAGTACTGAGTGGTGTACAGTGCCTGTACTGCCGTGTAGTCCCGAGTGGATTACAGTGCCTGTACTGCCGTGTAGTAGTGAGTGGAGTACTGTGCCTGTACTGCCGTGTAGTACTGAGTGGAGTACTGTGCCTGTACTGCCGTGTAGTAGTGAGTGGAGTACTGTGCCTGTACTGCCGTGTAGTACTGAGTGGAGTACTCTGCCTGTACTGCCGTGTAGTACCGAGTGGAGTACAGTGGTTGTACTGCCGTGTAGTACTGAGTGGAGTACAGTGCCTATACTGCCGTGTAGTACTGAGTGGGGTACAGTGCCTGTACTGCCGTGTAGCCCGTGTGGAGTACAGTGCCTGTACTGCCGTCTAGTACTGAGTGGAGTACAGTGCCTGTACTGCCGTGTAGTCCCGAGTGGAGTACAATTTCTGTACGTCCGTGTAGTACTGAGTGGAGTACAGTGCCTGTACTGCCGTGTAGTGCCGGGTGGAGTACAGTGCTTGACTGCCGTGTAGTACTGAGTGAAGTACAGTGCCTGTACTGCCGTGTAGTGCCGAGTGGAGTACTGTGTGTATAGTGCAGTGTAGTACTGATTGGAGTACAGTGCCTGTACTGCCGTGTAGTAGTGAGTGGAGTACTGTGCCTGTACTGCCGTGTAGTACTGAGTGGAGTACAGTGCCTGTACTGCCTTGTAGTACCGAGTGGAGTACAGTGCCTTTACTGCCGTGTAGTACTGAGTGGAGTACAGTGCCTGTAATGCCGTGTAGTACCGAGTGAAGTACTGTGTGTATAGTGCCGTTAGTACCGAGTGTAATAAAGTGCCTGTACTGCCGTGTAGTACTGAGTGGAGTACAGTGCCTGTACTGCCGTGTAGTCCCGAGTGGAGTACAGTGCCTGTACTGCCGTGCAGTACTGATTGGAGTACAGTGCCTGTACTGCCGTGTAGTGCCGGGTGGAGTACAGTGCTTGTACTGCCGTGTAGTACTGAGTGAAGTACAGTGCCTGTACTGCCGTGTAGTGCCGAGTGGAGTACTGTGTGTATAGTGCAGTGTAGTACTGAGTGGAGTACAGTGCATTTACTGCCGTGTAGTACCGAGTGGAGTACAGTGCCTGTACTGCCGTGTAGTCCCGAGTGGAGTAATGAGTGTATAGTGCATTGTAGTACTGAGTGGAGTACTGTGTGTATACTGCCGTATAGTACTGAGTGGAGTACAGTATCTGTACTGCCGTGTAGTACCGAGTGGGGGACTGTGTGTATACTGCCGTGTAGTACTGTGTTGGAGTACATTGCCTGTACTGCCATGTAGTACCGAGTGGGGGACTGTGTGTATACTGCCGTGTAGTACTGAGTGGAGTACAGTGCCTGTACTGCCGTGTGGTACCGAGTGGGGGACTGTGTGTATACTGCCGTGTAGTACTGAGTGGAGTACTGTGTGTATAGTGCAGTGTAGTGCTGAGTGGAGTACAGTGCCTGTACTGCCGTGTAGTACCGAGTGCAGTACCGTGTGTATAGTGCAGTGTAGTGCTGAGTGGAGTACAGTACCTGTCATGCCGTGTAGTACTGAGTATAGTATAGTACCTGTACCGCCGTGCAGTACCGAGTGGGGGACTGTGTATATACTGCCGTGTAGTACTGAGTGGAGTACAGTCTCTGTACTGCCGTGTAGTACCGAGTGGGGACTGTGTATATACTGCCGTGTAGTACTGAGTGGTGTACATTGCCTGTACTGCCGTGTAGTCCCGAGTGGAGTACTGTGTGCATACTGCCGTGTAGTACTGATTGGAGTACGGTCCCTGTACTGCCGAGTAGTCCCAAGTGGAGTACAGTATGTATAGTGCAGTGTAGTACTGAGTGGAGTACTGTGTGTATAATGCAGTGTAGTACCGAATGGAGTACTGTGTGCATAGTGCCGTGTAGTACTGAGTGGAGTACAGTGCCTGTACTGCCGTGTAGTACCGAGTGGAATACTGTGTGTATAGTGCCGTGTAGTACCGAGTGGAGTACAGTGCATGTACTGCCGTGTAGTACCGGGTGGAGTACTGTGTGTATAGTGCCGCGTAGTACCGAGTGGAGTACAGTGCCTGCACTGCCGTGTAGTACTGTGTGGAGTACAGTGCCTGAACTGCCGTGTAGTCCCGAGTGGAGTACAGTGCATGTACTGCCATGTAGTAGTGAGTGGAGTACTGTGCCTGTACTGCCGTGTAGTACTGAGTGGTGTACTGTGTGTATAGTGCCGGGTAGTACCGCGTGGAGTACATTGGGTGTACTGCCGTGGAGTACTGTGTGTATAGTGCCGTGTAGTACCGAGTGGAGTACAGTGCCTGTACTGCGGTGTAGTACTGAGTGTAGAACAGTGCCTGTACTGCCGTGTAGGACTGAGTGGAGTACAGTGCCTGTACTGCCGTGTAGTCCCGAGTGGAGTACAGTGCCTCTACTGCCGTGTAGTACTGAGTGGAGTACAGTCCCTGTACTGCCGTGTAGTCCCGAATGGATTACTGTGTGTATAGTGCCGTTTAGTACCGAATGGAGTACAGTGCCTGTACTGCCGTGTAGTACTGAGTGGGGTAATGTGTGGATAGTGCCGTGTAGTACCGAGTGGAGTACAGTGCCTGTACTGCCGTGTAGTACTGAGTGGAGTACAGTGCCTGTAATGCCGTGTAGTCCCGAATGGATTACTGTGTGCATAGTGCCGTGTAGTACCGAGTGGAGTACAGTGCCTGTACTGCCGTGTAGTACTGAACCGAGTACAGTGCCTGTACTGCCGTGTAGTCCCGAGTGGAGTACTGTGTGTATAGTGCCGTGTAGTACCGAGTGGAGTACATTGCCTGTACTGCCGTGTAGTACTGAGTGGAGTACAGTGCTTCTACTGCCGGGTAGTACTGGGTGGAGTACAGTGCCTGTACTGCCGTGTAGTACCGAGTGGGGGACTGTGTGTATACTGCCGTGTAGTTCCGAGTGGAGTACAGTGCCTGTACTTCCGTGTAGTACCGAGTGGAATACTGTGTGTATAGTGCCGTGTAGTACCGAGTGGAGTACTGTGTGCATACTGTCGTGTAGTACTGAGTGGAGTACAGTGCCTGTACTGCCGTGTAGTACCGAGTGGAGTACTGTGTGTAAGGTGCCGTGTAGTACCGAGTGGAGTATGGTGCATGTACTGCCGTGTAGTACCGAGTGGAGTACTGTGTGTATAGTGCGGTGTAGTACCGTGTGGAGTACAGTGCATGTACTGCCGTGTAGTACCGAGTGGAGTACTGTGTGTTCAGTGCCGTGCAGTACCGAGTGGAGTACAGTGCCTGTATTGCCGTGTAGTAAAGAGTGGAGTACTGTGTGTACAGTGCCATGTAGTACCGAGTGGAGTACAGTGCCTGTACTGCCGTGTAGGACTGAGTGGACTACAGTGCCTGAACTGCCGTGCAGTACTGAGTGGAGTACAGTGCCTGTACTGCCGTGTAGTCCCGAGTGGAGTACAGTGCCTGTACTGCCGTGTAGTACTGAGTGGAGCACAGTGCCTGTACTGCCGTGTAGTAGTGAGTGGAGTACTGTGCCTGTACTGCCGTGTAGTACTGAGTGGAGTACTGTGTGTATAGTGCCGTGTAGTACCGAGTGGAGTACAGTGGGTGTATGCCGTGTAGTACTGTGTGGAGTACAGTTCCTGAACTGCCGTGCAGTACTGAGTGGAGTACAGTGCCTGTACTGCCGTGTAGTACTGAGTGGAGTACTGTGTGTATAGTGCCGTGTAGTACCGAGTGGAGTACAGTGCCTCTACTGCCGTGTAGTACTGAGTGGAGTACAGTGCCTGTACTGCCGTGTAGTACTGACTGGAGTACAGTGCCTGTACTGCCGTGTAGTACTGAGTGGAGTACTGTGTGTATAGTGCCGTGAAGTACCGAGTGGAGTACAGTGCCTGTACTGCCGTGTAGTACTGAGGGGAGTACAGTGCCTGTACTGCCGTGTAGTACTGAGTGGAGTACAGTGCCTGTACTGCCGTGTAGTCCCGAATGGAGTACTGTGTGTATAGTGCCGTGTAGTACCGAGTGGAGTACAGTGCCTGTACTGCCGTGTAGTACCGAGTGGAGTACAGTGTGTATAGTGCCGTGTAGTACCGAGTGGAGTACAGTGCCTGTACTGCCGTGTAGTACTGAGTGGAGTACAGTGCCTGTAATGCCGTGTAGTACGGAGTGGAGTACTGTGTGTATAGTGCCGTGTAGTACCCAGTGGAGTACTGTGTGCATACTGCCGTGTAGTACTGAGTGGAGTACAGTGCCTGTACTGCCGTGTAGTACCGAGTGGAGTACTGTGTGTAAGGTGCCGTGTAGTACCGAGTGGAGTACGGTGCATGTACTGCCGTGTAGTACCGAGTGGAGTAATGTGTGTATAGTGCGGTGTAGTACCGAGTGGAGTACAGTGCCTGTACTGCTGTGTAGTACCGAGTGGAGTACAGTGCCTGTACTGCCATGTAGTCCCGAGTGGAGTACTGTGTGCATACTGCCGTGTAGTACTGAGTGGAGTACAGTGCCTGTACTGCCGTGTAGTACTGAGTGGAGTACAGTGTGAATAGTGCCGTGTAGTACCGAGTGGAGTACAGTGCCTGTACTGCCGTGTAGTACCGAGTGGAGTACTGTGTGTATAGTGCCGTGTAGTACCGAGTGGAGTACAGTGCCTGTACTGCGTGTAGTACCGAGTGGAGTACTGTGTGTATAGTGCCGTGTAGTGCCGAGTGGAGTACAGTGCCTGTACTGCCGTGTAGTACCGAGTGGAGTACTGTGTGTATAGTGCCGTGTAGTACCGAGTGGAGTACAGTGCATGTACTGCCGTGTAGTACCGACTGGAGTACTGTGTGTATAGTGCCGTGTAGTACCGAGTGGAGTACAGTGCCTGTACTGCCGTGTAGGACTGAGTGGAGTACAGTGCCTGAACTGCCGTGCAGTACTGAGTGGAGTACAGTGCCTGTACTGCCGTGTAGTCCCGAGTGGAGTACAGTGCCTGTACTGCCGTGTAGTACTGAGTGGAGTACAGTGCCTGTACTGCCGTGTAGTAGTGAGTGGAGTACTGTGCCTGTACTGCCGTGTAGTACTGAGTGGAGTACTGTGTGTATAGTGCCGTGTAGTACCGAGTGGAGTACAGTGGGTGTATGCCGTGTAGTACTGTGTGGAGTACAGTGCCTGAACTGCCGTGCAGTACTGAGTGGAGTACAGTGCCTGTACTGCCGTGTAGTCCCGAGTGGAGTACTGTGCCTGTACTGCCGTGTAGTACTGAGTGGAGTACTGTGTGTATAGTGCCGTGTAGTACCGAGTGGAGTACAGTGCCTCTACTGCCGTGTAGTACTGAGTGGAGTACAGTGCCTGTACTGCCGTGTAGTACTGAGTGGAGTACAGTGCATGTACTGCCGTGTAGTACTGAGTGGAGTACTGTGTGTATAGTGCCGTGAAGTACCGAGTGGAGTACAGTGCCTGTACTGCCGTGTAGTACTGAGGGGAGTACAGTGCCTGTACTGCCGTGTAGTACTGAGTGGAGTACAGTGCCTGTACTGCCGTGTAGTCCCGAATGGAGTACTGTGTGTATAGTGCCGTGTAGTACCGAGTGGAGTACAGTGCCTGTACTGCCGTGTAGTACCGAGTGGAGTACTGTGTGTATAGTGCCGTGTAGTACCGAGTGGAGTACAGTGCCTGTATTGCCGTGTAGTAAAGAGTGGAGTACTGTGTGTACAGTGCCATGTAGTACCGAGTGGAGTACTGTGTGCATACTGCCGTGTAGTACTGCGTGGATTACAGTACCTGTACTGCCGTGTAGTACCGAGTGGAGTACGGTGCATGTACTGCCGTGTAGTACCAAGTGGAGTACTGTGTGTATAGTGCGGTGTAGTACCGAGTGGAGTACAGTGCATGTACTGCCGTGTAGTACGGAGTGGAGTACTGTGTGTATAGTGCCGTGTAGTACCGAGTGGAGTACAGTGCCTGTATTGCCGTGTAGTAAAGAGTGGAGTACTGTGTGTACAGTGCCATGTAGTACCGAGTGGAGTACTGTGTGCATACTGCCGTGTAGTACTGCGTGGAGTACAGTACCTGTACTGCCGTGTAGTACCGAGTGGAGTACTGTGTGTATAGTGCCGTGTAGTAGCGAGTGGAGTACTGTGCCTGTACGGCCGTGTAGGAGTGAGTGGAGTACACTGCCTGAACTGCCACGCAGTACTGAGTGGAGTACAGTGCCTGTACTGCTGTGTGGTCCGAGTGGAGTACAGTGCCTGTACTGCCGTGTAGTCATGAGTGGAGTACAGTGCCTGTACTGCCGTGTAGTAGTGAGTGGAGTACTGTGCCTGTACTGCCGTGTAGTACTGAGTGGAGTACTGTGTGTATAGTGCCGTGTAGTACCGAGTGGAGTACAGTGGGTGTATGCCGTGTAGTACTGTGTGGAGTACAGTGCCTGAACTGCCGTGCAGTACTGAGTGGAGTACAGTGCCTGTACTGCCGTGTAGTACTGAGTGGAGTACAGTGCCTGTAATGCCGTGTAGTACCGAGCGGATTACTCTGTGTATAGTGCCGTGTAGCACCGAGTGGAGTACAGTGCCTGTACTGCCGTGTACTACAGAGTGGAGTACAGTGCTGTACTGCCGTGTAGTCCCGAGTGAAGTACAGTGCCTGTGCTGCCGTGTAGTACTGAGTGGAGTACTGTGTGTATACGGCCGTGTAGTACCGAGTGGAGTACAGTGCCTGTACTGCCGTGTAGTACTGAGTGGAGTACAGTGCCTGTACTGCCGTGTAGTCCCGAGTGGAGTACAGTGCCTGTACTGCCGTGTAGTACTGATTGGAGTAATAGTGCCTGTACTGCCATGTAGTACCGAGTGGAGTACTGTGCATGTACTGCCGTGTAGTACTGAGTGAAGTACAGTGCCTGTACTGCCATGTAGTGCCGAGTGGAGAACAGTGTGTATAGTGCAGTGTAGTACTGAGTGGAGTACAGTGCATGTACTGCCGTGTAGTACTCAGTGGAGTACTGTGTGTTTAGTGCCGTGTAGTACCGATTGGAGTACAATGGGTGTACTGCCGTGTAGTACTTAGTGGAGTACAGTGCCTGTACTGCCGTGTAGTACTGAGTGGAGTACAGTGCCTGTACTGCCGTGTAGTCCCGAGTGGATTACAGTGCCTATACTGCCGTGTAGTACTGAGTGGAGTACTGTGTGTATAGTGCCGTGTAATACCGAGTGGAGTACAGTGCCTGTACTGCCGTGTAGTACTGAGTGGAGCACAGTGCGTGTACTGCCGTGTAGTACTGAGTGGAGTACAGTTCCTGTACTGCCGTGTAGTCCCGAGTGGAGTACAGTGCCTGTACTGCCGTGTAGTACTGAGTGGAGTACTGTGTGTATAGTGCCGTGTAGTAACGAGTGGAGTACAGTGCTGTACTGCCGTGTAGTACTGAGTGGAGTACAGTGCCTGTACTGCCGTGTAGTACTGAGTGGAGTACAGTGCCTGTACTGCCGTGTAGTCCCGAATGGAGTACTGTGTGTATAGTGCCGTGTAGTACCGAGTGGAGTACAGTGCCTGTACTGCCGTGTAGCACCGAGTAGAGTACTGTGTGTATAGCGCCGTGTAGTACCGAGTGGAGTACAGTGCCTGTATTGCCGTGTAGTACTGAGTGGAGTACAGTGCCTGTACTTCCGTGTAGTACTGATTGGAGTACAGTGCCCGTACTGCCGTGTAGTACCGAGTGGAGTACATTGCTTGTACTGCCGTGTAGTACTGAGTGGAGTACAGTGTCTGTACTGCCGTGTTGTACTGAGTGGAGTACTGTGTGTATAGTGGCGTGTAGTAACGAGTGGAGTACAGTGCCAGTACTGCCGTGTAGTCCCGAATGGAGTACTGTGTGTATAGTGCCGTGTAGTACCGAGTGGAGTACAGTGCCTGTACTGCCGTGTAGCACCGAGTGGAGTACTGTGTGTATAGTGCCGTGTAGAACCGAGTGGAGTACAGTGCCTGTATTGTCGTGTAGTACTGAGTGGAGTACAGTGCCTGTACTGCCGTGTAGTACTGAGTGGAGTACTGTGTGTATAGTGCCGTGAAGTACCGAGTGGAGTACAGTGCCTGTACTGCCGTGTAGTACTGAGGGGAGTACAGTGCATGTACTGCCGTGTAGTACTGAGTGGAGTACAGTGCCTGTACTGCCGTGTAGTCCCGAATGGAGTACTGTGTGTATAGTCCCGTGTAGTACCGAGTGGAGTACAGTGCCTGTACTGCCGTGTAGTACCGAGTGGAGTACTGTGTGTATAGTGCCGTGTAGTACCGAGTGGAGTACAGTGCCTGTACTGCCGTGTAGTACTGAGTGGAGTACAGTGCCTGTAATGCCGTGTAGTACCGAGTGGAGTACTGTGTGTATAGTGCCGTGTAGTACCGAGTGGAGTACTGTGTGCATAATGCCGTGTAGTACTGAGTGGAGTACAGTGCCTGTACTGCCGTGTAGTACCGAGTGGGGGAATGTGTGTATACTGCCGTGTAGTACTGAGTATAGTACAGTGCCTGTACTGCCGTGTAGTACCGAGTGGAGTACTGTGTGCATACTGCCGTGTAGTACTGAGTGGAGTACAGTACCTGTACTGCCGTGTAGTACCGAGTGGGGGACTGTGTGTATACTGCAGTGTAGTTCTGAGTGGAGTACAGTGCCTGTACTACCGTGTAGTACCGAGTGGGGACTGTGTGTATACTGCCGTGTAGTACTGAGTGGAGTACAGCGCCTGTACTGCCGTGTAGAACCGAGTGGGGGACTGTGTGTATACTGCCGTGTAGTACTGAGTGGAGTACTGTGTGTATAGTGCAGTGTAGTGCTGAGTGGAGTACAGTGCCTGTACTGCCGTGTAGTACCGAGTGGAGTACTCTGTGTATAGTGCAGTGTAGTGCTGAGTGGAGTACAGTAACTGTACTGCCGTGTAGTACTGAGTATAGTACAGTGCCTGTACTGCCGTGTAGTACCGAGTGGGGAATGTGTGTATACTGCCGTGTAGTACTGAGTATAGTACAGTGCCTGTACTGCCGTGTAGTACCGAGTGGAGTACTGTGTGCATACTGCCGTGTAGTACTGAGTGGAGTACAGTACCTGTACTGCCGTGTAGTACCGAGTGGGGGACTGAGTGTATACTGCAGTGTAGTTCTGAGTGGAGTACAGTGCCTGTACTACCGTGTAGTACCGAGTGGGGACTGTGTGTATACTGCCGTGTAGTACTGAGTGGAGTACAGCGCCTGTACTGCCGTGTAGAACCGAGTGGGGGACTGTGTGTATACTGCCGTGTAGTAGTGAGTGGAGTACTGTGTGTATAGTGCAGTGTAGTACCGAGTATAGTACTGTGTGTATAGTGCCGTGTAGTACCGAGTGGAGTACTGTGTGCATAATGCCGTGTAGTACTGAGTGGAGTACAGTGCCTGTACTGCCGTGTAGTACCGAGTGGGGGAATGTGTGTATACTGCCGTGTAGTACTGAGTATAGTACAGTGCCTGTACTGCCGTGTAGTACCGAGTGGAGTACTGTGTGCATACTGCCGTGTAGTACTGAGTGGAGTACAGTACCTGTACTGCCGTGTAGTACCGAGTGGGGGACTGTGTGTATACTGCAGTGTAGTTCTGAGTGGAGTACAGTGCCTGTACTGCCGTGTAGTCCCGAATGGAGTTTTGTGTGTATAGTGCCGTGTAGTACCGAGTGGAGTACAGTGCCTGTACTGCCGTGTAGCACCGAGTGGAGTACTGTGTGTATAGTGCCGTGTAGAACCGAGTGGAGTATAGTGCCTGTATTGTCGTGTAGTACTGAGTAGAGTACAGTGCCTGTAATGCCGTGTAGTACCGAGTGGAATACTGTGTGTATAGTGCCGTGTAGTACCGAGTGGAGTACAGCACCTCTACTGCCGTGTAGTACCGAGTGGAGTACTGTGTGTATAGTGCCGTGTAGTACTGAGTGGAGTACAGTGCCTGTACTGCCGTGTAGTCCCGAGTGGAGTACAGTGCCTGTACTGCCGTGTAGTAGTGAGTGGAGTACTGTGCCTGTACTGCCGTGTAGTACTCAGTGGAGTACTGTGTGTATAGTGCCGTGTTGTACCGAGTGGAGTACAGTGGGTGTACTGCCGTGTAGTTATGAGTGGAGTACAGCGCCTGTACTGCCGTGTAGTACTGAGTGGAGTACAGTGCCTGTACTGCCGTGTAGACCCGAGCGGAGTACAGTGCCTATACTGCCGTGTAGTACTGAGTGGAGTACTGTGTGTATAGTGCCGTGTAGTAACGAGTGGAGTATAGTGCCTGTATTGCCGTGTAGTACCGAGTGGAGTACTGTGTGTATAGTGCGGTGTAGTACCGAGTGGAGTACTGTGTGCTTACTGCCGTGTAGTACTGAGTGGAGTACAGTACCTCTACTCCCGTGTAGTACCGAGTGGAGTACTGTGTGTATAGTGCCGTGAAGTACCGAGTGGAGTACAGTGCCTGTACTGCCGTGTAGTACTGAGTGGAGTACAGTGCCTGTACTGCCGTGTAGTCCCAAGTGGAGTACAGTGCCTGTACTGCCGTGTAGTAGTGAGTGGAGTACTGTGCCTGTACTGCCGTGTAGTACTCAGTGGAGTACTGTGTGTATAGTGCCGTGTAGTACCGAGTGGAGTACAGTGGGTGTACTGCCGTGTAGTTATGAGTGGAGTACAGCGCCTGTACTGCCGTGTAGTACTGAGTGGAGTACTGTGCCTGTACTGCCGTGTAGACCCGAGTAGAGTACAGTGCCCATACTGCCGTGTAGTACTGAGTGGAGTACTGTGTGTATAGTGCCGTGTAGTACCGAGTGGAGTACAGTGCCTGTACTGCCGTGTAGTACTGAGTGGAGCACAGTGCCTGTACTGCGTGTAGTGCTGAGTGGAGTACAGTTCCTGTACTGCCGTGTAGTCCCGAGTGGAGTACAGTGCCTGTACTGCCGTGTAGTACTGAGTGGAGTACAGTTCCTGTACTGCCGTGTAGTCCCGAGTGGAGTACAGTGCCTGTACTGCCGTGTAGTACTGAGTGGAGTACTGTGTGTATAGTGCAGTGTAGTAACGAGTGGAGTACAGTGCCTGTAAAGCCGTGTAGTCCCGAATGGAGTACTGTGTGTATAGTGCCGTGTAGTACCGAGTGGAGTACAGTGCCTGTACTGCCGTGTAGCACCGAGTGGAGTATTGTGTGTATAGTGCCGTGTAGAACCGAGTGGAGTACAGTGCCTGTATTGTCGTGTAGTACTGAGTGGAGTACAGTGCCTGTAATGCCGTGTAGTACCGAGTGGAATACTGTGTGTATAGTGCCGTGTAGTACCGAGTGGAGTACAGTGCCTGTACTGCCGTGTAGTACTGAGTGGAGTACAGTGCCTGTAATGCCGTGTAGTACCGAGCGGAGTACTCTGTGTATAGTGCCGTGTAGCACCGAGTGGAGTACAGTGTCTGTACTGCCGTGTACTACAGAGTGGAGTACAGTGCTGTACTGCCGTGTAGTCCCGAGTGGAGTACAGTGTCTGTACTGGCGTGTAGTTCTGATTGGAGTACAGTGCCTGTACTGCCGTGTAGTACCGAGTGGAGTACAGAGCTTATACTGCCGTGTAGTACTGAGTGGGGTACAGTGCCTGTACTGCCGTGTAGTGCCGAGTGGAGTACTGTGTGTATAGTGCAGTGTAGTACTGAGTGGAGTACAGTGCATGTACTGCCGTGTAGTCCCGAGTGGAGTACTGTGTGTATAGTGCAGTGTAGTGCTGAGTGGAGTACAGTGCCTGTACCGCTGTGTAGTACCGAGTGGAGTACAGTGCCTGTACTGCCATGTAGTCCCGAGTGGAGTACTGTGTGCATACTGCCGTGTAGTACTGAGTAGAGTACAGTGCCTGTACTGCCGTGTAGTACCGAGTGGAGTACTGTGTGTATAGTGCCGTGTAGTACCGAGTGGAGTACAGTGCCTGTACTGCGTGTAGTACCGAGTGGAGTACTGTGTGTATAGTGCCGTGTAGTGCCGAGTGGAGTACAGTGCATGTACTGCCGTGTAGTACTGATTGGAGTACAGTGTGAATAGTGCCGTGTAGTACCGAGGGGAATACAGTGCCTGTACTGCCGTGTAGTACCTAGTGGAGTACAGTATGTATAGTGCCGTTTAGTACCGAGTGGAATACATTGTGTATAGTGCCGTGTAGTACTGAGTGGAATACAGTACCTGTACTGCCGTGTAGTACCGATTGGAGTACACTGTGTATAGTGCCGTGTAGTACAGAGTGGAGTACAGTGCCTGTACTGCCGTGTAGTACTGAGTGGAGTACATTGATTTCTGCCGTGTAGTACCGAGTGGAGTAGAGTGTATATAGTGCCGTGTAGTACTGAGTGGAGTACAGTGCCTGTGCTGCCGTGTAGTACTGAGTGGGGTACAGTGCCTGTACTGCCGTGTAGTACCGAGTGGAATACTGTGTGTATAGTGCCGTGTAGTACCGAGTGGAGTACTGTGTGCATAATGCCGTGTGGTACTGAGTGGAGTACAGTGCCTGTACTGCCGTGTAGTACTGAGTGGAGCACAGTGCCTGTACTGCCGTGTAGTCCCGAGTGGAGTACAGTGCCTGTACTGCCGTGTAGTACTGAGTGGAGTACAGTTCCTGTACTGCCGTGTAGTCCCGAGTGGATTACAGTGCCTGTACTGCCGTGTAGTACTGAGTGGAGTACTCTGTGTATAGTTCCGTGTAGTAACGAGTGGAGTACAGTGCCTGTACTGCCGTGTAGTCCCGAATGGAGTACTGTGTGTATAGTGCCGTGTAGTACCGAGTGGAGTACAGTGCCTGTACTGCCGTGTAGCACCGAGTGGAGTACTGTGTGTATAGTGCCGTGTAGAACCGAGTGGAGTATAGTGCCTGTATTGTCGTGTAGTACTGAGTAGAGTACAGTGCCTGTAATGCCGTGTAGTACCGAGTGGAATACTGTGTGTATAGTGCCGTGTAGTACCGAGTGGAGTACAGCACCTCTGCTGCCGTGTGTACCGAGTGGAGTACTGTGTGTATAGTGCCGTGTAGTACTGAGTGGAGTACAGTGCCTGTACTGCCGTGTAGTCCCGAGTGGAGTACAGTGCCTGTACTGCCGTGTAGTAGTGAGTGGAGTACTGTGCCTGTACTGCCGTGTAGTACTCAGTGGAGTACTGTGTGTATAGTGCCGTGTAGTACCGAGTGGAGTACAGTGGGTGTACTGCCGTGTAGTTATGAGTGGAGTACAGCGCCTGTACTGCCGTGTAGTACTGAGTGGAGTACAGTGCCTGTACTGCCGTGTAGACCCGAGTGGAGTACAGTGCCTATACTGCCGTGTAGTACTGAGTGGAGTACTGTGTGTATAGTGCCGTGTAGTACCGAGTGGAGTACAGTGCCTGTATTGCCGTGTAGTACCGAGTGGAGTACTGTGTGTATAGTGCGGTGTAGTACCGAGTGGAGTACTGTGTGCTTACTGCCGTGTAGTACTGAGTGGAGTACAGTACCTCTACTCCCGTGTAGTACCGAGTGGAGTACAGTGCCTGTACTGCCGTGTAGTAGTGAGTGGAGTACTGTGCCTGTACTGCCGTGTAGTACTCAGTGGAGTACTGTGTGTATAGTGCCGTGTAGTACCGAGTGGAGTACAGTGGGTGTACTGCCGTGTAGTTATGAGTGGAGTACAGCGCCTGTACTGCCGTGTAGTACTGAGTGGAGTACTGTGCCTGTACTGCCGTGTAGACCCGAGTGGAGTACAGTGCCCATACTGCCGTGTAGTACTGAGTGGAGTACTGTGTGTATAGTGCCGTGTAGTACCGAGTGGAGTACAGTGCCTGTACTGCCGTGTTTTACTGAGTGGAGCACAGTGCCTGTACTGCCGTGTAGTACTGAGTGGAGTACAGTTCCTGTACTGCCGTGTAGTCCCGAGTGGAGTACAGTGCCTGTACTGCCGTGTAGTACTGAGTGGAGTACAGTTCCTGTACTGCCGTGTAGTCCCGAGTGGAGTACAGTGCCTGTACTGCCGTGTAGTACTGAGTGGAGTACTGTGTGTATAGTGCCGTGTAGTAACGAGTGGAGTACAGTGCCTGTACTGCCGTGTAGTCCCGAATGGAGTACTGTGTGTATAGTGCCGTGTAGTACCGAGTGGAGTACAGTGCCTGTACTGCCGTGTAGCACCGAATGGAGTACTGTGTGTATAGTGCCGTGTAGAACCGAGTGGGGTACAGTGCCTGTATTGTCGTGTAGTACTGAGTGGAGTACAGTGCCTGTAATGCCGTGTAGTACCGAGTGGAATACTGTGTGTATAGTGCCGTGTAGTACCGAGTGGAGTACAGTGCCTGTACTGCCGTGTAGAACTGAGTGGAGTAAGTGCCTGTACTGCCGTGTAGTCCCGAGTGGAGTACAGTGCCTGTACTTCCGTGTAGTACTGATAGGAGTACAGTGCCTGTACTGCCGTGTAGTACCGAGTTGAGTACATTGCTTGTACTGCCGTGTAGTACTGAGTGGAGTACAGTGCCTGTACTGCCGTGTAGTACCGAGTGGAGTACTGTGCCTGTACTGCCGTGTAGTACAGGGTGGAGTACAGTGCCTGTACTGCTGTGTAGTCCCCAGTGTAATACAGTTTGTGTAGTGCAGTGTAGTACTGAGTGCCTGTACTGCCGTGTAGTACCGAGTGGAGTACAGTGCCTGTACTGCCGTGTAGTACAGGGTGGAGTACAATGCCTGTACTGCTGTGTAGTCCCCAGTGTAATACAGTTTGTGTAGTGCAGTGTAGTACTGAGTGGAGTACAGTGCATGTACTGCCGTGTAGTACCGAGTGGAGTACTGTGTGTATAGTGCCGTGCAGTACCGAGTGGAGTACAGTGCCTGTACTGCCGTGTAGAACCGAGTGGGGGACTGTGTGTATACTGCCGTGTAGTACTGAGTGGAGTACAGTACCTGTACTGCCGTGTAGTACCGAGTGGGGGAATGTGTGTATACTGCCGTGTAGTACTGAGTATAGTACAGTGCCTGTACTGCCGTGTAGTACCGAGTGAAGTACTGTGTGCATACTGCCGTGTAGTACTGAGTGGAGTACAGTACCTGTACTGCCGTGTAGTACCGAGTGGGGGACTGTGTGTATACTGCCGTGTTGTACTGAGTGGAGTACAGTGCCTGTACTACCGTGTAGTACCGAGTGGGGGACTGTGTGTATACTGCCGTGTAGTACTGAGTGGAGTACAGTCCCTGTACTGCCGTGTAGAACCGAGTGGGTGACTGTGTGTACACTGCCGTGTAGTACTGAGTGGGGTACTGTGTGTATAGTGCAGTGTAGTGCTGAGTGGAGTACAGTGCCTGTACTGCCGTGTAGTACCGAGTGGACTACTGTGTGTAAGTGCAGTGTAGTGCTGAGTGGAGTACAGTACCTGTAATGCCGTGTAGTACTGAGTATAGTACAGTGCCTGTACTGCCGTGTAGTACCGAGTGGGGGACTGTGTGTATACTGCCGTGTAGTACTGAGTGGAGTACAGTACCTGTACTGCCGAGTAGTCCCGAGTGGAGTACTGTGTGTATAGTGCAGTGTAGTGCTAAGTGGAGTACAGTACCTGTACTGCCGTATAGTACCGAGTGTGGGACTGTGTGCATACTGCCGTGTAGTTCCCAGTGGAGTACAGTGCCTGTACTGGCGTGTAGTACTGAGTGGAGTACAGTGCCTGTATTGCCGTGTAGTCCCGAGTGGAGTACAGTGCCTGTACTGCCGTGTAGTAGTGAATGGAGTACAGTGCAAGTACTGCCGTGTAGTACTGAGTGGAGTACTGTGTGTATAGTGCCGTGTAGTACCGAGTGGAGTACAGTGGGTGTACTGCCGTGTAGTACTGAGTGGAGTAGAGTGCCTGTACTGCCGTGTAGTACCGAGTGGAGTACAGTGCCTGTACTGCCGTGTAGTACTGAGTCGAGTACTGTGTGTATAGTGCCGTGTAGTACCGAGTGGAGTACAGTGCCTGTACTGCCGTGTAGTACTGAGTGGAGTACAGTGCCTGTACTGCCGTGTAGTACTGAGTGGAGTACAGTGCCTGTACTGCCGTGTAGTCCCGAGTGAAGTACAGTGCCTGTGCTGCCGTGTAGTACTGAGTGGAGTACTGTGTGTATACGGCCGTGTAGTACCGAGTGGAGTACAGTGCCTGTACTGCCGTGTAGTACTGAGTGGAGTACAGTGCCTGTACTGCCGTGTAGTCCCGAGTGGAGTACAGAGCCTGTACTGCCGTGTAGTACTGATTGGAGTAATAGTGCCTGTACTGCCATGTAGTACCGAGTGGAGTACAGTGCATGTACTGCCGTGTAGTACTGAGTGAAGTACAGTGCCTGTACTGCCATGTAGTGCCGAGTGGAGAACAGTGTGTATAGTGCAGTGTAGTACTGAGTGGAGTACAGTGCATGTACTGCCGTGTAGTACTCAGTGGAGTACTGTGTGTTTAGTGCCGTCTAGTACCGATTGGAGTACAATGGGTGTACTGCCGTGTAGTACTTAGTGGAGTACAGTGCCTGTACTGCCGTGTAGTACTGAGTGGAGTACAGTGCCTGTACTGCCGTGTAGTCCCGAGTGGATTACAGTGCCTATACTGCCGTGTAGTACTGAGTGGAGTACTGTGTGTATAGTGCCGTGTAATACCGAGTCGAGTACAGTGCCTGTACTGCCGTGTAGTACTGAGTGGAGCACAGTGCGTGTACTGCCGTGTAGTACTGAGTGGAGTACAGTTCCTGTACTGCCGTGTAGTCCCGAGTGGAGTACAGTGCCTGTACTGCCGTGTAGTACTGAGTGGAGTACTGTGTGTATAGTGCCGTGTAGTAACGAGTGGAGTACAGTGCTGTACTGCCGTGTAGTACTGAGTGGAGTACAGTGCCTGTACTGCCGTGTAGTACTGAGTGGAGTACAGTGCCTGTACTGCCGTGTAGTCCCGAATGGAGTACTGTGTGTATAGTGCCGTGTAGTACCGAGTGGAGTACAGTGCCTGTACTGCCGTGTAGCACCGAGTGGAGTACTGTGTGTATAGTGCCGTGTAGTACCGAGTGGAGTACAGTGCCTGTATTGCCGTGTAGTACTGAGTGGAGTACAGTGCCTGTACTTCCGTGTAGTACTGATTGGAATACAGTGCCCGTACTGCCGTGTAGTACCGAGTGGAGTACATTGCTTGTACTGCCGTGTAGTACTGAGTGGAGTACAGTGCCTGTACTGCCGTGTAGTACTGAGTGGAGTACAGTGCCTGTACTGCCGTGTAGTCCCGAATGGAGTACTGTGTGTATAGTGCCGTGTAGTACCGAGTGGAGTACAGTGCCTGTACTGCCGTGTAGCACCGAGTAGAGTACTGTGTGTATAGCGCCGTGTAGTACCGAGTGGAGTACAGTGCCTGTATTGCCGTGTAGTACTGAGTGGAGTACAGTGCCTGTACTTCCGTGTAGTACTGATTGGAGTACAGTGCCCGTACTGCCGTGTAGTACCGAGTGGAGTACATTGCTTGTACTGCCGTGTAGTACTGAGTGGAGTACAGTGTCTGTACTGCCGTGTTGTACTGAGTGGAGTACTGTGTGTATAGTGGCGTGTAGTAACGAGTGGAGTACAGTGCCAGTACTGCCGTGTAGTCCCGAATGGAGTACTGTGTGTATAGTGCCGTGTAGTACCGAGTGGAGTACAGTGCCTGTACTGCCGTGTAGCACCGAGTGGAGTACTGTGTGTATAGTGCCGTGTAGAACCGAGTGGAGTACAGTGCCTGTATTGTCGTGTAGTACTGAGTGGAGTACAGTGCCTGTACTGCCGTGTAGTACTGAGTGGAGTACTGTGTGTATAGTGCCGTGAAGTACCGAGTGGAGTACAGTGCCTGTACTGCCGTGTAGTACTGAGGGGAGTACAGTGCATGTACTGCCGTGTAGTACTGAGTGGAGTACAGTGCCTGTACTGCCGTGTAGTCCCGAATGGAGTACTGTGTGTATAGTCCCGTGTAGTACCGAGTGGAGTACAGTGCCTGTACTGCCGTGTAGTACCGAGTGGAGTACTGTGTGTATAGTGCCGTGTAGTACCGAGTGGAGTACAGTGCCTGTACTGCCGTGTAGTACTGAGTGGAGTACAGTGCCTGTAATGCCGTGTAGTACCGAGTGGAGTACTGTGTGTATAGTGCCGTGTAGTACCGAGTGGAGTACTGTGTGCATAATGCCGTGTAGTACTGAGTGGAGTACAGTGCCTGTACTGCCGTGTAGTACCGAGTGGGGGAATGTGTGTATACTGCCGTGTAGTACTGAGTATAGTACAGTGCCTGTACTGCCGTGTAGTACCGAGTGGAGTACTGTGTGCATACTGCCGTGTAGTACTGAGTGGAGTACAGTACCTGTACTGCCGTGTAGTACCGAGTGGGGGACTGTGTGTATACTGCAGTGTAGTTCTGAGTGGAGTACAGTGCCTGTACTACCGTGTAGTACCGAGTGGGGACTGTGTGTATACTGCCGTGTAGTACTGAGTGGAGTACAGCGCCTGTACTGCCGTGTAGAACCGAGTGGGGGACTGTGTGTATACTGCCGTGTAGTACTGAGTGGAGTACTGTGTGTATAGTGCAGTGTAGTGCTGAGTGGAGTACAGTGCCTGTACTGCCGTGTAGTACCGAGTGGAGTACTCTGTGTATAGTGCAGTGTAGTGCTGAGTGGAGTACAGTAACTGTACTGCCGTGTAGTACTGAGTATAGTACAGTGCCTGTACTGCCGTGTAGTACCGAGTGGGGAATGTGTGTATACTGCCGTGTAGTACTGAGTATAGTACAGTGCCTGTACTGCCGTGTAGTACCGAGTGGAGTACTGTGTGCATACTGCCGTGTAGTACTGAGTGGAGTACAGTACCTGTACTGCCGTGTAGTACCGAGTGGGGGACTGAGTGTATACTGCAGTGTAGTTCTGAGTGGAGTACAGTGCCTGTACTACCGTGTAGTACCGAGTGGGGACTGTGTGTATACTGCCGTGTAGTACTGAGTGGAGTACAGCGCCTGTACTGCCGTGTAGAACCGAGTGGGGGACTGTGTGTATACTGCCGTGTAGTAGTGAGTGGAGTACTGTGTGTATAGTGCAGTGTAGTACCGAGTATAGTACTGTGTGTATAGTGCCGTGTAGTACCGAGTGGAGTACTGTGTGCATAATGCCGTGTAGTACTGAGTGGAGTACAGTGCCTGTACTGCCGTGTAGTACCGAGTGGGGGAATGTGTGTATACTGCCGTGTAGTACTGAGTATAGTACAGTGCCTGTACTGCCGTGTAGTACCGAGTGGAGTACTGTGTGCATACTGCCGTGTAGTACTGAGTGGAGTACAGTACCTGTACTGCCGTGTAGTACCGAGTGGGGGACTGTGTGTATACTGCAGTGTAGTTCTGAGTGGAGTACAGTGCCTGTACTGCCGTGTAGTCCCGAATGGAGTTTTGTGTGTATAGTGCCGTGTAGTACCGAGTGGAGTACAGTGCCTGTACTGCCGTGTAGCACCGAGTGGAGTACTGTGTGTATAGTGCCGTGTAGAACCGAGTGGAGTATAGTGCCTGTATTGTCGTGTAGTACTGAGTAGAGTACAGTGCCTGTAATGCCGTGTAGTACCGAGTGGAATACTGTGTGTATAGTGCCGTGTAGTACCGAGTGGAGTACAGCACCTCTACTGCCGTGTAGTACCGAGTGGAGTACTGTGTGTATAGTGCCGTGTAGTACTGAGTGGAGTACAGTGCCTGTACTGCCGTGTAGTCCCGAGTGGAGTACAGTGCCTGTACTGCCGTGTAGTAGTGAGTGGAGTACTGTGCCTGTACTGCCGTGTAGTACTCAGTGGAGTACTGTGTGTATAGTGCCGTGTTGTACCGAGTGGAGTACAGTGGGTGTACTGCCGTGTAGTTATGAGTGGAGTACAGCGCCTGTACTGCCGTGTAGTACTGAGTGGAGTACAGTGCCTGTACTGCCGTGTAGACCCGAGCGGAGTACAGTGCCTATACTGCCGTGTAGTACTGAGTGGAGTACTGTGTGTATAGTGCCGTGTAGTAACGAGTGGAGTATAGTGCCTGTATTGCCGTGTAGTACCGAGTGGAGTACTGTGTGTATAGTGCGGTGTAGTACCGAGTGGAGTACTGTGTGCTTACTGCCGTGTAGTACTGAGTGGAGTACAGTACCTCTACTCCCGTGTAGTACCGAGTGGAGTACTGTGTGTATAGTGCCGTGAAGTACCGAGTGGAGTACAGTGCCTGTACTGCCGTGTAGTACTGAGTGGAGTACAGTGCCTGTACTGCCGTGTAGTCCCAAGTGGAGTACAGTGCCTGTACTGCCGTGTAGTAGTGAGTGGAGTACTGTGCCTGTACTGCCGTGTAGTACTCAGTGGAGTACTGTGTGTATAGTGCCGTGTAGTACCGAGTGGAGTACAGTGGGTGTACTGCCGTGTAGTTATGAGTGGAGTACAGCGCCTGTACTGCCGTGTAGTACTGAGTGGAGTACTGTGCCTGTACTGCCGTGTAGACCCGAGTAGAGTACAGTGCCCATACTGCCGTGTAGTACTGAGTGGAGTACTGTGTGTATAGTGCCGTGTAGTACCGAGTGGAGTACAGTGCCTGTACTGCCGTGTAGTACTGAGTGGAGCACAGTGCCTGTACTGCGTGTAGTACTGAGTGGAGTACAGTTCCTGTACTGCCGTGTAGTCCCGAGTGGAGTACAGTGCCTGTACTGCCGTGTAGTACTGAGTGGAGTACAGTTCCTGTACTGCCGTGTAGTCCCGAGTGGAGTACAGTGCCTGTACTGCCGTGTAGTACTGAGTGGAGTACTGTGTGTATAGTGCAGTGTAGTAACGAGTGGAGTACAGTGCCTGTAAAGCCGTGTAGTCCCGAATGGAGTACTGTGTGTATAGTGCCGTGTAGTACCGAGTGGAGTACAGTGCCTGTACTGCCGTGTAGCACCGAGTGGAGTATTGTGTGTATAGTGCCGTGTAGAACCGAGTGGAGTACAGTGCCTGTATTGTCGTGTAGTACTGAGTGGAGTACAGTGCCTGTAATGCCGTGTAGTACCGAGTGGAATACTGTGTGTATAGTGCCGTGTAGTACCGAGTGGAGTACAGTGCCTGTACTGCCGTGTAGTACTGAGTGGAGTACAGTGCCTGTAATGCCGTGTAGTACCGAGCGGAGTACTCTGTGTATAGTGCCGTGTAGCACCGAGTGGAGTACAGTGTCTGTACTGCCGTGTACTACAGAGTGGAGTACAGTGCTGTACTGCCGTGTAGTCCCGAGTGGAGTACAGTGTCTGTACTGGCGTGTAGTTCTGATTGGAGTACAGTGCCTGTACTGCCGTGTAGTACCGAGTGGAGTACAGAGCTTATACTGCCGTGTAGTACTGAGTGGGGTACAGTGCCTGTACTGCCGTGTAGTGCCGAGTGGAGTACTGTGTGTATAGTGCAGTGTAGTACTGAGTGGAGTACAGTGCATGTACTGCCGTGTAGTCCCGAGTGGAGTACTGTGTGTATAGTGCAGTGTAGTGCTGAGTGGAGTACAGTGCCTGTACCGCTGTGTAGTACCGAGTGGAGTACAGTGCCTGTACTGCCATGTAGTCCCGAGTGGAGTACTGTGTGCATACTGCCGTGTAGTACTGAGTAGAGTACAGTGCCTGTACTGCCGTGTAGTACCGAGTGGAGTACTGTGTGTATAGTGCCGTGTAGTACCGAGTGGAGTACAGTGCCTGTACTGCGTGTAGTACCGAGTGGAGTACTGTGTGTATAGTGCCGTGTAGTGCCGAGTGGAGTACAGTGCATGTACTGCCGTGTAGTACTGATTGGAGTACAGTGTGAATAGTGCCGTGTAGTACCGAGGGGAATACAGTGCCTGTACTGCCGTGTAGTACCTAGTGGAGTACAGTATGTATAGTGCCGTTTAGTACCGAGTGGAATACATTGTGTATAGTGCCGTGTAGTACTGAGTGGAATACAGTACCTGTACTGCCGTGTAGTACCGATTGGAGTACACTGTGTATAGTGCCGTGTAGTACAGAGTGGAGTACAGTGCCTGTACTGCCGTGTAGTACTGAGTGGAGTACATTGATTTCTGCCGTGTAGTACCGAGTGGAGTAGAGTGTATATAGTGCCGTGTAGTACTGAGTGGAGTACAGTGCCTGTGCTGCCGTGTAGTACTGAGTGGGGTACAGTGCCTGTACTGCCGTGTAGTACCGAGTGGAATACTGTGTGTATAGTGCCGTGTAGTACCGAGTGGAGTACTGTGTGCATAATGCCGTGTGGTACTGAGTGGAGTACAGTGCCTGTACTGCCGTGTAGTACTGAGTGGAGCACAGTGCCTGTACTGCCGTGTAGTCCCGAGTGGAGTACAGTGCCTGTACTGCCGTGTAGTACTGAGTGGAGTACAGTTCCTGTACTGCCGTGTAGTCCCGAGTGGATTACAGTGCCTGTACTGCCGTGTAGTACTGAGTGGAGTACTCTGTGTATAGTTCCGTGTAGTAACGAGTGGAGTACAGTGCCTGTACTGCCGTGTAGTCCCGAATGGAGTACTGTGTGTATAGTGCCGTGTAGTACCGAGTGGAGTACAGTGCCTGTACTGCCGTGTAGCACCGAGTGGAGTACTGTGTGTATAGTGCCGTGTAGAACCGAGTGGAGTATAGTGCCTGTATTGTCGTGTAGTACTGAGTAGAGTACAGTGCCTGTAATGCCGTGTAGTACCGAGTGGAATACTGTGTGTATAGTGCCGTGTAGTACCGAGTGGAGTACAGCACCTCTGCTGCCGTGTGTACCGAGTGGAGTACTGTGTGTATAGTGCCGTGTAGTACTGAGTGGAGTACAGTGCCTGTACTGCCGTGTAGTCCCGAGTGGAGTACAGTGCCTGTACTGCCGTGTAGTAGTGAGTGGAGTACTGTGCCTGTACTGCCGTGTAGTACTCAGTGGAGTACTGTGTGTATAGTGCCGTGTAGTACCGAGTGGAGTACAGTGGGTGTACTGCCGTGTAGTTATGAGTGGAGTACAGCGCCTGTACTGCCGTGTAGTACTGAGTGGAGTACAGTGCCTGTACTGCCGTGTAGACCCGAGTGGAGTACAGTGCCTATACTGCCGTGTAGTACTGAGTGGAGTACTGTGTGTATAGTGCCGTGTAGTACCGAGTGCAGTACAGTGCCTGTATTGCCGTGTAGTACCGAGTGGAGTACTGTGTGTATAGTGCGGTGTAGTACCGAGTGGAGTACTGTGTGCTTACTGCCGTGTAGTACTGAGTGGAGTACAGTACCTCTACTCCCGTGTAGTACCGAGTGGAGTACAGTGCCTGTACTGCCGTGTAGTAGTGAGTGGAGTACTGTGCCTGTACTGCCGTGTAGTACTCAGTGGAGTACTGTGTGTATAGTGCCGTGTAGTACCGAGTGGAGTACAGTGGGTGTACTGCCGTGTAGTTATGAGTGGAGTACAGCGCCTGTACTGCCGTGTAGTACTGAGTGGAGTACTGTGCCTGTACTGCCGTGTAGACCCGAGTGGAGTACAGTGCCCATACTGCCGTGTAGTACTGAGTGGAGTACTGTGTGTATAGTGCCGTGTAGTACCGAGTGGAGTACAGTGCCTGTACTGCCGTGTTTTACTGAGTGGAGCACAGTGCCTGTACTGCCGTGTAGTACTGAGTGGAGTACAGTTCCTGTACTGCCGTGTAGTCCCGAGTGGAGTACAGTGCCTGTACTGCCGTGTAGTACTGAGTGGAGTACAGTTCCTGTACTGCCGTGTAGTCCCGAGTGGAGTACAGTGCCTGTACTGCCGTGTAGTACTGAGTGGAGTACTGTGTGTATAGTGCCGTGTAGTAACGAGTGGAGTACAGTGCCTGTACTGCCGTGTAGTCCCGAATGGAGTACTGTGTGTATAGTGCCGTGTAGTACCGAGTGGAGTACAGTGCCTGTACTGCCGTGTAGCACCGAATGGAGTACTGTGTGTATAGTGCCGTGTAGAACCGAGTGGGGTACAGTGCCTGTATTGTCGTGTAGTACTGAGTGGAGTACAGTGCCTGTAATGCCGTGTAGTACCGAGTGGAATACTGTGTGTATAGTGCCGTGTAGTACCGAGTGGAGTACAGTGCCTGTACTGCCGTGTAGAACTGAGTGGAGTAAGTGCCTGTACTGCCGTGTAGTCCCGAGTGGAGTACAGTGCCTGTACTTCCGTGTAGTACTGATAGGAGTACAGTGCCTGTACTGCCGTGTAGTACCGAGTTGAGTACATTGCTTGTACTGCCGTGTAGTACTGAGTGGAGTACAGTGCCTGTACTGCCGTGTAGTACCGAGTGGAGTACTGTGCCTGTACTGCCGTGTAGTACAGGGTGGAGTACAGTGCCTGTACTGCTGTGTAGTCCCCAGTGTAATACAGTTTGTGTAGTGCAGTGTAGTACTGAGTGCCTGTACTGCCGTGTAGTACCGAGTGGAGTACAGTGCCTGTACTGCCGTGTAGTACAGGGTGGAGTACAATGCCTGTACTGCTGTGTAGTCCCCAGTGTAATACAGTTTGTGTAGTGCAGTGTAGTACTGAGTGGAGTACAGTGCATGTACTGCCGTGTAGTACCGAGTGGAGTACTGTGTGTATAGTGCCGTGCAGTACCGAGTGGAGTACAGTGCCTGTACTGCCGTGTAGAACCGAGTGGGGGACTGTGTGTATACTGCCGTGTAGTACTGAGTGGAGTACAGTACCTGTACTGCCGTGTAGTACCGAGTGGGGGAATGTGTGTATACTGCCGTGTAGTACTGAGTATAGTACAGTGCCTGTACTGCCGTGTAGTACCGAGTGAAGTACTGTGTGCATACTGCCGTGTAGTACTGAGTGGAGTACAGTACCTGTACTGCCGTGTAGTACCGAGTGGGGGACTGTGTGTATACTGCCGTGTTGTACTGAGTGGAGTACAGTGCCTGTACTACCGTGTAGTACCGAGTGGGGGACTGTGTGTATACTGCCGTGTAGTACTGAGTGGAGTACAGTCCCTGTACTGCCGTGTAGAACCGAGTGGGTGACTGTGTGTACACTGCCGTGTAGTACTGAGTGGGGTACTGTGTGTATAGTGCAGTGTAGTGCTGAGTGGAGTACAGTGCCTGTACTGCCGTGTAGTACCGAGTGGACTACTGTGTGTAAGTGCAGTGTAGTGCTGAGTGGAGTACAGTACCTGTAATGCCGTGTAGTACTGAGTATAGTACAGTGCCTGTACTGCCGTGTAGTACCGAGTGGGGGACTGTGTGTATACTGCCGTGTAGTACTGAGTGGAGTACAGTACCTGTACTGCCGAGTAGTCCCGAGTGGAGTACTGTGTGTATAGTGCAGTGTAGTGCTAAGTGGAGTACAGTACCTGTACTGCCGTATAGTACCGAGTGTGGGACTGTGTGCATACTGCCGTGTAGTTCCCAGTGGAGTACAGTGCCTGTACTGGCGTGTAGTACTGAGTGGAGTACAGTGCCTGTATTGCCGTGTAGTCCCGAGTGGAGTACAGTGCCTGTACTGCCGTGTAGTAGTGAATGGAGTACAGTGCAAGTACTGCCGTGTAGTACTGAGTGGAGTACTGTGTGTATAGTGCCGTGTAGTACCGAGTGGAGTACAGTGGGTGTACTGCCGTGTAGTACTGAGTGGAGTAGAGTGCCTGTACTGCCGTGTAGTACCGAGTGGAGTACAGTGCCTGTACTGCCGTGTAGTACTGAGTCGAGTACTGTGTGTATAGTGCCGTGTAGTACCGAGTGGAGTACAGTGCCTGTACTGCCGTGTAGTACTGAGTGGAGTACAGTGCCTGTACTGCCGTGTAGTACTGAGTGGAGTACAGTGCCTGTACTGCCGTGTAGTCCCGAGTGAAGTACAGTGCCTGTGCTGCCGTGTAGTACTGAGTGGAGTACTGTGTGTATACGGCCGTGTAGTACCGAGTGGAGTACAGTGCCTGTACTGCCGTGTAGTACTGAGTGGAGTACAGTGCCTGTACTGCCGTGTAGTCCCGAGTGGAGTACAGAGCCTGTACTGCCGTGTAGTACTGATTGGAGTAATAGTGCCTGTACTGCCATGTAGTACCGAGTGGAGTACAGTGCATGTACTGCCGTGTAGTACTGAGTGAAGTACAGTGCCTGTACTGCCATGTAGTGCCGAGTGGAGAACAGTGTGTATAGTGCAGTGTAGTACTGAGTGGAGTACAGTGCATGTACTGCCGTGTAGTACTCAGTGGAGTACTGTGTGTTTAGTGCCGTCTAGTACCGATTGGAGTACAATGGGTGTACTGCCGTGTAGTACTTAGTGGAGTACAGTGCCTGTACTGCCGTGTAGTACTGAGTGGAGTACAGTGCCTGTACTGCCGTGTAGTCCCGAGTGGATTACAGTGCCTATACTGCCGTGTAGTACTGAGTGGAGTACTGTGTGTATAGTGCCGTGTAATACCGAGTCGAGTACAGTGCCTGTACTGCCGTGTAGTACTGAGTGGAGCACAGTGCGTGTACTGCCGTGTAGTACTGAGTGGAGTACAGTTCCTGTACTGCCGTGTAGTCCCGAGTGGAGTACAGTGCCTGTACTGCCGTGTAGTACTGAGTGGAGTACTGTGTGTATAGTGCCGTGTAGTAACGAGTGGAGTACAGTGCTGTACTGCCGTGTAGTACTGAGTGGAGTACAGTGCCTGTACTGCCGTGTAGTACTGAGTGGAGTACAGTGCCTGTACTGCCGTGTAGTCCCGAATGGAGTACTGTGTGTATAGTGCCGTGTAGTACCGAGTGGAGTACAGTGCCTGTACTGCCGTGTAGCACCGAGTGGAGTACTGTGTGTATAGTGCCGTGTAGTACCGAGTGGAGTACAGTGCCTGTATTGCCGTGTAGTACTGAGTGGAGTACAGTGCCTGTACTTCCGTGTAGTACTGATTGGAATACAGTGCCCGTACTGCCGTGTAGTACCGAGTGGAGTACATTGCTTGTACTGCCGTGTAGTACTGAGTGGAGTACAGTGTCTGTACTGCCGTGTTGTACTGAGTGGAGTACTCTGTGTATAGTGGCGTGTAGTAACGAGTGGAGTACAGTGCCAGTACTGCCGTGTAGTCCCGAATGGAGTACTGTGTGTATAGTGCCGTGTAGTACCGAGTGGAGTACAGTGCCTGTACTGCCGTGTAGCACCGAGTGGAGTACTGTGTGTATAGTGCCGTGTAGAACCGAGTGGAGTACAGTGCCTGTATTGTCGTGTAGTACTGAGTGGAGTACAGTGCCTGTACTGCCGTGTAGTACTGAGTGGAGTACTGTGTGTATAGTGCCGTGAAGTACCGAGTGGAGTACAGTGCCTGTACTGCCGTGTAGTACTGAGGGGAGTACAGTGCCTGTACTGCCGTGTAGTACTGAGTGGAGTACAGTGCCTGTACTGCCGTGTAGTCCCGAATGGAGTACTGTGTGTATAGTCCCGTGTAGTACCGAGTGGAGTACAGTGCCTGTACTGCCGTGTAGTACCGAGTGGAGTACTGTGTGTATAGTGCCGTGTAGTACCGAGTGGAGTACAGTGCCTGTACTGCCGTGTAGTACTGAGTGGAGTACAGTGCCTGCAATGCCGTGTAGTACCGAGTGGAGTACTGTGTGTATAGTGCCGTGTAGTACCGAGTGGAGTACTGTGTGCATAATGCCGTGTAGTACTGGGTGGAGTACAGTGCCTGTACTGCCGTGTAGTACCGAGTGGGGGAATGTGTGTATACTGCCGTGTAGTACTGAGTATAGTACAGTGCCTGTACTGCCGTGTAGTACCGAGTGGAGTACTGTGTGCATACTGCCGTGTAGTACTGAGTGGAGTACAGTACCTGTACTGCCGTGTAGTACCGAGTGGGGGACTGTGTGTATACTGCCGTGTAGTACTGAGTGGAGTACAGTGCCTGTACTACCGTGTAGTACCGAGTGGGGGACTGTGTGTATACTCCCGTGTAGTACTGAGTGGAGTACAGTGCCTGTACTGCCGTGTAGAACCGAGTGGGGGACTGTGTGTATACTGCCGTGTAGTACTGAGTGGAGTACTGTGTGTATAGTGCAGTGTAGTGCTGAGTGGAGTACAGTGCCTGTACTGCCGTGTAGTACCGAGTGGAGTACTCTGTGTATAGTGCAGTGTAGTGCTGAGTGGAGTACAGTACCTGTACTGCCGTGTAGTACTGAGTATAGTACAGTGCCTGTACTGCCGTGTAGTACCGAGTGGAATACTGTGTGTATAGTGCCGTGTAGTACCGAGTGGAGTACTGTGTGCATACTGCCGTGTGGTACTGAGTGGAGTACAGTGCCTGTACTGCCGTGTAGTACTGAGTGGAGCACAGTGCCTGTACTGCCGTGTAGTACTGAGTGGAGTACAGTTCCTGTACTGCCGTGTAGTCCCGAGTGGAGTACAGTGCCTGTACTGCCGTGTAGTACTGAGTGGAGTACAGTTCCTGTACTGCCGTGTAGTCCCGAGTGGATTACAGTGCCTGTACTGCCGTGTAGTACTGAGTGGAGTACTGTGTGTATAGTGCCGTGTAGTAACGAGTGGAGTACAGTGCCTGTACTGCCGTGTAGTCCCGAATGGAGTACTGTGTGTATAGTGCCGTGTAGTACCGAGTGGAGTACAGTGCCTGTACTGCCGTGTAGCACCGAGTGGAGTACTGTGTGTATAGTGCCGTGTAGAACCGAGTGGAGTATAGTGCCTGTATTGTCGTGTAGTACTGAGTAGAGTACAGTGCCTGTAATGCCGTGTAGTACCGAGTGGAATACTGTGTGTATAGTGCCGTGTAGTACCGAGTGGAGTACAGCACCTCTACTGCCGTGTAGTACCGAGTGGAGTACTGTGTGTATAGTGCCGTGTAGTACTGAGTGGAGTACAGTGCCTGTACTGCCGTGTAGTCCCGAGTGGAGTACAGTGCCTGTACTGCCGTGTAGACCCGAGTGGAGTACAGTGCCTATACTGCCGTGTAGTACTGAGTGGAGTACTGTGTGTATAGTGCCGTGTAGTACCGAGTGGAGTACAGTGCCTGTATTGCCGTGTAGTAGTGAGTGGAGTACTGTGCCTGTACTGCCGTGTAGTACTCAGTGGAGTACTGTGTGTATAGTGCCGTGTAGTACCGAGTGGAGTACAGTGGGTGTACTGCCGTGTAGTTATGAGTGGAGTACAGCGCCTGTACTGCCGTGTAGTACTGAGTGGAGTACAGTGCCTGTACTGCCGTGTAGACCCGAGTGGAGTACAGTGCCTATACTGCCGTGTAGTACTGAGTGGAGTACTGTGTGTATAGTCCCGTGTAGTACCGAGTGGAGTTCAGTGCCTGTATTGCCGTGTAGTACCGAGTGGAGTACTGTGTGTATAGTGCGGTGTAGTACCGAGTGGAGTACTGTGTGCTTACTGCCGTGTAGTACTCAGTGGAGTACAGTACCTCTACTCCCGTGTAGTACCGAGTGGAGTACGGTGTGTATAGTGCCGTGAAGTACCGAGTGGAGTACAGTGCCTGTACTGCCGTGTAGTACTGAGTGGAGTACAGTGCTTGTACTGCCGTGTAGTCCCGAGTGGAGTACAGTGCCTGTACTGCCGTGTAGTAGTGAGTGGAGTACTGTGCCTGTACTGCCGTGTAGTACTCAGTGGAGTACTGTGTGTATAGTGCCGTGTAGTACCGAGTGGAGTACAGTGGGTGTACTGCCGTGTAGTTATGAGTGGAGTACAGCGCCTGTACTGCCGTGTAGTACTGAGTGGAGTACTGTGCCTGTACTGCCGTGTAGACCCGAGTGGAGTACAGTGCCCATACTGCCGTGTAGTACTGAGTGGAGTACTGTGTGTATAGTGCCGTGTAGTACCGAGTGGAGTACAGTGCCTGTACTGCCGTGTAGTACTGAGTGGAGCACAGTGCCTGTACTGCCGTGTAGTACTGAGTGGAGTACAGTTCCTGTACTGCCGTGTAGTCCCGAGTGGAGTACAGTGCCTGTACTGCCGTGTAGTACTGAGTGGAGTACAGTTCCTGTACTGCCGTGTAGTCCCGAGTGGAGTACAGTGCCTGTACTGCCGTGTAGTACTGAGTGGAGTACTCTGTGTATAGTGCCGTGTAGTAACGAGTGGAGTACAGTGCCTGTACTGCCGTGTAGTCCCGAATGGAGTACTGTGTGTATAGTGCCGTGTAGTACCGAGTGGAGTACAGTGCCTGTACTGCCGTGTAGCACCGAGTGGAGTACTGTGTGTATAGTGCCGTGTAGAACCGAGTGGGGTACAGTGCCTGTATTGTCGTGTAGTACTGAGTGGAGTACAGTGCCTGTAATGCCGTGTAGTACCGAGTGGAATACTGTGTGTATAGTGCCGTGTAGTACCGAGTGGAGTACAGTGCCTGTACTGCCGTGTAGAACTGAGTGGAGTAAGTGCCTGTACTGCCGTGTAGTCCCGAGTGGAGTACAGTGCCTGTACTTCCGTGTAGTACTGATAGGAGTACAGTGCCTGTACTGCCGTGTGGTACCGAGTTGAGTACATTGCTTGTACTGCCGTGTAGTACTGAGTGGAGTACAGTGCCTGTACTGCCGTGTAGTACCGAGTGGAGTACAGTGCCTGTACTGCCGTGTAGTACAGGGTGGAGTACAGTGCCTGTACTGCTGTGTAGTCCCCAGTGTAATACAGTTTGTGTAGTGCAGTGTAGTACTGAGTGCCTGTACTGCCGTGTAGTACCGAGTGGAGTACAGTGCCTGTACTGCCGTGTAGTACAGGGTGGAGTAAAATGCCTGTACTGCTGTGTAGTCCCCAGTGTAATACAGTTTGTGTAGTGCAGTGTAGTACTGAGTGGAGTACAGTGCATGTACTGCCGTGTAGTACCGAGTGGAGTACTGTGTGTATAGTGCCGTGCAGTACCGAGTGGAGTACAGTGCCTGTACTGCCGTGTAGAACCGAGTGGGGGACTGTGTGTATAATGCCGTGTAGTACTGAGTGGAGTACAGTGTGTATAGTGCAGTGTAGTGCTGAGTGGAGTACAGTGCCTGTACTGCCGTGTAGTACCGAGTGGATTATTGTGTGTATAGTGCAGTGTAGTGCTGAGTGGAGTACAGTACCTGTACTGCCGTGTAGTGCTGAGTATAGTACAGTGCCTGTACTGCCGTGTAGTACCGAGTGGGGGACTGTGTGTATACAGCCGTGTAGTACTGAGTGGAGTAGAATACTTGTACTGCCGACTAGTCTGGAGTGGAGTACTGTGTGTATAGTGCAGTGTAGAGCTGAGTGGAGTACAGTACCTGTACTGCCGTGTAGTACCGAGTGGGGGAATGTGTGTATACTGCCGTGCAGTACTGAGTGGAGTACAGTGCCTGTACTGTCGTGTAGTACCGAGTGGGGGACTGTGTGTATACTGCCGTGTAGTACTGAGTGGAGTACAGTCCCTGTACTGCCGAGTAGTCCCGAGTGGAGTACAGTGTGTATAGTGCAGTGTAGTACTGAGTGGAGTACTGTGTGTATAGTGCAGTGTAGTACTGAGTGGAGTACAGTGCGTGTACTGCCGTGTAGTACCGAGTAGGGGACTGTGTGTATACTGCCGTGTAGTACTGAGTGGAGTACAGTGTGTATAGTGCCGTGTAGTACCGAGTGGGTCTTTGTGTGCATACTGCCGTGTAGTACTGAGTGGAGTACAGTGCCTGTACTGCTATGTTGTCCCGAGTGGAGTACTGTGTGTATACTGCCGTGTAGTACCGAGTGGAGTACAGTGCCTGTACTGCCATGTAGTACCGAGTGGAGTACTGTGTGCATACTGCCGTGTAATACGGAGTGGAGTACAGTGCCTATACTGCCGTGTAGTACCGATTGGAGTACTGTGTGGATAGTGCCGTGCAGTACCGAGTGGAGTACTGTGTGCATACTGCCGTGTAGTACTTAGTGTTGTACAGTGCCTGTACTGCCGTGTAGTACCGAGTGGAGTACTGTGTGTATAGTGCCGTGTAGTACCGAGTTTAGTACAGTGCATGTACTGCCGTGTATTACCGAGTGGAGTACTGTTTTTATAGTGCGGTGTAGTACCGAGTGGAGTACAGTGCATGTACTGCCGTGTAGTACCGAGTGGAGTACTGTGTGTATAGTGTCGTGTAGTACCGAGTGGAGTACAGTGCCTGTATTGCCGTGTAGTACCGAGTGGAGTACTGTGTGTATAGTGCCGTGTAGTACCGATTGGAGTACTGTGTGCATAATGCCGTGTAGTACTAGTGGAGTACAGTACCTGTACTGCCGTGTAGTACCGAGTGGAGTACTGTGTGTATAGTGCCGTGTAGTACCGAGTGGAGTACAGTGCCTGTACTGCCGTGTACTACTGAGTGGAGTAGAATGCCTGTACTGCCGTGTAGTCCCGCGTGGAGTACAGTGCCTGTACTGCCGTGTAGTAGTGAGTGGAGTACTGTGCCTGTACTGCCGTGTAGTACTGAGTGGAGTACTGTGTGTATAGTGCCGTGTAGTACCGAGTGGAGTACAGTGGGTGTACTGCCGTATAGTACTGAGTGGAGTACAGTGCCTGTACTGCCGTGTAGTACTGAGTGGAGTACAGTGCCTGTACTGCCGTGTAGTCCCGAGTGGAGTAGAGTGCCTGTACTACCGTGTAGTACTGAGTTTAGTACTGTTTGTATAGTGCTGTGTAGTACCGAGTGGAGTACAGTGCCTGTACTGCCGTGTAGTCCCGAGTGGAGTACGGTGCATGTACTGTCGTGTAGTACCGAGTGTAGTACAATGCCTGTACTGCCGTGTAGTACCGAGTGGAGTACTGTGTGCATACTGCCCTGTAGTACCGAGTGGAGTACTGTGCCTGTACTGCCGTGTAGTACCGAGTGGAGTACAGTGCCTGTACTGCCGTGTAGTACCGAGTGGAGTACTGTGTGCATACTGCCGTGTAGTACTGAGTGGAGTACAGTGCCTGTAATGCCGTGTAGTACCGAGTGGAGTACTGTTTGTCTAGTGCCGTGTTGTACCGACTGGAGTACTGTGTGTATAGTGCGGTGTAGTACCGAGTGGAGTACAGTGCATGTACTGCCGTGTAGTACCGAGTGGAGTACTGTGTGTATCGTGCCATGTAGTACCGTGTGGAGTACAGTGCCTGTATTGCCGTGTAGTACCGTGTGGAGTACTGAGTGTATAGTGCCGTGTAGTACCGAGTGGAGTACAGTGCCTGTACTGCCGTGTAGTACTGAGTGGTGTACAGTGGGTGTACTGCCGTGTAGTACTGAGTGGAGTACAGTGCCTATACTGCCGTGTAGTACTGAGTGGGGTACAGTGCCTGTACTGCCGTGTAGCCCGAGTGGAGTACAATGCCTGTACTGCCGTGTAGTACTGAGTGGAGTACTGTGTGTATAGTGCCGTGTCGTACCGAGTGGAGTACAGTGCCTGTACTGCCGTGTAGTGCCGGGTGGAGTACAGTGCTTGTACTGCCGTGTAGTACTGAGTGAAGTACAGTGCCTGTACTGCCGTGTAGTGCCGAGTGGAGTACTGTGTGTATAGTGCAGTGTAGTACTGAGTGGAGTACAGTGCATTTACTGCCGTGTAGTACCGAGTGGAGTACAGTGCCTGTACTGCCGTGTAGTCCCGAGTGGAGTAATGAGTGTATAGTGCATTGTAGTACTGAGTGGAGTACTGTGTGTATATTCCCGTGTAGTACTGAGTGGAGTACAGTGCCTGTACTGCCGTGTAGTACCGATTGGAGTAGTGCGTCCATACTGCCGTCTAGTACTGTGTGGAGTACAGTGCCTGTACTGCCGTGTAGTACTGGGTGGAATACAGTGCCTGTACTGCCGTGTAGTCCCGAGTGGAGTACAGTGTGTATAGTGCAGTGTAGTACTCAGTGGAGTACAGTGCATGTACTGCCGTGTAGTACCGAGTGGTGTACTGTGTGTATAGTGCCGTGTGGTACCGAGTGGAGTACCATGCCTGTACTGCCGTGTAGTACCGAGTCGAGTACTGTGTGTATAGTGCCGTGTAGTACCGAGTGGAGCACAGTGCCTGTACTGCGTGTAGTACCGAGTGGAGTACAGTGCCTGCACTGCGTGTAGTACCGAGTGGAGTACAGTGTGTATAGTGCCGTCTAGTACCGAGTGGAGTACAGTGTGTATAGTGCCGTGTAGTACTGAGTGGAGTACAGGGCCTGTACTGCCGGGTAGTACCGAGTGGAGTACAGTGTGTATAGTGCCGTGTAGTACTGAGTGGAGTACAGTGCCTGTACTGCCGTGTAGTACTGAGTGGGGTACAGTGCCTGTACTGCCGTGTAGTACTGAGTGGAGTACGGTGTGTATAGTGCCGTGTAGTACCGAGTGGAGTACAGTGGGTGTATGCCGTGTAGTACTGTGTGGAGTACAGTGCCCCAACTGCCGTGCAGTACTGAGTGGAGTACAGTGCCTGTACTGCCGTGTAGTCCCGAGTGGAGTACAGTGACTGTACTGCCGTGTAGTACTGAGTGGAGTACTCTGTATATAGTGCCGTGTAGTACCGAGTGGAGTACAGTGCCTCTACTGCCGTGTAGTACTGAGTGGAGTACAGTGCCTGTACTGCCGTGTAGTACTGAGTGGAGTACAGTGCCTGTACTGCCGTGTAGTACTGAGTGGAGTACTCTGTGTATAGTGCCGTGAAGTACCGAGTGGAGTACAGTGCCTGTACTGCCGTGTAGTACTGAGGGGAGTACAGTGCCTGTACTGCCGTGTAGTACTGAGTGGAATACAGTGCCTGTACTGCCGTGTAGTCCCGAATGGAGTACTGTGTGTATAGTGCCGTGTAGTACCGAGCGGAGTACAGTGCCTGTAATGCCGTGTAGTACCGAGTGGAGTACTGTGTGTATAGTGCCGTGTAGTACCGAGTGGAGTACTGTGTGCATACTGCCGTGTAGTACTGAGTGGAGTACAGTGCCTGTACTGCCGTGTAGTACCGAGTGGAGTACAGTGTGTATAGTGCCGTGTAGTACAGAGTGGAGTACAGTGCCTGTATTGCCGTGTAGTCCCGAGTGGAGTACAGTGCCTGTACTGCCGTGTAGTAGTGAGTGGAGTACAGTGCCTCTACTGCCGTTTAGTACTGGGTGGAGTACAGTGCCTGTACTGCCGTGTAGTACCGAGTGGGGGACTGTGTGTATACTGCCGTGTAGTTCCGAGTGGAGTACAGTGCATGTACTTTCGTGTAGTACCGAGTGGAATACTGTGTGTATAGTGCCGTGTAGTACCGAGTGGAGTACTGTGTGGATACTGCCGTGTGGTACAGACTGGAGTACAGTGCCTGTACTGCCATGTAGTACCGAGTGGAGTACTGTGTGTAAGGTGCCGTGTAGTACCGAGTGGAGTACGGTGCATGTACTGCCGTGTAGTACCGAGTGGAGTACTGTGTGTATAGTGCGGTGTAGTACCGAGTGGAGTACAGTGCATGTAATGCCGTGTAGTACCGAGTGGAGTACAGTGCCTGTATTGCCGTGTAGGAGTGAGTGGAGTACACTGCCTGAACTGCCACGCAGTACTGAGTGGAGTACAGTGCCTCTACTGCCGTGTAGTCCGAGTGGAGTACAGTGCCTGTACTGCCGTGTAGTCATGAGTGGAGTACAGTGCCTGTACTCCCGTGTAGTAGTGAGTGGAGTACTGTGCCTGTACTGCCGTGTAGTACTGAGTGGAGTACTGTGTGTATAGTGCCGTGTAGTACCGAGTGGAGTACAGTGGGTGTATGCCGTGTAGTTCTAAATGGAGTTCAGTGCCTGAACTGCCGTGCAGTACTGAGTGGAGTACTGTGTGTATAGTGGCGTGTAGTACCGTGTGGAGTACAGTGCCTCTACTGCCGTGTAGTACTGAGTGGAGTACAGTGCCTGTACTGCCGTGTAGTACTGAGTGGAGTACAGTGCCTGTACTGCCGTGTAGTACTGAGTGGAGTACTGTGTGTATAGTGCCGTGAAGTACCGAGTGGAGTACAGAGCCTGTACTGCCGTGTAGTACTGAGGGGAGTACAGTGTCTGTACTGCCGTGTAGTACTGAGTGGAGTACAGTGCCTGTACTGCCGTGTAGTCCCGAATGGAGTACTGTGTGTATAGTGCCGTGTAGTACCGAGTAGAGTACAGTGCCTGTACTGCCGTGTAGTAACGAGTGGAGTACTGTGTGTATAGTGCCGAGTAGTACCGAGTGGAGTACAGTGCCTGTACTGCCGTGTAGTACTGAGTGGAGTACAGTGCCTGTAATGCCGTGTAGTACCGAGTGGAGTACTCTGTGTATAGTGCCGTGTTGTACCGAGTGGAGTACAGTGCCTGTACTGCCGTGTAGTTCTGAGTGGAGTACAGTGCTGTACTGCCGTGTAGTCCCGAGTGGAGTACAGTGCCTGTACTGCCGTGTAGTTCTGATTGGAGTACAGTGCCTGTACTGCCGTGAAGTACCGAGTGGAGTACAGAGCTTATACTGCCGTGTAGTACTGAGTGGGGTACAGTGCCTGTACTGCCGTGTAGTGCCGAGTGGAGTACTGTGTGTATAGTGCAGTGTAGTACTAAGTGGAGTACAGTGCATGTACTGCCGTGTAGTCCCGAGTGGAGTACTGTGTGTATAGTGCAGTGTAGTGCTGAGTGGAGTACAGTGCCTGTACTGCTGTGTAGTACCGAGTGGAGTACAGTGCCTGTACTGCCATGTAGTCCCGAGTGGAGTACTGTGTGCATACTGCCGTGTAGTACTGAGTAGAGTACAGTGCCTGTACTGCCGTGTAGTACCGAGTGGAGTACTGTGTGTATAGTGCCGTGTAGTACCGATTTTAGTACAGTGCCTGTACTGCGTGTAGTACCGAGTGGAGTACTGTGTGTATAGTGCCGTGTAGTGCCGAGTGGAGTACAGTGCCTGTACTGCCGTGTAGTACTGATTGGAGTACAGTGTGAATAGTGCCGTGTAGTACCGAGGGGAGTACAGTGCCTGTACTGCCGTGTAGTACCGAGTGGAGTACAGTGTGTATAGTGCCGTCTAGTACCGAGTGGAATACATTGTGTATAGTGCCGTGTAGTACTGAGTGCAGTACAGTACCTGTACTGCCGTGTAGTACCGATTGGAGTACACTGTGTATAGTGCCGTGTAGTACAGAGTGGAGTACAGTGCCTGTACTGCCCTGTAGTACTGAGTGGCGTACAGTGCCTGTACTGCCGTGTAGTACCGAGTGGGGGAATGTGTGTTTACTGCCGTGTAGTACTGAGTATAGTACAGTGCATGTACTGCCGTGTAGTACCGAGTGGAGTACTGTGTGCATACTGCCGTGTAGTACTGAGTGGAGTAGAGTACCTGTACTGCCGTGTAGTACCGAGTGGGGGACTGTGTGTATACTGCCGTGTAGTACTGAGTGGAGTACAGTGCCTGTACTACCGTGTAGTACCGAGTGGGGGACTGTGTGTATACTGCCGTGTAGTACTGAGTGGAGTACAGTCCCTGCACTGCCGTGTAGAACCGAGTGGGTGACTGTGTGTACACTGCCGTGTAGTACTGAGTGGAGTACTGTGTGTATAGTGCAGTGTAGTGCTGAGTGGAGTACAGTGCCTGTACTGCCGTGTAGTACCGAGTGGAGTACTGTGTGTATAGTGCAGTGTAGTGCTGAGTGGAGTACAGTACCTGTACTGCCGTGTAGTACTGAGTATAGTACAGTGCCTGTACTGCCGTGTAGTACCGAGTGGGGGACTGTGTGTATACTGCCGTGTAGTACTGAGTGGAGTACAGTACCTGTACTTCCGAGTAGTCCCGAGTGGAGTACTGTGTGTATAGTGCAGTGTAGTGCTGAGTGGAGTACAGTACCTGTACTGCCGTGTAGTACCGAGTGGGGGACTGTGTGCATACTGCCTTGTAGTTCCCAGTGGAGTACAATGCCTGTACTGGCGTGTAGTCCCGAGTGGAGTACAGTGCCTGTACTGCCGTGCAGTAGTGAGTGGAGTACAGTGCCTGTACTGCCGTGTAGTACTGAGTGGAGTACAGTGTGTATAGTGCCGTGTAGTACCGAGTGGAGTACAGTGGGTGTACTGCCGTGTAGTACTGAGTGGAGTAGAATGCCTGTACTGCCGTGTAGTACCGAGTGAAGTACAGTGCCTGTACTGCCGTGTAGTACTGAGTGGAGTACTGTGTGTATAGTGCCGTGTAGTACCGAGTGGAGTACAGTGCCTGTACTGCCGTGTAGTACTGAGTGGAGTACAGTGCCTGTACTGCCGTGTAGTACTGAGTGGAGTACAGTGCCTGTACTGCCGTGTAGTACTGAGTGGAGTACAGTGCCTGTACTGCCGTGTAGTCCCGAGTGGAGTACAGTGCCTGTACTGCCGTGTAGTCCCTAATGGAGTACTGTGTGTATAGTGCCGTGTAGTACCGAGTGGAGTACAGTGCCTGTACTGCCGTGTAGCACCGAGTGGAGTACTGTGTGTATAGTGCCGTGTAGTACCGACTGGAGTACAGTGCCTGTATTGCCGTGTAGTACTGAGTGGAGTACAGTGCCTGTACTGTCGTGTAGTGCCGAGTGGAGTACTGTGTGTATAGTGCAGTGTAGTACTGAGTGGAGTACAGTGCATGTACTGCCGTGTAGTACCGAGTGGAGTACATTACTTGTACTGCCGTGTAGTACTGAGTGGAGTACAGTGCCTGTACTGTCGTGTAGTGCCGAGTGGAGTACTGTGTGTATAGTGCAGTGTAGTACTGAGTGGAGTACAGTGCATGTACTGCCGTGTAGTCCCGAGTGGAGTACTGTGTGTATAGTGCAGTGTAGTACTGAGTGGAGTACAGTGCCTGTACTGCCGTGTAGTACCGAGTGGAGTACAGTGCCTGTGCTGCCGTGTAGTCCCAGGTGGAGTACTATGTGCATACTGCCGTGTAGTACTGAGTGGAGTACAGTGGCTGTACTGCCGTGTAGTACCGAGTGGAGTACAGTGCCTGTACTGCCGTGTAGTACTGGGTGGAGTACAGTGCCTGTACTGCCGTGTAGTCCCCAGTGGAATAAAGTTTGTGTAGTGCAGTGTAGTACTGAGTGGAGTACAGTGCATGTACTGCCGTGTAGTACCGAGTGGAGTACTGTGTGTATAGTGCCGTCTAGTACCGAGTGGAGTACAGTGCCTGTACTGGCGTGTAGTACTGAGTGGAGTACAGTGCCTGTACTGCCGTGTAGTCCCGAGTGGAGTACTGTGTGTATAGTGCAGTGTAGTACTGAGTGGAGTACAGTGCATGTACTGCCGTGTAGTCCCGAGTGGAGTACTGTGTGTATAGTGCCGTGTAGTATCGAGTGGAGTACAGTGCCTGTATTGCCGTGTAGTACTGAGTGGAGTACAGTGCCTGTAATGCCGTGTGGTACCGAATGGAGTACTGTGTGTATAGTGCCGTGTAGTATCGAGTGGAGTGCAGTGCCTGTACTGCCGTGTAGTACTGAGTGGAGTACAGTGCCTGTACTGCCGTGTAGTCCCGAGTGGAGTACAGTGCCTGTACTTCCGTGTAGTACTGATTGGAGTACAGTGCCTGTACTGCCGTGTAGTACCGAGTGGAGTACATTGCTTGTACTGCCGTGTAGTACTGAGTGGAGTACAGTGCCTGTACTGTCGTGTAGTGCCGAGTGGAGTACTGTGTGTATAGTGCAGTGTAGTACTGAGTGGAGTACAGTGCATGTACTGCCGTGTAGTCCCGAGTGGAGTACTGTGTGTATAGTGCAGTGTAGTACTGAGTGGATTACAGTGCCTGTACTGCCGTGTAGTACCGAGTGGAGTACAGTGCCTGTACTGCCGTGTAGTCCCAGGTGGAGTACTGTGTCCATACTGCCGCGTAGTACTGAGTGGAATACAGTGGCTGTACTGCCGTGTAGTACCGAGTGGAGTACAGTGCCTGTACTGCCGTGTAGTACTGGGTGGAGTACTGTGCATGTACTGCCGTGTAGTCCCCAGTGGAATACAGTTTGTGTAGTGCAGTGTAGTACTGAGTGGAGTACAGTGCATGTACTGCCGTGTAGTACCGAGTGGAGTACTGTGTGTATAGTGCCGTGTAGTACCGAGTGGAGTACAGTGCATGTACTGCCGTGTAGTACCGGGTGGAGTACTGTGTGTATAGTGCCGCGTAGTACCGAGTGGAGTACAGTGCCTGTACTGCCGTGTAGTACTCTGTGGAGTACCGTGCCTGAACTGCCGTGTAGTCCCGAGTGGAGTACAGTGCATGTACTGCCATGTAGTAGTGAGTGGAGTACTGTGCCTGTACTGCCGTGTAGTAATGAGTGGTGTACTGTGCCTGTACTGCCGTGTAGTACCGAGTGGAGTACAGTGGTTGTACTGCCGTGTAGTACTGAGTGGAGTACAGTGCCTATACTGCCGTGTAGTACTGAGTGGGGTACTGTGTGTATAGTGCCGTGTAGTACCGAGTGGAGTACAGTGCCTCTACTGCCGTGTAGTACTGAGTGGAGTACAGTGCCTGTACTGCCGTGTAGTACTGAGTGGAGTACAGTGCCTGTACTGCCGTGTAGTACTGAGTGGAGTACTGTGTGTATAGTGCCGTGAAGTACCGAGTGGAGTACAGTGCCTGTACTGCTGTGTAGTACCGAGTGGAGTACAGTGCCTGTACTGCCATGTAGTCCCGAGTGGAGTACTGTGTGTATACTGCCGTGTAGTACTGAGTGGAGTACAGTGCCTGTACTGCCGTGTAGTACTGAGTGGAGTACAGTGCCTGTACTGCCGTGTAGTCCCGAATGGAGTACTGTGTGTATAGTGCCGTGTAGTACCGAGTGGAGTACAGTGCCTGTACTGCCGTGTAGTACCGAGTGGAGTACTGTGTGTATAGTGCCGTGTAGTACCGAGTGGAGTACAGTGCCTGTACTGCCGTGTAGTACTGAGTGGAGTACAGTGCCTGTAATGCCGTGTAGTACCGAGTGGAGTACTGTGTGTATAGTGCCGTGTAGTACCGAGTGGAGTACTGTGTGCATACTGTCGTGTAGTACTGAGTGGAGTACAGTGCCTGTACTGCCGTGTAGTACCGAGTGGAGTACTGTGTGTAAGGTGCCGTGTAGTACCGAGTGGAGTACAGTGCATGTACTGCCGTGTAGTACCGAGTGGAGTACTGTGTGTATAGTGCGGTGTAGTACCGAGTGGAGTACAGTGCCTGTACTGCTGTGTAGTACCGAGTGGAGTACAGTGCCTGTACTGCCATGTAGTCCCGAGTGGTGTACTGTGTGCATACTGCCGTGTAGTACTGAGTGGAGTACAGTGCCTGTGCTGCCGTGTAGTACTGAGTGGAGTACAGTGTGAATAGTGCCGTGTAGTACCGAGTGGAGTACAGTGCCTCTACTGCCGTGTAGTACTGAGTGGAGTACAGTGCCTGTACTGCCGTGTAGTACTGAGTGGAGTACAGTGCCTGTACTGCCGTGTAGTACTGAGTGGAGTACTGTGTGTATAGTGCCGTGAAGTACCGAGTGGAGTACAGTGCCTGTACTGTCGTGTAGTACCGAGTGGAGTACAATGCCTGTACTGCCGTGTAGTACCGAGTGGAGTACTGTGTGCATACTGCCGTGTAGTACCGAGTGGAGTACAGTGCCTGTACTGCCGTGTAGTACCGAGTGGAGTACAGTGCCTGTACTGGCGTGTAGTACCGAGTGGAGTACTGTGTGCATACTGCCGTGTAATACTGAGTGGAGTACAGTGCCTGTAATGCCGTGTAGTACCGAGTGGAGTACTGTTTGTATAGTGCCGTGTAGTACCGACTGGAGTACTGTGTGTATAATGCGGTGTAGTACCGAGTGGAGTACAGTGCATGTACTGCCGTGTAGTACCGAGTGGAGTACTGTGCATATAGTGCCGTGTAGTACCGTGTGGAGTACAGTGCCTGTATTGCCGTGTAGTACCGAGTGGAGTACTGTGTGTATAGTGCCGTGTAGTACCGAGTGGAGTACAGTGCCTGTACTGCCGTGTAGTACTGAGTGGTGTACAGTGCCTGCACTGCCGTGTAGTCCCGAGTGGAGTACAGTGCCTGTACTGCCGTGTAGTAGTGAGTGGAGTACTGTGCCTGTACTGCCGTGTAGTACTGAGTGGAGTACTCTGCCTGTACTGCCGTGTAGTACCGAGTGGAGTACAGTGGTTGTACTGCCGTGTAGTACTGAGTGGAGTACAGTGCCTATACTGCCGTGTAGTACTGAGTGGGGTACAGTGCCTGTACTGCCGTGTAGCCCGTGTGGAGTACAGTGCCTGTACTGCCGTCTAGTACTGAGTGGAGTACAGTGCCTGTACTGCCGTGTAGTCCCGAGTGGAGTACAATTTCTGTACGGCCGTGTAGTACTGAGTGGAGTACTGTGTGTATAGTGCCGTGTCGTACCGAGTGGAGTACAGTGCCTGTACTGCCGTGTAGTACTGAGTGGAGTACAGTGCCTGTACTGCCGTGTAGTCCCGAGTGGAGTACAGTGCCTGTACTGCCGTGCAGTACTGATTGGAGTACAGTGCCTGTACTGCCGTGTAGTGCCGGGTGGAGTACAGTGCTTGTACTGCCGTGTAGTACTCAGTGAAGTACAGTGCCTGTACTGCCGTGTAGTGCCGAGTGGAGTACTGTGTGTATAGTGCAGTGTAGTACTGAGTGGAGTACAGTGCATTTACTGCCGTGTAGTACCGAGTGGAGTACAGTGCCTGTACTGCCGTGTAGTCCCGAGTGGAGTAATGAGTGTATAGTGCATTGTAGTACTGAGTGGACTACTGTGTGTATAGTCCCGTGTAGTACTGAGTGGAGTACAGTGCCTGTACTGCCGTGTAGTACCGATTGGAGTAGTGCGTCCATACTGCCGTCTAGTACTCTGTGGAGTACAGTGCCTGTACTGCCGTGTAGTACTGGGTGGAATACAGTGCCTGTACTGCCGTGTAGTCCCGAGTGGAGTACAGTGTGTATAGTGCCGTGTGGTACCGAGTGGAGTACCATGCCTGTACTGCCGTGTAGTACCGAGTCGAGTACTGTGTGTATAGTGCCGTGTAGTACCGAGTGGAGCCCAGTGCCTGTACTGCGTGTAGTACCGAGTGGAGTACAGTGCCTGCACTGCGTGTAGTACCGAGTGGAGTACAGTGTGTATAGTGCCGTCTAGTACCGAGTGGAGTACAGTGTGTATAGTGCCGTGTAGTACTGAGTGGAGTACAGGGCCTGTACTGCCGGGTAGTACCGAGTGGAGTACAGTGTGTATAGTGCCGTGTAGTACTGAGTGGAGTACAGTGCCTGTACTGCCGTGTAGTACTGAGTGGGGTACAGTGCCTGTACTGCCGTGTAGTACTGAGTGGAGTACGGTGTGTATAGTGCCGTGTAGTACCGAGTGGAGTACAGTGGGTGTATGCCGTGTAGTACTGTGTGGAGTACAGTGCCCCAACTGCCGTGCAGTACTGAGTGGAGTACAGTGCCTGTACTGCCGTGTAGTCCCGAGTGGAGTACAGTGACTGTACTGCCGTGTAGTACTGAGTGGAGTACTCTGTATATAGTGCCGTGTAGTACCGAGTGGAGTACAGTGCCTCTACTGCCGTGTAGTACTGAGTGGAGTACAGTGCCTGTACTGCCGTGTAGTACTGAGTGGAGTACAGTGCCTGTACTGCCGTGTAGTACTGAGTGGAGTACTCTGTGTATAGTGCCGTGAAGTACCGAGTGGAGTACAGTGCCTGTACTGCCGTGTAGTACTGAGGGGAGTACAGTGCCTGTAGTGCCGTGTAGTACTGAGTGGAATACAGTGCCTGTACTGCCGTGTAGTCCCGAATGGAGTACTGTGTGTATAGTGCCGTGTAGTACCGAGCGGAGTACAGTGCCTGTACTGCCGTGTAGTACCGAGTGGAGTACTGTGTGTATAATGCCGTGTAGTACCGAGTGGAGTACTGTGTGCATACTGCCGTGTAGTACTGAGTGGAGTACAGTGCCTGTACTGCCGTGTAGTACCGAGTGGAGTACAGTGTGTATAGTGCCGTGTAGTACAGAGTGGAGTACAGTGCCTGTATTGCCGTGTAGTCCCGAGTGGAGTACAGTGCCTGTACTGCCGTGTAGTAGTGAGTGGAGTACAGTGCCTCTACTGCCGTGTAGTACTGGGTGGAGTACAGTGCCTGTACTGCCGTGTAGTACCGAGTGGGGGACTGTGTGTATACTGCCGTGTAGTTCCGAGTGGAGTACAGTGCATGTACTTTCGTGTAGTACCGAGTGGAATACTGTGTGTATAGTGCCGTGTAGTACCGAGTGGAGTACTGTGTGGATACTGCCGTGTGGTACAGACTGGAGTACAGTGCCTGTACTGCCATGTAGTACCGAGTGGAGTACTGTGTGTAAGGTGCCGTGTAGTACCGAGTGGAGTACGGTGCATGTACTGCCGTGTAGTACCGAGTGGAGTACTGTGTGTATAGTGCGGTGTAGTACCGAGTGGAGTACAGTGCATGTACTGCCGTGTAGTACCGAGTGGAGTACTGTGTGTATAGTGCCGTGTAGTACCGAGTGGAGTACGGTGCCTGTACTGCCGTGTAGGAGTGAGTGGAGTACACTGCCTGAACTGCCACGCAGTACTGAGTGGAGTACAGTGCCTCTACTGCCGTGTAGTCCGAGTGGAGTACAGTGCCTGTACTGCCGTGTAGTCATGAGTGGAGTACAGTGCCTGTACTCCCGTGTAGTAGTGAGTGGAGTACTGTGCCTGTACTGCCGTGTAGTACTGAGTGGAGTACTGTGTGTATAGTGCCGTGTAGTACCGAGTGGAGTACAGTGGGTGTATGCCGTGTAGTTCTAAATGGAGTTCAGTGCCTGAACTGCCGTGCAGTACTGAGTGGAGTACTGTGTGTATAGTGGCGTGTAGTACCGTGTGGAGTACAGTGCCTCTACTGCCGTGTAGTACTGAGTGGAGTACTGTGTGTATAGTGCCGTGAAGTACCGAGTGGAGTACAGAGCCTGTACTGCCGTGTAGTACTGAGGGGAGTACAGTGTCTGTACTGCCGTGTAGTACTGAGTGGAGTACAGTGCCTGTACTGCCGTGTAGTCCCGAATGGAGTACTGTGTGTATAGTGCCGTGTAGTACCGAGTAGAGTACAGTGCCTGTACTGCCGTGTAGTAACGAGTGGAGTACTGTGTGTATAGTGCCGAGTAGTACCGAGTGGAGTACAGTGCCTGTACTGCCGTGTAGTACTGAGTGGAGTACAGTGCCTGTAATGCCGTGTAGTACCGAGTGGAGTACTCTGTGTATAGTGCCGTGTTGTACCGAGTGGAGTACAGTGCCTGTACTGCCGTGTAGTACTGAGTGGAGTACAGTGCTGTACTGCCGTGTAGTCCCGAGTGGAGTACAGTGCCTGTACTGCCGTGTAGTTCTGATTGGAGTACAGTGCCTGTACTGCCGTGAAGTACCGAGTGGAGTACAGAGCTTATACTGCCGTGTAGTACTGAGTGGGGTACAGTGCCTGTACTGCCGTGTAGTGCCGAGTGGAGTACTGTGTGTATAGTGCAGTGTAGTACTAAGTGGAGTACAGTGCATGTACTGCCGTGTAGTCCCGAGTGGAGTACTGTGTGTATAGTGCAGTGTAGTGCTGAGTGGAGTACAGTGCCTGTACTGCTGTGTAGTACCGAGTGGAGTACAGTGCCTGTACTGCCATGTAGTCCCGAGTGGAGTACTGTGTGCATACTGCCGTGTAGTACTGAGTAGAGTACAGTGCCTGTACTGCCGTGTAGTACCGAGTGGAGTACTGTGTGTATAGTGCCGTGTAGTACCGATTTTAGTACAGTGCCTGTACTGCGTGTAGTACCGAGTCGAGTACTGTGTGTATAGTGCCGTGTAGTGCCGAGTGGAGTACAGTGCCTGTACTGCCGTGTAGTACTGATTGGAGTACAGTGTGAATAGTGCCGTGTAGTACCGAGGGGAGTACAGTGCCTGTACTGCCGTGTAGTACCGAGTGGAGTACAGTGTGTATAGTGCCGTCTAGTACCGAGTGGAATACATTGTGTATAGTGCCGTGTAGTACTGAGTGCAGTACAGTACCTGTACTGCCGTGTAGTACCGATTGGAGTACACTGTGTATAGTGCCGTGTAGTACAGAGTGGAGTACAGTGCCTGTACTGCCGTGTAGTACCGAGTGGGGGAATGTGTGTTTACTGCCGTGTAGTACTGAGTATAGTACAGTGCATGTACTGCCGTGTAGTACCGAGTGGAGTACTGTGTGCATACTGCCGTGTAGTACTGAGTGGAGTAGAGTACCTGTACTGCCGTGTAGTACCGAGTGGGGGACTGTGTGTATACTGCCGTGTAGTACTGAGTGGAGTACAGTGCCTGTACTACCGTGTAGTACCGAGTGGGGGACTGTGTGTATACTGCCGTGTAGTACTGAGTGGAGTACAGTCCCTGCACTGCCGTGTAGAACCGAGTGGGTGACTGTGTGTACACTGCCGTGTAGTACTGAGTGGAGTACTGTGTGTATAGTGCAGTGTAGTGCTGAGTGGAGTACAGTGCCTGTACTGCCGTGTAGTACCGAGTGGAGTACTGTGTGTATAGTGCAGTGTAGTGCTGAGTGGAGTACAGTACCTGTACTGCCGTGTAGTACTGAGTATAGTACAGTGCCTGTACTGCCGTGTAGTACCGAGTGGGGGACTGTGTGTATACTGCCGTGTAGTACTGAGTGGAGTACAGTACCTGTACTTCCGAGTAGTCCCTAATGGAGTACTGTGTGTATAGTGCCGTGTAGTACCGAGTGGAGTACAGTGCCTGTACTGCCGTGTAGCACCGAGTGGAGTACTGTGTGTATAGTGCCGTGTAGTACCGACTGGAGTACAGTGCCTGTATTGCCGTGTAGTACTGAGTGGAGTACAGTGCCTGTACTGTCGTGTAGTGCCGAGTGGAGTACTGTGTGTATAGTGCAGTGTAGTACTGAGTGGAGTACAGTGCATGTACTGCCGTGTAGTACCGAGTGGAGTACATTGCTTGTACTGCCGTGTAGTACTGAGTGGAGTACAGTGCCTGTACTGTCGTGTAGTGCCGAGTGGAGTACTGTGTGTATAGTGCAGTGTAGTACTGAGTGGAGTACAGTGCATGTACTGCCGTGTAGTCCCGAGTGGAGTACTGTGTGTATAGTGCAGTGTAGTACTGAGTGGAGTACAGTGCCTGTACTGCCGTGTAGTACCGAGTGGAGTACAGTGCCTGTGCTGCCGTGTAGTCCCAGGTGGAGTACTATGTGCATACTGCCGTGTAGTACTGAGTGGAGTACAGTGGCTGTACTGCCGTGTAGTACCGAGTGGAGTACAGTGCCTGTACTGCCGTGTAGTACTGGGTGGAGTACAGTGCCTGTACTGCCGTGTAGTCCCCAGTGGAATAAAGTTTGTGTAGTGCAGTGTAGTACTGAGTGGAGTACAGTGCATGTACTGCCGTGTAGTACCGAGTGGAGTACTGTGTGTATAGTGCCGTCTAGTACCGAGTGGAGTACAGTGCCTGTACTGCCGTGTAGTACTGAGTGGAGTACAGTGCCTGTACTGCCGTGTAGTCCCGAGTGGAGTACAGTGCCTGTACTTCCGTGTAGTACTGATTGGAGTAGAGTGCCTGTACTGCCGTGTAGTACCGAGTGGAGTACATTGCTTGTACTGCCGTGTAGTACTGAGTGGAGTACAGTGCCTGTACTGTCGTGTAGTGCCGAGTGGAGTACTGTGTGTATAGTGCAGTGTAGTACTGAGTGGAGTACAGTGCATGTACTGCCGTGTAGTCCCGAGTGGAGTACTGTGTGTATAGTGCCGTGTAGTATCGAGTGGAGTACAGTGCCTGTATTGCCGTGTAGTACTGAGTTGAGTACAGTGCCTGTAATGCCGTGTGGTACCGAATGGAGTACTGTGTGTATAGTGCCGTGTAGTATCGAGTGGAGTGCAGTGCCTGTACTGCCGTGTAGTACTGAGTGGAGTACAGTGCCTGTACTGCCGTGTAGTCCCGAGTGGAGTACAGTGCCTGTACTTCCGTGTAGTACTGATTGGAGTACAGTGCCTGTACTGCCGTGTAGTACCGAGTCGAGTACATTGCTTGTACTGCCGTGTAGTACTGAGTGGAGTACAGTGCCTGTACTGTCGTGTAGTGCCGAGTGGAGTACTGTGTGTATAGTGCAGTGTAGTACTGAGTGGAGTACAGTGCATGTACTGCCGTGTAGTCCCGAGTGGAGTACTGTGTGTATAGTGCAGTGTAGTACTGAGTGGATTACAGTGCCTGTACTGCCGTGTAGTACCGAGTGGAGTACAGTGCCTGTACTGCCGTGTAGTCCCAGGTGGAGTACTGTGTCCATACTGCCGCGTAGTACTGAGTGGAATACAGTGGCTGTACTGCCGTGTAGTACCGAGTGGAGTACAGTGCCTGTACTGCCGTGTAGTACTGGGTGGAGTACTGTGCATGTACTGCCGTGTAGTCCCCAGTGGAATACAGTTTGTGTAGTGCAGTGTAGTACTGAGTGGAGTACAGTGCATGTACTGCCGTGTAGTACCGAGTGGAGTACTGTGTGTATAGTGCCGTGTAGTACCGAGTGGAGTACAGTGCATGTACTGCCGTGTAGTACCGGGTGGAGTACTGTGTGTATAGTGCCGCGTAGTACCGAGTGGAGTACAGTGCCTGTACTGCCGTGTAGTACTGTGTGGAGTACAGTGCCTGAACTGCCGTGTAGTCCCGAGTGGAGTACAGTGCATGTACTGCCATGTAGTAGTGAGTGGAGTACTGTGCCTGTACTGCCGTGTAGTAATGAGTGGTGTACTGTGCCTGTACTGCCGTGTAGTACCGAGTGGAGTACAGTGGTTGTACTGCCGTGTAGTACTGAGTGGAGTACAGTGCCTATACTGCCGTGTAGTACTGAGTGGGGTACTGTGTGTATAGTGCCGTGTAGTACCGAGTGGAGTACAGTGCCTCTACTGCCGTGTAGTACTGAGTGGAGTACAGTGCCTGTACTGCCGTGTAGTACTGAGTGGAGTACAGTGCCTGTACTGCCGTGTAGTACTGAGTGGAGTACTGTGTGTATAGTGCCGTGAAGTACCGAGTGGAGTACAGTGCCTGTACTGCTGTGTAGTACCGAGTGGAGTACAGTGCCTGTACTGCCATGTAGTCCCGAGTGGAGTACTGTGTGCATACTGCCGTGTAGTACTGAGTGGAGTACAGTGCCTGTACTGCCGTGTAGTACTGAGTGGAGTACAGTGCCTGTACTGCCGTGTAGTCCCGAATGGAGTACTGTGTGTATAGTGCCGTGTAGTACCGAGTGGAGTAAAGTGCCTGTACTGCCGTGTAGTACCGAGTGGAGTACTGTGTGTATAGTGCCGTGTAGTACCGAGTGGAGTACAGTGCCTGTACTGCCGTGTAGTACTGAGTGGAGTACAGTGCCTGTAATGCCGTGTAGTACCGAGTGGAGTACTGTGTGTATAGTGCCGTGTAGTACCGAGTGGAGTACTGTGTGCATACTGCCGTGTAGTACTGAGTGGAGTACAGTGCCTGTACTGCCGTGTAGTACCGAGTGGAGTACTGTGTGTAAGGTGCCGTGTAGTACCGAGTGGAGTACAGTGCATGTACTGCCGTGTAGTACCGAGTGGAGTACTGTGTGTATAGTGCGGTGTAGTACCGAGTGGAGTACAGTGCCTGTACTGCTGTGTAGTACCGAGTGGAGTACAGTGCCTGTACTGCCATGTAGTCCCGAGTGGAGTACTGTGTGCATACTGCCGTGTAGTACTGAGTGGAGTACAGTGCCTGTGCTGCCGTGTAGTACTGAGTGGAGTACAGTGTGAATAGTGCCGTGTAGTACCGAGTGGAGTACAGTGCCTCTACTGCCGTGTAGTACTGAGTGGAGTACAGTGCCTGTACTGCCGTGTAGTACTGAGTGGAGTACAGTGCCTGTACTGCCGTGTAGTACTGAGTGGAGTACTGTGTGTATAGTGCCGTAAAGTACCGAGTGGAGTACAGTGCCTGTACTGTCGTGTAGTACCGAGTGGAGTACAATGCCTGTACTGCCGTGTAGTACCGAGTGGAGTACTGTGTGCATACTGCCGTGTAGTACCGAGTGGAGTACAGTGCCTGTACTGCCGTGTAGTACCGAGTGGAGTACAGTGCCTGTACTGCCGTGTAGTACCGAGTGGAGTACTGTGTGCATACTGCCGTGTAATACTGAGTGGAGTACAGTGCCTGTAATGCCGTGTAGTACCGAGTGGAGTACTGTTTGTATAGTGCCGTGTAGTACCGACTGGAGTACTGTGTGTATAGTGCGGTGTAGTACCGAGTGGAGTACAGTGCATGTACTGCCGTGTAGTACCGAGTGGAGTACTGTGCATATAGTGCCGTGTAGTACCGTGTGGAGTACAGTGCCTGTATTGCCGTGTAGTACCGAGTGGAGTACTGTGTGTATAGTGCCGTGTAGTACCGAGTGGAGTACAGTGCCTGTACTGCCGTGTAGTACTGAGTGGTGTACAGTGCCTGCACTGCCGTGTAGTCCCGAGTGGAGTACAGTGCCTGTACTGCCGTGTAGTAGTGAGTGGAGTACTGTGCCTGTACTGCCGTGTAGTACTGAGTGGAGTACTCTGAATGTACTGCCGTGTAGTACCGAGTGGAGTACAGTGGTTGTACTGCCGTGTAGTACTGAGTGGAGTACAGTGCCTATACTGCCGTGTAGTACTGAGTGGGGTACAGTGCCTGTACTGCCGTGTAGCCCGTGTGGAGTACAGTGCCTGTACTGCCGTCTAGTACTGAGTGGAGTACAGTGCCTGTACTGCCGTGTAGTCCCGAGTGGAGTACAATTTCTGTACGGCCGTGTAGTACTGAGTGGAGTACTGTGTGTATAGTGCCGTGTCGTACCGAGTGGAGTACAGTGCCTGTACTGCCGTGTAGTACTGAGTGGAGTACAGTGCCTGTACTGCCGTGTAGTCCCGAGTGGAGTACAGTGCCTGTACTGCCGTGCAGTACTGATTGGAGTACAGTGCCTGTACTGCCGTGTAGTGCCGGGTGGAGTACAGTGCTTGTACTGACGTGTAGTACTGAGTGAAGTACAGTGCCTGTACTGCCGTGTAGTGCCGAGTGGAGTACTGTGTGTATAGTGCCGTGTAGTACTGAGTGGAGTACAGTGCATTTACTGCCGTGTAGTACCGAGTGGAGTACAGTGCCTGTACTGCCGTGTAGTCCCGAGTGGAGTAATGAGTGTATAGTGCATTGTAGTACTGAGTGGACTACTGTGTGTATAGTCCCGTGTAGTACTGAGTGGAGTACAGTGCCTGTACTGCCGTGTAGTACCGATTGGAGTAGTGCGTCCATACTGCCGTCTAGTACTGTGTGGAGTACAGTGCCTGTACTGCCGTGTAGTACTGGGTGGAATACAGTGCCTGTACTGCCGTGTAGTCCCGAGTGGAGTACAGTGTGTATAGTGCAGTGTAGTACTGAGTGGAGTACAGTGCATGTACTGCCGTGTAGTACCGAGTGGTGTACTGTGTGTATAGTGCCGTGTGGTACCGAGTGGAGTACAGTGCCTGTACTGCGTGTAGTACCGAGTGGAGTACTGTGTGTATAGTGCCGTGTAGTGCCGAGTGGAGTACAGTGCCTGTACTGCCGTGTAGTACTGAGTGGAGTACAGTGTGAATAGTGCCGTGTAGTACCGAGTGGAGTACCATGCGTGTACTGCCGTGTAGTACCGAGTGGAGTACTGTGTGTATAGTGCCGTGTAGTACCGAGTGGAGTACAGTGCCTGTACTGCGTGTAGTACCGAGTGGAGTACACTGCCTGCACTGCGTGTAGTACCGAGTGGAGTACAGTGTGTATAGTGCCGTCTAGTACCGAGTGGAGTACAGTGTGCATAGTGCCGTGTAGTACTGAGTAGAGTACAGGGCCTGTACTGCCGTGTAGTACCGAGTGGAGTACAGTGTGTATAGTGCCGTGTAGTACTGAGTGGAGTACAGTGCCTGTACTGCCGTGTAGTACTGAGTGGGGTACAGCGCCTGTACTGCCGTGTAGTACAGAGTGGGGGACTGTATGTATACTGCCGTGTAGTACTGAGTATAGTACAGTGCCTGTACTGCCGTGTAGTACCGAGTCGAGTACTGTGTGTATACTGCCGTATAGTACTGAGTGGAGTACAGTATCTGTACTGCCGTGTAGTACCGAGTGGGGGACTGTGTGTATACTGCCGTGTAGTACTGGGTTGGAGTACATTGCCTGTACTGCCATGTAGTACCGAGTGGGGGACTGTGTGTATACTGCCGTGTAGTACTGAGTGGAGTACAGTGCCTGTACTGCCGTGTGGTACCGAGTGGGGGACTGTGTGTATACTGCCGTGTAGTACTGAGTGGAGTACTGTGTGTATAGTGCAGTGTAGTGCTGAGTGGAGTACAGTGCCTGTACTGCCGTGTAGTACCGAGTGCAGTACCGTGTGTATAGTGCAGTGTAGTGCTGAGTGGAGTACAGTACCTGTCCTGCCGTGTAGTACTGAGTATAGTACAGTGCCTGTACTGCCGTGTAGTACCGAGTGGGGGACTGTGTGTATACTGCCTGTAGTACTGAGTGGAGTACAGTACCTGTACTGCCGAGTAGTCCCGAGTGGAGTACTGTGTGTATAGTGCAGTGTAGTGCTGAGTGGAGTATAGTACCTGTACCGCCGTGTAGTACCGAGTCGAGTACTGTGTGTATACTGCCGTATAGTACTGAGTGGAGTACAGTATCTGTACTGCCGTGTAGTACCGAGTGGGGGACTGTGTGTATACTGCCGTGTAGTACTGGGTTGGAGTACATTGCCTGTACTGCCATGTAGTACCGAGTGGGGGACTGTGTGTATACTGCCGTGTAGTACTGAGTGGAGTACAGTCTCTGTACTGCCGTGTAGTACCGTGTGGGGGACTGTGTATATACTGCCGTGTAGTACTGAGTGGAGTACATTGCCTGTACTGCCGTGTAGTCCCGAGTGGAGTACTGTGTGCATACTGCCGTGTAGTACTGATTGGAGTACGGTCCCTGTACTGCTGAGTAGTCCCAAGTGGAGTACAGTATGTATAGTGCAGTGTAGTACTGAGTGGAGTACTGTGTGTATAATGCAGTGTAGTACCGAGTGTAGTACTGTGTGCATAGTGCCGTGTAGTACTGAGTGGAGTACAGTGCCTGTACTGCCGTGTAGTACCGAGTGGAGTACTGTGTGTATAGTGCCGTGTAGTACCGAGTGGAGTACAGTGCATGTACTGCCGTGTAGTACCGGGTGGAGTACTGTGTGTATAGTGCCGCGTAGTACCGAGTGGAGTACAGTGCCTGTACTGCCGTGTAGTACTGTGTGGAGTACAGTGCCTGAACTGCCGTGTAGTCCCGAGTGGAGTACAGTGCATGTACTGCCATGTAGTAGTGAGTGGAGTACTGTGCCTGTACTGCCGTGTAGTACTGAGTGGTGTACTGTGTGTATAGTGCCGGGTAGTACCGGGTGGAGTACATTGGGTGTACTGCCGTGGAGTACTGTGTGTATAGTGCCGTGTAGTACCGAGTGGAGTACAGTGTCTGTACTGCGGTGTAGTACTGAGTGGAGTACAGTTCCTGTACTGCCGTGTAGGACTGAGTGGAGTACAGTGCCTGTACTGCCGTGTAGTCCCGAGTGGAGTACAGTGCCTGTACTGCCGTGTAGTACTGAGTGGAGTACAGTGCCTGTACTGCCGTGTAGTCCCGAATGGATTACTGTGTGTATAGTGCCGTTTAGTACCGAATGGAGTACAGTGCCTGTACTGCCGTGTAGTACTGAGTGGGGTAATGTGTGGATAGTGCCGTGTAGTACCGAGTGGAGTACAGTGCCTGTACTGCCGTGTAGTACTGAGTGGAGTACAGTGCCTGTAATGCCGTGTAGTCCCGAATGGATTACTGTGTGCATAGTGCCGTGTAGTACCGAGTGGAGTACAGTGCCTGTACTGCCGTGTAGTACTGAACCGAGTACAGTGCCTGTACTGCCGTGTAGTCCCGAGTGGAGTACTGTGTGTATAGTGCCGTGTAGTACCGAGTGGAGTACATTGCCTGTACTGCCGTGTAGTACTAAGTGGAGTACAGTGCCTGTACTGCCGTGTAGTCCCGAGTGGAGTACTCTGTGTATAGGGCAGTGTAGTACTGAGTGGTGTACTGTACCTGTACTGCCGTGTAGTACTGAGTGGAGTACAGTGCTTCTACTGCCGGGTAGTACTGGGTGGAGTACAGTGCCTGTACTGCCGTGTAGTACCGAGTGGGGGACTGTGTGTATACTGCCGTGTAGTTCCGAGTGGAGTACAGTGCCTGTACTTCCGTGTAGTACCGAGTGGAATACTGTGTGTATAGTGCCGTGTAGTACCGAGTGGAGTACTGTGTGCATACTGTCGTGTAGTACTGAGTGGAGTACAGTGCCTGTACTGCCGTGTAGTACCGAGTGGAGTACTGTGTGTAAGGTGCCGTGTAGTACCGAGTGGAGTACGGTGCATGTACTGCCGTGTAGTACCGAGTGGAGTACTGTGTGTATAGTGCGGTGTAGTACCGTGTGGAGTACAGTGCATGTACTGCCGTGTAGTACCGAGTGGAGTACTGTGTGTTTAGTGCCGTGCAGTACCGAGTGGAGTACAGTGCCTGTATTGCCGTGTAGTAAAGAGTGGAGTACTGTGTGTACAGTGCCATGTAGTACCGAGTGGAGTACTGTGTGCATACTGCCGTGTAGTACTGCGTGGAGTACAGTACCTGTACTGCCGTGTAGTACCGAGTGGAGTACTGTGTGTATAGTGCCGTGTAGTACCGAGTGGAGTACAGTGCCTGTACTGCCGTGTAGGACTGAGTTGAGTACAGTGCCTGAACTGCCGTGCAGTACTGAGTGGAGTACTGTGCCTGTACTGCCGTGTAGTCCCGAGTGGAGTACAGTGCCTGTACTGCCGTGTAGTACTGAGTGGAGTACAGTGCCTGTACTGCCGTGTAGTAGTGAGTGGAGTACTGTGCCTGTACTGCCGTGTAGTACTGAGTGGAGTACTGTGTGTATAGTGCCGTGTAGTACCGAGTGGAGTACAGTGGGTGTATGCCGTGTAGTACTGTGTGGAGTACAGTGCCTGAACTGCCGTGCAGTACTGAGTGGAGTACAGTGCCTGTACTACCGTGTAGTCCCAAGTGGAGTACTGTGCCTGTACTGCCCTGTAGTACTGAGTGGAGTACTGTGTGTATAGTGCCGTGTAGTACCGAGTGGAGTACAGTGCCTCTACTGCCGTGTAGTACTGAGTGGAGTACAGTGCCTGTACTGCCGTGTAGTACTGAGTGGAGTACAGTGCCTGTACTGCCGTGTAGTACTGAGTGGAGTACTGTGTGTATAGTGCCGTGAAGTACCGAGTGGAGTACAGTGCCTGTACTGCCGTGTAGTACTGAGGGGAGTACAGTGCCTGTACTGCCGTGTAGTACTGAGTGGAGTACAGTGCCTGTACTGCCGTGTAGTCCCGAATGGAGTACTGTGTGTATAGTGCCGTGTAGTACCGAGTGGAGTACAGTGCCTGTACTGCCGTGTAGTACCGAGTGGAGTACTGTGTGTATAGTGCCGTGTAGTACCGAGTGGAGTACAGTGCCTGTACTGCGTGTAGTACCGAGTGGAGTACTGTGTGTATAGTGCCGTGTAGTGCCGAGTGGAGTACAGTGCCTGTACTGCCGTGTAGTACCGAGTGGAGTACTGTGTGTATAGTGCCGTGTAGTACCGAGTGGAGTACAGTGCATGTACTGCCGTGTAGTACCGAGTGGAGTACTGTGTGTATAGTGCCGTGTAGTACCGAGTGGAGTACAGTGCCTGTACTGCCGTGTAGGACTGAGTGGAGTACAGTGCCTGAACTGCCGTGCAGTACTGAGTGGAGTACAGTGCCTGTACTGCCGTGTAGTCCCGAGTGGAGTACAGTGCCTGTACTGCCGTGTAGTACTGAGTGGAGTACAGTGCCTGTACTGCCGTGTAGTAGTGAGTGGAGTACTGTGCCTGTACTGCCGTGTAGTACTGAGTGGAGTACTGTGTGTATAGTGCCGTGTAGTACCGAGTGGAGTACAGTGGGTGTATGCCGTGTAGTACTGTGTGGAGTACAGTGCCTGTACTGCCGTGTAGTACTGAGTGGAGTACTGTGTGTATAGTGCCGTGTAGTACCGAGTGGAGTACAGTGCATGTACTGCCGTGTAGTACCGAGTGGAGTACTGTGTGTATAGTGCCGTGTAGTACCGAGTGGAGTACAGTGCCTGTACTGCCGTGTAGTACTGAGTGGAGTACAGTGCCTGTAATGCCGTGTGGTACCGAGTGGAGTACTGTGTGTATAGTGCCGTGTAGTACCGAGTGGAGTACTGTGTGCATACTGCCGTGTAGTACTGAGTGGAGTACAGTGCCTGTACTGCCGTGTAGTACCGAGTGGAGTACTGTGTGTAAGGTGCCGTGTAGTACCGAGTGGAGTACGGTGAATGTACTGCCGTGTAGTACCGAGTGGAGTACTGTGTGTATAGTGCGGTGTAGTACCGAGTGGAGTACAGTGCCTGTACTGCTGTGTAGTACCGAGTGGAGTACAGTGCCTGTACTGCCATGTAGTCCCGAGTGGAGTACTGTGTGCATACTGCCGTGTAGTACTGAGTGGAGTACAGTGCCTGTACTGCCGTGTAGTACTGAGTGGAGTACAGTGTGAATAGTGCCGTGTAGTACCGAGTGGAGTACAGTGCCTGTACTGCCGTGTAGTACCGAGTGGAGTACTGTGTGTATAGTGCCGTGTAGTACCGAGTGGAGTACAGTGCCTGTACTGCGTGTAGTACCGAGTGGAGTACTGTGTGTATAGTGCCGTGTAGTGCCGAGTGGAGTACAGTGCCTGTACTGCCGTGTAGTACCGAGTGGAGTACTGTGTGTATAGTGCCGTGTAGTACCGAGTGGAGTACAGTGCATGTACTGCCGTGTAGTACCGAGTGGAGTACTGTGTGTATAGTGCCGTGTAGTACCGAGTGGAGTACAGTGCCTGTACTGCCGTGTAGGACTGAGTGGAGTACAGTGCCTGAACTGCCGTGCAGTACTGAGTGGAGTACAGTGCCTGTACTGCCGTGTAGTCCCGAGTGGAGTACAGTGCCTGTACTGCCGTGTAGTACTGAGTGGAGTACAGTGCCTGTACTGCCGTGTAGTAGTGAGTGGAGTACTGTGCCTGTACTGCCGTGTAGTACTGAGTGGAGTACTGTGTGTATAGTGCCGTGTAGTACCGAGTGGAGTACAGTGGGTGTATGCCGTGTAGTACTGTGTGGAGTACAGTGCCTGAACTGCCGTGCAGTACTGAGTGGAGTACAGTGCCTGTACTGCCGTGTAGTCCCGAGTGGAGTACTGTGCCTGTACTGCCGTGTAGTACTGAGTGGAGTACTGTGTGTATAGTGCCGTGTAGTACCGAGTGGAGTACAGTGCCTCTACTGCCGTGTAGTACTGAGTGAAGTACAGTGCCTGTACTGCCGTGTAGTACTGAGTGGAGTACAGTGCCTGTACTGCCGTGTAGTACTGAGTGGAGTACTGTGTGTATAGTGCCGTGAAGTACCGAGTGGAGTACAGTGCCTGTACTGCCGTGTAGTACTGAGGGCAGTACAGTGCCTGTACTGCCGTGTAGTACTGAGTGGAGTACAGTGCCTGTACTGCCGTGTAGTCCCGAATGGAGTACTGTGTGTATAGTGCCGTGTAGTACCGAGTGGAGTACAGTGCCTGTACTGCCGTGTAGTACCGAGTGGAGTACTGTGTGTATAGTGCCGTGTAGTACCGAGTGGAGTACAGTGCCTGTACTGCCGTGTAGTACTGAGTGGAGTACAGTGCCTGTAATGCCGTGTAGTACCGAGTGGAGTACTGTGTGTATAGTGCCGTGTAGTACCGAGTGGAGTACTGTGTGCATACTGCCGTGTAGTACTGAGTGGAGTACAGTGCCTGTACTGCCGTGTAGTACCGAGTGGAGTACTGTGTGTAAGGTGCCGTGTAGAACCGAGTGGAGTACGGTGCATGTACTGCCGTGTAGTACCGAGTGGAGTACTGTGTGTATAGTGCGGTGTAGTACCGAGTGGAGTACAGTGCCTGTACTGCTGTGTACTACCGAGTGGAGTACAGTGCCTGTACTGCCATGTAGTCCCGAGTGGAGTACTGTGTGCATACTGCCGTGTAGTACTGAGTGGAGTACAGAGCCTGTACTGCCGTGTAGTACTGAGTGGAGTACAGTGTGAATAGTGCCGTGTAGTACCGAGTGGAGTACAGTGCCTGTACTGCCGTGTAGTACCGAGTGGAGTTCTGTGTGTATAGTGCCGTGTAGTACCGAGTGGAGTACAGTGCCTGTACTGCGTGTAGTACCGAGTGGAGTACTGTGTGTATAGTGCCGTGTAGTGCCGAGTGGAGTACAGTGCCTGTACTGCCGTGTAGTACTGAGTGGAGTACAGTGTGAATAGTGCCGTGTAGTACCGAGTGGAGTACAGTGCCTGTACTGCCGTGTAGTACCGAGTGGAGTACAGTGTGTATAGTGCCGTCTAGTACCGAGTGGAGTACAGTGTGTATAGTGCCGTGTAGTACTGAGTGGAGTACAGTACCTGTACTGCCGTCTAGTACCGAGTGGAGTACAGTGTGTATAGTGCCGTGTAGTACAGAGTGGAGTACAGTGCCTGTACTGCCGTGTAGTACTGAGTGGAGTACATTGCCTGTACTGCCGTGTAATACCGAGTGGAGTACAGTGTGTATAGTGCCGTGTAGTACTGAGTGGAGTACAGTGCCTGTGCTGCAGTGTAGTACTGAGTGGGGTACAGTGCCTGTACTGACGTGTAGTACCGAGTGGGGGAATGTGTGTATACTGCCGTGTAGTACTGAGTATAGTACAGTGCCTGTACTGCCGTGTAGTACCGAGTGGAGTACTGTGTGCATACTGCCGTGTAGTACTGAGTGGAGTACAGTACCTGTACTGCCGTGTAGTACCGAGTGGGGGACAGTGTGTATACTGCCGTGTAGTACTGAGTGGAGTACAGTGCCTGTACTACCGTGTAGTACCGAGTGGGGGACTGTGTGTATACTGCCGTGTAGTACTGAGTGGAGTACAGTGCCTGTACTGCCGTGTAGAACCGAGTGGGGGACTGTGTGTATACTGCCGTGTAGTACTGAGTGGAGTACTGTGTGTATAGTGCAGTGTAGTGCTGAGTGGAGTACAGTGCCTGTACTGCCGTGTAGTACCGAGTGGAGTACAGTGCCTGTACTGCCGTGTAGTACTGTGTGGAGTACAGTGCCTGAACTGCCGTGTAGTCCCGAGTGGAGTACAGTGCCTGTACTGCCGTGTAGTACTGAGTGGAGTACAGTGCCTGTACTGCCGTGTAGTCCCGAATGGATTACTGTGTGTATAGTGCCGTTTAGTACCGAATGGAGTACAGTGCCTGTACTGCCGTGTAGTACTGAGTGGGGTAATGTGTGGATAGTGCCGTGTAGTACCGAGTGGAGTAGAGTGCCTGTACTGCCGTGTAGTACTGAGTGGTGTACTGTGTGTATAGTGCCGGGTAGTACCGGGTGGAGTACATTGGGTGTACTGCCGTGGAGTACTGTGTGTATAGTGCCGTGTAGTACCGAGTGGAGTACAGTGCCTGTACTGCGGTGTAGTACTGAGTAGAGTACAGTGCCTGTACTGCCGTGTAGGACTGAGTGGAGTACAGTGCCTGTACTGCCGTGTAGTCCCGAGTGGAGTACAGTGCCTGTACTGCCGTGTAGTACTGAGTGGAGTACAGTGCCTGTACTGCCGTGTAGTCCCGAATGGATTACTGTGTGTATAGTGCCGTTTAGTACCGAATGGAGTACAGTGCCTGTACTGCCGTGTAGTACTGAGTGGGGTAATGTGTGGATAGTGCCGTGTAGTACCGAGTGGAGTACAGTGCCTGTACTGCCGTGTAGTACTGAGTGGAGTACAGTGCCTGTAATGCCGTGTAGTCCCGAATGGATTACTGTGTGCATAGTGCCGTGTAGTACCGAGTGGAGTACAGTGCCTGTACTGCCGTGTAGTACTGAACCGAGTACAGTGCCTGTACTGCCGTGTAGTCCCGAGTGGAGTACTGTGTGTATAGTGCCGTGTAGTACCGAGTGGAGTACATTGCCTGTACTGCCGTGTAGTACTAAGTGGAGTACAGTGCCTGTACTGCCGTGTAGTCCCGAGTGGAGTACTCTGTGTATAGGGCAGTGTAGTACTGAGTGGTGTACTGTACCTGTACTGCCGTGTAGTACTGAGTGGAGTACAGTGCTTCTACTGCCGGTTAGTACTGGGTGGAGTACAGTGCCTGTACTGCCGTGTAGTACCGAGTGCGGGACTGTGTGTATACTGCCGTGTAGTTCCAAGTGGAGTACAGTGTGCATACTGTCGTGTAGTACTGAGTGGAGTACAGTGCCTGTATTGCCGTGTAGTAAAGAGTGGAGTACTGTGTGTACAGTGCCATGTAGTACCGAGTGGAGTACTGTGTGCATACTGCGGTGTAGTACTGCGTGGAGTACAGTACCTGTACTGCCGTGTAGTACCGAGTGGAGTACTGTGTGTATAGTGCCGTGTAGTACCGAGTGGAGTACAGTGCCTGTACTGCCGTGTAGGACTGAGTGGAGTACAGTGCCTGAACTGCCGTGCAGTACTGAGTGGAGTACAGTGCCTGTACTGCCGTGTAGTCCCGAGTGGAGTACAGTGCCTGTACTGCCGTGTAGTACTGAGTGGAGTACAGTGCCTGTACTGCCGTGTGGTAGTGAGTGGAGTACTGTGCCTGTACTGCCGTGTAGTACTGAGTGGAGTACTGTGTGTATAGTGCCGTGTAGTACCGAGTGGAGTACAGTGCCTCTACTGCCGTGTAGTACTGAGTGGAGTACAGTGCCTGTACTGCCGTGTAGTACTGAGTGGAGTACAGTGCCTGTACTGCCGTGTAGTACTGAGTGGAGTACTGTGTGTATAGTGCCGTGAAGTACCGAGTGGAGTACAGTGCCTGTACTGCCGTGTAGTACTGAGGGGAGTACAGTGCCTGTACTGCCGTGTAGTACTGAGTGGAGTACAGTGCCTGTACTGCCGTGTAGTCCCGAATGGAGTACTGTGTGTATAGTGCCGTGTAGTACCGAGTGGAGTACAGTGCCTGTACTGCCGTGTAGTACCGAGTGGAGTACTGTGTGTATAGTGCCGTGTAGTACCGAGTGGAGTACAGTGCCTGTACTGCCGTGTAGTACTGAGTGGAGTACAGTGCCTGTAATGCCGTGTAGTACCGAGTGGAGTACTGTGTGTATAGTGCCGTGTAGTACCGAGTGGAGTACTGTGTGCATACTGATGTGTAGTACTGAGTGGAGTACAGTGCCTGTACTGCCGTGTAGTACCGAGTGGAGTACTGTGTGTAAGGTGCCGTGTAGTACCGAGTGGAGTACGGTGCATGTACTGCCGTGTAGTACCGAGTGGAGTACTGTGTGTATAGTGCGGTGTAGTACCGAGTGGAGTACAGTGCCTGTACTGCTGTGTAGTACCGAGTGGAGTACAGTGCCTGAACTGCCGTGCAGTACCGAGTGGAGTACAGTGCCTGTACTGCCGTGTAGGACTGAGTGGAGTACAGTGCCTGTACTCCCGTGTAGTACTGAGTGGAGTACAGTGTGTATAGTGCGGTGTAGTACCGAGTGGAGTACAGTGCCTGTACTGCTGTGTAGTACCGAGTGGAGTACAGTGCCTGTACTGCCGTGTAGTACCGAGTGGAGTACTGTGTGTATAGTGCGGTGTAGTACCGAGTGGAGTACAGTGCCTGTACTGCTGTGTAGTACCGAGTGGAGTACAGTGCCTGTACTGCCATGTAGTCCCGAGTGGAGTACTGTGTGCATACTGCCGTGTAGTACCGAGTGGAGTACTGTGTGTATAGTGCCGTGTAGTGCCGAGTGGAGTACAGTGCCTGTACTGCCGTGTAGTACCGAGTGGAGTACTGTGTGTATAGTGCCGTGTAGTACCGAGTGGAGTACAGTGCATGTACTGCCGTGTTGTACCGAGTGGAGTACTGTGTGTATAGTGCCGTGTAGTACCGAGTGGAGTACAGTGCCTGTACTGCCGTGTAGGACTGAGTGGAGTACAGTGCCTGAACTGCCGTGCAGTACTGAGTGGAGTACAGTGCCTGTACTGCCGTGTAGTCCCGAGTGGAGTACAGTGCCTGTACTGCCGTGTAGTACTGAGTGGAGTACAGTGCCTGTACTGCCGTGTAGTAGTGAGTGGAGTACTGTGCCTGTACTGCCGTGTAGTACTGAGTGGAGTACTGTGTGTATAGTGCCGTGTAGTACCGAGTGGAGTACAGTGGGTGTATGCCGTGTAGTACTGTGTGGAGTACAGTGCCTGAACTGCCGTGCAGTACTGAGTGGAGTACAGTGCCTGTACTGCCGTGTAGTCCCGAGTGGAGTACTGTGCCTGTACTGCCGTGTAGTACTGAGTGGAGTACTGTGTGTATAGTGCCGTGTAGTACCGAGTGGAGTACAGTGGGTGTATGCCGTGTAGTACTGTGTGGAGTACAGTGCCTGAACTGCCGTGCAGTACTGAGTGGAGTACAGTGCCTGTACTGCCGTGTAGTCCCGAGTGGAGTACAGTGCCTCTACTGCCGTGTAGTACTGAGTGAAGTACAGTGCCTGTACTGCCGTGTAGTATTGAGTGGAGTACAGTGCCTGTACTGCCGTGTAGTACTGAGTGGAGTACTGTGTGTATAGTGCCGTGAAGTACCGAGTGGAGTACAGTGCCTGTACTGCCGTGTAGTACTGAGGGGAGTACAGTGCCTGTACTGCCGTGTAGTACTGAGTGGAGTACAGTGCCTGTACTGCCGTGTAGTCCCGAATGGAGTACTGTGTGTATAGTGCCGTGTAGTACCGAGTGGAGTACAGTGCCTGTACTGCCGTGTAGTACCGAGTGGAGTACTGTGTGTATAGTGCCGTGTAGTACCGAGTGGAGTACAGTGCCTGTACTGCCGTGTAGTACTGAGTGGAGTACAGTGCCTGTAATGCCGTGTAGTACCGAGTGGAGTACTGTGTGTATAGTGCCGTGTAGTACCGAGTGGAGTACTGTGTGCATACTGCCGTGTAGTACTGAGTGGAGTACAGTGCCTGTACTGCCGTGTAGTACCGAGTGGAGTACTGTGTGTAAGGTGCCGTGTAGTACCGAGTGGAGTACGGTGCATGTACTGCCGTGTAGTACCGAGTGGAGTACGGTGCATGTACTGCCGTGTAGTACCGAGTGGAGTACAGTGCCTGTACTGCTGTGTAGTACCGAGTGGAGTACAGTGCCTGTACTGCCATGTAGTCCCGAGTGGAGTACTGTGTGCATACTGCCGTGTAGTACTGAGTGGAGTACAGTGCCTGTACTGCCGTGTAGTACTGAGTGGAGTACAGTGTGAATAGTGCCGTGTAGTACCGAGTGGAGTACAGTGCCTGTACTGCCGTGTAGTACCGAGTGGAGTACTGTGTGTATAGTGCCGTGTAGTACCGAGTGGAGTACAGTGACTGTACTGCGTGTAGTACCGAGTGGAGTACTGTGTGTATAGTGCCGTGTAGTGCCGAGTGGAGTACAGTGCCTGTACTGCCGTGTAGTACTGAGTGGAGTACAGTGCCTGTACTGCCGTGTAGTACTGAGTGGAGTACAGTGCCTGTACTGCCGTGTAGTCCCGAGTGGAGTAGAGTGCCTGTACTACCGTGTAGTACTGAGTTCAGTACTGTTTGTATAGTGCTGTGTAGTACCGAGTGGAGTACAGTGTCTGTACTGCCGTGTAGTACCGAGTGGAGTACTGTGTGCATACTGCCGTGTAGTACCGAGTGGAGTACAGTGCCTGCACTGCCGTGTAGTACCGAGTGGAGTACAGTGCCTGTACTGCCGTGTAGTACCGAGTGGAGTACTGTGTGCTTACTGCCGTGTAATACTGAGTGGAGTACAGTGCCTGTAATGCCGTGTAGTACCGAGTGGAGTACTGTTTGTATAGTGCCGTGTAGTACCGACTGGAGTACTGTGTGTATAGTGCGGTGTAGTACCGAGTGGAGTACAGTGCATGTACTGCCGTGTAGTACCGAGTGGAGTACTGTGTATATAGTGCCGTGTAGTACCGTGTGGAGTACAGTGCCTGTATTGCCGTGTAGTACCGAGTGGAGTACTGTGTGTTTAGTGCCGTGTAGTACCGAGTGGAGTACAGTGCCTGTACTGCCGTGTAGTACTGAGTGGTGTACAGTGCCTGTACTGCCGTGTAGTCCCGAGTGGAGTACAGTGCCTGTACTGCCGTGTAGTAGTGAGTGGAGTACTGTGCCTGTACTGCCGTGTAGTACTGAGTGGAGTACTGTGCCTGTACTGCCGTGTAGTACCGAGTGGAGTACAGTGGTTGTACTGCCGTGTAGTACTGAGAAGAGTACAGTGCCTATACTGCCGTGTAGTACTGAGTGGGGTACAGTGCCTGTACTGCCGTGTAGCCCGTGTGGAGTACAGTGCCTGTACTGCCGTCTAGTACTGAGTGGAGTACAGTGCCTGTACTGCCGTGTAGTCCCGAGTGGAGTACAATTTCTGTACGTCCGTGTAGTACTGAGTGGAGTACAGTGCCTGTACTGCCGTGTAGTGCCGGGTGGAGTACAGTGCTTGACTGCCGTGTAGTACTGAGTGAAGTACAGTGCCTGTACTGCCGTGTAGTGCCGAGTGGAGTACTGTGTGTATAGTGCAGTGTAGTACTGAGTGGAGTACAGTGCCTGTACTGCCGTGTAGTAGTGAGTGGAGTACTGTGCCTGTACTGCCGTGTAGTACTGAGTGGAGTACAGTGCCTGTACTGCCTTGTAGTACCGAGTGGAGTACAGTGCCTTTACTGCCGTGTAGTACTGAGTGGAGTACAGTGCCTGTAATGCCGTGTAGTACCGAGTGAAGTACTGTGTGTATAGTGCCGTTAGTACCGAGTGTAATAAAGTGCCTGTACTGCCGTGTAGTACTGAGTGGAGTACAGTGCCTGTACTGCCGTGTAGTCCCGAGTGGAGTACAGTGCCTGTACTGCCGTGCAGTACTGATTGGAGTACAGTGCCTGTACTGCCGTGTAGTGCCGGGTGGAGTACAGTGCTTGTACTGCCGTGTAGTACTGAGTGAAGTACAGTGCCTGTACTGCCGTGTAGTGCCGAGTGGAGTACTGTGTGTATAGTGCAGTGTAGTACTGAGTGGAGTACAGTGCATTTACTGCCGTGTAGTACCGAGTGGAGTACAGTGCCTGTACTGCCGTGTAGTCCCGAGTGGAGTAATGAGTGTATAGTGCATTGTAGTACTGAGTGGAGTACTGTGTGTATACTGCCGTATAGTACTGAGTGGAGTACAGTATCTGTACTGCCGTGTAGTACCGAGTGGGGGACTGTGTGTATACTGCCGTGTAGTACTGGGTTGGAGTACATTGCCTGTACTGCCATGTAGTACCGAGTGGGGGACTGTGTGTATACTGCCGTGTAGTACTGAGTGGAGTACAGTGCCTGTACTGCCGTGTGGTACCGAGTGGGGGACTGTGTGTATACTGCCGTGTAGTACTGAGTGGAGTACTGTGTGTATAGTGCAGTGTAGTGCTGAGTGGAGTACAGTGCCTGTACTGCCGTGTAGTACCGAGTGCAGTACCGTGTGTATAGTGCAGTGTAGTGCTGAGTGGAGTACAGTACCTGTCATGCCGTGTAGTACTGAGTATAGTACAGTGCCTGTACTGCCGTGTAGTACCGAGTGGGGGACTGTGTGTATACTGCCTGTAGTACTGAGTGGAGTACAGTACCTGTACTGCCGAGTAGTCCCGAGTGGAGTACTGTGTGTATAGTGCAGTGTAGTGCTGAGTGGAGTATAGTACCTGTACCGCCGTGTAGTACCGAGTGGGGACTGTGTATATACTGCCGTGTAGTACTGAGTGGTGTACATTGCCTGTACTGCCGTGTAGTACCGAGTGGAATACTGTGTGTATAGTGCCGTGTAGTACCGAGTGGAGTACAGTGCATGTACTGCCGTGTAGTACCGGGTGGAGTACTGTGTGTATAGTGCCGCGTAGTACCGAGTGGAGTACAGTGCCTGCACTGCCGTGTAGTACTGTGTGGAGTACAGTGCCTGAACTGCCGTGTAGTCCCGAGTGGAGTACAGTGCATTTACTGCCATGTAGTAGTGAGTGGAGTACTGTGCCTGTACTGCCGTGTAGTACTGAGTGGTGTACTGTGTGTATAGTGCCGGGTAGTACCGGGTGGAGTACATTGGGTGTACTGCCGTGGAGTACTGTGTGTATAGTGCCGTGTAGTACCGAGTGGAGTACAGTGCCTGTACTGCGGTGTAGTACTGAGTGTAGAACAGTGCCTGTACTGCCGTGTAGGACTGAGTGGAGTACAGTGCCTGTACTGCCGTGTAGTCCCGAGTGGAGTACAGTGCCTCTACTGCCGTGTAGTACTGAGTGGAGTACAGTGCCTGTACTGCGGTGTAGTCCCGAATGGATTACTGTGTGTATAGTGCCGTTTAGTACCGAATGGAGTACAGTGCCTGTACTGCCGTGTAGTACTGAGTGGGGTAATGTGTGGATAGTGCCGTGTAGTACCGAGTGGAGTACAGTGCCTGTACTGCCGTGTAGTACTGAGTGGAGTACAGTGCCTGTAATGCCGTGTAGTCCCGAATGGATTACTGTGTGCATAGTGCCGTGTAGTACCGAGTGGAGTACAGTGCCTGTACTGCCGTGTAGTACTGAACCGAGTACAGTGCCTGTACTGCCGTGTAGTCCCGAGTGGAGTACTGTGTGTATAGTGCCGTGTAGTACCGAGTGGAGTACATTGCCTGTACTGCCGTGTAGTACTGAGTGGAGTACAGTGCTTCTACTGCCGGGTAGTACTGGGTGGAGTACAGTGCCTGTACTGCCGTGTAGTACCGAGTGGGGGACTGTGTGTATACTGCCGTGTAGTTCCGAGTGGAGTACAGTGCCTGTACTTCCGTGTAGTACCGAGCGGAATACTGTGTGTATAGTGCCGTGTAGTACCGAGTGGAGTACTGTGTGCATACTGTCGTGTAGTACTGAGTGGAGTACAGTGCCTGTACTGCCGTGTAGTACCGAGTGGAGTACTGTGTGTAAGGTGCCGTGTAGTACCGAGTGGAGTACGGTGCATGTACTGCCGTGTAGTACCGAGTGGAGTACTGTGTGTATAGTGCGGTGTAGTACCGTGTGGAGTACAGTGCATGTACTGCCGTGTAGTACCGAGTGGAGTACTGTGTGTTCAGTGCCGTGCAGTACCGAGTGGAGTACAGTGCCTGTATTGCCGTGTAGTAAAGAGTGGAGTACTGTGTGTACAGTGCCATGTAGTACCGAGTGGAGTACAGTGCCTGTACTGCCGTGTAGGACTGAGTGGACTACAGTGCCTGAACTGCCGTGCAGTACTGAGTGGAGTACAGTGCCTGTACTGCCGTGTAGTCCCGAGTGGAGTACAGTGCCTGTACTGCCGTGTAGTACTGAGTGGAGCACAGTGCCTGTACTGCCGTGTAGTAGTGAGTGGAGTACTGTGCCTGTACTGCCGTGTAGTACTGAGTGGAGTACTGTGTGTATAGTGCCGTGTAGTACCGAGTGGAGTACAGTGGGTGTATGCCGTGTAGTACTGTGTGGAGTACAGTTCCTGAACTGCCGTGCAGTACTGAGTGGAGTACAGTGCCTGTACTGCCGTGTAGTACTGAGTGGAGTACTGTGTGTATAGTGCCGTGTAGTACCGAGTGGAGTACAGTGCCTCTACTGCCGTGTAGTACTGAGTGGAGTACAGTGCCTGTACTGCCGTGTAGTACTGACTGGAGTACAGTGCCTGTACTGCCGTGTAGTACTGAGTGGAGTACTGTGTGTATAGTGCCGTGAAGTACCGAGTGGAGTACAGTGCCTGTACTGCCGTGTAGTACTGAGGGGAGTACAGTGCCTGTACTGCCGTGTAGTACTGAGTGGAGTACAGTGCCTGTACTGCCGTGTAGTCCCGAATGGAGTACTGTGTGTATAGTGCCGTGTAGTACCGAGTGGAGTACAGTGCCTGTACTGCCGTGTAGTACCGAGTGGAGTACAGTGTGTATAGTGCCGTGTAGTACCGAGTGGAGTACAGTGCCTGTACTGCCGTGTAGTACTGAGTGGAGTACAGTGCCTGTAATGCCGTGTAGTACGGAGTGGAGTACTGTGTGTATAGTGCCGTGTAGTACCCAGTGGAGTACTGTGTGCATACTGCCGTGTAGTACTGAGTGGAGTACAGTGCCTGTACTGCCGTGTAGTACCGAGTGGAGTACTGTGTGTAAGGTGCCGTGTAGTACCGAGTGGAGTACGGTGCATGTACTGCCGTGTAGTACCGAGTGGAGTAATGTGTGTATAGTGCGGTGTAGTACCGAGTGGAGTACAGTGCCTGTACTGCTGTGTAGTACCGAGTGGAGTACAGTGCCTGTACTGCCATGTAGTCCCGAGTGGAGTACTGTGTGCATACTGCCGTGTAGTACTGAGTGGAGTACAGTGCCTGTACTGCCGTGTAGTACTGAGTGGAGTACAGTGTGAATAGTGCCGTGTAGTACCGAGTGGAGTACAGTGCCTGTACTGCCGTGTAGTACCGAGTGGAGTACTGTGTGTATAGTGCCGTGTAGTACCGAGTGGAGTACAGTGCCTGTACTGCGTGTAGTACCGAGTGGAGTACTGTGTGTATAGTGCCGTGTAGTGCCGAGTGGAGTACAGTGCCTGTACTGCCGTGTAGTACCGAGTGGAGTACTGTGTGTATAGTGCCGTGTAGTACCGAGTGGAGTACAGTGCATGTACTGCCGTGTAGTACCGACTGGAGTACTGTGTGTATAGTGCCGTGTAGTACCGAGTGGAGTACAGTGCCTGTACTGCCGTGTAGGACTGATTGGAGTACAGTGCCTGAACTGCCGTGCAGTACTGAGTGGAGTACAGTGCCTGTACTGCCGTGTAGTCCCGAGTGGAGTACAGTGCCTGTACTGCTGTGTAGTACTGAGTGGAGTACAGTGCCTGTACTGCCGTGTAGTAGTGAGTGGAGTACTGTGCCTGTACTGCCGTGTAGTACTGAGTGGAGTACTGTGTGTATAGTGCCGTGTAGTACCGAGTGGAGTACAGTGGGTGTATGCCGTGTAGTACTGTGTGGAGTACAGTGCCTGAACTGCCGTGCAGTACTGAGTGGAGTACAGTGCCTGTACTGCCGTGTAGTCCCGAGTGGAGTACTGTGCCTGTACTGCCGTGTAGTACTGAGTGGAGTACTGTGTGTATAGTGCCGTGTAGTACCGAGTGGAGTACAGTGCCTCTACTGCCGTGTAGTACTGAGTGGAGTACAGTGCCTGTACTGCCGTGTAGTACCGAGTGGAGTACTGTGTGTATAGTGCCGTGTAGTGCCGAGTGGAGTACAGTGCCTGTACTGCCGTGTAGTACCGAGTGGAGTACTGTGTGTATAGTGCCGTGTAGTACTGAGTGGAGTACTGTGTGTATACTGCCGTGTAGTCCCGAATGGAGTACTGTGTGTATAGTGCCGTGTAGTCCCGAGTGGAGTACAGTGCCTGTACTGCCGTGTAATACCGAGTGGAGTACTGTGTGTATAGTGCCGTGTAGTACCGAGTGGAGTACAGTGCCTGTATTGCCGTGTAGTAAAGAGTGGAGTACTGTGTGTACAGTGCCATGTAGTACCGAGTGGAGTACTGTGTGCATACTGCCGTGTAGTACTGCGTGGATTACAGTACCTGTACTGCCGTGTAGTACCGAGTGGAGTACGGTGCATGTACTGCCGTGTAGTACCAAGTGGAGTACTGTGTGTATAGTGCGGTGTAGTACCGAGTGGAGTACAGTGCATGTACTGCCGTGTAGTACGGAGTGGAGTACTGTGTGTATAGTGCCGTGTAGTACCGAGTGGAGTACAGTGCCTGTATTGCCGTGTAGTAAAGAGTGGAGTACTGTGTGTACAGTGCCATGTAGTACCGAGTGGAGTACTGTGTGCATACTGCCGTGTAGTACTGCGTGGAGTACAGTACCTGTACTGCCGTGTAGTACCGAGTGGAGTACTGTGTGTATAGTGCCGTGTAGTAGCGAGTGGAGTACTGTGCCTGTACTGCCGTGTAGGAGTGAGTGGAGTACACTGCCTGAACTGCCACGCAGTACTGAGTGGAGTACAGTGCCTGTACTGCTGTGTGGTCCGAGTGGAGTACAGTGCCTGTACTGCCGTGTAGTCATGAGTGGAGTACAGTGCCTGTACTGCCGTGTAGTAGTGAGTGGAGTACTGTGCCTGTACTGCCGTGTAGTACTGAGTGGAGTACTGTGTGTATAGTGCCGTGTAGTACCGAGTGGAGTACAGTGGGTGTATGCCGTGTAGTACTGTGTGGAGTGCAGTGCCTGAACTGCCGTGCAGTACTGAGTGGAGTACAGTGCCTGTACTGCCGTGTAGTACTGAGTGGAGTACAGTGCCTGTAATGCCGTGTAGTACCGAGCGGAGTACTCTGTGTATAGTGCCGTGTAGCACCGAGTGGAGTACAGTGCCCGTACTGCCGTGTACTACAGAGTGGAGTACAGTGCTGTACTGCCGTGTAGTCCCGAGTGAAGTACAGTGCCTGTGCTGCCGTGTAGTACTGAGTGGAGTACTGTGTGTATACGGCCGTGTAGTACCGAGTGGAGTACAGTGCCTGTACTGCCGTGTAGTACTGAGTGGAGTACAGTGCCTGTACTGCCGTGTAGTCCCGAGTGGAGTACAGTGCCTGTACTGCCGTGTAGTACTGATTGGAGTAATAGTGCCTGTACTGCCATGTAGTACCGAGTGGAGTACTGTGCATGTACTGCCGTGTAGTACTGAGTGAAGTACAGTGCCTGTACTGCCATGTAGTGCCGAGTGGAGAACAGTGTGTATAGTGCAGTGTAGTACTGAGTGGAGTACAGTGCATGTACTGCCGTGTAGTACTCAGTGGAGTACTGTGTGTTTAGTGCCGTGTAGTACCGATTGGAGTACAATGGGTGTACTGCCGTGTAGTACTTAGTGGAGTACAGTGCCTGTACTGCCGTGTAGTACTGAGTGGAGTACAGTGCCTGTACTGCCGTGTAGTCCCGAGTGGATTACAGTGCCTATACTGCCGTGTAGTACTGAGTGGAGTACTGTGTGTATAGTGCCGTGTAATACCGAGTGGAGTACAGTGCCTGTACTGCCGTGTAGTACTGAGTGGAGCACAGTGCGTGTACTGCCGTGTAGTACTGAGTGGAGTACAGTTCCTGTACTGCCGTGTAGTCCCGAGTGGAGTACAGTGCCTGTACTGCCGTGTAGTACTGAGTGGAGTACTGTGTGTATAGTGCCGTGTAGTAACGAGTGGAGTACAGTGCTGTACTGCCGTGTAGTACTGAGTGGAGTACAGTGCCTGTACTGCCGTGTAGTACTGAGTGGAGTACAGTGCCTGTACTGCCGTGTAGTCCCGAATGGAGTACTGTGTGTATAGTGCCGTGTAGTACCGAGTGGAGTACAGTGCCTGTACTGCCGTGTAGCACCGAGTGGAGTACTGTGTGTATAGTGCCGTGTAGTACCGAGTGGAGTACAGTGCCTGTATTGCCGTGTAGTACTGAGTGGAGTACAGTGCCTGTACTTCCGTGTAGTACTGATTGGAGTACAGTGCCCGTACTGCCGTGTAGTACCGAGTGGAGTACATTGCTTGTACTGCCGTGTAGTACTGAGTGGAGTACAGTGTCTGTACTGCCGTGTTGTACTGAGTGGAGTACTGTGTGTATAGTGGCGTGTAGTAACGAGTGGAGTACAGTGCCAGTACTGCCGTGTAGTCCCGAATGGAGTACTGTGTGTATAGTGCCGTGTAGTACCGAGTGGAGTACAGTGCCTGTACTGCCGTGTAGCACCGAGTGGAGTACTGTGTGTATAGTGCCGTGTAGAACCGAGTGGAGTACAGTGCCTGTATTGTCGTGTAGTACTGAGTGGAGTACAGTGCCTGTACTGCCGTGTAGTACTGAGTGGAGTACTGTGTGTATAGTGCCGTGAAGTACCGAGTGGAGTACAGTGCCTGTACTGCCGTGTAGTACTGAGGGGAGTACAGTGCATGTACTGCCGTGTAGTACTGAGTGGAGTACAGTGCCTGTACTGCCGTGTAGTCCCGAATGGAGTACTGTGTGTATAGTCCCGTGTAGTACCGAGTGGAGTACAGTGCCTGTACTGCCGTGTAGTACCGAGTGGAGTACTGTGTGTATAGTGCCGTGTAGTACCGAGTGGAGTACAGTGCCTGTACTGCCGTGTAGTACTGAGTGGAGTACAGTGCCTGTAATGCCGTGTAGTACCGAGTGGAGTACTGTGTGTATAGTGCCGTGTAGTACCGAGTGGAGTACTGTGTGCATAATGCCGTGTAGTACTGAGTGGAGTACAGTGCCTGTACTGCCGTGTAGTACCGAGTGGGGGAATGTGTGTATACTGCCGTGTAGTACTGAGTATAGTACAGTGCCTGTACTGCCGTGTAGTACCGAGTGGAGTACTGTGTGCATACTGCCGTGTAGTACTGAGTGGAGTACAGTACCTGTACTGCCGTGTAGTACCGAGTGGGGGACTGTGTGTATACTGCAGTGTAGTTCTGAGTGGAGTACAGTGCCTGTACTACCGTGTAGTACCGAGTGGGGACTGTGTGTATACTGCCGTGTAGTACTGAGTGGAGTACAGCGCCTGTACTGCCGTGTAGAACCGAGTGGGGGACTGTGTGTATACTGCCGTGTAGTACTGAGTGGAGTACTGTGTGTATAGTGCAGTGTAGTGCTGAGTGGAGTACAGTGCCTGTACTGCCGTGTAGTACCGAGTGGAGTACTCTGTGTATAGTGCAGTGTAGTGCTGAGTGGAGTACAGTAACTGTACTGCCGTGTAGTACTGAGTATAGTACAGTGCCTGTACTGCCGTGTAGTACCGAGCGGGGGAATGTGTGTATACTGCCGTGTAGTACTGAGTATAGTACAGTGCCTGTACTGCCGTGTAGTACCGAGTGGAGTACTGTGTGCATACTTCCGTGTAGTACTGAGTGGAGTACAGTACCTGTACTGCCGTGTAGTACCGAGTGGGGGACTGTGTGTATACTGCAGTGTAGTTCTGAGTGGAGTACAGTGCCTGTACTACCGTGTAGTACCGAGTGGGGACTGTGTGTATACTGCCGTGTAGTACTGAGTGGAGTACAGCGCCTGTACTGCCGTGTAGAACCGAGTGGGGGACTGTGTGTATACTGCCGTGTAGTACTGAGTGGAGTACTGTGTGTATAGTGCAGTGTAGTACCGAGTGGAGTACTGTGTGTATAGTGCCGTGTAGTACCGAGTGGAGTACTGTGTGCATAATGCCGTGTAGTACTGAGTGGAGTACAGTGCCTGTACTGCCGTGTAGTACCGAGTGGGGGAATGTGTGTATACTGCCGTGTAGTACTGAGTATAGAACAGTGCCTGTACTGCCGTGTAGTACCGAGTGGAGTACTGTGTGCATACTGCCGTGTAGTACTGAGTGGAGTACAGTACCTGTACTGCCGTGTAGTACCGAGTGGGGGACTGTGTGTATACTGCAGTGTAGTTCTGAGTGGAGTACAGTGCCTGTACTGCCGTGTAGTCCCGAATGGAGTTTTGTGTGTATAGTGCCGTGTAGTACCGAGTGGAGTACAGTGCCTGTACTGCCGTGTAGCACCGAGTGGAGTACTGTGTGTATAGTGCCGTGTAGAACCGAGTGGAGTATAGTGCCTGTATTGTCGTGTAGTACTGAGTAGAGTACAGTGCCTGTAATGCCGTGTAGTACCGAGTGGAATACTGTGTATATAGTGCCGTGTAGTACCGAGTGGAGTACAGCACCTCTACTGCCGTGTAGTACCGAGTGGAGTACTGTGTGTATAGTGCCGTGTAGTACTGAGTGGAGTACAGTGCCTGTACTGCCGTGTAGTCCCGAGTGGAGTACAGTGCCTGTACTGCCGTGTAGTAGTGAGTGGAGTACTGTGCCTGTACTGCCGTGTAGTACTCAGTGGAGTACTGTGTGTATAGTGCCGTGTTGTACCGAGTGGAGTACAGTGGGTGTACTGCCGTGTAGTTATGAGTGGAGTACAGCGCCTGTACTGCCGTGTAGTACTGAGTGGAGTACAGTGCCTGTACTGCCGTGTAGACCCGAGCGGAGTACAGTGCCTATACTGCCGTGTAGTACTGAGTGGAGTACTGTGTGTATAGTGCCGTGTAGTACCGAGTGGAGTACAGTGCCTGTATTGCCGTGTAGTACCGAGTGGAGTACTGTGTGTATAGTGCGGTGTAGTACCGAGTGGAGTACTGTGTGCTTACTGCCGTGTAGTACTGAGTGGAGTACAGTACCTCTACTCCCGTGTAGTACCGAGTGGAGTACTGTGTGTATAGTGCCGTGAAGTACCGAGTGGAGTACAGTGCCTGTACTGCCGTGTAGTACTGAGTGGAGTACAGTGCCTGTACTGCCGTGTAGTCCCAAGTGGAGTACAGTGCCTGTACTGCCGTGTAGTAGTGAGTGGAGTACTGTGCCTGTACTGCCGTGTAGTACTCAGTGGAGTACTGTGTGTATAGTGCCGTGTAGTACCGAGTGGAGTACAGTGGGTGTACTGCCGTGTAGTTATGAGTGGAGTACAGCGCCTGTACTGCCGTGTAGTACTGAGTGGAGTACTGTGCCTGTACTGCCGTGTAGACCCGAGTGGAGTACAGTGCCCATACTGCCGTGTAGTACTGAGTGGAGTACTGTGTGTATAGTGCCGTGTAGTACCGAGTGGAGTACAGTGCCTGTACTGCCGTGTAGTACTGAGTGGAGCACAGTGCCTGTACTGCGTGTAGTACTGAGTGGAGTACAGTTCCTGTACTGCCGTGTAGTCCCGAGTGGAGTACAGTGCCTGTACTGCCGTGTAGTACTGAGTGGAGTACAGTTCCTGTACTGCCGTGTAGTCCCGAGTGGAGTACAGTGCCTGTACTGCCGTGTAGTACTGAGTGGAGTACTGTGTGTATAGTGCAGTGTAGTAACGAGTGGAGTACAGTGCCTGTACTGCCGTGTAGTCCCGAATGGAGTACTGTGTGTATAGTGCCGTGTAGTACCGAGTGGAGTACAGTGCCTGTACTGCCGTGTAGCACCGAGTGGAGTATTGTGTGTATAGTGCCGTGTAGAACCGAGTGGAGTACAGTGCCTGTATTGTCGTGTAGTACTGAGTGGAGTACAGTGCCTGTAATGCCGTGTAGTACCGAGTGGAATACTGTGTGTATAGTGCCGTGTAGTACCGAGTGGAGTACAGTGCCTGTACTGCCGTGTAGTACTGAGTGGAGTACAGTGCCTGTAATGCCGTGTAGTACCGAGCGGAGTACTCTGTGTATAGTGCCGTGTAGCACCGAGTGGAGTACAGTGCCTGTACTGCCGTGTACTACAGAGTGGAGTACAGTGCTGTACTGCCGTGTAGTCCCGAGTGGAGTACAGTGTCTGTACTGGCGTGTAGTTGTGATTGGAGTACAGTGCCTGTACTGCCGTGTAGTACCGAGTGGAGTACAGAGCTTATACTGCCGTGTAGTACTGAGTGGGGTACAGTGCCTGTACTGCCGTGTAGTGCCGAGTGGAGTACTGTGTGTATAGTGCAGTGTAGTACTGAGTGGAGTACAGTGCATGTACTGCCGTGTAGTCCCGAGTGGAGTACTGTGTGTATAGTGCAGTGTAGTGCTGAGTGGAGTACAGTGCCTGTACCGCTGTGTAGTACCGAGTGGAGTACAGTGCCTGTACTGCCATGTAGTCCCGAGTGGAGTACTGTGTGCATACTGCCGTGTAGTACTGAGTAGAGTACAGTGCCTGTACTGCCGTGTAGTACCGAGTGGAGTACTGTGTGTATAGTGCCGTGTAGTACCGAGTGGAGTACAGTGCCTGTACTGCGTGTAGTACCGAGTGGAGTACTGTGTGTATAGTGCCGTGTAGTGCCGAGTGGAGTACAGTGCATGTACTGCCGTGTAGTACTGATTGGAGTACAGTGTGAATAGTGCCGTGTAGTACCGAGGGGAATACAGTGCCTGTACTGCCGTGTAGTACCTAGTGGAGTACAGTATGTATAGTGCCGTTTAGTACCGAGTGGAATACATTGTGTATAGTGCCGTGTAGTACTGAGTGGAATACAGTACCTGTACTGCCGTGTAGTACCGATTGGAGTACACTGTGTATAGTGCCGTGTAGTACAGAGTGGAGTACAGTGCCTGTACTGCCGTGTAGTACTGAGTGGAGTACATTGATTTCTGCCGTGTAGTACCGAGTGGAGTAGAGTGTATATAGTGCCGTGTAGTACTGAGTGGAGTACAGTGCCTGTGCTGCCGTGTAGTACTGAGTGGGGTACAGTGCCTGTACTGCCGTGTAGTACCGAGTGGAATACTGTGTGTATAGTGCCGTGTAGTACCGAGTGGAGTACTGTGTGCATAATGCCGTGTGGTACTGAGTGGAGTACAGTGCCTGTACTGCCGTGTAGTGCTGAGTGGAGCACAGTGCCTGTACTGCCGTGTAGTCCCGAGTGGAGTACAGTGCCTGTACTGCCGTGTAGTACTGAGTGGAGTACAGTTCCTGTACTGCCGTGTATTCCCGAGTGGATTACAGTGCCTGTACTGCCGTGTAGTACTGAGTGGAGTACTCTGTGTATAGTGCCGTGTAGTAACGAGTGGAGTACAGTGCCTGTACTGCCGTGTAGTCCCGAATGGAGTACTGTGTGTATAGTGCCGTGTAGTACCGAGTGGAGTACAGTGCCTGTACTGCCGTGTAGCACCGAGTGGAGTACTGTGTGTATAGTGCCGTGTAGAACCGAGTGGAGTATAGTGCCTGTATTGTCGTGTAGTACTGAGTAGAGTACAGTGCCTGTAATGCCGTGTAGTACCGAGTGGAATACTGTGTGTATAGTGCCGTGTAGTACCGAGTGGAGTACAGCACCTCTACTGCCGTGTAGTACCGAGTGGAGTACTGTGTGTATAGTGCCGTGTAGTACTGAGTGGAGTACAGTGCCTGTACTGCCGTGTAGTCCCGAGTGGAGTACAGTGCCTGTACTGCCGTGTAGTAGTGAGTGGAGTACTGTGCCTGTACTGCCGTGTAGTACTCAGTGGAGTACTGTGTGTATAGTGCCGTGTAGTACCGAGTGGAGTACAGTGGGTGTACTGCCGTGTAGTTATGAGTGGAGTACAGCGCCTGTACTGCCGTGTAGTACTGAGTGGAGTACAGTGCCTGTACTGCCGTGTAGACCCGAGTGGAGTACAGTGCCTATACTGCCGTGTAGTACTGAGTGGAGTACTGTGTGTATAGTGCCGTGTAGTACCGAGTGGAGTACAGTGCCTGTATTGCCGTGTAGTACCGAGTGGAGTACTGTGTGTATAGTGCGGTGTAGTACCGAGTGGAGTACTGTGTGCTTACTGCCGTGTAGTACTGAGTGGAGTACAGTACCTCTACTCCCGTGTAGTACCGAGTGGAGTACAGTGCCTGTACTGCCGTGTAGTAGTGAGTGGAGTACTGTGCCTGTACTGCCGTGTAGTACTCAGTGGAGTACTGTGTGTATAGTGCCGTGTAGTACCGAGTGGAGTACAGTGGGTGTACTGCCGTGTAGTTATGAGTTGAGTACAGCGCCTGTACTGCCGTGTAGTACTGAGTAGAGTACTGTGCCTGTACTGCCGTGTAGACCCGAGTGGAGTACAGTGCCCATACTGCCGTGTAGTACTGAGTGGAGTACTGTGTGTATAGTGCCGTGTAGTACCGAGTGGAGTACAGTGCCTGTACTGCCGTGTAGTACTGAGTGGAGCACAGTGCCTGTACTGCCGTGTAGTACTGAGTGGAGTACAGTTCCTGTACTGCCGTGTAGTCCCGAGTGGAGTACAGTGCCTGTACTGCCGTGTAGTACTGAGTGGAGTACAGTTCCTGTACTGCCGTGTAGTCCCGAGTGGAGTACAGTGCCTGTACTGCCGTGTAGTACTGAGTGGAGTACTGTGTGTATAGTGCCGTGTAGTAACGAGTGGAGTACAGTGCCTGTACTGCCGTGTAGTCCCGAATGGAGTACTGTGTGTATAGTGCCGTGTAGTACCGAGTGGAGTACAGTGCCTGTACTGCCGTGTAGCACCGAATGGAGTACTGTGTGTATAGTGCCGTGTAGAACCGAGTGGGGTACAGTGCCTGTATTGTCGTGTAGTACTGAGTGGAGTACAGTGCCTGTAATGCCGTGTAGTACCGAGTGGAATACTGTGTGTATAGTGCCGTGTAGTACCGAGTGGAGTACAGTGCCTGTACTGCCGTGTAGAACTGAGTTTAGTAAGTGCCTGTACTGCCGTGTAGTCCCGAGTGGAGTACAGTGCCTGTACTTCCGTGTAGTACTGATAGGAGTACAGTGCCTGTACTGCCGTGTAGTACCGAGTTGAGTACATTGCTTGTACTGCCGTGTAGTACTGAGTGGAGTACAGTGCCTGTACTGCCGTGTAGTACCGAGTGGAGTACTGTGCCTGTACTGCCGTGTAGTACAGGGTGGAGTACAGTGCCTGTACTGCTGTGTAGTCCCCAGTGTAATACAGTTTGTGTAGTGCAGTGTAGTACTGAGTGCCTGTACTGCCGTGTAGTACCGAGTGGAGTACAGTGCCTGTACTGCCGTGTAGTACAGGGTGGAGTACAATGCCTGTACTGCTGTGTAGTCCCCAGTGTAATACAGTTTGTGTAGTGCAGTGTAGTACTGAGTGGAGTACAGTGCATGTACTGCCGTGTAGTACCGAGTGGAGTACTGTGTGTATAGTGCCGTGCAGTACCGAGTGGAGTACAGTGACTGTACTGCCGTGTAGAACCGAGTGGGGGACTGTGTGTATACTGCCGTGTAGTACTGAGTGGAGTACAGTACCTGTACTGCCGTGTAGTACCGAGTGGGGGAATGTGTGTATACTGCCGTGTAGTACTGAGTATAGTACAGTGCCTGTACTGCCGTGTAGTACCGAGTGAAGTACTGTGTGCATACTGCCGTGTAGTACTGAGTGGAGTACAGTACCTGTACTGCCGTGTAGTACCGAGTGGGGGACTGTGTGTATACTGCCGTGTTGTACTGAGTGGAGTACAGTGCCTGTACTACCGTGTAGTACCGAGTGGGGGACTGTGTGTATACTGCCGTGTAGTACTGAGTGGAGTACAGTCCCTGTACTGCCGTGTAGAACCGAGTGGGTGACTGTGTGTACACTGCCGTGTAGTACTGAGTGGGGTACTGTGTGTATAGTGCAGTGTAGTGCTGAGTGGAGTACAGTGCCTGTACTGCCGTGTAGTACCGAGTGGACTACTGTGTGTAAGTGCAGTGTAGTGCTGAGTGGAGTACAGTACCTGTAATGCCGTGTAGTACTGAGTATAGTACAGTGCCTGTACTGCCGTGTAGTACCGAGTGGGGGACTGTGTGTATACTGCCGTGTAGTACTGAGTGGAGTACAGTACCTGTACTGCCGAGTAGTCCCGAGTGGAGTACTGTGTGTATAGTGCAGTGTAGTGCTAAGTGGAGTACAGTACCTGTACTGCCGTGTAGTACCGAGTGGGGGACTGTGTGCATACTGCCGTGTAGTTCCCAGTGGAGTACAGTGCCTGTACTGGCGTGTAGTACTGAGTGGAGTACAGTGCCTGTATTGCCGTGTAGTCCCGAGTGGAGTACAGTGCCTGTACTGCCGTGTAGTAGTGAATGGAGTACAGTGCAAGTACTGCCGTGTAGTACTGAGTGGAGTACTGTGTGTATAGTGCCGTGTAGTACCGAGTGGAGTACAGTGGGTGTACTGCCGTGTAGTACTGAGTGGAGTAGAGTGCCTGTACTGCCGTGTAGTACCGAGTGGAGTACAGTGCCTGTACTGCCGTGTAGTACTGAGTGGAGTACTGTGTGTATAGTGCCGTGTAGTACCGAGTGGAGTACAGTGCCTGTACTGCCGTGTAGTACTGAGTGGAGTGCAGTGCCTGTACTGCCGTGTAGTACTGAGTGGAGTACAGTGCCTGTACTGCCGTGTAGTCCCGAGTGAAGTACAGTGCCTGTGCTGCCGTGTAGTACTGAGTGGAGTACTGTGTGTATACGGCCGTGTAGTACCGAGTGGAGTACAGTGCCTGTACTGCCGTGTAGTACTGAGTGGAGTACAGTGCCTGTACTGCCGTGTAGTCCCGAGTGGAGTACAGTGCCTGTACTGCCGTGTAGTACTGATTGGAGTAATAGTGCCTGTACTGCCATGTAGTACCGAGTGGAGTACAGTGCATGTACTGCCGTGTAGTACTGAGTGAAGTACAGTGCCTGTACTGCCATGTAGTGCCGAGTGGAGAACAGTGTGTATAGTGCAGTGTAGTACTGAGTGGAGTACAGTGCATGTACTGCCGTGTAGTACTCAGTGGAGTACTGTGTGTTTAGTGCCGTGTAGTACCGATTGGAGTACAATGGGTGTACTGCCGTGTAGTACTTAGTGGAGTACAGTGCCTGTACTGCCGTGTAGTACTGAGTGGAGTACAGTGCCTGTACTGCCGTGTAGTCCCGAGTGGATTACAGTGCCTATACTGCCGTGTAGTACTGAGTGGAGTACTGTGTGTATAGTGCCGTGTAATACCGAGTGGAGTACAGTGCCTGTACTGCCGTGTAGTACTGAGTGGAGCACAGTGCGTGTACTGCCGTGTAGTACTGAGTGGAGTACAGTTCCTGTACTGCCGTGTAGTCCCGAGTGGAGTACAGTGCCTGTACTGCCGTGTAGTACTGAGTGGAGTACTGTGTGTATAGTGCCGTGTAGTAACGAGTGGAGTACAGTGCTGTACTGCCGTGTAGTACTGAGTGGAGTACAGTGCCTGTACTGCCGTGTAGTACTGAGTGGAGTACAGTGCCTGTACTGCCGTGTAGTCCCGAATGGAGTACTGTGTGTATAGTGCCGTGTAGTACCGAGTGGAGTACAGTGCCTGTACTGCCGTGTAGCACCGAGTGGAGTACTGTGTGTATAGTGCCGTGTAGTACCGAGTGGAGTACAGTGCCTGTATTGCCGTGTAGTACTGAGTGGAGTACAGTGCCTGTACTTCCGTGTAGTACTGATTGGAATACAGTGCCCGTACTGCCGTGTAGTACCGAGTGGAGTACATTGCTTGTACTGCCGTGTAGTACTGAGTGGAGTACAGTGTCTGTACTGCCGTGTTGTACTGAGTGGAGTACTCTGTGTATAGTGGCGTGTAGTAACGAGTGGAGTACAGTGCCAGTACTGCCGTGTTATCCCGAATGGAGTACTGTGTGTATAGTGCCGTGTAGTACCGAGTGGAGTACAGTGCCTGTACTGCCGTGTAGCACCGAGTGGAGTACTGTGTGTATAGTGCCGTGTAGAACCGAGTGGAGTACAGTGCCTGTATTGTCGTTTAGTACTGAGTGGAGTACAGTGCCTGTACTGCCGTGTAGTACTGAGTGGAGTACTGTGTGTATAGTGCCGTGAAGTACCGAGTGGAGTACAGTGCCTGTACTGCCGTGTAGTACTGAGGGGAGTACAGTGCCTGTACTGCCGTGTAGTACTGAGTGGAGTACAGTGCCTGTACTGCCGTGTAGTCCCGAATGGAGTACTGTGTGTATAGTCCCGTGTAGTACCGAGTGGAGTACAGTGCCTGTACTGCCGTGTAGTACCGAGTGGAGTACTGTGTGTATAGTGCCGTGTAGTACCGAGTGGAGTACAGTGCCTGTACTGCCGTGTAGTACTGAGTGGAGTACAGTGCCTGCAATGCCGTGTAGTACCGAGTGGAGTACTGTGTGTATAGTGCCGTGTAGTACCGAGTGGAGTACTGTGTGCATAATGCCGTGTAGTACTGAGTGGAGTACAGTGCCTGTACTGCCGTGTAGTACCGAGTGGGGGAATGTGTGTATACTGCCGTGTAGTACTGAGTATAGTACAGTGCCTGTACTGCCGTGTAGTACCGAGTGGAGTACTGTGTGCATACTGCCGTGTAGTACTGAGTGGAGTACAGTACCTGTACTGCCGTGTAGTACCGAGTGGGGGACTGTGTGTATACTGCCGTGTAGTACTGAGTGGAGTACAGTGCCTGTACTACCGTGTAGTACCGAGTGGGGGACTGTGTGTATACTGCCGTGTAGTACTGAGTGGAGTACAGTGCCTGTACTGCCGTGTAGAACCGAGTGGGGGACTGTGTGTATACTGCCGTGCAGTACTGAGTGGAGTACTGTGTGTATAGTGCAGTGTAGTGCTGAGTGGAGTACAGTGCCTGTACTGCCGTGTAGTACCGAGTGGAGTACTCTGTGTATAGTGCAGTGTAGTGCTGAGTGGAGTACAGTACCTGTACTGCCGTGTAGTACTGAGTATAGTACAGTGCCTGTACTGCCGTGTAGTACCGAGTGGAATACTGTGTGTATAGTGCCGTGTAGTACCGAGTGGAGTACTGTGTGCATACTGCCGTGTGGTACTGAGTGGAGTACAGTGCCTGTACTGCCGTGTAGTACTGAGTGGAGCACAGTGCCTGTACTGCCGTGTAGTACTGAGTGGAGTACAGTTCCTGTACTGCCGTGTAGTCCCGAGTGGAGTACAGTGCCTGTACTGCCGTGTAGTACTGAGTGGAGTACAGTTCCTGTACTGCCGTGTAGTCCCGAGTGGATTACAGTGCCTGTACTGCCGTGTAGTACTGAGTGGAGTACTGTGTGTATAGTGCCGTGTAGTAACGAGTGGAGTACAGTGCCTGTACTGCCGTGTAGTCCCGAATGGAGTACTGTGTGTATAGTGCCGTGTAGTACCGAGTGGAGTACAGTGCCTGTACTGCCGTGTAGCACCGAGTGGAGTACTGTGTGTATAGTGCCGTGTAGAACCGAGTGGAGTATAGTGCCTGTATTGTCGTGTAGTACTGAGTAGAGTACAGTGCCTGTAATGCCGTGTAGTACCGAGTGGAATACTGTGTGTATAGTGCCGTGTAGTACCGAGTGGAGTACAGCACCTCTACTGCCGTGTAGTACCGAGTGGAGTACTGTGTGTATAGTGCCGTGTAGTACTGAGTGGAGTACAGTGCCTGTACTGCCGTGTAGTCCCGAGTGGAGTACAGTGCCTGTACTGCCGTGTAGACCCGAGTGGAGTACAGTGCCTATACTGCCGTGTAGTACTGAGTGGAGTACTGTGTGTATAGTGCCGTGTAGTACCGAGTGGAGTACAGTGCCTGTATTGCCGTGTAGTAGTGAGTGGAGTACTGTGCCTGTACTGCCGTGTAGTACTCAGTGGAGTACTGTGTGTATAGTGCCGTGTAGTACCGAGTGGAGTACAGTGGGTGTACTGCCGTGTAGTTATGAGTGGAGTACAGCGCCTGTACTGCCGTGTAGTACTGAGTGGAGTACAGTGCCTGTACTGCCGTGTAGACCCGAGTGGAGTACAGTGCCTATACTGCCGTGTAGTACTGAGTGGAGTACTGTGTGTATAGTGCCGTGTAGTACCGAGTGGAGTTCAGTGCCTGTATTGCCGTGTAGTACCGAGTGGAGTACTGTGTGTATAGTGCGGTGTAGTACCGAGTGGAGTACTGTGTGCTTACTGCCGTGTAGTACTCAGTGGAGTACAGTACCTCTACTCCCGTGTAGTACCGAGTGGAGTACGGTGTGTATAGTGCCGTGAAGTACCGAGTGGAGTACAGTGCCTGTACTGCCGTGTAGTACTGAGTGGAGTACAGTGCTTGTACTGCCGTGTAGTCCCGAGTGGAGTACAGTGCCTGTACTGCCGTGTAGTAGTGAGTGGAGTACTGTGCCTGTACTGCCGTGTAGTACTCAGTGGAGTACTGTGTGTATAGTGCCGTGTAGTACCGAGTGGAGTACAGTGGGTGTACTGCCGTGTAGTTATGAGTGGAGTACAGCGCCTGTACTGCCGTGTAGTACTGAGTGGAGTACTGTGCCTGTACTGCCGTGTAGACCCGAGTGGAGTACAGTGCCCATACTGCCGTGTAGTACTGAGTGGAGTACTCTGTGTATAGTGCCGTGTAGTAACGAGTGGAGTACAGTGCCTGTACTGCCGTGTAGTCCCGAATGGAGTACTGTGTGTATAGTGCCGTGTAGTACCGAGTGGAGTACAGTGCCTGTACTGCCGTGTAGTACTGAGTGGAGCACAGTGCCTGTACTGCCGTGTAGTACTGAGTGGAGTACAGTTCCTGTACTGCCGTGTAGTCCCGAGTGGAGTACAGTGCCTGTACTGCCGTGTAGTACTGAGTGGAGTACAGTTCCTGTACTGCCGTGTAGTCCCGAGTGGAGTACAGTGCCTGTACTGCCGTGTAGTACTGAGTGGAGTACTCTGTGTATAGTGCCGTGTAGTAACGAGTGGAGTACAGTGCCTGTACTGCCGTGTAGTCCCGAATGGAGTACTGTGTGTATAGTGCCGTGTAGTACCGAGTGGAGTACAGTGCCTGTACTGCCGTGTAGCACCGAGTGGAGTACTGTGTGTATAGTGCCGTGTAGAACCGAGTGGGGTACAGTGCCTGTATTGTCGTGTAGTACTGAGTGGAGTACAGTGCCTGTAATGCCGTGTAGTACCGAGTGGAATACTGTGTGTATAGTGCCGTGTAGTACCGAGTGGAGTACAGTGCCTGTACTGCCGTGTAGAACTGAGTGGAGTAAGTGCCTGTACTGCCGTGTAGTCCCGAGTGGAGTACAGTGCCTGTACTTCCGTGTAGTACTGATAGGAGTACAGTGCCTGTACTGCCGTGTAGTACCGAGTTGAGTACATTGCTTGTACTGCCGTGTAGTACTGAGTGGAGTACAGTGCCTGTACTGCCGTGTAGTACCGAGTGGAGTACAGTGCCTGTACTGCCGTGTAGTACAGGGTGGAGTACAGTGCCTGTACTGCTGTGTAGTCCCCAGTGTAATACAGTTTGTGTAGTGCAGTGTAGTACTGAGTGCCTGTACTGCCGTGTAGTACCGAGTGGAGTACAGTGCCTGTACTGCCGTGTAGTACAGGGTGGAGTAAAATGCCTGTACTGCTGTGTAGTCCCCAGTGTAATACAGTTTGTGTAGTGCAGTGTAGTACTGAGTGGAGTACAGTGCATGTACTGCCGTGTAGTACCGAGTGGAGTACTGTGTGTATAGTGCCGTGCAGTACCGAGTGGAGTACAGTGCCTGTACTGCCGTGTAGAACCGAGTGGGGGACTGTGTGTATACTGCCGTGTAGTACTGAGTGGAGTACAGTGTGTATAGTGCAGTGTAGTGCTGAGTGGAGTACAGTGCCTGTACTGCCGTGTAGTACCGAGTGGATTATTGTGTGTATAGTGCAGTGTAGTGCTGAGTGGAGTACAGTACCTGTACTGCCGTGTAGTGCTGAGTATAGTACAGTGCCTGTACTGCCGTGTAGTACCGAGTGGGGGACTGTGTGTATACAGCCGTGTAGTACTGAGTGGAGTAGAATACTTGTACTGCCGACTAGTCTGGAGTGGAGTACTGTGTGTATAGTGCAGTGTAGAGCTGAGTGGAGTACAGTACCTGTACTGCCGTGTAGTACCGAGTGGGGGAATGTGTGTATACTGCCGTGCAGTACTGAGTGGAGTACAGTGCCTGTACTGTCGTGTAGTACCGAGTGGGGGACTGTGTGTATACTGCCGTGTAGTACTGAGTGGAGTACAGTCCCTGTACTGCCGAGTAGTCCCGAGTGGAGTACAGTGTGTATAGTGCAGTGTAGTACTGAGTGGAGTACTGTGTGTATAGTGCAGTGTAGTACTGAGTGGAGTACAGTGCGTGTACTGCCGTGTAGTACCGAGTAGGGGACTGTGTGTGTACTGCCGTGTAGTACTGAGTGGAGTACAGTGTGTATAGTGCCGTGTAGTACCGAGTGGGTCTTTGTGTGCATACTGCCGTGTAGTACTGAGTGGAGTACAGTGCCTGTACTGCTATGTTGTCCCGAGTGGAGTACTGTGTGTATACTGCCGTGTAGTACCGAGTGGAGTACAGTGCCTGTACTGCCATGTAGTACCGAGTGGAGTACTGTGTGCATACTGCCGTGTAATACGGAGTGGAGTACAGTGCCTATACTGCCGTGTAGTACCGATTGGAGTACTGTGTGGATAGTGCCGTGCAGTACCGAGTGGAGTACTGTGTGCATACTGCCGTGTAGTACTTAGTGTTGTACAGTGCCTGTACTGCCGTGTAGTACCGAGTGGAGTACTGTGTGTATAGTGCCGTGTAGTACCGAGTTTAGTACAGTGCATGTACTGCCGTGTATTACCGAGTGGAGTACTGTTTTTATAGTGCGGTGTAGTACCGAGTGGAGTACAGTGCATGTACTGCCGTGTAGTACCGAGTGGAGTACTGTGTGTATAGTGTCGTGTAGTACCGAGTGGAGTACAGTGCCTGTATTGCCGTGTAGTACCGAGTGGAGTACTGTGTGTATAGTGCCGTGTAGTACCGATTGGAGTACTGTGTGCATAATGCCGTGTAGTACTAGTGGAGTACAGTACCTGTACTGCCGTGTAGTACCGAGTGGAGTACTGTGTGTATAGTGCCGTGTAGTACCGAGTGGAGTACAGTGCCTGTACTGCCGTGTAGTACTGAGTGGAGTAGAATGCCTGTACTGCCGTGTAGTCCCGCGTGGAGTACAGTGCCTGTACTGCCGTGTAGTAGTGAGTGGAGTACTGTGCCTGTACTGCCGTGTAGTACTGAGTGGAGTACTGTGTGTATAGTGCCGTGTAGTACCGAGTGGAGTACAGTGGGTGTACTGCCGTATAGTACTGAGTGGAGTACAGTGCCTGTACTGCCGTGTAGTACTGAGTGGAGTACAGTGCCTGTACTGCCGTGTAGTCCCGAGTGGAGTAGAGTGCCTGTACTACCGTGTAGTACTGAGTTTAGTACTGTTTGTATAGTGCTGTGTAGTACCGAGTGGAGTACAGTGCCTGTACTGCCGTGTAGTCCCGAGTGGAGTACGGTGCATGTACTGTCGTGTAGTACCGAGTGTAGTACAATGCCTGTACTGCCGTGTAGTACCGAGTGGAGTACTGTGTGCATACTGCCCTGTAGTACCGAGTGGAGTACTGTGCCTGTACTGCCGTGTAGTACCGAGTGGAGTACAGTGCCTGTACTGCCGTGTAGTACCGAGTGGAGTACTGTGTGCATACTGCCGTGTAGTACTGAGTGGAGTACAGTGCCTGTAATGCCGTGTAGTACCGAGTGGAGTACTGTTTGTCTAGTGCCGTGTTGTACCGACTGGAGTACTGTGTGTATAGTGCGGTGTAGTACCGAGTGGAGTACAGTGCATGTACTGCCGTGTAGTACCGAGTGGAGTACTGTGTGTATCGTGCCATGTAGTACCGTGTGGAGTACAGTGCCTGTATTGCCGTGTAGTACCGTGTGGAGTACTGAGTGTATAGTGCCGTGTAGTACCGAGTGGAGTACAGTGCCTGTACTGCCGTGTAGTACTGAGTGGTGTACAGTGGGTGTACTGCCGTGTAGTACTGAGTGGAGTACAGTGCCTATACTGCCGTGTAGTACTGAGTGGGGTACAGTGCCTGTACTGCCGTGTAGCCCGAGTGGAGTACAATGCCTGTACTGCCGTGTAGTACTGAGTGGAGTACTGTGTGTATAGTGCCGTGTCGTACCGAGTGGAGTACAGTGCCTGTACTGCCGTGTAGTGCCGGGTGGAGTACAGTGCTTGTACTGCCGTGTAGTACTGAGTGAAGTACAGTGCCTGTACTGCCGTGTAGTGCCGAGTGGAGTACTGTGTGTATAGTGCAGTGTAGTACTGAGTGGAGTACAGTGCATTTACTGCCGTGTAGTACCGAGTGGAGTACAGTGCCTGTACTGCCGTGTAGTCCCGAGTGGAGTAATGAGTGTATAGTGCATTGTAGTACTGAGTGGAGTACTGTGTGTATATTCCCGTGTAGTACTGAGTGGAGTACAGTGCCTGTACTGCCGTGTAGTACCGATTGGAGTAGTGCGTCCATACTGCCGTCTAGTACTGTGTGGAGTACAGTGCCTGTACTGCCGTGTAGTACTGGGTGGAATACAGTGCCTGTACTGCCGTGTAGTCCCGAGTGGAGTACAGTGTGTATAGTGCAGTGTAGTACTCAGTGGAGTACAGTGCATGTACTGCCGTGTAGTACCGAGTGGTGTACTGTGTGTATAGTGCCGTGTGGTACCGAGTGGAGTACCATGCCTGTACTGCCGTGTAGTACCGAGTCGAGTACTGTGTGTATAGTGCCGTGTAGTACCGAGTGGAGCACAGTGCCTGTACTGCGTGTAGTACCGAGTGGAGTACAGTGCCTGCACTGCGTGTAGTACCGAGTGGAGTACAGTGTGTATAGTGCCGTCTAGTACCGAGTGGAGTACAGTGTGTATAGTGCCGTGTAGTACTGAGTGGAGTACAGGGCCTGTACTGCCGGGTAGTACCGAGTGGAGTACAGTGTGTATAGTGCCGTGTAGTACTGAGTGGAGTACAGTGCCTGTACTGCCGTGTAGTACTGAGTGGGGTACAGTGCCTGTACTGCCGTGTAGTACTGAGTGGAGTACGGTGTGTATAGTGCCGTGTAGTACCGAGTGGAGTACAGTGGGTGTATGCCGTGTAGTACTGTGTGGAGTACAGTGCCCCAACTGCCGTGCAGTACTGAGTGGAGTACAGTGCCTGTACTGCCGTGTAGTCCCGAGTGGAGTACAGTGACTGTACTGCCGTGTAGTACTGAGTGGAGTACTCTGTATATAGTGCCGTGTAGTACCGAGTGGAGTACAGTGCCTCTACTGCCGTGTAGTACTGAGTGGAGTACAGTGCCTGTACTGCCGTGTAGTACTGAGTGGAGTACAGTGCCTGTACTGCCGTGTAGTACTGAGTGGAGTACTCTGTGTATAGTGCCGTGAAGTACCGAGTGGAGTACAGTGCCTGTACTGCCGTGTAGTACTGAGGGGAGTACAGTGCCTGTACTGCCGTGTAGTACTGAGTGGAATACAGTGCCTGTACTGCCGTGTAGTCCCGAATGGAGTACTGTGTGTATAGTGCCGTGTAGTACCGAGCGGAGTACAGTGCCTGTACTGCCGTGTAGTACCGAGTGGAGTACTGTGTGTATAGTGCCGTGTAGTACCGAGTGGAGTACTGTGTGCATACTGCCGTGTAGTACTGAGTGGAGTACAGTGCCTGTACTGCCGTGTAGTACCGAGTGGAGTACAGTGTGTATAGTGCCGTGTAGTACAGAGTGGAGTACAGTGCCTGTATTGCCGTGTAGTCCCGAGTGGAGTACAGTGCCTGTACTGCCGTGTAGTAGTGAGTGGAGTACAGTGCCTCTACTGCCGTGTAGTACTGGGTGGAGTACAGTGCCTGTACTGCCGTGTAGTACCGAGTGGGGGACTGTGTGTATACTGCCGTGTAGTTCCGAGTGGAGTACAGTGCATGTACTTTCGTGTAGTACCGAGTGGAATACTGTGTGTATAGTGCCGTGTAGTACCGAGTGGAGTACTGTGTGGATACTGCCGTGTGGTACAGACTGGAGTACAGTGCCTGTACTGCCATGTAGTACCGAGTGGAGTACTGTGTGTAAGGTGCCGTGTAGTACCGAGTGGAGTACGGTGCATGTACTGCCGTGTAGTACCGAGTGGAGTACTGTGTGTATAGTGCGGTGTAGTACCGAGTGGAGTACAGTGCATGTACTGCCGTGTAGTACCGAGTGGAGTACAGTGCCTGTATTGCCGTGTAGGAGTGAGTGGAGTACACTGCCTGAACTGCCACGCAGTACTGAGTGGAGTACAGTGCCTCTACTGCCGTGTAGTCCGAGTGGAGTACAGTGCCTGTACTGCCGTGTAGTCATGAGTGGAGTACAGTGCCTGTACTCCCGTGTAGTAGTGAGTGGAGTACTGTGCCTGTACTGCCGTGTAGTACTGAGTGGAGTACTGTGTGTATAGTGCCGTGTAGTACCGAGTGGAGTACAGTGGGTGTATGCCGTGTAGTTCTAAATGGAGTTCAGTGCCTGAAATGCCGTGCAGTACTGAGTGGAGTACTGTGTGTATAGTGGCGTGTAGTACCGTGTGGAGTACAGTGCCTCTACTGCCGTGTAGTACTGAGTGGAGTACAGTGCCTGTACTGCCGTGTAGTACTGAGTGGAGTACAGTGCCTGTACTGCCGTGTAGTACTGAGTGGAGTACTGTGTGTATAGTTCCGTGAAGTACCGAGTGGAGTACAGAGCCTGTACTGCCGTGTAGTACTGAGGGGAGTACAGTGTCTGTACTGCCGTGTAGTACTGAGTGGAGTACAGTGCCTGTACTGCCGTGTAGTCCCGAATGGAGTACTGTGTGTATAGTGCCGTGTAGTACCGAGTAGAGTACAGTGCCTGTACTGCCGTGTAGTAACGAGTGGAGTACTGTGTGTATAGTGCCGAGTAGTACCGAGTGGAGTACAGTGCCTGTACTGCCGTGTAGTACTGAGTGGAGTACAGTGCCTGTAATGCCGTGTAGTACCGAGTGGAGTACTCTGTGTATAGTGCCGTGTTGTACCGAGTGGAGTACAGTGCCTGTACTGCCGTGTAGTACTGAGTGGAGTACAGTGCTGTACTGCCGTGTAGTCCCGAGTGGAGTACAGTGCCTGTACTGCCGTGTAGTTCTGATTGGAGTACAGTGCCTGTACTGCCGTGAAGTACCGAGTGGAGTACAGAGCTTATACTGCCGTGTAGTACTGAGTGGGGTACAGTGCCTGTACTGCCGTGTAGTGCCGAGTGGAGTACTGTGTGTATAGTGCAGTGTAGTACTAAGTGGAGTACAGTGCATGTACTGCCGTGTAGTCCCGAGTGGAGTACTGTGTGTATAGTGCAGTGTAGTGCTGAGTGGAGTACAGTGCCTGTACTGCTGTGTAGTACCGAGTGGAGTACAGTGCCTGTACTGCCATGTAGTCCCGAGTGGAGTACTGTGTGCATACTGCCGTGTAGTACTGAGTAGAGTACAGTGCCTGTACTGCCGTGTAGTACCGAGTGGAGTACTGTGTGTATAGTGCCGTGTAGTACCGATTTTAGTACAGTGCCTGTACTGCGTGTAGTACCGAGTGGAGTACTGTGTGTATAGTGCCGTGTAGTGCCGAGTGGAGTACAGTGCCTGTACTGCCGTGTAGTACTGATTGGAGTACAGTGTGAATAGTGCCGTGTAGTACCGAGGGGAGTACAGTGCCTGTACTGCCGTGTAGTACCGAGTGGAGTACAGTGTGTATAGTGCCGTCTAGTACCGAGTGGAATACATTGTGTATAGTGCCGTGTAGTACTGAGTGCAGTACAGTACCTGTACTGCCGTGTAGTACCGATTGGAGTACACTGTGTATAGTGCCGTGTAGTACAGAGTGGAGTACAGTGCCTGTACTGCCCTGTAGTACTGAGTGGCGTACAGTGCCTGTACTGCCGTGTAGTACCGAGTGGGGGAATGTGTGTTTACTGCCGTGTAGTACTGAGTATATTACAGTGCATGTACTGCCGTGTAGTACCGAGTGGAGTACTGTGTGCATACTGCCGTGTAGTACTGAGTGGAGTAGAGTACCTGTACTGCCGTGTAGTACTGAGTGGAGTAGAGTACCTGTACTGCCGTGTAGTACCGAGTGGGGGACTGTGTGTATACTGCCGTGTAGTACTGAGTGGAGTACAGTGCCTGTACTACCGTGTAGTACCGAGTGGGGGACTGTGTGTATACTGCCGTGTAGTACTGAGTGGAGTACAGTCCCTGCACTGCCGTGTAGAACCGAGTGGGTGACTGTGTGTACACTGCCGTGTAGTACTGAGTGGAGTACTGTGTGTATAGTGCAGTGTAGTGCTGAGTGGAGTACAGTGCCTGTACTGCCGTGTAGTACCGAGTGGAGTACTGTGTGTATAGTGCAGTGTAGTGCTGAGTGGAGTACAGTACCTGTACTGCCGTGTAGTACTGAGTATAGTACAGTGCCTGTACTGCCGTGTAGTACCGAGTGGGGGACTGTGTGTATACTGCCGTGTAGTACTGAGTGGAGTACAGTACCTGTACTTCCGAGTAGTCCCGAGTGGAGTACTGTGTGTATAGTGCAGTGTAGTGCTGAGTGGAGTACAGTACCTGTACTGCCGTGTTACCGAGTGGGGGACTGTGTGCATACTGCCTTGTAGTTCCCAGTGGAGTACAATGCCTGTACTGGCGTGTAGTACTGAGTGGAGTACAGTGCCTGTATTGCCGTGTAGTCCCGAGTGGAGTACAGTGCCTGTACTGCCGTGTAGTAGTGAGTGGAGTACAGTGCCTGTACTGCCGTGTAGTACTGAGTGGAGTACAGTGTGTATAGTGCCGTGTAGTACCGAGTGGAGTACAGTGGGTGTACTGCCGTGTAGTACTGAGTGGAGTAGAATGCCTGTACTGCCGTGTAGTACCGAGTGAAGTACAGTGCCTGTACTGCCGTGTAGTACTGAGTGGAGTACTGTGTGTATAGTGCCGTGTAGTACCGAGTGGAGTACAGTGCCTGTACTGCCGTGTAGTACTGAGTGGAGTACAGTGCCTGTACTGCCGTGTAGTACTGAGTGGAGTACAGTGCCTGTACTGCCGTGTAGTACTGAGTGGAGTACAGTGCCTGTACTGCCGTGTAGTCCCGAGTGGAGTACAGTGCCTGTACTGCCGTGTAGTCCCTAATGGAGTACTGTGTGTATAGTGCCGTGTAGTACCGAGTGGAGTACAGTGCCTGTACTGCCGTGTAGCACCGAGTGGAGTACTGTGTGTATAGTGCCGTGTAGTACCGACTGGAGTACAGTGCCTGTATTGCCGTGTAGTACTGAGTGGAGTACAGTGCCTGTACTGTCGTGTAGTGCCGAGTGGAGTACTGTGTGTATAGTGCAGTGTAGTACTGAGTGGAGTACAGTGCATGTACTGCCGTGTAGTACCGAGTGGAGTACATTGCTTGTACTGCCGTGTAGTACTGAGTGGAGTACAGTGCCTGTACTGTCGTGTAGTGCCGAGTGGAGTACTGTGTGTATAGTGCAGTGTAGTACTGAGTGGAGTACAGTGCATGTACTGCCGTGTAGTCCCGAGTGGAGTACTGTGTGTATAGTGCAGTGTAGTACTGAGTGGAGTACAGTGCCTGTACTGCCGTGTAGTACCGAGTGGAGTACAGTGCCTGTGCTGCCGTGTAGTCCCAGGTGGAGTACTATGTGCATACTGCCGTGTAGTACTGAGTGGAGTACAGTGGCTGTACTGCCGTGTAGTACCGAGTGGAGTACAGTGCCTGTACTGCCGTGTAGTACTGGGTGGAGTACAGTGCCTGTACTGCCGTGTAGTCCCCAGTGGAATAAAGTTTGTGTAGTGCAGTGTAGTACTGAGTGGAGTACAGTGCATGTACTGCCGTGTAGTACCGAGTGGAGTACTGTGTGTATAGTGCCGTCTAGTACCGAGTGGAGTACAGTGCCTGTACTGGCGTGTAGTACTGAGTGGAGTACAGTGCCTGTACTGCCGTGTAGTCCCGAGTGGAGTACAGTGCCTGTACTTCCGTGTAGTACTGATTGGAGTAGAGTGCCTGTACTGCCGTGTAGTACCGAGTGGAGTACATTGCTTGTACTGCCGTGTAGTACTGAGTGGAGTACAGTGCCTGTACTGTCGTGTAGTGCCGAGTGGAGTACTGTGTGTATAGTGCAGTGTAGTACTGAGTGGAGTACAGTGCATGTACTGCCGTGTAGTCCCGAGTGGAGTACTGTGTGTATAGTGCCGTGTAGTATCGAGTGGAGTACAGTGCCTGTATTGCCGTGTAGTACTGAGTGGAGTACAGTGCCTGTAATGCCGTGTGGTACCGAATGGAGTACTGTGTGTATAGTGCCGTGTAGTATCGAGTGGAGTGCAGTGCCTGTACTGCCGTGTAGTACTGAGTGGAGTACAGTGCCTGTACTGCCGTGTAGTCCCGAGTGGAGTACAGTGCCTGTACTTCCGTGTAGTACTGATTGGAGTACAGTGCCTGTACTGCCGTGTAGTACCGAGTGGAGTACATTGCTTGTACTGCCGTGTAGTACTGAGTGGAGTACAGTGCCTGTACTGTCGTGTAGTGCCGAGTGGAGTACTGTGTGTATAGTGCAGTGTAGTACTGAGTGGAGTACAGTGCATGTACTGACGTGTAGTCCCGAGTGGAGTACTGTGTGTATAGTGCAGTGTAGTACTGAGTGGATTACAGTGCCTGTACTGCCGTGTAGTACCGAGTGGAGTACAGTGCCTGTACTGCCGTGTAGTCCCAGGTGGAGTACTGTGTCCATACTGCCGCGTAGTACTGAGTGGAATACAGTGGCTGTACTGCCGTGTAGTACCGAGTGGAGTACAGTGCCTGTACTGCCGTGTAGTACTGGGTGGAGTACTGTGCATGTACTGCCGTGTAGTCCCCAGTGGAATACAGTTTGTGTAGTGCAGTGTAGTACTGAGTGGAGTACAGTGCATGTACTGCCGTGTAGTACCGAGTGGAGTACTGTGTGTATAGTGCCGTGTAGTACCGAGTGGAGTACAGTGCATGTACTGCCGTGTAGTACCGGGTGGAGTACTGTGTGTATAGTGCCGCGTAGTACCGAGTGGAGTACAGTGCCTGTACTGCCGTGTAGTACTGTGTGGAGTACAGTGCCTGAACTGCCGTGTAGTCCCGAGTGGAGTACAGTGCATGTACTGCCATGTAGTAGTGAGTGGAGTACTGTGCCTGTACTGCCGTGTAGTAATGAGTGGTGTACTGTGTCTGTACTGCCGTGTAGTACCGAGTGGAGTACAGTGGTTGTACTGCCGTGTAGTACTGAGTGGAGTACAGTGCCTATACTGCCGTGTAGTACTGAGTGGGGTACTGTGTGTATAGTGCCGTGTAGTACCGAGTGGAGTACAGTGCCTCTACTGCCGTGTAGTACTGAGTGGAGTACAGTGCCTGTACTGCCGTGTTGTACTGAGTGGAGTACAGTGCCTGTACTGCCGTGTAGTACTGAGTGGAGTACTGTGTGTATAGTGCCGTGAAGTACCGAGTGGAGTACAGTGCCTGTACTGCTGTGTAGTACCGAGTGGAGTACAGTGCCTGTACTGCCATGTAGTCCCGAGTGGAGTACTGTGTGCATACTGCCGTGTAGTACTGAGTGGAGTACAGTGCCTGTACTGCCGTGTAGTACTGAGTGGAGTACAGTGCCTGTACTGCCGTGTAGTCCCGAATGGAGTACTGTGTGTATAGTGCCGTGTAGTACCGAGTGGAGTACAGTGCCTGTACTGCCGTGTAGTACCGAGTGGAGTACTGTGTGTATAGTGCCGTGTAGTACCGAGTGGAGTACAGTGCCTGTACTGCCGTGTAGTACTGAGTGGAGTACAGTGCCTGTAATGCCGTGTAGTACTGAGTGGAGTACTGTGTGTATAGTGCCGTGTAGTACCGAGTGGAGTACTGTGTGCATACTGTCGTGTAGTACTGAGTGGAGTACAGTGCCTGTACTGCCGTGTAGTACCGAGTGGAGTACTGTGTGTAAGGTGCCGTGTAGTACCGAGTGGAGTACAGTGCATGTACTGCCGTGTAGTACCGAGTGGAGTACTGTGTGTATAGTGCGGTGTAGTACCGAGTGGAGTACAGTGCCTGTACTGCTGTGTAGTACCGAGTGGAGTACAGTGCCTGTACTGCCATGTAGTCCCGAGTGGAGTACTGTGTGCATACTGCCGTGTAGTACTGAGTGGAGTACAGTGCCTGTGCTGCCGTGTAGTACTGAGTGGAGTACAGTGTGAATAGTGCCGTGTAGTACCGAGTGGAGTACAGTGCCTCTACTGCCGTGTAGTACTGAGTGGAGTACAGTGCCTGTACTGCCGTGTAGTACTGAGTGGAGTACAGTGCCTGTACTGCCGTGTAGTACTGAGTGGAGTACTGTGTGTATAGTGCCGTGAAGTACCGAGTGGAGTACAGTGCCTGTACTGTCGTGTAGTACCGAGTGGAGTACAATGCCTGTACTGCCGTGTAGTACCGAGTGGAGTACTGTGTGCATACTGCCGTGTAGTACCGAGTGGAGTACAGTGCCTGTACTGCCGTGTAGTACCGAGTGGAGTACAGTGCCTGTACTGGCGTGTAGTACCGAGTGGAGTACTGTGTGCATACTGCCGTGTAATACTGAGTGGAGTACAGTGCCTGTAATGCCGTGTAGTACCGAGTGGAGTACTGTTTGTATAGTGCCGTGTAGTACCGACTGGAGTACTGTGTGTATAATGCGGTGTAGTACCGAGTGGAGTACAGTGCATGTACTGCCGTGTAGTACCGAGTGGAGTACTGTGCATATAGTGCCGTGTAGTACCGTGTGGAGTACAGTGCCTGTATTGCCGTGTAGTACCGAGTGGAGTACTGTGTGTATAGTGCCGTGTAGTACCGAGTGGAGTACAGTGCCTGTACTGCCGTGTAGTACTGAGTGGTGTACAGTGCCTGCACTGCCGTGTAGTCCCGAGTGGAGTACAGTGCCTGTACTGCCGTGTAGTAGTGAGTGGAGTACTGTGCCTGTACTGCCGTGTAGTACTGAGTGGAGTACTCTGCCTGTACTGCCGTGTAGTACCGAGTGGAGTACAGTGGTTGTACTGCCGTGTAGTACTGAGTGGAGTACAGTGCCTATACTGCCGTGTAGTACTGAGTGGGGTACAGTGCCTGTACTGCCGTGTAGCCCGTGTGGAGTACAGTGCCTGTACTGCCGTCTAGTACTGAGTGGAGTACAGTGCCTGTACTGCCGTGTAGTCCCAAGTGGAGTACAATTTCTGTACGGCCGTGTAGTACTGAGTGGAGTACTGTGTGTATAGTGCCGTGTCGTACCGAGTGGAGTACAGTGCCTGTACTGCCGTGTAGTACTGAGTGGAGTACAGTGCCTGTACTGCCGTGTAGTCCCGAGTGGAGTACAGTGCCTGTACTGCCGTGCAGTACTGATTGGAGTACAGTGCCTGTACTGCCGTGTAGTGCCGGGTTGAGTACAGTGCTTGTACTGCCGTGTAGTACTCAGTGAAGTACAGTGCCTGTACTGCCGTGTAGTGCCGAGTGGAGTACTGTGTGTATAGTGCAGTGTAGTACTGAGTGGAGTACAGTGCATTTACTGCCGTGTAGTACCGAGTGGAGTACAGTGCCTGTACTGCCGTGTAGTCCCGAGTGGAGTAATGAGTGTATAGTGCATTGTAGTACTGAGTGGACTACTGTGTGTATAGTCCCGTGTAGTACTGAGTGGAGTACAGTGCCTGTACTGCCGTGTAGTACCGATTGGAGTAGTGCGTCCATACTGCCGTCTAGTACTGTGTGGAGTACAGTGCCTGTACTGCCGTGTAGTACTGGGTGGAATACAGTGCCTGTACTGCCGTGTAGTCCCGAGTGGAGTACAGTGTGTATAGTGCCGTGTGGTACCGAGTGGAGTACCATGCCTGTACTGCCGTGTAGTACCGAGTCGAGTACTGTGTGTATAGTGCCGTGTAGTACCGAGTGGAGCCCAGTGCCTGTACTGCGTGTAGTACCGAGTGGAGTACATTGCCTGCACTGCGTGTAGTACCGAGTGGAGTACAGTGTGTATAGTGCCGTCTAGTACCGAGTGGAGTACAGTGTGTATAGTGCCGTGTAGTACTGAGTGGAGTACAGGGCCTGTACTGCCGGGTAGTACCGAGTGGAGTACAGTGTGTATAGTGCCGTGTAGTACTGAGTGGAGTACAGTGCCTGTACTGCCGTGTAGTACTGAGTGGGGTACAGTGCCTGTACTGCCGTGTAGTACTGAGTGGAGTACGGTGTGTATAGTGCCGTGTAGTACCGAGTGGAGTACAGTGGGTGTATGCCGTGTAGTACTGTGTGGAGTACAGTGCCCCAACTGCCGTGCAGTACTGAGTGGAGTACAGTGCCTGTACTGCCGTGTAGTCCCGAGTGGAGTACAGTGACTGTACTGCCGTGTAGTACTGAGTGGAGTACTCTGTATATAGTGCCGTGTAGTACCGAGTGGAGTACAGTGCCTCTACTGCCGTGTAGTACTGAGTGGAGTACAGTGCCTGTACTGCCGTGTAGTACTGAGTGGAGTACAGTGCCTGTACTGCCGTGTAGTACTGAGTGGAGTACTCTGTGTATAGTGCCGTGAAGTACCGAGTGGAGTACAGTGCCTGTACTGCCGTGTAGTACTGAGGGGAGTACAGTGCCTGTACTGCCGTGTAGTACTGAGTGGAATACAGTGCCTGTACTGCCGTGTAGTCCCGAATGGAGTACTGTGTGTATAGTGCCGTGTAGTACCGAGCGGAGTACAGTGCCTGTACTGCCGTGTAGTACCGAGTGGAGTACTGTGTGTATAATGCCGTGTAGTACCGAGTGGAGTACTGTGTGCATACTGCCGTGTAGTACTGAGTGGAGTACAGTGCCTGTACTGCCGTGTAGTACCGAGTGGAGTACAGTGTGTATAGTGCCGTGTAGTACAGAGTGGAGTACAGTGCCTGTATTGCCGTGTAGTCCCGAGTGGAGTACAGTGCCTGTACTGCCGTGTAGTAGTGAGTGGAGTACAGTGCCTCTACTGCCGTGTAGTACTGGGTGGAGTACAGTGCCTGTACTGCCGTGTAGTACCGAGTGGGGGACTGTGTGTATACTGCCGTGTAGTTCCGAGTGGAGTACAGTGCATGTACTTTCGTGTAGTACCGAGTGGAATACTGTGTGTATAGTGCCGTGTAGTACCGAGTGGAGTACTGTGTGGATACTGCCGTGTGGTACAGACTGGAGTACAGTGCCTGTACTGCCATGTAGTACCGAGTGGAGTACTGTGTGTAAGGTGCCGTGTAGTACCGAGTGGAGTACGGTGCATGTACTGCCGTGTAGTACCGAGTGGAGTACTGTGTGTATAGTGCGGTGTAGTACCGAGTGGAGTACAGTGCATGTACTGCCGTGTAGTACCGAGTGGAGTACTGTGTGTATAGTGCCGTGTAGTACCGAGTGGAGTACAGTGCCTGTATTGCCGTGTAGGAGTGAGTGGAGTACACTGCCTGAACTGCCACGCAGTACTGAGTGGAGTACAGTGCCTCTACTGCCGTGTAGTCCGAGTGGAGTACAGTGCCTGTACTGCCGTGTAGTCATGAGTGGAGTACAGTGCCTGTACTCCCGTGTAGTAGTGAGTGGAGTACTGTGCCTGTACTGCCGTGTAGTACTGAGTGGAGTACTGTGTGTATAGTGCCGTGTAGTACCGAGTGGAGTACAGTGGGTGTATGCCGTGTAGTTCTAAATGGAGTTCAGTGCCTGAACTGCCGTGCAGTACTGAGTGGAGTACTGTGTGTATAGTGGCGTGTAGTACCGTGTGGAGTACAGTGCCTCTACTGCCGTGTAGTACTGAGTGGAGTACAGTGCCTGTACTGCCGTGTAGTACTGAGTGGAGTACAGTGCCTGTACTGCCGTGTAGTACTGAGTGGAGTACTGTGTGTATAGTGCCGTGAAGTACCGAGTGGAGTACAGAGCCTGTACTGCCGTGTAGTACTGAGGGGAGTACAGTGTCTGTACTGCCGTGTAGTACTGAGTGGAGTACAGTGCCTGTACTGCCGTGTAGTCCCGAATGGAGTACTGTGTGTATAGTGCCGTGTAGTACCGAGTAGAGTACAGTGCCTGTACTGCCGTGTAGTAACGAGTGGAGTACTGTGTGTATAGTGCCGAGTAGTACCGATTGGAGTACAGTGCCTGTACTGCCGTGTAGTACTGAGTGGAGTACAGTGCCTGTAATGCCGTGTAGTACCGAGTGGAGTACTCTGTGTATAGTGCCGTGTTGTACCGAGTGGAGTACAGTGCCTGTACTGCCGTGTAGTACTGAGTGGAGTACAGTGCTGTACTGCCGTGTAGTCCCGAGTGGAGTACAGTGCCTGTACTGCCGTGTAGTTCTGATTGGAGTACAGTGCCTGTACTGCCGTGAAGTACCGAGTGGAGTACAGAGCTTATACTGCCGTGTAGTACTGAGTGGGGTACACTGCCTGTACTGCCGTGTAGTGCCGAGTGGAGTACTGTGTGTATAGTGCAGTGTAGTACTAAGTGGAGTACAGTGCATGTACTGCCGTGTAGTCCCGAGTGGAGTACTGTGTGTATAGTGCAGTGTAGTGCTGAGTGGAGTACAGTGCCTGTACTGCTGTGTAGTACCGAGTGGAGTACAGTGCCTGTACTGCCATGTAGTCCCGAGTGGAGTACTGTGTGCATACTGCCGTGTAGTACTGAGTAGAGTACAGTGCCTGTACCGCCGTGTAGTACCGAGTGGAGTACTGTGTGTATAGTGCCGTGTAGTACCGATTTTAGTACAGTGCCTGTACTGCGTGTAGTACCGAGTGGAGTACTGTGTGTATAGTGCCGTGTAGTGCCGAGTGGAGTACAGTGCCTGTACTGCCGTGTAGTACTGATTGGAGTACAGTGTGAATAGTGCCGTGTAGTACCGAGGGGAGTACAGTGCCTGTACTGCCGTGTAGTACCGAGTGGAGTACAGTGTGTATAGTGCCGTCTAGTACCGAGTGGAATACATTGTGTATAGTGCCGTGTAGTACTGAGTGCAGTACAGTACCTGTACTGCCGTGTAGTACCGATTGGAGTACACTGTGTATAGTGCCGTGTAGTACAGAGTGGAGTACAGTGCCTGTACTGCCCTGTAGTACTGAGTGGCGTACAGTGCCTGTACTGCCGTGTAGTACCGAGTGCGGGAATGTGTGTTTACTGCCGTGTAGTACTGAGTATAGTACAGTGCATGTACTGCCGTGTAGTACCGAGTGGAGTACTGTGTGCATACTGCCGTGTAGTACTGAGTGGAGTAGAGTACCTGTACTGCCGTGTAGTACCGAGTGGGGGACTGTGTGTATACTGCCGTGTAGTACTGAGTGGAGTACAGTGCCTGTACTACCGTGTAGTACCGAGTGGGGGACTGTGTGTATACTGCCGTGTAGTACTGAGTGGAGTACAGTCCCTGCACTGCCGTGTAGAACCGAGTGGGTGACTGTGTGTACACTGCCGTGTAGTACTGAGTGGAGTACTGTGTGTATAGTGCAGTGTAGTGCTGAGTGGAGTACAGTGCCTGTACTGCCGTGTAGTACCGAGTGGAGTACTGTGTGTATAGTGCAGTGTAGTGCTGAGTGGAGTACAGTACCTGTACTGCCGTGTAGTACTGAGTATAGTACAGTGCCTGTACTGCCGTGTAGTACCGAGTGGGGGACTGTGTGTATACTGCCGTGTAGTACTGAGTGGAGTACAGTACCTGTACTTCCGAGTAGTCCCGAGTGGAGTACTGTGTGTATAGTGCAGTGTAGTGCTGAGTGGAGTACAGTACCTGTACTGCCGTGTAGTACCGAGTGGGGGACAGTGTGCATACTGCCTTGTAGTTCCCAGTGGAGTACAATGCCTGTACTGGCGTGTAGTACTGAGTGGAGTACAGTGCCTGTATTGCCGTGTAGTCCCGAGTGGAGTACAGTGCCTGTACTGCCGTGTAGTAGTGAGTGGAGTACAGTGCCTGTACTGCCGTGTAGTACTGAGTGGAGTACAGTGTGTATAGTGCCGTGTAGTACCGAGTGGAGTACAGTGGGTGTACTGCCGTGTAGTACTGAGTGGAGTAGAATGCCTGTACTGCCGTGTAGTACCGAGTGAAGTACAGTGCCTGTACTGCCGTGTAGCACTGAGTGGAGTACTGTGTGTATAGTGCCGTGTAGTACCGAGTGGAGTACAGTGCCTGTACTGCCGTGTAGTACTGAGTGGAGTACAGTGCCTGTACTGCCGTGTAGTACTGAGTGGAGTACAGTGCCTGTACTGCCGTGTAGTACTGAGTGGAGTACAGTGCCTGTACTGCCGTGTAGTCCCGAGTGGAGTACAGTGCCTGTACTGCCGTGTAGTCCCTAATGGAGTACTGTGTGTATAGTGCCGTGTAGTACCGAGTGGAGTACAGTGCCTGTACTGCCGTGTAGCACCGAGTGGAGTACTGTGTGTATAGTGCCGTGTAGTACCGACTGGAGTACAGTGCCTGTATTGCCGTGTAGTACTGAGTGGAATACAGTGCCTGTACTGTCGTGTAGTGCCGAGTGGAGTACTGTGTGTATAGTGCAGTGTAGTACTGAGTGGAGTACAGTGCATGTACTGCCGTGTAGTACCGAGTGGAGTACATTGCTTGTACTGCCGTGTAGTACTGAGTGGAGTACAGTGCCTGTACTGTCGTGTAGTGCCGAGTGGAGTACTGTGTGTATAGTGCAGTGTAGTACTGAGTGGAGTACAGTGCATGTACTGCCGTGTAGTCCCGAGTGGAGTACTGTGTGTATAGTGCAGTGTAGTACTGAGTGGAGTACAGTGCCTGTACTGCCGTGTAGTACTGAGTGGAGTACAGTGCCTGTACTGCCGTGTAGTACTGAGTGGAGTACTGTGTGTATAGTGCCGTGAAGTACCGAGTGGAGTACAGTGCCTGTACTGTCGTGTAGTACCGAGTGGAGTACAATGCCTGTACTGCCGTGTAGTACCGAGTGGAGTACTGTGTGCATACTGCCGTGTAGTACCGAGTGGAGTACAGTGCCTGTACTGCCGTGTAGTACCGAGTGGAGTACAGTGCCTGTACTGGCGTGTAGTACCGAGTGGAGTACTGTGTGCATACTGCCGTGTAATACTGAGTGGAGTACAGTGCCTGTAATGCCGTGTAGTACCGAGTGGAGTACTGTTTGTATAGTGCCGTGTAGTACCGACTGGAGTACTGTGTGTATAATGCGGTGTAGTACCGAGTGGAGTACAGTGCATGTACTGCCGTGTAGTACCGAGTGGAGTACTGTGCATATAGTGCCGTGTAGTACCGTGTGGAGTACAGTGCCTGTATTGCCGTGTAGTACCGAGTGGAGTACTGTGTGTATAGTGCCGTGTAGTACCGAGTGGAGTACAGTGCCTGTACTGCCGTGTAGTACTGAGTGGTGTACAGTGCCTGCACTGCCGTGTAGTCCCGAGTGGAGTACAGTGCCTGTACTGCCGTGTAGTAGTGAGTGGAGTACTGTGCCTGTACTGCCGTGTAGTACTGAGTGGAGTACTCTGCCTGTACTGCCGTGTAGTACCGAGTGGAGTACAGTGGTTGTACTGCCGTGTAGTACTGAGTGGAGTACAGTGCCTATACTGCCGTGTAGTACTGAGTGGGGTACAGTGCCTGTACTGCCGTGTAGCCCGTGTGGAGTACAGTGCCTGTACTGCCGTCTAGTACTGAGTGGAGTACAGTGCCTGTACTGCCGTGTAGTCCCAAGTGGAGTACAATTTCTGTACGGCCGTGTAGTACTGAGTGGAGTACTGTGTGTATAGTGCCGTGTCGTACCGAGTGGAGTACAGTGCCTGTACTGCCGTGTAGTACTGAGTGGAGTACAGTGCCTGTACTGCCGTGTAGTCCCGAGTGGAGTACAGTGCCTGTACTGCCGTGCAGTACTGATTGGAGTACAGTGCCTGTACTGCCGTGTAGTGCCGGGTGGAGTACAGTGCTTGTACTGCCGTGTAGTACTCAGTGAAGTACAGTGCCTGTACTGCCGTGTAGTGCCGAGTGGAGTACTGTGTGTATAGTGCAGTGTAGTACTGAGTGGAGTACAGTGCATTTACTGCCGTGTAGTACCGAGTGGAGTACAGTGCCTGTACTGCCGTGTAGTCCCGAGTGGAGTAATGAGTGTATAGTGCATTGTAGTACTGAGTGGACTACTGTGTGTATAGTCCCGTGTAGTACTGAGTGGAGTACAGTGCCTGTACTGCCGTGTAGTACCGATTGGAGTAGTGCGTCCATACTGCCGTCTAGTACTGTGTGGAGTACAGTGCCTGTACTGCCGTGTAGTACTGGGTGGAATACAGTGCCTGTACTGCCGTGTAGTCCCGAGTGGAGTACAGTGTGTATAGTGCCGTGTGGTACCGAGTGGAGTACCATGCCTGTACTGCCGTGTAGTACCGAGTCGAGTACTGTGTGTATAGTGCCGTGTAGTACCGAGTGGAGCCCAGTGCCTGTACTGCGTGTAGTACCGAGTGGAGTACATTGCCTGCACTGCGTGTAGTACCGAGTGGAGTACAGTGTGTATAGTGCCGTCTAGTACCGAGTGGAGTACAGTGTGTATAGTGCCGTGTAGTACTGAGTGGAGTACAGGGCCTGTACTGCCGGGTAGTACCGAGTGGAGTACAGTGTGTATAGTGCCGTGTAGTACTGAGTGGAGTACAGTGCCTGTACTGCCGTGTAGTACTGAGTGGGGTACAGTGCCTGTACTGCCGTGTAGTACTGAGTGGAGTACGGTGTGTATAGTGCCGTGTAGTACCGAGTGGAGTACAGTGGGTGTATGCCGTGTAGTACTGTGTGGAGTACAGTGCCCCAACTGCCGTGCAGTACTGAGTGGAGTACAGTGCCTGTACTGCCGTGTAGTCCCGAGTGGAGTACAGTGACTGTACTGCCGTGTAGTACTGAGTGGAGTACTCTGTATATAGTGCCGTGTAGTACCGAGTGGAGTACAGTGCCTCTACTGCCGTGTAGTACTGAGTGGAGTACAGTGCCTGTACTGCCGTGTAGTACTGAGTGGAGTACAGTGCCTGTACTGCCGTGTAGTACTGAGTGGAGTACTCTGTGTATAGTGCCGTGAAGTACCGAGTGGAGTACAGTGCCTGTACTGCCGTGTAGTACTGAGGGGAGTACAGTGCCTGTACTGCCGTGTAGTACTGAGTGGAATACAGTGCCTGTACTGCCGTGTAGTCCCGAATGGAGTACTGTGTGTATAGTGCCGTGTAGTACCGAGCGGAGTACAGTGCCTGTACTGCCGTGTAGTACCGAGTGGAGTACTGTGTGTATAATGCCGTGTAGTACCGAGTGGAGTACTGTGTGCATACTGCCGTGTAGTACTGAGTGGAGTACAGTGCCTGTACTGCCGTGTAGTACCGAGTGGAGTACAGTGTGTATAGTGCCGTGTAGTACAGAGTGGAGTACAGTGCCTGTATTGCCGTGTAGTCCCGAGTGGAGTACAGTGCCTGTACTGCCGTGTAGTAGTGAGTGGAGTACAGTGCCTCTACTGCCGTGTAGTACTGGGTGGAGTACAGTGCCTGTACTGCCGTGTAGTACCGAGTGGGGGACTGTGTGTATACTGCCGTGTAGTTCCGAGTGGAGTACAGTGCATGTACTTTCGTGTAGTACCGAGTGGAATACTGTGTGTATAGTGCCGTGTAGTACCGAGTGGAGTACTGTGTGGATACTGCCGTGTGGTACAGACTGGAGTACAGTGCCTGTACTGCCATGTAGTACCGAGTGGAGTACTGTGTGTAAGGTGCCGTGTAGTACCGAGTGGAGTACGGTGCATGTACTGCCGTGTAGTACCGAGTGGAGTACTGTGTGTATAGTGCGGTGTAGTACCGAGTGGAGTACAGTGCATGTACTGCCGTGTAGTACCGAGTGGAGTACTGTGTGTATAGTGCCGTGTAGTACCGAGTGGAGTACAGTGCCTGTATTGCCGTGTAGGAGTGAGTGGAGTACACTGCCTGAACTGCCACGCAGTACTGAGTGGAGTACAGTGCCTCTACTGCCGTGTAGTCCGAGTGGAGTACAGTGCCTGTACTGCCGTGTAGTCATGAGTGGAGTACAGTGCCTGTACTCCCGTGTAGTAGTGAGTGGAGTACTGTGCCTGTACTGCCGTGTAGTACTGAGTGGAGTACTGTGTGTATAGTGCCGTGTAGTACCGAGTGGAGTACAGTGGGTGTATGCCGTGTAGTTCTAAATGGAGTTCAGTGCCTGAACTGCCGTGCAGTACTGAGTGGAGTACTGTGTGTATAGTGGCGTGTAGTACCGTGTGGAGTACAGTGCCTCTACTGCCGTGTAGTACTGAGTGGAGTACAGTGCCTGTACTGCCGTGTAGTACTGAGTGGAGTACAGTGCCTGTACTGCCGTGTAGTACTGAGTGGAGTACTGTGTGTATAGTGCCGTGAAGTACCGAGTGGAGTACAGAGCCTGTACTGCCGTGTAGTACTGAGGGGAGTACAGTGTCTGTACTGCCGTGTAGTACTGAGTGGAGTACAGTGCCTGTACTGCCGTGTAGTCCCGAATGGAGTACTGTGTGTATAGTGCCGTGTAGTACCGAGTAGAGTACAGTGCCTGTACTGCCGTGTAGTAACGAGTGGAGTACTGTGTGTATAGTGCCGAGTAGTACCGAGTGGAGTACAGTGCCTGTACTGCCGTGTAGTACTGAGTGGAGTACAGTGCCTGTAATGCCGTGTAGTACCGAGTGGAGTACTCTGTGTATAGTGCCGTGTTGTACCGAGTGGAGTACAGTGCCTGTACTGCCGTGTAGTACTGAGTGGAGTACAGTGCTGTACTGCCGTGTAGTCCCGAGTGGAGTACAGTGCCTGTACTGCCGTGTAGTTCTGATTGGAGTACAGTGCCTGTACTGCCGTGAAGTACCGAGTGGAGTACAGAGCTTATACTGCCGTGTAGTACTGAGTGGGGTACAGTGCCTGTACTGCCGTGTAGTGCCGAGTGGAGTACTGTGTGTATAGTGCAGTGTAGTACTAAGTGGAGTACAGTGCATGTACTGCCGTGTAGTCCCGAGTGGAGTACTGTGTGTATAGTGCAGTGTAGTGCTGAGTGGAGTACAGTGCCTGTACTGCTGTGTAGTACCGAGTGGAGTACAGTGCCTGTACTGCCATGTAGTCCCGAGTGGAGTACTGTGTGCATACTGCCGTGTAGTACTGAGTAGAGTACAGTGCCTGTACCGCCGTGTAGTACCGAGTGGAGTACTGTGTGTATAGTGCCGTGTAGTACCGATTTTAGTACAGTGCCTGTACTGCGTGTAGTACCGAGTGGAGTACTGTGTGTATAGTGCCGTGTAGTGCCGAGTGGAGTACAGTGCCTGTACTGCCGTGTAGTACTGATTGGAGTACAGTGTGAATAGTGCCGTGTAGTACCGAGGGGAGTACAGTGCCTGTACTGCCGTGTAGTACCGAGTGGAGTACAGTGTGTATAGTGCCGTCTAGTACCGAGTGGAATACATTGTGTATAGTGCCGTGTAGTACTGAGTGCAGTACAGTACCTGTACTGCCGTGTAGTACCGATTGGAGTACACTGTGTATAGTGCCGTGTAGTACAGAGTGGAGTACAGTGCCTGTACTGCCCTGTAGTACTGAGTGGCGTACAGTGCCTGTACTGCCGTGTAGTACCGAGTGCGGGAATGTGTGTTTACTGCCGTGTAGTACTGAGTATAGTACAGTGCATGTACTGCCGTGTAGTACCGAGTGGAGTACTGTGTGCATACTGCCGTGTAGTACTGAGTGGAGTAGAGTACCTGTACTGCCGTGTAGTACCGAGTGGGGGACTGTGTGTATACTGCCGTGTAGTACTGAGTGGAGTACAGTGCCTGTACTACCGTGTAGTACCGAGTGGGGGACTGTGTGTATACTGCCGTGTAGTACTGAGTGGAGTACAGTCCCTGCACTGCCGTGTAGAACCGAGTGGGTGACTGTGTGTACACTGCCGTGTAGTACTGAGTGGAGTACTGTGTGTATAGTGCAGTGTAGTGCTGAGTGGAGTACAGTGCCTGTACTGCCGTGTAGTACCGAGTGGAGTACTGTGTGTATAGTGCAGTGTAGTGCTGAGTGGAGTACAGTACCTGTACTGCCGTGTAGTACTGAGTATAATACAGTGCCTGTACTGCCGTGTAGTACCGAGTGGGGGACTGTGTGTATACTGCCGTGTAGTACTGAGTGGAGTACAGTACCTGTACTTCCGAGTAGTCCCGAGTGGAGTACTGTGTGTATAGTGCAGTGTAGTGCTGAGTGGAGTACAGTACCTGTACTGCCGTGTAGTACCGAGTGGGGGACTGTGTGCATACTGCCTTGTAGTTCCCAGTGGAGTACAATGCCTGTACTGGCGTGTAGTACTGAGTGGAGTACAGTGCCTGTATTGCCGTGTAGTCCCGAGTGGAGTACAGTGCCTGTACTGCCGTGTAGTAGTGAGTGGAGTACAGTGCCTGTACTGCCGTGTAGTACTGAGTGGAGTACAGTGTGTATAGTGCCGTGTAGTACCGAGTGGAGTACAGTGGGTGTACTGCCGTGTAGTACTGAGTGGAGTAGAATGCCTGTACTGCCGTGTAGTACCGAGTGAAGTACAGTGCCTGTACTGCCGTGTAGCACTGAGTGGAGTACTGTGTGTATAGTGCCGTGTAGTACCGAGTGGAGTACAGTGCCTGTACTGCCGTGTAGTACTGAGTGGAGTACAGTGCCTGTACTGCCGTGTAGTACTGAGTGGAGTACAGTGCCTGTACTGCCGTGTAGTACTGAGTGGAGTACAGTGCCTGTACTGCCGTGTAGTCCCGAGTGGAGTACAGTGCCTGTACTGCCGTGTAGTCCCTAATGGAGTACTGTGTGTATAGTGCCGTGTAGTACCGAGTGGAGTACAGTGCCTGTACTGCCGTGTAGCACCGAGTGGAGTACTGTGTGTATAGTGCCGTGTAGTACCGACTGGAGTACAGTGCCTGTATTGCCGTGTAGTACTGAGTGGAATACAGTGCCTGTACTGTCGTGTAGTGCCGAGTGGAGTACTGTGTGTATAGTGCAGTGTAGTACTGAGTGGAGTACAGTGCATGTACTGCCGTGTAGTACCGAGTGGAGTACATTGCTTGTACTGCCGTGTAGTACTGAGTGGAGTACAGTGCCTGTACTGTCGTGTAGTGCCGAGTGGAGTACTGTGTGTATAGTGCAGTGTAGTACTGAGTGGAGTACAGTGCATGTACTGCCGTGTAGTCCCGAGTGGAGTACTGTGTGTATAGTGCAGTGTAGTACTGAGTGGAGTACAGTGCCTGTACTGCCGTGTAGTACCGAGTGGAGTACAGTGCCTGTGCTGCCGTGTAGTCCCAGGTGGAGTACTATGTGCATACTGCCGTGTAGTACTGAGTGGAGTACAGTGGCTGTACTGCCGTGTAGTACCGAGTGGAGTACAGTGCCTGTACTGCCGTGTAGTACTGGGTGGAGTACAGTGCCTGTACTGCCGTGTAGTCCCCAGTGGAATAAAGTTTGTGTAGTGCAGTGTAGTACTGAGTGGAGTACAGTGCATGTACTGCCGTGTAGTACCGAGTGGAGTACTGTGTGTATAGTGCCGTCTAGTACCGAGTGGAGTACAGTGCCTGTACTGCCGTGTAGTACTGAGTGGAGTACAGTGCCTGTACTGCCGTGTAGTCCCGAGTGGAGTACAGTGCCTGTACTTCCGTGTAGTACTGATTGGAGTAGAGTGCCTGTACTGCCGTGTAGTACCGAGTGGAGTACATTGCTTGTACTGCCGTGTAGTACTGAGTGGAGTACAGTGCCTGTACTGTCGTGTAGTGCCGAGTGGAGTACTGTGTGTATAGTGCAGTGTATTACTGAGTGGAGTACAGTGCATGTACTGCCGTGTAGTCCCGAGTGGAGTACTGTGTGTATAGTGCCGTGTAATATCGAGTGGAGTACAGTGCCTGTATTGCCGTGTAGTACTGAGTGGAGTACAGTGCCTGTAATGCCGTGTGGTACCGAATGGAGTACTGTGTGTATAGTGCCGTGTAGTATCGAGTGGAGTGCAGTGCCTGTACTGCCGTGTAGTACTGAGTGGAGTACAGTGCCTGTACTGCCGTGTAGTCCCGAGTGGAGTACAGTGCCTGTACTTCCGTGTAGTACTGATTGGAGTACAGTGCCTGTACTGCCGTGTAGTACCGAGTGGAGTACATTGCTTGTACTGCCGTGTAGTACTGAGTGGAGTACAGTGCCTGTACTGTCGTGTAGTGCCGAGTGGAGTACTGTGTGTATAGTGCAGTGTAGTACTGAGTGGAGTACAGTGCATGTACTGCCGTGTAGTCCCGAGTGGAGTACTGTGTGTATAGTGCAGTGTAGTACTGAGTGGATTACAGTGCCTGTACTGCCGTGTAGTACCGAGTGGAGTACAGTGCCTGTACTGCCGTGTAGTCCCAGGTGGAGTACTGTGTCCATACTGCCGCGTAGTACTGAGTGGAATACAGTGGCTGTACTGCCGTGTAGTACCGAGTGGAGTACAGTGCCTGTACTGCCGTGTAGTACTGGGTGGAGTACTGTGCATGTACTGCCGTGTAGTCCCCAGTGGAATACAGTTTGTGTAGTGCAGTGTAGTACCGAGTGGAGTACTGTGTGTATAGTGCCGTGTAGTACCGAGTGGAGTACAGTGCATGTACTGCCGTGTAGTACCGGGTGGAGTACTGTGTGTATAGTGCCGCGTAGTACCGAGTGGAGTACAGTGCCTGTACTGCCGTGTAGTACTGTGTGGAGTACAGTGCCTGAACTGCCGTGTAGTCCCGAGTGGAGTACAGTGCATGTACTGCCATGTAGTAGTGAGTGGAGTACTGTGCCTGTACTGCCGTGTAGTAATGAGTGGTGTACTGTGCCTGTACTGCCGTGTAGTACCGAGTGGAGTACAGTGGTTGTACTGCCGTGTAGTACTGAGTGGAGTACAGTGCCTATACTGCCGTGTAGTACTGAGTGGGGTACTGTGTGTATAGTGCCGTGTAGTACCGAGTGGAGTACAGTGCCTCTACTGCCGTGTAGTACTGAGTGGAGTACAGTGCCTGTACTGCCGTGTAGTACTGAGTGGAGTACAGTGCCTGTACTGCCGTGTAGTACTGAGTGGAGTACTGTGTGTATAGTGCCGTGAAGTACCGAGTGGAGTACAGTGCCTGTACTGCTGTGTAGTACCGAGTGGAGTACAGTGCCTGTACTGCCATGTAGTCCCGAGTGGAGTACTGTGTGCATACTGCCGTGTAGTACTGAGTGGAGTACAGTGCCTGTACTGCCGTGTAGTACTGAGTGGAGTACAGTGCCTGTACTGCCGTGTAGTCCCGAATGGAGTACTGTGTGTATAGTGCCGTGTAGTACCGAGTGGAGTACAGTGCCTGTACTGCCGTGTAGTACCGAGTGGAGTACTGTGTGTATAGTGCCGTGTAGTACCGAGTGGAGTACAGTGCCTGTACTGCCGTGTAGTACTGAGTGGAGTACAGTGCCTGTAATGCCGTGTAGTACCGAGTGGAGTACTGTGTGTATAGTGCCGTGTAGTACCGAGTGGAGTACTGTGTGCATACTGCCGTGTAGTACTGAGTGGAGTACAGTGCCTGTACTGCCGTGTAGTACCGAGTGGAGTACTGTGTGTAAGGTGCCGTGTAGTACCGAGTGGAGTACAGTGCATGTACTGCCGTGTAGTACCGAGTGGAGTACTGTGTGTATAGTGCGGTGTAGTACCGAGTGGAGTACAGTGCCTGTACTGCTGTGTAGTACCGAGTGGAGTACAGTGCCTGTACTGCCATGTAGTCCCGAGTGGAGTACTGTGTGCATACTGCCGTGTAGTACTGAGTGGAGTACAGTGCCTGTGCTGCCGTGTAGTACTGAGTGGAGTACAGTGTGAATAGTGCCGTGTAGTACCGAGTGGAGTACAGTGCCTCTACTGCCGTGTAGTACTGAGTGGAGTACAGTGCCTGTACTGCCGTGTAGTACTGAGTGGAGTACAGTGCCTGTACTGCCGTGTAGTACTGAGTGGAGTACTGTGTGTATAGTGCCGTGAAGTACCGAGTGGAGTACAGTGCCTGTACTGTCGTGTAGTACCGAGTGGAGTACAATGCCTGTACTGCCGTGTAGTACCGAGTGGAGTACTGTGTGCATACTGCCGTGTAGTACCGAGTGGAGTACAGTGCCTGTACTGCCGTGTAGTACCGAGTGGAGTACAGTGCCTGTACTGCCGTGTAGTACCGAGTGGAGTACTGTGTGCATACTGCCGTGTAATACTGAGTGGAGTACAGTGCCTGTAATGCCGTGTAGTACCGAGTGGAGTACTGTTTGTATAGTGCCGTGTAGTACCGACTGGAGTACTGTGTGTATAGTGCGGTGTAGTACCGAGTGGAGTACAGTGCATGTACTGCCGTGTAGTACCGAGTGGAGTACTGTGCATATAGTGCCGTGTAGTACCGTGTGGAGTACAGTGCCTGTATTGCCGTGTAGTACCGAGTGGAGTACTGTGTGTATAGTGCCGTGTAGTACCGAGTGGAGTACAGTGCCTGTACTGCCGTGTAGTACTGAGTGGTGTACAGTGCCTGCACTGCCGTGTAGTCCCGAGTGGAGTACAGTGCCTGTACTGCCGTGTAGTAGTGAGTGGAGTACTGTGCCTGTACTGCCGTGTAGTACTGAGTGGAGTACTCTGAATGTACTGCCGTGTAGTACCGAGTGGAGTACAGTGGTTGTACTGCCGTGTAGTACTGAGTGGAGTACAGTGCCTATACTGCCGTGTAGTACTGAGTGGGGTACAGTGCCTGTACTGCCGTGTAGCCCGTGTGGAGTACAGTGCCTGTACTGCCGTCTAGTACTGAGTGGAGTACAGTGCCTGTACTGCCGTGTAGTCCCGAGTGGAGTACAATTTCTGTACGGCCGTGTAGTACTGAGTGGAGTACTGTGTGTATAGTGCCGTGTCGTACCGAGTGGAGTACAGTGCCTGTACTGCCGTGTGGTACTGAGTGGAGTACAGTGCCTGTACTGCCGTGTAGTCCCGAGTGGAGTACAGTGCCTGTACTGCCGTGCAGTACTGATTGGAGTACAGTGCCTGTACTGCCGTGTAGTGCCGGGTGGAGTACAGTGCTTGTACTGCCGTGTAGTACTGAGTGAAGTACAGTGCCTGTACTGCCGTGTAGTGCCGAGTGGAGTACTGTGTGTATAGTGCAGTGTAGTACTGAGTGGAGTACAGTGCATTTACTGCCGTGTAGTACCGAGTGGAGTACAGTGCCTGTACTGCCGTGTAGTCCCGAGTGGAGTAATGAGTGTATAGTGCATTGTAGTACTGAGTGGACTACTGTGTGTATAGTCCCGTGTAGTACTGAGTGGAGTACAGTGCCTGTACTGCCGTGTAGTACCGATTGGAGTAGTGCGTCCATACTGCCGTCTAGTACTGTGTGGAGTACAGTGCCTGTACTGCCGTGTAGTACTGGGTGGAATACAGTGCCTGTACTGCCGTGTAGTCCCGAGTGGAGTACAGTGTGTATAGTGCAGTGTAGTACTGAGTGGAGTACAGTGCATGTACTGCCGTGTAGTACCGAGTGGTGTACTGTGTGTATAGTGCCGTGTGGTACCGAGTGGAGTACAGTGCCTGTACTGCGTGTAGTACCGAGTGGAGTACTGTGTGTATAGTGCCGTGTAGTGCCGAGTGGAGTACAGTGCCTGTACTGCCGTGTAGTACTGAGTGGAGTACAGTGTGAATAGTGCCGTGTAGTACCGAGTGGAGTACCATGCGTGTACTGCCGTGTAGTACCGAGTGGAGTACTGTGTGTATAGTGCCGTGTAGTACCGAGTGGAGTACAGTGCCTGTACTGCGTGTAGTACCGAGTGGAGTACACTGCCTGCACTGCGTGTAGTACCGAGTGGAGTACAGTGTGTATAGTGCCGTCTAGTACCGAGTGGAGTACAGTGTGCATAGTGCCGTGTAGTACTGAGTAGAGTACAGGGCCTGTACTGCCGTGTAGTACCGAGTGGAGTACAGTGTGTATAGTGCCGTGTAGTACTGAGTGGAGTACAGTGCCTGTACTGCCGTGTAGTACTGAGTGGGGTACAGCGCCTGTACTGCCGTGTAGTACAGAGTGGGGGACTGTGTGTATACTGCCGTGTAGTACTGAGTATAGTACAGTGCCTGTACTGCCGTGTAGTACCGATTCGAGTACTGTGTGTATACTGCCGTATAGTACTGAGTGGAGTACAGTATCTGTACTGCCGTGTAGTACCGAGTGGGGGACTGTGTGTATACTGCCGTGTAGTACTGGGTTGGAGTACATTGCCTGTACTGCCATGTAGTACCGAGTGGGGGACTGTGTGTATACTGCCGTGTAGTACTGAGTGGAGTACAGTGCCTGTACTGCCGTGTGGTACCGAGTGGGGGACTGTGTGTATACTGCCGTGTAGTACTGAGTGGAGTACTGTGTGTATAGTGCAGTGTAGTGCTGAGTGGAGTACAGTGCCTGTACTGCCGTGTAGTACCGAGTGCAGTACCGTGTGTATAGTGCAGTGTAGTGCTGAGTGGAGTACAGTACCTGTCCTGCCGTGTAGTACTGAGTATAGTACAGTGCCTGTACTGCCGTGTAGTACCGAGTGGGGGACTGTGTGTATACTGCCTGTAGTACTGAGTGGAGTACAGTACCTGTACTGCCGAGTAGTTCCGAGTGGAGTACTGTGTGTATAGTGCAGTGTAGTGCTGAGTGGAGTATAGTACCTGTACCGCCGTGTAGTACCGAGTCGAGTACTGTGTGTATACTGCCGTATAGTACTGAGTGGAGTACAGTATCTGTACTGCCGTGTAGTACCGAGTGGGGGACTGTGTGTATACTGCCGTGTAGTACTGGGTTGGAGTACATTGCCTGTACTGCCATGTAGTACCGAGTGGGGGACTGTGTGTATACTGCCGTGTAGTACTGAGTGGAGTACAGTCTCTGTACTGCCGTGTAGTACCGTGTGGGGGACTGTGAATATACTGCCGTGTAGTACTGAGTGGAGTACATTGCCTGTACTGCCGTGTAGTCCCGAGTGGAGTACTGTGTGCATACTGCCGTGTAGTACTGATTGGAGTACGGTCCCTGTACTGCTGAGTAGTCCCAAGTGGAGTACAGTATGTATAGTGCAGTGTAGTACTGAGTGGAGTACTGTGTGTATAATGCAGTGTAGTACCGAGTGGAGTACTGTGTGCATAGTGCCGTGTAGTACTGAGTGGAGTACAGTGCCTGTACTGCCGTGTAGTACCGAGTGGAGTACTGTGTGTATAGTGCCGTGTAGTACCGAGTGGAGTACAGTGCATGTACTGCCGTGTAGTACCGGGTGGAGTACTGTGTGTATAGTGCCGCGTAGTACCGAGTGGAGTACAGTGCCTGTACTGCCGTGTAGTACTGTGTGGAGTACAGTGCCTGAACTGCCGTGTAGTCCCGAGTGGAGTACAGTGCATGTACTGCCATGTAGTAGTGAGTGGAGTACTGTGCATGTACTGCCGTGTAGTACTGAGTGGTGTACTGTGTGTATAGTGCCGGGTAGTACCGGGTGGAGTACATTGGGTGTACTGCCGTGGAGTACTGTGTGTATAGTGCCGTGTAGTACCGAGTGGAGTACAGTGCCTGTACTGCGGTGTAGTACTGAGTGGAGTACAGTGCCTGTACTGCCGTGTAGGACTGAGTGGAGTACGGTGCCTGTACTGCCGTGTAGTCCCGAGTGGAGTACAGTGCCTGTACTGCCGTGTAGTACTGAGTGGAGTACAGTGCCTGTACTGCCGTGTAGTCCCGAATGGATTACTGTGTGTATAGTGCCGTTTAGTACCGAATGGAGTACAGTGCCTGTACTGCCGTGTAGTACTGAGTGGGGTAATGTGTGGATAGTGCCGTGTAGTACCGAGTGGAGTACAGTGCCTGTACTGCCGTGTAGTACTGAGTGGAGTACAGTGCCTGTAATGCCGTGTAGTCCCGAATGGATTACTGTGTGCATAGTGCCGTGTAGTACCGAGTGGAGTACAGTGCCTGTACTGCCGTGTAGTACTGAACCGAGTACAGTGCCTGTACTGCCGTGTAGTCCCGAGTGGAGTACTGTGTGTATAGTGCCGTGTAGTACCGAGTGGAATACATTGTGTATAGTGCCGTGTAGTACTGAGTGCAGTACAGTACCTGTACTGCCGTGTAGTACCGATTGGAGTACACTGTGTATAGTGCCGTGTAGTACAGAGTGGAGTACAGTGCCTGTACTGCCCTGTAGTACTGAGTGGCGTACAGTGCCTGTACTGCCGTGTAGTACCGAGTGCGGGAATGTGTGTTTACTGCCGTGTAGTACTGAGTATAGTACAGTGCATGTACTGCCGTGTAGTACCGAGTGGAGTACTGTGTGCATACTGCCGTGTAGTACTGAGTGGAGTAGAGTACCTGTACTGCCGTGTAGTACCGAGTGGGGGACTGTGTGTATACTGCCGTGTAGTACTGAGTGGAGTACAGTGCCTGTACTACCGTGTAGTACCGAGTGGGGGACTGTGTGTATACTGCCGTGTAGTACTGAGTGGAGTACAGTCCCTGCACTGCCGTGTAGAACCGAGTGGGTGACTGTGTGTACACTGCCGTGTAGTACTGAGTGGAGTACTGTGTGTATAGTGCAGTGTAGTGCTGAGTGGAGTACAGTGCCTGTACTGCCGTGTAGTACCGAGTGGAGTACTGTGTGTATAGTGCAGTGTAGTGCTGAGTGGAGTACAGTACCTGTACTGCCGTGTAGTACTGAGTATAGTACAGTGCCTGTACTGCCGTGTAGTACCGAGTGGGGGACTGTGTGTATACTGCCGTGTAGTACTGAGTGGAGTACAGTACCTGTACTTCCGAGTAGTCCCGAGTGGAGTACTGTGTGTATAGTGCAGTGTAGTGCTGAGTGGAGTACAGTACCTGTACTGCCGTGTAGTACCGAGTGGGGGACTGTGTGCATACTGCCTTGTAGTTCCCAGTGGAGTACAATGCCTGTACTGGCGTGTAGTACTGAGTGGAGTACAGTGCCTGTATTGCCGTGTAGTCCCGAGTGGAGTACAGTGCCTGTACTGCCGTGTAGTAGTGAGTGGAGTACAGTGCCTGTACTGCCGTGTAGTACTGAGTGGAGTACAGTGTGTATAGTGCCGTGTAGTACCGAGTGGAGTACAGTGGGTGTACTGCCGTGTAGTACTGAGTGGAGTAGAATGCCTGTACTGCCGTGTAGTACCGAGTGAAGTACAGTGCCTGTACTGCCGTGTAGCACTGAGTGGAGTACTGTGTGTATAGTGCCGTGTAGTACCGAGTGGAGTACAGTGCCTGTACTGCCGTGTAGTACTGAGTGGAGTACAGTGCCTGTACTGCCGTGTAGTACTGAGTGGAGTACAGTGCCTGTACTGCCGTGTAGTACTGAGTGGAGTACAGTGCCTGTACTGCCGTGTAGTCCCGAGTGGAGTACAGTGCCTGTACTGCCGTGTAGTCCCTAATGGAGTACTGTGTGTATAGTGCCGTGTAGTACCGAGTGGAGTACAGTGCCTGTACTGCCGTGTAGCACCGAGTGGAGTACTGTGTGTATAGTGCCGTGTAGTACCGACTGGAGTACAGTGCCTGTATTGCCGTGTAGTACTGAGTGGAATACAGTGCCTGTACTGTCGTGTAGTGCCGAGTGGAGTACTGTGTGTATAGTGCAGTGTAGTACTGAGTGGAGTACAGTGCATGTACTGCCGTGTAGTACCGAGTGGAGTACATTGCTTGTACTGCCGTGTAGTACTGAGTGGAGTACAGTGCCTGTACTGTCGTGTAGTGCCGAGTGGAGTACTGTGTGTATAGTGCAGTGTAGTACTGAGTGGAGTACAGTGCATGTACTGCCGTGTAGTCCCGAGTGGAGTACTGTGTGTATAGTGCAGTGTAGTACTGAGTGGAGTACAGTGCCTGTACTGCCGTGTAGTACTGAGTGGAGTACAGTGCCTGTACTGCCGTGTAGTACTGAGTGGAGTACTGTGTGTATAGTGCCGTGAAGTACCGAGTGGAGTACAGTGCCTGTACTGTCGTGTAGTACCGAGTGGAGTACAATGCCTGTACTGCCGTGTAGTACCGAGTGGAGTACTGTGTGCATACTGCCGTGTAGTACCGAGTGGAGTACAGTGCCTGTACTGCCGTGTAGTACCGAGTGGAGTACAGTGCCTGTACTGGCGTGTAGTACCGAGTGGAGTACTGTGTGCATACTGCCGTGTAATACTGAGTGGAGTACAGTGCCTGTAATGCCGTGTAGTACCGAGTGGAGTACTGTTTGTATAGTGCCGTGTAGTACCGACTGGAGTACTGTGTGTATAATGCGGTGTAGTACCGAGTGGAGTACAGTGCATGTACTGCCGTGTAGTACCGAGTGGAGTACTGTGCATATAGTGCCGTGTAGTACCGTGTGGAGTACAGTGCCTGTATTGCCGTGTAGTACCGAGTGGAGTACTGTGTGTATAGTGCCGTGTAGTACCGAGTGGAGTACAGTGCCTGTACTGCCGTGTAGTACTGAGTGGTGTACAGTGCCTGCACTGCCGTGTAGTCCCGAGTGGAGTACAGTGCCTGTACTGCCGTGTAGTAGTGAGTGGAGTACTGTGCCTGTACTGCCGTGTAGTACTGAGTGGAGTACTCTGCCTGTACTGCCGTGTAGTACCGAGTGGAGTACAGTGGTTGTACTGCCGTGTAGTACTGAGTGGAGTACAGTGCCTATACTGCCGTGTAGTACTGAGTGGGGTACAGTGCCTGTACTGCCGTGTAGCCCGTGTGGAGTACAGTGCCTGTACTGCCGTCTAGTACTGAGTGGAGTACAGTGCCTGTACTGCCGTGTAGTCCCAAGTGGAGTACAATTTCTGTACGGCCGTGTAGTACTGAGTGGAGTACTGTGTGTATAGTGCCGTGTCGTACCGAGTGGAGTACAGTGCCTGTACTGCCGTGTAGTACTGAGTGGAGTACAGTGCCTGTACTGCCGTGTAGTCCCGAGTGGAGTACAGTGCCTGTACTGCCGTGCAGTACTGATTGGAGTACAGTGCCTGTACTGCCGTGTAGTGCCGGGTGGAGTACAGTGCTTGTACTGCCGTGTAGTACTCAGTGAAGTACAGTGCCTGTACTGCCGTGTAGTGCCGAGTGGAGTACTGTGTGTATAGTGCAGTGTAGTACTGAGTGGAGTACAGTGCATTTACTGCCGTGTAGTACCGAGTGGAGTACAGTGCCTGTACTGCCGTGTAGTCCCGAGTGGAGTAATGAGTGTATAGTGCATTGTAGTACTGAGTGGACTACTGTGTGTATAGTCCCGTGTAGTACTGAGTGGAGTACAGTGCCTGTACTGCCGTGTAGTACCGATTGGAGTAGTGCGTCCATACTGCCGTCTAGTACTGTGTGGAGTACAGTGCCTGTACTGCCGTGTAGTACTGGGTGGAATACAGTGCCTGTACTGCCGTGTAGTCCCGAGTGGAGTACAGTGTGTATAGTGCCGTGTGGTACCGAGTGGAGTACCATGCCTGTACTGCCGTGTAGTACCGAGTCGAGTACTGTGTGTATAGTGCCGTGTAGTACCGAGTGGAGCCCAGTGCCTGTACTGCGTGTAGTACCGAGTGGAGTACATTGCCTGCACTGCGTGTAGTACCGAGTGGAGTACAGTGTGTATAGTGCCGTCTAGTACCGAGTGGAGTACAGTGTGTATAGTGCCGTGTAGTACTGAGTGGAGTACAGGGCCTGTACTGCCGGGTAGTACCGAGTGGAGTACAGTGTGTATAGTGCCGTGTAGTACTGAGTGGAGTACAGTGCCTGTACTGCCGTGTAGTACTGAGTGGGGTACAGTGCCTGTACTGCCGTGTAGTACTGAGTGGAGTACGGTGTGTATAGTGCCGTGTAGTACCGAGTGGAGTACAGTGGGTGTATGCCGTGTAGTACTGTGTGGAGTACAGTGCCCCAACTGCCGTGCAGTACTGAGTGGAGTACAGTGCCTGTACTGCCGTGTAGTCCCGAGTGGAGTACAGTGACTGTACTGCCGTGTAGTACTGAGTGGAGTACTCTGTATATAGTGCCGTGTAGTACCGAGTGGAGTACAGTGCCTCTACTGCCGTGTAGTACTGAGTGGAGTACAGTGCCTGTACTGCCGTGTAGTACTGAGTGGAGTACAGTGCCTGTACTGCCGTGTAGTACTGAGTGGAGTACTCTGTGTATAGTGCCGTGAAGTACCGAGTGGAGTACAGTGCCTGTACTGCCGTGTAGTACTGAGGGGAGTACAGTGCCTGTACTGCCGTGTAGTACTGAGTGGAATACAGTGCCTGTACTGCCGTGTAGTCCCGAATGGAGTACTGTGTGTATAGTGCCGTGTAGTACCGAGCGGAGTACAGTGCCTGTACTGCCGTGTAGTACCGAGTGGAGTACTGTGTGTATAATGCCGTGTAGTACCGAGTGGAGTACTGTGTGCATACTGCCGTGTAGTACTGAGTGGAGTACAGTGCCTGTACTGCCGTGTAGTACCGAGTGGAGTACAGTGTGTATAGTGCCGTGTAGTACAGAGTGGAGTACAGTGCCTGTATTGCCGTGTAGTCCCGAGTGGAGTACAGTGCCTGTACTGCCGTGTAGTAGTGAGTGGAGTACAGTGCCTCTACTGCCGTGTAGTACTGGGTGGAGTACAGTGCCTGTACTGCCGTGTAGTACCGAGTGGGGGACTGTGTGTATACTGCCGTGTAGTTCCGAGTGGAGTACAGTGCATGTACTTTCGTGTAGTACCGAGTGGAATACTGTGTGTATAGTGCCGTGTAGTACCGAGTGGAGTACTGTGTGGATACTGCCGTGTGGTACAGACTGGAGTACAGTGCCTGTACTGCCATGTAGTACCGAGTGGAGTACTGTGTGTAAGGTGCCGTGTAGTACCGAGTGGAGTACGGTGCATGTACTGCCGTGTAGTACCGAGTGGAGTACTGTGTGTATAGTGCGGTGTAGTACCGAGTGGAGTACAGTGCATGTACTGCCGTGTAGTACCGAGTGGAGTACTGTGTGTATAGTGCCGTGTAGTACCGAGTGGAGTACAGTGCCTGTATTGCCGTGTAGGAGTGAGTGGAGTACACTGCCTGAACTGCCACGCAGTACTGAGTGGAGTACAGTGCCTCTACTGCCGTGTAGTCCGAGTGGAGTACAGTGCCTGTACTGCCGTGTAGTCATGAGTGGAGTACAGTGCCTGTACTCCCGTGTAGTAGTGAGTGGAGTACTGTGCCTGTACTGCCGTGTAGTACTGAGTGGAGTACTGTGTGTATAGTGCCGTGTAGTACCGAGTGGAGTACAGTGGGTGTATGCCGTGTAGTTCTAAATGGAGTTCAGTGCCTGAACTGCCGTGCAGTACTGAGTGGAGTACTGTGTGTATAGTGGCGTGTAGTACCGTGTGGAGTACAGTGCCTCTACTGCCGTGTAGTACTGAGTGGAGTACAGTGCCTGTACTGCCGTGTAGTACTGAGTGGAGTACAGTGCCTGTACTGCCGTGTAGTACTGAGTGGAGTACTGTGTGTATAGTGCCGTGAAGTACCGAGTGGAGTACAGAGCCTGTACTGCCGTGTAGTACTGAGGGGAGTACAGTGTCTGTACTGCCGTGTAGTACTGAGTGGAGTACAGTGCCTGTACTGCCGTGTAGTCCCGAATGGAGTACTGTGTGTATAGTGCCGTGTAGTACCGAGTAGAGTACAGTGCCTGTACTGCCGTGTAGTAACGAGTGGAGTACTGTGTGTATAGTGCCGAGTAGTACCGAGTGGAGTACAGTGCCTGTACTGCCGTGTAGTACTGAGTGGAGTACAGTGCCTGTAATGCCGTGTAGTACCGAGTGGAGTACTCTGTGTATAGTGCCGTGTTGTACCGAGTGGAGTACAGTGCCTGTACTGCCGTGTAGTACTGAGTGGAGTACAGTGCTGTACTGCCGTGTAGTCCCGAGTGGAGTACAGTGCCTGTACTGCCGTGTAGTTCTGATTGGAGTACAGTGCCTGTACTGCCGTGAAGTACCGAGTGGAGTACAGAGCTTATACTGCCGTGTAGTACTGAGTGGGGTACAGTGCCTGTACTGCCGTGTAGTGCCGAGTGGAGTACTGTGTGTATAGTGCAGTGTAGTACTAAGTGGAGTACAGTGCATGTACTGCCGTGTAGTCCCGAGTGGAGTACTGTGTGTATAGTGCAGTGTAGTGCTGAGTGGAGTACAGTGCCTGTACTGCTGTGTAGTACCGAGTGGAGTACAGTGCCTGTACTGCCATGTAGTCCCGAGTGGAGTACTGTGTGCATACTGCCGTGTAGTACTGAGTAGAGTACAGTGCCTGTACCGCCGTGTAGTACCGAGTGGAGTACTGTGTGTATAGTGCCGTGTAGTACCGATTTTAGTACAGTGCCTGTACTGCGTGTAGTACCGAGTGGAGTACTGTGTGTATAGTGCCGTGTAGTGCCGAGTGGAGTACAGTGCCTGTACTGCCGTGTAGTACTGATTGGAGTACAGTGTGAATAGTGCCGTGTAGTACCGAGGGGAGTACAGTGCCTGTACTGCCGTGTAGTACCGAGTGGAGTACAGTGTGTATAGTGCCGTCTAGTACCGAGTGGAATACATTGTGTATAGTGCCGTGTAGTACTGAGTGCAGTACAGTACCTGTACTGCCGTGTAGTACCGATTGGAGTACACTGTGTATAGTGCCGTGTAGTACAGAGTGGAGTACAGTGCCTGTACTGCCCTGTAGTACTGAGTGGCGTACAGTGCCTGTACTGCCGTGTAGTACCGAGTGCGGGAATGTGTGTTTACTGCCGTGTAGTACTGAGTATAGTACAGTGCATGTACTGCCGTGTAGTACCGAGTGGAGTACTGTGTGCATACTGCCGTGTAGTACTGAGTGGAGTAGAGTACCTGTACTGCCGTGTAGTACCGAGTGGGGGACTGTGTGTATACTGCCGTGTAGTACTGAGTGGAGTACAGTGCCTGTACTACCGTGTAGTACCGAGTGGGGGACTGTGTGTATACTGCCGTGTAGTACTGAGTGGAGTACAGTCCCTGCACTGCCGCGTAGAACCGAGTGGGTGACTGTGTGTACACTGCCGTGTAGTACTGAGTGGAGTACTGTGTGTATAGTGCAGTGTAGTGCTGAGTGGAGTACAGTGCCTGTACTGCCGTGTAGTACCGAGTGGAGTACTGTGTGTATAGTGCAGTGTAGTGCTGAGTGGAGTACAGTACCTGTACTGCCGTGTAGTACTGAGTATAGTACAGTGCCTGTACTGCCGTGTAGTACCGAGTGGGGGACTGTGTGTATACTGCCGTGTAGTACTGAGTGGAGTACAGTACCTGTACTTCCGAGTAGTCCCGAGTGGAGTACTGTGTGTATAGTGCAGTGTAGTGCTGAGTGGAGTACAGTACCTGTACTGCCGTGTAGTACCGAGTGGGGGACTGTGTGCATACTGCCTTGTAGTTCCCAGTGGAGTACAATGCCTGTACTGGCGTGTAGTACTGAGTGGAGTACAGTGCCTGTATTGCCGTGTAGTCCCGAGTGGAGTACAGTGCCTGTACTGCCGTGTAGTAGTGAGTGGAGTACAGTGCCTGTACTGCCGTGTAGTACTGAGTGGAGTACAGTGTGTATAGTGCCGTGTAGTACCGAGTGGAGTACAGTGGGTGTACTGCCGTGTAGTACTGAGTGGAGTAGAATGCCTGTACTGCCGTGTAGTACCGAGTGAAGTACAGTGCCTGTACTGCCGTGTAGCACTGAGTGGAGTACTGTGTGTATAGTGCCGTGTAGTACCGAGTGGAGTACAGTGCCTGTACTGCCGTGTAGTACTGAGTGGAGTACAGTGCCTGTACTGCCGTGTAGTACTGAGTGGAGTACAGTGCCTGTACTGCCGTGTAGTACTGAGTGGAGTACAGTGCCTGTACTGCCGTGTAGTCCCGAGTGGAGTACAGTGCCTGTACTGCCGTGTAGTCCCTAATGGAGTACTGTGTGTATAGTGCCGTGTAGTACCGAGTGGAGTACAGTGCCTGTACTGCCGTGTAGCACCGAGTGGAGTACTGTGTGTATAGTGCCGTGTAGTACCGACTGGAGTACAGTGCCTGTATTGCCGTGTAGTACTGAGTGGAATACAGTGCCTGTACTGTCGTGTAGTGCCGAGTGGAGTACTGTGTGTATAGTGCAGTGTAGTACTGAGTGGAGTACAGTGCATGTACTGCCGTGTAGTACCGAGTGGAGTACATTGCTTGTACTGCCGTGTAGTACTGAGTGGAGTACAGTGCCTGTACTGTCGTGTAGTGCCGAGTGGAGTACTGTGTGTATAGTGCAGTGTAGTACTGAGTGGAGTACAGTGCATGTACTGCCGTGTAGTCCCGAGTGGAGTACTGTGTGTATAGTGCAGTGTAGTACTGAGTGGAGTACAGTGCCTGTACTGCCGTGTAGTACCGAGTGGAGTACAGTGCCTGTGCTGCCGTGTAGTCCCCGGTGGAGTACTATGTGCATACTGCCGTGTAGTACTGAGTGGAGTACAGTGGCTGTACTGCCGTGTAGTACCGAGTGGAGTACAGTGCCTGTACTGCCGTGTAGTACTGGGTGGAGTACATTGCCTGTAATGCCGTGTAGTCCCCAGTGGAATAAAGTTTGTGTAGTGCAGTGTAGTACTGAGTGGAGTACAGTGCATGTACTGCCGTGTAGTACCGAGTGGAGTACTGTGTGTATAGTGCCGTCTAGTACCGAGTGGAGTACAGTGCCTGTACTGCCGTGTAGTACTGAGTGGAGTACAGTGCCTGTACTGCCGTGTAGTCCCGAGTGGAGTACAGTGCCTGTACTTCCGTGTAGTACTGATTGGAGTAGAGTGCCTGTACTGCCGTGTAGTACCGAGTGGAGTACATTGCTTGTACTGCCGTGTAGTACTGAGTGGAGTACAGTGCCTGTACTGTCGTGTAGTGCCGAGTGGAGTACTGTGTGTATAGTGCAGTGTAGTACTGAGTGGAGTACAGTGCATGTACTGCCGTGTAGTCCCGAGTGGAGTACTGTGTGTATAGTGCCGTGTAATATCGAGTGGAGTACAGTGCCTGTATTGCCGTGTAGTACTGAGTGGAGTACAGTGCCTGTAATGCCGTGTGGTACCGAATGGAGTACTGTGTGTATAGTGCCGTGTAGTATCGAGTGGAGTGCAGTGCCTGTACTGCCGTGTAGTACTGAGTGGAGTACAGTGCCTGTACTGCCGTGTAGTCCCGAGTGGAGTACAGTGCCTGTACTTCCGTGTAGTACTGATTGGAGTACAGTGCCTGTACTGCCGTGTAGTACCGAGTGGAGTACATTGCTTGTACTGCCGTGTAGTACTGAGTGGAGTACAGTGCCTGTACTGTCGTGTAGTGCCGAGTGGAGTACTGTGTGTATAGTGCAGTGTAGTACTGAGTGGAGTACAGTGCATGTACTGCCGTGTAGTCCCGAGTGGAGTACTGTGTGTATAGTGCAGTGTAGTACTGAGTGGATTACAGTGCCTGTACTGCCGTGTAGTACCGAGTGGAGTACAGTGCCTGTACTGCCGTGTAGTCCCAGGTGGAGTACTGTGTCCATACTGCCGCGTAGTACTGAGTGGAATACAGTGGCTGTACTGCCGTGTAGTACCGAGTGGAGTACAGTGCCTGTACTGCCGTGTAGTACTGGGTGGAGTACTGTGCATGTACTGCCGTGTAGTCCCCAGTGGAATACAGTTTGTGTAGTGCAGTGTAGTACTGAGTGGAGTACAGTGCATGTACTGCCGTGTAGTACCGAGTGGAGTACTGTGTGTATAGTGCCGTGTAGTACCGAGTGGAGTACAGTGCATGTACTGCCGTGTAGTACCGGGTGGAGTACTGTGTGTATAGTGCCGCGTAGTACCGAGTGGAGTACAGTGCCTGTACTGCCGTGTAGTACTGTGTGGAGTACAGTGCCTGAACTGCCGTGTAGTCCCGAGTGGAGTACAGTGCATGTACTGCCATGTAGTAGTGAGTGGAGTACTGTGCCTGTACTGCCGTGTAGTAATGAGTGGTGTACTGTGCCTGTACTGCCGTGTAGTACCGAGTGGAGTACAGTGGTTGTACTGCCGTGTAGTACTGAGTGGAGTACAGTGCCTATACTGCCGTGTAGTACTGAGTGGGGTACTGTGTGTATAGTGCCGTGTAGTACCGAGTGGAGTACAGTGCCTCTACTGCCGTGTAGTACTGAGTGGAGTACAGTGCCTGTACTGCCGTGTAGTACTGAGTGGAGTACAGTGCCTGTACTGCCGTGTAGTACTGAGTGGAGTACTGTGTGTATAGTGCCGTGAAGTACCGAGTGGAGTACAGTGCCTGTACTGCTGTGTAGTACCGAGTGGAGTACAGTGCCTGTACTGCCATGTAGTCCCGAGTGGAGTACTGTGTGCATACTGCCGTGTAGTACTGAGTGGAGTACAGTGCCTGTACTGCCGTGTAGTACTGAGTGGAGTACAGTGCCTGTACTGCCGTGTAGTCCCGAATGGAGTACTGTGTGTATAGTGCCGTGTAGTACCGAGTGGAGTACAGTGCCTGTACTGCCGTGTAGTACCGAGTGGAGTACTGTGTGTATAGTGCCGTGTAGTACCGAGTGGAGTACAGTGCCTGTACTGCCGTGTAGTACTGAGTGGAGTACAGTGCCTGTAATGCCGTGTAGTACCGAGTGGAGTACTGTGTGTATAGTGCCGTGTAGTACCGAGTGGAGTACTGTGTGCATACTGCCGTGTAGTACTGAGTGGAGTACAGTGCCTGTACTGCCGTGTAGTACCGAGTGGAGTACTGTGTGTAAGGTGCCGTGTAGTACCGAGTGGAGTACAGTGCATGTACTGCCGTGTAGTACCGAGTGGAGTACTGTGTGTATAGTGCGGTGTAGTACCGAGTGGAGTACAGTGCCTGTACTGCTGTGTAGTACCGAGTGGAGTACAGTGCCTGTACTGCCATGTAGTCCCGAGTGGAGTACTGTGTGCATACTGCCGTGTAGTACTGAGTGGAGTACAGTGCCTGTGCTGCCGTGTAGTACTGAGTGGAGTACAGTGTGAATAGTGCCGTGTAGTACCGAGTGGAGTACAGTGCCTCTACTGCCGTGTAGTACTGAGTGGAGTACAGTGCCTGTACTGCCGTGTAGTACTGAGTGGAGTACAGTGCCTGTACTGCCGTGTAGTACTGAGTGGAGTACTGTGTGTATAGTGCCGTGAAGTACCGAGTGGAGTACAGTGCCTGTACTGTCGTGTAGTACCGAGTGGAGTACAATGCCTGTACTGCCGTGTAGTACCGAGTGGAGTACTGTGTGCATACTGCCGTGTAGTACCGAGTGGAGTACAGTGCCTGTACTGCCGTGTAGTACCGAGTGGAGTACAGTGCCTGTACTGCCGTGTAGTACCGAGTGGAGTACTGTGTGCATACTGCCGTGTAATACTGAGTGGAGTACAGTGCCTGTAATGCCGTGTAGTACCGAGTGGAGTACTGTTTGTATAGTGCCGTGTAGTACCGACTGGAGTACTGTGTGTATAGTGCGGTGTAGTACCGAGTGGAGTACAGTGCATGTACTGCCGTGTAGTACCGAGTGGAGTACTGTGCATATAGTGCCGTGTAGTACCGTGTGGAGTACAGTGCCTGTATTGCCGTGTAGTACCGAGTGGAGTACTGTGTGTATAGTGCCGTGTAGTACCGAGTGGAGTACAGTGCCTGTACTGCCGTGTAGTACTGAGTGGTGTACAGTGCCTGCACTGCCGTGTAGTCCCGAGTGGAGTACAGTGCCTGTACTGCCGTGTAGTAGTGAGTGGAGTACTGTGCCTGTACTGCCGTGTAGTACTGAGTGGAGTACTCTGAATGTACTGCCGTGTAGTACCGAGTGGAGTACAGTGGTTGTACTGCCGTGTAGTACTGAGTGGAGTACAGTGCCTATACTGCCGTGTAGTACTGAGTGGGGTACAGTGCCTGTACTGCCGTGTAGCCCGTGTGGAGTACAGTGCCTGTACTGCCGTCTAGTACTGAGTGGAGTACAGTGCCTGTACTGCCGTGTAGTCCCGAGTGGAGTACAATTTCTGTACGGCCGTGTAGTACTGAGTGGAGTACTGTGTGTATAGTGCCGTGTCGTAGCGAGTGGAGTACAGTGCCTGTACTGCCGTGTGGTACTGAGTGGAGTACAGTGCCTGTACTGCCGTGTAGTCCCGAGTGGAGTACAGTGCCTGTACTGCCGTGCAGTACTGATTGGAGTACAGTGCCTGTACTGCCGTGTAGTGCCGGGTGGAGTACAGTGCTTGTACTGCCGTGTAGTACTGAGTGAAGTACAGTGCCTGTACTGCCGTGTAGTGCCGAGTGGAGTACTGTGTGTATAGTGCAGTGTAGTACTGAGTGGAGTACAGTGCATTTACTGCCGTGTAGTACCGAGTGGAGTACAGTGCCTGTACTGCCGTGTAGTCCCGAGTGGAGTAATGAGTGTATAGTGCATTGTAGTACTGAGTGGACTACTGTGTGTATAGTCCCGTGTAGTACTGAGTGGAGTACAGTGCCTGTACTGCCGTGTAGTACCGATTGGAGTAGTGCGTCCATACTGCCGTCTAGTACTGTGTGGAGTACAGTGCCTGTACTGCCGTGTAGTACTGGGTGGAATACAGTGCCTGTACTGCCGTGTAGTCCCGAGTGGAGTACAGTGTGTATAGTGCAGTGTAGTACTGAGTGGAGTACAGTGCATGTACTGCCGTGTAGTACCGAGTGGTGTACTGTGTGTATAGTGCCGTGTGGTACCGAGTGGAGTACAGTGCCTGTACTGCGTGTAGTACCGAGTGGAGTACTGTGTGTATAGTGCCGTGTAGTGCCGAGTGGAGTACAGTGCCTGTACTGCCGTGTAGTACTGAGTGGATTACAGTGTGAATAGTGCCGTGTAGTACCGAGTGGAGTACCATGCGTGTACTGCCGTGTAGTACCGAGTGGAGTACTGTGTGTATAGTGCCGTGTAGTACCGAGTGGAGTACAGTGCCTGTACTGCGTGTAGTACCGAGTGGAGTACACTGCCTGCACTGCGTGTAGTACCGAGTGGAGTACAGTGTGTATAGTGCCGTCTAGTACCGAGTGGAGTACAGTGTGCATAGTGCCGTGTGGTACTGAGTAGAGTACAGGGCCTGTACTGCCGTGTAGTACCGAGTGGAGTACAGTGTGTATAGTGCCGTGTAGTACTGAGTGGAGTACAGTGCCTGTACTGCCGTGTAGTACTGAGTGGGGTACAGCGCCTGTACTGCCGTGTAGTACAGAGTGGGGGACTGTGTGTATACTGCCGTGTAGTACTGAGTATAGTACAGTGCCTGTACTGCCGTGTAGTACCGAGTCGAGTACTGTGTGTATACTGCCGTATAGTACTGAGTGGAGTACAGTATCTGTACTGCCGTGTAGTACCGAGTGGGGGACTGTGTGTATACTGCCGTGTAGTACTGGGTTGGAGTACATTGCCTGTACTGCCATGTAGTACCGAGTGGGGGACTGTGTGTATACTGCCGTGTAGTACTGAGTGGAGTACAGTGCCTGTACTGCCGTGTGGTACCGAGTGGGGGACTGTGTGTATACTGCCGTGTAGTACTGAGTGGAGTACTGTGTGTATAGTGCAGTGTAGTGCTGAGTGGAGTACAGTGCCTGTACTGCCGTGTAGTACCGAGTGCAGTACCGTGTGTATAGTGCAGTGTAGTGCTGAGTGGAGTACAGTACCTGTCCTGCCGTGTAGTACTGAGTATAGTACAGTGCCTGTACTGCCGTGTAGTACCGAGTGGGGGACTGTGTGTATACTGCCTGTAGTACTGAGTGGAGTACAGTACCTGTACTGCCGAGTAGTTCCGAGTGGAGTACTGTGTGTATAGTGCAGTGTAGTGCTGAGTGGAGTATAGTACCTGTACCGCCGTGTAGTACCGAGTCGAGTACTGTGTGTATACTGCCGTATAGTACTGAGTGGAGTACAGTATCTGTACTGCCGTGTAGTACCGAGTGGGGGACTGTGTGTATACTGCCGTGTAGTACTGGGTTGGAGTACATTGCCTGTACTGCCATGTAGTACCGAGTGGGGGACTGTGTGTATACTGCCGTGTAGTACTGAGTGGAGTACAGTCTCTGTACTGCCGTGTAGTACCGTGTGGGGGACTGTGAATATACTGCCGTGTAGTACTGAGTGGAGTACATTGCCTGTACTGCCGTGTAGTCCCGAGTGGAGTACTGTGTGCATACTGCCGTGTAGTACTGATTGGAGTACGGTCCCTGTACTGCTGAGTAGTCCCAAGTGGAGTACAGTATGTATAGTGCAGTGTAGTACTGAGTGGAGTACTGTGTGTATAATGCAGTGTAGTACCGAGTGGAGTACTGTGTGCATAGTGCCGTGTAGTACTGAGTGGAGTACAGTGCCTGTACTGCCGTGTAGTACCGAGTGGAGTACTGTGTGTATAGTGCCGTGTAGTACCGAGTGGAGTACAGTGCATGTACTGCCGTGTAGTACCGGGTGGAGTACTGTGTGTATAGTGCCGCGTAGTACCGAGTGGAGTACAGTGCCTGTACTGCCGTGTAGTACTGTGTGGAGTACAGTGCCTGAACTGCCGTGTAGTCCCGAGTGGAGTACAGTGCATGTACTGCCATGTAGTAGTGAGTGGAGTACTGTGCATGTACTGCCGTGTAGTACTGAGTGGTGTACTGTGTGTATAGTGCCGGGTAGTACCGGGTGGAGTACATTGGGTGTACTGCCGTGGAGTACTGTGTGTATAGTGCCGTGTAGTACCGAGTGGAGTACAGTGCCTGTACTGCGGTGTAGTACTGAGTGGAGTACAGTGCCTGTACTGCCGTGTAGGACTGAGTGGAGTACGGTGCCTGTACTGCCGTGTAGTCCCGAGTGGAGTACAGTGCCTGTACTGCCGTGTAGTACTGAGTGGAGTACAGTGCCTGTACTGCCGTGTAGTCCCGAATGGATTACTGTGTGTATAGTGCCGTTTAGTACCGAATGGAGTACAGTGCCTGTACTGCCGTGTAGTACTGAGTGGGGTAATGTGTGGATAGTGCCGTGTAGTACCGAGTGGAGTACAGTGCCTGTACTGCCGTGTAGTACTGAGTGGAGTACAGTGCCTGTAATGCCGTGTAGTCCCGAATGGATTACTGTGTGCATAGTGCCGTGTAGTACCGAGTGGAGTACAGTGCCTGTACTGCCGTGTAGTACTGAACCGAGTACAGTGCCTGTACTGCCGTGTAGTCCCGAGTGGAGTACTGTGTGTATAGTGCCGTGTAGTACCGAGTGGAGTACATTGCCTGTACTGCCGTGTAGTACTAAGTGGAGTACAGTGCCTGTACTGCCGTGTAGTCCCGAGTGGAGTACTCTGTGTATAGGGCAGTGTAGTACTGAGTGGTGTACTGTACCTGTACTGCCGTGTAGTACTGAGTGGAGTACAGTGCTTCTACTGCCGGGTAGTACTGGGTGGAGTACAGTGCCTGTACTGCCGTGTAGTACCGAGTGGGGGACTGTGTGTATACTGCCGTGTAGTTCCGAGTGGAGTACAGTGCCTGTACTTCCGTGTAGTACCGAGTGGAATACTGTGTGTATAGTGCCGTGTAGTACCGAGTGGAGTACTGTGTGCATACTGTCGTGTAGTACTGAGTGGAGTACAGTGCCTGTACTGCCGTGTAGTACCGAGTGGAGTACTGTGTGTAAGGTGCCGTGTAGTACCGAGTGGAGTACGGTGCATGTACTGCCGTGTAGTACCGAGTGGAGTACTGTGTGTATAGTGCGGTGTAGTACCGTGTGGAGTACAGTGCATGTACTGCCGTGTAGTACCGAGTGGAGTACTGTGTGTTTAGTGCCGTGCAGTACCGAGTGGAGTACAGTGCCTGTATTGCCGTGTAGTAAAGAGTGGAGTACTGTGTGTACAGTGCCATGTAGTACCGAGTGGAGTACTGTGTGCATACTGCCGTGTAGTACTGCGTGGAGTACAGTACCTGTACTGCCGTGTAGTACCGAGTGGAGTACTGTGTGTATAGTGCCGTGTAGTACCGAGTGGAGTACAGTGCCTGTACTGCCGTGTAGGACTGAGTGGAGTACAGTGCCTGAACTGCCGTGCAGTACTGAGTGGAGTACTGTGCCTGTACTGCCGTGTAGTCCCGAGTGGAGTACAGTGCCTGTACTGCCGTGTAGTACTGAGTGGAGTACAGTGCCTGTACTGCCGTGTAGTAGTGAGTGGAGTACTGTGCCTGTACTGCCGTGTAGTACTGAGTGGAGTACTGTGTGTATAGTGCCGTGTAGTACCGAGTGGAGTACAGTGGGTGTATGCCGTGTAGTACTGTGTGGAGTACAGTGCCTGAACTGCCGTGCAGTACTGAGTGGAGTACAGTGCCTGTACTACCGTGTAGTCCCGAGTGGAGTACTGTGCCTGTACTGCCCTGTAGTACTGAGTGGAGTACTGTGTGTATAGTGCCGTGTAGTACCGAGTGGAGTACAGTGCCTCTACTGCCGTGTAGTACTGAGTGGAGTACAGTGCCTGTACTGCCGTGTAGTACTGAGTGGAGTACAGTGCCTGTACTGCCGTGTAGTACTGAGTGGAGTACTGTGTGTATAGTGCCGTGAAGTACCGAGTGGAGTACAGTGCCTGTACTGCCGTGTAGTACTGAGGGGAGTACAGTGCCTGTACTGCCGTGTAGTACTGAGTGGAGTACAGTGCCTGTACTGCCGTGTAGTCCCGAATGGAGTACTGTGTGTATAGTGCCGTGTAGTACCGAGTGGAGTACAGTGCCTGTACTGCCGTGTAGTACCGAGTGGAGTACTGTGTGTATAGTGCCGTGTAGTACCGAGTGGAGTACAGTGCCTGTACTGCCGTGTAGTACTGAGTGGAGTACAGTGCCTGTAATGCCGTGTGGTACCGAGTGGAGTACTGTGTGTATAGTGCCGTGTAGTACCGAGTGGAGTACTGTGTGCATACTGCCGTGTAGTACTGAGTGGAGTACAGTGCCTGTACTGCCGTGTAGTACCGAGTGGAGTACTGTGTGTAAGGTGCCGTGTAGTACCGAGTGGAGTACGGTGAATGTACTGCCGTGTAGTACCGAGTGGAGTACTGTGTGTATAGTGCGGTGTAGTACCGAGTGGAGTACAGTGCCTGTACTGCTGTGTAGTACCGAGTGGAGTACAGTGCCTGTACTGCCATGTAGTCCCGAGTGGAGTACTGTGTGCATACTGCCGTGTAGTACTGAGTGGAGTACAGTGCCTGTACTGCCGTGTAGTACTGAGTGGAGTACAGTGTGAATAGTGCCGTGTAGTACCGAGTGGAGTACAGTGCCTGTACTGCCGTGTAGTACCGAGTGGAGTACTGTGTGTATAGTGCCGTGTAGTACCGAGTGGAGTACAGTGCCTGTACTGCGTGTAGTACCGAGTGGAGTACTGTGTGTATAGTGCCGTGTAGTGCCGAGTGGAGTACAGTGCCTGTACTGCCGTGTAGTACCGAGTGGAGTACTGTGTGTATAGTGCCGTGTAGTACCGAGTGGAGTACAGTGCATGTACTGCCGTGTAGTACCGAGTGGAGTACTGTGTGTATAGTGCCGTGTAGTACCGAGTGGAGTACAGTGCCTGTACTGCCGTGTAGGACTGAGTGGAGTACAGTGCCTGAACTGCCGTGCAGTACTGAGTGGAGTACAGTGCCTGTACTGCCGTGTAGTCCCGAGTGGAGTACAGTGCCTGTACTGCCGTGTAGTACTGAGTGGAGTACAGTGCCTGTACTGCCGTGTAGTAGTGAGTGGAGTACTGTGCCTGTACTGCCGTGTAGTACTGAGTGGAGTACTGTGTGTATAGTGCCGTGTAGTACCGAGTGGAGTACAGTGGGTGTATGCCGTGTAGTACTGCGTGGAGTACAGTGCCTGAACTGCCGTGCAGTACTGAGTGGAGTACAGTGCCTGTACTGCCGTGTAGTCCCGAGTGGAGTACTGTGCCTGTACTGCCGTGTAGTACTGAGTGGAGTACTGTGTGTATAGTGCCGTGTAGTACCGAGTGGAGTACAGTGCCTCTACTGCCGTGTAGTACTGAGTGAAGTACAGTGCCTGTACTGCCGTGTAGTACTGAGTGGAGTACAGTGCCTGTACTGCCGTGTAGTACTGAGTGGAGTACTGTGTGTATAGTGCCGTGAAGTACCGAGTGGAGTACAGTGCCTGTACTGCCGTGTAGTACTGAGGGCAGTACAGTGCCTGTACTGCCGTGTAGTACTGAGTGGAGTACAGTGCCTGTACTGCCGTGTAGTCCCGAATGGAGTACTGTGTGTATAGTGCCGTGTAGTACCGAGTGGAGTACAGTGCCTGTACTGCCGTGTAGTACCGAGTGGAGTACTGTGTGTATAGTGCCGTGTAGTACCGAGTGGAGTACAGTGCCTGTACTGCCGTGTAGTACTGAGTGGAGTACAGTGCCTGTAATGCCGTGTAGTACCGAGTGGAGTACTGTGTGTATAGTGCCGTGTAGTACCGAGTGGAGTACTGTGTGCATACTGCCGTGTAGTACTGAGTGGAGTACAGTGCCTGTACTGCCGTGTAGTACCGAGTGGAGTACTGTGTGTAAGGTGCCGTGTAGAACCGAGTGGAGTACGGTGCATGTACTGCCGTGTAGTACCGAGTGGAGTACTGTGTGTATAGTGCGGTGTAGTACCGAGTGGAGTACAGTGCCTGTACTGCTGTGTAGTACCGAGTGGAGTACAGTGCCTGTACTGCCATGTAGTCCCGAGTGGAGTACTGTGTGCATACTGCCGTGTAGTACTGAGTGGTGTACAGTGCCTGTACTGCCGTGTAGTACTGAGTGGAGTACAGTGTGAATAGTGCCGTGTAGTACCGAGTGGAGTACAGTGCCTGTACTGCCGTGTAGTACCGAGTGGAGTTCTGTGTGTATAGTGCCGTGTAGTACCGAGTGGAGTACAGTGCCTGTACTGCGTGTAGTACCGAGTGGAGTACTGTGTGTATAGTGCCGTGTAGTGCCGAGTGGAGTACAGTGCCTGTACTGCCGTGTAGTACTGAGTGGAGTACAGTGTGAATAGTGCCGTGTAGTACCGAGTGGAGTACAGTGCCTGTACTGCCGTGTAGTACCGAGTGGAGTACAGTGTGTATAGTGCCGTCTAGTACCGAGTGGAGTACAGTGTGTATAGTGCCGTGTAGTACTGAGTGGAGTACAGTACCTGTACTGCCGTCTAGTACCGAGTGGAGTACAGTGTGTATAGTGCCGTGTAGTACAGAGTGGAGTACAGTGCCTGTACTGCCGTGTAGTACTGAGTGGAGTACATTGCCTGTACTGCCGTGTAATACCGAGTGGAGTACAGTGTGTATAGTGCCGTGTAGTACTGAGTGGAGTACAGTGCCTGTGCTGCAGTGTAGTACTGAGTGGGGTACAGTGCCTGTACTGACGTGTAGTACCGAGTGGGGGAATGTGTGTATACTGCCGTGTAGTACTGAGTATAGTACAGTGCCTGTACTGCCGTGTAGTACCGAGTGGAGTACTGTGTGCATACTGCCGTGTAGTACTGAGTGGAGTACAGTACCTGTACTGCCGTGTAGTACCGAGTGGGGGACAGTGTGTATACTGCCGTGTAGTACTGAGTGGAGTACAGTGCCTGTACTACCGTGTAGTACCGAGTGGGGGACTGTGTGTATACTGCCGTGTAGTACTGAGTGGAGTACAGTGCCTGTACTGCCGTGTAGAACCGAGTGGGGGACTGTGTGTATACTGCCGTGTAGTACTGAGTGGAGTACTGTGTGTATAGTGCAGTGTAGTGCTGAGTGGAGTACAGTGCCTGTACTGCCGTGTAGTACCGAGTGGAGTACAGTGCCTGTACTGCCGTGTAGTACTGTGTGGAGTACAGTGCCTGAACTGCCGTGTAGTCCCGAGTGGAGTACAGTGCCTGTACTGCCGTGTAGTACTGAGTGGAGTACAGTGCCTGTACTGCCGTGTAGTCCCGAATGGATTACTGTGTGTATAGTGCCGTTTAGTACCGAATGGAGTACAGTGCCTGTACTGCCGTGTAGTACTGAGTGGGGTAATGTGTGGATAGTGCCGTGTAGTACCGAGTGGAGTAGAGTGCCTGTACTGCCGTGTAGTACTGAGTGGTGTACTGTGTGTATAGTGCCGGGGAGTACCGGGTGGAGTACATTGGGTGTACTGCCGTGGAGTACTGTGTGTATAGTGCCGTGTAGTACCGAGTGGAGTACAGTGCCTGTACTGCGGTGTAGTACTGAGTGGAGTACAGTGCCTGTACTGCCGTGTAGGACTGAGTGGAGTACAGTGCCTGTACTGCCGTGTAGTCCCGAGTGGAGTACAGTGCCTGTACTGCCGTGTAGTACTGAGTGGAGTACAGTGCCTGTACTGCCGTGTAGTCCCGAATGGATTACTGTGTGTATAGTGCCGTTTAGTACCGAATGGAGTACAGTGCCTGTACTGCCGTGTAGTACTGAGTGGGGTAATGTGTGGATAGTGCCGTGTAGTACCGAGTGGAGTACAGTGCCTGTACTGCCGTGTAGTACTGAGTGGAGTACAGTGCCTGTAATGCCGTGTAGTCCCGAATGGATTACTGTGTGCATAGTGCCGTGTAGTACCGAGTGGAGTACAGTGCCTGTACTGCCGTGTAGTACTGAACCGAGTACAGTGCCTGTACTGCCGTGTAGTCCCGAGTGGAGTACTGTGTGTATAGTGCCGTGTAGTACCGAGTGGAGTACATTGCCTGTACTGCCGTGTAGTACTAAGTGGAGTACAGTGCCTGTACTGCCGTGTCGTCCCGAGTGGAGTACTCTGTGTATAGGGCAGTGTAGTACTGAGTGGTGTACTGTACCTGTACTGCCGTGTAGTACTGAGTGGAGTACAGTGCTTCTACTGCCGGTTAGTACTGGGTGGAGTACAGTGCCTGTACTGCCGTGTAGTACCGAGTGCGGGACTGTGTGTATACTGCCGTGTAGTTCCAAGTGGAGTACAGTGTGCATACTGTCGTGTAGTACTGAGTGGAGTACAGTGCCTGTACTGCCGTGTAGTAACGAGTGGAGTACTGTGTGTAAGGTGCCGTGTAGTACCGAGTGGAGTACGGTGCATGTACTGCCGTGTAGTACCGAGTGGAGTACTGTGTGTATAGTGCGGTGTAGTACCGTGTGGAGTACAGTGCATGTACTGCCGTGTAGTACCGAGTGGAGTACTGTATGTTTAGTGCCGTGCAGTACCGAGTGGAGTACAGTGCCTGTATTGCCGTGTAGTAAAGAGTGGAGTACTGTGTGTACAGTGCCATGTAGTACCGAGTGGAGTACTGTGTGCATACTGCCGTGTAGTACTGCGTGGAGTACAGTACCTGTACTGCCGTGTAGTACCGAGTGGAGTACTGTGTGTATAGTGCCGTGTAGTACCGAGTGGAGTACAGTGCCTGTACTGCCGTGTAGGACTGAGTGGAGTACAGTGCCTGAACTGCCGTGCAGTACTGAGTGGAGTACAGTGCCTGTACTGCCGTGTAGTCCCGAGTGGAGTACAGTGCCTGTACTGCCGTGTAGTACTGAGTGGAGTACAGTGCCTGTACTGCCGTGTAGTAGTGAGTGGAGTACTGTGCCTGTACTGCCGTGTAGTACTGAGTGGAGTACTGTGTGTATAGTGCCGTGTAGTACCGAGTGGAGTACAGTGGGTGTATGCCGTGTAGTACTGTGTGGAGTACAGTGCCTGAACTGCCGTGCAGTACTGAGTGGAGTACAGTGCCTGTACTACCGTGTAGTCCCGAGTGGAGTACTGTGCCTGTACTGCCGTGTAGTACTGAGTGGAGTACTGTGTGTATAGTGCCGTGTAGTACCGAGTGGAGTACAGTGCCTCTACTGCCGTGTAGTACTGAGTGGAGTACAGTGCCTGTACTGCCGTGTAGTACTGAGTGGAGTACAGTGCCTGTACTGCCGTGTAGTACTGAGTGGAGTACTGTGTGTATAGTGCCGTGAAGTACCGAGTGGAGTACAGTGCCTGTACTGCCGTGTAGTACTGAGGGGAGTACAGTGCCTGTACTGCCGTGTAGTACTGAGTGGAGTACAGTGCCTGTACTGCCGTGTAGTCCCGAATGGAGTACTGTGTGTATAGTGCCGTGTAGTACCGAGTGGAGTACAGTGCCTGTACTGCCGTGTAGTACCGAGTGGAGTACTGTGTGTATAGTGCCGTGTAGTACCGAGTGGAGTACAGTGCCTGTACTGCCGTGTAGTACTGAGTGGAGTACAGTGCCTGTAATGCCGTGTAGTACCGAGTGGAGTACTGTGTGTATAGTGCCGTGTAGTACCGAGTGGAGTACTGTGTGCATACTGATGTGTAGTACTGAGTGGAGTACAGTGCCTGTACTGCCGTGTAGTACCGAGTGGAGTACTGTGTGTAAGGTGCCGTGTAGTACCGAGTGGAGTACGGTGCATGTACTGCCGTGTAGTACCGAGTGGAGTACTGTGTGTATAGTGCGGTGTAGTACCGAGTGGAGTACAGTGCCTGTACTGCTGTGTAGTACCGAGTGGAGTACAGTGCCTGAACTGCCGTGCAGTACTGAGTGGAGTACAGTGCCTGTACTGCCGTGTAGGACTGAGTGGAGTACAGTGCCTGTACTCCCGTGTAGTACTGAGTGGAGTACAGTGTGTATAGTGCGGTGTAGTACCGAGTGGAGTACAGTGCCTGTACTGCTGTGTAGTACCGAGTGGAGTACAGTGCCTGTACTGCCGTGTAGTACCGAGTGGAGTACTGTGTGTATAGTGCGGTGTAGTACCGAGTGGAGTACAGTGCCTGTACTGCTGTGTAGTACCGAGTGGAGTACAGTGCCTGTACTGCCATGTAGTCCCGAGTGGAGTACTGTGTGCATACTGCCGTGTAGTACCGAGTGGAGTACTGTGTGTATAGTGCCGTGTAGTGCCGAGTGGAGTACAGTGCCTGTACTGCCGTGTAGTACCGAGTGGAGTACTGTGTGTATAGTGCCGTGTAGTACCGAGTGGAGTACAGTGCATGTACTGCCGTGTAGTACCGAGTGGAGTACTGTGTGTATAGTGCCGTGTAGTACCGAGTGGAGTACAGTGCCTGTACTGCCGTGTAGGACTGAGTGGAGTACAGTGCCTGAACTGCCGTGCAGTACTGAGTGGAGTACAGTGCCTGTACTGCCGTGTAGTCCCGAGTGGAGTACAGTGCCTGTACTGCCGTGTAGTACTGAGTGGAGTACAGTGCCTGTACTGCCGTGTAGTAGTGAGTGGAGTACTGTGCCTGTACTGCCGTGTAGTACTGAGTGGAGTACTGTGTGTATAGTGCCGTGTAGTACCGAGTGGAGTACAGTGGGTGTATGCCGTGTAGTACTGTGTGGAGTACAGTGCCTGAACTGCCGTGCAGTACTGAGTGGAGTACAGTGCCTGTACTGCCGTGTAGTCCCGAGTGGAGTACTGTGCCTGTACTGCCGTGTAGTACTGAGTGGAGTACTGTGTGTATAGTGCCGTGTAGTACCGAGTGGAGTACAGTGCCTCTACTGCCGTGTAGTACTGAGTGAAGTACAGTGCCTGTACTGCCGTGTAGTATTGAGTGGAGTACAGTGCCTGTACTGCCGTGTAGTACTGAGTGGAGTACAGTGCCTGTACTGCCGTGTAGTCCCGAATGGAGTACTGTGTGTATAGTGCCGTGTAGTACCGAGTGGAGTACAGTGCCTGTACTGCCGTGTAGTACCGAGTGGAGTACTGTGTGTATAGTGCCGTGTAGTACCGAGTGGAGTACAGTGCATGTACTGCCGTGTAGTACTGAGTGGAGTACAGTGCCTGTAATGCCGTGTAGTACCGAGTGGAGTACTGTGTGTATAGTGCCGTGTAGTACCGAGTGGAGTACTGTGTGCATACTGCCGTGTAGTACTGAGTGGAGTACAGTGCCTATACTGCCGTGTAGTACTGAGTGGAGTAGAGTACCTGTACTGCCGAGTAGTCTGGAGTGGAGTACTGTGTGTATAGTGCAGTGTAGTGCTGAGTGGAGTACAGGGCCTGTACTGCCGTGTAGTACCGAGTGGAGTACAGTGTGTATAGTGCCGTGTAGTACCGAGTGGAGTACAGTGGTTGTACTGCCGTGTAGTACTGAGTGGAGTACAGTGCCTATACTGCCGTGTAGTACTGAGTGGGGTACAGTGCCTGTACTGCCGTGTAGCCCGTGTGGAGTACAGTGCCTGTACTGCCGTCTAGTACTGAGTGGAGTACAGTGCCTGTACTGCCGTGTAGTCCCGAGTGGAGTACAGTGCCTGTACTGCCGTGCAGTACTGGTTGGAGTACAGTGCCTGTACTGCCGTGTAGTGCCGGGTGGAGTACAGTGCTTGTACTGCCGTGTAGTACTGAGTGAAGTACAGTGCCTGTACTGCCGTGCAGTGCCGAGTGGAGTACTGTGTGTATAGTGCAGTGTAGTACTGAGTGGAGTACAGTGCATTTACTGCCGTGTAGTACCGAGTGGAGTACAGTGCCTGTACTGCCGTGTAGTCCCGAGTGGAGTAATGAGTGTATAGTATTTGTAGTACTGAGTGGAGTACTGTGTGTATAGTCCCGTGTAGTACTGAGTGGAGTACAGTGCCTGTACTGCCGTGTAGTACCGATTGGAGTAGTGCGTCCATACTGCCGTCTAGTACTGTGTGGAGTACAGTGCCTGTACTGCCGTGTAGTACTGGGTGGAATACAGTGCCTGTACTGCCGTGTAGTCCCGAGTGGAGTACAGTGTGTATAGTGCAGTGTAGAACTGAGTGGAGTACAGTGCATGTACTGCCGTGTAGTACCGAGTGGTGTACTGTGTGTATAGTGCCGTGTGGTACCGAGTGGAGTACCATGCCTGTACTGCCGTGTAGTACAGAGTGGAGTACTGTGTGTATAGTGCCGTGTAGTACCGAGTGGAGTACAGTGCCTGTACTGCGTGTAGTACCGAGTGGAGTACACTGCCTGCACTGCGTGTAGTACCGAGTGGAGTACAGTGTGTATAGTGCCGTGTAGTACTGAGTGGAGTACAGTGCCTGTACTGCCGTGTAGTACTGAGTGGGGTACAGTGCCTGTACTGCCGTGTAGTACAGAGTGGGGGACTGTGTGTATACTGCCGTGTAGTACTGAGTATAGTACAGTGCCTGTACTGCCGTGTAGTACCGAGTGGAGTACTGTGTGTATACTGCCGTATAGTCTTGAGTGGAGTACAGTATCTGTACTGCCGTGTAGTACCGAGTGGGGGACTGTGTGTATACTGCCGTGTAGTACTGGGTTGGAGTACATTGCCTGTACTGCCATGTAGTACCGAGTGGGGGACTGTGTGTATACTGCCGTGTAGTACTGAGTGGAGTACAGTGCCTGTACTGCCGTGTGGTACCGAGTGGGGGACTGTGTGTATACTGCCGTGTAGTACTGAGTGGAGTACTGTGTGTATAGTGCAGTGTAGTGCTGAGGGGAGTACAGTGCCTGTACTGCCGTGTAGTACCGAGTGCAGTACCGTGTGTATAGTGCAGTGTAGTGCTGAGTGGAGTACAGTACCTGTCATGCCGTGTAGTACTGAGTATAGTACAGTGCCTGTACTGCCGTGTAGTACCGAGTGGGGGACTGTGTGTATACTGCCTGTAGTACAGAGTGGAGTACAGTACCTGTACTGCCGAGTAGTCCCGAGTGGAGTACTGTGTGTATAGTGCAGTGTAGTGCTGAGTGGAGTATAGTACCTGTACCGCCGTGCAGTACCGAGTGGGGGACTGTGTGTATACTGCCGTGTAGTACTGAGTGGAGTACAGTCTCTGTACTGCCGTGTAGTACCGAGTGGGGGACTGTGTATATACTGCCGTGTAGTACTGAGTGGAGTACATTGCCTGTACTGCCGTGTAGTCCCGAGTGGAGTACTGTGTGCATACTGCCGTGTAGTACTGATTGGTGTACGGTCCCTGTACTGCCGAGTAGTCCCAAGTGGAGTACAGTATGTATAGTGCAGTGTAGTACTGAGTGGAGTACTGTGTGTATAATGCAGTGTAGTACCGAGTGGAGTACTGTGTGCATAGTGCCGTGTAGTACTGAGTGGAGTACAGTGCCTGTACTGCCGTGTAGTACCGAGTGGAGTACTGTGTGTATAGTGCCGTGTAGTACCGAGTGGAGTACAGTGCATGTACTGCCGTGTAGTACCGGGTGGAGTACTGTGTGTATAGTGCCGCGTAGTACCGAGTGGAGTACAGTGCCTGTACTGCCGTGTAGTACTGTGTGGAGTACAGTGCCTGAACTGCCGTGTAGTCCCGAGTGGAGTACAGTGCATGTACTGCCATGTAGTAGTGAGTGGAGTACTGTGCCTGTACTGCCGTGTAGTACTGAGTGGTGTACTGTGTGTATAGTGCCGGGTAGTACCGGGTGGAGTACATTGGGTGTACTGCCGTGGAGTACTGTATGTATAGTGCCGTGTAGTACCGAGTGGAGTACAGTGCCTGTACTGCGGTGTAGTACTGAGTGGAGTACAGTGCCTGTACTGCCGTGTAGGACTGAGTGGAGTACAGTGCCTGTACTGCCGTGTAGTCCCGAGTGGAGTACAGTGCCTGTACTGCCGTGTAGTACTGAGTGGAGTACAGTGCCTGTACTGCCGTGTAGTCCCGAATGGATTACTGTGTGTATAGTGCCGTTTAGTACCGAATGGAGTACAGTGCCTGTACTGCCATGTAGTACTGAGTGGGGTAATGTGTGGATAGTGCCGTGTAGTACCGAGTGGAGTACAGTGCCTGTACTGCCGTGTAGTACTGAGTGGAGTACAGTGCCTGTAATGCCGTGTAGTCCCGAATGGATTACTGTGTGCATAGTGCCGTGTAGTACCGAGTGGAGTACAGTGCCTGTACTGCCGTGTAGTACTGAACCGAGTACAGTGCCTGTACTGCCGTGTAGTCCCGAGTGGAGTACTGTGTGTATAGTGCCGTGTAGTACCGAGTGGAGTACATTGCCTGTACTGCCGTGTAGTACTAAGTGGAGTACAGTGCCTGTACTGCCGTGTAGTCCCGAGTGGAGTACTCTGTGTATAGGGCAGTGTAGTACTGAGTGGTGTACTGTACCTGTACTGCCGTGTAGTACTGAGTGGAGTACAGTGCTTCTACTGCCGGGTAGTACTGGGTGGAGTACAGTGCCTGTACTGCCGTGTAGTACCGAGTGGGGGACTGTGTGTATACTGCCGTGTAGTTCCGAGTGGAGTACAGTGCCTGTACTTCCGTGTAGTACCGAGTGGAATACTGTGTGTATAGTGCCGTGTAGTCCCGAGTGGAGTACTGTGTGCATACTGCCGTGTAGTACTGAGTGGAGTACAGTGCCTGTACTGCCGTGTAGTACTGAGTGGAGTACAGTGTGAATAGTGCCGTGTAGTACCGAGTGGAGTACAGTGCCTGTACTGCCGTGTAGTACCGAGTGGAGTACTGTGTGTATAGTGCCGTGTAGTACCGAGTGGAGTACAGTGCCTGTACTGCGTGTAGTACCGAGTGGAGTACTGTGTGTATAGTGCCGTGTAGTGCCGAGTGGAGTACAGTGCCTGTACTGCCGTGTAGTACCGAGTGGAGTACTGTGTGTATAGTGCCGTGTAGTACCGAGTGGAGTACTGTGTGCATACTGCCGTGTAGTACTGAGTGGAGTACAGTGCCTGTACTGCCGTGTAGTACCGAGTGGAGTACTGTGTGTAAGGTGCCGTGTAGTACCGAGTGGAGTACGGTGCATGTACTGCCGTGTAGTACCGAGTGGAGTACTGTGTGTATAGTGCGGTGTAGTACCGAGTGGAGTACAGTGCATGTACTGCCGTGTAGTACCGAGTGGAGTACTGTGTGTTCAGTGCCGTGCAGTACCGAGTGGAGTACAGTGCCTGAACTGCCGTGCAGTACTGAGTGGAGTACAGTGCCTGTACTGCCGTGTAGTCCCGAGTGGAGTACAGTGCCTGTACTGCCGTGTAGTACTGAGTGGAGCACAGTGCCTGTACTGCCGTGTAGTAGTGAGTGGAGTACTGTGCCTGTACTGCCGTGTAGTACTGAGTGGAGTACTGTGTGTATAGTGCCGTGTAGTACCGAGTGGAGTACAGTGGGTGTATGCCGTGTAGTACTGTGTGGAGTACAGTGCCTGAACTGCCGTGCAGTACTGAGTGGAGTACAGTGCCTGTACTGCCGTGTAGTACTGAGTGGAGTACTGTGTGTATAGTGCCGTGTAGTACCGAGTGGAGTACAGTGCCTCTACTGCCGTGTAGTACTGAGTGGAGTACAGTGCCTGTACTGCCGTGTAGTACTGACTGGAGTACAGTGCCTGTACTGCCGTGTAGCACCGAGTGGAGTACTGTGTGTATAGTGCCGTGTAGAACCGAGTGGAGTACAGTGCCTGTATTGTCGTGTAGTACTGAGTGGAGTACAGTGCCTGTAATGCCGTGTAGTACCGAGTGGAATACTGTTTGTATAGTGCCGTGTAGTACCGAGTGGAGTACAGCACCTCTACTGCCGTGTACTACCGAGTGGAGTACTGTGTGTATAGTGCCGTGTAGTACCGAGTGGAGTACAGTGCCTGTACTGCCGTGTAGTACTGAGTGGAGTACAGTGCCTGTACTGCCATGTAGTACTGAGTGGAGCACAGTGCCTGTACTGCCGTGTAGTACTGAGTGGAGTACAGTTCCTGTACTGCCGTGTAGTCCCGAGTGGAGTACAGTGCCTGTACTGCCGTGTAGTCCCGAGTGGAGTACAGTGCCTGTACTGCCGTGTAGTACTGAGTGGAGTACTGTGTGTATAGTGCCGTGTAGTAACGAGTGGAGTACAGTGCCTGTACTGCCGTGTAGTCCCGAATGGAGTACTGTGTGTATAGTGCCGTGTAGTACCGAGTGGAGTACAGTGCCTGTACTGCCGTGTAGCACCGAGTGGAGTACTGTGTGTATAGTGCCGTGTAGAACCGAGTGGAGTACAGTGCCTGTATTGTCGTGTAGTACTGAGTGGAGTACAGTGCCTGTAATGCCGTGTAGTACCGAGTGGAATACTGTGTGTATAGTGCCGTGTAGTACCGAGTGGAGTACAGTGCCTGTACTGCCGTGTAGTACTGAGTGGAGTACAGTGCCTGTACTGCCGTGTAGTACCGAGTGGAGTACAGTGCCTGTACTTCCGTGTAGTACTGATAGGAGTACAGTGCCTGTACTGCCGTGTAGTACCGAGTGGAGTACATTGCTTGTACCGCCGTGTAGTACTGAGTGGAGTACAGTGCCTGTAATGTCGTGTAGTGCCGAGTGGAGTACTGTGTGTATAGTGCAGTGTAGTACTGAGCGGAGTACAGTGCATGTACTGCCGTGTAGTCCCGAGTGGAGTACTGTGTGTATAGTGCAGTGTAGTACTGAGTGGAGTACAGTGCCTGTACTGCCGTGTAGTACCGAGTGGAGTACAGTGCCTGTACTGTCGTGTAGTCCCAGGTGGAGTAATGTGTGCATACGGCCGTGGATTACTGAGTGGAGTACAGTGCCTGTACTGCCGTGTAGTACCGAGTGGAGTACAGTGCCTGTACTGCCGTGTAGTACAGGGTGGAGTACAGTGCCTGTACTGCTGTGTAGTCCCCAGTGTAATACAGTTTGTGTAGTGCAGTGTAGTACTGAGTGGTGTACAGTGCATGTACTGCCGTGTAGTACCGAGTGGAGTACTGTGTGTAAAGTGCCGTGTAGTACCGAGTGGAGTACAATGCCTGTACTGCCGTGTAGTACCGAGTGGAGTACTGTGTGTATAGTGCCGTGTAGTACCGAGTGGAGTACAGTGCCTGTACTGCGTGTAGTACCGAGCGGAGTACTGTGTGTATAGTGCCGTGTAGTACCGAGTGGAGTACAGTGCCTGTACTGCCGTGTAGTACCGAGTGGAGTACAGTGCGTATAGTGCCGTCTAGTACCGAGTGGATTATTGTGTGTATAGTGCAGTGTAGTGCTGAGTGGAGTACAGTACCTGTACTGCCGTGTAGTACTGAGTATAGTACAGTGCCTGTACTGCCGTGTAGTACCGAGTGGGGGACTGTGTGTATACAGCCGTGTAGTACTGAGTGGAGTAGAGTACCTGTACTGCCGAGTAGTCTGGAGTGGAGTACTGTGTGTATAGTGCAGTGTAGTGCTGAGTGGAGTACAGGGCCTGTACTGCCGTGTAGTACCGAGTGGAGTACAGTGTGTATAGTGCCGTGTAGTACTGAGTGGAGTACAGTGCCTGTACTGCCGTGTAGTACTGAGTGGGGTACAGTGCCTGTACTGCCGTGTAGTACAGAGTGGGGGACTGTGTGTATACTGCCGTGTAGTACTGAGTATAGTACAGTGCCTGTACTGCCGTGTAGTACCGAGTGGAGTACTGTGTGTATACTGCCGTATAGTACTGAGTGGAGTACAGTATCTGTACTGCCGTGTAGTACCGAGTGGGGGACTGTGTGTATACTGCCGTGTAGTATTGGGTTGGAGTACATTGCCTGTACTGCCATGTAGTACCGAGTGGGGGACTGTGTGTATACTGCCGTGTAGTACTGAGTGGAGTACAGTGCCTGTACTGCCGTGTGGTACCGAGTGGGGGACTGTGTGTATACTGCCGCGTAGTACTGAGTGGAGTACTGTGTGTATAGTGCAGTGTAGTGCTGAGTGGAGTACAGTGCCTGTACTGCCGTGTAGTACCGAGTGCAGTACCGTGTGTATAGTGCAGTGTAGTGCTGAGTGGAGTACAGTACCTGTCATGCCGTGTAGTACTGAGTATAGTACAGTGCCTGTACTGCCGTGTAGTACCGAGTGGGGGACTGTGTGTGTACTGCCTGTAGTACTGAGTGGAGTACAGTACCTGTACTGCCGAGTAGTCCCGAGTGGAGTACTGTGTGTATAGTGCAGTGTAGTGCTGAGTGGAGTATAGTACCTGTACCGCCGTGCAGTACCGAGTGGGGGACTGTGTGTATACTGCCGTGTAGTACTGAGTGGAGTACAGTCTCTGTACTGCCGTGTAGTACCGAGTGGGGGACTGTGTATATATAGCCGTGTAGTACTGAGTGGAGTACATTGCCTGTACTGCCGTGTAGTCCCGAGTGGAGTACTGTGTGTATAGTGCCGTGTAGTACCGTGTGGAGTACAGTGCATGTACTGCCGTGTAGTACCGGGAGGAGTACTGTGTGTATAGTGCCGCGTAGTACCGAGTGGTGTACAGTGCCTGTACTGCCGTGTGGTACTGAACCGAGTACAGTGCCTGTACTGCCGTGTAGTCCCGAGTGGAGTACTGTGTGTATAGTGCCGTGTAGTACCGAGTGGAGTACATTGCCTGTACTGCCGTGTAGTACTAAGTGGAGTACAGTGCCTGTACTGCCGTGTAGTCCCGAGTGGAGTACAGTGCCTGTACTGCCGTGTAGTACTGAGTGGGGTAATGTGTGGATAGTGCCGTGTAGTACCGAGTGGAGTACAGTGCCTGTACTGCCGTGTAGTACTGAGTGGAGTACAGTGCCTGTAATGCCGTGTATCCCGAATGGATTACTGTGTGCATAGTGCCGTGTAGTACCGAGTGGAGTACAGTGCCTGTACTGCCGTGTAGTACTGAACCGAGTACAGTTCCTGAACTGCCGTGTAGTCCCGAGTGGAGTACTGTGTGTATAGTGCCGTGTAGTACCGAGTGGAGTACATTGCCTGTACTGCCGTGTAGTACTAAGTGGAGTACAGTGCCTGTACTGCCGTGTAGTCCCGAGTGGAGTACTCTGTGTATAGGGCAGTGTAGTACTGAGTGGTGTACTGTACCTGTACTGCCGTGTAGTACTGAGTGGAGTACAGTGCTTCTACTGCCGGGTAGTACTGGGTGGAGTACAGTGCCTGTACTGCCGTGTAGTACCGAGTGGGGGACTGTGTGTAAGGTGCCGTGTAGTACCGAGTGGAGTACGGTGCATGTACTGCCGTGTAGTAAAGAGTGGAGTACTGTGTGTACAGTGCCATGTAGTACCGAGTGGAGTACTGTGTGCATACTGCCGTGTAGTACTGCGTGGAGTACAGTACCTGTACTGCCGTGTAGTACCGAGTGGAGTACTGTGTGTATAGTGCCGTGTAGTACCGAGTGGAGTACTGTGTGCATACTGTCGTGTAGTACTGAGTGGAGTACAGTGCCTGTACTGCCGTGTAGTACCGAGTGGAGTACTGTGTGTAAGGTGCCGTGTAGTACCGAGTGGAGTACGGCGCATGTACTGCCGTGTAGTACCGAGTGGAGTACTGTGTGTATAGTGCGGTGTAGTACCGTGTGGAGTACAGTGCATGTACTGCTGTGTAGTACCGAGTGGAGTACTGTGTGTTTAGTGCCGTGCAGTACCGAGTGGAGTACAGTGCCTGTATTGCCGTGTAGTAAAGAGTGGGGTACTGTGTGTACAGTGCCATGTAGTACCGAGTGGAGTACTGTGTGCATACTGCCGTGTAGTACTGCGTGGAGTACAGTACCTGTACTGCCGTGTAGTACCGAGTGGAGTACTGTGTGTATAGTGCCGTGTAGTACCGAGTGGAGTACAGTGCCTGTACTGCCGTGTAGTACTGAGTGGAGTACAGTGCCTGTACTGCCGTGTAGTACTGAGTGGAGTACTGTGTGTATAGTGCCGTGAAGTACCGAGTGGAGTACAGTGCCTGTACTGCCGTGTAGTCCCGAGTGGAGTACTGTGCCTGTACTGCCGTGTAGTACTGAGTGGAGTACTGTGTGTATAGTGCCGTGCAGTACCCAGTGGAGTACAGTGCCTCTACTGCCGTGTAGTACTGAGTGGAGTACAGTGCCTGTACTGCCGTGTAGTACTGAGTGGAGTACAGTGCCTGTACTGCCGTGTAGTACTGAGTGGAGTACTGTGTGTATAGTGCCGTGAAGTACCGAGTGGAGTACAGTGCCTGTACTGCCGTGTAGTACTGAGGGGAGTACAGTGCCTGTACTGCCGTGTAGTACTGAGTGGAGTACAGTGCCTGTACTGCCGTGTAGTCCCGAATGGAGTACTGTGTGTATAGTGCCGTGTAGTACCGAGTGGAGTACATTGCCTGTACTGCCGTGTAGTACCGAGTGGAGTACTGTGTGTATAGTGCCGTGAAGTACCGAGTGGAGTACAGTGCCTGTACTGCCGTGTAGTACTGAGTGGAGTAAAGTGCCTGTAATGCCGTGTAGTACCGAGTGGAGTACTGTGTGTATAGTGCCGTGTAGTACCGAGTGGAGTACTGTGTGCATACTGCCGTGTAGTACTGAGTGGAGTACAGTGCCTGTACTGCCGTGTAGTACCGAGTGGAGTACTGTGTGTAAGGTGCCGTGTAGTACCGAGTGGAGTACGGTGCATGTACTGCCGTGTAGTACCGAGTGGAGTACTGTGTGTATAGTGCGGTGTAGTACCGAGTGGAGTACAGTGCCTGTACTGCTGTGTAGTACCGAGTGGAGTACAGTGCCTGTACTGCCATGTAGTCCCGAGTGGAGTACTGTGTGCATACTGCCGTGTAGTACTGAGTGGAGTACAGTGCCTGTACTGCCGTGTAGTACTGAGTGGAGTACAGTGTGAATAGTGCCGTGTAGTACCGAGTGGAGTACAGTGCCTGTACTGCCGTGTAGTACCGAGTGGAGTACTGTGTGCATACTGCCGTGTAGTACTGATTGGAGTACAGTGCCTGTACTGCCGTGTAGTACTGAGTGGAGTACAGTGTGAATAGTGCCGTGTAGTACCGAGTGGAGTACAGTGCCTGTACTGCCGTGTAGTACCGAGTGGAGTACTGTGTGTATAGTGCCGTGTAGTACCGAGTGGAGTACAGTGCCTGTACTGCGTGTAGTACCGAGTGGAGTACTGTGTGTATAGTGCCGTGTAGTGCCGAGTGGAGTACAGTGCCTGTACTGCCGTGTAGTACCGAGTGGAGTACTCTGTGTATAGTGCCGTGTAGTACCGAGTGGAGTACAGTGCATGTACTGCCGTGTAGTACCGAGTGGAGTACAGTGTGTATAGTGCCGTGTAGTACCGAGTGGAGTACAGTGCCTGTACTGCCGTGTAGGACTGAGTGGAGTACAGTGCCTGAACTGCCGTGCAGTACTGAGTGGAGTACAGTGCCTGTACTGCCGTGTAGTCCCGAGTGGAGTACAGTGCCTGTACTGCCGTGTAGTACTGAGTGGAGTACAGTGCCTGTACTGCCGTGTAGTAGTGAGTGGAGTACTGTGCCTGTACTGCCGTGTAGTACTGAGTGGAGTACTGTGTGTATAGTGCCGTGTAGTACCGAGTGGAGTACAGTGGGTGTATGCCGTGTAGTACTGTGTGGAGTACAGTGCCTGAACTGCCGTGCAGTACTGAGTGGAGTACAGTGCCTGTACTGCCGTGTAGTCCCGAGTGGAGTACTGTGCCTGTACTGCCGTGTAGTACTGAGTGGAGTACTTTGTGTATAGTGCCGTGTAGTACCGAGTGGAGTACAGTGCCTCTACTGCCGTGTAGTACTGAGGGGAGTACAGTGCCTGTACTGCCGTGTAGTACTGAGTGGAGTACAGTGCCTGTAATGCCGTGTAGTACCGAGTGGAGTACTGTTTGTATAGTGCCGTGTAGTACCGACTGGAGTACTGTGTGTATAGTGCGGTGTAGTACCGAGTGGAGTACAGTGCATGTACTGCCGTGTAGTACCGAGTGGAGTACTGTGTATATAGTGCCGTGTAGTACCGTGTGGAGTACAGTGCCTGTATTGCCGTGTAGTACCGAGTGGAGTACTGTGTGTATAGTGCCGTGTAGTACCGAGTGGAGTACAGTGCCTGTACTGCCGTGTAGTACTGAGTGGTGTACAGTGTGAATAGTGCCGTGTAGTACCGAGTGGAGTACAGTGCCTCTACTGCCGTGTAGTACTGAGTGGAGTACAGTGCCTGTACTGCCGTGTAGTACTGAGTGGAGTACAATGCCTGTACTGCCGTGTAGTACTGAGTGGAGTACTGTGTGTATAGTGCCGTGAAGTACCGAGTGGAGTACAGTGCCTGTACTGTCGTGTAGTACCGAGTGGAGTACAATGCCTGTACTGCCGTGTAGTACCGAGTGGAGTACTGTGTGCATACTGCCGTGTAGTACCGAGTGGAGTACAGTGCCTGTACTGCCGTGTAGTACCGAGTGGAGTACAGTGCCTGTACTGCCGTGTAGTACCGAGTGGAGTACTGTGTGCATACTGCCGTGTAATACTGAGTGGAGTACAGTGCCTGTAATGCCGTGTAGTACCGAGTGGAGTACTGTTTGTATAGTGCCGTGTAGTACCGACTGGAGTACTGTGTGTATAGTGCGGTGTAGTACCGAGTGGAGTACAGTGCATGTACTGCCGTGTAGTACCGAGTGGAGTACTGTGTATATAGTGCCGTGTAGTACCGTGTGGAGTACAGTGCCTGTATTGCCGTGTAGTACCGAGTGGAGTACTGTGTGTATAGTGCCGTGTAGTACCGAGTGGAGTACAGTGCCTGTACTGCCGTGTAGTACTGAGTGGTGTACAGTGCCTGTACTGCCGTGTAGTCCCGAGTGGAGTACAGTGCCTGTACTGCCGTGTAGTAGTGAGTGGAGTACTGTGCCTGTACTGCCGTGTAGTACTGAGTGGAGTACTGTGCCTGTACTGCCGTGTAGTACCGAGTGGAGTACAGTGGTTGTACTGCCGTGTAGTACTGAGTGGAGTACAGTGCCTATACTGCCGTGTAGTACTGAGTGGGGTACAGTGCCTGTACTGCCGTGTAGCCCGTGTGGAGTACAGTGCCTGTACTGCCGTCTAGTACTGAGTGGAGTACAGTGCCTGTACTGCCGTGTAGTCCCGAGTGGAGTACAATTTCTGTACGGCCGTGTAGTACTGAGTGGAGTACTTTGTGTATAGTGCCGTGTCGTACCGAGTGGAGTACAGTGCCTGTACTGCCGTGTAGTACTGAGTGGACTACAGTGCCTGTAATGCCGTGTAGTACCGAGTGAAGTACTGTGTGTATAGTGCCGTTAGTACCGAGTGTAATAAAGTGCCTGTACTGCCGTGTAGTACTGAGTGGAGTACAGTGCCTGTACTGCCGTGTAGTCCCGAGTGGAGTACAGTGCCTGTACTGCCGTGCAGTACTGGTTGGAGTACAGTGCCTGTACTGCCGTGTAGTGCCGGGTGGAGTACAGTGCTTGTACTGCCGTGTAGTACTGAGTGAAGTACAGTGCCTGTACTGCCGTGCAGTGCCGAGTGGAGTACTGTGTGTATAGTGCAGTGTAGTACTGAGTGGAGTACAGTGCATTTACTGCCGTGTAGTACCGAGTGGAGTACAGTGCCTGTACTGCCGTGTAGTCCCGAGTGGAGTAATGAGTGTATAGTACATTGTAGTACTGAGTGGAGTACTGTGTGTATAGTCCCGTGTAGTACTGAGTGGAGTACAGTGCCTGTACTGCCGTGTAGTACCGATTGGAGTAGTGCGTCCATACTGCCGTCTAGTACTGTGTGGAGTACAGTGCCTGTACTGCCGTGTAGTACTGGGTGGAATACAGTGCCTGTACTGCCGTGTAGTCCCGAGTGGAGTACAGTGTGTATAGTGCAGTGTAGAACTGAGTGGAGTACAGTGCATGTACTGCCGTGTAGTACCGAGTGGTGTACTGTGTGTATAGTGCCGTGTGGTACCGAGTGGAGTACCATGCCTGTACTGCCGTGTAGTACAGAGTGGAGTACTGTGTGTATAGTGCCGTGTAGTACCGAGTGGAGTACAGTGCCTGTACTGCGTGTAGTACCGAGTGGAGTACACTGCCTGCACTGCGTGTAGTACCGAGTGGAGTACAGTGTGTATAGTGCCGTGTAGTACTGAGTGGAGTACAGTGCCTGTACTGCCGTGTAGTACTGAGTGGGGTACAGTGCCTGTACTGCCGTGTAGTACAGAGTGGGGGACTGTGTGTATACTGCCGTGTAGTACTGAGTATAGTACAGTGCCTGTACTGCCGTGTAGTACCGAGTGGAGTACTGTGTGTATACTGCCGTATAGTACTGAGTGGAGTACAGTATCTGTACTGCCGTGTAGTACCGAGTGGGGGACTGTGTGTATACTGCCGTGTAGTACTGGGTTGGAGTACATTGCCTGTACTGCCATGTAGTACCGAGTGGGGGACTGTGTGTATACTGTCGTGTAGTACTGAGTGGAGTACAGTGCCTGTACTGCCGTGTGGTACCGAGTGGGGGACTGTGTGTATACTGCCGTGTAGTACTGAGTGGAGTACTGTGTGTATAGTGCAGTGTAGTGCTGAGGGGAGTACAGTGCCTGTACTGCCGTGTAGTACCGAGTGCAGTACCGTGTGTATAGTGCAGTGTAGTGCTGAGTGGAGTACAGTACCTGTCATGCCGTGTAGTACTGAGTATAGTACAGTGCCTGTACTGCCGTGTAGTACCGAGTGGAGTACTGTGTGTATAGTGCCGTGTAGTACCGAGTGGAGTACAGTGCATGTACTGCCGTGTAGTACCGGGTGGAGTACTGTGTGTATAGTGCCGCGTAGTACCGAGTGGAGTACAGTGCCTGTACTGCCGTGTAGTACTGTGTGGAGTACAGTGCCTGAACTGCCGTGTAGTCCCGAGTGGAGTACAGTGCATGTACTGCCATGTAGTAGTGAGTGGAGTACTGTGCCTGTACTGCCGTGTAGTACTGAGTGGTGTACTGTGTGTATAGTGCCGGGTAGTACCGGGTGGAGTACATTGGGTGTACTGCCGTGGAGTACTGTGTGTATAGTGCCGTGTAGTACCGAGTGGAGTACAGTGCCTGTACTGCGGTGTAGTACTGAGTGGAGTACAGTGCCTGTACTGCCGTGTAGGACTGAGTGGAGTACAGTGCCTGTACTGCCGTGTAGTCCCGAGTGGAGTACAGTGCCTGTACTGCCGTGTAGTACTGAGTGGAGTACAGTGCCTGTACTGCCGTGTAGTCCCGAATGGATTACTGTGTGTATAGTGCCGTTTAGTACCGAATGGAGTACAGTGCCTGTACTGCCGTGTAGTACTGAGTGGGGTAATGTGTGGATAGTGCCGTGTAGTACCGAGTGGAGTACAGTGCCTGTACTGCCGTGTAGTACTGAGTGGAGTACAGTGCCTGTAATGCCGTGTAGTCCCGAATGGATTACTGTGTGCATAGTGCCGTGTAGTACCGAGTGGAGTACAGTGCCTGTACTGCCGTGTAGTACTGAACCGAGTACAGTGCCTGTACTGCCGTGTAGTCCCGAGTGGAGTACTGTGTGTATAGTGCCGTGTAGTACCGAGTGGAGTACATTGCCTGTACTGCCGTGTAGTACTAAGTGGAGTACAGTGCCTGTACTGCCGTGTAGTCCCGAGTGGAGTACTCTGTGTATAGGGCAGTGTAGTACTGAGTGGTGTACTGTACCTGTACTGCCGTGTAGTACTGAGTGGAGTACAGTGCTTCTACTGCCGGGTAGTACTGGGTGGAGTACAGTGCCTGTACTGCCGTGTAGTACCGAGTGGGGGACTGTGTGTATACTGCCGTGTAGTTCCGAGTGGAGTACAGTGCCTGTACTTCCGTGTAGTACCGAGTGGAATACTGTGTGTATAGTGCCGTGTAGTCCCGAGTGGAGTACTGTGTGCATACTGCCGTGTAGTACTGAGTGGAGTACAGTGCCTGTACTGCCGTGTAGTACTGAGTGGAGTAGAGTGTGAATAGTGCCGTGTAGTACCGAGTGGAGTACAGTGCCTGTACTGCCGTGTAGTACCGAGTGGAGTACTGTGTGTATAGTGCCGTGTAGTACCGAGTGGAGTACAGTGCCTGTACTGCGTGTAGTACCGAGTGGAGTACTGTGTGTATAGTGCCGTGTAGTGCCGAGTGGAGTACAGTGCCTGTACTGCCGTGTAGTACCGAGTGGAGTACTGTGTGTATAGTGCCGTGTAGTACCGAGTGGAGTACTGTGTGCATACTGCCGTGTAGTACTGAGTGGAGTACAGTGCCTGTACTGCCGTGTAGTACCGAGTGGAGTACTGTGTGTAAGGTGCCGTGTAGTACCGAGTGGAGTACGGTGCATGTACTGCCGTGTAGTACCGAGTGGAGTACTGTGTGTATAGTGCGGTGTAGTACCGAGTGGAGTACAGTGCATGTACTGCCGTGTAGTACCGAGTGGAGTACTGTGTGTTCAGTGCCGTGCAGTACCGAGTGGAGTACAGTGCCTGAACTGCCGTGCAGTACTGAGTGGAGTACAGTGCCTGTACTGCCGTGTAGTCCCGAGTGGAGTACAGTGCCTGTACTGCCGTGTAGTACTGAGTGGAGCACAGTGCCTGTACTGCCGTGTAGTAGTGAGTGGAGTACTGTGCCTGTACTGCCGTGTAGGACTGAGTGGAGTACTGTGTGTATAGTGCCGTGTAGTACCGAGTGGAGTACAGTGGGTGTATGCCGTGTCGTACTGTGTGGAGTACAGTGCCTGAACTGCCGTGCAGTACTGAGTGGAGTACAGTGCCTGTACTGCCGTGTAGTACTGAGTGGAGTACTGTGTGTATAGTGCCGTGTAGTACCGAGTGGAGTACAGTGCCTCTACTGCCGTGTAGTACTGAGTGGAGTACAGTGCCTGTACTGCCGTGTAGTACTGACTGGAGTACAGTGCCTGTACTGCCGTGTAGTACTGAGTGGAGTACTGTGTGTATAGTGCCGTGAAGTACCGAGTGGAGTACAGTGCCTGTACTGCCGTGTAGTACTGAGGGGAGTACAGTGCCTGTACTGCCGTGTAGTACTGAGTGGAGTACAGTGCCTGTACTGCCGTGTAGTCCCGAATGGAGTACTGTGTGTATAGTGCCGTGTAGTACCGAGTGGAGTACAGTGCCTGTACTGCCGTGTAGTACCGAGTGGAGTACAGTGTGTATAGTGCCGTGTAGTACCGAGTGGAGTACAGTGCCTGTACTGCCGTGTAGTACTGAGTGGAGTACAGTGCCTGTAATGCCGTGTAGTACCGAGTGGAGTACTGTGTGTATAGTGCCGTGTAGTACCCAGTGGAGTACTGTGTGCATACTGCCGTGTAGTACTGAGTGGAGTACAGTGCCTGTACTGCCGTGTAGTACCGAGTGGAGTACTGTGTGTAAGGTGCCGTGTAGTACCGAGTGGAGTACGGTGCATGTACTGCCGTGTAGTACCGAGTGGAGTAATGTGTGTATAGTGCGGTGTAGTACCGAGTGGAGTACAGTGCCTGTACTGCTGTGTAGTACCGAGTGGAGTACAGTGCCTGTACTGCCATGTAGTCCCGAGTGGAGTACTGTGTGCATACTGCCGTGTAGTACTGAGTGGAGTACAGTGCCTGTACTGCCGTGTAGTACTGAGTGGAGTACAGTGTGAATAGTGCCGTGTAGTACCGAGTGGAGTACAGTGCCTGTACTGCCGTGTAGTACCGAGTGGAGTACTGTGTGTATAGTGCCGTGTAGTACCGAGTGGAGTACAGTGCCTGTACTGCGTGTAGTACCGAGTGGAGTACTGTGTGTATAGTGCCGTGTAGTGCCGAGTGGAGTACAGTGCCTGTACTGCCGTGTAGTACCGAGTGGAGTACTGTGTTTATAGTGCCGTGTAGTACCGAGTGGAGTACAGTGCATGTACTGCCGTGTAGTACCGACTGGAGTACTGTGTGTATAGTGCCGTGTAGTACCGAGTGGAGTACAGTGCCTGTACTGCCGTGTAGGACTGAGTGGAGTACAGTGCCTGAACTGCCGTGCAGTACTGAGTGGAGTACAGTGCCTGTACTGCCGTGTAGTCCCGAGTGGAGTACAGTGCCTGTACTGCCGTGTAGTACTGAGTGGAGTACAGTGCCTGTACAGCCGTGTAGTAGTGAGTGGAGTACTGTGCCTGTACTGCCGTGTAGTACTGAGTGGAGTACTGTGTGTATAGTGCCGTGTAGTACCGAGTGGAGTACAGTGGGTGTATGCCGTGTAGTACTGTGTGGAGTACAGTGCATGAACTGCCGTGCAGTACTGAGTGGAGTACAGTGCCTGTACTGCCGTGTAGTCCCGAGTGGAGTACTGTGCCTGTACTGCCGTGTAGTACTGAGTGGAGTACTGTGTGTATAGTGCCGTGTAGTACCGAGTGGAGTACAGTGCCTCTACTGCCGTGTAGTACTGAGTGGAGTACAGTGCCTGTACTGCCGTGTAGTACTGAGTGGAGTACAGTGCATGTACTGCCGTGTAGTACTGAGTGGAGTACTGTGTGTATAGTGCCGTGAAGTACCGAGTGGAGTACAGTGCCTGTACTGCCGTGTAGTACTGAGGGGAGTACAGTGCCTGTACTGCCGTGTAGTACTGAGTGGAGTACAGTGCCTGTACTGCCGTGTAGTCCCGAATGGAGTACTGTGTGTATAGTGCCGTGTAGTACCGAGTGGAGTACAGTGCCTGTACTGCCGTGTAGTACCGAGTGGAGTACTGTGTGTATAGTGCCGTGTAGTACCGAGTGGAGTACAGTGCCTGTACTGCCGTGTAGTACTGAGTGGAGTACAGTGCCTGTAATGCCGTGTAGTACCGAGTGGAGTACTGTGTGTATAGTGCCGTGTAGTACCGAGTGGAGTACTGTGTGCATACTGCCGTGTAGTACTGAGTGGAGTACAGTGCCTGTACTGCCGTGTAGTACCGAGTGGAGTACTGTGTGTAAGGTGCCGTGTAGTACCGAGTGGAGTACGGTGCATGTACTGCCGTGTAGTACCGAGTGGAGTACTGTGTGTATAGTGCGGTGTAGTACCGAGTGGAGTACAGTGCCTGTACTGCCATGTAGTCCCGAGTGGAGTACTGTGTGCATACTGCCGTATATTACTGAGTGGAGTACAGTGCCTGTACTGCCGTGTAGTACTGAGTGGAGTACAGTGTGAATAGTGCCGTGTAGTACCGAGTGGAGTACAGTGCCTGTACTGCCGTGTAGTACCGAGTGCAGTACTGTGTGTATAGTGCCGTGTAGTACCGAGTGGAGTACAGTTCCTGTACTGCGTGTAGTACCGAGTGGAGTACTGTGTGTATAGTGCCGTGTAGTGCCGAGTAGAGTACAGTGCCTGTACTGCCGTGTAGTACTGAGTGGAGTACAGTGTGAATAGTGCCGTGTAGTACCGAGTGGAGTACAGTTCCTGTACTGCCGTGTAGTACCGAGCGGAGTACAGTGTGTATAGTGCCGTCTAGTACCGAGTGGAATACAGTGTGTATAGTGCCGTGTAGTACTGAGTGGAGTACAGTACCTGTACTGCCGTCTAGTACCGAGTGGAGTACAGTGTGTATAGTGCCGTGTAGTACAGAGAGGAGTACAGTGCCTGTACTGCCGTGTAGTACTGAGTGGAGTACATTGCCTGTACTGCCGTGTAGTACCGAGTGGAGTACAGTGTGTATAGTGCCGTGTAGTACTGAGTGGAGTACAGTGCCTGTGCTGCAGTGTAGTACTGAGTGGGGTACAGTGCCTGTACTGCCGTGTAGTACCGAGTGGGGGAATGTGTGTATACTGCCGTGTAGTACTGAGTATAGTACAGTGCCTGTACTGCCGTGTAGTACCGAGTGGAGTACTGTGTGCATACTGCCGTGTAGTACTGAGTGGAGTACAGTACATGTACTGCCGTGTAGTACCGAGTGGGGGACAGTGTGTATACTGCCGTGTAGTACTGAGTGGAGTACAGTGCCTGTACTACCGTGTAGTACCGAGTGGGGGACTGTGTGTATACTGCCGTGTAGTACTGAGTGGAGTACAGTGCCTGTACTGCCGTGTAGAACCGAGTGGAGGACTGTGTGTATACTGCCGTGTAGTACTGAGTGGAGTACTGTGTGTATAGTGCAGTGTAGTTCTGAGTGGAGTACAGTGCCTGTACTGCCGTGTAGTACCGAGTGGAGTACTCTGTGTATAGTGCTGTGTAGTGCTGAGTGGAGTACAGTACCTGTACTGCCGTGTAGTACTGAGTATAGTACAGTGCCTAAACTGCCGTGTAGTACCGAGTGGGGGACTGTGTGTATACTGCCGTGTAGTACTGAGTGGAGTACAGTACCTGTACTGCCGAGTAGTCCCGAGTGGAGTACTGTGTGTATAGTGCAGTGTAGTGCTGAGTAGAGTACAGTACCTGTACTGCCGTGTAGTACCGAGTGGGGGACTGTGTGCATACTGCCGTGTAGTTCCGAGTGGAGTACTGTGCCTGTACTGGCGTGTAGTACTGAGTGGAGTACAGTGCCTGTATTGCCGTGTAGTCCCGAGTGGAGTACAGTGCCTGTACTGCCGTGTAGTAGTGAGTGGAGTACAGTGCCTCTACTGCCGTGTAGTACTTGGTGGAGAACAGTCCCTGTACTGCCGTGTAGTACCGAGTGGGGGACTGTGTGTATACTGCCGTGTAGTTCCGAGTGGAGTACAGTGCCTGTACTTCCGTGTAGTACCGAGTGGAATACTGTGTGTATAGTGACGTGTAGTACCGAGTGGAGTACTGTGTGCATACTGCCGTGTGGTACTGAGTGGAGTACAGTGCCTGTACTGCCGTGTAGTACTGAGTGGAGCACTGTGCCTGTACTGCCGTGTAGTACTGAGTGGAGAACAGTTCCTGTACTGCCGTGTAGTCCCGAGTGGAGTACAGTGCCTGTACTGCCGTGTAGTACTGAGTGGAGTACAGTTCCTGTACTGCCGTGTAGTCCCGAGTGGAGTACAGTGCCTGTACTGCCGTGTAGTACTGAGTGGAGTACTGTGTGTATAGTGCCGTGTAGTAACGAGTGGAGTACAGTGCCTGTACTGCCGTGTAGTCCCGAATGGAGTACTGTGTGTATAGTGCCGTGTAGTACCGTGTGGAGTACAGTGCCTGTACTGCCGTGTAGCACCGAGTGGAGTACTGTGTGTATAGTGCCGTGTAGAACCGAGTGGAGTACAGTGCCTGTATTGTCGTGTAGTACTGAGTGGAGTACAGTGCCTGTAATGCCGTGTAGTACCGAGTGGAATACTGTTTGTATAGTGCCGTGTAGTACCGAGTGGAGTACAGCACCTCTACTGCCGTGTAGTACCGAGTGGAGTACTGTGTGTATAGTGCCGTGTAGTATCGAGTGGAGTACAGTGCCTGTACTGCCGTGTAGTACTGAGTGGAGTACAGTGCCTGTACTGCCATGTAGTACTGAGTGGAGCACAGTGCCTGTACTGCCGTGTAGTACTGAGTGGAGTACAGTTCCTGTACTGCCGTGTAGTCCCGAGTGGAGTACAGTGCCTGTACTGCCGTGTAGTACTGAGTGGAGTACAGTTCCTGTACTGCCGTGTAGTCCCGAGTGGAGTACAGTGCCTGTACTGCCATGTAGTACTGAGTGGAGTACTGTGTGTATAGTGCCGTGTAGTAACGAGTGGAGTACAGTGCCTGTACTGCCGTGTAGTCCCGAATGGAGTACTGTGTGTATAGTGCCGTGTAGTACCGAGTGGAGTACAGTGCCTGTACTGCCGTGTAGCACCGAGTGGAGTACTGTGTGTATAGTGCCGTGTAGAACCGAGTGGAGTACAGTGCCTGTATTGTCGTGTAGTACTGAGTGGAGTACAGTGCCTGTAATGCCGTGTAGTACCGAGTGGAATACTGTGTGTATAGTGCCGTGTAGTACCGAGTGGAGTACAGTGCCTGTACTGCCGTGTAGTACTGAGTGGAGCACAGTGCCTGTACTGTCGTGTAGTCCCAGGTGGAGTACTGTGTGCATACTGCCGTGGATTACTGAGTGGAGTACAGTGCCTGTACTGCCGTGTAGTATCGAGTGGGGGACTGTGTGTATACTGCCGTGTAGTTCTGAGTATAGTACAGTGCCTGTACTGCCGTGTAGTACCGAGTGGAGTACTGCGTGCATACTGCCGTGTAGTACTGAGTGGAGTACAGTACCTGTACTGCCGTGTAGTACCGAGTGGGGGACTGTGTGTATACTGCCGTGTAGTACTGAGTGGAGTACAGTGCCTGTACTGCTGTGTAGTCCCCAGTGTAATACAGTTTGTGTAGTGCAGTGTAGTACTGAGTGGTGTACAGTGCATGTACTGCCGTGTAGTACCGAGTGGAGTACTGTGTGTATAGTGCCGTGTAGTACCGAGTGGAGTACAATGCCTGTACTGCCGTGTAGTACCGAGTGGAGTACTGTGTGTATAGTGCCGTGTAGTACCGAGTGGAGTACAGTGCCTGTACTGCGTGTAGTACCGAGCGGAGTACTGTGTGTATAGTGCCGTGTAGTACCGAGTGGAGTACAGTGCCTGTACTGCCGTGTAGTACCGAGTGGAGTACAGTGCGTATAGTGCCGTCTAGTACCGAGTGGAGTACAGTGTGTGTAGTGCCGTGTAGTACTGAGTGGAGTACAGTGCCTGTACAGCCGTGTAGTACTGAGTGGGGTACAGTGCCTGTACTGCCGTGTAGTATCGAGTGGGGGACTGTGTGTATACTGCCGTGTAGTTCTGAGTATAGTACAGTGCCTGTACTGCCGTGTAGTTCTGAGTATAGTACAGTGCCTGTACTGCCGTGTAGTACCGAGTGGAGTACTGTGTGCATACTGCCGTGTAGTACTGAGTGGAGTACAGTACCTGTACTGCCGTGTAGTACCGAGTGGGGGACTGTGTGTATACTGCCGTGTAGTACTGAGTGGAGTACAGTGCCTGTACTGCCGTGTAGTACCGAGTGGGGGACAGTGTGTATACTGCCGTGTACTACTGAGTGGAGTACAGTGCCTGTACTGCCGTGTAGTACCGACTGGGGGACTGTGTGTATACTGCCGTGTAGTACTGAGTGGAGTACAGTGTGTATAGTGCAGTGTAGTGCTGAGTGGAGTACAGTGCCTGTACTGCCGTGTAGTACCGAGTGGATTATTGTGTGTATAGTGCAGTGTAGTGCTGAGTGGAGTACAGTACCTGTACTGCCGTGTAGTACTGAGTATAGTACAGTGCCTGTACTGCCGTGTAGTACCGAGTGGGGGACTGTGTGTATACAGCCGTTTAGTACTGAGTGGAGTAGAGTACCTGTACTGCCGAGTAGTCTGGAGTGGAGTACTGTGTGTATAGTGCAGTGTAGTGCTGAGTGGAGTACTGAGTGGAGTACAGTGCCTGTACTGTCGTGTAGTACCGAGTGGGGGACTGTGTGTATACTGCCGTGTAGTACTGAGTGGAGTACATTCCCTGTACTGCCGAGTAGTCCCGAGTGGAGTACAGTGTGTATAGTGCAGTGTAGTACTGAGTGGAGTACTGTGTGTATAGTGCAGTGTAGTACTGAGTGGAGTACAGTGCGTGTACTGCCGTGTAGTACCGAGTGGGGTACTGTGTGTATACTGCCGTGTAGTACTGAGTGGAGTACAGTGTGTATAGTGCCGTGTAGTACCGAGTGGGTGTTTGTGTGCATACTGCCGTGTAGTACTGAGTGGAGTACAGTGCCTGTACTGCTATGTTGTCCCGAGTGGAGTACTGTGTGTATACTGCCGTGTAGTACCGAGTGGAGTACAGTGCCTGTACTGCCATGTAGTACCGAGAGGTGTACTGTGTGCATACTGCCGTGTAGCACGGAGTGGAGTACAGTGCCTATACTGCCGTGTAGTACCGATTGGAGTACTGTGTGGATAGTGCCCTGTAGTACCGAGTGGAGTACTGTGTGCATACTGCCGTGTAGTACTTAGTGTAGTACAGTGCCTGTACTGCCGTGTAGTACCGAGTGGAGTACTGTGTGTATAGTGCCGTGTAGTACCGAGTTTAGTACAGTGCATGTACTGCCGTGTATTACCGAGTGGAGTACTGTTTGTATAGTGCGGTGTAGTACCGAGTGGAGTACAGTGCATGTACTGCCGTGTAGTACCGAGTGGAGTACTGTGTGTATAGTGCCGTGTAGTACCGAGTGGAGTACAGTGCCTGTATTGCCGTGTAGTACCGAGTGGAGTACTGTGTGTATAGTGCCGTGTAGTACCGATTGGAGTACTGTGTGCATAATGCCGTGTAGTACTAGTGGAGTACATTACCTGTACTGCCGTGTAGTACCGAGTGGAGTACTGTGTGCATAGTGCCGTGTAGTACCGAGTGGAGTACAGTGCCTGTACTGCCGTGTAGTACTGAGTGGAGTAGAATGCCTGTACTGCCGTGTAGTCCCGAGTGGACTACAGTGCCTGTACTGCCGTGTAGTATTGAGTGGAGTACTGTGCCTGTACTGCCGTGTAGTACTGAGTGGAGTACTGTGTGTATAGTGCCGTGTAGTACCGAGTGGAGCCAGTGGGTGTACTGCCGTGTAGTACTGAGTGGAGTACAGTGCCTGTACTGCCGTGTAGTACTGAGTGGAGTACAGTGCCTGAACTGCCGTGTAGTACCGAGTGGAGTACTGTGTGCATCCTGCCGTGTAGTACCGAGTGGAGTACTGTGTGCATACTGCCGTGTAGTACTGAGTGGAGTACAGTGCCTGTAATGCCGTGTAGTACCGAGTGGAGTACTTTTTGTATAGTGCCGTGTAGTACCGACTGGAGTACTGTGTGTATAGTGCGGTGTAGTACCGAGTGGAGTACTGTGTGTATAGTGCGGTGTAGTACCGAGTGGAGTACAGTGCATGTACTGCCGTGTAGTACCGAGTGGAGTACTGTGTGTATCGTGCCGTGTAGTACCGTGTGGAGTACTGTGTGTATAGTGCCGTGTAGTACCGAGTGGAGTACAGTGCCTGTACTGCCGTGTAGTACTGAGTGGTGTACAGTGCCTGTACTGCCGTGTAGTCCCGAGTGGAGTACAGTGCCTGTAGTGCCGTGTAGTAGTGAGTGGAGTACTGTGCATGTACTGCCGTGTAGTACTGAGTGGAGTACTGTGTCTGTACTGCCGTGTAGTACCGAGTGGAGTACAGTGGGTGTACTGCCGTGTAGTACTGAGTGGAGTACAGTGCCTATACTGCCGTGTAGTACTGAGTGGGGTACAGTGCCTGTACTGCCGTGTAGCCCGACAGGAGTACAATGCCTGTACTGCCGTGTAGTACTGAGTGGAGTACTGTGTGTATAGTGCCGTGTCGTACCGAGTGGAGTACAGTGCCTGTACTACCGTGTAGTACTGAGTGGAGTACAGTGCCTGTAATGCCGTGTAGTACCGAGTGAAGTACTGTGTGTATAGTGCCGTTAGTACCGAGTGTAATACAGTGCCTGTACTGCCGTGTAGTACTGAGTGGAGTACAGTGCCTGTACTGCCGTGTAGTCCCGAGTGGAGTACAGTGCCTGTACTGCCGTGCAGTACTGATTGAAGTACAGTGCCTGTACTGCCGTGTAGTGCCGGGTGGAGTACAGTGCTTGTACTGCCGTGTAGTACTGAGTGAAGTACAGTGCCTGTACTGCCGTGTAGTGCCGAGTGGAGTACAGTGCCTGTACTGCCGTGTAGTCCCGAGTGGAGTAATGAGTGTATAGTGCATTGTAGTACTGAGTGGAGTACTGTGTGTATAGTCCCGTGTAGTACTGAGTGGAGTACAGTGCCTGTACTGCCGTGTAGTACCGATTGGAGTAGTGCGTCCATACTGCCGTCTAGTACTGTGTGGAGTACAGTGCCTGTGCTGCCGTGTAGTACTGGGTGGAATACAGTGCCTGTACTGCCGTGTAGTCCCGAGTGGAGTACAGTGTGTATAGTGCAGTGTAGTACTGGGTGGAGTACAGTGCATGTACTGCCGTGTAGTACCGAGTGGTGTACTGTGTGTATAGTGCCGTGTGGTACCGAGTGGAGTACCATGCCTGTACTGCCGTGTAGTACCGAGTGGAGTACTGTGTGTATAGTGCCGTGTAGTACCGTGTGGAGTACAGTGCCTGTACTGCGTGTAGTACCGAGTGGAGTACAGTGCCTGCACTTCGTGTAGTACCGAGTGGAGTACAGTGTGTATAGTGCCGTCTAGTACCGAGTGGAGTACAGTGTGTATAATGCCGTGTAGTACTGAGTGGAGTACAGGGCCTGTACTGCCGTGTAGTACCGAGTGGAGTACAGTGTGTATAGTGCCGTGTAGTACTGAGTGGAGTACAGTGCCTGTACTGCCGTGTAGTACTGAGTGGGGTACAGTGCCTGTACTGCCGTGTAGTACAGAGTGGGGGACTGTGTGTATACTGCCGTGTAGTACTGAGTATAGTACAGTGCCTGTACTGCCGTGTAGTACCGAGTGGAGTACTGTGTGTGTACTGCCGTGTAGTACTGAGTGGAGTACTGTGTGTATAGTGCAGTGTAGTGCTGAGTGGAGTACTGTGTGTATAATGCAGTGTAGTACCGAGTGGAGTACTGTGTGCATAGTGCCGTGTAGTACTGAGTGGAGTACATTGCCTGTACTGCCGTGTAGTACCGAGTGGAGTACTGTGTGTATAGTGCCGTGTAGTACCGTGTGGAGTACAGTGCCTGTACTGCGTGTAGTACCGAGTGGAGTACAGTGCCTGCACTTCGTGTAGTACCGAGTGGAGTACAGTGTGTATAGTGCCGTCTAGTACCGAGTGGAGTACAGTGTGTATAATGCCGTGTAGTACTGAGTGGAGTACAGGGCCTGTACTGCCGTGTAGTACCGAGTGGAGTACAGTGTGTATAGTGCCGCGTAGTACTGAGTGGAGTACAGTGCCTGTACTGCCGTGCAGTACTGAGTGGGGTACAGTGCCTGTACTGCCGTGTAGTACAGAGTGGGGGACTGTGTGTATACTGCCGTGTAGTACTGAGTATAGTACAGTGCCTGTACTGCCGTGTAGTACCGAGTGGAGTACTGTGTGTGTACTGCCGTATAGTACTGAGTGGAGTATAGTACCTGTACTCCCGTGTAGTACCGAGTGGGGGACTGTGTGTATACTGCCGTGAAGTACTGGGTTGGAGTACATTGCCTGTACTGCCATGTAGTACCGAGTGGGGGACTGTGTGTATACTGCCGTGTAGTACTGAGTGGAGTACAGTGCCTGTACTGCCGTGTAGTACCGAGTGGGGGACTGTGTGTATACTGCCGTGTAGTACTGAGTGGAGTACTGTGTGTATAGTGCAGTGTAGTGCTGAGTGGAGTACAGTGCCTGTACTGCCGTGTAGTACCGAGTGCAGTACCGTGTGTATAGTGCAGTGTAGTGCTGAGTGGAGTACAGTACCTGTCATGCCGTGTAGTACTGAGTATAGTACAGTGCCTGTACTGCCGTGTAGTACCGAGTGGGGGACTGTGTGTATACTGCCGTGTAGTACTGAGTATAGTACAGTGCCTGTACTTCCGAGTAGTACCGAGTGGAATACTGTGTGTATCGTGCCGTGTAGTACCGAGTGGAGTACTGTGTGCATACTGCCGTGTGGTACTGAGTGGAGTACAGTGCCTGTACTGCCGTGTAGTACCGAGTGGAGTACTGTGTGTAAGGTGCCGTGTAGTACCGAGTGGAGTACGGTGCATGTACTGCCGTGTAGTACCGAGTGGAGTACTGTGTGTATAGTGCGGTGTAGTACCGAGTGGAGTACAGTGCATGTACTGCCGTGTAGTACCGAGTGGAGTACTGTGTGTATAGTGCCGTGTAGTACCGAGTGGAGTACAGTGCCTGTATTGCCGTGTAGTAAAGAGTGGAGTACTGTGTGTACAGTGCCATGTAGTACCGAGTGGAGTACTGTGTGCATACTGCCGTGTAGTACTGCGTGGATTACAGTACCTGTACTGCCGTGTAGTACCGAGTGGAGTACGGTGCATGTACTGCCGTGTAGTACCAAGTGGAGTACTGTGTGTATAGTGCGGTGTAGTACCGAGTGGAGTACAGTGCATGTACTGCCGTGTAGTACGGAGTGGAGTACTGTGTGTATAGTGCCGTGTAGTACCGAGTGGAGTACAGTGCCTGTATTGCCGTGTAGTAAAGAGTGGAGTACTGTGTGTACAGTGCCATGTAGTACCGAGTGGAGTACTGTGTGCATACTGCCGTGTAGTACTGCGTGGAGTACAGTACCTGTACTGCCGTGTAGTACCGATTGGAGTACTGTGTGTATAGTGCCGTGTAGTAGCGAGTGGAGTACTGTGCCTGTACTGCCGTGTAGGAGTGAGTGGAGTACACTGCCTGAACTGCCACGCAGTACTGAGTGGAGTACAGTGCCTGTACTGCTGTGTGGTCCGAGTGGAGTACAGTGCCTGTACTGCCGTGTAGTCATGAGTGGAGTACAGTGCCTGTACTGCCGTGTAGTAGTGAGTGGAGTACTGTGCCTGTACTGCCGTGTAGTACTGAGTGGAGTACTGTGTGTATAGTGCCGTGTAGTACCGAGTGGAGTACAGTGGGTGTATGCCGTGTAGTACTGTGTGGAGTACAGTGCCTGAACTGCCGTGCAGTACTGAGTGGAGTACAGTGCCTGTACTGCCGTGTAGTACTGAGTGGAGTACAGTGCCTGTAATGCCGTGTAGTACCGAGCGGAGTACTCTGTGTATAGTGCCGTGTAGCACCGAGTGGTGTACAGTGCCTGTACTGCCGTGTACTACAGAGTGGAGTACAGTGCTGTACTGCCGTGTAGTCCCGAGTGAAGTACAGTGCCTGTGCTGCCGTGTAGTACTGAGTGGAGTACTGTGTGTATACGGCCGTGTAGTACCGAGTGGAGTACAGTGCCTGTACTGCCGTGTAGTACTGAGTGGAGTACAGTGCCTGTACTGCCGTATAGTCCCGAGTGGAGTACAGTGCCTGTACTGCCGTGTAGTAGTGAGTGGAGTACTGTGCCTGTACTGCCGTGTAGTACTCAGTGGAGTACTGTGTGTATAGTGCCGTGTAGTACCGAGTGGAGTACAGTGGGTGTACTGCCGTGTAGTTATGAGTGGAGTACAGCGCCTGTACTGCCGTGTAGTACTGAGTGGAGTACAGTGCCTGTACTGCCGTGTAGACCCGAGTGGAGTACAGTGCCTATACTGCCGTGTAGTACTGAGTGGAGTGCTGTGTGTATAGTGCCGTGTAGTACCGAGTGGAGTACAATGCCTGTATTGACGTGTAGTACCGAGTGGAGTACTGTGTGTATAGTGCGGTGTAGTACCGAGTGGAGTACTGTGTGCATACTGCCGTGTAGTACTGAGTGGAGTACAGTACCTCTACTGCCGTGTAGTACCGAGTGGAGTACTGTGTGTATAGTGCCGTGTAGTACCGAGTGGAGTACAGTGCCTGTACTGCCGTGTAGTACTGAGTGGAGTACAGTGCCTGTACTGCCGTGTGGTCCCGAGTGGAGTACAGTGCCTGTACTGCCGTGTAGTAGTGAGTGGAGTACTGTGCCTGTACTGCCGTGTAGTACTCAGTGGAGTACTGTGTGTATAGTGCCGTGTAGTACCGAGTGGAGAACAGTGGGTGTACTGCCGTGTAGTTATGAGTGGAGTAGAGCGCCTGTACTGCCGTGTAGTACTGAGTGGAGTACAGTGCCTGTACTGCCGTGTAGACCCGAGTGGAGTACAGTGCCTATACTGCCGTGTAGTACTGAGTGGAGTACTGTGTGTATAGTGCCGTGTAGTACCGAGTGGAGTACAGTGCCTGTACTGCCGTGTAGTACTGAGTGGGGGACTGTGTGTATACTGCCGTGTAGTACTGAGTATAGTACAGTGCCTGTACTTCCGAGTAGTACCGAGTGGAATACTGTGTGTATCGTGCCGTGTAGTACCGAGTGGAGTACTGTGTGCATACTGCCGTGTGGTACTGAGTGGAGTACAGTGCCTGTACTGCCGTGTAGTACCGAGTGGAGTACTGTGTGTAAGGTGCCGTGTAGTACCGAGTGGAGTACGGTGCATGTACTGCCGTGTAGTACCGAGTGGAGTACTGTGTGTATAGTGCGGTGTAGTACCGAGTGGAGTACAGTGCATGTACTGCCGTGTAGTACCGAGTGGAGTACTGTGTGTATAGTGCCGTGTAGTACCGAGTGGAGTACAGTGCCTGTATTGCCGTGTAGTAAAGAGTGGAGTACTGTGTGTACAGTGCCATGTAGTACCGAGTGGAGTACTGTGTGCATACTGCCGTGTAGTACTGCGTGGATTACAGTACCTGTACTGCCGTGTAGTACCGAGTGGAGTACGGTGCATGTACTGCCGTGTAGTACCAAGTGGAGTACTGTGTGTATAGTGCGGTGTAGTACCGAGTGGAGTACAGTGCATGTACTGCCGTGTAGTACGGAGTGGAGTACTGTGTGTATAGTGCCGTGTAGTACCGAGTGGAGTACAGTGCCTGTATCGCCGTGTAGTAAAGAGTGGAGTACTGTGTGTACAGTGCCATGTAGTACCGAGTGGAGTACTGTGTGCATACTGCCGTGTAGTACTGCGTGGAGTACAGTACCTGTACTGCCGTGTAGTACCGAGTGGAGTACTGTGTGTATAGTGCCGTGTAGTAGCGAGTGGAGTACTGTGCCTGTACTGCCGTGTAGGAGTGAGTGGAGTACACTGCCTGAACTGCCACGCAGTACTGAGTGGAGTACAGTGCCTGTACTGCTGTGTGGTCCGAGTGGAGTACAGTGCCTGTACTGCCGTGTAGTCATGAGTGGAGTACAGTGCCTGTACTGCCGTGTAGAAGTGAGTGGAGTACTGTGCCTGTACTGCCGTGTAGTACTGAGTGGAGTACTGTGTGTATAGTGCCGTGTAGTACCGAGTGGAGTACAGTGGGTGTATGCCGTGTAGTACTGTGTGGAGTACAGTGCCTGAACTGCCGTGCAGTACTGAGTGGAGTACAGTGCCTGTACTGCCGTGTAGTACTGAGTGGAGTACAGTGCCTGTAATGCCGTGTAGTACCGAGCGGAGTACTCTGTGTATAGTGCCGTGTAGCACCGAGTGGAGTACAGTGCCTGTACTGCCGTGTACTACAGAGTGGAGTACAGTGCTGTACTGCCGTGTAGTCCCGAGTGAAGTACAGTGCCTGTGCTGCCGTGTAGTACTGAGTGGAGTACTGTGTGTATACGGCCGTGTAGTACCGAGTGGAGTACAGTGCCTGTACTGCCGTGTAGTACTGAGTGGAGTACAGTGCCTGTACTGCCGTATAGTCCCGAGTGGAGTACAGTGCCTGTACTGCCGTGTAGTAGTGAGTGGAGTACTGTGCCTGTACTGCCGTGTAGTACTCAGTGGAGTACTGTGTGTATAGTGCCGTGTAGTACCGAGTGGAGTACAGTGGGTGTACTGCCGTGTAGTTATGAGTGGAGTACAGCGCCTGTACTGCCGTGTAGTACTGAGTGGAGTACAGTGCCTGTACTGCCGTGTAGACCCGAGTGGAGTACAGTGCCTATACTGCCGTGTAGTACTGAGTGGAGTGCTGTGTGTATAGTGCCGTGTAGTACCGAGTGGAGTACAATGCCTGTATTGACGTGTAGTACCGAGTGGAGTACTGTGTGTATAGTGCGGTGTAGTACCGAGTGGAGTACTGTGTGCATACTGCCGTGTAGTACTGAGTGGAGTACAGTACCTCTACTGCCGTGTAGTACCGAGTGGAGTACTGTGTGTATAGTGCCGTGTAGTACCGAGTGGAGTACAGTGCCTGTACTGCCGTGTAGTACTGAGTGGAGTACAGTGCCTGTACTGCCGTGTGGTCCCGAGTGGAGTACAGTGCCTGTACTGCCGTGTAGTAGTGAGTGGAATACTGTGCCTGTACTGCCGTGTAGTACTCAGTGGAGTACTGTGTGTATAGTGCCGTGTAGTACCGAGTGGAGAACAGTGGGTGTACTGCCGTGTAGTTATGAGTGGAGTAGAGCGCCTGTACTGCCGTGTAGTACTGAGTGGAGTACAGTGCCTGTACTGCAGTGTAGACCCGAGTGGAGTACAGTGCCTATACTGCCGTGTAGTACTGAGTGGAGTACTGTGTGTATAGTGCCGTGTAGTACCGAGTGGAGTACAGTGCCTGTACTGCCGTGTAGTACTGAGTGGAGCACAGTGCCTGTACTGCCGTGTAGTACTGAGTGGAGTACAGTTCCTGTACTGCCGTGTAGTCCCGAGTGGAGTACAGTGCCTGTACTGCCGTGTAGTACTGAGTGGAATACAGTTCCTGTACTGCCGTGTAGTACTGAGTGGAGTACATTTCCTGTACTGCCGTGTAGTCCCGAGTGGAGTACAGTGCCTGTACTGCCGTGTAGTACTGAATGGAGTACTGTTTGTATAGTGCCGTGTAGTAACGAGTGGAGTACAGTGCCTGTACTGCCGTGTAGCACCGAGTGGAGTACTGTGTGTATAGTGCCGTGTAGAACCGAGTGGAGTACAGTGCCTGTATTGTCGTGTAGTACTGAGTGGAGTACAGTGCCTGTAATGCCGTGTAGTACCGAGTGGAATACTGTGTGTATAGTGCCGTGTAGTACCGAGTGGAGTACAGTGCCTGAACTGCCGTGTAGTACTGAGTGGAGTACAGTGCCTGTACTGCCGTTTAGTCCCGAGTGGAGTACAGTGCGTGTACTTCCGTGTAGTACTGATAGGAGTACAGTGCCTGTACTGCCGTGTAGTACCGAGTGGAGTACATTGCTTGTACTGCCGTGTAGTACTGAGTGGAGTACAGTGCCTGTACTGTCGTGTAGTGCCGAGTGGAGTACTGTGTGTATAGTGCAGTGTAGTACTGAGCGGAGTAGAGTGCATGTACTGCCGTGTAGTCCCGAGTGGAGTACTGTGTGTATAGTGCAGTGTAGTACTGAGTGGAGTACAGTGCCTGTACTGCCGTGTAGTACCGAGTGGAGTACAGTGCCTGTACTGTCGTGTAGTCCCAGGTGGAGTACTGTGTGCATACTGCCGTGGATTACTGAGTGGAGTACAGTGCCTGTACTGCCGTGTAGTACCGAGTGGAGTACAGTGCCTGTACTGCCGTGTAGTACAGGGTGGAGTACAGTGCCTGTACTGCTGGTTAGTCCCCAGTGGAATATAGTTCGTGTAGTGCAGTGTAGTACTGAGTGGAGTACAGTGCATGTACTGCCGTGTAGTACCGAGTGGAGTACTGTGTGTATAGTGCCGTGTAGTACCGAGTGGAGTACAATGCCTGTACTGCCGTGTAGTACCGAGTGGAGTACTGTGTGTATAGTGCCGTGTAGTACCGAGTGGAGTACAGTGCCTGTACTGCGTGTAGTACCGAGTGGAGTACTGTGTGTATAGTGCCGTGTAGTACCGAGTGGAGTACAGTGCCTGTACTGCCGTGTAGTACCGAGTGGAGTACAGTGCGTATAGTGCCGTCTAGTACCGAGTGGAGTACAGTGTGTATATTGCCGTGTAGTACTGAGTGGAGTACAGTGTCTGTACTGCCGTGTAGTACCGAGTGGAGTACAGTGTGTATAGTGCCGTGTAGTACCGAGTGGTGTACTGTGCCTGTACTGCCGTGTAGTACTGAGTGGAGTACAGTGCCTGTAGTGCTGTGTAGTACCGAGTGGAGTGCAGTGTGTATAGTGCCGTGTAGTACTGAGTGGAGTACAGTGCCTGTACAGCCGCGTAGGACTGAGTGGGGTACAGTGCCTGTACATCCGTGTAGTACCGAGTGGGGGACTGTGTGTATACTGCCGTGTAGTACTGAGTATAGTACAGTGCCTGTACTGCCGTGTAGTACCGTGTGGAGTACTGTGTGCATACTGCCGTGTAGTACTGAGTGGAGTACAGTACCTGTACTGCCGTGTAGTACCGAGTGGGGGACTGTGTGTATACTGCCGTGTAGTACTGAGTGGAGTACAGTGCCTGTACTGCCGTGTAGTACCGAGTGGGGGACTGTGTGTATACTGCCGTGTAGTACTGAGTGGAGTACAGTGTGTATAGTGCAGTGTAGTGCTGAGTGGAGTACAGTGCCTGTACTTCCGTGTAGTACCGAGTGGATTATTGTGTGTATAGTGCAGTGTAGTGCTGAGTGGATTACAGTACCTGTACTGCCGTGTAGTACTGAGTATAGTACATTGCTTGTACTGCCGTGTAGTACCGAGTGGGGGACTGTGTGTATACAGCCGTGTAGTACTGAGTGGAGTAGAGTAACTGTACTGCCGAGTAGTCTGGAGTGGAGTACTGTGTGTATAGTGCAGTGTAGTGCTGAGTGGAGTACAGTACCTGTACTGCCGTGTAGTACCGAGTGGGGGAATGTGTGTATACTGCCGTGCAGTACTGAGTGGACTACAGTGCCCGTACTGTCGTGTAGTACCGAGTGGGGGACTGTGTGTATACTGCCGTGTAGTACTGAGTGGAGTACAGTACCTGTACTGCCGAGTAGTCCCGAGTGGAGTACAGTGTGTATAGTGCAGTGTAGTACTGAGTGGAGTACAGTGCCTGTACTGCTATGTTGTCCCGAGTGGAGTACTGTGTGTATACTGCCGTGTAGTACCGAGTGGAGTACAGTGCCTGTACTGCCATGTAGTACCGAGTGGAGTACTGTGTGCATACTGCCGTGTAGTACGGAGTGGAGTACAGTGCCTATACTGCCGTGTAGTACCGATTGGAGTACTGTGTGGATAGTGCCGTGTAGTACCGAGTGGAGTACTGTGTGCATACTGCCGTGTAGTACTTAGTGTAGTACAGTGTCTGTACTGCCGTGTAGTACCGAGTGGAGTACTGTGTGTATAGTGCCGTGTAGTACCGAGTTTAGTACAGTGCATGTACTGCCGTGTATTACCGAGTGGAGTACTGTTTGTATAGTGCGGTGTAGTACCGAGTGGAGTACAGTGCATGTACTGCCGTGTAGTACCGAGTGGAGTACTGTGTGTATAGTGGCGTGTAGTACCGAGTGGAGTACAGTGCCTGTATTGCCGTGTAGTACCGAGTGGAGCACTGTGTGTATAGTGCCGTGTATTACCGATTGGAGTACTGTGTGCCTACTGCCGTGTAGTACTAGTGGAGTACAGTACCTGTACTGCCGTGTAGTACCGAGTGGAGTACTGTGTGTATAGTGCCGTGTAGTACCGAGTGGAGTACAGTGCCTGTACTGCCGTGTAGTACTGAGTGGAGTAGAATGCCTGTACTGCCGTGTAGTCCAGAGTGGAGTACAGTGCCTGTACTGCCGTGTAGTAGTGAGTGGAGTACTGTGCCTGTACTGCCGTGTAGTACTGAGTGGAGTACTGTGTGTATAGTGCCGTGTAGTACCGAGTGGAGTACAGTGGGTGTACTGCCGTGTAGTACTGAGTGGTGTACAGTGCCTGTACTGCCGTGTAGTACTGAGTGGAGTACAGTGCCTGTACTGCCGTGTAGTCCCGAGTGGATAGAGTGCCTGTACTACCGTGTAGTACTGAGTTCAGTACTGTTTGTATAGTGCTGTGTAGTACCGAGTGGAGTACAGTGTCTGTACTGCCGTGTAGTACCGAGTGGAGTACTGTGTGCATACTGCCGTGTAGTACCGAGTGGAGTACAGTGCCTGTACTGCCGTGTAGTACCGAGTGGAGTACAGTGCCTGTACTGCCGTGTAGTACCGAGTGGAGTACTGTGTGCTTACTGCCGTGTAATACTGAGTGGAGTACAGTGCCTGTAATGCCGTGTAGTACCGAGTGGAGTACTGTTTGTATAGTGCCGTGTAGTACCGACTGGAGTACTGTGTGTATAGTGCGGTGTAGTACCGAGTGGAGTACAGGGCATGTACTGCCGTGTAGTACCGAGTGGAGTACTGTGTATATAGTGCCGTGTAGTACCGTGTGGAGTACAGTGCCTGTATTGCCGTGTAGTACCGAGTGGAGTACTGTGTGTATAGTGCCGTGTAGTACCGAGTGGAGTACAGTGCCTGTACTGCCGTGTAGTACTGAGTGGTGTACAGTGCCTGTACTGCCGTGTAGTCCCGAGTGGAGTACAGTGCCTGTACTGCCGTGTAGTAGTGAGTGGAGTACTGTGCCTGTACTGCCGTGTAGTACTGAGTGGAGTACTGTGCCTATACTGCCGTGTAGTACCGAGTGGAGTACAGTGGTTGTACTGCCGTGTAGTACTGAGTGGAGTACAGTGCCTATACTGCCGTGTAGTACTGAGTGGGGTACAGTGCCTGTACTGCCGTGTAGCCCGTGTGGAGTACAGTGCCTGTACTGCCGTCTAGTACTGAGTGGAGTACAGTGCCTGTACTGCCGTGTAGTCCGAGTGGAGTACAATTTCTGTACGTCCGTGTAGTACTGAGTGGAGTACAGTGCCTGTACTGCCGTGTAGTGCCGGGTGGAGTACAGTGCTTGTACTGCCGTGTAGTACTGAGTGAAGTACAGTGCCTGTACTGCCGTGTAGTGCCGAGTGGAGTACTGTGTGTATAGTGCAGTGTAGTACTGAGTGGAGTACAGTGCCTGTACTGCCGTGTAGTAGTGAGTGGAGTACTGTGCCTGTACTGCCGTGTAGTACTGAGTGGAGTACAGTGCCTGTACTGCCGTGTAGTACCGAGTGGAGTACAGTGCCTTTACTGCCGTGTAGTACTGAGTGGAGTACAGTGCCTGTAATGCCGTGTAGTACCGAGTGAAGTACTGTGTGTATAGTGCCGTTAGTACCGAGTGTAATAAAGTGCCTGTACTGCCGTGTAGTACTGAGTGGAGTACAGTGCCTGTACTGCCGTGTAGTCCCGAGTGGAGTACAGTGCCTGTACTGCCGTGCAGTACTGATTGGAGTACAGTGCCTGTACTGCCGTGTAGTGCCGGGTGGAGTACAGTGCTTGTACTGCCGTGTAGTACTGAGTGAAGTACAGTGCCTGTACTGCCGTGTAGTGCCGAGTGGAGTACTGTGTGTATAGTGCAGTGTAGTACTGAGTGGAGTACAGTGCATTTACTGCCGTGTAGTACCGAGTGGAGTACAGTGCCTGTACTGCCGTGTAGTCCCGAGTGGAGTAATGAGTGTATAGTGCATTGTAGTACTGAGTGGAGTACTGTGTGTATACTGCCGTATAGTACTGAGTGGAGTACAGTATCTGTACTGCCGTGTAGTACCGAGTGGGGGACTGTGTGTATACTGCCGAGTAGTCCTGGGTTGGAGTACATTGCCTGTACTGCCATGTAGTACCGAGTGGGGGACTGTGTTTATACTGCCGTGTAGTACTGAGTGGAGTACAGTGCCTGTACTGCCGTGTGGTACCGAGTGGGGGACTGTGTGTATACTGCCGTGTAGTACTGAGTGGAGTACTGTGTGTATAGTGCAGTGTAGTGCTGAGTGGAGTACAGTGCCTGTACTGCCGTGTAGTACCGAGTGCAGTACCGTGTGTATAGTGCAGTGTAGTGCTGAGTGGAGTACAGTACCTGTCATGCCGTGTAGTACTGAGTATAGTACAGTGCCTGTACTGCCGTGTAGTACCGAGTGGGGGACTGTGTGTATACTGCCTGTAGTACTGAGTGGAGTACAGTACCTGTACTGCCGAGTAGTCCCGAGTGGAGTACTGTGTGTATAGTGCAGTGTAGTGCTGAGTGGAGTATAGTACCTGTACCGCCGTGCAGTACCGAGTGGGGGACTGTGTATATACTGCCGTGTAGTACTGAGTGGAGTACAGTCTCTGTACTGCCGTGTAGTACCGAGTGGGGACTGTGTATATACTGCCGTGTAGTACTGAGTGGTGTACATTGCCTGTACTGCCGTGTAGTCCCGAATGGAGTACTGTGTGCATACTGCCGTGTAGTACTGATTGGAGTACGGTCCCTGTACTGCCGAGTAGTCCCAAGTGGAGTACAGTATGTATAGTGCAGTGTAGTACTGAGTGGAGTACAGTGCATGTACTGCCGTGTAGTACCGGGTGGAGTACTGTGTGTATAGTGCCGCGTAGTACCGAGTGGAGTACAGTGCCTGTACTGCCGTGTAGTACTGTGTGGAGTACAGTGCCTGAACTGCCGTGTAGTCCCGAGTGGAGTACAGTGCATGTACTGCCATGTAGTAGTGAGTGGAGTACTGTGCCTGTACTGCCGTGTAGTACTGAGTGGTGTACTGTGTGTATAGTGCCGGGTAGTACCGGGTGGAGTACATTGAGTGTACTGCCGTGGAGTACTGTGTGTATAGTGCCGTGTAGTACCGAGTGGAGTACAGTGCCTGTACTGCGGTGTAGTACTGAGTGGAGAACAGTGCCTGTACTGCCGTGTAGGACTGAGTGGAGTACAGTGCCTGTACTGCCGTGTAGTCCCGAGTGGAGTACAGTGCCTCTACTGCCGTGTAGTACTGAGTGGAGTACAGTGCCTGTACTGCCGTGTAGTCCCGAATGGATTACTGTGTGTATAGTGCCGTTTAGTACCGAATGGAGTACAGTGCCTGTACTGCCGTGTAGTACTGAGTGGGGTAAGGTGTGGATAGTGCCGTGTAGTACCGAGTGGCGTACAGTGCCTGTACTGCCGTGTAGTACTCAGTGGAGTACAGTGCCTGTAATGCCGTGTAGTCCCGAATGGATTACTGTGTGCATAGTGCCGTGTAGTACCGAGTGGAGTACAGTGCCTGTACTGCCGTGTAGTCCCGAGTGGAGTACTGTGTGTATAGTGCCGTGTAGTACCGAGTGGAGTACATTGCCTGTACTGCCGTGTAGTACTAAGTGGAGTACAGTGCCTGTACTGCCGTGTAGTCCCGAGTGGAGTACTCTGTGTATAGGGCAGTGTAGTACTGAGTGGTGTACTGTACCTGTACTGCCGTGTAGTACTGAGTGGAGTACAGTGCTTCTACTGCCGGGTAGTACTGGGTGGAGTACAGTGCCTGTACTGCCGTGTAGTACCGAGTGGGGGACTGTGTGTATACTGCCGTGTAGTTCCGAGTGGAGTACAGTGCCTGTACTTCCGTGTAGTACCGAGTGGAATACTGTGTGTATAGTGCCGTGTAGTACCGAGTGGAGTACTGTGTGCATACTGTCGTGTAGTACTGAGTGGAGTACAGTGCCTGTACTGCCGTGTAGTACCGAGTGGAGTACTGTGTGTAAGGTGCCGTGTAGTACCGAGTGGAGTACGGTGCATGTACTGCCGTGTAGTACCGAGTGGAGTACTGTGTGTATAGTGCGGTGTAGTACCGTGTGGAGTACAGTGCATGTACTGCCGTGTAGTACCGAGTGGAGTACTGTGTGTTCAGTGCCGTGCAGTACCGAGTGGAGTACAGTGCCTGTATTGCCGTGTAGTAAAGAGTGGAGTACTGTGTGTACAGTGCCATGTAGTACCGAGTGGAGTACTGTGTGCATACTGCCGTGTAGTACTGCGTGGAGTACAGTACCTGTACTGCCGTGTAGTACCTAGTGGAGTACTGTGTGTATAGTGCCGTGTAGTACCGAGTGGAGTACAGTGCCTGTACTGCCGTGTAGGACTGAGTGGACTACAGTGCCTGAACTGCCGTGCAGTACTGAGTGGAGTACAGTGCCTGTACTGCCGTGTAGTCCCGAGTGGAGTACAGTGCCTGTACTGCCGTGTAGTACTGAGTGGAGCACAGTGCCTGTACTGCCGTGTAGTAGTGAGTGGAGTACTGTGCCTGTACTGCCGTGTAGTACTGAGTGGAGTACTGTGTGTATAGTGCCGTGTAGTACCGAGTGGAGTACAGTGGGTGTATGCCGTGTAGTACTGTGTGGAGTACAGTGCCTGAACTGCCGTGCAGTACTGAGTGGAGTACAGTGCCTGTACTGCCGTGTAGTACTGAGTGGAGTACTGTGTGTATAGTGCCGTGTAGTACCGAGTGGAGTACAGTGCCTCTACTGCCGTGTAGTACTGAGTGGAGTACAGTGCCTGTACTGCCGTGTAGTACTGACTGGAGTACAGTGCCTGTACTGCCGTGTAGTACTGAGTGGAGTACTGTGTGTATAGTGCCGTGAAGTACCGAGTGGAGTACAGTGCCTGTACTGCCGTGTAGTACTGAGGGGAGTACAGTGCCTGTACTGCCGTGTAGTACTGAGTGGAGTACAGTGCCTGTACTGCCGTGTAGTCCCGAATGGAGTACTCTGTGTATAGTGCCGTGTAGTACCGAGTGGAGTACAGTGCCTGTACTGCCGTGTAGTACCGAGTGGAGTACAGTGTGTATAGTGCCGTGTAGTACCGAGTGGAGTTCAGTGCCTGTACTGCCGTGTAGTACTGAGTGGAGTACAGTGCCTGTAATGCCGTGTAGTACCGAGTGGAGTACTGTGTGTATAGTGCCGTGTAGTACCCAGTGGAGTACTGTGTGCATACTGCCGTGTAGTACTGAGTGGAGTACAGTGCCTGTACTGCCGTGTAGTACCGAGTGGAGTACTGTGTGTAAGGTGCCGTGTAGTACCGAGTGGAGTACGGTGCATGTACTGCCGTGTAGTACCGAGTGGAGTAATGTGTGTATAGTGCGGTGTAGTACCGAGTGGAGTACAGTGCCTGTACTGCTGTGTAGTACCGAGTGGAGTACAGTGCCTGTACTGCCATGTAGTCCCGAGTGGAGTACTGTGTGCATACTGCCGTGTAGTACTGAGTGGAGTACAGTGCCTGTACTGCCGTGTAGTACTGAGTGGAGTACAGTGTGAATAGTGCCGTGTAGTACCGAGTGGAGTACAGTGCCTGTACTGCCGTGTAGTACCGAGTGGAGTACTGTGTGTATAGTGCCGTGTAGTACCGAGTGGAGTACAGTGCCTGTACTGCGTGTAGTACCGAGTGGAGTACTGTGTGTATAGTGCCGTGTAGTGCCGAGTGGAGTACAGTGCCTGTACTGCCGTGTAGTACCGAGTGGAGTACTGTGTGTATAGTGCCGTGTAGTACCGAGTGGAGTACAGTGCATGTACTGCCGTGTAGTACCGACTGGAGTACTGTGTGTATAGTGCCGTGTAGTACCGAGTGGAGTACAGTGCCTGTACTGCCGTGTAGGAGTGAGTGGAGTACAGTGCCTGAACTGCCGTGCAGTACTGAGTGGAGTACAGTGCCTGTACTGCCGTGTAGTCCCGAGTGGAGTACAGTGCCTGTACTGCCGTGTAGTACTGAGTGGAGTACAGTGCCTGTACTGCCGTGTAGTAGTGAGTGGAGTACTGTGCCTGTACTGCCGTGTAGTACTGAGTGGAGTACTGTGTGTATAGTGCCGTGTAGTACCGAGTGGAGTACAGTGGGTGTATGCCGTGTAGTACTGTGTGGAGTACAGTGCCTGAACTGCCGTGCAGTACTGAGTGGAGTACAGTGCCTGTACTGCCGTGTAGTACTGAGTGGAGTACAGTGCATGTACTGCCGTGTAGTACTGAGTGGAGTACTGTGTGTATAGTGCCGTGAAGTACCGAGTGGAGTACAGTGCCTGTACTGCCGTGTAGTACTGAGGGGAGTACAGTGCCTGTACTGCCGTGTAGTACTGAGTGGAGTACAGTGCCTGTACTGCCGTGTAGTCCCGAATGGAGTACTGTGTGTATAGTGCCGTGTAGTACCGAGTGGAGTACAGTGCCTGTACTGCCGTGTAGTACCGAGTGGAGTACTGTGTGTATAGTGCCGTGTAGTACCGAGTGGAGTACAGTGCCTGTACTGCCGTGTAGTACTGAGTGGAGTACAGTGTGAATAGTGCCGTGTAGTACCGAGTGGAGTACAGTGCCTGTACTGCCGTGTAGTACCGAGTGCAGTACTGTGTGTATAGTGCCGTGTAGTACCGAGTGGAGTACAGTGCCTGTACTGCCATGTAGTCCCGAGTGGAGTACTGTGTGCATACTGCCGTATAGTACTGAGTGGAGTACAGTGCCTGTACTGCCGTGTAGTACTGAATGGAGTACAGTGTGAATAGTGCCGTGTAGTACCGAGTGGAGTACAGTGCCTGTACTGCCGTGTAGTACCGAGTGCAGTACTGTGTGTATAGTGCCGTGTAGTACCGAGTGGAGTACAGTTCCTGTACTGCGTGTAGTACCGAGTGGAGTACTGTGTGTATAGTGCCGTGTAGTGCCGAGTGGAGTACAGTGCCTGTACTGCCGTGTAGTACTGAGTGGAGTACAGTGTGAATAGTGCCGTGTAGTACCGAGTGGAGTACAGTTCCTGTACTGCCGTGTAGTACCGAGCGGAGTACAGTGTGTATAGTGCCGTCTAGTACCGAGTGGAATACAGTGTGTATAGTGCCGTGTAGTACTGAGTGGAGTACAGTACCTGTACTGCCGTCTAGTACCGAGTGGAGTACAGTGTGTATAGTGCCGTGTAGTACAGAGAGGAGTACAGTGCCTGTACTGCCGTGTAGTACTGAGTGGAGTACATTGCCTGTACTGCCGTGTAGTACCGAGTGGAGTACAGTGTGTATAGTGCCGTGTAGTACTGAGTGGAGTACAGTGCCTGTGCTGCAGTGTAGTACTGAGTGGGGTACAGTGCCTGTACTGCCGTGTAGTACCGAGTGGGGGAATGTGTGTATACTGCCGTGTAGTACTGAGTATAGTACAGTGCCTGTACTGCCGTGTAGTACCGAGTGGAGTACTGTGTGCATACTGCCGTGTAGTACTGAGTGGAGTACAGTACCTGTACTGCCGTGTAGTACCGAGTGGGGGACAGTGTGTATACTGCCGTGTAGTACTGAGTGGAGTACAGTGCCTGTACTACCGTGTAGTACCGAGTGGGGGACTGTGTGTATACTGCCGTGTAGTACTGAGTGGAGTACAGTGCCTGTACTGCCGTGTAGAACCGAGTGGAGGACTGTGTGTATACTGCCGTGTAGTACTGAGTGGAGTACTGTGTGTATAGTGCAGTGTAGTGCTGAGTGGAGTACAGTGTCTGTACTGCCGTGTAGTACCGAGTGGAGTACTCTGTGTATAGTGCAGTGTAGTGCTGAGTGGAGTACAGTACCTGTACTGCCGTGTAGTACTGAGTATAGTACAGTGCCTAAACTGCCGTGTAGTACCGAGTGGGGGACTGTGTGTATACTGCCGTGTAGTACTGAGTGGAGTACAGTACCTGTACTGCCGAGTAGTCCCGAGTGGAGTACTGTGTGTATAGTGCAGTGTAGTGCTGAGTAGAGTACAGTACCTGTACTGCCGTGTAGTACCGAGTGGGGGACTGTGTGCATACTGCCGTGTAGTTCTGAGTGGAGTACTGTGCCTGTACTGGCGTGTAGTACTGAGTGGAGTACAGTGCCTGTATTGCCGTGTAGTCCCGAGTGGAGTACAGTGCCTGTACTGCCGTGTAGTAGTGAGTGGAGTACAGTGCCTCTACTGCCGTGTAGTACTTGGTGGAGAACAGTCCCTGTACTGCCGTGTAGTACCGAGTGGGGGACTGTGTGTATACTGCCGTGTAGTTCCGAGTGGAGTACAGTGCCTGTACTTCCGTGTAGTACCCAGTGGAATACTGTGTGTATAGTGCCGTGTAGTACCGAGTGGAGTACTGTGTGCATACTGCCGTGTGGTACTGAGTGGAGTACAGTGCCTGTACTGCCGTGTAGTACTGAGTGGAGCACTGTGCCTGTACTGCCGTGTAGTACTGAGTGGAGAACAGTTCCTGTACTGCCGTGTAGTCCCGAGTGGAGTACAGTGCCTGTACTGCCGTGTAGTACTGAGTGGAGTACAGTTCCTGTACTGCCGTGTAGTCCCGAGTGGAGTACAGTGCCTGTACTGCCGTGTAGTACTGAGTGGAGTACTGTGTGTATAGTGCCGTGTAGTAACGAGTGGAGTACAGTGCCTGTACTGCCGTGTAGTCCCGAATGGAGTACTGTGTGTATAGTGCCGTGTAGTACCGTGTGGAGTACAGTGCCTGTACTGCCGTGTAGCACCGAGTGGAGTACTGTGTGTATAGTGCCGTGTAGAACCGAGTGGAGTACAGTGCCTGTATTGTCGTGTAGTACTGAGTGGAGTACAGTGCCTGTAATGCCGTGTAGTACCGAGTGGAATACTGTTTGTATAGTGCCGTGTAGTACCGAGTGGAGTACAGCACCTCTACTGCCGTGTAGTACCGAGTGGAGTACTGTGTGTATAGTGCCGTGTAGTACCGAGTGGAGTACAGTGCCTGTACTGCCGTGTAGTACTGAGTGGAGTACAGTGCCTGTACTGCCATGTAGTACTGAGTGGAGCACAGTGCCTGTACTGCCGTGTAGTACTGAGTGGAGTACAGTTCCTGTACTGCCGTGTAGTCCCGAGTGGAGTACAGTGCCTGTCCTGCCGTGTAGTACTGAGTGGAGTACTGTGTGTATAGTGCCGTGTAGTAACGAGTGGAGTACAGTGCCTGTACTGCCGTGTAGTCCCGAATGGAGTACTGTGTGTATAGTGCCGTGTAGTACCGAGTGGAGTACAGTGCCTGTACTGCCGTGTAGCACCGAGTGGAGTACTGTGTGTATAGTGCCGTGTAGAACCGAGTGGAGTACAGTGCCTGTATTGTCGTGTAGTACTGAGTGGAGTACAGTGCCTGTAATGCCGTGTAGTACCGAGTGGAATACTGTGTGTATAGTGCCGTGTAGTACCGAGTGGAGTACAGTGCCTGTACTGCCGTGTAGTACTGAGTGGAGCACAGTGCCTGTACTGTCGTGTAGTCCCAGGTGGAGTACTGTGTGCATACTGCCGTGGATTACTGAGTGGAGTACAGTGCCTGTACTGCCGTGTAGTATCGAGTGGGGGACTGTGTGTATACTGCCGTGTAGTTCTGAGTATAGTACAGTGCCTGTACTGCCGTGTAGTACCGAGTGGAGTACTGTGTGCATACTGCCGTGTAGTACTGAGTGGAGTACAGTACCTGTACTGCCGTGTAGTACCGAGTGGGGGACTGTGTGTATACTGCCGTGTAGTACTGAGTGGAGTACAGTGCCTGTACTGCTGTGTAGTCCCCAGTGTAATACAGTTTGTGTAGTGCAGTGTAGTACTGAGTGGTGTACAGTGCATGTACTGCCGTGTAGTACCGAGTGGAGTACTGTGTGTATAGTGCCGTGTAGTACCGAGTGGAGTACAATGCCTGTACTGCCGTGTAGTACCGAGTGGGGGACAGTGTGTATACTGCCGTGTACTACTGAGTGGAGTACCGTGCCTGTACAGCCGTGTAGTACTGAGTGGGGTACAGTGCCTGTACTGCCGTGTAGTATCGAGTGGGGGACTGTGTGTATACTGCCGTGTAGTTCTGAGTATAGTACAGTGCCTGTACTGCCGTGTAGTACCGAGTGGAGTACTGTGTGCATACTGCCGTGTAGTACTGAGTGGAGTACAGTACCTGTACTGCCGTGTAGTACCGAGTGGGGGACTGTGTGTATACTGCCGTGTAGTACTGAGTGGAGTACAGTGCCTGTACTGCCGTGTAGTACCGAGTGGGGGACAGTGTGTATACTGCCGTGTACTACTGAGTGGAGTACAGTGCCTGTACTGCCGTGTAGTACCGACTGGGGGACTGTGTGTATACTGCCGTGTAGTACTGAGTGGAGTACAGTGTGTATAGTGCAGTGTAGTGCTGAGTGGAGTACAGTGCCTGTACTGCCGTGTAGTACCGAGTGGATTATTGTGTGTATAGTGCAGTGTAGTGCTGAGTGGAGTACAGTACCTGTACTGCCGTGTAGTACTGAGTATAGTACAGTGCCTGTACTGCCGTGTAGTACCGAGTGGGGGACTGTGTGTATACAGCCGTGTAGTACTGAGTGGAGTAGAGCACCTGTACTGCCGAGTAGTCTGGAGTGGAGTACTGTGTGTATAGTGCAGTGTAGTGCTGAGTGGAGTACTGAGTGGAATACAGTGCCTGTACTGTCGTGTAGTACCGAGTGGGGGACTGTGTGTATACTGCCGTGTAGTACTGTGTGGAGTACATTCCCTGTACTGCCGAGTAGTCCCGAGTGGAGTACAGTGTGTATAGTGCAGTGTAGTACTGAGTGGAGTACTGTGTGTATAGTGCAGTGTAGTACTGAGTGGAGTACAGTGCGTGTACTGCCGTGTAGTACCGAGTGGGGTACTGTGTGTATACTGCCGTGTAGTACAGAGTGGAGTACAGTGTGTATACTGCCGTGTAGTACCGAGTGGAGTACAGTGCCTGTACTGCCATGTAGTACCGAGTGGAGTACTGTGTGCATACTGCCGTGTAGCACGGAGTGGAGTACAGTGCCTATACTGCCGTGTAGTACCGATTGGAGTACTGTGTGGATAGTGCCCTGTAGTACCGAGTGGAGTACTGTGTGCATACTGCCGTGTAGTACTTAGTGTAGTACAGTGCCTGTACTGCCGTGTAGTACCGAGTGGAGTACTGTGTGTATAGTGCCGTGTAGTACCGAGTTTAGTACAGTGCATGTACTGCCGTGTATTACCGAGTGGAGTACTGTTTGTATAGTGCGGTGTAGTACCGAGTGGAGTACAGTGCATGTACTGCCGTGTAGTACCGAGTGGAGTACTGTGTGTATAGTGCCGTGTAGTACCGAGTGGAGTACAGTGCCTGTATTGCCGTGTAGTACCGAGTGGAGTACTGTGTGTATAGTGCCGTGTAGTACCGATTGGAGTACTGTGTGCATAATGCCGTGTAGTACTAGTGGAGTACATTACCTGTACTGCCGTGTAGTACCGAGTGGAGTACTGTGTGCATAGTGCCGTGTAGTACCGAGTGGAGTACAGTGCCTGTACTGCCGTGTAGTACTGAGTGGAGTAGAATGCCTGTACTGCCGTGTAGTCCCGAGTGGAGTACAGTGCCTGTACTGCCGTGTAGTATTGAGTGGAGTACTGTGCCTGAACTGCCGTGTAGTACTGAGTGGAGTACTGTGTGTATAGTGCCGTGTAGTACCGAGTGGAGCCAGTGGGTTTACTGCCGTGTAGTACTGAGTGGAGTACAGTGCCTGTACTGCCGTGTAGTACTGAGTGGAGTACAGTGCCTGAACTGCCGTGTAGTCCCGAGTGGAGTAGAGTGCCTGTACTACCGTGTAGTACTGAGTTTAGTACTGTTTGTATAGTGCGGTGTAGTACCGAGTGGAGTACAGTGCCTGTACTGCCGTGTAGTCCCGAGTGGAGTACGGTGCATGTACTGTCGTGTAGTACCGAGTGGAGTACAATGCCTGTACTGCCGTGTAGTACCGAGTGGAGTACTGTGTGCATCCTGCCGTGTAGTACCGAGTGGAGTACTGTGTGCATACTGCCGTGTAGTACTGAGTGGAGTACAGTGCCTGTAATGCCGTGTAGTACCGAGTGGAGTACTGTTTGTATAGTGCCGTGTAGTACCGACTGGAGTACTGTGTGTATAGTGCGGTGTAGTACTGAGTGGAGTACTGTGTGTATAGTGCGGTGTAGTACCGAGTGGAGTACAGTGCATGTACTGCCGTGTAGTACCGAGTGGAGTACTGTGTGTATCGTGCCGTGTAGTACCGTGTGGAGTACTGTGTGTATAGTGCCGTGTAGTACCGAGTGGAGTACAGTGCCTGTACTGCCGTGTAGTACTGAGTGGTGTACAGTGCCTGTACTGCCGTGTAGTCCCGAGTGGAGTACAGTGCCTGTACTGCCGTGTAGTAGTGAGTGGAGTACTGTGCCTGTACTGCCGTGTAGTACTGAGTGGAGTACTGTGTCTGTACTGCCGTGTAGTACCGAGTGGAGTACAGTGGGTGTACTGCCGTGTAGTACTGAGTGGAGTACAGTGCCTATACTGCCGTGTAGTACTGAGTGGGGTACAGTGCCTGTACTGCCGTGTAGCCCGACAGGAGTACAATGCCTGTACTGCCGTGTAGTACTGAGTGGAGTACTGTGTGTATAGTGCCGTGTCGTACCGAGTGGAGTACAGTGCCTGTACTGCCGTGTAGTACTGAGTGGAGTACAGTGCCTGTAATGCCGTGTAGTACCGAGTGAAGTACTGTGTGTATAGTGCCGTTAGTACCGAGTGTAATACAGTGCCTGTACTGCCGTGTAGTACTGAGTGGAGTACAGTGCCTGTACTGCCGTGTAGTCCCGAGTGGAGTACAGTGCCTGTACTGCCGTGCAGTACTGATTGAAGTACAGTGCCTGTACTGCCGTGTAGTGCCGGGTGGAGTACAGTGCTTGTACTGCCGTGTAGTACTGAGTGAAGTACAGTGCCTGTACTGCCGTGTAGTGCCGAGTGGAGTACAGTGCCTGTACTGCCGTGTAGTCCCGAGTGGAGTAATGAGTGTATAGTGCATTGTAGTACTGAGTGGAGTACTGTGTGTATAGTCCCGTGTAGTACTGAGTGGAGTACAGTGCCTGTACTGCCGTGTAGTACCGATTGGAGTAGTGCGTCCATACTGCCGTCTAGTACTGTGTGGAGTACAGTGCCTGTACTGCCGTGTAGTACTGGGTGGAATACAGTGTCTGTACTGCCGTGTAGTCCCGAGTGGAGTACAGTGTGTATAGTGCAGTGTAGTACTGGGTGGAGTACAGTGCATGTACTGCCGTGTAGTACCGAGTGGTGTACTGTGTGTATAGTGCCGTGTGGTACCGAGTGGAGTACCATGCCTGTACTGCCGTGTAGTACCGAGTGGAGTACTGTGTGTATAGTGCCGTGTAGTACCGTGTGGAGTACAGTGCCTGTACTGCGTGTAGTACCGAGTGGAGTACAGTGCCTGCACTTCGTGTAGTACCGAGTGGAGTACAGTGTGTATAGTGCCGTCTAGTACCGAGTGGAGTACAGTGTGTATAATGCCGTGTAGTACTGAGTGGAGTACAGGGCCTGTACTGCCGTGTAGTACCGAGTGGAGTACAGTGTGTATAGTGCCGTGTAGTACTGAGTGGAGTACAGTGCCTGTACTGCCGTGTAGTACTGAGTGGGCTACAGTGCCTGTACTGCCGTGTAGTACAGAGTGGGGGACTGTGTGTATACTGCCGTGTAGTACTGAGTATAGTACAGTGCCTGTACTGCCGTGTAGTACCGAGTGGAGTACTGTGTGTGTACTGCCGTGTAGTACTGAGTGGAGTACTGTGTGTATAGTGCAGTGTAGTGCTGAGTGGAGTACTGTGTGTATAATGCAGTGTAGTACCGAGTGGAGTACTGTGTGCATAGTGCCGTGTAGTACTGAGTGGAGTACATTGCCTGTACTGCCGTGTAGTACCGAGTGGAGTACTGTGTGTATAGTGCCGTGTAGTACCGTGTGGAGTACAGTGCCTGTACTGCGTGTAGTACCGAGTGGAGTACAGTGCCTGCACTTCGTGTAGTACCGAGTGGAGTACAGTGTGTATAGTGCCGTCTAGTACCGAGTGGAGTACAGTGTGTATAATGCCGTGTAGTACTGAGTGGAGTACAGGGCCTGTACTGCCGTGTAGTACCGAGTGGAGTACAGTGTGTATAGTGCCGCGTAGTACTGAGTGGAGTACAGTGCCTGTACTGCCGTGCAGTACTGAGTGGGGTACAGTGCCTGTACTGCCGTGTAGTACAGAGTGGGGGACTGTGTGTATACTGCCGTGTAGTACTGAGTATAGTACAGTGCCTGTACTGCCGTGTAGTACCGAGTGGAGTACTGTGTGTGTACTGCCGTATAGTACTGAGTGGAGTATAGTACCTGTACTCCCGTGTAGTACCGAGTGGGGGACTGTGTGTATACTGCCGTGAAGTACTGGGTTGGAGTACATTGCCTGTACTGCCATGTAGTACCGAGTGTGGGACTGTGTGTATACTGCCGTGTAGTACTGAGTGGAGTACAGTGCCTGTACTGCCGTGTAGTACCGAGTGGGGGACTGTGTGTATACTGCCGTGTAGTACTGAGTGGAGTACTGTGTGTATAGTGCAGTGTAGTGCTGAGTGGAGTACAGTGCCTGTACTGCCGTGTAGTACCGAGTGCAGTACCGTGTGTATAGTGCAGTGTAGTGCTGAGTGGAGTACAGTACCTGTCATGCCGTGTAGTACTGAGTATAGTACAGTGCCTGTACTGCCGTGTAGTACCGTGTGGGGGACTGTGTGTATACTGCCGTGTAGTACTGAGTATAGTACAGTGCCTGTACTTCCGAGTAGTACCGAGTGGAATACTGTGTGTATCGTGCCGTGTAGTACCGAGTGGAGTACTGTGTGCATACTGCCGTGTGGTACTGAGTGGAGTACAGTGCCTGTACTGCCGTGTAGTACCGAGTGGAGTACTGTGTGTAAGGTGCCGTGTAGTACCGAGTGGAGTACGGTGCATGTACTGCCGTGTAGTACCGAGTGGAGTACTGTGTGTATAGTGCGGTGTAGTACCGAGTGGAGTACAGTGCATGTACTGCCGTGTAGTACCGAGTGGAGTACTGTGTGTATAGTGCCGTGTAGTACCGAGTGGAGTACAGTGCCTGTATTGCCGTGTAGTAAAGAGTGGAGTACTGTGTGTACAGTGCCATGTAGTACCGAGTGGAGTACTGTGTGCATACTGCCGTGTAGTACTGCGTGGATTACAGTACCTGTACTGCCGTGTAGTACCGAGTGGAGTACGGTGCATGTACTGCCGTGTAGTACCAAGTGGAGTACTGTGTGTATAGTGCGGTGTAGTACCGAGTGGAGTACAGTGCATGTACTGCCGTGTAGTACGGAGTGGAGTACTGTGTGTATAGTGCCGTGTAGTACCGAGTGGAGTACAGTGCCTGTATTGCCGTGTAGTAAAGAGTGGAGTACTGTGTGTACAGTGCCATGTAGTACCGAGTGGAGTACTGTGTGCATACTGCCGTGTAGTACTGCGTGGAGTACAGTACCTGTACTGCCGTGTAGTACCGAGTGGAGTACTGTGTGTATAGTGCCGTGTAGTAGCGAGTGGAGTACTGTGCCTGTACTGCCGTGTAGGAGTGAGTGGAGTACACTGCCTGAACTGCCACGCAGTACTGAGTGGAGTACAGTGCCTGTACTGCTGTGTGGTCCGAGTGGAGTACAGTGCCTGTACTGCCGTGTAGTCATGAGTGGAGTACAGTGCCTGTACTGCCGTGTAGTAGTGAGTGGAGTACTGTGCCTGTACTGCCGTGTAGTACTGAGTGGAGTACTGTGTGTATAGTGCCGTGTAGTACCGAGTGGAGTACAGTGGGTGTATGCCGTGTAGTACTGTGTGGAGTACAGTGCCTGAACTGCCGTGCAGTACTGAGTGGAGTACAGTGCCTGTACTGCCGTGTAGTACTGAGTGGAGTACAGTGCCTGTAATGCCGTGTAGTACCGAGCGGAGTACTCTGTGTATAGTGCCGTGTAGCACCGAGTGGAGTACAGTGCCTGTACTGCCGTGTACTACAGAGTGGAGTACAGTGCTGTACTGCCGTGTAGTCCCGAGTGAAGTACAGTGCCTCTGCTGCCGTGTAGTACTGAGTGGAGTACTGTGTGTATACGGCCGTGTAGTACCGAGTGGAGTACAGTGCCTGTACTGCCGTGTAGTACTGAGTGGAGTACAGTGCCTGTACTGCCGTATAGTCCCGAGTGGAGTACAGTGCCTCTACTGCCGTGTAGTAGTGAGTGGAGTACTGTGCCTGTACTGCCGTGTAGTACTCAGTGGAGTACTGTGTGTATAGTGCCGTGTAGTACCGAGTGGAGTACAGTGGGTGTACTGCCGTGTAGTTATGATTGGAGTACAGCGCCTGTACTGCCGTGTAGTACTGAGTGGAGTACAGTGCCTGTACTGCCGTGTAGACCCGAGTGGAGTACAGTGCCTATACTGCCGTGTAGTACTGAGTGGAGTACTGTGTGTATAGTGCCGTGTAGTACCGAGTGGAGTACAATGCCCGTATTGACGTGTAGTACCGAGTGGAGTACTGTGTGTATAGTGCGGTGTAGTACCGAGTGGAGTACTGTGTGCATACTGCCGTGTAGTACTGAGTGGAGTACAGTACCTCTACTGCCGTGTAGTACCGAGTGGAGTACTGTGTGTATAGTGCCGTGTAGTACCGAGTGGAGTACAGTGCCTGTACTGCCGTGTAGTACTGAGTGGAGTACAGTGCCTGTACTGCCGTGTAGTCCCGAGTGGAGTACAGTGCCTGTACTGCCGTGTAGTAGTGAGTGGAGTACTGTGCCTGTACTGCCGTGTAGTACTCAGTGGAGTACTGTGTGTATAGTGCCGTGTAGTACCGAGTGGAGAACAGTGGGTGTACTGCCGTGTAGTTATGAGTGGAGTAGAGCGCCTGTACTGCCGTGTAGTACTGAGTGGAGTACAGTGCCTGTACTGCCGTGTAGACCCGAGTGGAGTACAGTGCCTATACTGCCGTGTAGTACTGAGTGGAGTACTGTGTGTATAGTGCCGTGTAGTACCGAGTGGAGTACAGTGCCTGTACTGCCGTGTAGTACTGAGTGGAGCACAGTGCCTGTACTGCCGTGTAGTACTGAGTGGAGTACAGTTCCTGTACTGCCGTGTAGTCCCGAGTGGAGTACAGTGCCTGTACTGCCGTGTAGTACTGAGTGGAATACAGTTCCTGTACTGCCGTGTAGTCCCGTGTGGAGTACAGTGCCTGTACTGCCGTGTAGTACTGAATGGAGTACTGTGTGTATAGTGCCGTGTAGTAACGAGTGGAGTACAGTGCCTGTACTGCCGTGTAGCACCGAGTGGAGTACTGTGTGTATAGTGCCGTGTAGAACCGAGTGGAGTACAGTGCCTGTATTGTCGTGTAGTACTGAGTGGAGTACAGTGCCTGTAATGCCGTGTAGTACCGAGTGGAATACTGTGTGTATAGTGCCGTGTAGTACCGAGTGGAGTACAGTGCCTGAACTGCCGAGTAGTACTGAGTGGAGTACAGTGCCTGTACTGCCGTTTAGTCCCGAGTGGAGTACAGTGCCTGTACTTCCGTGTAGTACTGATAGGAGTACAGTGCCTGTACTGCCGTGTAGTACCGAGTGGAGTACATTGCTTGTACTGCCGTGTAGTACTGAGTGGAGTACAGTGCCTGTACTGTCGTGTATTGCCGAGTGGAGTACTGTGTGTATAGTGCAGTGTAGTACTGAGCGGAGTAGAGTGCATGTACTGCCGTGTAGTCCCGAGTGGAGTACTGTGTGTATAGTGCAGTGTAGTACTGAGTGGAGTACAGTGCCTGTACTGCCGTGTAGTACCGAGTGGAGTACAGTGCCTGTACTGTCGTGTAGTCCCAGGTGGAGTACTGTGTGCATACTGCCGTGGATTACTGAGTGGAGTACAGTGCCTGTACTGCCGTGTAGTACCGAGTGGAGTACAGTGCCTGTACTGCCGTGTAGTACAGGGTGGAGTACAGTGCCTGTACTGCTGGTTAGTCCCCAGTGAAATATAGTTCGTGTAGTGCAGTGTAGTACTGAGTGGAGTACAGTGCATGTACTGCCGTGTAGTACCGAGTGGAGTACTGTGTGTATAGTGCCGTGTAGTACTGAGTGGAGTACAGTGTCTGTACTGCCGTGTAGTACCGAGTGGAGTACAGTGTGTATAGTGCCGTGTAGTACTGAGTGGAGTACAGTGCCTGTACAGCCGCGTAGGACTGAGTGGGGTACAGTGCCTGTACATCCGTGTAGTACCGAGTGGGGGACTGTGTGTATACTGCCGTGTAGTACTGAGTATAGTACAGTGCCTGTACTGCCGTGTAGTACCGTGTGGAGTACTGTGTGCATACTGCCGTGTAGTACTGAGTGGAGTACAGTACCTGTACTGCCGTGTAGTACCGAGTGGGGGACTGTGTGTATACTGCCGTGTAGTACTGAGTGGAGTACAGTGCCTGTACTGCCGTGTAGTACCGAGTGGGGGACTGTGTGTATACTGCCGTGTAGTACTGAGTGGAGTACAGTGTGTATAGTGCAGTGTAGTGCTGAGTGGAGTACAGTGCCTGTACTGCCGTGTAGTACCGAGTGGATTATTGTGTGTATAGTGCAGTGTAGTGCTGAGTGGATTACAGTACCTGTACTGCCGTGTAGTACTGAGTATAGTACATTGCTTGTACTGCCGTGTAGTACCGAGTGGTGGACTGTGTGTATACAGCCGTGTAGTACTGAGTGGAGTAGAGTACCTGTACTGCCGAGTAGTCTGGAGTGGAGTACTGTGTGTATAGTGCAGTGTAGTGCTGAGTGGAGTACAGTACCTGTACTGCCGTGTAGTACCGAGTGGGGGAATGTGTGTATACTGCCGTGCAGTACTGAGTGGACTACAGTGCCCGTACTGTCGTGTAGTACCGAGTGGGGGACTGTGTGTATACTGCCGTGTAGTACTGAGTGGAGTACAGTGTGTATACTGCCGTGTAGTACCGAGTGGGTGTTTGTGTGCATACTGCCGTGTAGTACTGAGTGGAGTACAGTGCCTGTACTGCTATGTTGTCCCGAGTGGAGTACTGTGTGTATACTGCCGTGTAGTACCGAGTGGAGTACAGTGCCTGTACTGCCATGTAGTACCGAGTGGAGTACTGTGTGCATACTGCCGTGTAGTACGGAGTGGAGTACAGTGCCTATACTGCCGTGTAGTACCGATTGGAGTACTGTGTGGATAGTGCCGTGTAGTACCGAGTGGAGTACTGTGTGCATACTGCCGTGTAGTACTTAGTGTAGTACAGTGTCTGTACTGCCGTGTAGTACCGAGTGGAGTACTGTGTGTATAGTGCCGTGTAGTACCGAGTTTAGTACAGTGCATGTACTGCCGTGTATTACCGAGTGGAGTACTGTTTGTATAGTGCGGTGTAGTACCGAGTGGAGTACAGTGGGTGTACTGCCGTGTAGTACTGAGTGGAGTACAGTGCCTGTACTGCCGTGTAGTACTGAGTGGAGTACAGTGCCTGTACTGCCGTGTAGTCCCGAGTGGAGTAGAGTGCCTGTACTACCGTGTAGTACTGAGTTCAGTACTGTTTGTATAGTGCTGTGTAGTACCGAGTGGAGTACAGTGTCTGTACTGCCGTGTAGTACCGAGTGGAGTACTGTGTGCATACTGCCGTGTAGTACCGAGTGGAGTACAGTGCCTGTACTGCCGTGTAGTACCGAGTGGAGTACAGTGCCTGTACTGCCGTGTAGTACCGAGTGGAGTACTGTGTGCTTACTGCCGTGTAATACTGAGTGGAGTACAGTGCCTGTAATGCCGTGTAGTACCGAGTGGAGTACTGTTTGTATAGTGCCGTGTAGTACCGACTGGAGTACTGTGTGTATAGTGCGGTGTAGTACCGAGTGGAGTACAGTGCATGTACTGCCGTGTAGTACCGAGTGGAGTACTGTGTATATAGTGCCGTGTAGTACCGTGTGGAGTACAGTGCCTGTATTGCCGTGTAGTACCGAGTGGAGTACTGTGTGTATAGTGCCGTGTAGTACCGAGTGGAGAACAGTGCCTGTACTGCCGTGTAGTACTGAGTGGTGTACAGTGCCTGTACTGCCGTGTAGTCCCGAGTGGAGTACAGTGCCTGTACTGCCGTGTAGTAGTGAGTGGAGTACTGTGCCTGTACTGCCGTGTAGTACTGAGTGGAGTACTGTGCCTGTACTGCCGCGTAGTACCGAGTGGAGTACAGTGGTTGTACTGCCGTGTAGTACTGAGTGGAGTACAGTGCCTATACTGCCGTGTAGTACTGAGTGGGGTACAGTGCCTGTACTGCCGTGTAGCCCGTGTGGAGTACAGTGCCTGTACTGCCGTCTAGTACTGAGTGGAGTACAGTGCCTGTACTGCCGTGTAGTCCCGAGTGGAGTACAATTTCTGTACGTCCGTGTAGTACTGAGTGGAGTACAGTGCCTGTACTGCCGTGTAGTGCCGGGTGGAGTACAGTGCTTGACTGCCGTGTAGTACTGAGTGAAGTACAGTGCCTGTACTGCCGTGTAGTGCCGAGTGGAGTACTGTGTGTATAGTGCAGTGTAGTACTGAGTGGAGTACAGTGCCTGTACTGCCGTGTAGTAGTGAGTGGAGTACTGTGCCTGTACTGCCGTGTAGTACTGAGTGGAGTACAGTGCCTGTACTGCCTTGTAGTACCGAGTGGAGTACAGTGCCTTTACTGCCGTGTAGTACTGAGTGGAGTACAGTGCCTGTAATGCCGTGTAGTACCGAGTGAAGTACTGTGTGTATAGTGCCGTTAGTACCGAGTGTAATAAAGTGCCTGTACTGCCGTGTAGTACTGAGTGGAGTACAGTGCCTGTACTGCCGTGTAGTCCCGAGTGGAGTACAATGCCTGTACTGCCGTGCAGTACTGATTGGAGTACAGTGCCTGTACTGCCGTGTAGTGCCGGGTGGAGTACAGTGCTTGTACTGCCGTGTAGTACTGAGTGAAGTACAGTGCCTGTACTGCCGTGTAGTGCCGAGTGGAGTACTGTGTGTATAGTGCAGTGTAGTACTGAGTGGAGTACAGTGCATTTACTGCCGTGTAGTACCGAGTGGAGTACAGTGCCTGTACTGCCGTGTAGTCCCGAGTGGAGTAATGAGTGTATAGTGCATTGTAGTACTGAGTGGAGTACTGTGTGTATACTGCCGTATTGTACTGAGTGGAGTACAGTATCTGTACTGCCGTGTAGTACCGAGTGGGGGACTGTGTGTATACTGCCGTGTAGTACTGGGTTGGAGTACATTGCCTGTACTGCCATGTAGTACCGAGTGGGGGACTGTGTGTATACTGCCGTGTAGTACTGAGTGGAGTACAGTGCCTGTACTGCCGTGTGGTACCGAGTGGGGGACTGTGTGTATACTGCCGTGTAGTACTGAGTGGAGTACTGTGTGTATAGTGCAGTGTAGTGCTGAGTGGAGTACAGTGCCTGTACCGCCGTGTAGTACCGAGTGCAGTACCGTGTGTATAGTGCAGTGTAGTGCTGAGTGGAGTACAGTACCTGTCATGCCGTGTAGTACTGAGTATAGTACAGTGCCTGTACTGCCGTGTAGTACCGAGTGGGGGACTGTGTGTATACTGCCTGTAGTACTGAGTGGAGTACAGTACCTGTACTGCCGAGTAGTCCCGAGTGGAGTACTGTGTGTATAGTGCAGTGTAGTGCTGAGTGGAGTATAGTACCTGTACCGCCGTGCAGTACCGAGTGGGGGACTGTGTATATACTGCCGTGTAGTACTGAGTGGAGTACAGTCTCTGTACTGCCGTGTAGTACCGAGTGGGGACTGTGTATATACTGCCGTGTAGTACTGAGTGGTGTACATTGCCTGTACTGCCGTGTAGTCCCGAGTGGAGTACTGTGTGCATACTGCCGTGTAGTACTGATTGGAGTACGGTCCCTGTACTGCCGAGTAGTCCCAAGTGGAGTACAGTATGTATAGTGCAGTGTAGTACTGAGTGGAGTACTGTGTGTATAATGCAGTGTAGTACCGAATGGAGTACTGTGTGCATAGTGCCGTGTAGTACTGAGTGGAGTACAGTGCCTGTACTGCCGTGTAGTACCGAGTGGAATACTGTGTGTATAGTGCCGTGTAGTACCGAGTGGAGTACAGTGCATGTACTGCCGTGTAGTACCGGGTGGAGTACTGTGTGTATAGTGCCGCGTAGTACCGAGTGGAGTACAGTGCATGTACTGCCATGTAGTAGTGAGTGGAGTACTGTGCCTGTACTGCCGTGTAGTACTGAGTGGTGTACTGTGTGTATAGTGCCGGGTAGTACCGGGTGGAGTACATTGGGTGTACTGCCGTGGAGTACTGTGTGTATAGTGCCGTGTAGTACCGAGTGGAGTACAGTGCCTGTACTGCGGTGTAGTACTGAGTGTAGAACAGTGCCTGTACTGCCGTGTAGGACTGAGTGGAGTACAGTGCCTGTACTGCCGTGTAGTCCCGAGTGGAGTACAGTGCCTCTACTGCCGTGTAGTACTGAGTGGAGTACAGTGCCTGTACTGCCGTGTAGTCCCGAATGGATTACTGTGTGTATAGTGCCGTTTAGTACCGAATGGAGTACAGTGCCTGTACTGCCGTGTAGTACTGAGTGGGGTAATGTGTGGATAGTGCCGTGTAGTACCGAGTGGAGTACAGTGCCTGTACTGCCGTGTAGTACTGAGTGGAGTACAATGCCTGTAATGCCGTGTAGTCCCGAATGGATTACTGTGTGCATAGTGCCGTGTAGTACCGAGTGGAGTACAGTGCCTGTACTGCCGTGTAGTACTGAACCGAGTACAGTGCCTGTACTGCCGTGTAGTCCCGAGTGGAGTACTGTGTGTATAGTGCCGTGTAGTACCGAGTGGAGTACCGTGCCTGTACTGCGTTGTAGTACTGAGTGGAGTACAGTGCCTGTACTGCCGTGTAGTACTGAGTGGAGTACAGTGCCTGTACTGCCGTGTAGTCCCGAGTGGAGTACTCTGTGTATAGGGCAGTGTAGTACTGAGTGGTGTACTGTATCTGTACTGCCGTGTAGTACTGAGTGGAGTACAGTGCTTCTACTGCCGGGTAGTACTGGGTGGAGTACAGTGCCTGTACTGCCGTGTAGTACCGAGTGGGGGACTGTGTGTATACTGCCGTGTAGTTCCGAGTGGAGTACAGTGCCTGTACTTCCGTGTAGTACCGAGTGGAATACTGTGTGTATAGTGCCGTGTAGTACCGAGTGGAGTACTGTGTGCATACTGTCGTGTAGTACTGAGTGGAGTACAGTGCCTGTACTGCCGTGTAGTACCGAGTGGAGTACTGTGTGTAAGGTGCCGTGTAGTACCGAGTGGAGTACGGTGCATGTACTGCCGTGTAGTACCGAGTGGAGTACTGTGTGTATAGTGCGGTGTAGTACCGTGTGGAGTACAGTGCATGTACTGCCGTGTAGTACCGAGTGGAGTACTGTGTGTTCAGTGCCGTGCAGTACCGAGTGGAGTACAGTGCCTGTATTGCCGTGTAGTAAAGAGTGGAGTACTGTGTGTACAGTGCCATGTAGTACCGAGTGGAGTACTGTGTGCATACTGCCGTGTAGTACTGCGTGGAGTACAGTACCTGTACTGCCGTGTAGTACCTAGTGGAGTACTGTGTGTATAGTGCCGTGTAGTACCGAGTGGAGTACAGTGCCTGTACTGCCGTGTAGGACTGAGTGGACTACAGTGCCTGAACTGCCGTGCAGTACTGAGTGGAGTACAGTGCCTGTACTGCCGTGTAGTCCCGAGTGGAGTACAGTGCCTGTACTGCCGTGTAGTACTGAGTGGAGCACAGTGCCTGTACTGCCGTGTAGTAGTGAGTGGAGTACTGTGCCTGTACTGCCGTGTAGTACTGAGTGGAGTACTGTGTGTATAGTGCCGTGTAGTACCGAGTGGAGTACAGTGGGTGTATGCCGTGTAGTACTGTCTGGAGTACAGTGCCTGAACTGCCGTGCAGTACTGAGTGGAGTACAGTGCCTGTACTGCCGTGTAGTACTGAGTGGAGTACTGTGTGTATAGTGCCGTGTAGTACCGAGTGGAGTACAGTGCCTCTACTGCCGTGTAGTACTGAGTGGAGTACAGTGCCTGTACTGCCGTGTAGTACTGACTGGAGTACAGTGCCTGTACTGCCGTGTAGTACTGAGTGGAGTACTGTGTGTATAGTGCCGTGAAGTACCGAGTGGAGTACAGTGCCTGTACTGCCGTGTAGTACTGAGGGGAGTACAGTGCCTGTACTGCCGTGTAGTACTGAGTGGAGTACAGTGCCTGTACTGCCGTGTAGTCCCGAATGGAGTACTGTGTGTATAGTGCCGTGTAGTACCGAGTGGAGTACAGTGCCTGTACTGCCGTGTAGTACCGAGTGGAGTACAGTGTGTATAGTGCCGTGTAGTACCGAGTGGAGTACAGTGCCTGTACTGCCGTGTAGTACTGAGTGGAGTACAGTGCCTGTAATGCCGTGTAGTACCGAGTGGAGTACTGTGTGTATAGTGCCGTGTAGTACCCAGTGGAGTACTGTGTGCATACTGCCGTGTAGTACTGAGTGGAGTACAGTGCCTGTACTGCCGTGTAGTACCGAGTGGAGTACTGTGTGTAAGGTGCCGTGTAGTACCGAGTGGAGTACGGTGCATGTACTGCCGTGTAGTACCGAGTGGAGTAATGTGTGTATAGTGCGGTGTAGTACCGAGTGGAGTTCAGTGCCTGTACTGCTGTGTAGTACCGAGTGGAGTACAGTGCCTGTACTGCCATGTAGTCCCGAGTGGAGTAATGTGTGCATACTGCCGTGTAGTACTGAGTGGAGTACAGTGCCTGTACTGCCGTGTAGTACTGAGTGGAGTACAGTGTGAATAGTGCCGTGTAGTACCGAGTGGAGTACAGTGCCTGTACTGCCGTGTAGTACCGAGTGGAGTACTGTGTGTATAGTGCCGTGTAGTACCGAGTGGAGTACAGTGCCTGTACTGCGTGTAGTACCGAGTGGAGTACTGTGTGTATAGTGCCGTGTAGTGCCGAGTGGAGTACAGTGCCTGTACTGCCGTGTAGTACCGAGTGGAGTACTGTGTGTATAGTGCAGTGTAGTACCGAGTGGAGTACAGTGCATGTACTGCCGTGTAGTACCGACTGGAGTACTGTGTGTATAGTGCCGTGTAGTACCGAGTGGAGTACAGTGCCTGTACTGCCGTGTAGGACTGAGTGGAGTACAGTGCCTGAACTGCCGTGCAGTACTGAGTGGAGTACAGTGCCTGTACTGCCGTGTAGTCCCGAGTGGAGTACAGTGCCTGTACTGCCGTGTAGTACTGAGTGGAGTACAGTGCCTGTACTGCCGTGTAGTAGTGAGTGGAGTACTGTGCCTGTACTGCCGTGTAGTACTGAGTGGAGTACTGTGTGTATAGTGCCGTGTAGTACCGAGTGGAGTACAGTGGGTGTATGCCGTGTAGTACTGTGTGGAGTACAGTGCCTGAACTGCCGTGCAGTACTGAGTGGAGTACAGTGCCTGTACTGCCGTGTAGTCCCGAGTGGAGTACTGTGCCTGTACTGCCGTGTAGTACTGAGTGGAGTACTGTGTGTATAGTGCCGTGTAGTACCGAGTGGAGTACAGTGCCTCTACTGCCGTGTAGTACTGAGTGGAGTACAGTGCCTGTACTGCCGTGTAGTACTGAGGGGAGTACAGTGCCTGTACTGCCGTGTAGTACTGAGTGGAGTACAGTGCCTGTACTGCCGTGTAGTCCCGAATGGAGTACTGTGTGTATAGTGCCGTGTAGTACCGAGTGGAGTACAGTGCCTGTACTGCCCTGTAGTACCGAGTGGAGTACTGTGTGTATAGTGCCGTGTAGTACCGAGTGGAGTACAGTGCCTGTATTGCCGTGTAGTAAAGAGTGGAGTACTGTGTGTACAGTGCCATGTAGTACCGAGTGGAGTACTGTGTGCATACTGCCGTGTAGTACTGCGTGGATTACAGTACCTGTACTGCCGTGTAGTACCGAGTGGAGTACGGTGCATGTACTGCCGTGTAGTACCAAGTGGAGTACTGTGTGTATAGTGCGGTGTAGTACCGAGTGGAGTACAGTGCATGTACTGCCGTGTAGTACGGAGTGGAGTACTGTGTGTATAGTGCCGTGTAGTACCGAGTGGAGTACAGTGCCTGTATTGCCGTGTAGTAAAGAGTGGAGTACTGTGTGTACAGTGCCATGTAGTACCGAGTGGAGTACTGTGTGCATACTGCCGTGTAGTACTGCGTGGAGTACAGTACCTGTACTGCCGTGTAGTACCGAGTGGAGTACTGTGTGTATAGTGCCGTGTAGTACAGAGTGGAGTACAGTGGGTGTATGCCGTGTAGTACTGTGTGGAGTACAGTGCCTGAACTGCCGTGCAGTACTGAGTGGAGTACAGTGCCTGTACTGCTGTGTGGTCCGAGTGGCGTACAGTGCCTGTACTGCCGTGTAGTCATGAGTGGAGTACAGTGCCTGTACTGCCGTGTAGTAGTGAGTGGAGTACTGTGCCTGTACTGCCGTGTAGTACTGAGTGGAGTACTGTGTGTATAGTGCCGTGTAGTACAGAGTGGAGTACAGTGGGTGTATGCCGTGTAGTACTGTGTGGAGTACAGTGCCTGAACTGCCGTGCAGTACTGAGTGGAGTACAGTGCCTGTACTGCCATGTAGTACTGAGTGGAGTACAGTGCCTGTAATGCCGTGTAGTACCGAGCGGAGTACTCTGTGTATAGTGCCGTGTAGCACCGAGTGGAGTACAGTGCCTGTACTGCCGTGTACTACAGAGTGGAGTACAGTGCTGTACTGCCGTGTAGTCCCGAGTGAAGTACAGTGCCTGTGCTGCCGTGTAGTACTGAGTGGAGTACTGTGTGTATACGGCCGTGTAGTACCGAGTGGAGTACAGTGCCTGTACTGCCGTGTAGTACTGAGTGGAGTACAGTGCCTGTACTGCCGTGTAGTCCCGAGTGGAGTACAGTGCCTGTACTGCCGTGTAGTACTGATTGGAGTAATAGTGCCTGTACTGCCATGTAGTACCGAGTGGAGTACTGTGCATGTACTGCCGTGTAGTACTGAGTGAAGTACAGTGCCTGTACTGCCATGTAGTGCCGAGTGGAGAACAGTGTGTATAGTGCAGTGTAGTACTGAGTGGAGTACAGTGCATGTACTGCCGTGTAGTACTCAGTGGAGTACTGTGTGTTTAGTGCCGTGTAGTACCGATTGGAGTACAATGGGTGTACTGCCGTGTAGTACTTAGTGGAGTACAGTGCCTGTACTGCCGTGTAGTACTGAGTGGAGTACAGTGCCTGTACTGCCGTGTAGTCCCGAGTGGATTACAGTGCCTATACTGCCGTGTAGTACTGAGTGGAGTACTGTGTGTATAGTGCAGTGTAGTACTGAGTGGAGTACAGTGCATGTACTGCCGTGTAGTACTGAGTGGAGTACTGTGTGTATAGTGCCGTGTAGTAACGAGTGGAGTACAGTGCTGTACTGCCGTGTAGTACTGAGTGGAGTACAGTGCCTGTACTGCCGTGTAGTACTGAGTGGAGTACAGTGCCTGTACTGCCGTGTAGTCCCGAATGGAGTACTGTGTGTATAGTGCCGTGTAGTACCGAGTGGAGTACAGTGCCTGTACTGCCGTGTAGCACCGAGTGGAGTACTGTGTGTATAGTGCCGTGTAGTACCGAGTGGAGTACAGTGCCTGTATTGCCGTGTAGTACTGAGTGGAGTACAGTGCCTGTACTTCCGTGTAGTACTGATTGGAGTACAGTGCCCGTACTGCCGTGTAGTACCGAGTGGAGTACATTGCTTGTACTGCCGTGTAGTACTGAGTGGAGTACAGTGTCTGTACTGCCGTGTTGTACTGAGTGGAGTACTGTGTGTATAGTGGCGTGTAGTAACGAGTGGAGTACAGTGCCAGTACCGCCGTGTAGTCCCGAATGGAGTACTGTGTGTATAGTGCCGTGTAGTACCGAGTGGAGTACAGTGCCTGTACTGCCGTGTAGCACCGAGTGGAGTACTGTGTGTATAGTGCCGTGTAGAACCGAGTGGAGTACAGTGCCTGTATTGTCGTGTAGTACTGAGTGGAGTACAGTGCCTGTACTGCCGTGTAGTACTGAGTGGAGTACTGTGTGTATAGTGCCGTGAAGTACCGAGTGGAGTACAGTGCCTGTACTGCCGTGTAGTACCGAGGGGAGTACAGTGCATGTACTGCCGTGTAGTACTGAGTGGAGTACAGTGCCTGTACTGCCGTGTAGTCCCGAATGGAGTACTGTGTGTATAGTCCCGTGTAGTACCGAGTGGAGTACAGTGCCTGTACTGCCGTGTAGTACCGAGTGGAGTACTGTGTGTATAGTGCCGTGTAGTACCGAGTGGAGTACAGTGCCTGTACTGCCGTGTAGTTCTGAGTGGAGTACAGTGCCTGTACTACCGTGTAGTACCGAGTGGGGACTGTGTGTATACTGCCGTGTAGTACTGAGTGGAGTACAGCGCCTGTACTGCCGTGTAGAACCGAGTGGGGGACTGTGTGTATACTGCCGTGTAGTACTGAGTGGAGTACTGTGTGTATAGTTCAGTGTAGTGCTGAGTGGAGTACAGTGCCTGTACTGCCGTGTAGTACCGAGAGGAGTACTCTGTGTATAGTGCAGTGTAGTGCTGAATGGAGTACAGTAACTGTACTGCCGTGTAGTACTGAGTATAGTACAGTGCCTGTACTGCCGTGTAGTACCGAGTGGGGGAATGTGTGTATACTGCCGTGTAGTACTGAGTATAGTACAGTGCCTGTACTGCCGTGTAGTACCGAGTGGAGTACTGTGTGCATACTGCCGTGTAGTACTGAGTGGAGTACAGTACCTGTACTGCCGTGTAGTACCGAGTGGGGGACTGTGTGTATACTGCAGTGTAGTTCTGAGTGGAGTACAGTGCCTGTACTACCGTGTAGTACCGAGTGGGGACTGTGTGTATACTGCCGTGTAGTACTGAGTGGAGTACAGCGCCTGTACTGCCGTGTAGAACCGAGTGGGGGACTGTGTGTATACTGCCGTGTAGTACTGAGTGGAGTACTGTGTGTATAGTGCAGTGTAGTACCGAGTGGAGTACTGTGTGTATAGTGCCGTGTAGTACCGAGTGGAGTACTGTGTGCATAATGCCGTGTAGTACTGAGTGGAGTACAGTGCCTGTACTGCCGTGTAGTACCGAGTGGGGGAATGTGTGTATACTGCCGTGTAGTACTGAGTATAGTACAGTTCCTGTACTGCCGTGTAGTACCGAGTGGAGTACTGTGTGCATACTGCCGTGTAGTACTGAGTGGAGTACAGTACCTGTACTGCCGTGTAGTACCGAGTGGGGGACTGTGTGTATACTGCAGTGTAGTTCTGAGTGGAGTACAGTGCCTGTACTGCCGTGTAGTCCCGAATGGAGTACTGTGTGTATAGTGCCGTGTAGTACCGAGTGGAGTACAGTGCCTGTACTGCCGTGTAGCACCGAGTGGAGTACTGTGTGTATAGTGCCGTGTAGAACCGAGTGGAGTATAGTGCCTGTATTGTCGTGTAGTACTGAGTAGAGTACAGTGCCTGTAATGCCGTGTAGTACCGAGTGGAATACTGTGTGTATAGTGCCGTGTAGTACCGAGTGGAGTACAGCACCTCTACTGCCGTGTAGTACCGAGTGGAGTACTGTGTGTATAGTGCCGTGTAGTACTGAGTGGAGTACAGTGCCTGTACTGCCGTGTAGTCCCGAGTGGAGTACAGTGCCTGTACTGCCGTGTAGTAGTGAGTGGAGTACTGTGCCTGTACTGCCGTGTAGTACTCAGTGGAGTACTGTGTGTATAGTGCCGTGTTGTACCGAGTGGAGTACAGTGGGTGTACTGCCGTGTAGTTATGAGTGGAGTACAGCGCCTGTACTGCCGTGTAGTACTGAGTGGAGTACAGTGCCTGTACTGCCGTGTAGACCCGAGCGGAGTACAGTGCCTATACTGCCGTGTAGTACTGAGTGGAGTACTGTGTGTATAGTGCCGTGTAGTACCGAGTGGAGTACAGTGCCTGTATTGCCGTGTAGTACCGAGTGGAGTACTGTGTGTATAGTGCGGTGTAGTACCGAGTGGAGTACTGTGTGCTTACTGCCGTGTAGTACTGAGTGGAGTACAGTACCTCTACTCCCGTGTAGTACCGAGTGGAGTACTGTGTGTATAGTGCCGTGAAGTACCGAGTGGAGTACAGTGCCTGTACTGCCGTGTAGTACTGAGTGGAGTACAGTGCCTGTACCGCCGTGTAGTCCCAAGTGGAGTACAGTGCCTGTACTGCCGTGTAGTAGTGAGTGGAGTACTGTGCCTGTACTGCCGTGTAGTACTCAGTGGAGTACTGTGTGTATCGTGCCGTGTAGTACCCAGTGGAGTACAGTGGGTGTACTGCCGTGTAGTTATGAGTGGAGTACAGCGCCTGTACTGCCGTGTAGTACTGAGTGGAGTACTGTGCCTGTACTGCCGTGTAGACCCGAGTGGAGTACAGTGCCCATACTGCCGTGTAGTACTGAGTGGAGTACTGTGTGGATAGTGCCGTGTAGTACCGAGTGGAGTACAGTGCCTGTACTGCCGTGTAGTACTGAGTGGAGCACAGTGCCTGTACTGCGTGTAGTACTGAGTGGAGTAGAGTTCCTGTACTGCCGTGTAGTCCCGAGTGGAGTACAGTGCCTGTACTGCCGTGTAGTACTGAGTGGAGTACAGTTCCTGTACTGCCGTGTAGTCCCGAGTGGAGTACAGTGTCTGTACTGCCGTGTAGTACTGAGTGGAGTACTGTGTGTATAGTGCAGTGTAGTAACGAGTGGAGTACAGTGCCTGTACTGCCGTGTAGTCCCGAATGGAGTACTGTGTGTATAGTGCCGTGTAGTACCGAGTGGAGTACAGTGCCTGTACTGCCGTGTAGCACCGAGTGGAGTATTGTGTGTATAGTGCCGTGTAGAACCGAGTGGAGTACAGTGCCTGTATTGTCGTGTAGTACTGAGTGGAGTACAGTGCCTGTAATGCCGTGTAGTACCGAGTGGAATACTGTGTGTATAGTGCCGTGTAGTACCGAGTGGAGTACAGTGCCTGTACTGCCGTGTAGTACTGAGTGGAGTACAGTGCCTGTAATGCCGTGTAGTACCGAGCGGAGTACTCTGTGTATAGTGCCGTGTAGCACCGAGTGGAGTACAGTGCCTGTACTGCCGTGTACTACAGAGTGGAGTACAGTGCTGTACTGCCGTGTAGTACTGAGTGGAGCACAGTGCCTGTACTGCCGTGTAGTCCCGAGTGGAGTACAGTGCCTGTACTGCCGTGTAGTACTGAGTGGAGTACAGTTCCTGTACTGCCGTGTAGTCCCGAGTGGATTACAGTGCCTGTACTGCCGTGTAGTACTGAGTGGAGTACTGTGTGTATAGTGCCGTGTCGTACCGAGTGGAGTACAGTGCCTGTACTGCGTGTAGTACCTAGTGGAGTACAGTATGTATAGTGCCGTTTAGTACCGAGTGGAATACATTGTGTATAGTGCCGTGTAGTACTGAGTGGAATACAGTACCTGTACTGCCGTGTAGTACCGATTGGAGTACACTGTGTATAGTGCCGTGTAGTACAGAGTGGAGTACAGTGCCTGTACTGCCGTGTAGTACTGAGTGGAGTACATTGATTTCTGCCGTGTAGTACCGAGTGGAGTAGAGTGTATATAGTGCCGTGTAGTACTGAGTGGAGTACAGTGCCTGTGCTGCCGTGTAGTACTGAGTGGGGTACAGTGCCTGTACTGCCGTGTAGTACCGAGTGGAATACTGTGTGTATAGTGCCGTGTAGTACCGAGTGGAGTACTGTGTGCATAATGCCGTGTGGTACTGAGTGGAGTACAGTGCCTGTACTGCCGTGTAGTACTGAGTGGAGCACAGTGCCTGTACTGCCGTGTAGTCCCGAGTGGAGTACAGTGCCTGTACTGCCGTGTAGTACTGAGTGGAGTACAGTTCCTGTACTGCCGTGTAGTCCCGAGTGGATTACAGTGCCTGTACTGCCGTGTAGTACTGAGTGGAGTACTGTGTGTATAGTGCCGTGTAGTAACGAGTGGAGTACAGTGCCTGTAGTGCCGTGTAGTCCCGAATGGAGTACTGTGTGTATAGTGCCGTGTAGTACCGAGTGGAGTACAGTGCCTGTACTGCCGTGTAGCACCGAGTGGAGTACTGTGTGTATAGTGCCGTGTAGAACCGAGTGGAGTATAGTGCCTGTATTGTCGTGTAGTACTGAGTAGAGCACAGTGCCTGTAATGCCGTGTAGTACCGAGTGGAATACTGTGTGTATAGTGCCGTGTAGTACCGAGTGGAGTACAGCACCTCTACTGCCGTGTAGTACCGAGTGGAGTACTGTGTGTGTATAGTGCCGTGTAGTACTGAGTGGAGTACAGTGCCTGTACTGCCGTGTAGTCCCGAGTGGAGTACAGTGCCTGTACTGCCGTGTAGTAGTGAGTGGAGTACTGTGCCTGTACTGCCGTGTAGTACTCAGTGGAGTACTGTGTGTATAGTGCCGTGTAGTACCGAGTGGAGTACAGTGGGTGTACTGCCGTGTAGTTATGAGTGGAGTACAGCGCCTGTACTGCCGTGTAGTACTGAGTGGAGTACAGTGCCTGTACTGCCGTGTAGACCCGAGTGGAGTACAGTGCCTATACTGCCGTGTAGTACTGAGTGGAGTACTGTGTGTATAGTGCCGTGTAGTACCGAGTGGAGTACAGTGACTGTATTGCCGTGTAGTACCGAGTGGAGTACTGTGTGTATAGTGCGGTGTAGTACCGAGTGGAGTACTGTGTGCTTACTGCCGTGTAGTACTGAGTGGAGTACAGTACCTCTACTCCCGTGTAGTACCGAGTGGAGTACGGTGTGTATAGTGCCGTGAAGTATCGAGTGGAGTACAGTGCCTGTACTGCCGTGTAGTACTGAGTGCAGTACAGTGCCTGTACTGCCGTGTAGTCCCGAGTGGAGTACAGTGCCTGTACTGCCGTGTAGTAATGAGTGGAGTACTGTGCCTGTACTGCCGTGTAGTACTCAGTGGAGTACTGTGTGTATAGTGCCGTGTAGTACCGAGTGGAGTACAGTGGGTGTACTGCCGTGTAGTTATGAGTGGAGTACAGCGCCTGTACTGCCGTGTAGTACTGAGTGGAGTACTGTGCCTGTACTGCCGTGTAGACCCGAGTGGAGTACAGTGCCCATACTGCCGTGTAGTACTGAGTGGAGTACTGTGTGTATAGTTCCGTGTAGTACCGAGTGGAGTACAGTGCCTGTACTGCCGTGTAGTACTGAGTGGAGCACAGTGCCTGTACTGCCGTGTAGTACTGAGTGGAGTACAGTTCCTGTACTGCCGTGTAGTCCCGACTGGAGTACAGTGCCTGTACTGCCGTGTAGTACTGAGTGGAGTACAGTTCCTGTACTGCCGTGTAGTCCCGAGTGGAGTACAGTGCCTGTACTGCCGTGTAGTACTGAGTGGAGTACTGTGTGTATAGTGCCGTGTAGTAACGAGTGGAGTACAGTGCCTGTACTGCCGTGTAGTCCCGAATGGAGTACTGTGTGTATAGTGCCGGGTAGTACCGAGTGGAGTACAGTGCCTGTACTGCCGTGTAGCACCGAATGGAGTACTGTGTGTATAGTGCCGTGTAGAACCGAGTGGGGTACAGTGCCTGTATTGTCGTGTAGTACTGAGTGGAGTACAGTGCCTGTAATGCCGTGTAGTACCGAGTGGAATACTGTGTGTATAGTGCCGTGTAGTACCGAGTGGAGTACAGTGCCTGTACTGCCGTGTAGAACTGAGTGGAGTAAGTGCCTGTACTGCCGTGTAGTCCCGAGTGGAGTACAGTGCCTGTACTTCCGTGTAGTACTGATAGGAGTACAGTGCCTGTACTGCCGTGTAGTACCGAGTTGAGTACATTGCTTGTACTGCCGTGTAGTACTGAGTGGAGTACAGTGCCTGTACTGCCGTGTAGTACCGAGTGGAGTACTGTGTGTATAGTGCCGTGTAGTACCGAGTGGAGTACAGTGCCTGTACTGCCGTGGAGTACTGAGTGGAGTACAGTGCCTGCAATGCCGTGTAGTACCGAGTGGAGTACTGTGTGTATAGTGCCGTGTAGTACCGAGTGGAGTACTGTGTGCATAATGCCGTGTAGTACTGAGTGGAGTACAGTGCCTGTACTGCCGTGTAGTACCGAGTGGGGGAATGTGTGTATACTGCCGTGTAGTACTGAGTATAGTACAGTGCCTGTACTGCCGTGTAGTACCGAGTGGAGTACTGTGTGCATACTGCCGTGTAGTACTGAGTGGAGTACAATACCTGTACTGCCGTGTAGTACCGAGTGGGGGACTGTGTGTATACTGCCGTGTAGTACTGAGTGGAGTACAGTGCCTGTACTACCGTGTAGTACCGAGTGGGGGACTGTGTGTATACTGCCGTGTAGTACTGAGTGGAGTACAGTGCCTGTACTGCCGTGTAGAACCGAGTGGGGGACTGTGTGTATACTGCCGTGTAGTACTGAGTGGAGTACTGTGTGTATAGTGCAGTGTAGTGCTGAGTGGAGTACAGTGCCTGTACTGCCGCGTAGTACCGAGTGGAGTACTCTGTGTATAGTGCAGTGTAGTGCTGAGTGGAGTACAGTACCTGTACTGCCGTGTAGTACTGAGTATAGTACAGTGCCTGTACTGCCGTGTAGTACCGAGTGGAATACTGTGTGTATAGTGCCGTGTAGTACCGAGTGGAGTACTGTGTGCATACTGCCGTGTGGTACTGAGTGGAGTACAGTGCCTGTACTGCCGTGTAGTACTGAGTGGAGCACAGTGCCTGTACTGCCGTGTAGTACTGAGTGGAGTACAGTTCCTGTACTGCCGTGTAGTCCCGAGTGGAGTACAGTGCCTGTACTGCCGTGTAGTACTGAGTGGAGTACAGTTCCTGTACTGCCGTGTAGTCCCGAGTGGATTACAGTGCCTGTACTGCCGTGTAGTACTGAGTGGAGTACTGTGTGTATAGTGCCGTGTAGTAACGAGTGGAGTACAGTGCCTGTACTGCCGTGTAGTCCCGAATGGAGTACTGTGTGTATAGTGCCGTGTAGTACCGAGTGGAGTACAGTGCCTGTACTGCCGTGTAGCACCGAGTGGAGTACTGTGTGTATAGTGCCGTGTAGAACCGAGTGGAGTATAGTGCCTGTATTGTCGTGTAGTACTGAGTAGAGTACAGTGCCTGTAATGCCGTGTAGTACCGAGTGGAATACTGTGTGTATAGTGCCGTGTAGTACCGAGTGGAGTACAGCACCTCTACTGCCGTGTAGTACCGAGTGGAGTACTGTGTGTATAGTGCCGTGTAGTACTGAGTGGAGTACAGTGCCTGTACTGCCGTGTAGTCCCGAGTGGAGTACAGTGCCTGTACTGCCGTGTAGACCCGAGTGGAGTACAGTGCCTATACTGCCGTGTAGTACTGAGTGGAGTACTGTGTGTATAGTGCCGTGTAGTACCGAGTGGAGTACAGTGCCTGTATTGCCGTGTAGTAGTGAGTGGAGTACTGTGCCTGTACTGCCGTGTAGTACTCAGTGGAGTATTGTGTGTATAGTGCCGTGTAGTACCGAGTGGAGTACAGTGGGTGTACTGCCGTGTAGTTATGAGTGGAGTACAGCGCCTGTACTGCCGTGTAGTACTGAGTGGAGTACAGTGCCTGTACTGCCGCGTAGACCCGAGTGGAGTACAGTGCCTATACTGCCGTGTAGTACCGAGTGGAGTACTGTGTGTATAGTGCGGTGTAGTACCGAGTGGAGTACTGTGTGCTTACTGCCGTGTAGTACTGAGTGGAGTACAGTACCTCTACTCCCGTGTAGTACCGAGTGGAGTACGGTGTGTATAGTGCCGTGAAGTACCGAGTGGAGTACAGTGCCTGTACTGCCGTGTAGTACTGAGTGGAGTACAGTGCTTGTACTGCCGTGTAGTCCCGAGTGGAGTACAGTGCCTGTACTGCCGTGTAGTAGTGAGTGGAGTACTGTGCCTGTACTGCCGTGTAGTACTCAGTGGAGTACTGTGTGTATAGTGCCGTGTAGTACCGAGTGGAGTACAGTGGGTGTACTGCCGTGTAGTTATGAGTGGAGTACAGCGCCTGTACTGCCGTGTAGTACTGAGTGGAGTACTGTGCCTGTACTGCCGTGTAGACCCGAGTGGAGTACAGTGCCCATACTGCCGTGTAGTACTGAGTGGAGTACTGTGTGTATAGTGCCGTGTAGTACCGAGTGGAGTACAGTGCCTGTACTGCCGTGTAGTACTGAGTGGAGCACAGTGCCTGTACTGCCGTGTAGTACTGAGTGGAGTACAGTTCCTGTACTGCCGTGTAGTCCCGAGTGGAGTACAGTGCCTGTACTGCCGTGTAGTACTGAGTGGAGTACAGTTCCTGTACTGCCGTGTAGTCCCGAGTGGAGTACAGTGCCTGTACTGCCGTGTAGTACTGAGTGGAGTACTCTGTGTATAGTGCCGTGTAGTAACGAGTGGAGTACAGTGCCTGTACTGCCGTGTAGTCCCGAATGGAGTACTGTGTGTATAGTGCCGTGTAGTACCGAGTGGAGTACAGTGCCTGTACTGCCGTGTAGCACCGAGTGGAGTACTGTGTGTATAGTGCCGTGTAGAACCGAGTGGGGTACAGTGCCTGTATTGTCGTGTAGTACTGAGTGGAGTACAGTGCCTGTAATGCCGTGTAGTACCGAGTGGAATACTGTGTGTATAGTGCCGTGTAGTACCGAGTGGAGTACAGTGCCTGTACTGCCGTGTAGAACTGAGTGGAGTAAGTGCCTGTACTGCCGTGTAGTCCCGAGTGGAGTACAGTGCCTGTACTTCCGTGTAGTACTGATAGGAGTACAGTGCCTGTACTGCCGTGTAGTACCGAGTTGAGTACATTGCTTGTACTGCCGTGTAGTACTGAGTGGAGTACAGTGCCTGTACTGCCGTGTAGTACCGAGTGGAGTACAGTGCCTGTACTGCCGTGTAGTACAGGGTGGAGAACAGTGCCTGTACTGCTGTGTAGTCCCCAGTGTAATACAGTTTGTGTAGTGCAGTGTAGTACTGAGTGCCTGTACTGCCGTGTAGTACCGAGTGGAGTACAGTGCCTGTACTGCCGTGTAGTACAGGGTGGAGTACAATGCCTGTACTGCTGTGTAGTCCCCAGTGTAATACAGTTTGTGTAGTGCAGTGTAGTACTGAGTGGAGTACAGTGCATGTACTGCCGTGTAGTACCGAGTGGAGTACTGTGTGTATAGTGCCGTGCAGTACCGAGTGGAGTACAGTGCCTGTACTGCCGTGTAGAACCGAGTGGGGGACTGTGTGTATACTGCCGTGTAGTACTGAGTGGAGTACAGTGTGTATAGTGCAGTGTAGTGCTGAGTGGAGTACAGTGCCTGTACTGCCGTGTAGTACCGAGTGGATTATTGTGTGTATAGTGCAGTGTAGTGCTGAGTATAGTACAGTGCCTGTACTGCCGTGTAGTACCGAGTGGGGGACTGTGTGTATACAGCCGTGTAGTACTGAGTGGAGTAGAATACTTGTACTGCCGACTAGTCTGGAGTGGAGTACTGTGTGTATAGTGCAGTGTAGAGCTGAGTGGAGTACAGTACCTGTACTGCCGTGTAGTACCGAGTGGGGGAATGTGTGTATACTGCCGTGCAGTACTGAGTGGAGTACAGTGCCTGTACTGTCGTGTAGTACCGAGTGGGGGACTGTGTGTATACTGCCGTGTAGTACTGAGTGGAGTACAGTCCCTGTACTGCCGAGTAGTCCCGAGTGGAGTACAGTGTGTATAGTGCAGTGTAGTACTGAGTGGAGTACTGTGTGTATAGTGCAGTGTAGTACTGAGTGGAGTACAGTGCGTGTACTGCCGTGTAGTACCGAGTAGGGGACTGTGTGTATACTGCCGTGTAGTACTGAGTGGAGTACAGTGTGTATAGTGCCGTGTAGTACCGAGTGGGTCTTTGTGTGCATACTGCCGTGTAGTACTGAGTGGAGTACAGTGCCTGTACTGCTATGTTGTCCCGAGTGGAGTACTGTGTGTATACTGCCGTGTAGTACCGAGTGGAGTACAGTGCCTGTACTGCCATGTAGTACCGAGTGGAGTACTGTGTGCATACTGCCGTGTAGTACGGAGTGGAGTACAGTGCCTATACTGCCGTGTAGTACCGATTGGAGTACTGTGTGGATAGTGCCGTGCAGTACCGAGTGGAGTACTGTGTGCATACTGCCGTGTAGTACTTAGTGTAGTACAGTGCTTGTACTGCCGTGTAGTACCGAGTGGAGTACTGTGTGTATAGTGCCGTGTAGTACCGAGTTTAGTACAGTGCATGTACTGCCGTGTATTGCCGAGTGGAGTACTGTTTTTATAGTGCGGTGTAGTACCGAGTGGAGTACAGTGCATGTACTGCCGTGTAGTACCGAGTGGAGTACTGTGTGTATAGTGTCGTGTAGTACCGAGTGGAGTACAGTGCCTGTATTGCCGTGTAGTACCGAGTGGAGTACTGTGTGTATAGTGCCGTGTAGTACCGATTGGAGTACTGTGTGCATAATGCCGTGTAGTACTAGTGGAGTACAGTACCTGTACTGCCGTGTAGTACCGAGTGGAGTACTGTGTGTATAGTGCCGTGTAGTACCGAGTGGAGTACAGTGCCTGTACTGCCGTGTAGTACTGAGTGGAGTAGAATGCCTGTACTGCCGTGTAGTCCCGAGTGGAGTACAGTGCCTGTACTGCCGTGTAGTAGTGAGTGGAGTACTGTGCCTGTACTGCCGTGTAGTACTGAGTGGAGTACTGTGTGTATAGTGCCGTGTAGTACCGAGTGGAGTACAGTGGGTGTACTGCCGTATAGTACTGAGTGGAGTACAGTGCCTGTACTGCCGTGTAGTACTGAGTGGAGTACAGTGCCTGTACTGCCGTGTAGTCCCGAGTGGAGTAGAGTGCCTGTACTACCGTGTAGTACTGAGTTTAGTACTGTTTGTATAGTGCTGTGTAGTACCGAGTGGAGTACAGTGCCTATACTGCCGTGTAGTCCCGAGTGGAGTACGGTGCATGTACTGTCGTGTAGTACCGAGTGTAGTACAATGCCTGTACTGCCGTGTAGTACCGAGTGGAGTACTGTGTGCATACTGCCCTGTAGTACCGAGTGGAGTACTGTGCCTGTACTGCCGTGTAGTACCGAGTGGAGTACAGTGCCTGTACAGCCGTGTAGTACCGAGTGGAGTACTGTGTGCATACTGCCGTGTAGTACTGAGTGGAGTACAGTGCCTGTAATGCCGTGTAGTACCGAGTGGAGTACTGTTTGTATAGTGCCGTGTAGTACCGACTGGAGTACTGTGTGTATAGTGCGGTGTAGTACCGAGTGGAGTACAGTGCATGTACTGCCGTGTAGTACCGAGTGGAGTACTGTGTGTATCGTGCCATGTAGTACCGTGTGGAGTACAGTGCCTGTATTGCCGTGTAGTACCGTGTGGAGTACTGAGTGTATAGTGCCGTGTAGTACCGAGTGGAGTACAGTGCCTGTACTGCCGTGTAATACTGAGTGGTGTACAGTGGGTGTACTGCCGTGTAGTACTGAGTGGAGTACAGTGCCTATACTGCCGTGTAGTACTGAGTGGGGTACAGTGCCTGTACTGCCGTGTAGCCCGAGTGGAGTACAATGCCTGTACTGCCGTGTAGTACTGAGTGGAGTACTGTGTGTATAGTGCCGTGTCGTACCGAGTGGAGTACAGTGCCTGTACTGCCGTGTAGTGCCGGGTGGAGTACAGTGCTTGTACTGCCGTGTAGTACTGAGTGAAGTACAGTGCCTGTACTGCCGTGTAGTGCCGAGTGGAGTACTGTGTGTATAGTGCAGTGTAGTACTGAGTGGAGTACAGTGCATTTACTGCCGTGTAGTACCGAGTGGAGTACAGTGCCTGTACTGCCGTGTAGTCCCGAGTGGAGTAATGAGTGTATAGTGCATTGTAGTACTGAGTGGAGTACTGTGTGTATATTCCCGTGTAGTACTGAGTGGAGTACAGTGCCTGTACTGCCGTGTAGTACCGATTGGAGTAGTGCGTCCATACTGCCGTCTAGTACTGTGTGGAGTACAGTGCCTGTACTGCCGTGTAGTACTGAGTGGAGTACTCTGTGTATAGTGCCGTGAAGTACCGAGTGGAGTACAGTGCCTGTACTGCCGTGTAGTACTGAGGGGAGTACAGTGCCTGTACTGCCGTGTAGTACTGAGTGGAATACAGTGTGTATAGTGCCGTCTAGTACCGAGTGGAGTACAGTGTGTATAGTGCCGTGTAGTACTGAGTGGAGTACAGGGCCTGTACTGCCGGGTAGTACCGAGTGGAGTACAGTGTGTATAGTGCCGTGTAGTACTGAGTGGAGTACAGTGCCTGTACTGCCGTGTAGTACTGAGTGGGGTGCAGTGCCTGTACTGCCGTGTAGTACTGAGTGGAGTACGGTGTGTATAGTGCCGTGTAGTACCGAGTGGAGTACAGTGGGTGTATGCCGTGTAGTACTGTGTGGAGTACAGTGCCCCAACTGCCGTGCAGTACTGAGTGGAGTACAGTGCCTGTACTGCCGTGTAGTCCCGAGTGGAGTACAGTGACTGTACTGCCGTGTAGTACTGAGTGGAGTACTCTGTATATAGTGCCGTGTAGTACCGAGTGGAGTACAGTGCCTCTACTGCCGTGTAGTACTGAGTGGAGTACAGTGCCTGTACTGCCGTGTAGTACTGAGTGGAGTACAGTGCCTGTACTGCCGTGTAGTACTGAGTGGAGTACTCTGTGTATAGTGCCGTGAAGTACCGAGTGGAGTACAGTGCCTGTACTGCCGTGTAGTACTGAGGGGAGTACAGTGCCTGTACTGCCGTGTAGTACTGAGTGGAATACAGTGCCTGTACTGCCGTGTAGTCCCGAATGGAGTACTGTGTGTATAGTGCCGTGTAGTACCGAGCGGAGTACAGTGCCTGTACTGCCGTGTAGTACCGAGTGGAGTACTGTGTGTATAGTGCCGTGTAGTACCGAGTGGAGTACTGTGTGCATACTGCCGTGTAGTACTGAGTGGAGTACAGTGCCTGTACTGCCGTGTAGTACCGAGTGGAGTACAGTGTGTATAGTGCCGTGTAGTACAGAGTGGAGTACAGTGCCTGTATTGCCGTGTAGTCCCGAGTGGAGTACAGTGCCTGTACTGCCGTGTAGTAGTGAGTGGAGTACAGTGCCTCTACTGCCGTGTAGTACTGGGTGGAGTACAGTGCCTGTACTGCCGTGTAGTACCGAGTGGGGGACTGTGTGTATACTGCCGTGTAGTTCCGAGTGGAGTACAGTGCATGTACTTCCGTGTAGTACCGAGTGGAATACTGTGTGTATAGTGCCGTGTAGTACCGAGTGGAGTACTGTGTGGATACTGCCGTGTGGTACAGACTGGAGTACAGTGCCTGTACTGCCATGTAGTACCGAGTGGAGTACTGTGTGTAAGGTGCCGTGTAGTACCGAGTGGAGTACGGTGCATGTACTGCCGTGTAGTACCGAGTGGAGTACTGTGTGTATAGTGCGGTGTAGTACCGAGTGGAGTACAGTGCATGTACTGCCGTGTAGTACCGAGTGGAGTACTGTGTGTATAGTGCCGTGTAGTACCGAGTGGAGTACAGTGCCTGTATTGCCGTGTAGGAGTGAGTGGAGTACACTGCCTGAACTGCCACGCAGTACTGAGTGGAGTACAGTGCCTCTACTGCCGTGTAGTCCGAGTGGAGTACAGTGCCTGTACTGCCGTGTAGTCATGAGTGGAGTACAGTGCCTGTACTCCCGTGTAGTAGTGAGTGGAGTACTGTGCCTGTACTGCCGTGTAGTACTGAGTGGAGTACTGTGTGTATAGTGCCGTGTAGTACCGAGTGGAGTACAGTGGGTGTATGCCGTGTAGTTCTAAATGGAGTTCAGTGCCTGAACTGCCGTGCAGTACTGAGTGGAGTACTGTGTGTATAGTGGCGTGTAGTACCGTGTGGAGTACGGTGCCTCTACTGCCGTGTAGTACTGAGTGGAGTACAGTGCCTGTACTGCCGTGTAGTACTGAGTGGAGTACAGTGCCTGTACTGCCGTGTAGTACTGAGTGGAGTACTGTGTGTATAGTGCCGTGAAGTACCGAGTGGAGTACAGAGCCTGTACTGCCGTGTAGTACTGAGGGGAGTACAGTGTCTGTACTGCCGTGTAGTACTGAGTGGAGTACAGTGCCTGTACTGCCGTGTAGTCCCGAATGGAGTACTGTGTGTATAGTGCCGTGTAGTACCGAGTAGAGTACAGTGCCTGTACTGCCGTGTAGTACCGAGTGGAGTACTGTGTGTATAGTGCCGAGTAGTACCGAGTGGAGTACAGTGCCTGTACTGCCGTGTAGTACTGAGTGGAGTACAGTGCCTGTAATGCCGTGTAGTACCGAGTGGAGTACTCTGTGTATAGTGCCGTGTTGTACCGAGTGGAGTACAGTGCCTGTACTGCCGTGTAGGACTGAGTGGAGTACAGTGCTGTACTGCCGTGTAGTCCCGAGTGGAGTACAGTGCCTGTACTGCCGTGTAGTTCTGATTGGAGTACAGTGCCTGTACTGCCGTGTAGTGCCGAGTGGAGTACTGTGTGTATAGTGCAGTGTAGTACTAAGTGGAGTACAGTGCATGTACTGCCGTGTAGTCCCGAGTGGAGTACTGTGTGTATAGTGCAGTGTAGTGCTGAGTGGAGTACAGTGCCTGTACTGCTGTGTAGTACCGAGTGGAGTACAGTGCCTGTACTGCCATGTAGTCCCGAGTGGAGTACTGTGTGCATACTGCCGTGTAGTACTGAGTAGAGTACAGTGCCTGTACTGCCGTGTAGTACCGAGTGGAGTACTGTGTGTATAGTGCCGTGTAGTACCGATTTTAGTACAGTGCCTGTACTGCGTGTAGTACCGAGTGGAGTACTGTGTGTATAGTGCCGTGTAGTGCCGAGTGGAGTACAGTGCCTGTACTGCCGTGTAGTACTGATTGGAGTACAGTGTGAATAGTGCCGTGTAGTACCGAGGGGAGTACAGTGCCTGTACTGCCGTGTAGTACCGAGTGGAGTACAGTGTGTATAGTGCCGTCTAGTACCGAGTGGAATACATTGTGTATAGTGCCGTGTAGTACTGAGTGCAGTAGAGTACCTGTACTGCCGTGTAGTACCGATTGGAGTACACTGTGTATAGTGCCGTGTAGTACAGAGTGGAGTACAGTGCCTGTACTGCCCTGTAGTACTGAGTGGCGTACAGTGCCTGTACTGCCGTGTAGTACCGAGTGGGGGAATGTGTGTTTACTGCCGTGTAGTACTGAGTATAGTACAGTGCATGTACTGCCGTGTAGTACCGAGTGGAGTACTGTGTGCATACTGCCGTGTAGTACTGAGTGGAGTAGAGTACCTGTACTGCCGTGTAGTACCGAGTGGGGGACTGTGTGCATACTGCCGTTTAGTACTGAGTGGAGTACAGTGCCTGTACTACCGTGTAGTACCGAGTGGGGGACTGTGTGTATACTGCCGTGTAGTACTGAGTGGAGTACAGTCCCTGCACTGCCGTGTAGAACCGAGTGGGTGACTGTGTGTACACTGCCGTGTAGTACTGAGTGGAGTACTGTGTGTATAGTGCAGTGTAGTGCTGAGTGGAGTACAGTGCCTGTACTGCCGTGTAGTACCGAGTGGAGTACTGTGTGTATAGTGCAGTGTAGTGCTGAGTGGAGTACAGTACCTGTACTGCCGTGTAGTACTGAGTATAGTACAGTGCCTGTACTGCCGTGTAGTACCGAGTGGGGGACTGTGTGTATACTGCCGTGTAGTACTGAGTGGAGTACAGTACCTGTAGTTCCGAGTAGTCCCGTGTGGAGTACTGTGTGTATAGTGCAGTGTAGTGCTGAGTGGAGTACAGTACCTGTACTGCCGTGTAGTACCGAGTGGGGGACTGTGTGCATACTGCCTTGTAGTTCCCAGTGGAGTACAATGCCTGTACTGGCGTGTAGTACTGAGTGGAGTACAGTGCCTGTATTGCCGTGTAGTCCCGAGTGGAGTACAGTGCCTGTACTGCCGTGTAGTAGTGAGTGGAGTACAGTGCCTGTACTGCCGTGTAGTACTGAGTGGAGTACAGTGTGTATAGTGCCGTGTAGTACCGAGTGGAGTACAGTGGGTGTACTGCCGTGTAGTACTGAGTGGAGTAGAATGCCTGTACTGCCGTGTAGTACCGAGTGAAGTACAGTGCCTGTACTGCCGTGTAGTACTGAGTGGAGTACTGTGTGTATAGTGCCGTGTAGTACCGAGTGGAGTACAGTGCCTGTACTGCCGTGTAGTACTGAGTGGAGTACAGTGCCTGTACTGCCGTGTAGTACTGAGTGGAGTACAGTGCCTGTACTGCCGTGTAGTACTGAGTGGAGTACAGTGCCTGTACTGCCGTGTAGTCCCGAGTGGAGTACAGTGCCTGTACTGCCGTGTAGTCCCGAATGGAGTACTGTGTGTATAGTGCCGTGTAGTACCGAGTGGAGTACAGTGCCTGTACTGCCGTGTAGCACCGAGTGGAGTACTGTGTGTATAGTGCCGTGTAGTACCGACTGGAGTACAGTGCCTGTATTGCCGTGTAGTACTGAGTGGAGTACAGTGCCTGTACTGTCGTGTAGTGCCGAGTGGAGTACTGTGTGTATAGTGCAGTGTAGTACTGAGTGGAGTACAGTGCATGTACTGCCGTGTAGTACCGAGTGGAGTACATTGCTTGTATTGCCGTGTAGTACTGAGTGGAGTACAGTGCCTGTACTGTCGTGTAGTGCCGAGTGGAGTACTGTGTGTATAGTGCAGTGTAGTACTGAGTGGAGTACAGTGCATGTACTGCCGTGTAGTCCCGAGTGGAGTACTGTGTGTATAGTGCAGTGTAGTACTGAGTGGAGTACAGTGCCTGTACTGCCGTGTAGTACCGAGTGGAGTACAGTGCCTGTGCTGCCGTGTAGTCCCAGGTGGAGTACTATGTGCATACTGCCGTGTAGTACTGAGTGGAGTACAGTGGCTGTACTGCCGTGTAGTACCGAGTGGAGTACAGTGCCTGTACTGCCGTGTAGTACTGGGTGGAGTACAGTGCCTGTACTGCCGTGTAGTCCCCAGTGGAATAAAGTTTGTGTAGTGCAGTGTAGTACTGAGTGGAGTACAGTGCATGTACTGCCGTGTAGTACCGAGTGGAGTACTGTGTGTATAGTGCCGTCTAGTACCGAGTGGAGTACAGTGCCTGTACTGCCGTGTAGTACTGAGTGGAGTACAGTGCCTGTACTGCCGTGTAGTCCCGAGTGGAGTACAGTGCCTGTACTTCCGTGTAGTACTGATTGGAGTAGAGTGCCTGTACTGCCGTGTAGTACCGAGTGGAGTACATTGCTTGTACTGCCGTGTAGTACTGAGTGGAGTACAGTGCCTGTACTGTCGTGTAGTGCCGAGTGGTGTACTGTGTGTATAGTGCAGTGTAGTACTGAGTGGAGTACAGTGCATGTACTGCCGTGTAGTCCCGAGTGGAGTAATGTGTGTATAGTGCCGTGTAGTATCGAGTGGAGTACAGTGCCTGTATTGCCGTGTAGTACTGAGTGGAGTACAGTGCCTGTAATGCCGTGTGGTACCGAATGGAGTACTGTGTGTATAGTGCCGTGTAGTATCGAGTGGAGTGCAGTGCCTGTACTGCCGTGTAGTACTGAGTGGAGTACAGTGCCTGTACTGCCGTGTAGTCCCGAGTGGAGTACAGTGCCTGTACTTCCGTGTAGTACTGATTGGAGTACAGTGCCTGTACTGCCGTGTAGTACCGAGTGGAGTACATTGCTTGTACTGCCGTGTAGTACTGAGTGGAGTACAGTGCCTGTACTGTCGTGTAGTGCCGAGTGGAGTACTGTGTGTATAGTGCAGTGTAGTACTGAGTGGAGTACAGTGCATGTACTGCCGTGTAGTCCCGAGTGGAGTACTGTGTGTATAGTGCAGTGTAGTACTGAGTGGATTACAGTGCCTGTACTGCCGTGTAGTACCGAATGGAGTACAGTGCCTGTACTGCCGTGTAGTCCCAGGTGGAGTACTGTGTCCATACTGCCGCGTAGTACTGAGTGGAATACAGTGGCTGTACTGCCGTGTAGTACCGAGTGGAGTACAGTGCCTGTACTGCCGTGTAGTACTGGGTGGAGTACTGTGCATGTACTGCCGTGTAGTCCCCAGTGGAATACAGTTTGTGTAGTGCAGTGTAGTACTGAGTGGAGTACAGTGCATGTACTGCCGTGTAGTACCGAGTGGAGTACTGTGTGTATAGTGCCGTGTAGTACCGAGTGGAGTACAGTGCATGTACTGCCGTGTAGTACCGGGTGGAGTACTGTGTGTATAGTGCCGCGTAGTACCGAGTGGAGTACAGTGCCTGTACTGCCGTGTAGTACTGTGTGGAGTACAGTGCCTGAACTGCCGTGTAGTCCCGAGTGGAGTACAGTGCATGTACTGCCATGTAGTAGTGAGTGGAGTACTGTGCCTGTACTGCCGTGTAGTAATGAGTGGTGTACTGTGCCTGTACTGCCGTGTAGTACCGAGTGGAGTACAGTGGTTGTACTGCCGTGTAGTACTGAGTGGAGTACAGTGCCTATACTGCCGTGTAGTACTGAGTGGGGTACTGTGTGTATAGTGCCGTGTAGTACCGAGTGGAGTACAGTGCCTCTACTGCCGTGTAGTACTGAGTGGAGTACAGTGCCTGTACTGCCGTGTAGTACTGAGTGGAGTACAGTGCCTGTACTGCCGTGTAGTACTGAGTGGAGTACTGTGTGTATAGTGCCGTGAAGTACCGAGTGGAGTACAGTGCCTGTACTGCTGTGTAGTACCGAGTGGAGTACAGTGCCTGTACTGCCATGTAGTCCCGAGTGGAGTACTGTGTGCATACTGCCGTGTAGTACTGAGTGGAGTACAGTGCCTGTACTGCCGTGTAGTACTGAGTGGAGTACAGTGCCTGTACTGCCGTGTAGTCCCGAATGGAGTACTGTGTGTATAGTGCCGTGTAGTACCGAGTGGAGTACAGTGCCTGTACTGCCGTGTAGTACCGAGTGGAGTACTGTGTGTATAGTGCCGTGTAGTACCGAGTGGAGTACAGTGCCTGTACTGCCGTGTAGTACTGAGTGGAGTACAGTGCCTGTAATGCCGAGTAGTACCGAGTGGAGTACTGTGTGTATAGTGCCGTGTAGTACCGAGTGGAGTACTGTGTGCATACTGCCGTGTAGTACTGAGTGGAGTACAGTGCCTGTACTGCCGTGTAGTACCGAGTGGAGTACTGTGTGTAAGGTGCCGTGTAGTACCGAGTGGAGTACAGTGCATGTACTGCCGTGTAGTACCGAGTGGAGTACTGTGTGTATAGTGCGGTGTAGTACCGAGTGGAGTACAGTGCCTGTACTGCTGTGTAGTACCGAGTGGAGTACAGTGCCTGTACTGCCATGTAGTCCCGAGTGGAGTACTGTGTGCATACTGCCGTGTAGTACTGAGTGGAGTACAGTGCCTGTACTGCCGTGTAGTACTGAGTGGAGTACAGTGTGAATAGTGCCGTGTAGTACCGAGTGGAGTACAGTGCCTCTACTGCCGTGTAGTACTGAGTGGAGTACAGTGCCTGTACTGCCGTGTAGTACTGAGTGGAGTACAGTGCCTGTACTGCCGTGTAGTACTGAGTGGAGTACTGTATGTATAGTGCCGTGAAGTACCGAGTGGAGTACAGTGCCTGTACTGTCGTGTAGTACCGAGTGGAGTACAATGCCTGTACTGCCGTGTAGTACCGAGTGGAGTACTGTGTGCATACTGCCGTGTAGTACCGAGTGGAGTACAGTGCCTGTACTGCCGTGTAGTACCGAGTGGAGTACAGTGCCTGTACTGCCGTGTAGTACCGAGTGGAGTACTGTGTGCATACTGCCGTGTAATACTGAGTGGAGTACAGTGCCTGTAATGCCGTGTAGTACCGAGTGGAGTACTGTTTGTATAGTGCCGTGTAGTACCGACTGGAGTACTGTGTGTATAGTGCGGTGTAGTACCGAGTGGAGTACAGTGCATGTACTGCCGTGTAGTACCGAGTGGAGTACTGTGCATATAGTGCCGTGTAGTACCGTGTGGAGTACAGTGCCTGTATTGCCGTGTAGTACCGAGTGGAGTACTGTGTGTATAGTGCCGTGTAGTACCGAGTGGAGTACAGTGCCTGTACTGCCGTGTAGTACTGAGTGGTGTACAGTGCCTGCACTGCCGTGTAGTCCCGAGTGGAGTACAGTGCCTGTACTGCCGTGTAGTAGTGAGTGGAGTACTGTGCCTGTACTGCCGTGTAGTACTGAGTGGAGTACTCTGCCTGTACTGCCGTGTAGTACCGAGTGGAGTACAGTGGTTGTACTGCCGTGTAGTACTGAGTGGAGTACAGTGCCTATACTGCCGTGTAGTACTGAGTGGGGTACAGTGCCTGTACTGCCGTGTAGCCCGTGTGGAGTACAGTGCCTGTACTGCCGTCTAGTACTGAGTGGAGTACAGTGCCTGTACTGCCGTGTAGTCCCGAGTGGAGTACAATTTCTGTACGGCCGTGTAGTACTGAGTGGAGTACTGTGTGTATAGTGCCGTGTCGTACCGAGTGGAGTACAGTGCCTGTACTGCCGTGTAGTACTGAGTGGAGTACAGTGCCTGTAATGCCGTGTAGTACCGAGTGAAGTACTGTGTGTATAGTGCCGTTAGTACCGAGTGTAATAAAGTGCCTGTACTGCCGTGTAGTACTGAGTGGAGTACAGTGCCTGTACTGCCGTGTAGTCCCGAGTGGAGTACAGTGCCTGTACTGCCGTGCAGTACTGATTGGAGTACAGTGCCTGTACTGCCGTGTAGTGCCGGGTGGAGTACAGTGCTTGTACTGCCGTGTAGTACTGAGTGAAGTACAGTGCATTTACTGCCGTGTAGTACCGAGTGGAGTACAGTGCCTGTACTGCCGTGTAGTCCCGAGTGGAGTAATGAGTGTATAGTGCATTGTAGTACTGAGTGGACTACTGTGTGTATAGTCCCGTGTAGTACTGAGTGGAGTACAGTGCCTGTACTGCCGTGTAGTACCGATTGGAGTAGTGCGTCCATACTGCCGTCTAGTACTGTGTGGAGTACAGTGCCTGTACTGCCGTGTAGTACTGGGTGGAATACAGTGCCTGTACTGCCGTGTAGTCCCGAGTGGAGTACAGTGTGTATAGTGCAGTGTAGTACTGAGTGGAGTACAGTGCATGTACTGCCGTGTAGTACCGAGTGGTGTACTGTGTGTATAGTGCCGTGTGGTACCGAGTGGAGTACAGTGCCTGTACTGCGTGTAGTACCGAGTGGAGTACTGTGTGTATAGTGCCGTGTAGTGCCGAGTGGAGTACAGTGCCTGTACTGCCGTGTAGTACTGAGTGGAGTACAGTGTGAATAGTGCCGTGTAGTACCGAGTGGAGTACCATGCGTGTACTGCCGTGTAGTACCGAGTGGAGTACTGTGTGTATAGTGCCGTGTAGTACCGAGTGGAGTACAGTGCCTGTACTGCGTGTAGTACCGAGTGGAGTACACTGCCTGCACTGCGTGTAGTACCGAGTGGAGTACAGTGTGTGTAGTGCCGTCTAGTACCGAGTGGAGTACAGTGTGCATAGTGCCGTGTAGTACTGAGTAGAGTACAGGGCCTGTACTGCCGTGTAGTACCGAGTGGAGTACAGTGTGTATAGTGCCGTGTAGTACTGAGTGGAGTACAGTGCCTGTACTGCCGTGTAGTACTGAGTGGGGTACAGTGCCTGTACTGCCGTGTAGTACAGAGTGGGGGACTGTGTGTATACTGCCGTGTAGTACTGAGTATAGTACAGTGCCTGTACTGCCGTGTAGTACCGAGTCGAGTACTGTGTGTATACTGCCGTATAGTACTGAGTGGAGTACAGTATCTGTACTGCCGTGTAGTACCGAGTGGGGGACTGTGTGTATACTGCCGTGTAGTACTGGGTTGGAGTACATTGCCTGTACTGCCATGTAGTACCGAGTGGGGGACTGTGTGTATACTGCCGTGTAGTACTGAGTGGAGTACAGTGCCTGTACTGCCGTGTGGTACCGAGTGGGGGACTGTGTGTATACTGCCGTGTAGTACTGAGTGGAGTACTGTGTGTATAGTGCAGTGTAGTGCTGAGTGGAGTACAGTGCCTGTACTGCCGTGTAGTACCGAGTGCAGTACCGTGTGTATAGTGCAGTGTAGTGCTGAGTGGAGTACAGTACCTGTCCTGCCGTGTAGTACTGAGTATAGTACAGTGCCTGTACTGCCGTGTAGTACCGAGTGGGGGACTGTGTGTATACTGCCTGTAGTACTGAGTGGAGTACAGTACCTGTACTGCCGAGTAGTCCCGAGTGGAGTACTGTGTGTATAGTGCAGTGTAGTGCTGAGTGGAGTATAGTACCTGTACCGCCGTGTAGTACCGAGTCGAGTACTGTGTGTATACTGCCGTATAGTACTGAGTGGAGTACAGTATCTGTACTGCCGTGTAGTACCGAGTGGGGGACTGTGTGTATACTGCCGTGTAGTACTGGGTTGGAGTACATTGCCTGTACTGCCATGTAGTACCGAGTGGGGGACAGTGTGTATACTGCCGTGTAGTACTGAGTGGAGTACAGTCTCTGTACTGCCGTGTAGTACCGTGTGGGGGACTGTGTATATACTGCCGTGTAGTACTGAGTGGAGTACATTGCCTGTACTGCCGTGTAGTCCCGAGTGGAGTACTGTGTGCATACTGCCGTGTAGTACTGATTGGAGTACGGTCCCTGTACTGCCGAGTAGTCCCAAGTGGAGTACAGTATGTATAGTGCAGTGTAGTACTGAGTGGAGTACTGTGTCTATAATGCAGTGCAGTACCGAGTGGAGTACTGTGTGCATAGTGCCGTGTAGTACTGAGTGGAGTACAGTGCCTGTACTGCCGTGTAGTACCGAGTGGAGTACTGTGTGTATAGTGCCGTGTAGTACCGAGTGGAGTACAGTGCATGTACTGCCGTGTAGTACCGGGTGGAGTACTGTGTGTATAGTGCCGCGTAGTACCGAGTGGAGTACAGTGCCTGTACTGCCGTGTAGTACTGTGTGGAGTACAGTGCCTGAACTGCCGTGTAGTCCCGAGTGGAGTACAGTGCATGTACTGCCATGTAGTAGTGAGTGGAGTACTGTGCCTGTATTGCCGTGTAGTACTGAGTGGTGTACTGTGTGTATAGTGCCGGGTAGTACCGGGTGGAGTACATTGGGTGTACTGCTGTGGAGTACTGTGTGTATAGTGCCGTGTAGTACCGAGTGGAGTACAGTGCCTGTACTGCGGTGTAGTACTGAGTGGAGTACAGTGCCTGTACTGCCGTGTAGGACTGAGTGGAGTACAGTGCCTGTACTGCCGTGTAGTCCCGAGTGGAGTACAGTGCCTGTACTGCCGTGTAGTACTGAGTGGAGTACAGTGCCTGTACTGCCGTGTAGTCCCGAATGGATTACTGTGTGTATAGTGCCGTTTAGTACCGAATGGAGTACAGTGCCTGTACTGCCCTGTAGTACTGAGTGGGGTAATGTGTGGATAGTGCCGTGTAGTACCGAGTGGAGTACAGTGCCTGTACTGCCGTGTAGTACTGAGTGGAGTACAGTGCCTGTAATGCCGTGTAGTCCCGAATGGATTACTGTGTGCATAGTGCCGTGTAGTACCGAGTGGAGTACAGTGCCTGTACTGCCGTGTAGTACTGAACCGAGTACAGTGCCTGTACTGCCGTGTAGTCCCGAGTGGAGTACTGTGTGTATAGTGCCGTGTAGTACCGAGTGGAGTACATTGCCTGTACTGCCGTGTAGTACTAAGTGGAGTACAGTGCCTGTACTGCCGTGTAGTCCCGAGTGGAGTACTCTGTGTATAGGGCAGTGTAGTACTGAGTGGTGTACTGTACCTGTACTGCCGTGTAGTACTGAGTGGAGTACAGTGCTTCTACTGCCGGGTAGTACTGGGTGGAGTACAGTGCCTGTACTGCCGTGTAGTACCGAGTGGGGGACTGTGTGTATACTGCCGTGTAGTTCCGAGTGGAGTACAGTGCCTGTACTTCCGTGTAGTACCGAGTGGAATACTGTGTGTATAGTGCCGTGTAGTACCGAGTGGAGTACTGTGTGCATACTGTCGTGTAGTACTAAGTGGAGTACAGTGCCTGTACTGCCGTGTAGTACCGAGTGGAGTACTGTGTGTAAGGTGCCGTGTAGTACCGAGTGGAGTACGGTGCATGTACTGCCGTGTAGTACCGAGTGGAGTACTGTGTGTATAGTGCGGTGTAGTACCGTGTGGAGTACAGTGCATGTACTGCCGTGTAGTACCGAGTGGAGTACTGTGTGTTTAGTGCCGTGCAGTACCGAGTGGAGTACAGTGCCTGTATTGCCGTGTAGTAAAGAGTGGAGTACTGTGTGTACAGTGCCATGTAGTACCGAGTGGAGTACTGTGTGCATACTGCCGTGTAGTACTGCGTGGAGTACAGTACCTGTACTGCCGTGTAGTACCGAGTGGAGTACTGTGTGTATAGTGCCGTGTAGTACCGAGTGGAGTACAGTGCCTGTACTGCCGTGTAGGACTGAGTGGAGTACAGTGCCTGAACTGCCGTGCAGTACTGAGTGGAGTACTGTGCCTGTACTGCCGTGTAGTCCCGAGTGGAGTACAGTGCCTGTACTGCCGTGTAGTACTGAGTGGAGTACAGTGCCTGTACTGCCGTGTAGTAGTGAGTGGAGTACTGTGCCTGTACTGCCGTGTAGTACTGAGTGGAGTACTGTGTGTATAGTGCCGTGTAGTACCGAGTGGAGTACAGTGGGTGTATGCCGTGTAGTACTGTGTGGAGTACAGTGCCCGAACTGCCGTGCAGTACTGAGTGGAGTACAGTGCCTGTACTACCGTGTAGTCCCGAGTGGAGTACTGTGCCTGTACTGCCCTGTAGTACTGAGTGGAGTACTGTGTGTATAGTGCCGTGTAGTACCGAGTGGAGTACAGTGCCTCTACTGCCGTGTAGTACTGAGTGGAGTACAGTGCCTGTACTGCCGTGTAGTACTGAGTGGAGTACAGTGCCTGTACTGCCGTGTAGTACTGAGTGGAGTACTGTGTGTATAGTGCCGTGAAGTACCGAGTGGAGTACAGTGCCTGTACTGCCGTGTAGTACTGAGGGGAGTACAGTGCCTGTACTGCCGTGTAGTACTGAGTGGAGTACAGTGCCTGTACTGCCGTGTAGTCCCGAATGGAGTACTGTGTGTATAGTGCCGTGTAGTACCGAGTGGAGTACAGTGCCTGTACTGCCGTGTAGTACCGAGTGGAGTACTGTGTGTATAGTGCCGTGTAGTACCGAGTGGAGTACAGTGCCTGTACTGCCGTGTAGTACTGAGTGGAGTACAGTGCCTGTAATGCCGTGTGGTACCGAGTGGAGTACTGTGTGTATAGTGCCGTGTAGTACCGAGTGGAGTACTGTGTGCATACTGCCGTGTAGTACTGAGTGGAGTACAGTGCCTGTACTGCCGTGTAGTACCGAGTGGAGTACTGTGTGTAAGGTGCCGTGTAGTACCGAGTGGAGTACGGTGAATGTACTGCCGTGTAGTACCGAGTGGAGTACTGTGTGTATAGTGCGGTGTAGTACCGAGTGGAGTACAGTGCCTGTACTGCTGTGTAGTACCGAGTGGAGTACAGTGCCTGTACTGCCATGTAGTCCCGAGTGGAGTACTGTGTGCATACTGCCGTGTAGTACTGAGTGGAGTACAGTGCCTGTACTGCCGTGTAGTACTGAGTGGAGTACAGTGTGAATAGTGCCGTGTAGTACCGAGTGGAGTACAGTGCCTGTACTGCCGTGTAGTACCGAGTGGAGTACTGTGTGTATAGTGCCGTGTAGTACCGAGTGGAGTACAGTGCCTGTACTGCGTGTAGTACCGAGTGGAGTACTGTGTGTATAGTGCCGTGTAGTGCCGAGTGGAGTACAGTGCCTGTACTGCCGTGTAGTACCGAGTGGAGTACTGTGTGTATAGTGCCGTGTAGTACCGAGTGGAGTACAGTGCATGTACTGCCGTGTAGTACCGAGTGGAGTACTGTGTGTATAGTGCCGTGTAGTACCGAGTGGAGTACAGTGCCTGTACTGCCGTGTAGGACTGAGTGGAGTACAGTGCCTGAACTGCCGTGCAGTACTGAGTGGAGTACAGTGCCTGTACTGCCGTGTAGTCCCGAGTGGAGTACAGTGCCTGTACTGCCGTGTAGTACTGAGTGGAGTACAGTGCCTGTACTGCCGTGTAGTAGTGAGTGGAGTACTGTGCCTGTACTGCCGTGTAGTACTGAGTGGAGTACTGTGTGTATAGTGCCGTGTAGTACCGAGTGGAGTACAGTGGGTGTATGCCGTGTAGTACTGTGTGGAGTACAGTGCCTGAACTGCCGTGCAGTACTGAGTGGAGTACAGTGCCTGTACTGCCGTGTAGTCCCGAGTGGAGTACAGTGCCTGTACTGCCGTGTAGTACTGAGTGGAGTACTGTGTGTATAGTGCCGTGTAGTACCGAGTGGAGTACAGTGCCTCTACTGCCGTGTAGTACTGAGTGAAGTACAGTGCCTGTACTGCCGTGTAGTACTGAGTGGAGTACAGTGCCTGTACTGCCGTGTAGTACTCATTGGAGTACTGTGTGTATAGTGCCGTGAAGTACCGAGTGGAGTACAGTGCCTGTACTGCCGTGTAGTACTGAGGGCAGTACAGTGCCTGTACTGCCGTGTAGTACTGAGTGGAGTACAGTGCCTGTACTGCCGTGTAGTCCCGAATGGAGTACTGTGTGTATAGTGCCGTGTAGTACCGAGTGGAGTACAGTGCCTGTACTGCCGTGTAGTACCGAGTGGAGTACTGTGTGTATAGTGCCGTGTAGTACCGAGTGGAGTACAGTGCCTGTACTGCCGTGTAGTACTGAGTGGAGTACAGTGCCTGTAATGCCGTGTAGTACCGAGTGGAGTACTGTGTGTATAGTGCCGTGTAGTACCGAGTGGAGTACTGTGTGCATACTGCCGTGTAGTACTGAGTGGAGTACAGTGCCTGTACTGCCGTGTAGTACCGAGTGGAGTACTGTGTGTAAGGTGCCGTGTAGAACCGAGTGGAGTACGGTGCATGTACTGCCGTGTAGTACCGAGTGGAGTACTGTGTGTATAGTGCGGTGTAGTACCGTGTGGAGTACAGTGCCTGTACTGCTGTGTAGTACCGAGTGGAGTACAGTGCCTTCACTGCCATGTAGTCCCGAGTGGAGTACTGTGTGCATACTGCCGTGTAGTACTGAGTGGAGTACAGTGCCTGTACTGCCGTGTAGTACTGAGTGGAGTACAGTGTGAATAGTGCCGTGTAGTACCGAGTGGAGTACAGTGCCTGTACTGCCGTGTAGTACCGAGTGGAGTTCTGTGTGTATAGTGCCGTGTAGTACCGAGTGGAGTACAGTGCCTGTACTGCGTGTAGTACCGAGTGGAGTACTGTGTGTATAGTGCCGTGTAGTGCCGAGTGGAGTACAGTGCCTGTACTGCCGTGTAGTACTGAGTGGAGTACAGTGTGAATAGTGCCGTGTAGTACCGAGTGGAGTACAGTGCCTGTACTGCCGTGTAGTACCGAGTGGAGTACAGTGTGTATAGTGCCGTCTAGTACCGAGTGGAGTACAGTGTGTATAGTGCCGTGTAGTACTGAGTGGAGTACAGTACCTGTACTGCCGTCTAGTACCGAGTGGAGTACAGTGTGTATAGTGCCGTGTAGTACAGAGTGGAGTACAGTGCCTGTACTGCCGTGTAGTACTGAGTGGAGTACATTGCCTGTACTGCCGTGTAATACCGAGTGGAGTACAGTGTGTATAGTGCCGTGTAGTACTGAGTGGAGTACAGTGCCTGTGCTGCAGTGTAGTACTGAGTGGGGTACAGTGCCTGTACTGACGTGTAGTACCGAGTGGGGGAATGTGTGTATACTGCCGTGTAATACTGAGTATAGTACAGTGCCTGTACTGCCGTGTAGTACCGAGTGGAGTACTGTGTGCATACTGCCGTGTAGTACTGAGTGGAGTACAGTACCTGTACTGCCGTGTAGTACCGAGTGGGGGACAGTGTGTATACTGCCGTGTAGTACTGAGTGGAGTACAGTGCCTGTACTACCGTGTAGTACCGAGTGGGGGACTGTGTGTATACTGCCGTGTAGTACTGAGTGGAGTACAGTGCCTGTACTGCCGTGTAGAACCGAGTGGGGGACTGTGTGTATACTGCCGTGTAGTACTGAGTGGAGTACTGTGTGTATAGTGCAGTGTAGTGCTGAGTGGAGTACAGTGCCTGTACTGCCGTGTAGTACCGAGTGGAGTACAGTGCCTGTACTGCCGTGTAGTACTGTGTGGAGTACAGTGCCTGAACTGCCGTGTAGTCCCGAGTGGAGTACAGTGCCTGTACTGCCGTGTAGTACTGAGTGGAGTACAGTGCCTGTACTGCCGTGTAGTCCCGAATGGATTACTGTGTGTATAGTGCCGTTTAGTACCGAATGGAGTACAGTGCCTGTACTGCCGTGTAGTACTGAGTGGGGTAATGTGTGGATAGTGCCGTGTAGTACCGAGTGGAGTAGAGTGCCTGTACTGCCGTGTAGTACTGAGTGGTGTACTGTGTGTATAGTGCCGGGTAGTACCGGGTGGAGTACATTGGGTGTACTGCCGTGGAGTACTGTGTGTATAGTGCCGTGTAGTACCGAGTGGAGTACAGTGCCTGTACTGCGGTGTAGTACTGAGTGGAGTACAGTGCTTGTACTGCCGTGTAGGACTGAGTGGAGTACAGTGCCTGTACTGCCGTGTAGTCCCGAGTGGAGTACAGTGCCTGTACTGCCGTGTAGTACTGAGTGGAGTACAGTGCCTGTACTGCCGTGTAGTCCCGAATGGATTACTGTGTGTATAGTGCCGTTTAGTACCGAATGGAGTACAGTGCCTGTACTGCCGTGTAGTACTGAGTGGGGTAATGTGTGGACAGTGCCGTGTAGTACCGAGTGGAGTACAGTGCCTGTACTGCCGTGTAGTACTGAGTGGGGTACAGTGCCTGTAATGCCGTGTAGTCCCGAATGGATTACTGTGTGCATAGTGCCGTGTAGTACCGAGTGGAGTACAGTGCCTGTACTGCCGTGTAGTACTGAACCGAGTACAGTGCCTGTACTGCCGTGTAGTCCCGAGTGGAGTACTGTGTGTATAGTGCCGTGTAGTACCGAGTGGAGTACATTGCCTGTACTGCCGTGTAGTACTAAGTGGAGTACAGTGCCTGTACTGCCGTGTAGTCCCGAGTGGAGTACTCTGTGTATAGGGCAGTGTAGTACTGAGTGGTGCACTGTACCTGTACTGCCGTGTAGTACTGAATGGAGTACAGTGCTTCTACTGCCGGTTAGTACTGGGTGGAGTACAGTGCCTGTACTGCCGTGTAGTACCGAGTGCGGGACTGTGTGTATACTGCCGTGTAGTTCCAAGTGGAGTACAGTGTGCATACTGTCGTGTAGTACTGAGTGGAGTACAGTGCCTGTACTGCCGTGTAGTAACGAGTGGAGTACTGTGTGTAAGGTGCCGTGTAGTACAGAGTGGAGTACGGTGCATGTACTGCCGTGTAGTACCGAGTGGAGTACTGTGTGTATAGTGCGGTGTAGTACCGGGTGGAGTACAGTGCATGTACTGCCGTGTAGTACCGAGTGGAGTACTGTATGTTTAGTGCCGTGCAGTACCGAGTGGAGTACAGTGCCTGTATTGCCGTGTAGTAAAGAGTGGAGTACTGTGTGTACAGTGCCATGTAGTACCGAGTGGAGTACTGTGTGCATACTGCCGTGTAGTACTGCGTGGAGTACAGTACCTGTACTGCCGTGTAGTACCGAGTGGAGTACTGTGTGTATAGTGCCGTGTAGTACCGAGTGGAGTACAGTGCCTGTACTGCCGTGTAGGACTGAGTGGAGTACAGTGCCTGAACTGCCGTGCAGTACTGAGTGGAGTACAGTGCCTGTACTGCCGTGTAGTCCCGAGTGGAGTACAGTGCCTGTACTGCCGTGTAGTACTGAGTGGAGTACAGTGCCTGTACTGCCGTGTAGTAGTGAGTGGAGTACTGTGCCTGTACTGCCGTGTAGTACTGAGTGGAGTACTGTGTGTATAGTGCCGTGTAGTACCGAGTGGAGTACAGTGGGTGTATGCCGTGTAGTACTGTGTGGAGTACAGTGCCTGAACTGCCGTGCAGTACTGAGTGGAGTACAGTGCCTGTACTACCGTGTAGTCCCGAGTGGAGTACTGTGCCTGTACTGCCGTGTAGTACTGAGTGGAGTACTGTGTGTATAGTGCCGTGTAGTACCGAGTGGAGTACAGTGCCTCTACTGCCGTGTAGTACTGAGTGGAGTACAGTGCCTGTACTGCCGTGTAGTACTGAGTGGAGTACAGTGCCTGTACTGCCGTGTAGTACTGAGTGGAGTACTGTGTGTATAGTGCCGTGAAGTACCGAGTGGAGTACAGTGCCTGTACTGCCGTGTAGTACTGAGGGGAGTACAGTGCCTGTACTGCCGTGTAGTACTGAGTGGAGTACAGTGCCTGTACTGCCGTGTAGTCCCGAATGGAGTACTGTGTGTATAGTGCCGTGTAGTACCGAGTGGAGTACAGTGCCTGTACTGCCGTGTAGTACCGAGTGGAGTACTGTGTGTATAGTGCCGTGTAGTACCGAGTGGAGTACAGTGCCTGTACTGCCGTGTAGTACTGAGTGGAGTACAGTGCCTGTAATGCCGTGTAGTACCGAGTGGAGTACTGTGTGTATAGTGCCGTGTAGTACCGAGTGGAGTACTGTGTGCATACTGATGTGTAGTACTGAGTGGAGTACAGTGCCTGTACTGCCGTGTAGTACCGAGTGGAGTACTGTGTGTAAGGTGCCGTGTAGTACCGAGTGGAGTACGGTGCATGTACTGCCGTGTAGTACCGAGTGGAGTACTGTGTGTATAGTGCGGTGTAGTACCGAGTGGAGTACAGTGCCTGTACTGCTGTGTAGTACCGAGTGGAGTACAGTGCCTGAACTGCCGTGCAGTACTGAGTGGAGTACAGTGCCTGTACTGCCGTGTAGGACTGAGTGGAGTACAGTGCCTGTACTCCCGTGTAGTACTGAGTGGAGTACAGTGTGTATAGTGCGGTGTAGTACCGAGTGGAGTACAGTGCCTGTACTGCTGTGTAGTACCGAGTGGAGTACAGTGCCTGTACTGCCGTGTAGTACCGAGTGGAGTACTGTGTGTATAGTGCGGTGTAGTACCGAGTGGAGTACAGTGATTGTACTGCTGTGTAGTACCGAGTGGAGAACAGTGCCTGCACTGCCATGTAGTCCCGAGTGGAGTACTGTGTGCATACTGCCGTGTAGTACCGAGTGGAGTACTGTGTGTATAGTGCCGTGTAGTGCCGAGTGGAGTACAGTGCCTGTACTGCCGTGTAGTACCGAGTGGAGTACTGTGTGTATAGTGCCGTGTAGTACCGAGTGGAGTACAGTGCATGTACTGCCGTGTAGTACCGAGTGGAGTACTGTGTGTATAGTGCCGTGTAGTACCGAGTGGAGTACAGTGCCTGTACTGCCGTGAAGGACTGAGTGGAGTACAGTGCTTGAACTGCCGTGCAGTACTGAGTGGAGTACAGTGCCTGTACTGCCGTGTAGTCCCGAGTGGAGTACAGTGCCTGTACTGCCGTGTAGTACTGAGTGGAGTACAGTGCCTGTACTGCCGTGTAGTAGTGAGTGGAGTACTGTGCCTGTACTGCCGTGTAGTACTGAGTGGAGTACTGTGTGTATAGTGCCGTGTAGTACCGAGTGGAGTACAGTGGGTGTATGCCGTGTAGTACTGTGTGGAGTACAGTGCCTGAACTGCCGTGCAGTACTGAGGGGAGTACAGTGCCTGTACTGCCGTGTAGTCCCGAGTGGAGTACTGTGCCTGTACTGCCGTGTAGTACTGAGTGGAGTACTGTGTGTATAGTGCCGTGTAGTACCGAGTGGAGTACAGTGCCTCTACTGCCGTGTAGTACTGAGTGAAGTACAGTGCCTGTACTGCCGTGTAGTATTGAGTGGAGTACAGTGCCTGTACTGCCGTGTAGTACTGAGTGGAGTACTGTGTGTATAGTGCCGTGAAGTACCGAGTGGAGTACAGTGCCTGTACTGCCGTGTAGTACTGAGGGGAGTACAGTGCCTGTACTGCCGTGTAGTACTGAGTGGAGTACAGTGCCTGTACTGCCGTGTAGTCCCGAATGGAGTACTGTGTGTATAGTGCCGTGTAGTACCGAGTGGAGTACAGTGCCTGTACTGCCGTGTAGTACCGAGTGGAGTACTGTGTGTATAGTGCCGTGTAGTACCGAGTGGAGTACAGTGCCTGTACTGCCGTGTAGTACTGAGTGGAGTACAGTGCCTGTAATGCCGTGTAGTACCGAGTGGAGTACTGTGTGTATAGTGCCGTGTAGTACCGAGTGGAGTACTGTGTGCATACTGCCGTGTAGTACTGAGTGGAGTACAGTGCCTGTACTGCCGTGTAGTACCGAGTGGAGTACTGTGTGTAAGGTGCCGTGTAGTACCGAGTGGAGTACGGTGCATGTACTGCCGTGTAGTACCGAGATGGGTACGGTGCATGTACTGCCGTGTAGTACCGAGTGGAGTACAGTGCCTGTACTGCTGTGTAGTACCGAGTGGAGTACAGTGCCTGTACTGCCATGTAGTCCCGAGTGGAGTACTGTGTGCATACTGCCGTGTAGTACTGAGTGGAGTACAGTGCCTGTACTGCCGTGTAGTACTGAGTGGAGTACAGTGTGAATAGTGCCGTGTAGTACCGAGTGGAGTACAGTGCCTGTACTGCCGTGTAGTACCGAGTGGAGTACTGTGTGTATAGTGCCGTGTAGTACCGAGTGGAGTACAGTGACTGTACTGCGTGTAGTACCGAGTGGAGTACTGTGTGTATAGTGCCGTGTAGTGCCGAGTGGAGTACAGTGCCTGTACTGCCGTGTAGTACTGAGTGGAGTACAGTGTGAATAGTGCCGTGTAGTACCGAGTGGAGTACAGTGCCTGTACTGCCGTGTAGTACCGAGTGGAGTACAGTGTGTATAGTGCCGTCTAGTACCGAGTGGAATACAGTGTGTATAGTGCCGTGTAGTACTGAGTGGAGTACAGTACCTGTACTGCCGTCTAGTACCGAGTGGAGTACAGTGTGTATAGTGCCGTGTAGTACAGAGTGGAGTACAGTGCCTGTACTGCCGTGTAGTACTGAGTGGAGTACATTGCCTGTACTGCCGTGTAATACCGAGTGGAGTACAGTGTGTATAGTGCCGTGTAGTACTGAGTGGAGTACAGTGCCTGTGCTGCAGTGTAGTACTGAGTGGGGTACAGTGCCTGTACTGCCGTGTAGTACCGAGTGGGGGAATGTGTGTATACTGCCGTGTAGTACTGAGTATAGTACAGTGCCTGTACTGCCGTGTAGTACCGAGTGGAGTACTGTGTGCATACTGCCGTGTAGTACTGAGTGGAGTACAGTACCTGTACTGCCGTGTAGTACCGAGTGGGGGACAGTGTGTATACTGCCGTGTAGTACTGAGTGGAGTACAGTGCCTGTACTACCGTGTAGTACCGAGTGGGGGACTGTGTGTATACTGCCGTGTAGTATTGAGTGGAGTACAGTGCCTGTACTGCCGTGTAGAACCGAGTGGGGGACTGTGTGTATACTGCCGTGTAGTACTGAGTGGAGTACTGTGTGTATAGTGCAGTGTAGTGCTCAGTGGAGTACAGTGCCTGTACTGCCGTGTAGTACCGAGTGGAGTACTCTGTGTATAGTGCAGTGTAGTGCTGAGTGGAGTACAGTACCTGTACTGCCGTGTAGTACTGAGTATAGTACAGTGCCTGTACTGCCGTGTAGTACCGAGTGGGGGACTGTGTGTATACTGCCGTGTAGTACTGAGTGGAGTACAGTACCTGTACTGCCGAGTAGTCCCGAGTGGAGTACTGTGTGTATAGTGCAGTGTAGTGCTGAGTGGAGTACAGTACCTGTACTGCCGTGTAGTACCGAGTGGGGCACTGTGTGCATACTGCCGTGTAGTTCCGAGTGGAGTACTGTGCCTGTACTGGCGTGTAGTACTGAGTGGAGTACAGTGCCTGTATTGCAGTGTAGTCCCGAGTGGAGTACAGTGCCTGTACTGCCGTGTAGTAGTGAGTGGAGTACAGTGCCTGTACTGCCGTGTAGTACTGGGTGGAGTACAGTGCCTGTACTGCCGTGTAGTACTTGGTGGAGAACAGTCCCTGTACTGCCGTGTAGTACTGGGTGGAGTACAGTGCCTGTACTGCCGTGTAGTAGTGAGTGGAGTACAGTGCCTCTACTGCCGTGTAGTACTTGGTGGAGAACAGTCCCTGTACTGCCGTGTAGTACCGAGTGGGGGACTGTGTGTATACTGCCGTGTAGTTCCGAGTGGAGTACAGTGCCTGTACTTCCGTGTAGTACCGAGTGGAATACTGTGTGTATAGTGCCGTGTAGTACCGAGTGGAGTACTGTGTGCATACTGCCGTGTGGTACTGAGTGGAGTACAGTGCCTGTACTGCCGTGTAGAACTGAGTGGAGCACTGTGCCTGTACTGCCGTGTAGTACTGAGTGGAGTACATTTCCTGTACTGCCGTGTAGTCCCGAGTGGAGTACAGTGCCTGTACTGCCGTGTAGTACTGAGTGGAGTACAGTTCCTGTACTGCCGTGTAGTCCCGAGTGGAGTACAGTGCCTGTATTGCCGTGTAGTACTGAGTGGAGTACTGTGTGTATAGTGCCGTGTAGTAACGAGTGGAGTACAGTGCCTGTACTGCCGTGTAGTCCCGAATGGAGTACTGTGTGTATAGTGCCGTGTAGTACCGTGTGGAGTACAGTGCCTGTACTGCCGTGTAGCACCGAGTGGAGTACTGTGTGTATAGTGCCGTGTAGAACCGAGTGGAGTACAGTGCCTGTATTGTCGTGTAGTACTGAGTGGAGTACAGTGCCTGTAATGCCGTGTAGTACCGAGTGGAATATTGTTTGTATAGTGCCGTGTAGTACCGAGTGGAGTACAGCACCTCTACTGCCGTGTACTACCGAGTGGAGTACTGTGTGTATAGTGCCGTGTAGTACCGAGTGGAGTACAGTGCCTGTACTGCCGTGTAGTACTGAGTGGAGTACAGTGCCTGTACTGCCATGTAGTACTGAGTGGAGCACAGTGCCTGTACTGCCGTGTAGTACTGAGTGGAGTACAGTTCCTGTACTGCCGTGTAGTCCCGAGTGGAGTACAGTGCCTGTACTGCCGTGTAGTACTGAGTGGAGTACAGTTCCTGTACTGCCGTGTAGTCCCGAGTGGAGTACAGTGCCTGTACTGCCGTGTAGTACTGAGTGGAGTACTTTGTGTATAGTGCCGTGTAGTAACGAGTGGAGTACAGTGCCTGTACTGCCGTGTAGTCCCGAATGGAGTACTGTGTGTATAGTGCCGTGTAGTACCCAGTGGAGTACAGTGCCTGTACTGCCGTGTAGCACCGAGTGGAGTACTGTGTGTATAGTGCCGTGTAGAACCGAGTGGAGTACAGTGCCTGTATTGTCGTGTAGTACTGAGTGGAGTACAGTGCCTGTAATGCCGTGTAGTACCGAGTGGAATACTGTGTGTATAGTGCCGTGTAGTACCGAGTGGAGTACAGTGCCTGTACTGCCGTGTAGTACTGAGTGGAGTACAGTGCCTGTACTGCCGTGTAGTACCGAGTGGAGTACAGTGCCTGTACTTCCGTGTAGTACTGATAGGAGTACAGTGCCTGTACTGCCGTGTAGTACCGAGTGGAGTACATTGCTTGTACCGCCGTGTAGTACTGAGTGGAGTACAGTGCCTGTAATGTCGTGTAGTGCCGAGTTGAGTACTGTGTGTATAGTGCAGTGTAGTACTGAGCGGAGTACAGTGCATGTACTGCCGTGTAGTCCCGAGTGGATTACTGTGTGTATAGTGCAGTGTAGTACTGAGTGGAGTACAGTGCCTGTACTGCCGTGTAGTACCGAGTGGAGTACAGTGCCTGTACTGCCGTGTAGTACAGGGTGGAGTACAGTGCCTGTACTGCTGTGTAGTCCCCAGTGTAATACAGTTTGTGTAGTGCAGTGTAGTACTGAGTGGTGTACAGTGCATGTACTGCCGTGTAGTACCGAGTGGAGTACTGTGTGTATAGTGCCGTGTAGTACCGAGTGGAGTACAATGCCTGTACTGCCGTGTAGTACCGAGTGGAGTACTGTGTGTATAGTGCCGTGTAGTACCGAGTGGAGTACAGTGCCTGTACTGCGTGTAGTACCGAGCGGAGTACTGTGTGTATAGTGCCGTGTAGTACCGAGTGGAGTACAGTGCCTGTACTTCCGTGTAGTACCGAGTGGAGTACAGTGCGTATAGTGCCGTCTAGTACCGAGTGGATTATTGTGTGTATAGTGCAGTGTAGTGCTGAGTGGAGTACAGTACCTGTACTGCCGTGTAGTACTGAGTATAGTACAGTGCCTGTACTGCCGTGTAGTACCGAGTGGGGGACTGTGTGTATACAGCCGTGTAGTACTGAGTGGAGTAGAGTACCTGTACTGCCGAGTAGTCTGGAGTGGAGTACTGTGTGTATAGTGCAGTGTAGTGCTGAGTGGAGTACAGGGCCTGTACTGCCGTGTAGTACCGAGTGGAGTACAGTGTGTATAGTGCCGTGTAGTACTGAGTGGAGTACAGTGCCTGTACTGCCGTGTAGTACTGAGTGGGGTACAGTGCCTGTACTGCCGTGTAGTACAGAGTGGGGGACTGTGTGTATACTGCCGTGTAGTACTGAGTATAGTACAGTGCCTGTACTGCCGTGTAGTACCGAGTGGAGTACTGTGTGTATACTGCCGTATAGTACTGAGTGGAGTACAGTATCTGTACTGCCGTGTAGTACCGAGTGGGGGACTGTGTGTATACTGCCGTGTAGTATTGGGTTGGAGTACATTGCCTGTACTGCCATGTAGTACCGAGTGGGGGACTGTGTGTATACTGCCGTGTAGTACTGAGTGGAGTACAGTGCCTGTACTGCCGTGTGGTACCGAGTGGGGGACTGTGTGTATAGTGCAGTGTAGTGCTGAGTGGAGTACAGTACCTGTCATGCCGTGTAGTACTGAGTATAGTACAGTGCCTGTACTGCCGTGTAGTACCGAGTGGGGGACTGTGTGTGTACTGCCTGTAGTACTGAGTGGAGTACAGTACCTGTACTGCCGTGTAGTACTGAGTATAGTACAGTGCCTGTACTGCCGTGTAGTACCGAGTGGGGGACTGTGTGTGTACTGCCTGTAGTACTGAGTGGAGTACAGTACCTGTACTGCCGAGTAGTCCCGAGTGGAGTACTGTGTGTATAGTGCAGTGTAGTGCTGAGTGGAGTATAGTACCTGTACCGCCGTGCAGTACCGAGTGGGGGACTGTGTGTATACTGCCGTGTAGTACTGAGTGGAGTACAGTCTCTGTACTGCCGTGTAGTACCGAGTGGGGGACTGTGTATATATAGCCGTGTAGTACTGAGTGGAGTACATTGCCTGTACTGCCGTGTAGTCCCGAGTGGAGTACGGTGTGTATAGTGCCGTGTAGTACCGAGTGGAGTACATTGCCTGTACTGCCGTGTAGTACTAAGTGGAGTACAGTGCCTGTACTGCCGTGTAGTCCCGAGTGGAGTACAGTGCCTGTACTGCCGTGTAGTACTGAGTGGGGTAATGTGTGGATAGTGCCGTGTAGTACCGAGTGGAGTACAGTGCCTGTACTGCCGTGTAGTACTGAGTGGAGTACAGTGCCTGTAATGCCGTGTATCCCGAATGGATTACTGTGTGCATAGTGCCGTGTAGTACCGAGTGGAGTACAGTGCCTGTACTGCCGTGTAGTACTGAACCGAGTACAGTGCCTGTACTGCCGTGTAGTCCCGAGTGGAGTACTGTGTGTATAGTGCCGTGTAGTACCGAGTGGAGTACATTGCCTGTACTGCCGTGTAGTACTAAGTGGAGTACAGTGCCTGTACTGCCGTGTAGTCCCGAGTGGAGTACTCTGTGTATAGGGCAGTGTAGTACTGAGTGGTGTACTGTACCTGTACTGCCGTGTAGTACTGAGTGGAGTACAGTGCTTCTACTGCCGGGTAGTACTGGGTGGAGTACAGTGCCTGTACTGCCGTGTAGTACCGAGTGGGGGACTGTGTGAAGGTGCCGTGTAGTACCGAGTGGAGTACGGTGCATGTACTGCCGTGTAGTAAAGAGTGGAGTACTGTGTGTACAGTGCCATGTAGTACCGAGTGGAGTACTGTGTGCATACTGCCGTGTAGTACTGCGTGGAGTACAGTACCTGTACTGCCGTGTAGTACCGAGTGGAGTACTGTGTGTATAGTGCCGTGTAGTACCGAGTGGAGTACAGTGCCTGTACTGCCGTGTAGTACTGAGTGGAGTACAGTGCCTGTACTGCCGTGTAGTACTGAGTGGAGTACTGTGTGTATAGTGCCGTGAAGTACCGAGTGGAGTACAGTGCCTGTACTGCCGTGTAGTACTGAGTGGAGTACAGTGCCTGTACTGCCGTGTAGTACTGAGTGGAGTACTGTGTGTATAGTGCCGTGAAGTACCGAGTGGAGTACAGTGCCTGTACTGCCGTGTAGTCCCGAGTGGAGTACTGTGCCTGTACTGCCGTGTAGTACTGAGTGGAGTACTGTGTGTATAGTGCCGTGCAGTACCGATTGGAGTACGGTGCATGTACTGCCGTGTAGTACCGAGTGGAGTACTGTGTGTATAGTGCGGTGTAGTACCGTGTGGAGTACAGTGCATGTACTGCCGTGTAGTACCGAGTGGAGTACTGTGTGTTTAGTGCCGTGCAGTACCGAGTGGAGTACAGTGCCTGTATTGCCGTGTAGTAAAGAGTGGAGTACTGTGTGTACAGTGCCATGTAGTACCGAGTGGAGTACTGTGTGCATACTGCCGTGTAGTACTGCGTGGAGTACAGTACCTGTACTGCCGTGTAGTACCGAGTGGAGTACTGTGTGTATAGTGCCGTGTAGTACCGAGTGAAGTACATTGCCTGTACTGCCGTGTAGTACTGAGTGGAGTACAGTGCCTGTACTGCCGTGTAGTACTGAGTGGAGTACTGTGTGTATAGTGCCGTGAAGTACCGAGTGGAGTACAGTGCCTGTACTGCCGTGTAGTCCCGAGTGGAGTACTCTGCCTGTACTGCCGTGTAGTACTGAGTGGAGTACTGTGTGTATAGTGCCGTGCAGTACCGAGTGGAGTACAGTGCCTCTACTGCCGTGTAGTACTGAGTGGAGTACAGTGCCTGTACTGCCGTGTAGTACTGAGTGGAGTACAGTGCCTGTACTGCCGTGTAGTACTGAGTGGAGTACTGTGTGTATAGTGCCGTGAAGTACCGAGTGGAGTACAGTGCCTGTACTGCCGTGTAGTACTGAGGGGAGCACAGTGCCTGTACTGCCGTGTAGTACTGAGTGGAGTACAGTGCCTGTACTGCCGTGTAGTCCCGAATGGAGTACTGTGTGTATAGTGCCGTGTAGTACCGAGTGGAGTACATTGCCTGTACTGCCGTGTAGTACCGAGTGGAGTACTGTGTGTATAGTGCCGTGTAGTACCGAGTGGAGTACAGTGCCTGTACTGCCGTGTAGTACTGAGTGGAGTACAGTGCCTGTAATGCCAAGTAGTACCGAGTGGAGTACTGTGTGTATTGTGCCGTGTAGTACCGAGTGGAGTACTGTGTGCATACTGCCGTGTAGTACTGAGTGGAGTACAGTGCCTGTACTGCCGTGTAGTACCGAGTGGAGTACTGTGTGTAAGGTGCCGTGTAGTACCGAGTGGAGTACGGTGCATGTACTGCCGTGTAGTACCGAGTGGAGTACTGTGTGTATAGTGCGGTGTAGTACCGAGTGGAGTACAGTGCCTGTACTGCTGTGTAGTACCGAGTGGAGTACAGTGCCTGTACTGCCATGTAGTCCCGAGTGGAGTACTGTGTGCATACTGCCGTGTAGTACTGAGTGGAGTACAGTGCCTGTACTGCCGTGTAGTACTGAGTGGAGTACAGTGTGAATAGTGCCGTGTAGTACCGAGTGGAGTACAGTGCCTGTACTGCCGTGTAGTACCGAGTGGAGTACTGTGTGCATACTGCCGTGTAGTACTGAGTGGAGTACAGTGCCTGTACTGCCGTGTAGTACTGAGTGGAGTACAGTGTGAATAGTGCCGTGTAGTACCGAGTGGAGTACAGTGCCTGTACTGCCGTGTAGTACCGAGTGGAGTACTGTGTGTATAGTGCCGTGTAGTACCGAGTGGAGTACAGTGCCTGTACTGCGTGTAGTACCGAGTGGAGTACTGTGTGTATAGTGCCGTGTAGTGCCGAGTGGAGTACAGTGCCTGTACTGCCGTGTAGTACCGAGTGGAGTACTCTGTGTTTAGTGCCGTGTAGTACCGAGTGGAGTACAGTGCATGTACTGCCGTGTAGTACCGAGTGGAGTACAGTGTGTATAGTGCCGTGTAGTACCGAGTGGAGTACAGTGCCTGTACTGCCGTGTAGGACTGAGTGGAGTACAGTGCCTGAACTGCCGTGCAGTACTGAGTGGAGTACAGTGCCTGTACTGCCGTGTAGTCCCGAGTGGAGTACAGTGCCTGTACTGCCGTGTAGTACTGAGTGGAGTACAGTGCCTGTACTGCCGTGTAGTAGTGAGTGGAGTACTGTGCCTGTACTGCCGTGTAGTACTGAGTGGAGTACTGTGTGTATAGTGCCGTGTAGTACCGAGTGGAGTACAGTGGGTGTATGCCGTGTAGTACTGTGTGGAGTACAGTGCCTGAACTGCCGTGCAGTACTGAGTGGAGTACAGTGCCTGTACTGCCGTGTAGTCCCGAGTGGAGTACTGTGCCTGTACTGCCGTGTAGTACTGAGTGGAGTACTGTGTGTATAGTGCCGTGTAGTACCGAGTGGAGTACAGTGCCTCTACTGCCGTGTAGTACTGAGGGGAGTACAGTGCCTGTACTGCCGTGTAGTACTGAGTGGAGTACAGTGCCTGTACTGCCGTGTAGTCCCGAATGGAGTACTGTGTGTATAGTGCCGTGTAGTACCGAGTGGAGTACAGTGCCTGTACTGCCGTGTAGTACGGAGTGGAGTACTGTGTGTATAGTGCCATGTAGTACCGAGTGCAGTACAGTGCCTGTACTGCCGTGTAGTACTGAGTGGAGTACAGTGCCTGTAATGCCGTGTAGTACCGAGTGGAGTACTGTGTGTATAGTGCCGTGTAGTACCGAGTGGAGTACTGTGTGCATACTGCCGTGTAGTACTGAGTGGAGTACAGTGCCTGTACTGCCGTGTAGTACCGAGTGGAGTACTGTGTGTAAGGTGCCGTGTAGTACCGAGTGGAGTACGGTGCATGTACTGCCGTGTAGTACCGAGTGGAGTACTGTGTGTATAGTGCGGTGTAGTACCGAGTGGAGTACAGTGCCTGTACTGCTGTGTAGTACCGAGTGGAGTACAGTGCCTGTACTGCCATGTAGTCCCGAGTGGAGTACTGTGTGCATACTGCCGTGTAGTACTGAGACGAGTACAGTGCCTGTACTGCCGTGTAGTACTGAGTGGAGTACAGTGTGAATAGTGCCGTGTAGTACCGAGTGGAGTACAGTGCCTCTACTGCCGTGTAGTACTGAGTGGAGTACAGTGCCTGTACTGCCGTGTAGATCTGAGTGGAGTACAGTGCCTGTACTGCCGTGTAGTACTGAGTGGAGTACTGTGTGTATAGTGCCGTGAAGTACCGAGTGGAGTACAGTGCCTGTACTGTCGTGTAGTACCGAGTGGAGTACAATGCCTGTACTGCCGTGTAGTACCGAGTGGAGTACTGTGTGCATACTGCCGTGTAGTACCGAGTGGAGTACAGTGCCTGTACTGCCGTGTAGTACCGAGTGGAGTACAGTGCCTGTACTGCCGTGTAGTACCGAGTGGAGTACTGTGTGCATACTGCCGTGTAATACTGAGTGGAGTACAGTGCCTGTAATGCCGTGTAGTACCGAGTGGAGTACTGTTTGTATAGTGCCGTGTAGTACCGACTGGAGTACTGTGTGTATAGTGCGGTGTAGTACCGAGTGGAGTACAGTGCATGTACTGCCGTGTAGTACCGAGTGGAGTACTGTGTATATAGTGCCGTGTAGTACCGTGTGGAGTACAGTGCCTGTATTGCCGTGTAGTACCGAGTGGAGTACTGTGTGTATAGTGCCGTGTAGTACCGAGTGGAGTACAGTGCCTGTACTGCCGTGTAGTACTGAGTGGTGTACAGTGCCTGTACTGCCGTGTAGTCCCGAGTGGAGTACAGTGCCTGTACTGCCGGGTAGTAGTGAGTGGAGTACTGTGCCTGTACTGCCGTGTAGTACTGAGTGGAGTACTGTGCCTGTACTGCCGTGTAGTACCGAGTGGAGTACAGTGGTTGTACTGCCGTGTAGTACTGAGTGGAGTACAGTGCCTATACTGCCGTGTAGTACTGAGTGGGGTACAGTGCCTGTACTGCCGTGTAGCCCGTGTGGAGTACAGTGCCTGTACTGCCGTCTAGTACTGAGTGGAGTACAGTGCCTGTACTGCCGTGTAGTCCCGAGTGGAGTACAATTTCTGTACGGCCGTGTAGTACTGAGTGGAGTACTTTGTGTATAGTGCCGTGTCGTACCGAGTGGAGTACAGTGCCTGTACTGCCGTGTAGTACTGAGTGGACTACAGTGCCTGTAATGCCGTGTAGTACCGAGTGAAGTACTGTGTGTATAGTGCCGTTAGTACCGAGTGTAATAAAGTGCCTGTACTGCCGTGTAGTACTGAGTGGAGTACAGTGCCTGTACTGCCGTGTAGTCCCGAGTGGAGTACAGTGCCTGTACTGCCGTGCAGTACTGATTGGAGTACAGTGCCTGTACTGCCGTGTAGTGCCGTATGGAGTACAGTGCTTGTACTGCCGTGTAGTACTGAGTGAAGTACAGTGCCTGTACTGCCGTGCAGTGCCGAGTGGAGTACTGTGTGTATAGTGCAGTGTAGTACTGAGTGGAGTACAGTGCATTTACTGCCGTGTAGTACCGAGTGGAGTACAGTGCCTGTACTGCCGTGTAGTCCCGAGTGGAGTAATGAGTGTATAGTACATTGTAGTACTGAGTGGAGTACTGTGTGTATAGTCCCGTGTAGTACTGAGTGGAGTACAGTGCCTGTACTGCCGTGTAGTACCGATTGGAGTAGTGCGTCCATACTGCCGTCTAGTACTGTGTGGAGTACAGTGCCTGTACTGCCGTGTAGTACTGGGTGGAATACAGTGCCTGTACTGCCGTGTAGTCCCGAGTGGAGTACAGTGTGTATAGTGCAGTGTAGAACTGAGTGGAGTACAGTGCATGTACTGCCGTGTAGTACCGAGTGGTGTACTGTGTGTATAGTGCCGTGTGGTACCGAGTGGAGTACCATGCCTGTACTGCCGTGTAGTACAGAGTGGAGTACTGTGTGTATAGTGCCGTGTAGTACCGAGTGGAGTACAGTGCCTGTACTGCGTGTAGTACCGAGTGGAGTACACTGCCTGCACTGCGTGTAGTACCGAGTGGAGTACAGTGTGTATAGTGCCGTCTAGTACCGAGTGGAGTACAGTGTGTATAGTGCCGTGTAGTACTGAGTGGAGTACAGGGCCTTTACTGCCGTGTAGTACCGAGTGGAGTACAGTGTGTATAGTGCCGTGTAGTACTGAGTGGAGTACAGTGCCTGTACTGCCGTGTAGTACTGAGTGGGGTACAGTGCCTGTACTGCCGTGTAGTACAGAGTGGGGGACTGTGTGTATACTGCCGTGTAGTACTGAGTATAGTACAGTGCCTGTACTGCCGTGTAGTACCGAGTGGAGTACTGTGTGTATACTGCCGTATAGTACTGAGTGGAGTACAGTATCTGTACTGCCGTGTAGTACCGAGTGGGGGACTGTGTGTATACTGCCGTGTAGTACTGGGTTGGAGTACATTGCCTGTACTGCCATGTAGTACCGAGTGGGGGACTGTGTGTATACTGCCGTGTAGTACTGAGTGGAGTACAGTGCCTGTACTGCCGTGTGGTACCGAGTGGGGGACTGTGTGTATACTGCCGTGTAGTACTGAGTGGAGTACTGTGTGTATAGTGCAGTGTAGTGCTGAGGGGAGTACAGTGCCTGTACTGCCGTGTAGTACCGAGTGCAGTACCGTGTGTATAGTGCAGTGTAGTGCTGAGTGGAGTACAGTACCTGTCATGCCGTGTAGTACTGAGTATAGTACAGTGCCTGTACTGCCGTGTAGTACCGAGTGGGGGACTGTGTGTATACTGCCTGTAGTACTGAGTGGAGTACAGTACCTGTACTGCCGAGTAGACCCGAGTGGAGTACTGTGTGTATAGTGCAGTGTAGTGCTGAGTGGAGTATAGTACCTGTACCGCCGTGCAGTACCGAGTGGGGGACTGTGTGTATACTGCCGTGTAGTACTGAGTGGAGTACAGTCTCTGTACTGCCGTGTAGTACCGAGTGGGGGACTGTGTATATACTGCCGTGTAGTACTGAGTGGAGTACATTGCCTGTACTGCCGTGTAGTCCCGAGTGGAGTACTGTGTGCATACTGCCGTGTAGTACTGATTGGTGTACGGTCCCTGTACTGCCGAGTAGTCCCAAGTGGAGTACAGTATGTATAGTGCAGTGTAGTACTGAGTGGAGTACTGTGTGTATAATGCAGTGTAGTACCGAGTGGAGTACTGCGTGCATAGTGCCGTGTAGTACTGAGTGGAGTACAGTGCCTGTACTGCCGTGTAGTACCGAGTGGAGTACTGTGTGTATAGTGCCGTGTAGTACCGAGTGGAGTACAGTGCATGTACTGCCGTGTAGTACCGGGTGGAGTACTGTGTGTATAGTGCCGCGTAGTACCGAGTGGAGTACAGTGCCTGTACTGCCGTGTAGTACTGTGTGGAGTACAGTGCCTGAACTGCCGTATAGTCCCGAGTGGAGTACAGTGCATGTACTGCCATGTAGTAGTGAGTGGAGTACTGTGCCTGTACTGCCGTGTAGTACTGAGTGGTGTACTGTGTGTATAGTGCCGGGTAGTACCGGGTGGAGTACATTGGGTGTACTGCCGTGGAGTACTGTGTGTATAGTGCCGTGTAGTACCGAGTGGAGTACAGTGCCTGTACTGCGGTGTAGTACTGAGTGGAGTACAGTGCCTGTACTGCCGTGTAGGACTGAGTGGAGTACAGTGCCTGTACTGCCGTGTAGTCCCGAGTGGAGTACAGTGCCTGTACTGCCGTGTAGTACTGAGTGGAGTACAGTGCCTGTACTGTCGTGTAGTACCGAGTGGGGGACTGTGTGTATACTGCCGTGTAGTACTGAGTGGAGTACAGTCCCTGTACTGCCGAGTAGTCCCGAGTGGAGTACAGTGTGTATAGTGCAGTGTAGTACTGAGTGGAGTACTGTGTGTATAGTGCAGTGTAGTACTGAGTGGAGTACAGTGCGTGTACTGCCGTGTAGTACCGAGTGGGGGACTGTGTGTATACTGCCGTGTACTACTGAGTGGAGTACAGTGTGTATAGTGCCGTGTAGTACCGAGTGGGTCTTTGTGTGCATACTGCCGTGTAGTACTGAGTGGAGTACAGTGCCTGTACTGCTATGTTGTCCCGAGTGGAGTACTGTGTGTATACTGCCCTGTAGTACCGAGTGGAGTACAGTGCCTGTACTGCCATGTAGTACCGAGTGGAGTACTGTGTGCATACTGCCGTGTAGTACGGAGTGGAGTACAGTGCCTATACTGCCGTGTAGTACCGATTGGAGTACTGTGTGGATAGTGCCGTGCAGTACCGAGTGGAGTACGGTGTGCATACTGCCGTGTAGTACTTAGTGTAGTACAGTGCCTGTACTGCCGTGTAGTACCGAGTGGAGTACTGTGTGTATAGTGCCGTGTAGTACCGAGTTTAGTACAGTGCATGTACTGCCGTGTATTACCGAGTGGAGTACTGTTTTTATAGTGCGGTGTAGTACCGAGTGGAGTACAGTGCATGTACTGCCGTGTAGTACCGAGTGGAGTACTGTGTGTATAGTGCCGTGTAGTACCGAGTGGAGTACAGTGCCTGTACTGCCGTGTAGTACTGAGTGGAGTAGAATGCCTGTACTGCCGTGTAGTCCCGAGTGGAGTACAGTGCCTGTACTGCCGTGTAGTAGTGAGTGGAGTACTGTGCCTGTACTGCCGTGTAGTACTGAGTGGAGTACTGTGTGTATAGTGCCGTGTAGTACCGAGTGGAGTACAGTGGGTGTACTGCCGTGTAGTACTGAGTGGAGTACAGTGCCTGAACTGCCGTGTAGTACTGAGTGGAGTACAGTGCCTGTACTGCCGTGTAGTCCCGAGTGGAGTAGAGTGCCTGTACTACCGTGTAGTACTGAGTTTAGTACTGTTTGTATAGTGCTGTGTAGTACCGAGTGGAGTACAGTGCCTGTACTGCCGTGTAGTCCCGAGTGGAGTACGGTGCATGTACTGTCGTGTAGTACCGAGTGTAGTACAATGCCTGTACTGCCGTGTAGTACCGAGTGGAGTACTGTGTGCATACTGCCGTGTAGTACCGAGTGGAGTACAGTGCCTGTACTGCCGTGTAGTACCGAGTGGAGTACAGTGCCTGTACTGCCGTGTAGTACCGAGTGGAGTACTGTGTGCATACTGCCGTGTAGTACTGAGTGGAGTACAGTGCCTGTAATGCCGTGTAGTACCGAGTGGAGTACTGTTTGTATAGTGCCGTGTAGTACCGACTGGAGTACTGTGTGTATAGTGCGGTGTAGTACCGAGTGGAGTACAGTGCATGTACTGCCGTGTAGTACCGAGTGGAGTACTGTGTGTATCGTGCCATGTAGTACCGTGTGGAGTACAGTGCCTGTATTGCCGTGTAGTACCGTGTGGAGTACTGAGTGTATAGTGCCCTGTAGTACCGAGTGGAGTACAGTGCCTGTACTGCCGTGTAGTACTGAGTGGTGCACAGTGGGTGTACTGCCGTGTAGTACTGAGTGGAGTACAGTGCCTATACTGCCGTGTAGTACTGAATGGGGTACAGTGCCTGTACTGCCGTGTAGCTCGAGTGGAGTACAATGCCTGTACTGCCGTGTAGTACTGAGTGGAGTACTGTGTGTATAGTGCCGTGTCGTACCGAGTGGAGTACAGTGCCTGTACTGCCGTGTAGTACTGAGTGGAGTACAGTGCCTGTAATGCCGTGTAGTACCGAGTGAAGTACTGTGTGTATAGTGCCGTTAGTACCGAGTGTAACACAGTGCCTGTACTGCCGTGTAGTACTGAGTGGAGTACAGTGCCTGTACTGCCGTGTAGTCCCGAGTGGAGTACAGTGCCTGTACTGCCGTGCAGTACTGATTGGAGTGCAGTGCCTGTACTGCCGTGTAGTGCCGGGTGGAGTACAGTGCTTGTACTGCCGTGTAGTACTGAGTGAAGTACAGTGCCTGTACTGCCGTGTAGTGCCGAGTGGAGTACTGTGTGTATAGTGCAGTGTAGTACTGAGTGGAGTACAGTGCATTTACTGCCGTGTAGTACCGAGTGGAGTACAGTGCCTGTACTGCCGTGTAGTCCCGAGTGGAGTAATGAGTGTATAGTGCATTGTAGTACTGAGTGGAGTACTGTGTGTATATTCCCGTGTAGTACTGAGTGGAGTACAGTGCCTGTACTGCCGTGTAGTACCGATTGGAGTAGTGCGTCCATACTGCCGTCTAGTACTGTGTGGAGTACAGTGCCTGTACTGCCGTGTAGTACTGGGTGGAATACAGTGCCTGTACTGCCGTGTAGTCCCGAGTGGAGTACAGTGTGTATAGTGCAGTGTAGTACTCAGTGGAGTACAGTGCATGTACTGCCGTGTAGTACCGAGTGGTGTACTGTGTGTATAGTGCCGTGTGGTACCGAGTGGAGTACCATGCCTGTACTGCCGTGTAGTACCGAGTGGAGTACTGTGTGTATAGTGCCGTGTAGTACCGAGTGGAGCACAGTGCCTGCACTGCGTGTAGTACCGAGTGGAGTACAGTGCCTGCACTGCGTGTAGTACCGAGTGGAGTACAGTATGTATAGTGCCGTCTAGTACCGAGTGGAGTACAGTGTGTATAGTGCCGTGTAGTACTGAGTGGAGTACAGGGCCTGTACTGCCGGGTAGTACCGAGTGGAGTACAGTGTGTATAGTGCCGTGTAGTACTGAGTGGAGTACAGTGCCTGTACTGCCGTGTAGTACTGAGTGGGGTACAGTGCCTGTACTGCCGTGTAGTACTGAGTGGAGTACTGTGTGTATAGTGCCGTGTAGTACCGAGTGGAGTACAGTGGGTGTATGCCGTGTAGTACTGTGTGGAGTACAGTGCCTCAACTGCCGTGCAGTACTGAGTGGAGTACAGTGCCTGTACTGCCGTGTAGTCCCGAGTGGAGTACAGTGCCTGTACTGCCGTGTAGTACTGAGTGGAGTACTGTGTGTATAGTGCCGTGTAGTACCGAGTGGAGTACAGTGCCTCTACTGCCGTGTAGTACTGAGTGGAGTACAGTGCCTGTACTGCCGTGTAGTACTGAGTGGAGTACAGTGCCTGTACTGCCGTGGAGTACTGTGTGGAGTACTGTGTGTATAGTGCCGTGAAGTACAGAGTGGAGTACAGTGCCTGTACTGAAGTGTAGTACTGAGGGGAGTACAGTGCCTGTACTGCCGTGTAGTACTGAGTGGAGTACAGTGCCTGTACTGCCGTGTAGTCCCGAATTTAGTACTGTGTGTATAGTGCCGTGAAGTACCGAGTGGAGTACAGTGCCTGTACTGCCGTGTAGTACCGAGTGGAGTACTGCGTGTATAGTGCCGTGTAGTACTGAGTGGAGTACTGTGTGCATACTGCCGTGTAGTACTGAGTGGAGTACAGTGCCTGTACTGCCGTGTAGTACCGAGTGGAGTACTGTGTGTAAGGTGCCGTGTAGTACCGAGTGGAGTACGGTGCATGTACTGCCGTGTAGTACCGAGTGGAGTACTGTGTGTATAGTGCGGTGTAGTACCGAGTGGAGTACAGTGCCTGTACTGCTGTGTAGTACCGAGTGGAGTACTGTGTGTATAGTGCCGTGTAGTACCGAGTGGAGTACAGTGCCTGTACTGCGTGTAGTACCGAGTGGAGTGCTGTGTGTATAGTGCCGTCTAGTACCGAGTGGAATATAGTGTGTATAGTGCCGTGTAGTACTGAGTGGAGTACAGTAAATGTACTGCCGTGTAGTACCGAGTGGAGTACAGTGTGTATAGTGCCGTGTAGTACAGAGTGGAGTACAGTGCCTGTACTGCCGTGTAGTACTGAGTGGAGTACATTGCCTGTACTGCCGTGTAGTACCGAGTGGAGTACAGTGTGTATAGTGCCGTGTAATACTGAGTGGAGTACAGTGCCTGTGCTGCCGTGTAGTACTGAGTGGGGTACAGTGCTTGTACTGCCGTGTAGTACCGAGTGGGCGTATGTGTGTATACTGCCGTGTAGTACTGAGTATAGTACAGTGCCTGTACTGCCGTGTAGTACCGAGTGGAGTACTGTGTGCATACTGCCGTGTAGTACTGAGTGGAGTACAGTACCTGTACTGCCGTGTAGTACCGAGTGGGGGACTGTGTGTAAACTGCCGTGTAGTACTGAGTGGAGTACAGAGCCTGTACTACCGTGTAGTACCGATTGGGGGACTGTGTGTATACTGCCATATAGTACTGAGTGGTGTACAGTGCCTGTACTGCCGTGTAGAACCGAGTGGGTGACTGTGTGCATACTGCCGTGTAGTACTGAGTGGAGTACTCTGTGTATAGGGCAGTGTAATGCTAAGTGGAGTACAGTGCCTGTACTGCCGTGTAGTACCGAGTGGAGTACTCTGTGTATAGTGCTGTGTAGGGCTGAGTGGAGTACAGTACCTGTACTGCCGTGTAGTACTGAGTATAGTACAGTGCCTGTACTGGCGTGTAGTACCGAGTGGGGGACTGTGTGTATACTGCCGTGTAGTACTGAGTGGAGTACAGTACCTGTACTGCCGAGTAGTCCCGAGTGGAGTACTGTGTGTATAGTGCAGCGTAGTGCTGAGTGGAGTACAGTACCTGTACTGCCGTGTAGTACCGAGTGGGGGACTGTGTGCATACTGCCGTGTAGTTCCGAGTGGAGTACAGTGCCTGTGCCTTCGTGTAGTACTGAGTGGAGTACAGTGCCTGTATTGCCGTGTAGTCCCGAGTGGAGTACAGTGCCTGTACTGCCATGTAGTAGTGAGTGGAGTACAGTGCCTCTACTGCCGTGTAGTACTGGGTGGAGTACAGTGCCTGTACTGCCGTGTAGTACCGAGTGGGGGACTGTGTGTATACTGCCGTGTAGTTCCGAGTGGAGTACAGTGCCTGTACTTCCGTGTAGTACCGAGTGGAATACTGTGTGTATAGTGCCGTGTAGTACCGAGTGGAGTACTGTGTGCATACTGCCGTGTGGTACAGACTGGAGTACAGTGCCTGTACTGCCATGTAGTACCGAGTGGAGTACTGTGTGTAAGGTGCCGTGTAGTACCGAGTGGAACACGGTGCATGTACTGCCGTGTAGTACCGAGTGGAGTACTGTGTGTATAGTGCGGTGTAGTACCGAGTGGAGTACAGTGCATGTACTGCCGTGTAGTACCGAGTGGAGTACTGTGTGTATAGTGCCGTGTAGTACCGAGTGGAGTACAGTGCCTGTATTGCCGTGTAGTAAAGAGTGGAGTACTGTGTGTACAGTGCCATGTAGTACCGAGTGGAGTACTGTGTGCATACTGCCGTGTAGTACTGCGTGGAGTACAGTACCTGTACTGCCGTGTAGTACCGAGTGGAGTACTGTGTGTATAGTGCCGTGTAGTAGCGAGTGGAGTACAGTGCCTGTACTGCCGTGTAGGAGTGAGTGGAGTACACTGCCTGAACTGCCACGCAGTACTGAGTGGAGTACAGTGCCTGTACTGCCGTGTAGTTCGAGTGGAGTACAGTGCCTGTACTGCCGTGTAGTCATGAGTGGAGTACAGTGCCTGTACTGCCGTGTAGTAGTGAGTAGAGTACTGTGCCTGTACTGCCGTGTAGTACTGAGTGGAGTACTGTGTGTATAGTGCCGTGTAGTACCGAGTGGAGTACAGTGGGTGTATGCCGTGTAGTTCTGAGTGGAGTTCAGTGCCTGAACTGCCGTGCAGTACTGAGTGGAGTACTGTGTGTATAGTGGCGTGTAGTACCGTGTGGAGTACAGTGCCTCTACTGCCGTGTAGTACTGAGTGGAGTACAGTGCCTGTACTGCCGTGTAGTACTGAGTGGAGTACAGTGCCTGTACTGCCGTGTAGTACTGAGTGGAGTACTGTGTGTATAGTGCCGTGAAGTACCGAGTGGAGTACAGAGCCTGTACTGCCGTGTAGTACTGAGGGGAGTACAGTGTCTGTACTGCCGTGTAGTACTGAGTGGAGTACAGTGCCTGTACCGCCGTGTAGTCCCGAATGGAGTACTGTGTGTATAGTGCCGTGTAGTACCGAGTAGAGTACAGTGCCTGTACTGCCGTGTAGTACCGAGTGGAGTACTGTGTGTATAGTGCCGAGTAGTACCGAGTGGAGTACAGTGCCTGTACTGCCGTGTAGTACTGAGTGGAGTACAGTGCCTGTAATGCCGTGTAGTACCGAGTGGAGTACTCTGTGTATAGTGCCGTGTTGTACCGAGTGGAGTACAGTGCCTGTACTGCCGTGTAGTACTGAGTGGAGTACAGTGCTGTACTGCCGTGTAGTCCCGAGTGGAGTACAGTGCCTGTACTGCCGTGTAGTTCTGATTGGAGTACAGTGCCTGTACTGCCGTGTAGTACCGAGTGGAGTACAGAGCTTATACTGCCGTGTAGTACTGAGTGGGGTACAGTGCCTGTACTGCCGTGTAGTGCCGAGTGGAGTACTGTGTGTATAGTGCAGTGTAGTACTGAGTGGAGTACAGTGCATGTACTGCCGTGTAGTCCCGAGTGGAGAACTGTGTGTATAGTGCAGTGTAGTGCTGAGTGGAGTACAGTGCCTGTACTGCTGTGTAGTACCGAGTGGAGTACAGTGCCTGTACTGCCATGTAGTCCCGAGTGGAGTACTGTGTGTATAGTGCCGTCTAGTACCGAGTGGAATACATTGTGTATAGTGCCGTGTAGTACTGAGTGGAGTACAGTACCTGTACTGCCGTGTAGTACCGATTGGAGTACACTGTGTATAGTGCCGTGTAGTACAGAGTGGAGTACAGTGCCTGTACTGCCGTGTAGTACTGAGTGGCGTACAGTGCCTGTACTGCCGTGTAGTACCGAGTGGGGGAATGTGTGTTTACTGCCGTGTAGTACTGAGTATAGTACAGTGCCTGTACTGCCGTGTAGTACCGAGTGGAGTACTGTGTGCATACTGCCGTGTAGTACTGAGTGGAGTAGAGTACCTGTACTGCCGTGTAGTACCGAGTGGGGGACTGTGTGTATACAGCCGTGTAGTACTGAGTGAGTACAGTCCCTGTACTGCCGAGTAGTCCCGAGTGGAGTACAGTGTGTATAGTGCAGTGTAGTACTGAGTGGAGTACTGTGCCTGTACTGCCGTGTAGTAGTGAGTGGAGTACTGTGCCTGTACTGCCGTGTAGTACTGAGTGGAGTACTGTGTCTGTACTGCCGTGTAGTACCGAGTGGAGTACAGTGGGTGTACTGCCGTGTAGTACTGAGTGGAGTACAGTGCCTATACTGCCGTGTAGTACTGAGTGGGGTACAGTGCCTGTACTGCCGTGTAGCCCGACAGGAGTACAATGCCTGTACTGCCGTGTAGTACTGAGTGGAGTACTGTGTGTATAGTGCCGTGTCGTACCGAGTGGAGTACAGTGCCTGTACTGCCGTGTAGTACTGAGTGGAGTACAGTGCCTGTAATGCCGTGTAGTACCGAGTGAAGTACTCTGTGTATAGTGCCGTTAGTACCGAGTGTAATACAGTGCCTGTACTGCCGTGTAGTACTGAGTGGAGTACAGTGCGTGTACTGCCGTGTAGTCCCGAGTGGAGTACAGTGCCTGTACTGCCGTGCAGTACTGATTGAAGTACAGTGCCTGTACTGCCGTGTAGTGCCGGGTGGAGTACAGTGCTTGTACTGCCGTGTAGTACTGAGTGAAGTACAGTGCCTGTACTGCCGTGTAGTGCCGAGTGGAGTAATGAGTGTATAGTGCATTGTAGTACTGAGTGGAGTACTGTGTGTATAGTCCCGTGTAGTACTGAGTGGAGTACAGTGCCTGTACTGCCGTGTAGTACCGATTGGAGTAGTGCGTCCATACTGCCGTCTAGTACTGTGTGGAGTACAGTGCCTGTACTGCCGTGTAGTACTGGGTGGAATACAGTGCCTGTAATGCCGTGTAGTCCCGAGTGGAGTACAGTGTGTATAGTGCAGTGTAGTACTGGGTGGAGTACAGTGCATGTACTGCGTGTAGTACCGAGTGGAGTGCTGTGTGTATAGTGCCGTCTAGTACCGAGTGGAATACAGTGTGTATAGTGCCGTGTAGTACTGAGTGGAGTACAGTACCTGTACTGCCGTGTAGTACCGAGTGGAGTACAGTGTGTATAGTGCCGTGTAGTACAGAGTGGAGTACAGTGCCTGTACTGCCGTGTAGTACTGAGTGGAGTACATTGCCGGTACTGCCGTGTAGTACCGAGTGGAGTACAGTGTGTATAGTGCCGTGTAGTACTGAGTGGAGTACAGTGCCTGTGCTGCCGTGTAGTACTGAGTGGGGTACAGTGCCTGTACTGCCGTGTAGTACCGAGTGGGCGTATGTGTGTATACTGCCGTGTAGTACTGAGTATAGTACAGTGCCTGTACTGCCGTGTAGTACCGAGTGGAGTACTGTGTGCATACTGCCGTGTAGTACTGAGTGGAGTACAGTACCTGTACTGCCGTATAGTACCGAGTGGGGGACTGTGTGTAAACTGCCGTGTAGTACTGAGTGGAGTACAGAGCCTGTACTACCGTGTAGTACCGAGTGGGGGACTGTGTGTATACTGCCATATAGTACTGAGTGGAGTACAGTGCCTGTACTGCCGTGTAGAACCGAGTGGGTGACTGTGTGCATACTGCCGTGTAGTACTGAGTGGAGTACTCTGTGTATAGGGCAGTGTAATGCTGAGTGGAGTACAGTGCCTGTACTGCCGTGTAGTACCGAGTGGAGTACTCTGTGTATAGTGCTGTGTAGTGCTGAGTGGAGTACAGTACCTGTACTGCCGTGTAGTACTGAGTATAGTACAGTGCCTGTACTGGCGTGTAGTACCGAGTGGGGGACTGTGTGTATAATGCCGTGTAGTACTGAGTGGAGTACAGTACCTGTACTGCCGAGTAGTCCCGAGTGGAGTACTGTGTGTATAGTGCAGCGTAGTGCTGAGTGGAGTACAGTACCTGTACTGCCGTGTAGTACCGAGTGGGGGACTGTGTGCATACTGCCGTGTAGTTCCGAGTGGAGTACAGTGCCTGTGCTGGCGTGTAGTACTGAGTGGAGTACAGTGCCTGTATTGCCGTGTAGTCCCGAGTGGAGTACAGTGCCTGTACTGCCGTGTAGTAGTGAGTGGAGTACAGTGCCTCTACTGCCGTGTAGTACTGGGTGGAGTACAGTGCCTGTACTGCCGTGTAGTACCGAGTGGGGGACTGTGTGTATACTGCCGTGTAGTTCCGAGTGGAGTACAGTGCCTGTACTTCCGTGTAGTACCGAGTGGAATACTGTGTGTATAGTGCCGTGTAGTACCGAGTGGAGTACTGTGTATACTGCCGTGTGGTACAGACTGGAGTACAGTGCCTGTACTGCCATGTAGTACCGAGTGGAGTACTGTGTGTAAGGTGCCGTGTAGTACCGAGTGGAGTACGGTGCATGTACTGCCGTGTAGTACCGAGTGGAGTACTGTGTGTATAGTGCCGTGTAGTACCGAGTGGAGTACAGTGCCTGTATTGCCGTGTAGTAAAGAGTGGAGTACTGTGTGTACAGTGCCATGTAGTACCGAGTGGAGTACTGTGTGCATACTGCCGTGTAGTACTGCGTGGAGTACAGTACCTGTACTGCCGTGTAGTACCGAGTGGAGTACTGTGTGTATAGTGCCGTGTAGTAGCGAGTGGAGTACAGTGCCTGTACTGCCGTGTAGGAGTGAGTGGAGTACACTGCCTGAACTGCCACGCAGTACTGAGTGGAGTACAGTGCCTGTACTGCCGTGTAGTCCGAGTGGAGTACAGTGCCTGTACTGCCGTGTAGTCATGAGTGGAGTACAGTGCCTGTACTGCCGTGTAGTAGTGAGTAGAGTACTGTGCCTGTACTGCCGTGTAGTACTGAGTGGAGTACTGTGTGTATAGTGCCGTGTAGTACCGAGTGGAGTACAGTGGGTGTATACCGTGTAGTTCTGAGTGGAGTTCAGTGCCTGAACTGCCGTGCAGTACTGAGTGGAGTACTGTGTGTATAGTGGCGTGTAGTACCGTGTGGAGTACATTGCCTCTACTGCCGTGTAGTACTGAGTGGAGTACAGTGCCTGTACTGCCGTGTAGTACTGAGTGGAGTACAGTGCCTGTACTGCCGTGTAGTACTGAGTGGAGTACTGTGTGTATAGTGCCGTGAAGTACCGAGTGGAGTACAGTGCCTGTACTGCCGTGTAGTACTGAGGGGAGTACAGTGTCTGTACTGCCGTGTAGTACTGAGTGAAGTACAGTGCCTGTACCGCCGTGTAGTCCCGAATGGAGTACTGTGTGTATAGTGCCGTGTAGTACCGAGTAGAGTACAGTGCCTGTACTGCCGTGTAGTACCGAGTGGAGTACTGTGTGTATAGTGCCGAGTAGTACCGAGTGGAGTACAGTGCCTGTACTGCCGTGTAGTACTGAGTGGAGTACAGTGCCTGTAATGCCGTGTAGTACCGAGTGGAGTACTCTGTGTATAGTGCCGTGTTGTACCGAGTGGAGTACAGTGCCTGTACTGCCGTGTAGTACTGAGTGGAGTACAGTGCTGTACTGCCGTGTAGTCCCGAGTGGAGTACAGTGCCTGTACTGCCGTGTAGTTCTGATTGGAGTACAGTGCCTGTACTGCCGTGTAGTACCGAGTGGAGTACAGAGCTTATACTGCCGTGTAGTACTGAGTGGGGTACAGTGCCTGTACTGCCGTGTAGTGCCGAGTGGAGTACTGTGTGTATAGTGCAGTGTAGTACTGAGTGGAGTACAGTGCATGTACTGCCGTGTAGTCCCGAGTGGAGTACTGTGTGTATAGTGCAGTGTAGTGCTGAGTGGAGTACAGTGCCTGTACTGCTGTGTAGTACCGAGTGGAGTACAGTGCCTGTACTGCCATGTAGTCCCGAGTGGAGTACTGTGTGTATAGTGCCGTCTAGTACCGAGTGGAATACATTGTGTATAGTGCCGTGTAGTACTGAGTGGAGTACAGTACCTGTACTGCCGTGTAGTACCGAGTGGAGTACAGTGTGTATAGTGCCGTGTAGTACAGAGTGGAGTACAGTGCCTGTACTGCCGTGTAGTACTGAGTGGAGTACATTGCCTGTACTGCCGTGTAGTACCGAGTGGAGTACAGTGTGTATAGTGCCGTGTAGTACTGAGTGGAGTACAGTGCCTGTGCTGCCGTGTAGTACTGAGTGGGGTACAGTGCCTGTACTGCCGTGTAGTACCGAGTGGGCGTATGTGTGTATACTGCCGTGTAGTACTGAGTATAGTACAGTGCCTGTACTGCCGTGTAGTACCGAGTGGAGTACTGTGTGCATACTGCCGTGTAGTACTGTGTGGAGTACAGTGCCTGAACTGCCGTGTAGTCCCGAGTGGAGTACAGTGCATGTACTGCCATGTAGTAGTGAGTGGAGTACTGTGCCTGTACTGCCGTGTAGTACTGAGTGGTGTACTGTGTGTATAGTGCCGGGTAGTACCGGGTGGAGTACATTGGGTGTACTGCCGTGGAGTACTGTGTGTATAGTGCCGTGTAGTACCGAGTGGAGTACAGTGCCTGTACTGCGGTGTAGTACTGAGTGGAGTACAGTGCCTGTACTGCCGTGTAGGACTGAGTGGAGTACAGTGCCTGTACTGCCGTGTAGTCCCGAGTGGAGTACAGTGCCTGTACTGCCGTGTAGTACTGAGTGGAGTACAGTGCCTGTACTGCCGTGTAGTCCCGAATGGATTACTGTGTGTATAGTGCCGTTTAGTACCGAATGGAGTACAGTGCCTGTACTGCCGTGTAGTACTGAGTGGGGTAATGTGTGGATAGTGCCGTGTAGTACTGAGTGGAGTACAGTGCCTGTACTGTCGTGTAGTACCGAGTGGGGGACTGTGTGTATACTGCCGTGTAGTACTGAGTGGAGTACAGTCCCTGTACTGCCGAGTAGTCCCGAGTGGAGTACAGTGTGTATAGTGCAGTGTAGTACTGAGTGGAGTACTGTGTGTATAGTGCAGTGTAGTACTGAGTGGAGCACAGTGCGTGTACTGCCGTGTAGTACCGAGTGGGGGACTGTGTGTATACTGCCGTGTACTACTGAGTGGAGTACAGTGTGTATAGTGCCGTGTAGTACCGAGTGGGTCTTTGTGTGCATACTGCCGTGTAGTACTGAGTGGAGTACAGTGCCTGTACTGCTATGTTGTCCCGAGTGGAGTACTGTGTGTATACTGCCGTGTAGTACCGAGTGGAGTACAGTGCCTGTACTGCCATGTAGTACCGAGTGGAGTACTGTGTGCATACTGCCGTGTAGTACGGAGAGGAGTACAGTGCCTATACTGCCGTGTAGTACCGATTGGAGTACTGTGTGGATAGTGCCGTGCAGTACCGAGTGGAGTACGGTGTGCATACTGCCGTGTAGTACTTAGTGTAGTACAGTGCCTGTACTGCCGTGTAGTACCGAGTGGAGTACTGTGTGTATAGTGCCGTGTAGTACCGAGTTTAGTACAGTGCATGTACTGCCGTGTATTACCGAGTGGAGTACTGTTTTTATAGTGCGGTGTAGTACCGAGTGGAGTACAGTGCATGTACTGCCGTGTAGTACCGAGTGGAGTACTGTGTGTATAGTGCCGTGTAGTACCGAGTGGAGTACGGTGCCTGTACTGCCGTGTAGTACTGAGTGGAGTAGAATGCCTGTACTGCCGTGTAGTCCCGAGTGGAGTACAGTGCCTGTACTGCCGTGTAGTAGTGAGTGGAGTACTGTGCCTGTACTGCCGTGTAGTACTGAGTGGAGTACTGTGTGTATAGTGCCGTGTAGTACCGAGTGGAGTACAGTGGGTGTACTGCCGTGTAGTACTGAGTGGAGTACAGTGCCTGAACTGCCGTGTAGTACTGAGTGGAGTACAGTGCCTGTACTGCCGTGTAGTCCCGAGTGGAGTAGAGTGCCTGTACTACCGTGTAGTACTGAGTTTAGTACTGTTTGTATAGTGCTGTGTAGTACCGAGTGGAGTACAGTGCCTGTACTGCCGTGTAGTCCCGAGTGGAGTACGGTGCATGTACTGTCGTGTAGTACCGAGTGTAGTACAATGCCTGTACTGCCGTGTAGTACCGAGTGGAGTACTGTGTGCATACTGCCGTGTAGTACCGAGTGGAGTACAGTGCCTGTACTGCCGTGTAGTACCGAGTGGAGTACAGTGCCTGTACTGCCGTGTAGTACCGAGTGGAGTACTGTGTGCATACTGCCGTGTAGTACTGAGTGGAGTACAGTGCCTGTAATGCCGTGTAGTACCGAGTGGAGTACTGTTTGTATAGTGTCGTGTAGTACCGACTGGAGTACTGTGTGTATAGTGCGGTGTAGTACCGAGTGGAGTACAGTGCATGTACTGCCGTGTAGTACCGAGTGGAGTACTGTGTGTATCGTGCCATGTAGTACCGTGTGGAGTACAGTGCCTGTATTGCCGTGTAGTACCGTGTGGAGTACTGAGTGTATAGTGCCCTGTAGTACCGAGTGGAGTACAGTGCCTGTACTGCCGTGTAGTACTGAGTGGTGCACAGTGGGTGTACTGCCGTGTAGTACTGAGTGGAGTACAGTGCCTATACTGCCGTGTAGTACTGAATGGGGTACAGTGCCTGTACTGCCGTGTAGCTCGAGTGGAGTACAATGCCTGTACTGCCGTGTAGTACTGAGTGGAGTACTGTGTGTATAGTGCCGTGTCGTACCGAGTGGAGTACAGTGCCTGTACTGCCGTGTAGTACTGAGTGGAGTACAGTGCCTGTAATGCCGTGTAGTACCGAGTGAAGTACTGTGTGTATAGTGCCGTTAGTACCGAGTGTAACACAGTGCCTGTACTGCCGTGTAGTACTGAGTGGAGTACAGTGCCTGTACTGCCGTGTAGTCACGAGTGGAGTACAGTGCCTGTACTGCCGTGCAGTACTGATTGGAGTGCAGTGCCTGTACTGCCGTGTAGTGCCGGGTGGAGTACAGTGCTTGTACTGCCGTGTAGTACTGAGTGAAGTACAGTGCCTGTACTGCCGTGTAGTGCCGAGTGGAGTACTGTGTGTATAGTGCAGTGTAGTACTGAGTGGAGTACAGTGCATTTACTGCCGTGTAGTACCGAGTGGAGTACAGTGCCTGTACTGCCGTGTAGTCCCGAGTGGAGTAATGAGTGTATAGTGCATTGTAGTACTGAGTGGAGTACTGTGTGTATATTCCCGTGTAGTACTGAGTGGAGTACAGTGCCTGTACTGCCGTGTAGTACCGATTGGAGTAGTGCGTCCATACTGCCGTCTAGTACTGTGTGGAGTACAGTGCCTGTACTGCCGTGTAGTACTGGGTGGAATACAGTGCCTGTACTGCCGTGTAGTCCCGAGTGGAGTACAGTGTGTATAGTGCAGTGTAGTACTCAGTGGAGTACAGTGCATGTACTGCCGTGTAGTACCGAGTGGTGTACTGTGTGTATAGTGCCGTGTGGTACCGAGTGGAGTACCATGCCTGTACTGCCGTGTAGTACCGAGTGGAGTACTGTGTGTATAGTGCCGTGTAGTACCGAGTGGAGCACAGTGCCTGCACTGCGTGTAGTACCGAGTGGAGTACAGTGCCTGCACTGCGTGTAGTACCGAGTGGAGTACAGTATGTATAGTGCCGTCTAGTACCGAGTGGAGTACAGTGTGTATAGTGCCGTGTAGTACTGAGTGGAGTACAGGGCCTGTACTGCCGGGTAGTACCGAGTGGAGTACAGTGTGTATAGTGCCGTGTAGTACTGAGTGGAGTACAGTGCCTGTACTGCCGTGTAGTACTGAGTGGGGTACAGTGCCTGTACTGCCGTGTAGTACTGAGTGGAGTACTGTGTGTATAGTGCCGTGTAGTACCGAGTGGAGTACAGTGGGTGTATGCCGTGTAGTACTGTGTGGAGTACAGTGCCTCAACTGCCGTGCAGTACTGAGTGGAGTACAGTGCCTGTACTGCCGTGTAGTCCCGAGTGGAGTACAGTGCCTGTACTGCCGTGTAGTACTGAGTGGAGTACTGTGTGTATAGTGCCGTGTAGTACCGAGTGGAGTACAGTGCCTCTACTGCCGTGTAGTACTGAGTGGAGTACAGTGCCTGTACTGCCGTGTAGTACTGAGTGGAGTACAGTGCCTGTACTGCCGTGTAGTACTGTGTGGAGTACTGTGTGTATAGTGCCGTGAAGTACAGAGTGGAGTACAGTGCCTGTACTGAAGTGTAGTACTGAGGGGAGTACAGTGCCTGTACTGCCGTGTAGTACTGAGTGGAGTACAGTGCCTGTACTGCCGTGTAGTCCCGAATTTAGTACTGTGTGTATAGTGCCGTGAAGTACCGAGTGGAGTACAGTGCCTGTACTGCCGTGTAGTACCGGGTGGAGTACTGTGTGTATAGTGCCGTGTAGTACCGAGTGGAGTACTGTGTGCATACTGCCGTGTAGTACTGAGTGGAGTACAGTGCCTGTACTGCCGTGTAGTACCGAGTGGAGTACTGTGTGTAAGGTGCCGTGTAGTACCGAGTGGAGTACGGTGCATGTACTGCCGTGTAGTACCGAGTGGAGTACTGTGTGTATAGTGCGGTGTAGTACCGAGTGGAGTACAGTGCCTGTACTGCTGTGTAGTACCGAGTGGAGTACTGTGTGTATAGTGCCGTGTAGTACCGAGTGGAGTACAGTGCCTGTACTGCGTGTAGTACCGAGTGGAGTGCTGTGTGTATAGTGCCGTCTAGTACCGAGTGGAATACAGTGTGTATAGTGCCGTGTAGTACTGAGTGGAGTACAGTAAATGTACTGCCGTGTAGTACCGAGTGGAGTACAGTGTGTATAGTGCCGTGTAGTACAGAGTGGAGTACAGTGCCTGTACTGCCGTGTAGTACTGAGTGGAGTACATTGCCTGTACTGTGGTGTAGTACCGAGTGGAGTACAGTGTGTATAGTGCCGTGTAATACTGAGTGGAGTACAGTGCCTGTGCTGCCGTGTAGTACTGAGTGGGGTACAGTGCCTGTACTGCCGTGTAGTACCGAGTGGGCGTATGTGTGTATACTGCCGTGTAGTACTGAGTATAGTACAGTGCCTGTACTGCCGTGTAGTACCGAGTGGAGTACTGTGTGCATACTGCCGTGTAGTACTGAGTGGAGTACAGTACCTGTACTGCCGTGTAGTACCGAGTGGGGGACTGTGTGTAAACTGCCGTGTAGTACTGAGTGGAGTACAGAGCCTGTACTACCGTGTAGTACCGAGTGGGGGACTGTGTGTATACTGCCATATAGTACTGAGTGGTGTACAGTGCCTGTACTGCCGTGTAGAACCGAGTGGGTGACTGTGTGCATACTGCCGTGTAGTACTGAGTGGAGTACTCTGTGTATAGGGCAGTGTAATGCTGAGTGGAGTACAGTGCCTGTACTGCCGTGTAGTACCGAGTGGAGTACTCTGTGTATAGTGCTGTGTAGGGCTGAGTGGAGTACAGTACCTGTACTGCCGTGTAGTACTGAGTATAGTACAGTGCCTGTACTGGCGTGTAGTACCGAGTGGGGGACTGTGTGTATACTGCCGTGTAGTACTGAGTGGAGTACAGTACCTGTACTGCCGAGTAGTCCCGAGTGGAGTACTGTGTGTATAGTGCAGCGTAGTGCTGAGTGGAGTACAGTACCTGTACTGCCGTGTAGTACCGAGTGGGGGACTGTGTGCATACTGCCGTGTAGTTCCGAGTGGAGTACAGTGCCTGTGCTGGCGTGTAGTACTGAGTGGAGTACAGTGCCTGTATTGCCGTGTAGTCCCGAGTGGAGTACAGTGCCTGTACTGCCATGTAGTAGTGAGTGGAGTACAGTGCCTCTACTGCCGTGTAGTACTGGGTGGAGTACAGTGCCTGTACTGCCGTGTAGTACCGAGTGGGGGACTGTGTGTATACTGCCGTGTAGTTCCGAGTGGAGTACAGTGCCTGTACTTCCGTGTAGTACCGAGTGGAATACTGTGTGTATAGTGCCGTGTAGTACCGAGTGGAGTACTGTGTGCATACTGCCGTGTGGTACAGACTGGAGTACAGTGCCTGTACTGCCATGTAGTACCGAGTGGAGTACTGTGTGTAAGGTGCCGTGTAGTACCGAGTGGAACACGGTGCATGTACTGCCGTGTAGTACCGAGTGGAGTACTGTGTGTATAGTGCGGTGTAGTACCGAGTGGAGTACATTGCATGTACTGCCGTGTAGTACCGAGTGGAGTACTGTGTGTATAGTGCCGTGTAGTACCGAGTGGAGTACAGTGCCTGTATTGCCGTGTAGTAAAGAGTGGAGTACTGTGTGTACAGTGCCATGTAGTACCGAGTGGAGTACTGTGTGCATACTGCCGTGTAGTACTGCGTGGAGTACAGTACCTGTACTGCCGTGTAGTACCGAGTGGAGTACTGTGTGTATAGTGCCGTGTAGTAGCGAGTGGAGTACAGTGCCTGTACTGCCGTGTAGGAGTGACTGGAGTACACTGCCTGAACTGCCACGCAGTACTGAGTGGAGTACAGTGCCTGTACTGCCGTGTAGTCCGAGTGGAGTACAGTGCCTGTACTGCCGTGTAGTCATGAGTGGAGTACAGTGCCTGTACTGCCGTGTAGTAGTGAGTAGAGTACTGTGCCTGTACTGCCGTGTAGTACTGAGTGGAGTACTGTGTGTATAGTGCCGTGTAGTACCGAGTGGAGTACAGTGGGTGTATGCCGTGTAGTTCTGAGTGGAGTTCAGTGCCTGAACTGCCGTGCAGTACTGAGTGGAGTACTGTGTGTATAGTGGCGTGTAGTACCGTGTGGAGTACAGTGCCTCTACTGCCGTGTAGTACTGAGTGGAGTACAGTGCCTGTACTGCCGTGTAGTACTGAGTGGAGTACAGTGCCTGTACTGCCGTGTAGTACTGAGTGGAGTACTGTGTGTATAGTGCCGTGAAGTACCGAGTGGAGTACAGTGCCTGTACTGCCGGGTAGTACTGAGGGGAGTACAGTGTCTGTACTGCCGTGTAGTACTGAGTGGAGTACAGTGCCTGTACCGCCGTGTAGTCCCGAATGGAGTACTGTGTGTATAGTGCCGTGTAGTACCGAGTAGAGTACAGTGCCTGTACTGCCGTGTAGTACCGAGTGGAGTACTGTGTGTATAGTGCCGAGTAGTACCGAGTGGAGTACAGTGCCTGTACTGCCGTGTAGTACTGAGTGGAGTACAGTGCCTGTAATGCCGTGTAGTACCGAGTGGAGTACTCTGTGTATAGTGCCGTGTTGTACCGAGTGGAGTACAGTGCCTGTACTGCCGTGTAGTACTGAGTGGAGTACAGTGCTGTACTGCCGTGTAGTCCCGAGTGGAGTACAGTGCCTGTACTGCCGTGTAGTTCTGATTGGAGTACAGTGCCTGTACTGCCGTGTAGTACCGAGTGGAGTACAGAGCTTATACTGCCGTGTAGTACTGAGTGGGGTACAGTGCCTGTACTGCCGTGTAGTGCCGAGTGGAGTACTGTGTGTATAGTGCAGTGTAGTACTGAGTGGAGTACAGTGCATGTACTGCCGTGTAGTCCCGAGTGGAGAACTGTGTGTATAGTGCAGTGTAGTGCTGAGTGGAGTGCAGTGCCTGTACTGCTGTGTAGTACCGAGTGGAGTACAGTGCCTGTACTGCCATGTAGTCCCGAGTGGAGTACTGTGTGTATAGTGCCGTCTAGTACCGAGTGGAATACATTGTGTATAGTGCCGTGTAGTACTGAGTGGAGTACAGTACCTGTACTGCCGTGTAGTACCGATTTCTAGTACACTGTGTATAGTGCCGTGTAGTACAGAGTGGAGTACAGTGCCTGTACTGCCGTGTAGTACTGAGTGGCGTACAGTGCCTGTACTGCCGTGTAGTACCGAGTGGGGGAATGTGTGTTTACTGCCGTGTAGTACTGAGTATAGTACAGTGCCTTGTCTGCCGTGTAGTACCGAGTGGAGTACTGTGTGCATACTGCCGTGTAGTACTGAGTGGAGTAGAGTACCTGTACTGCCGTGTAGTACCGAGTGGGGGACTGTGTGTATACAGCCGTGTAGTACTGAGTGAGTACAGTCCCTGTACTGCCGAGTAGTCCCGAGTGGAGTACAGTGTGTATAGTGCAGTGTAGTACTGAGTGGAGTACTGTGCCTGTACTGCCGTGTAGTAGTGAGTGGAGTACTGTGCCTGTACTGCCGTGTAGTACTGAGTGGAGTACTGTGTCTGTACTGCCGTGTAGTACCGAGTGGAGTACAGTGGGTGTACTGCCGTGTAGTACTGAGTGGAGTACAGTGCCTATACTGCCGTGTAGTACTGAGTGGGGTACAGTGCCTGTACTGCCGTGTAGCCCGACAGGAGTACAATGCCTGTACTGCCGTGTAGTACTGAGTGGAGTACTGTGTGTATAGTGCCGTGTCGTACCGAGTGGAGTACAGTGCCTGTACTGCCGTGTAGTACTGAGTGGAGTACAGTGCCTGTAATGCCGTGTAGTACCGAGTGAAGTACTCTGTGTATAGTGCCGTTAGTACCGAGTGTAATACAGTGCCTGTACTGCCGTGTAGTACTGAGTGGAGTACAGTGCCTGTACTGCCGTGTAGTCCCGAGTGGAGTACAGTGCCTGTACTGCCGTGCAGTACTGATTGAAGTACAGTGCCTGTACTGCCGTGTAGTGCCGGGTGGAGTACAGTGCTTGTACTGCCGTGTAGTACTGAGTGAAGTACAGTGCCTGTACTGCCGTGTAGTGCCGAGTGGAGTAATGAGTGTATAGTGCATTGTAGTACTGAGTGGAGTACTGTGTGTATAGTCCCGTGTAGTACTGAGTGGAGTACAGTGCCTGTACTGCCGTGTAGTACCGATTGGAGTAGTGCGTCCATACTGCCGTCTAGTACTGTGTGGAGTACAGTGCCTGTACTGCCGTGTAGTACTGGGTGGAATACAGTGCCTGTACTGCCGTGTAGTCCCGAGTGGAGTACAGTGTGTATAGTGCAGTGTAGTACTGGGTGGAGTACAGTGCATGTACTGCGTGTAGTACCGAGTGGAGTGCTGTGTGTATAGTGCCGTCTAGTACCGAGTGGAATACAGTGTGTATAGTGCCGTGTAGTACTGAGTGGAGTACAGTACCTGTACTGCCGTGTAGTACCGAGTGGAGTACAGTGTGTATAGTGCCGTGTAGTACAGAGTGGAGTACAGTGCCTGTACTGCCGTGTAGTACTGAGTGGAGTACATTGCCTGTACTGCCGTGTAGTACCGAGTGGAGTACAGTGTGTATAGTGCCGTGTAGTACTGAGTGGAGTACAGTGCCTGTGCTGCCGTGTAGTACTGAGTGGGGTACAGTGCCTGTACTGCCGTGTAGTACCGAGTGGGCGTATGTGTGTATACTGCCGTGTAGTACTGAGTATAGTACAGTGCCTGTACTGCCGTGTAGTACCGAGTGGAGTACTGTGTGCATACTGCCGTGTAGTACTGAGTGGAGTACAGTACCTGTACTGCCGTGTAGTACCGAGTGGGGGACTGTGTGTAAACTGCCGTGTAGTACTGAGTGGAGTACAGAGCCTGTACTACCGTGTAGTACCGAGTGGGGGACTGTGTGTATACTGCCATATAGTCCTGAGTGGAGTACAGTGCCTGTACTGCCGTGTAGAACCGAGTGGGTGACTGTGTGCATACTGCCGTGTAGTACTGAGTGGAGTACTCTGTGTATAGGGCAGTGTAATGCTGAGTGGAGTACAGTGCCTGTACTGCCGTGTAGTACCGAGTGGAGTACTCTGTGTATAGTGCTGTGTAGTGCTGAGTGGAGTACAGTACCTGTACTGCCGTGTAGTACTGAGTATAGTACAGTGCCTGTACTGGCGTGTAGTACCGAGTGGGGGACTGTGTGTATAATGCCGTGTAGTACTGAGTGGAGTACAGTACCTGTACTGCCGAGTAGTCCCGAGTGGAGTACTGTGTGTATAGTGCAGCGTAGTGCTGAGTGGAGTACAGTACCTGTACTGCCGTGTAGTACCGAGTGGGGGACTGTGTGCATACTGCCGTGTAGTTCCGAGTGGAGTACAGTGCCTGTGCTGGCGTGTAGTACTGAGTGGAGTACAGTGCCTGTATTGCCGTGTAGTCCCGAGTGGAGTACAGTGCCTGTACTGCCGTGTAGTAGTGAGTGGAGTACAGTGCCTCTACTGCCGTGTAGTACTGGGTGGAGTACAGTGCCTGTACTGCCGTGTAGTACCGAGTGGGGGACTGTGTGTATACTGCCGTGTAGTTCCGAGTGGAGTACAGTGCCTGTACTTCCGTGTAGTACCGAGTGGAATACTGTGTGTATAGTGCCGTGTAGTACCGAGTGGAGTACTGTGTATACTGCCGTGTGGTACAGACTGGAGTACAGTGCCTGTACTGCCATGTAGTACCGAGTGGAGTACTGTGTGTAAGGTGCCGTGTAGTACCGAGTGGAGTACGGTGCATGTACTGCCGTGTAGTACCGAGTGGAGTACTGTGTGTATAGTGCCGTGTAGTACCGAGTGGAGTACAGTGCCTGTATTGCCGTGTAGTAAAGAGTGGAGTACTGTGTGTACAGTGCCATGTAGTACCGAGTGGAGTACTGTGTGCATACTGCCGTGTAGTACTGCGTGGAGTACAGTACCTGTACTGCCGTGTAGTACCGAGTGGAGTACTGTGTGTATAGTGCCGTGTAGTAGCTAGTGGAGTACAGTGCCTGTACTGCCGTGTAGGAGTGAGTGGAGTACACTGCCTGAACTGCCACGCAGTACTGAGTGGAGTACAGTGCCTGTACTGCCGTGTAGTCCGAGTGGAGTACAGTGCCTGTACTGCCGTGTAGTCATGAGTGGAGTACAGTGCCTGTACTGCCGTGTAGTAGTGAGTAGAGTACTGTGCCTGTACTGCCGTGTAGTACTGAGTGGAGTACTGTGTGTATAGTGCCGTGTAGTACCGAGTGGAGTACAGTGGGTGTATACCGTGTAGTTCTGAGTGGAGTTCAGTGCCTGAACTGCCGTGCAGTACTGAGTGGAGTACTGTGTGTATAGTGGCGTGTAGTACCGTGTGGAGTACAGTGCCTCTACTGCCGTGTAGTACTGAGTGGAGTACAGTGCCTGTACTGCCGTGTAGTACTGAGTGGAGTACAGTGACTGTACTGCCGTGTAGTACTGAGTGGAGTACTGTGTGTATAGTGCCGTGAAGTACCGAGTGGAGTACAGTGCCTGTACTGCCGTGTAGTACTGAGGGGAGTACAGTGTCTGTACTGCCGTGTAGTACTGAGTGAAGTACAGTGCCTGTACCGCCGTGTAGTCCCGAATGGAGTACTGTGTGTATAGTGCCGTGTAGTACCGAGTAGAGTACAGTGCCTGTACTGCCGTGTAGTACCGAGTGGAGTACTGTGTGTATAGTGCCGAGTAGTACCGAGTGGAGTACAGTGCCTGTACTGCCGTGTAGTACTGAGTGGAGTACAGTGCCTGTAATGCCGTGTAGTACCGAGTGGAGTACTCTGTGTATAGTGCCGTGTTGTACCGAGTGGAGTACAGTGCCTGTACTGCCGTGTAGTACTGAGTGGAGTACAGTGCTGTACTGCCGTGTAGTCCCGAGTGGAGTACAGTGCCTGTACTGCCGTGTAGTTCTGATTGGAGTACAGTGCCTGTACTGCCGTGTAGTACCGAGTGGAGTACAGAGCTTATACTGCCGTGTAGTACTGAGTGGGGTACAGTGCCTGTACTGCCGTGTAGTGCCGAGTGGAGTACTGTGTGTATAGTGCAGTGTAGTACTGAGTGGAGTACAGTGCATGTACTGCCGTGTAGTCCCGAGTGGAGTACAGTGTGTATAGTGCAGTGTAGTGCTGAGTGGAGTACAGTGCCTGTACTGCTGTGTAGTACCGAGTGGAGTACAGTGCCTGTACTGCCATGTAGTCCCGAGTGGAGTACTGTGTGTATAGTGCCGTCTAGTACCGAGTGGAATACATTGTGTATAGTGCCGTGTAGTACTGAGTGGAGTACAGTACCTGTACTGCCGTGTAGTACCGATTGGAGTACACTGTGTATAGTGCCGTGTAGTACAGAGTGGAGTACAGTGCCTGTACTGCCGTGTAGTACTGAGTGGCGTACAGTGCCTGTACTGCCGTGTAGTACCGAGTGGGGGAATGTGTGTTTACTGCCGTGTAGTACTGAGTATAGTACAGTGCCTGTACTGCCGTGTAGTACCGAGTGGAGTACTGTGTGCATACTGCCGTGTAGTACTGAGTGGAGTAGAGTACCTGTACTGCCGTGTAGTACCGAGTGGGGGACTGTGTGTATACAGCCGTGTAGTACTGAGTGGAGTACAGTCCCTGTACTGCCGAGTAGTCCCGAGTGGAGTACAGTGTGTATAGTGCAGTGTAGTACTGAGTGGAGTACTGTGCCTGTACTGCCGTGTAGTAGTGAGTGGAGTACTGTGCCTGTACTGCCGTGTAGTACTGAGTGGAGCACTGTGTCTGTACTGCCGTGTAGTACCGAGTGGAGTACAGTGGGTGTACTGCCGTGTAGTACTGAGTGGAGTACAGTGCCTATACTGCCGTGTAGTACTGAGTGGGGTACAGTGCCTGTACTGCCGTGTAGCCCGACAGGAGTACAATGCCTGTACTGCCGTGTAGTACTGAGTGGAGTACTGTGTGTATAGTGCCGTGTCGTACCGAGTGGAGTACAGTGCCTGTACTGCCGTGTAGTACTGAGTGGAGTCCAGTGCCTGTAATGCCGTGTAGTACCGAGTGAAGTACTGTGTGTATAGTGCCGTTAGTACCGAGTGTAATACAGTGCCTGTACTGCCGTCTAGTGCTGTGTGGAGTACAGTGCCTGTACTGCCGTGTAGTACTGGGTGGAATACAGTGCCTGTACTGCCGTGTAGTCCCGAGTGGAGTACAGTGTGTATAGTGCAGTGTAGTACTGGGTGGAGTACAGTGCATGTACTGCCGTGTAGTACCGAGTGGTGTACTGTGTGTATAGTGCCGTGTGGTACCGAGTGGAGTACCATGCCTGTACTGCCGTGTAGTACCGAGTGGAGTACTGTGTGTATAGTGCCGTGTAGTTCCGAGTGGAGTACAGTGCCTGTACTGCGTGTAGTACCGAGTGGAGTACAGTGCCTGCACTTCGTGTAGTACCGAGTGGAGTACAGTGTGTATAGTGCCGTCTAGTACCGAGTGGAGTACAGTGTGTATAATGCCGTGTAGTACTGTTTGAGTACAGGGCCTGTACTGCCGTGTAGTACCGAGTGGAGTACAGTGTGTATAGTGCCGTGTAGTACTGAGTGGAGTACAGTGCCTGTACTGCCGTGTAGTACTGAGTGGGGTACAGTGCCTGTACTGCCGTGTAGTACAGAGTGGGGGACTGTGTGTATACTGCCGTGTAGTACTGAGTATAGTACAGTGCCTGTACTGCCGTGTAGTACCGAGTGGAGTACTGTGTGTGTACTGCCGTATAGTACTGAGTGGAGTACAGTGCCTGTACTGCCGTGTAGTATCGAGTGGGGGACTGTGTGTATACTGCCGTGTAGTACTGAGTGGAGTACTGTGTCTATAGTGCAGTGTAGTGCTGAGTGGAGTACAGTGCCTGTACTGCCGTGTAGTACCGAGTGCAGTACCGTGTGTATAGTGCAGTGTAGTGCTGAGTGGAGTACAGTACCTGTCATGCCGTGTAGTACTGAGTATAGTACAGTGCCTGTACTGCCGTGTAGTACCGAGTGGGGGACTGTGTGTATACTGCCGTGTAGTACTGAGTGGAGTACAGTACCTGTACTGCCGAGTAGTCCCGAGTGGAGTACTGTGTGTATAGTGCAGTGTAGTGCTGAGTGGAGTATAGTACCTGTACCGCCGTGTAGTACCGAGTGGGGGACTGTGTGTATACTGCCGTGTAGTACTGAGTGGAGTACAGTCCCTGTACTGCCGTGTAGTACCGAGTGGGGGACTGTGTATATACTGCCGTGTAGTACTGAGTGGAGTACATTGCCTGTACTGCCGTGTAGTCCCGAGTGGAGTACTGTGTGCATACTGCCGTGTAGTACTGATTGGAGTACGGTCCCTGTACTGCCGAGTAGTCCCGAGTGGAGTACAGTATGTATAGTGCAGTGTAGTACTGAGTGGAGTACTGTGTGTATAATGCAGTGTAGTACCGAGTGGAGTACTGTGTGCATAGTGCCGTGTAGTACTGAGTGGAGTACAGTGCCTGTACTGCCGTGTAGTACCGAGTGGAGTACTGTGTGTATAGTGCCGTGTAGTACCGAGTGGAGTACAGTGCATGTACTGCCATGTAGTACCGAGTGGAGTACTGTGTGTATAGTGCCGCGTAGTACCGAGTGGAGTACAGTGCCTGTACTGCCGTGTAGTACTGTGTAGAGTACAGTGCCTGAACTGCCGTGTAGTCCCGAGTGGAGTACAGTGCATGTACTGCCATGTGGTAGTGAGTGGAGTACTGTGCCTGTACTGCCGTGTAGTACTGAGTGGAGTACTGTGTGTATAGTGCCGTGTAGTACCGAGTGGAGTACAGTGCCTCTACTGCCGTGTAGTACTGAGTGGAGTACAGTGCCTGTACTGCCGTGTAGTACTGAGTGGAGTACAGTGCCTGTACTGCCGTGTAGTACTGAGTGGAGTACTGTGTGTATAGTGCCGTGAAGTACCGAGTGGAGTACAGTGCCTGTACTGCCGTGTAGTCCCGAGTGGAGTACAGTGCCTGTACTGCCGTGTAGTTCTGAGTGGAGTACAGTGCCTGTACTGCCGTGTAGTCCCGAATGGAGTACTGTGTGTATAGTGCCGTGTGGTACCGAATGGAGTACAGTGCCTGTACTGCCGTGTAGTACTGAGTGGGGTAATGTGTGTATAGTGCCGTGTAGTACCGAGTGGAGTACAGTGCCTGTACTGCCGTGTAGTACTGAGTGGAGTACAGTGCCTGTAATGCCGTGTAGTCCCGAATGGATTACTGTGTGCATAGTGCCGTGTAGTACCGAGTGGAGTACAGTGCCTGTACTGCCGTGTAGTACTGAACGGAGTACAGTGCCTGTACTGCCGTGTAGTCCGGAGTGGAGTACAGTGCCTGTACTGCCGTGTAGTCCCGAGTGGAGTACTGTGTGTATAGTGCCGTGTAGTACCGAGTGGAGTACATTGCCTGTACTGCCGTGTAGTACTAAGTGGAGTACAGTGCCTGTACTGCCGTGTAGTCCCGAGTGGAGTACTCTGTGTATAGTGCAGTGTAGTACTGAGTGGTGTACTGTACCTGTACTGCCGTGTAGTACTGAGTGTAGTACAGTGCTTCTACTGCCGGGTAGTACTGGGTGGAGTACAGTGCCTGTACTGCCGTGTAGTACCGAGTGGGGGACTGTGTGTATACTGCCGTGTAGTTCCGAGTGGAGTACAGTGCCTGTACTTCCGTGTAGTACCGAGTGGAATACTGTGTGTATAGTGCCGTGTAGTACCGAGTGGAGTACTGTGTGCATACTGCCGTGTAGTACTGAGTGGAGTACAGTGCCTGAACTGCCGTGCAGTACTGAGTGGAGTACAGTGCCTGTACTGCCTTGTAGTCCCGAGTGGAGTACAGTGCCAGTACTGCCGTGTAGTACCGAGTGGAGTACTGTGTGTATAGTGCGGTGTAGTACCGAGTGGAGTACAGTGCATGTACTGCCGTGTAGTACCGAGTGGAGTACTGTGTGTATAGTGCCGTGTAGTACCGAGTGGAGTACAGTGCCTGTATTGCCGTGTAGTAAAGAGTGGAGTACTGTGTGTACAGTGCCATGTAGTACCGAGTGGAGTACAGTGCCTGTATTGCCGTGTAGTAAAGAGTGGAGTACTGTGTGTACAGTGCCATGTAGTACCGAGTGGAGTACTGTGTGCATACTGCCGTGTAGTACTGCGTGGATTACAGTACCTGTACTGCCGTGTAGTACCGAGTGGAGTACGGTGCATGTACTGCCGTGTAGTACCAAGTGGAGTACTGTGTGTATAGTGCGGTGTAGTACCGAGTGGAGTACAGTGCATGTAATGCCGTGTAGTACCGAGTGGAGTACTGTGTGTATAGTGCCGTGTAGTACCGAGTGGAGTACAGTGCCTGTATTGCCGTGTAGTAAAGAGTGGAGTACTGTGTGTATAGTGCCATGTAGTACCGAGTGGAGTACTGTGTGCATACTGCCGTGTAGTACTGCGTGGAGTACAGTACCTGTACTGCCGTGTAGTACCGAGTGGAGTACTGTGTGTATAGTGCCGTGTAGTAGCGAGTGGAGTACAGTGCCTGTACTGCCGTGTAGGAGTGAGTGGAGTACACTGCCTGAACTGCCACGCAGTACTGAGTGGAGTACAGTGCCTGTACTGCCGTGTAGTCCGATTGGAGTACAGTGCCTGTACTGCCGTGTAGTCATTACAGTGCCTGTACTGCCCTGTAGTAGTGAGTGGAGTACTGTGCCTGTACTGCCGTGTAGTACTGAGTGGAGTACTGTGTGTATAGTGCCGTGTAGTACCGAGTGGAGTACAGTGGGTGTATGCCGTGTAGTACTGTGTGGAGTACAGTGCCTGAACTGCCGTGCAGTACTGAGTGGAGTACAGTGCCTGTACTGCCGTGTAGTACTGAGTGGAGTACAGTGCCTGTAATGCCGTGTAGTACCGAGCGGAGTACTCTGTGTATAGTGCCGTGTAGCACCGAGTGGAGTACAGTGCCTGTACTGCCGTGTAGTACAGAGTGGAGTACAGTGCTGTACTGCCGTGTAGTCCCGAGTGGAGTACAGTGCCTGTACTGGCGTGTAGTTCTGATTGGAGTACAGTGCCTGTACTGCCGTGTAGTACCGAGTGGAGTACAGAGCTTATACTGCCGTGTAGTACTGAGTGGGGTACAGTGCCTGTACTGCCGTGTAGTGCCGAGTGGAGTACTGTGTGTATAGTGCAGTGTAGTACTGAGTGGAGTACAGTGCATGTACTGCCGTGTAGTCCCGAGTGGAGTACTGTGTGTATAGTGCAGTGTAGTGCTGAGTGGAGTACAGTGCCTGTACCGCTGTGTAGTACCGAGTGGAGTACAGTGCCTGTACTGCCATGTAGTCCCGAGTGGAGTACTGTGTGCATACTGCCGTGTAGTACTGAGTAGAGTACAGTGCCTGTACTGCCGTGTAGTACCGAGTGGAGTACTGTGTGTATATTGCCGTGTAGTACCGAGTGGAGTACAGTGCCTGTACTGCGTGTAGTACCGAGTGGAGTACTGTGTGTATAGTGCCGTGTAGTGCCGAGTGGAGTACAGTGCCTGTACTGCCGTGTAGTACTGATTGGAGTACAGTGTGAATAGTGCCGTGTAGTACCGAGGGGAGTACAGTGCCTGTACTGCCGTGTATTACCGAGTGGAGTACAGTGTGTATAGTGCAGTTTAGTACCGAGTGGAATACATTGTGTATAGTGCCGTGTAGTACTGAGTGGAATACAGTACCTGTACTGCCGTGTAGTACCGATTGGAGTACACTGTGTATAGTGCCGTGTAGTACAGAGTGGAGTACAGTGCCTGTACTGCCGTGTAGTACTGAGTGGAGTACATTGCCTTACTGCCGTGTAGTACCGAGTGGAGTAGAGTGTATATAGTGCCGTGTAGTACTGAGTGGAGTACAGTGCCTGTGCTGCCGTGTAGTACTGAGTGGGGTACAGTGCCTGTACTGCCGTGTAGTACCGAGTGGGGGAATGTGTGTATACTGCCGTGTAGTACTGAGTATAGTACAGTGCCTGTACTGCCGTGTAGTACCGAGTGAAGTACTGTGTGCATACTGCCGTGTAGTACTGAGTGGAGTACAGTACCTGTACTGCCGTGTAGTACCGAGTGGGGGACCGTGTGTATACTGCCGTGTTGTACTGAGTGGAGTACAGTGCCTGTACTACCGTGTAGTACCGAGTGGGGGACTGTGTGTATACTGCCGTGTAGTACTGAGTGGAGTACAGTCCCTGTACTGCCGTGTAGAACCGAGTGGGTGACTGTGTGTACACTGCCGTGTAGTACTGAGTGGGGTACTGTGTGTATAGTGCAGTGTAGTGCTGAGTGGAGTACAGTGCCTGTACTGCCGTGTAGTACCGAGTGGAGTACTGTGTGTAAGTGCAGTGTAGTGCTGAGTGGAGTACAGTATCTGTAATGCCGTGTAGTACTGAGTATAGTACAGTGCCTGTACTGCCGTGTAGTACCGAGTGGGGGACTGTGTGTATACTGCCGTGTAGTACTGAGTGGAGTACAGTACCTGTACTGCCGAGTAGTCCCGAGTGGAGTACTGTGTGTATAGTGCAGTGTAGTGCTAAGTGGAGTACAGTACCTGTACTGCCGTGTAGTACCGAGTGGGGGACTGTGTGCATACTGCCGTGTAGTTCCCAGTGGAGTACAGTGCCTGTACTGGCGTGTAGTACTGAGTGGAGTACAGTGGCTGTATTGCCGTGTAGTCCCGAGTGGAGTACAGTGCCTGTACTGCCGTGTAGTAGTGAATGGAGTACAGTGCCTGTACTGCCGTGTAGTACTGAGTGGAGTACTGTGTGTATAGTGCCGTGTAGTACCGAGTGGAGTACAGTGGGTGTACTGCCGTGTAGTACTGAGTGGAGTAGAGTGCCTGTACTGCCGTGTAGTACCGAGTGGAGTACAGTGCCTGTACTGCCGTGTAGTACTGAGTGGAGTACTGTGTGTATAGTGCCGTGTAGTACCGAGTGAAGTACAGTGCCTGTACTGCCGTGTAGTACTGAGTGGAGTACAGTGCCTGTACTGCCGTGTAGTACTGAGTGGAGTACAGTGCCTGTACTGCCGTGTAGTCCCGAGTGAAGTACAGTGCCTGTGCTGCCGTGTAGTACTTAGTGGAGTACTGTGTGTATAGTGCCGTGTAGTACCGAGTGGAGTACATTGCCTGTACTGCCGTGTAGTACTGAGTGGAGTACAGTGCCTGTACTGCCGTGTAGTCCCGAGTGGAGTACAGTGCCTGTACTGCCGTGTAGTACTGATTGGAGTAATAGTGCCTGTACTGCCATGTAGTACCGAGTGGAGTACAGTGCTTGTACTGCCGTGTAGTACTGAGTGAAGTACAGTGCCTGTACTGCCATGTAGTGCCGAGTGGAGTACAGTGTGTATAGTGAAGTGTAGCACTGAGTGGAGTACAGTGCAGTTACTGCCGTGTAGTACTCAGTGAAGTACTGTGTGTTTAGTGCCGTGTAGTACCGATTGGAGTACAATGGGTGTACTGCCGTGTAGTACTTAGTGGAGTACAGTGCCTGTACTGCCGTGTAGTACTGAGTGGAGTACAGTGCCTGTACTGCCGTGTAGTCCCGAGTGGATTACAGTGCCTATACTGCCATGTAGTACTGAGTGGAGTACTGTGTGTATAGTGCCGTGTAATACCGAGTGGAGTACAGTGCCTGTTCTGCCGTGTAGTACTGAGTGGAGCACAGTGCGTGTACTGCCGTGTAGTACTGAGTGGAGTACAGTTCCTTTACTGCCGTGTAGTCCCGAGTGGAGTACAGTGCCTGTACTGCCGTGTAGTACTGAGTGGAGTACTGTGTGTATAGTGCCGTGTAGTAACGAGTGGAGTACAGTGCTGTACTGCCCTGTAGTACTGAGTGGAGTACAGTGCCTGTACTGCCGTGTAGTACTGAGTGGAGTACAGTGCCTGTACTGCCGTGTAGTACTGAGTGGAGTACAGTGCCTGTACTGCCGTGTAGTCCCGAATGGAGTACTGTGTGTATAGTGCCGTGTAGTACCGAGTGGAGTACAGTGCCTGTACTGCCGTGTAGCACCGAGTGGAGTACTGTGTGTATAGTGCCGTGTAGTACCGAGTGGAGTACAGTGCCTGTATTGCCGTGTAGTACTGAGTGGAGTACAGTGCCTGTACTTCCGTGTAGTACTGATTGGAGTACAGTGCCCGTACTGCCGTGTAGTACCGAGTGGAGTACATTGCTTGTACTGCCGTGTAGTACTGAGTGGAGTACAGTGTCTGTACTGCCGTGTTGTACTGAGTGGAGTACTGTGTGTATAGTGGCGTGTAGTAACGAGTGGAGTACAGTGCCAGTACTGCCGTGTAGTCCCGAATGGAGTACTGTGTGTATAGTGCCGTGTAGTACCGAGTGGAGTACAGTGCCTGTACTGCCGTGTAGCACCGATGGAGTACTGTGTGTATAGTGCCTTGTAGAACCGAGTGGAGTACAGTGCCTGTATTGTCGTGTAGTACTGAGTGGAGTACAGTGCCTGTACTGCCGTGTAGTACTGAGTGGAGTACTGTGTGTATAGTGCCGTGAAGTACCGAGTGGAGTACAGTGCCTGTACTGCCGTGTAGTACTGAGGGGAGTACAGTGCCTGTACTGCCGTGTAGTACTGAGTGGAGTACAGTGCCTGTACTGCCGTGTAGTCCCGAATGGAGTACTGTGTGTATAGTCCCGTGTAGTACCGAGTGGAGTACAGTGCCTGTACTGCCGTGTAGTACCGAGTGGAGTACTGTGTGTATAGTGCCGTGTAGTACCGAGTGGAGTAGAGTGCCTGTACTGCCGTGTAGTACTGAGTGGAGTACAGTGCCTGTAATGCCGTGTAGTACCGAGTGGAGTACTGTGTGTATAGTGCCGTGTAGTACCGAGTGGAGTACTGTGTGCATAATGCCGTGTAGTACTGAGTGGAGTACAGTGCCTGTACTGCCGTGTAGTACCGAGTGGGGGAATGTGTGTATACTGCCGTGTAGTACTGAGTATAGTACAGTGCCTGTACTGCCGTGTAGTACCGAGTGGAGTACTGTGTGCATACTGCCGTGTAGTACTGAGTGGAGTACAGTACCTGTACTGCCGTGTAGTACCGAGTGGGGGACTGTGTGTATACTGCCGTGTAGTACTGAGTGGAGTACAGTGCCTGTACTGCCGTGTAGTCCCGAGTGGAGTACTGTGCCTGTACTGCCGTGTAGTACTGAGTGGAGTACTGTGTGTATAGTGCCGTGTAGTACCGAGTGGAGTACAGTGCCTCTACTGCCGTGTAGTACTGAGGGGAGTACAGTGCCTGTACTGCCGTGTAGTACTGAGTGGAGTACAGTGCCTGTACTGCCGTGTAGTCCCGAATGGAGTACTGTGTGTATAGTGCCGTGTAGTACCGAGTGGAGTACAGTGCCTGTACTGCCGTGTAGTACGGAGTGGAGTACTGTGTGTATAGTGCCATGTAGTACCGAGTGCAGTACAGTGCCTGTACTGCCGTGTAGTACTGAGTGGAGTACAGTGCCTGTAATGCCGTGTAGTACCGAGTGGAGTACTGTGTGTATAGTGCCGTGTAGTACCGAGTGGAGTACTGTGTGCATACTGCCGTGTAGTACTGAGTGGAGTACAGTGCCTGTACTGCCGTGTAGTACCGAGTGGAGTACTGTGTGTAAGGTGCCGTGTAGTACCGAGTGGAGTACGGTGCATGTACTGCCGTGTAGTACCGAGTGGAGTACTGTGTGTATAGTGCGGTGTAGTACCGAGTGGAGTACAGTGCCTGTACTGCTGTGTAGTACCGAGTGGAGTACAGTGCCTGTACTGCCATGTAGTCCCGAGTGGAGTACTGTGTGCATACTGCCGTGTAGTACTGAGACGAGTACAGTGCCTGTACTGCCGTGTAGTACTGAGTGGAGTACAGTGTGAATAGTGCCGTGTAGTACCGAGTGGAGTACAGTGCCTCTACTGCCGTGTAGTACTGAGTGGAGTACAGTGCCTGTACTGCCGTGTAGATCTGAGTGGAGTACAGTGCCTGTACTGCCGTGTAGTACTGAGTGGAGTACTGTGTGTATAGTGCCGTGAAGTACCGAGTGGAGTACAGTGCCTGTACTGTCGTGTAGTACCGAGTGGAGTACAATGCCTGTACTGCCGTGTAGTACCGAGTGGAGTACTGTGTGCATACTGCCGTGTAGTACCGAGTGGAGTACAGTGCCTGTACTGCCGTGTAGTACCGAGTGGAGTACAGTGCCTGTACTGCCGTGTAGTACCGAGTGGAGTACTGTGTGCATACTGCCGTGTAATACTGAGTGGAGTACAGTGCCTGTAATGCCGTGTAGTACCGAGTGGAGTACTGTTTGTATAGTGCCGTGTAGTACCGACTGGAGTACTGTGTGTATAGTGCGGTGTAGTACCGAGTGGAGTACAGTGCATGTACTGCCGTGTAGTACCGAGTGGAGTACTGTGTATATAGTGCCGTGTAGTACCGTGTGGAGTACAGTGCCTGTATTGCCGTGTAGTACCGAGTGGAGTACTGTGTGTATAGTGCCGTGTAGTACCGAGTGGAGTACAGTGCCTGTACTGCCGTGTAGTACTGAGTGGTGTACAGTGCCTGTACTGCCGTGTAGTCCCGAGTGGAGTACAGTGCCTGTACTGCCGGGTAGTAGTGAGTGGAGTACTGTGCCTGTACTGCCGTGTAGTACTGAGTGGAGTACTGTGCCTGTACTGCCGTGTAGTACCGAGTGGAGTACAGTGGTTGTACTGCCGTGTAGTACTGAGTGGAGTACAGTGCCTATACTGCCGTGTAGTACTGAGTGGGGTACAGTGCCTGTACTGCCGTGTAGCCCGTGTGGAGTACAGTGCCTGTACTGCCGTCTAGTACTGAGTGGAGTACAGTGCCTGTACTGCCGTGTAGTCCCGAGTGGAGTACAATTTCTGTACGGCCGTGTAGTACTGAGTGGAGTACTTTGTGTATAGTGCCGTGTCGTACCGAGTGGAGTACAGTGCCTGTACTGCCGTGTAGTACTGAGTGGACTACAGTGCCTGTAATGCCGTGTAGTACCGAGTGAAGTACTGTGTGTATAGTGCCGTTAGTACCGAGTGTAATAAAGTGCCTGTACTGCCGTGTAGTACTGAGTGGAGTACAGTGCCTGTACTGCCGTGTAGTCCCGAGTGGAGTACAGTGCCTGTACTGCCGTGCAGTACTGATTGGAGTACAGTGCCTGTACTGCCGTGTAGTGCCGTATGGAGTACAGTGCTTGTACTGCCGTGTAGTACTGAGTGAAGTACAGTGCCTGTACTGCCGTGCAGTGCCGAGTGGAGTACTGTGTGTATAGTGCAGTGTAGTACTGAGTGGAGTACAGTGCATTTACTGCCGTGTAGTACCGAGTGGAGTACAGTGCCTGTACTGCCGTGTAGTCCCGAGTGGAGTAATGAGTGTATAGTACATTGTAGTACTGAGTGGAGTACTGTGTGTATAGTCCCGTGTAGTACTGAGTGGAGTACAGTGCCTGTACTGCCGTGTAGTACCGATTGGAGTAGTGCGTCCATACTGCCGTCTAGTACTGTGTGGAGTACAGTGCCTGTACTGCCGTGTAGTACTGGGTGGAATACAGTGCCTGTACTGCCGTGTAGTCCCGAGTGGAGTACAGTGTGTATAGTGCAGTGTAGAACTGAGTGGAGTACAGTGCATGTACTGCCGTGTAGTACCGAGTGGTGTACTGTGTGTATAGTGCCGTGTGGTACCGAGTGGAGTACCATGCCTGTACTGCCGTGTAGTACAGAGTGGAGTACTGTGTGTATAGTGCCGTGTAGTACCGAGTGGAGTACAGTGCCTGTACTGCGTGTAGTACCGAGTGGAGTACACTGCCTGCACTGCGTGTAGTACCGAGTGGAGTACAGTGTGTATAGTGCCGTCTAGTACCGAGTGGAGTACAGTGTGTATAGTGCCGTGTAGTACTGAGTGGAGTACAGGGCCTTTACTGCCGTGTAGTACCGAGTGGAGTACAGTGTGTATAGTGCCGTGTAGTACTGAGTGGAGTACAGTGCCTGTACTGCCGTGTAGTACTGAGTGGGGTACAGTGCCTGTACTGCCGTGTAGTACAGAGTGGGGGACTGTGTGTATACTGCCGTGTAGTACTGAGTATAGTACAGTGCCTGTACTGCCGTGTAGTACCGAGTGGAGTACTGTGTGTATACTGCCGTATAGTACTGAGTGGAGTACAGTATCTGTACTGCCGTGTAGTACCGAGTGGGGGACTGTGTGTATACTGCCGTGTAGTACTGGGTTGGAGTACATTGCCTGTACTGCCATGTAGTACCGAGTGGGGGACTGTGTGTATACTGCCGTGTAGTACTGAGTGGAGTACAGTGCCTGTACTGCCGTGTGGTACCGAGTGGGGGACTGTGTGTATACTGCCGTGTAGTACTGAGTGGAGTACTGTGTGTATAGTGCAGTGTAGTGCTGAGGGGAGTACAGTGCCTGTACTGCCGTGTAGTACCGAGTGCAGTACCGTGTGTATAGTGCAGTGTAGTGCTGAGTGGAGTACAGTACCTGTCATGCCGTGTAGTACTGAGTATAGTACAGTGCCTGTACTGCCGTGTAGTACCGAGTGGGGGACTGTGTGTATACTGCCTGTAGTACTGAGTGGAGTACAGTACCTGTACTGCCGAGTAGTCCCGAGTGGAGTACTGTGTGTATAGTGCAGTGTAGTGCTGAGTGGAGTATAGTACCTGTACCGCCGTGCAGTACCGAGTGGGGGACTGTGTGTATACTGCCGTGTAGTACTGAGTGGAGTACAGTCTCTGTACTGCCGTGTAGTACCGAGTGGGGGACTGTGTATATACTGCCGTGTAGTACTGAGTGGAGTACATTGCCTGTACTGCCGTGTAGTCCCGAGTGGAGTACTGTGTGCATACTGCCGTGTAGTACTGATTGGTGTACGGTCCCTGTACTGCCGAGTAGTCCCAAGTGGAGTACAGTATGTATAGTGCAGTGTAGTACCGAGTGGAGTACAGTGCATGTACTGCCGTGTAGTACCGGGTGGAGTACTGTGTGTATAGTGCCGCGTAGTACCGAGTGGAGTACAGTGCCTGTACTGCCGTGTAGTACTGTGTGGAGTACAGTGCCTGAACTGCCGTATAGTCCCGAGTGGAGTACAGTGCATGTACTGCCATGTAGTAGTGAGTGGAGTACTGTGCCTGTACTGCCGTGTAGTACTGAGTGGTGTACTGTGTGTATAGTGCCGGGTAGTACCGGGTGGAGTACATTGGGTGTACTGCCGTGGAGTACTGTGTGTATAGTGCCGTGTAGTACCGAGTGGAGTACAGTGCCTGTACTGCGGTGTAGTACTGAGTGGAGTACAGTGCCTGTACTGCCGTGTAGGACTGAGTGGAGTACAGTGCCTGTACTGCCGTGTAGTCCCGAGTGGAGTACAGTGCCTGTACTGCCGTGTAGTACTGAGTGGAGTACAGTGCCTGTACTGTCGTGTAGTACCGAGTGGGGGACTGTGTGTATACTGCCGTGTAGTACTGAGTGGAGTACAGTCCCTGTACTGCCGAGTAGTCCCGAGTGGAGTACAGTGTGTATAGTGCAGTGTAGTACTGAGTGGAGTACTGTGTGTATAGTGCAGTGTAGTACTGAGTGGAGTACAGTGCGTGTACTGCCGTGTAGTACCGAGTGGGGGACTGTGTGTATACTGCCGTGTACTACTGAGTGGAGTACAGTGTGTATAGTGCCGTGTAGTACCGAGTGGGTCTTTGTGTGCATACTGCCGTGTAGTACTGAGTGGAGTACAGTGCCTGTACTGCTATGTTGTCCCGAGTGGAGTACTGTGTGTATACTGCCCTGTAGTACCGAGTGGAGTACAGTGCCTGTACTGCCATGTAGTACCGAGTGGAGTACTGTGTGCATACTGCCGTGTAGTACGGAGTGGAGTACAGTGCCTATACTGCCGTGTAGTACCGATTGGAGTACTGTGTGGATAGTGCCGTGCAGTACCGAGTGGAGTACGGTGTGCATACTGCCGTGTAGTACTTAGTGTAGTACAGTGCCTGTACTGCCGTGTAGTACCGAGTGGAGTACTGTGTGTATAGTGCCGTGTAGTACCGAGTTTAGTACAGTGCATGTACTGCCGTGTATTACCGAGTGGAGTACTGTTTTTATAGTGCGGTGTAGTACCGAGTGGAGTACAGTGCATGTACTGCCGTGTAGTACCGAGTGGAGTACTGTGTGTATAGTGCCGTGTAGTACCGAGTGGAGTACAGTGCCTGTACTGCCGTGTAGTACTGAGTGGAGTAGAATGCCTGTACTGCCGTGTAGTCCCGAGTGGAGTACAGTGCCTGTACTGCCGTGTAGTAGTGAGTGGAGTACTGTGCCTGTACTGCCGTGTAGTACTGAGTGGAGTACTGTGTGTATAGTGCCGTGTAGTACCGAGTGGAGTACAGTGGGTGTACTGCCGTGTAGTACTGAGTGGAGTACAGTGCCTGAACTGGCGTGTAGTACTGAGTGGAGTACAGTGCCTGTACTGCCGTGTAGTCCCGAGTGGAGTAGAGTGCCTGTACTACCGTGTAGTACTGAGTTTAGTACTGTTTGTATAGTGCTGTGTAGTACCGAGTGGAGTACAGTGCCTGTACTGCCGTGTAGTCCCGAGTGGAGTACGGTGCATGTACTGTCGTGTAGTACCGAGTGTAGTACAATGCCTGTACTGCCGTGTAGTACCGAGTGGAGTACTGTGTGCATACTGCCGTGTAGTACCGAGTGGAGTACAGTGCCTGTACTGCCGTGTAGTACCGAGTGGAGTACAGTGCCTGTACTGCCGTGTAGTACCGAGTGGAGTACTGTGTGCATACTGCCGTGTAGTACTGAGTGGAGTACAGTGCCTGTAATGCCGTGTAGTACCGAGTGGAGTACTGTTTGTATAGTGCCGTGTACTACCGACTGGAGTACTGTGTGTATAGTGCGGTGTAGTACCGAGTGGAGTACAGTGCATGTACTGCCGTGTAGTACCGAGTGGAGTACTGTGTGTATCGTGCCATGTAGTACCGTGTGGAGTACAGTGCCTGTATTGCCGTGTAGTACCGTGTGGAGTACTGAGTGTATAGTGCCCTGTAGTACCGAGTGGAGTACAGTGCCTGTACTGCCGTGTAGTACTGAGTGGTGCACAGTGGGTGTACTGCCGTGTAGTACTGAGTGGAGTACAGTGCCTATACTGCCGTGTAGTACTGAATGGGGTACAGTGCCTGTACTGCCGTGTAGCTCGAGTGGAGTACAATGCCTGTACTGCCGTGTAGTACTGAGTGGAGTACTGTGTGTATAGTGCCGTGTCGTACCGAGTGGAGTACAGTGCCTGTACTGCCGTGTAGTACTGAGTGGAGTACAGTGCCTGTAATGCCGTGTAGTACCGAGTGAAGTACTGTGTGTATAGTGCCGTTAGTACCGAGTGTAACACAGTGCCTGTACTGCCGTGTAGTACTGAGTGGAGTACAGTGCCTGTACTGCCGTGTAGTCCCGAGTGGAGTACAGTGCCTGTACTGCCGTGCAGTACTGATTGGAGTGCAGTGCCTGTACTGCCGTGTAGTGCCGGGTGGAGTACAGTGCTTGTACTGCCGTGTAGTACTGAGTGAAGTACAGTGCCTGTACTGCCGTGTAGTGCCGAGTGGAGTACTGTGTGTATAGTGCAGTGTAGTACTGAGTGGAGTACAGTGCATTTACTGCCGTGTAGTACCGAGTGGAGTACAGTGCCTGTACTGCCGTGTAGTCCCGAGTGGAGTAATGAGTGTATAGTGCATTGTAGTACTGAGTGGAGTACTGTGTGTATATTCCCGTGTAGTACTGAGTGGAGTACAGTGCCTGTACTGCCGTGTAGTACCGATTGGAGTAGTGCGTCCATACTGCCGTCTAGTACTGTGTGGAGTACAGTGCCTGTACTGCCGTGTAGTACTGGGTGGAATACAGTGCCTGTACTGCCGTGTAGTCCCGAGTGGAGTACAGTGTGTATAGTGCAGTGTAGTACTCAGTGGAGTACAGTGCATGTACTGCCGTGTAGTACCGAGTGGTGTACTGTGTGTATAGTGCCGTGTGGTACCGAGTGGAGTACCATGCCTGTACTGCCGTGTAGTACCGAGTGGAGTACTGTGTGTATAGTGCCGTGTAGTACCGAGTGGAGCACAGTGCCTGCACTGCGTGTAGTACCGAGTGGAGTACAGTGCCTGCACTGCGTGTAGTACCGAGTGGAGTACAGTATGTATAGTGCCGTCTAGTACCGAGTGGAGTACAGTGTGTATAGTGCCGTGTAGTACTGAGTGGAGTACAGGGCCTGTACTGCCGGGTAGTACCGAGTGGAGTACAGTGTGTATAGTGCCGTGTAGTACTGAGTGGAGTACAGTGCCTGTACTGCCGTGTAGTACTGAGTGGGGTACAGTGCCTGTACTGCCGTGTAGTACTGAGTGGAGTACTGTGTGTATAGTGCCGTGTAGTACCGAGTGGAGTACAGTGGGTGTATGCCGTGTAGTACTGTGTGGAGTACAGTGCCTCAACTGCCGTGCAGTACTGAGTGGAGTACAGTGCCTGTACTGCCGTGTAGTCCCGAGTGGAGTACAGTGCCTGTACTGCCGTGTAGTACTGAGTGGAGTACTGTGTGTATAGTGCCGTGTAGTACCGAGTGGAGTACAGTGCCTCTACTGCCGTGTAGTACTGAGTGGAGTACAGTGCCTGTACTGCCGTGTAGTACTGAGTGGAGTACAGTGCCTGTACTGCCGTGTAGTACTGTGTGGAGTACTGTGTGTATAGTGCCGTGAAGTACAGAGTGGAGTACAGTGCCTGTACTGAAGTGTAGTACTGAGGGGAGTACAGTGCCTGTACTGCCGTGTAGTACTGAGTGGAGTACAGTGCCTGTACTGCCGTGTAGTCCCGAATTTAGTACTGTGTGTATAGTGCCGTGAAGTACCGAGTGGAGTACAGTGCCTGTACTGCCGTGTAGTACCGAGTGGAGTACTGCGTGTATAGTGCCGTGTAGTACTGAGTGGAGTACTGTGTGCATACTGCCGTGTAGTACTGAGTGGAGTACAGTGCCTGTACTGCCGTGTAGTACCGAGTGGAGTACTGTGTGTAAGGTGCCGTGTAGTACCGAGTGGAGTACGGTGCATGTACTGCCGTGTAGTACCGAGTGGAGTACTGTGTGTATAGTGCGGTGTAGTACCGAGTGGAGTACAGTGCCTGTACTGCTGTGTAGTACCGAGTGGAGTACTGTGTGTATAGTGCCGTGTAGTACCGAGTGGAGTACAGTGCCTGTACTGCGTGTAGTACCGAGTGGAGTGCTGTGTGTATAGTGCCGTCTAGTACCGAGTGGAATACAGTGTGTATAGTGCCGTGTAGTACTGAGTGGAGTACAGTAAATGTACTGCCGTGTAGTACCGAGTGGAGTACAGTGTGTATAGTGCCGTGTAGTACAGAGTGGAGTACAGTGCCTGTACTGCCGTGTAGTACTGAGTGGAGTACATTGCCTGTACTGCCGTGTAGTACCGAGTGGAGTACAGTGTGTATAGTGCCGTGTAATACTGAGTGGAGTACAGTGCCTGTGCTGCCGTGTAGTACTGAGTGGGGTACAGTGCTTGTACTGCCGTGTAGTACCGATTGGGCGTATGTGTGTATACTGCCGTGTAGTACTGAGTATAGTACAGTGCCTGTACTGCCGTGTAGTACCGAGTGGAGTACTGTGTGCATACTGCCGTGTAGTACTGAGTGGAGTACAGTACCTGTACTGCCGTGTAGTACCGAGTGGGGGACTGTGTGTAAACTGCCGTGTAGTACTGAGTGGAGTACAGAGCCTGTACTACCGTGTAGTACCGATTGGGGGACTGTGTGTATACTGCCATATAGTACTGAGTGGTGTACAGTGCCTGTACTGCCGTGTAGAACCGAGTGGGTGACTGTGTGCATACTGCCGTGTAGTACTGAGTGGAGTACTCTGTGTATAGGGCAGTGTAATGCTAAGTGGAGTACAGTGCCTGTACTGCCGTGTAGTACCGAGTGGAGTACTCTGTGTATAGTGCTGTGTAGGGCTGAGTGGAGTACAGTACCTGTACTGCCGTGTAGTACTGAGTATAGTACAGTGCCTGTACTGGCGTGTAGTACCGAGTGGGGGACTGTGTGTATACTGCCGTGTAGTACTGAGTGGAGTACAGTACCTGTACTGCCGAGTAGTCCCGAGTGGAGTACTGTGTGTATAGTGCAGCGTAGTGCTGAGTGGAGTACAGTACCTGTACTGCCGTGTAGTACCGAGTGGGGGACTGTGTGCATACTGCCGTGTAGTTCCGAGTGGAGTACAGTGCCTGTGCTGGCGTGTAGTACTGAGTGGAGTACAGTGCCTGTATTGCCGTGTAGTCCCGAGTGGAGTACAGTGCCTGTACTGCCATGTAGTAGTGAGTGGAGTACAGTGCCTCTACTGCCGTGTAGTACTGGGTGGAGTACAGTGCCTGTACTGCCGTGTAGTACCGAGTGGGGGACTGTGTGTATACTGCCGTGTAGTTCCGAGTGGAGTACAGTGCCTGTACTTCCGTGTAGTACCGAGTGGAATACTGTGTGTATAGTGCCGTGTAGTACCGAGTGGAGTACTGTGTGCATACTGCCGTGTGGTACAGACTGGAGTACAGTGCCTGTACTGCCATGTAGTACCGAGTGGAGTACTGTGTATAAGGTGCCGTGTAGTACCGAGTGGAACACGGTGCATGTACTGCCGTGTAGTACCGAGTGGAGTACTGTGTGTATAGTGCGGTGTAGTACCGAGTGGAGTACAGTGCATGTACTGCCGTGTAGTACCGAGTGGAGTACTGTGTGTATAGTGCCGTGTAGTACCGAGTGGAGTACAGTGCCTGTATTGCCGTGTAGTAAAGAGTGGAGTACTGTGTGTACAGTGCCATGTAGTACCGAGTGGAGTACTGTGTGCATACTGCCGTGTAGTACTGCGTGGAGTACAGTACCTGTACTGCCGTGTAGTACCGAGTGGAGTACTGTGTGTATAGTGCCGTGTAGTAGCGAGTGGAGTACAGTGCCTGTACTGCCGTGTAGGAGTGAGTGGAGTACACTGCCTGAACTGCCACGCAGTACTGAGTGGAGTACAGTGCCTGTACTGCCGTGTAGTCCGAGTGGAGTACAGTGCCTGTACTGCCGTGTAGTCATGAGTGGAGTACAGTGCCTGTACTGCCGTGTAGTAGTGAGTAGAGTACTGTGCCTGTACTGCCGTGTAGTACTGAGTGGAGTACTGTGTGTATAGTGCCGTGTAGTACCGAGTGGAGTACAGTGGGTGTATGCCGTGTAGTTCTGAGTGGAGTTCAGTGCCTGAACTGCCGTGCAGTACTGAGTGGAGTACTGTGTGTATAGTGGCGTGTAGTACCGTGTGGAGTACAGTGCCTCTACTGCCGTGTAGTACTGAGTGGAGTACAGTGCCTGTACTGCCGTGTAGTACTGAGTGGAGTACAGTGCCTGTACTGCCGTGTAGTACTGAGTGGAGTACTGTGTGTATAGTGCCGTGAAGTACCGAGTGGAGTACAGAGCCTGTACTGCCGTGTAGTACTGAGGGGAGTACAGTGTCTGTACTGCCGTGTAGTACTGAGTGGAGTACAGTGCCTGTACTGCCGTGTAGTACTGAGTGGAGTACAGTGCTGTACTGCCGTGTAGTCCCGAGTGGAGTACAGAGCTTATACTGCCGTGTAGTACTGAGTGGGGTACAGTGCCTGTACTGCCGTGTAGTGCCGAGTGGAGTACTGTGTGTATAGTGCAGTGTAGTACTGAGTGGAGTACAGTGCATGTACTGCCGTGTAGTCCCGAGTGGAGAACTGTGTGTATAGTGCAGTGTAGTGCTGAGTGGAGTACAGTGCCTGTACTGCTGTGTAGTACCGAGTGGAGTACAGTGCCTGTACTGCCATGTAGTCCCGAGTGGAGTACTGTGTGTATAGTGCCGTCTAGTACCGAGTGGAATACATTGTGTATAGTGCCGTGTAGTACTGAGTGGAGTACAGTACCTGTACTGCCGTGTAGTACCGATTGGAGTACACTGTGTATAGTGCCGTGTAGTACAGAGTGGAGTACAGTGCCTGTACTGCCGTGTAGTACTGAGTGGCGTACAGTGCCTGTACTGCCGTGTAGTACCGAGTGGGGGAATGTGTGTTTACTGCCGTGTAGTACTGAGTATAGTACAGTGCCTGTACTGCCGTGTAGTACCGAGTGGAGTACTGTGTGCATACTGCCGTGTAGTACTGAGTGGAGTAGAGTACCTGTACTGCCGTGTAGTACCGAGTGGGGGACTGTGTGTATACAGCCGTGTAGTACTGAGTGAGTACAGTCCCTGTACTGCCGAGTAGTCCCGAGTGGAGTACAGTGTGTATAGTGCAGTGTAGTACTGAGTGGAGTACTGTGCCTGTACTGCCGTGTAGTAGTGAGTGGAGTACTGTGCCTGTACTGCCGTGTAGTACTGAGTGGAGTACTGTGTCTGTACTGCCGTGTAGTACCGAGTGGAGTACAGTGGGTGTACTGCCGTGTAGTACTGAGTGGAGTACAGTGCCTATACTGCCGTGTAGTACTGAGTGGGGTACAGTGCCTGTACTGCCGTGTAGCCCGACAGGAGTACAATGCCTGTACTGCCGTGTAGTACTGAGTGGAGTACTGTGTGTATAGTGCCGTGTCGTACCGAGTGGAGTACAGTGCCTGTACTGCCGTGTAGTACTGAGTGGAGTACAGTGCCTGTAATGCCGTGTAGTACCGAGTGAAGTACTCTGTGTATAGTGCCGTTAGTACCGAGTGTAATACAGTGCCTGTACTGCCGTGTAGTACTGAGTGGAGTACAGTGCCTGTACTGCCGTGTAGTCCCGAGTGGAGTACAGTGCCTGTACTGCCGTGCAGTACTGATTGAAGTACAGTGCCTGTACTGCCGTGTAGTGCCGGGTGGAGTACAGTGCTTGTACTGCCGTGTAGTACTGAGTGAAGTACAGTGCCTGTACTGCCGTGTAGTGCCGAGTGGAGTAATGAGTGTATAGTGCATTGTAGTACTGAGTGGAGTACTGTGTGTATAGTCCCGTGTAGTACTGAGTGGAGTACAGTGCCTGTACTGCCGTGTAGTACCGATTGGAGTAGTGCGTCCATACTGCCGTCTAGTACTGTGTGGAGTACAGTGCCTGTACTGCCGTGTAGTACTGGGTGGAATACAGTGCCTGTACTGCCGTGTAGTCCCGAGTGGAGTACAGTGTGTATAGTGCAGTGTAGTACTGGGTGGAGTACAGTGCATGTACTGCGTGTAGTACCGAGTGGAGTGCTGTGTGTATAGTGCCGTCTAGTACCGAGTGGAATACAGTGTGTATAGTGCCGTGTAGTACTGAGTGGAGTACAGTACCTGTACTGCCGTGTAGTACCGAGTGGAGTACAGTGTGTATAGTGCCGTGTAGTACAGAGTGGAGTACAGTGCCTGTACTGCCGTGTAGTACTGAGTGGAGTACATTGCCTGTACTGCCGTGTAGTACCGAGTGGAGTACAGTGTGTATAGTGCCGTGTAGTACTGAGTGGAGTACAGTGCCTGTACTACCGTGTAGTACCGAGTGGGGGACTGTGTGTATACTGCCATATAGTACTGAGTGGAGTACAGTGCCTGTACTGCCGTGTAGAACCGAGTGGGTGACTGTGTGCATACTGCCGTGTAGTACTGAGTGGAGTACTCTGTGTATAGGGCAGTGTAATGCTGAGTGGAGTACAGTGCCTGTACTGCCGTGTAGTACCGAGTGGAGTACTGTGTGCATACTGCCGTGTAGTACTGAGTGGAGTACAGTACCTGTACTGCCGTATAGTACCGAGTGGGGGACTGTGTGTAAACTGCCGTGTAGTACTGAGTGGAGTACAGAGCCTGTACTACCGTGTAGTACCGAGTGGGGGACTGTGTGTATACTGCCATATAGTACTGAGTGGAGTACAGTGCCTGTACTGCCGTGTAGAACCGAGTGGGTGACTGTGTGCATACTGCCGTGTAGTACTGAGTGGAGTACTCTGTGTATAGGGCAGTGTAATGCTGAGTGGAGTACAGTGCCTGTACTGCCGTGTAGTACCGAGTGGAGTACTCTGTGTATAGTGCTGTGTAGTGCTGAGTGGAGTACAGTACCTGTACTGCCGTGTAGTACTGAGTATAGTACAGTGCCTGTACTGGCGTGTAGTACCGAGTGGGGGACTGTGTGTATAATGCCGTTTAGTACTGAGTGGAGTACAGTACCTGTACTGCCGAGTAGTCCCGAGTGGAGTACTGTGTGTATAGTGCAGCGTAGTGCTGAGTGGAGTACAGTACCTGTACTGCCGTGTAGTACCGAGTGGGGGACTGTGTGCATACTGCCGTGTAGTTCCGAGTGGAGTACAGTGCCTGTGCTGGCGTGTAGTACTGAGTGGAGTACAGTGCCTGTATTGCCGTGTAGTCCCGAGTGGAGTACAGTGCCTGTACTGCCGTGTAGTAGTGAGTGGAGTACAGTGCCTCTACTGCCGTGTAGTACTGGGTGGAGTACAGTGCCTGTACTGCCGTGTAGTACCGAGTGGGGGACTGTGTGTATACTGCCGTGTAGTTCCGAGTGGAGTACAGTGCCTGTACTTCCGTGTAGTACCGAGTGGAATACTGTGTGTATAGTGCCGTGTAGTACCGAGTGGAGTACTGTGTATACTGCCGTGTGGTACAGACTGGAGTACAGTGCCTGTACTGCCATGTAGTACCGAGTGGAGTACTGTGTGTAAGGTGCCGTGTAGTACCGAGTGGAGTACGGTGCATGTACTGCCGTGTAGTACCGAGTGGAGTACTGTGTGTATAGTGCCGTGTAGTACCGAGTGGAGTACAGTGCCTGTATTGCCGTGTAGTAAAGAGTGGAGTACTGTGTGTACAGTGCCATGTAGTACCGAGTGGAGTACTGTGTGCATACTGCCGTGTAGTACTGCGTGGAGTACAGTACCTGTACTGCCGTGTAGTACCGAGTGGAGTACTGTGTGTATAGTGCCGTGTAGTAGCGAGTGGAGTACAGTGCCTGTACTGCCGTGTAGGAGTGAGTGGAGTACACTGCCTGAACTGCCACGCAGTACTGAGTGGAGTACAGTGCCTGTACTGCCGTGTAGTCCGAGTGGAGTACAGTGCCTGTACTGCCGTGTAGTCATGAGTGGAGTACAGTGCCTGTACTGCCGTGTAGTAGTGAGTAGAGTACTGTGCCTGTACTGCCGTGTAGTACTGAGTGGAGTACTGTATGTATAGTGCCGTGTAGTACCGAGTGGAGTACAGTGGGTGTATACCGTGTAGTTCTGAGTGGAGTTCAGTGCCTGAACTGCCGTGCAGTACTGAGTGGAGTACTGTGTGTATAGTGGCGTGTAGTACCGTGTGGAGTACAGTGCCTCTACTGCCGTGTAGTACTGAGTGGAGTACAGTGCCTGTACTGCCGTGTAGTACTGAGTGGAGTACAGTGCCTGTACTGCCGTGTAGTACTGAGTGGAGTACTGTGTGTATAGTGCCGTGAAGTACCGAGTGGAGTACAGTGCCTGTACTGCCGTGTAGTACTGAGGGGAGTACAGTGTCTGTACTGCCGTGTAGTACTGAGTGAAGTACAGTGCCTGTACCGCCGTGTAGTCCCGAATGGAGTACTGTGTGTATAGTGCCGTGTAGTACCGAGTAGAGTACAGTGCCTGTACTGCCGTGTAGTACCGAGTGGAGTACTGTGTGTATAGTGCCGAGTAGTACCGAGTGGAGTACAGTGCCTGTACTGCCGTGTAGTACTGAGTGGAGTACAGTGCCTGTAATGCCGTGTAGTACCGAGTGGAGTACTCTGTGTATAGTGCCGTGTTGTACCGAGTGGAGTACAGTGCCTGTACTGCCGTGTAGTACTGAGTGGAGTACAGTGCTGTACTGCCGTGTAGTCCCGAGTGGAGTACAGTGCCTGTACTGCCGTGTAGTTCTGATTGGAGTACAGTGCCTGTACTGCCGTGTAGTACCGAGTGGAGTACAGAGCTTATACTGCCGTGTAGTACTGAGTGGGGTACAGTGCCTGTACTGCCGTGTAGTGCCGAGTGGAGTACTGTGTGTATAGTGCAGTGTAGTACTGAGTGGAGTACAGTGCATGTACTGCCGTGTAGTCCCGAGTGGAGTACTGTGTGTATAGTGCAGTGTAGTGCTGAGTGGAGTACAGTGCCTGTACTGCTGTGTAGTACCGAGTGGAGTACAGTGCCTGTACTGCCATGTAGTCCCGAGTGGAGTACTGTGTGTATAGTGCCGTCTAGTACCGAGTGGAATACATTGTGTATAGTGCCGTGTAGTACTGAGTGGAGTACAGTACCTGTACTGCCGTGTAGTACCGAGTGGAGTACAGTGTGTATAGTGCCGTGTAGTACAGAGTGGAGTACAGTGCCTGTACTGCCGTGTAGTACTGAGTGGAGTACATTGCCTGTACTGCCGTGTAGTACCGAGTGGAGTACAGTGTGTATAGTGCCGTGTAGTACTGAGTGGAGTACAGTGCCTGTGCTGCCGTGTAGTACTGAGTGGGGTACAGTGCCTGTACTGCCGTGTAGTACCGAGTGGGCGTATGTGTGTATACTGCCGTGTAGTACTGAGTATAGTACAGTGCCTGTACTGCCGTGTAGTACCGAGTGGAGTACTGTGTGCATACTGCCGTGTAGTACTGTGTGGAGTACAGTGCCTGAACTGCCGTGTAGTCCCGAGTGGAGTACAGTGCATGTACTGCCATGTAGTAGTGAGTGGAGTACTGTGCCTGTACTGCCGTGTAGTACTGAGTGGTGTACTGTGTGTATAGTGCCGGGTAGTACCGGGTGGAGTACATTGGGTGTACTGCCGTGGAGTACTGTGTGTATAGTGCCGTGTAGTACCGAGTGGAGTACAGTGCCTGTACTGCGGTGTAGTACTGAGTGGAGTACAGTGCCTGTACTGCCGTGTAGGACTGAGTGGAGTACAGTGCCTGTACTGCCGTGTAGTCCCGAGTGGAGTACAGTGCCTGTACTGCCGTGTAGTACTGAGTGGAGTACAGTGCCTGTACTGCCGTGTAGTCCCGAATGGATTACTGTGTGTATAGTGCCGTTTAGTACCGAATGGAGTATAGTGCCTGTACTGCCGTGTAGTACTGAGTGGGGTAATGTGTGGATAGTGCCGTGTAGTACTGAGTGGAGTACAGTGCCTGTACTGTCGTGTAGTACCGAGTGGGGGACTGTGTGTATACTGCCGTGTAGTACTGAGTGGAGTACAGTCCCTGTACTGCCGAGTAGTCCCGAGTGGAGTACAGTGTGTATAGTGCAGTGTAGTACTGAGTGGAGTACTGTGTGTATAGTGCAGTGTAGTACTGAGTGGAGTACAGTGCGTGTACTGCCGTGTAGTACCGAGTGGGGGACTGTGTGTATACTGCCGTGTACTACTGAGTGGAGTACAGTGTGTATAGTGCCGTGTAGTACCGAGTGGGTCTTTGTGTGCATACTGCCGTGTAGTACTGAGTGGAGTACAGTGCCTGTACTGCTATGTTGTCCCGAGTGGAGTACTGTGTGTATACTGCCGTGTAGTACCGAGTGGAGTACAGTGCCTGTACTGCCATGTAGTACCGAGTGGAGTACTGTGTGCATACTGCCGTGTAGTACGGAGTGGAGTACAGTGCCTATACTGCCGTGTAGTACCGATTGGAGTACTGTGTGGATAGTGCCGTGCAGTACCGAGTGGAGTACGGTGTGCATACTGCCGTGTAGTACTTAGTGTAGTACAGTGCCTGTACTGCCGTGTAGTACCGAGTGGAGTACTGTGTGTATAGTGCCGTGTAGTACCGAGTTTAGTACAGTGCATGTACTGCCGTGTATTACCGAGTGGAGTACTGTTTTTATAGTGCGGTGTAGTACCGAGTGGAGTACAGTGCATGTACTGCCGTGTAGTACCGAGTGGAGTACTGTGTGTATAGTGCCGTGTAGTACCGAGTGGAGTACGGTGCCTGTACTGCCGTGTAGTACTGAGTGGAGTAGAATGCCTGTACTGCCGTGTAGTCCCGAGTGGAGTACAGTGCCTGTACTGCCGTGTAGTAGTGAGTGGAGTACTGTGCCTGTACTGCCGTGTAGTACTGAGTGGAGTACTGTGTGTATAGTGCCGTGTAGTACCGAGTGGAGTACAGTGGGTGTACTGCCGTGTAGTACTGAGTGGAGTACAGTGCCTGAACTGCCGTGTAGTACTGAGTGGAGTACAGTGCCTGTACTGCCGTGTAGTCCCGAGTGGAGTAGAGTGCCTGTACTACCGTGTAGTACTGAGTTTAGTACTGTTTGTATAGTGCTGTGTAGTACCGAGTGGAGTACAGTGCCTGTACTGCCGTGTAGTCCCGAGTGGAGTACGGTGCATGTACTGTCGTGTAGTACCGAGTGTAGTACAATGCCTGTACTGCCGTGTAGTACCGAGTGGAGTACTGTGTGCATACTGCCGTGTAGTACCGAGTGGAGTACAGTGCCTGTACTGCCGTGTAGTACCGAGTGGAGTACAGTGCCTGTACTGCCGTGTAGTACCGAGTGGAGTACTGTGTGCATACTGCCGTGTAGTACTGAGTGGAGTACAGTGCCTGTAATGCCGTGTAGTACCGAGTGGAGTACTGTTTGTATAGTGCCGTGTAGTACCGACTGGAGTACTGTGTGTATAGTGCGGTGTAGTACCGAGTGGAGTACAGTGCATGTACTGCCGTGTAGTACCGAGTGGAGTACTGTGTGTATCGTGCCATGTAGTACCGTGTGGAGTACAGTGCCTGTATTGCCGTGTAGTACCGTGTGGACTACTGAGTGTATAGTGCCCTGTAGTACCGAGTGGAGTACAGTGCCTGTACTGCCGTGTAGTACTGAGTGGTGCACAGTGGGTGTACTGCCGTGTAGTACTGAGTGGAGTACAGTGCCTATACTGCCGTGTAGTACTGAATGGGGTACAGTGCCTGTACTGCCGTGTAGCTCGAGTGGAGTACAATGCCTGTACTGCCGTGTAGTACTGAGTGGAGTACTGTGTGTATAGTGCCGTGTCGTACCGAGTGGAGTACAGTGCCTGTACTGCCGTGTAGTACTGAGTGGAGTACAGTGCCTGTAATGCCGTGTAGTACCGAGTGAAGTACTGTGTGTATAGTGCCGTTAGTACCGAGTGTAACACAGTGCCTGTACTGCCGTGTAGTACTGAGTGGAGTACAGTGCCTGTACTGCCGTGTAGTCACGAGTGGAGTACAGTGCCTGTACTGCCGTGCAGTACTGATTGGAGTGCAGTGCCTGTACTGCCGTGTAGTGCCGGGTGGAGTACAGTGCTTGTACTGCCGTGTAGTACTGAGTGAAGTACAGTGCCTGTACTGCCGTGTAGTGCCGAGTGGAGTACTGTGTGTATAGTGCAGTGTAGTACTGAGTGGAGTACAGTGCATTTACTGCCGTGTAGTACCGAGTGGAGTACAGTGCCTGTACTGCCGTGTAGTCCCGAGTGGAGTAATGAGTGTATAGTGCATTGTAGTACTGAGTGGAGTACTGTGTGTATATTCCCGTGTAGTACTGAGTGGAGTACAGTGCCTGTACTGCCGTGTAGTACCGATTGGAGTAGTGCGTCCATACTGCCGTCTAGTACTGTGTGGAGTACAGTGCCTGTACTGCCGTGTAGTACTGGGTGGAATACAGTGCCTGTACTGCCGTGTAGTCCCGAGTGGAGTACAGTGTGTATAGTGCAGTGTAGTACTCAGTGGAGTACAGTGCATGTACTGCCGTGTAGTACCGAGTGGTGTACTGTGTGTATAGTGCCGTGTGGTACCGAGTGGAGTACCATGCCTGTACTGCCGTGTAGTACCGAGTGGAGTACTGTGTGTATAGTGCCGTGTAGTACCGAGTGGAGCACAGTGCCTGCACTGCGTGTAGTACCGAGTGGAGTACAGTGCCTGCACTGCGTGTAGTACCGAGTGGAGTACAGTATGTATAGTGCCGTCTAGTACCGAGTGGAGTACAGTGTGTATAGTGCCGTGTAGTACTGAGTGGAGTACAGGGCCTGTACTGCCGGGTAGTACCGAGTGGAGTACAGTGTGTATAGTGCCGTGTAGTACTGAGTGGAGTACAGTGCCTGTACTGCCGTGTAGTACTGAGTGGGGTACAGTGCCTGTACTGCCGTGTAGTACTGAGTGGAGTACTGTGTGTATAGTGCCGTGTAGTACCGAGTGGAGTACAGTGGGTGTATGCCGTGTAGTACTGTGTGGAGTACAGTGCCTCAACTGCCGTGCAGTACTGAGTGGAGTACAGTGCCTGTACTGCCGTGTAGTCCCGAGTGGAGTACAGTGCCTGTACTGCCGTGTAGTACTGAGTGGAGTACTGTGTGTATAGTGCCGTGTAGTACCGAGTGGAGTACAGTGCCTCTACTGCCGTGTAGTACTGAGTGGAGTACAGTGCCTGTACTGCCGTGTAGTACTGAGTGGAGTACAGTGCCTGTACTGCCGTGTAGTACTGTGTGGAGTACTGTGTGTATAGTGCCGTGAAGTACAGAGTGGAGTACAGTGCCTGTACTGAAGTGTAGTACTGAGGGGAGTACAGTGCCTGTACTGCCGTGTAGTACTGAGTGGAGTACAGTGCCTGTACTGCCGTGTAGTCCCGAATTTAGTACTGTGTGTATAGTGCCGTGAAGTACCGAGTGGAGTACAGTGCCTGTACTGCCGTGTAGTACCGGGTGGAGTACTGTGTGTATAGTGCCGTGTAGTACCGAGTGGAGTACTGTGTGCATACTGCCGTGTAGTACTGAGTGGAGTACAGTGCCTGTACTGCCGTGTAGTACCGAGTGGAGTACTGTGTGTAAGGTGCCGTGTAGTACCGAGTGGAGTACGGTGCATGTACTGCCGTGTAGTACCGAGTGGAGTACTGTGTGTATAGTGCGGTGTAGTACCGAGTGGAGTACAGTGCCTGTACTGCTGTGTAGTACCGAGTGGAGTACTGTGTGTATAGTGCCGTGTAGTACCGAGTGGAGTACAGTGCCTGTACTGCGTGTAGTACCGAGTGGAGTGCTGTGTGTATAGTGCCGTCTAGTACCGAGTGGAATACAGTTTGTATAGTGCCGTGTAGTACTGAGTGGAGTACAGTAAATGTACTGCCGTGTAGTACCGAGTGGAGTACAGTGTGTATAGTGCCGTGTAGTACAGAGTGGAGTACAGTGCCTGTACTGCCGTGTAGTACTGAGTGGAGTACATTGCCTGTACTGCCGTGTAGTACCGAGTGGAGTACAGTGTGTATAGTGCCGTGTAATACTGAGTGGAGTACAGTGCCTGTGCTGCCGTGTAGTACTGAGTGGGGTACAGTGCCTGTACTGCCGTGTAGTACCGAGTGGGCGTATGTGTGTATACTGCCGTGTAGTACTGAGTATAGTACAGTGCCTGTACTGCCGTGTAGTACCGAGTGGAGTACTGTGTGCATACTGCCGTGTAGTACTGAGTGGAGTACAGTACCTGTACTGCCGTGTAGTACCGAGTGGGGGACTGTGTGTAAACTGCCGTGTAGTACTGAGTGGAGTACAGAGCCTGTACTACCGTGTAGTACCGAGTGGGGGACTGTGTGTATACTGCCATATAGTACTGAGTGGTGTACAGTGCCTGTACTGCCGTGTAGAACCGAGTGGGTGACTGTGTGCATACTGCCGTGTAGTACTGAGTGGAGTACTCTGTGTATAGGGCAGTGTAATGCTGAGTGGAGTACAGTGCCTGTACTGCCGTGTAGTACCGAGTGGAGTACTCTGTGTATAGTGCTGTGTAGGGCTGAGTGGAGTACAGTACCTGTACTGCCGTGTAGTACTGAGTATAGTACAGTACCTGTACTGCCGAGTAGTCCCGAGTGGAGTACTGTGTGTATAGTGCAGCGTAGTGCTGAGTGGAGTACAGTACCTGTACTGCCGTGTAGTACCGAGTGGGGGACTGTGTGCATACTGCCGTGTAGTTCCGAGTGGAGTACAGTGCCTGTGCTGGCGTGTAGTACTGAGTGGAGTACAGTGCCTGTATTGCCGTGTAGTCCCGAGTGGAGTACAGTGCCTGTACTGCCATGTAGTAGTGAGTGGAGTACAGTGCCTCTACTGCCGTGTAGTACTGGGTGGAGTACAGTGCCTGTACTGCCGTGTAGTACCGAGTGGGGGACTGTGTGTATACTGCCGTGTAGTTCCGAGTGGAGTACAGTGCCTGTACTTCCGTGTAGTACCGAGTGGAATACTGTGTGTATAGTGCCGTGTAGTACCGAGTGGAGTACTGTGTGCATACTGCCGTGTGGTACAGACTGGAGTACAGTGCCTGTACTGCCATGTAGTACCGAGTGGAGTACTGTGTGTAAGGTGCCGTGTAGTACCGAGTGGAACACGGTGCATGTACTGCCGTGTAGTACCGAGTGGAGTACTGTGTGTATAGTGCGGTGTAGTACCGAGTGGAGTACATTGCATGTACTGCCGTGTAGTACCGAGTGGAGTACTGTGTGTATAGTGCCGTGTAGTACCGAGTGGAGTACAGTGCCTGTATTGCCGTGTAGTAAAGAGTGGAGTACTGTGTGTACAGTGCCATGTAGTACCGAGTGGAGTACTGTGTGCATACTGCCGTGTAGTACTGCGTGGAGTACAGTACCTGTACTGCCGTGTAGTACCGAGTGGAGTACTGTGTGTATAGTGCCGTGTAGTAGCGAGTGGAGTACAGTGCCTGTACTGCCGTGTAGGAGTGAGTGGAGTACACTGCCTGAACTGCCACGCAGTACTGAGTGGAGTACAGTGCCTGTACTGCCGTGTAGTCCGAGTGGAGTACAGTGCCTGTACTGCCGTGTAGTCATGAGTGGAGTACAGTGCCTGTACTGCCGTGTAGTAGTGAGTAGAGTACTGTGCCTGTACTGCCGTGTAGTACTGAGTGGAGTACTGTGTGTATAGTGCCGTGTAGTACCGAGTGGAGTACAGTGGGTGTATGCCGTGTAGTTCTGAGTGGAGTTCAGTGCCTGAACTGCCGTGCAGTACTGAGTGGAGTACTGTGTGTATAGTGGCGTGTAGTACCGTGTGGAGTACAGTGCCTCTACTGCCGTGTAGTACTGAGTGGAGTACAGTGCCTGTACTGCCGTGTAGTACTGAGTGGAGTACAGTGCCTGTACTGCCGTGTAGTACTGAGTGGAGTACTGTGTGTATAGTGCCGTGAAGTACCGAGTGGAGTACAGTGCCTGTACTGCCGTGAAGTACTGAGGGGAGTACAGTGTCTGTACTGCCGTGTAGTACTGAGTGGAGTACAGTGCCTGTACCGCCGTGTAGTCCCGAATGGAGTACTGTGTGTATAGTGCCGTGTAGTACCGAGTAGAGTACAGTGCCTGTACTGCCGTGTAGTACCGAGTGGAGTACTGTGTGTATAGTGCCGAGTAGTACCGAGTGGAGTACAGTGCCTGTACTGCCGTGTAGTACTGAGTGGAGTACAGTGCCTGTAATGCCGTGTAGTACCGAGTGGAGTACTCTGTGTATAGTGCCGTGTTGTACCGAGTGGAGTACAGTGCCTGTACTGCCGTGTAGTACTGAGTGGAGTACAGTGCTGTACTGCCGTGTAGTCCCGAGTGGAGTACAGTGCCTGTACTGCCGTGTAGTTCTGATTGGAGTACAGTGCCTGTACTGCCGTGTAGTACCGAGTGGAGTACAGAGCTTATACTGCCGTGTAGTACTGAGTGGGGTACAGTGCCTGTACTGCCGTGTAGTGCCGAGTGGAGTACTGTGTGTATAGTGCAGTGTAGTACTGAGTGGAGTACAGTGCATGTACTGCCGTGTAGTCCCGAGTGGAGAACTGTGTGTATAGTGCAGTGTAGTGCTGAGTGGAGTACAGTGCCTGTACTGCTGTGTAGTACCGAGTGGAGTACAGTGCCTGTACTGCCATGTAGTCCCGAGTGGAGTACTGTGTGTATAGTGCCGTCTAGTACCGAGTGGAATACATTGTGTATAGTGCCGTGTAGTACTGAGTGGAGTACAGTACCTGTACTGCCGTGTAGTACCGATTTCTAGTACACTGTGTATAGTGCCGTGTAGTACAGAGTGGAGTACAGTGCCTGTACTGCCGTGTAGTACTGAGTGGCGTACAGTGCCTGTACTGCCGTGTAGTACCGAGTGGGGGAATGTGTGTTTACTGCCGTGTAGTACTGAGTATAGTACAGTGCCTGTACTGCCGTGTAGTACCGAGTGGAGTACTGTGTGCATACTGCCGTGTAGTACTGAGTGGAGTAGAGTACCTGTACTGCCGTGTAGTACCGAGTGGGGGACTGTGTGTATACAGCCGTGTAGTACTGAGTGAGTACAGTCCCTGTACTGCCGAGTAGTCCCGAGTGGAGTACAGTGTGTATAGTGCAGTGTAGTACTGAGTGGAGTACTGTGCCTGTACTGCCGTGTAGTAGTGAGTGGAGTACTGTGCCTGTACTGCCGTGTAGTACTGAGTGGAGTACTGTGTCTGTACTGCCGTGTAGTACCGAGTGGAGTACAGTGGGTGTACTGCCGTGTAGTACTGAGTGGAGTACAGTGCCTATACTGCCGTGTAGTACTGAGTGGGGTACAGTGCCTGTACTGCCGTGTAGCCCGACAGGAGTACAATGCCTGTACTGCCGTGTAGTACTGAGTGGAGTACTGTGTGTATAGTGCCGTGTCGTACCGAGTGGAGTACAGTGCCTGTACTGCCGTGTAGTACTGAGTGGAGTACAGTGCCTGTAATGCCGTGTAGTACCGAGTGAAGTACTCTGTGTATAGTGCCGTTAGTACCGAGTGTAATACAGTGCCTGTACTGCCGTGTAGTACTGAGTGGAGTACAGTGCCTGTACTGCCGTGTAGTCCCGAGTGGAGTACAGTGCCTGTACTGCCGTGCAGTACTGATTGAAGTACAGTGCCTGTACTGCCGTGTAGTGCCGGGTGGAGTACAGTGCTTGTACTGCCGTGTAGTACTGAGTGAAGTACAGTGCCTGTACTGCCGTGTAGTGCCGAGTGGAGTAATGAGTGTATAGTGCATTGTAGTACTGAGTGGAGTACTGTGTGTATAGTCCCGTGTAGTACTGAGTGGAGTACAGTGCCTGTACTGCCGTGTAGTACCGATTGGAGTAGTGCGTCCATACTGCCGTCTAGTACTGTGTGGAGTACAGTGCCTGTACTGCCGTGTAGTACTGGGTGGAATACAGTGCCTGTACTGCCGTGTAGTCCCGAGTGGAGTACAGTGTGTATAGTGCAGTGTAGTACTGGGTGGAGTACAGTGCATGTACTGCGTGTAGTACCGAGTGGAGTGCTGTGTGTATAGTGCCGTCTAGTACCGAGTGGAATACAGTGTGTATAGTGCCGTGTAGTACTGAGTGGAGTACAGTACCTGTACTGCCGTGTAGTACCGAGTGGAGTACAGTGTGTATAGTGCCGTGTAGTACAGAGTGGAGTACAGTGCCTGTACTGCCGTGTAGTACTGAGTGGAGTACATTGCCTGTACTGCCGTGTAGTACCGAGTGGAGTACAGTGTGTATAGTGCCGTGTAGTACTGAGTGGAGTACAGTGCCTGTGCTGCCGTGTAGTACTGAGTGGGGTACAGTGCCTGTACTGCCGTGTAGTACCGAGTGGGCGTATGTGTGTATACTGCCGTGTAGTACTGAGTATAGTACAGTGCCTGTACTGCCGTGTAGTACCGAGTGGAGTACTGTGTGCATACTGCCGTGTAGTACTGAGTGGAGTACAGTACCTGTACTGCCGTGTAGTACCGAGTGGGGGACTGTGTGTAAACTGCCGTGTAGTACTGAGTGGAGTACAGAGCCTGTACTACCGTGTAGTACCGAGTGGGGGACTGTGTGTATACTGCCATATAGTCCTGAGTGGAGTACAGTGCCTGTACTGCCGTGTAGAACCGAGTGGGTGACTGTGTGCATACTGCCGTGTAGTACTGAGTGGAGTACTCTGTGTATAGGGCAGTATAATGCTGAGTGGAGTACAGTGCCTGTACTGCCGTGTAGTACCGAGTGGAGTACTCTGTGTATAGTGCTGTGTAGTGCTGAGTGGAGTACAGTACCTGTACTGCCGTGAAGTACTGAGTATAGTACAGTGCCTGTACTGGCGTGTAGTACCGAGTGGGGGACTGTGTGTATAATGCCGTGTAGTACTGAGTGGAGTACAGTACCTGTACTGCCGAGTAGTCCCGAGTGGAGTACTGTGTGTATAGTGCAGCGTAGTGCTGAGTGGAGTACAGTACCTGTACTGCCGTGTAGTACCGAGTGGGGGACTGTGTGCATACTGCCGTGTAGTTCCGAGTGGAGTACAGTGCCTGTGCTGGCGTGTAGTACTGAGTGGAGTACAGTGCCTGTATTGCCGTGTAGTCCCGAGTGGAGTACAGTGCCTGTACTGCCGTGTAGTAGTGAGTGGAGTACAGTGCCTCTACTGCCGTGTAGTACTGGGTGGAGTACAGTGCCTGTACTGCCGTGTAGTACCGAGTGGGGGACTGTGTGTATACTGCCGTGTAGTTCCGAGTGGAGTACAGTGCCTGTACTTCCGTGTAGTACCGAGTGGAATACTGTGTGTATAGTGCCGTGTAGTACCGAGTGGAGTACTGTGTATACTGCCGTGTGGTACAGACTGGAGTACAGTGCCTGTACTGCCATGTAGTACCGAGTGGAGTACTGTGTGTAAGGTGCCGTGTAGTACCGAGTGGAGTACGGTGCATGTACTGCCGTGTAGTACCGAGTGGAGTACTGTGTGTATAGTGCCGTGTAGTACCGAGTGGAGTACAGTGCCTGTATTGCCGTGTAGTAAAGAGTGGAGTACTGTGTGTACAGTGCCATGTAGTACCGAGTGGAGTACTGTGTGCATACTGCCGTGTAGTACTGCGTGGAGTACAGTACCTGTACTGCCGTGTAGTACCGAGTGGAGTACTGTGTGTATAGTGCCGTGTAGTAGCGAGTGGAGTACAGTGCCTGTACTGCCGTGTAGGAGTGAGTGGAGTACACTGCCTGAACTGCCACGCAGTACTGAGTGGAGTACAGTGCCTGTACTGCCGTGTAGTCCGAGTGGAGTACAGTGCCTGTACTGCCGTGTAGTCATGAGTGGAGTACAGTGCCTGTACTGCCGTGTAGTAGTGAGTAGAGTACTGTGCCTGTACTGCCGTGTAGTACTGAGTGGAGTACTGTGTGTATAGTGCCGTGTAGTACCGAGTGGAGTACAGTGGGTGTATACCGTGTAGTTCTGAGTGGAGTTCAGTGCCTGAACTGCCGTGCAGTACTGAGTGGAGTACTGTGTGTATAGTGGCGTGTAGTACCGTGTGGAGTACAGTGCCTCTACTGCCGTGTAGTACTGAGTGGAGTACAGTGCCTGTACTGCCGTGTAGTACTGAGTGGAGTACAGTGCCTGTACTGCCGTGTAGTACTGAGTGGAGTACTGTGTGTATAGTGCCGTGAAGTACCGAGTGGAGTACAGTGCCTGTACTGCCGTGTAGTACTGAGGGGAGTACAGTGTCTGTACTGCCGTGTAGTACTGAGTGAAGTACAGTGCCTGTACCGCCGTGTAGTCCCGAATGGAGTACTGTGTGTATAGTGCCGTGTAGTACCGAGTAGAGTACAGTGCCTGTACTGCCGTGTAGTACCGAGTGGAGTACTGTGTGTATAGTGCCGAGTAGTACCGAGTGGAGTACAGTGCCTGTACTGCCGTGTAGTACTGAGTGGAGTACAGTGCCTGTAATGCCGTGTAGTACCGAGTGGAGTACTCTGTGTATAGTGCCGTGTTGTACCGAGTGGAGTACAGTGCCTGTACTGCCGTGTAGTACTGAGTGGAGTACAGTGCTGTACTGCCGTGTAGTCCCGAGTGGAGTACAGTGCCTGTACTGCCGTGTAGTTCTGATTGGAGTACAGTGCCTGTACTGCCGTGTAGTACCGAGTGGAGTACAGAGCTTATACTGCCGTGTAGTACTGAGTGGGGTACAGTGCCTGTACTGCCGTGTAGTGCCGAGTGGAGTACTGTGTGTATAGTGCAGTGTAGTACTGAGTGGAGTACAGTGCATGTACTGCCGTGTAGTCCCGAGTGGAGTACTGTGTGTATAGTGCAGTGTAGTGCTGAGTGGAGTACAGTGCCTGTACTGCTGTGTAGTACCGAGTGGAGTACAGTGCCTGTACTGCCATGTAGTCCCGAGTGGAGTACTGTGTGTATAGTGCCGTCTAGTACCGAGTGGAATACATTGTGTATAGTGCCGTGTAGTACTGAGTGGAGTACAGTACCTGTACTGCCGTGTAGTACCGATTGGAGTACACTGTGTATAGTGCCGTGTAGTACAGAGTGGAGTACAGTGCCTGTACTGCCGTGTAGTACTGAGTGGCGTACAGTGCCTGTACTGCCGTGTAGTACCGAGTGGGGGAATGTGTGTTTACTGCCGTGTAGTACTGAGTATAGTACAGTGCTTGTACTGCCGTGTAGTACCGAGTGGAGTACTGTGTGCATACTGCCGTGTAGTACTGAGTGGAGTAGAGTACCTGTACTGCCGTGTAGTACCGAGTGGGGGACTGTGTGTATACAGCCGTGTAGTACTGAGTGGAGTACAGTCCCTGTACTGCCGAGTAGTCCCGAGTGGAGTACAGTGTGTATAGTGCAGTGTAGTACTGAGTGGAGTACTGTGCCTGTACTGCCGTGTAGTAGTGAGTGGAGTACTGTGCCTGTACTGCCGTGTAGTACTGAGTGGAGCACTGTGTCTGTACTGCCGTGTAGTACCGAGTGGAGTACAGTGGGTGTACTGCCGTGTAGTACTGAGTGGAGTACAGTGCCTATACTGCCGTGTAGTACTGAGTGGGGTACAGTGCCTGTACTGCCGTGTAGCCCGACAGGAGTACAATGCCTGTACTGCCGTGTAGTACTGAGTGGAGTACTGTGTGTATAGTGCCGTGTCGTACCGAGTGGAGTACAGTGCCTGTACTGCCGTGTAGTACTGAGTGGAGTCCAGTGCCTGTAATGCCGTGTAGTACCGAGTGAAGTACTGTGTGTATAGTGCCGTTAGTACCGAGTGTAATACAGTGCCTGTACTGCCGTCTAGTGCTGTGTGGAGTACAGTGCCTGTACTGCCGTGTAGTACTGGGTGGAATACAGTGCCTGTACTGCCGTGTAGTCCCGAGTGGAGTACAGTGTGTATAGTGCAGTGTAGTACTGGGTGGAGTACAGTGCATGTACTGCCGTGTAGTACCGAGTGGTGTACTGTGTGTATAGTGCCGTGTGGTACCGAGTGGAGTACCATGCCTGTACTGCCGTGTAGTACCGAGTGGAGTACTGTGTGTATAGTGCCGTGTAGTACCGAGTGGAGTACAGTGCCTGTACTGCGTGTAGTACCGAGTGGAGTACAGTGCCTGCACTTCGTGTAGTACCGAGTGGAGTACAGTGTGTATAGTGCCCTCTAGTACCGAGTGGAGTACAGTGTGTATAATGCCGTGTAGTACTGTTTGGAGTACAGGGCCTGTACTGCCGTGTAGTACCGAGTGGAGTACAGTGTGTATAGTGCCGTGTAGTACTGAGTGGAGTACAGTGCCTGTACTGCCGTGTAGTACTGAGTGGGGTACATTGCCTGTACTGCCGTGTAGTACAGAGTGGGGGACTGTGTGTATACTGCCGTGTAGTACTGAGTATAGTACAGTGCCTGTACTGCCGTGTAGTACCGAGTGGAGTACTGTGTGTGTACTGCCGTATAGTACTGAGTGGAGTATAGTACCTGTACTCCCGTGTAGTACCGAGTGGGGGACTGTGTGTATACTGCCGTGTAGTACTGGTTTGGAGTACATTGCCTGTACTACCATGTAGTACCGAGTGGGGGACTGTGTGTATACTGCCGTGTAGTACTGAGTGGAGTACAGTGCCTGTACTGCCGTGTAGTATCGAGTGGGGGACTGTGTGTATACTGCCGTGTAGTACTGAGTGGAGTACTGTGTCTATAGTGCAGTGTAGTGCTGAGTGGAGTACAGTGCCTGTACTGCCGTGTAGTACCGAGTGCAGTACCGTGTGTATAGTGCAGTGTAGTGCTGAGTGGAGTACAGTACCTGTCATGCCGTGTAGTACTGAGTATAGTACAGTGCCTGTACTGCCGTGTAGTACCGAGTGGGGGACTGTGTGTATACTGCCGTGTAGTACTGAGTGGAGTACAGTACCTGTACTGCCGAGTAGTCCCGAGTGGAGTACTGTGTGTATAGTGCAGTGTAGTGCTGAGTGGAGTATAGTACCTGTACCGCCGTGTAGTACCGAGTGGGGGACTGTGTGTATACTGCCGTGTAGTACTGAGTGGAGTACAGTCCCTGTACTGCCGTGTAGTACCGAGTGGGGGACTGTGTATATACTGCCGTGTAGTACTGAGTGGAGTACATTGCCTGTACTGCCGTGTAGTCCCGAGTGGAGTACTGTGTGCATACTGCCGTGTAGTACTGATTGGAGTACGGTCCCTGTACTGCCGAGTAGTCCCGAGTGGAGTACAGTATGTATAGTGCAGTGTAGTACTGAGTGGAGTACTGTGTGTATAATGCAGTGTAGTACCGAGTGGAGTACTGTGTGCATAGTGCCGTGTAGTACTGAGTGGAGTACAGTGCCTGTACTGCCGTGTAGTACCGAGTGGAGTACTGTGTGTATAGTGCCGTGTAGTACCGAGTGGAGTACAGTGCATGTACTGCCATGTAGTACCGAGTGGAGTACTGTGTGTATAGTGCCGCGTAGTACCGAGTGGAGTACAGTGCCTGTACTGCCGTGTAGTACTGTGTAGAGTACAGTGCCTGAACTGCCGTGTAGTCCCGAGTGGAGTACAGTGCATGTACTGCCATGTAGTAGTGAGTGGAGTACTGTGCCTGTACTGCCGTGTAGTACTGAGTGGAGTACTGTGTGTATAGTGCCGTGTAGTACCGAGTGGAGTACAGTGCCTCTACTGCCGTGTAGTACTGAGTGGAGTACAGTGCCTGTACTGCCGTGTAGTACTGAGTGGAGTACAGTGCTGTACTGCCGTGTAGTACTGAGTGGAGTACTGTGTGTATAGTGCCGTGAAGTACCGAGTGGAGTACAGTGCCTGTACTGCCGTGTAGTCCCGAGTGGAGTACAGTGCCTGTACTGCCGTGTAGTTCTGAGTGGAGTACAGTGCCTGTACTGCCGTGTAGTCCCGAATGGAGTACTGTGTGTATAGTGCCGTGTGGTACCGAATGGAGTACAGTGCCTGTACTGCCGTGTAGTACTGAGTGGGGTAATGTGTGTATAGTGCCGTGTAGTACCGAGTGGAGTACAGTGCCTGTACTGCCGTGTAGTACTGAGTGGAGTACAGTGCCTGTAATGCCGTGTAGTCCCGAATGGATTACTGTGTGCATAGTGCCGTGTAGTACCGAGTGGAGTACAGTGCCTGTACTGCCGTGTAGTACTGAACGGAGTACAGTGCCTGTACTGCCGTGTAGTCCGGAGTGGAGTACAGTGCCTGTACTGCCGTGTAGTCCCGAGTGGAGTACTGTGTGTATAGTGCCGTGTAGTACCGAGTGGAGTACATTGCCTGTACTGCCGTGTAGTACTAAGTGGAGTACAGTGCCTGTACTGCCGTGTAGTCCCGAGTGGAGTACTCTGTGTATAGTGCAGTGTAGTACTGAGTGGTGTACTGTACCTGTACTGCCGTGTAGTACTGAGTGTAGTACAGTGCTTCTACTGCCGGGTAGTACTGGGTGGAGTACAGTGCCTGTACTGCCGTGTAGTACCGAGTGGGGGACTGTGTGTATACTGCCGTGTAGTTCCGAGTGGAGTACAGTGCCTGTACTTCCGTGTAGTACCGAGTGGAATACTGTGTGTATAGTGCCGTGTAGTACCGAGTGGAGTAGTGTGTGCATACTGCCGTGTAGTACTGAGTGGAGTACAGTGCCTGAACTGCCGTGCAGTACTGAGTGGAGTACAGTGCCTGTACTGCCTTGTAGTCCCGAGTGGAGTACAGTGCCAGTACTGCCGTGTAGTACCGAGTGGAGTACTGTGTGTATAGTGCGGTGTAGTACCGAGTGGAGTACAGTGCATGTACTGCCGTGTAGTACCGAGTGGAGTACTGTGTGTATAGTGTCGTGTAGTACCGAGTGGAGTACAGTGCCTGTATTGCCGTGTAGTAAAGAGTGGAGGACTGTGTGTACAGTGCCATGTAGTACCGAGTGGAGTACAGTGCCTGTATTGCCGTGTAGTAAAGAGTGGAGTACTGTGTGTACAGTGCCATGTAGTACCGAGTGGAGTACTGTGTGCATACTGCCGTGTAGTACTGCGTGGATTACAGTACCTGTACTGCCGTGTAGTACCGAGTGGAGTACGGTGCATGTACTGCCGTGTAGTACCAAGTGGAGTACTGTGTGTATAGTGCGGTGTAGTACCGAGTGGAGTACAGTGCATGTACTGCCGTGTAGTACCGAGTGGAGTACTGTGTGTATAGTGCCGTGTAGTACCGAGTGGAGTACAGTGCCTGTATTGCCGTGTAGTAAAGAGTGGAGTACTGTGTGTACAGTGCCATGTAGTACCGAGTGGAGTACTGTGTGCATACTGCCGTGTAGTACTGCGTGGAGTACAGTACCTGTACTGCCGTGTAGTACCGAGTGGAGTACTGTGTGTATAGTGCCGTGTAGTAGCGAGTGGAGTACAGTGCCTGTACTGCCGTGTAGGAGTGAGTGGAGTACACTGCCTGAACTGCCACGCAGTACTGAGTGGAGTACAGTGCCTGTACTGCCGTGTAGTCCGAGTGGAGTACAGTGCCTGTACTGCCGTGTAGTCATTACAGTGCCTGTACTGCCCTGTAGTAGTGAGTGGAGTACTGTGCCTGTACTGCCGTGTAGTACTGAGTGGAGTACTGTGTGTATAGTGCCGTGTAGTACCGAGTGGAGTACAGTGGGTGTATGCCGTGTAGTACTGTGTGGAGTACAGTGCCTGAACTGCCGTGCAGTACTGAGTGGAGTACAGTGCCTGTACTGCCGTGTAGTACTGAGTGGAGTACAGTGCCTGTAATGCCGTGTAGTACCGAGCGGAGTACTCTGTGTATAGTGCCGTGTAGCACCGAGTGGAGTACAGTGCCTGTACTGCCGTGTAGTACAGAGTGGAGTACAGTGCTGTACTGCCGTGTAGTCCCGAGTGGAGTACAGTGCCTGTACTGGCGTGTAGTTCTGATTGGAGTACAGTGCCTGTACTGCCGTGTAGTACCGAGTGGAGTACAGAGCTTATACTGCCGTGTAGTACTGAGTGGGGTACAGTGCCTGTACTGCCGTGTAGTGCCGAGTGGAGTACTGTGTGTATAGTGCAGTGTAGTACTGAGTGGAGTACAGTGCATGTACTGCCGTGTAGTCCCGAGTGGAGTACTGTGTGTATAGTGCAGTGTAGTGCTGAGTGGAGTACAGTGCCTGTACCGCTGTGTAGTACCGAGTGGAGTACAGTGCCTGTACTGCCATGTAGTCCCGAGTGGAGTACTGTGTGCATACTGCCGTGTAGTACTGAGTAGAGTACAGTGCCTGTACTGCCGTGTAGTACCGAGTGGAGTACTGTGTGTATATTGCCGTGTAGTACCGAGTGGAGTACAGTGCCTGTACTGCGTGTAGTACCGAGAGGAGTACTGTGTGTATAGTGCCGTGTAGTGCCGAGTGGAGTACAGTGCCTGTACTGCCGTGTAGTACTGATTGGAGTACAGTGTGAATAGTGCCGTGTAGTACCGAGGGGAGTACAGTGCCTGTACTGCCGTGTAGTACCGAGTGGAGTACTGTGTGTATAGTGCCGTGTAGTAGCGAGTGGAGTACAGTGCCTGTACTGCCGTGTAGGAGTGAGTGGAGTACACTGCCTGAACTGCCACGCAGTACTGAGTGGAGTACAGTGCCTGTACTGCCGTGTAGTCCGAGTGGAGTACAGTGCCTGTACTGCCGTGTAGTCATGAGTGGAGTACAGTGCCTGTACTGCCGTGTAGTAGTGAGTAGAGTACTGTGCCTGTACTGCCGTGTAGTACTGAGTGGAGTACTGTGTGTATAGTGCCGTGTAGTACCGAGTGGAGTACAGTGGGTGTATGCCGTGTAGTTCTGAGTGGAGTTCAGTGCCTGAACTGCCGTGCAGTACTGAGTGGAGTACTGTGTGTATAGTGGCGTGTAGTACCGTGTGGAGTACAGTGCCTCTACTGCCGTGTAGTACTGAGTGGAGTACAGTGCCTGTACTGCCGTGTAGTACTGAGTGGAGTACAGTGCCTGTACTGGAGTGTAGTACTGAGTGGAGTACTGTGTGTATAGTGCCGTGAAGTACCGAGTGGAGTACAGAGCCTGTACTGCCGTGTAGTACTGAGGGGAGTACAGTGTCTGTACTGCCGTGTAGTACTGAGTGGAGTACAGTGCCTGTACCGCCGTGTAGTCCCGAATGGAGTACTGTGTGTATAGTGCCGTGTAGTACCGAGTAGAGTACAGTGCCTGTACTGCCGTGTAGTACCGAGTGGAGTACTGTGTGTATAGTGCCGAGTAGTACCGAGTGGAGTACAGTGCCTGTACTGCCGTGTAGTACTGAGTGGAGTACAGTGCCTGTAATGCCGTGTAGTACCGAGTGGAGTACTCTGTGTATAGTGCCGTGTTGTACCGAGTGGAGTACAGTGCCTGTACTGCCGTGTAGTACTGAGTGGACTACAGTGCTGTACTGCCGTGTAGTCCCGAGTGGAGTACAGTGCCTGTACTGCCGTGTAGTTCTGATTGGAGTACAGTGCCTGTACTGCCGTGTAGTACCGAGTGGAGTACAGAGCTTATACTGCCGTGTAGTACTGAGTGGGGTACAGTGCCTGTACTGCCGTGTAGTGCCGAGTGGAGTACTGTGTGTATAGTGCAGTGTAGTACTGAGTGGAGTACAGTGCATGTACTGCCGTGTAGTCCCGAGTGGAGAACTGTGTGTATAGTGCAGTGTAGTGCTGAGTGGAGTACAGTGCCTGTACTGCTGTGTAGTACCGAGTGGAGTACAGTGCCTGTACTGCCATGTAGTCCCGAGTGGAGTACTGTGTGTATAGTGCCGTCTAGTACCGAGTGGAATACATTGTGTATAGTGCCGTGCAGTACTGAGTGGAGTACAGTACCTGTACTGCCGTGTAGTACCGATTGGAGTACACTGTGTATAGTGCCGTGTAGTACAGAGTGGAGTACAGTGCCTGTACTGCCGTGTAGTACTGAGTGGCGTACAGTGCCTGTACTGCCGTGTAGTACCGAGTGGGGGAATGTGTGTTTACTGCCGTGTAGTACTGAGTATAGTACAGTGCCTGTACTGCCGTGTAGTACCGAGTGGAGTACTGTGTGCATACTGCCGTGTAGTACTGAGTGGAGTAGAGTACCTGTACTGCCGTGTAGTACCGAGTGGGGGACTGTGTGTATACAGCCGTGTAGTACTGAGTGAGTACAGTCCCTGTACTGCCGAGTAGTCCCGAGTGGAGTACAGTGTGTATAGTGCAGTGTAGTACTGAGTGGAGTACTGTGCCTGTACTGCCGTGTAGTAGTGAGTGGAGTACCGTGCCTGTACTGCCGTGTAGTACTGAGTGGAGTACTGTGTCTGTACTGCCGTGTAGTACCGAGTGGAGTACAGTGGGTGTACTGCCGTGTAGTACTGAGTGGAGTACAGTGCCTATACTGCCGTGTAGTACTGAGTGGGGTACAGTGCCTGTACTGCCGTGTAGCCCGACAGGAGTACAATGCCTGTACTGCCGTGTAGTACTGAGTGGAGTACTGTGTGTATAGTGCCGTGTCGTACCGAGTGGAGTACAGTGCCTGTACTGCCGTGTAGTACTGAGTGGAGTACAGTGCCTGTAATGCCGTGTAGTACCGAGTGAAGTACTCTGTGTATAGTGCCGTTAGTACCGAGTGTAATACAGTGCCTGTACTGCCGTGTAGTACTGAGTGGAGTACAGTGCCTGTACTGCCGTGTAGTCCCGAGTGGAGTACAGTGCCTGTACTGCCGTGCAGTACTGATTGAAGTACAGTGCCTGTACTGCCGTGTAGTGCCGGGTGGAGTACAGTGCTTGTACTGCCGTGTAGTACTGAGTGAAGTACAGTGCCTGTACTGCCGTGTAGTGCCGAGTGGAGTAATGAGTGTATAGTGCATTGTAGTACTGAGTGGAGTACTGTGTGTATAGTCCCGTGTAGTACTGAGTGGAGTACAGTGCCTGTACTGCCGTGTAGTACCGATTGGAGTAGTGCGTCCATACTGCCGTCTAGTACTGTGTGGAGTACAGTGCCTGTACTGCCGTGTAGTACTGGGTGGAATACAGTGCCTGTACTGCCGTGTAGTCCCGAGTGGAGTACAGTGTGTATAGTGCAGTGTAGTACTGGGTGGAGTACAGTGCATGTACTGCGTGTAGTACCGAGTGGAGTGCTGTGTGTATAGTGCCGTCTAGTACCGAGTGGAATACAGTGTGTATAGTGCCGTGTAGTACTGAGTGGAGTACAGTACCTGTACTGCCGTGTAGTACCGAGTGGAGTACAGTGTGTATAGTGCCGTGTAGTACAGAGTGGAGTACAGTGCCTGTACTGCCGTGTAGTACTGAGTGGAGTACATTGCCTGTACTGCCGTGTAGTACCGAGTGGAGTACAGTGTGTATAGTGCCGTGTAGTACTGAGTGGAGTACAGTGCCTGTGCTGCCGTGTAGTACTGAGTGGGGTACAGTGCCTGTACTGCCGTGTAGTACCGAGTGGGCGTATGTGTGTATACTGCCGTGTAGTACTGAGTATAGTACAGTGCCTGTACTGCCGTGTAGTACCGAGTGGAGTACTGTGTGCATACTGCCGTGTAGTACTGAGTGGAGTACAGTACCTGTACTGCCGTATAGTACCGAGTGGGGGACTGTGTGTAAACTGCCGTGTAGTACTGAGTGGAGTACAGAGCCTGTACTACCGTGTAGTACCGAGTGGGGGACTGTGTGTATACTGCCATATAGTACTGAGTGGAGTACAGTGCCTGTACTGCCGTGTAGAACCGAGTGGGTGACTGTGTGCATACTGCCGTGTAGTACTGAGTGGAGTACTCTGTGTATAGGGCAGTGTAATGCTGAGTGGAGTACAGTGCCTGTACTGCCGTGTAGTACCGAGTGGAGTACTCTGTGTATAGTGCTGTGTAGTGCTGAGTGGAGTACAGTACCTGTACTGCCGTGTAGTACTGAGTATAGTACAGTGCCTGTACTGGCGTGTAGTACCGAGTGGGGGACTGTGTGTATAATGCCGTGTAGTACTGAGTGGAGTACAGTACCTGTACTGCCGAGTAGTCCCGAGTGGAGTACTGTGTGTATAGTGCAGCGTAGTGCTGAGTGGAGTACAGTACCTGTACTGCCGTGTAGTACCGAGTGGGGGACTGTGTGCATACTGCCGTGTAGTTCCGAGTGGAGTACAGTGCCTGTGCTGGCGTGTAGTACTGAGTGGAGTACAGTGCCTGTATTGCCGTGTAGTCCCGAGTGGAGTACAGTGCCTGTACTGCCGTGTAGTAGTGAGTGGAGTACAGTGCCTCTACTGCCGTGTAGTACTGGGTGGAGTACAGTGCCTGTACTGCCGTGTAGTACCGAGTGGGGGACTGTGTGTATACTGCCGTGTAGTTCCGAGTGGAGTACAGTGCCTGTACTTCCGTGTAGTACCGAGTGGAATACTGTGTGTATAGTGCCGTGTAGTACCGAGTGGAGTACTGTGTATACTGCCGTGTGGTACAGACTGGAGTACAGTGCCTGTACTGCCATGTAGTACCGAGTGGAGTACTGTGTGTAAGGTGCCGTGTAGTACCGAGTGGAGTACGGTGCATGTACTGCCGTGTAGTACCGAGTGGAGTACTGTGTGTATAGTGCCGTGTAGTACCGAGTGGAGTACAGTGCCTGTATTGCCGTGTAGTAAAGAGTGGAGTACTGTGTGTACAGTGCCATGTAGTACCGAGTGGAGTACTGTGTGCATACTGCCGTGTAGTACTGCGTGGAGTACAGTACCTGTACTGCCGTGTAGTACCGAGTGGAGTACTGTGTGTATAGTGCCGTGTAGTAGCGAGTGGAGTACAGTGCCTGTACTGCCGTGTAGGAGTGAGTGGAGTACACTGCCTGAACTGCCACGCAGTACTGAGTGGAGTACAGTGCCTGTACTGCCGTGTAGTCCGAGTGGAGTACAGTGCCTGTACTGCCGTGTAGTCATGAGTGGAGTACAGTGCCTGTACTGCCGTGTAGTAGTGAGTAGAGTACTGTGCCTGTACTGCCGTGTAGTACTGAGTGGAGTACTGTGTGTATAGTGCCGTGTAGTACCGAGTGGAGTACAGTGGGTGTATACCGTGTAGTTCTGAGTGGAGTTCAGTGCCTGAACTGCCGTGCAGTACTGAGTGGAGTACTGTGTGTATAGTGGCGTGTAGTACCGTGTGGAGTACAGTGCCTCTACTGCCGTGTAGTACTGAGTGGAGTACAGTGCCTGTACTGCCGTGTAGTACTGAGTGGAGTACAGTGCCTGTACTGCCGTGTAGTACTGAGTGGAGTACTGTGTGTATAGTGCCGTGAAGTACCGAGTGGAGTACAGTGCCTGTACTGCCGTGTAGTACTGAGGGGAGTACAGTGTCTGTACTGCCGTGTAGTACTGAGTGAAGTACAGTGCCTGTACCGCCGTGTAGTCCCGAATGGAGTACTGTGTGTATAGTGCCGTGTAGTACCGAGTAGAGTACAGTGCCTGTACTGCCGTGTAGTACCGAGTGGAGTACTGTGTGTATAGTGCCGAGTAGTACCGAGTGGAGTACAGTGCCTGTACTGCCGTGTAGTACTGAGTGGAGTACAGTGCCTGTAATGCCGTGTAGTACCGAGTGGAGTACTCTGTGTATAGTGCCGTGTTGTACCGAGTGGAGTACAGTGCCTGTACTGCCGTGTAGTACTGAGTGGAGTACAGTGCTGTACTGCCGTGTAGTCCCGAGTGGAGTACAGTGCCTGTACTGCCGTGTAGTTCTGATTGGAGTACAGTGCCTGTACTGCCGTGTAGTACCGAGTGGAGTACAGAGCTTATACTGCCGTGTAGTACTGAGTGGGGTACAGTGCCTGTACTGCCGTGTAGTGCCGAGTGGAGTACTGTGTGTATAGTGCAGTGTAGTACTGAGTGGAGTACAGTGCATGTACTGCCGTGTAGTCCCGAGTGGAGTACTGTGTGTATAGTGCAGTGTAGTGCTGAGTGGAGTACAGTGCCTGTACTGCTGTGTAGTACCGAGTGGAGTACAGTGCCTGTACTGCCATGTAGTCCCGAGTGGAGTACTGTGTGTATAGTGCCGTCTAGTACCGAGTGGAATACATTGTGTATAGTGCCGTGTAGTACTGAGTGGAGTACAGTACCTGTACTGCCGTGTAGTACCGAGTGGAGTACAGTGTGTATAGTGCCGTGTAGTACAGAGTGGAGTACAGTGCCTGTACTGCCGTGTAGTACTGAGTGGAGTACATTGCCTGTACTGCCGTGTAGTACCGAGTGGAGTACAGTGTGTATAGTGCCGTGTAGTACTGAGTGGAGTACAGTGCCTGTGCTGCCGTGTAGTACTGAGTGGGGTACAGTGCCTGTACTGCCGTGTAGTACCGAGTGGGCGTATGTGTGTATACTGCCGTGTAGTACTGAGTATAGTACAGTGCCTGTACTGCCGTGTAGTACCGAGTGGAGTACTGTGTGCATACTGCCGTGTAGTACTGTGTGGAGTACAGTGCCTGAACTGCCGTGTAGTCCCGAGTGGAGTACAGTGCATGTACTGCCATGTAGTAGTGAGTGGAGTACTGTGCCTGTACTGCCGTGTAGTACTGAGTGGTGTACTGTGTGTATAGTGCCGGGTAGTACCGGGTGGAGTACATTGGGTGTACTGCCGTGGAGTACTGTGTGTATAGTGCCGTGTAGTACCGAGTGGAGTACAGTGCCTGTACTGCGGTGTAGTACTGAGTGGAGTACAGTGCCTGTACTGCCGTGTAGGACTGAGTGGAGTACAGTGCCTGTACTGCCGTGTAGTCCCGAGTGGAGTACAGTGCCTGTACTGCCGTGTAGTACTGAGTGGAGTACAGTGCCTGTACTGCCGTGTAGTCCCGAATGGATTACTGTGTGTATAGTGCCGTTTAGTACCGAATGGAGTACAGTGCCTGTACTGCCGTGTAGTACTGAGTGGGGTAATGTGTGGATAGTGCCGTGTAGTACTGAGTGGAGTACAGTGCCTGTACTGTCGTGTAGTACCGAGTGGGGGACTGTGTGTATACTGCCGTGTAGTACTGAGTGGAGTACAGTCCCTGTACTGCCGAGTAGTCCCGAGTGGAGTACAGTGTGTATAGTGCAGTGTAGTACTGAGTGGAGTACTGTGTGTATAGTGCAGTGTAGTACTGAGTGGAGTACAGTGCGTGTACTGCCGTGTAGTACCGAGTGGGGGACTGTGTGTATACTGCCGTGTACTACTGAGTGGAGTACAGTGTGTATAGTGCCGTGTAGTACCGAGTGGGTCTTTGTGTGCATACTGCCGTGTAGTACTGAGTGGAGTACAGTGCCTGTACTGCTATGTTGTCCCGAGTGGAGTACTGTGTGTATACTGCCGTGTAGTACCGAGTGGAGTACAGTGCCTGTACTGCCATGTAGTACCGAGTGGAGTACTGTGTGCATACTGCCGTGTAGTACGGAGTGGAGTACAGTGCCTATACTGCCGTGTAGTACCGATTGGAGTACTGTGTGGATAGTGCCGTGCAGTACCGAGTGGAGTACGGTGTGCATACTGCCGTGTAGTACTTAGTGTAGTACAGTGCCTGTACTGCCGTGTAGTACCGAGTGGAGTACTGTGTGTATAGTGCCGTGTAGTACCGAGTTTAGTACAGTGCATGTACTGCCGTGTATTACCGAGTGGAGTACTGTTTTTATAGTGCGGTGTAGTACCGAGTGGAGTACAGTGCATGTACTGCCGTGTAGTACCGAGTGGAGTACTGTGTGTATAGTGCCGTGTAGTACCGAGTGGAGTACGGTGCCTGTACTGCCGTGTAGTACTGAGTGGAGTAGAATGCCTGTACTGCCGTGTAGTCCCGAGTGGAGTACAGTGCCTGTACTGCCGTGTAGTAGTGAGTGGAGTACTGTGCCTGTACTGCCGTGTAGTACTGAGTGGAGTACTGTGTGTATAGTGCCGTGTAGTACCGAGTGGAGTACAGTGGGTGTACTGCCGTGTAGTACTGAGTGGAGTACAGTGCCTGAACTGCCGTGTAGTACTGAGTGGAGTACAGTGCCTGTACTGCCGTGTAGTCCCGAGTGGAGTAGAGTGCCTGTACTACCGTGTAGTACTGAGTTTAGTACTGTTTGTATAGTGCTGTGTAGTACCGAGTGGAGTACAGTGCCTGTACTGCCGTGTAGTCCCGAGTGGAGTACGGTGCATGTACTGTCGTGTAGTACCGAGTGTAGTACAATGCCTGTACTGCCGTGTAGTACCGAGTGGAGTACTGTGTGCATACTGCCGTGTAGTACCGAGTGGAGTACAGTGCCTGTACTGCCGTGTAGTACCGAGTGGAGTACAGTGCCTGTACTGCCGTGTAGTACCGAGTGGAGTACTGTGTGCATACTGCCGTGTAGTACTGAGTGGAGTACAGTGCCTGTAATGCCGTGTAGTACCGAGTGGAGTACTGTTTGTATAGTGCCGTGTAGTACCGACTGGAGTACTGTGTGTATAGTGCGGTGTAGTACCGAGTGGAGTACAGTGCATGTACTGCCGTGTAGTACCGAGTGGAGTACTGTGTGTATCGTGCCATGTAGTACCGTGTGGAGTACAGTGCCTGTATTGCCGTGTAGTACCGTGTGGAGTACTGAGTGTATAGTGCCCTGTAGTACCGAGTGGAGTACAGTGCCTGTACTGCCGTGTAGTACTGAGTGGTGCACAGTGGGTGTACTGCCGTGTAGTACTGAGTGGAGTACAGTGCCTATACTGCCGTGTAGTACTGAATGGGGTACAGTGCCTGTACTGCCGTGTAGCTCGAGTGGAGTACAATGCCTGTACTGCCGTGTAGTACTGAGTGGAGTACTGTGTGTATAGTGCCGTGTCGTACCGAGTGGAGTACAGTGCCTGTACTGCCGTGTAGTACTGAGTGGAGTACAGTGCCTGTAATGCCGTGTAGTACCGAGTGAAGTACTGTGTGTATAGTGCCGTTAGTACCGAGTGTAACACAGTGCCTGTACTGCCGTGTAGTACTGAGTGGAGTACAGTGCCTGTACTGCCGTGTAGTCACGAGTGGAGTACAGTGCCTGTACTGCCGTGCAGTACTGATTGGAGTGCAGTGCCTGTACTGCCGTGTAGTGCCGGGTGGAGTACAGTGCTTGTACTGCCGTGTAGTACTGAGTGAAGTACAGTGCCTGTACTGCCGTGTAGTGCCGAGTGGAGTACTGTGTGTATAGTGCAGTGTAGTACTGAGTGGAGTACAGTGCATTTACTGCCGTGTAGTACCGAGTGGAGTACAGTGCCTGTACTGCCGTGTAGTCCCGAGTGGAGTAATGAGTGTATAGTGCATTGTAGTACTGAGTGGAGTACTGTGTGTATATTCCCGTGTAGTACTGAGTGGAGTACAGTGCCTGTACTGCCGTGTAGTACCGATTGGAGTAGTGCGTCCATACTGCCGTCTAGTACTGTGTGGAGTACAGTGCCTGTACTGCCGTGTAGTACTGGGTGGAATACAGTGCCTGTACTGCCGTGTAGTCCCGAGTGGAGTACAGTGTGTATAGTGCAGTGTAGTACTCAGTGGAGTACAGTGCATGTACTGCCGTGTAGTACCGAGTGGTGTACTGTGTGTATAGTGCCGTGTGGTACCGAGTGGAGTACCATGCCTGTACTGCCGTGTAGTACCGAGTGGAGTACTGTGTGTATAGTGCCGTGTAGTACCGAGTGGAGCACAGTGCCTGCACTGCGTGTAGTACCGAGTGGAGTACAGTGCCTGCACTGCGTGTAGTACCGAGTGGAGTACAGTATGTATAGTGCCGTCTAGTACCGAGTGGAGTACAGTGTGTATAGTGCCGTGTAGTACTGAGTGGAGTACAGGGCCTGTACTGCCGGGTAGTACCGAGTGGAGTACAGTGTGTATAGTGCCGTGTAGTACTGAGTGGAGTACAGTGCCTGTACTGCCGTGTAGTACTGAGTGGGGTACAGTGCCTGTACTGCCGTGTAGTACTGAGTGGAGTACTGTGTGTATAGTGCCGTGTAGTACCGAGTGGAGTACAGTGGGTGTATGCCGTGTAGTACTGTGTGGAGTACAGTGCCTCAACTGCCGTGCAGTACTGAGTGGAGTACAGTGCCTGTACTGCCGTGTAGTCCCGAGTGGAGTACAGTGCCTGTACTGCCGTGTAGTACTGAGTGGAGTACTGTGTGTATAGTGCCGTGTAGTACCGAGTGGAGTACAGTGCCTCTACTGCCGTGTAGTACTGAGTGGAGTACAGTGCCTGTACTGCCGTGTAGTACTGAGTGGAGTACAGTGCCTGTACTGCCGTGTAGTACTGTGTGGAGTACTGTGTGTATAGTGCCGTGAAGTACAGAGTGGAGTACAGTGCCTGTACTGAAGTGTAGTACTGAGGGGAGTACAGTGCCTGTACTGACGTGTAGTACTGAGTGGAGTACAGTGCCTGTACTGCCGTGTAGTCCCGAATTTAGTACTGTGTGTATAGTGCCGTGAAGTACCGAGTGGAGTACAGTGCCTGTACTGCCGTGTAGTACCGGGTGGAGTACTGTGTGTATAGTGCCGTGTAGTACCGAGTGGAGTACTGTGTGCATACTGCCGTGTAGTACTGAGTGGAGTACAGTGCCTGTACTGCCGTGTAGTACCGAGTGGAGTACTGTGTGTAAGGTGCCGTGTAGTACCGAGTGGAGTACGGTGCATGTACTGCCGTGTAGTACCGAGTGGAGTACTGTGTGTATAGTGCGGTGTAGTACCGAGTGGAGTACAGTGCCTGTACTGCTGTGTAGTACCGAGTGGAGTACTGTGTGTATAGTGCCGTGTAGTACCGAGTGGAGTACAGTGCCTGTACTGCGTGTAGTACCGAGTGGAGTGCTGTGTGTATAGTGCCGTCTAGTACCGAGTGGAATACAGTGTGTATAGTGCCGTGTAGTACTGAGTGGAGTACAGTAAATGTACTGCCGTGTAGTACCGAGTGGAGTACAGTGTGTATAGTGCCGTGTAGTACAGAGTGGAGTACAGTGCCTGTACTGCCGTGTAGTACTGAGTGGAGTACATTGCCTGTACTGCCGTGTAGTACCGAGTGGAGTACAGTGTGTATAGTGCCGTGTAATACTGAGTGGAGTACAGTGCCTGTGCTGCCGTGTAGTACTGAGTGGGGTACAGTGCCTGTACTGCCGTGTAGTACCGAGTGGGCGTATGTGTGTATACTGCCGTGTAGTACTGAGTATAGTACAGTGCCTGTACTGCCGTGTAGTACCGAGTGGAGTACTGTGTGCATACTGCCGTGTAGTACTGAGTGGAGTACAGTACCTGTACTGCCGTGTAGTACCGAGTGGGGGACTGTGTGTAAACTGCCGTGTAGTACTGAGTGGAGTACAGAGCCTGTACTACCGTGTAGTACCGAGTGGGGGACTGTGTGTATACTGCCATATAGTACTGAGTGGTGTACAGTGCCTGTACTGCCGTGTAGAACCGAGTGGGTGACTGTGTGCATACTGCCGTGTAGTACTGAGTGGAGTACTCTGTGTATAGGGCAGTGTAATGCTGAGTGGAGTACAGTGCCTGTACTGCCGTGTAGTACCGAGTGGAGTACTCTGTGTATAGTGCTGTGTAGGGCTGAGTGGAGTACAGTACCTGTACTGCCGTGTAGTACTGAGTATAGTACAGTGCCTGTACTGGCGTGTAGTACCGAGTGGGGGACTGTGTGTATACTGCCGTGTAGTACTGAGTGGAGTACAGTACCTGTACTGCCGAGTAGTCCCGAGTGGAGTACTGTGTGTATAGTGCAGCGTAGTGCTGAGTGGAGTACAGTACCTGTACTGCCGTGTAGTACCGAGTGGGGGACTGTGTGCATACTGCCGTGTAGTTCCGAGTGGAGTACAGTGCCTGTGCTGGCGTGTAGTACTGAGTGGAGTACAGTGCCTGTATTGCCGTGTAGTCCCGAGTGGAGTACAGTGCCTGTACTGCCATGTAGTAGTGAGTGGAGTACAGTGCCTCTACTGCCGTGTAGTACTGGGTGAAGTACAGTGCCTGTACTGCCGTGTAGTACCGAGTGGGGGACTGTGTGTATACTGCCGTGTAGTTCCGAGTGGAGTACAGTGCCTGTACTTCCGTGTAGTACCGAGTGGAATACTGTGTGTATAGTGCCGTGTAGTACCGAGTGGAGTACTGTGTGCATACTGCCGTGTGGTACAGACTGGAGTACAGTGCCTGTACTGCCATGTAGTACCGAGTGGAGTACTGTGTGTAAGGTGCCGTGTAGTACCGAGTGGAACACGGTGCATGTACTGCCGTGTAGTACCGAGTGGAGTACTGTGTGTATAGTGCGGTGTAGTACCGAGTGGAGTACATTGCATGTACTGCCGTGTAGTACCGAGTGGAGTACTGTGTGTATAGTGCCGTGTAGTACCGAGTGGAGTACAGTGCCTGTATTGCCGTGTAGTAAAGAGTGGAGTACTGTGTGTACAGTGCCATGTAGTACCGAGTGGAGTACTGTGTGCATACTGCCGTGTAGTACTGCGTGGAGTACAGTACCTGTACTGCCGTGTAGTACCGAGTGGAGTACTGTGTGTATAGTGCCGTGTAGTAGCGAGTGGAGTACAGTGCCTGTACTGCCGTGTAGGAGTGAGTGGAGTACACTGCCTGAACTGCCACGCAGTACTGAGTGGAGTACAGTGCCTGTACTGCCGTGTAGTCCGAGTGGAGTACAGTGCCTGTACTGCCGTGTAGTCATGAGTGGAGTACAGTGCCTGTACTGCCGTGTAGTAGTGAGTAGAGTACTGTGCCTGTACTGCCGTGTAGTACTGAGTGGAGTACTGTGTGTATAGTGCCGTGTAGTACCGAGTGGAGTACAGTGGGTGTATGCCGTGTAGTTCTGAGTGGAGTTCAGTGCCTGAACTGCCGTGCAGTACTGAGTGGAGTACTGTGTGTATAGTGGCGTGTAGTACCGTGTGGAGTACAGTGCCTCTACTGCCGTGTAGTACTGAGTGGAGTACAGTGCCTGTACTGCCGTGTAGTACTGAGTGGAGTACAGTGCCTGTACTGCCGTGTAGTACTGAGTGGAGTACTGTGTGTATAGTGCCGTGAAGTACCGAGTGGAGTACAGTGCCTGTACTGCCGTGTAGTACTGAGGGGAGTACAGTGTCTGTACTGCCGTGTAGTACTGAGTGGAGTACAGTGCCTGTACCGCCGTGTAGTCCCGAATGGAGTACTGTGTGTATAGTGCCGTGTAGTACCGAGTAGAGTACAGTGCCTGTACTGCCGTGTAGTACCGAGTGGAGTACTGTGTGTATAGTGCCGAGTAGTACCGAGTGGAGTACAGTGCCTGTACTGCCGTGTAGTACTGAGTGGAGTACAGTGCCTGTAATGCCGTGTAGTACCGAGTGGAGTACTCTGTGTATAGTGCCGTGTTGTACCGAGTGGAGTACAGTGCCTGTACTGCCGTGTAGTACTGAGTGGAGTACAGTGCTGTACTGCCGTGTAGTCCCGAGTGGAGTACAGTGCCTGTACTGCCGTGTAGTTCTGATTGGAGTACAGTGCCTGTACTGCCGTGTAGTACCGAGTGGAGTACAGAGCTTATACTGCCGTGTAGTACTGAGTGGGGTACAGTGCCTGTACTGCCGTGTAGTGCCGAGTGGAGTACTGTGTGTATAGTGCAGTGTAGTACTGAGTGGAGTACAGTGCATGTACTGCCGTGTAGTCCCGAGTGGAGAACTGTGTGTATAGTGCAGTGTAGTGCTGAGTGGAGTACAGTGCCTGTACTGCTGTGTAGTACCGAGTGGAGTACAGTGCCTGTACTGCCATGTAGTCCCGAGTGGAGTACTGTGTGTATAGTGCCGTCTAGTACCGAGTGGAATACATTGTGTATAGTGCCGTGTAGTACTGAGTGGAGTACAGTACCTGTACTGCCGTGTAGTACCGATTTCTAGTACACTGTGTATAGTGCCGTGTAGTACAGAGTGGAGTACAGTGCCTGTACTGCCGTGTAGTACTGAGTGGCGTACAGTGCCTGTACTGCCGTGTAGTACCGAGTGGGGGAATGTGTGTTTACTGCCGTGTAGTACTGAGTATAGTACAGTGCCTGTACTGCCGTGTAGTACCGAGTGGAGTACTGTGTGCATACTGCCGTGTAGTACTGAGTGGAGTAGAGTACCTGTACTGCCGTGTAGTACCGAGTGGGGGACTGTGTGTATACAGCCGTGTAGTACTGAGTGAGTACAGTCCCTGTACTGCCGAGTAGTCCCGAGTGGAGTACAGTGTGTATAGTGCAGTGTAGTACTGAGTGGAGTACTGTGCCTGTACTGCCGTGTAGTAGTGAGTGGAGTACTGTGCCTGTACTGCCGTGTAGTACTGAGTGGAGTACTGTGTCTGTACTGCCGTGTAGTACCGAGTGGAGTACAGTGGGTGTACTGCCGTGTAGTACTGAGTGGAGTACAGTGCCTATACTGCCGTGTAGTACTGAGTGGGGTACAGTGCCTGTACTGCCGTGTAGCCCGACAGGAGTACAATGCCTGTACTGCCGTGTAGTACTGAGTGGAGTACTGTGTGTATAGTGCCGTGTCGTACCGAGTGGAGTACAGTGCCTGTACTGCCGTGTAGTACTGAGTGGAGTACAGTGCCTGTAATGCCGTGTAGTACCGAGTGAAGTACTCTGTGTATAGTGCCGTTAGTACCGAGTGTAATACAGTGCCTGTACTGCCGTGTAGTACTGAGTGGAGTACAGTGCCTGTACTGCCGTGTAGTCCCGAGTGGAGTACAGTGCCTGTACTGCCGTGCAGTACTGATTGAAGTACAGTGCCTGTACTGCCGTGTAGTGCCGGGTGGAGTACAGTGCTTGTACTGCCGTGTAGTACTGAGTGAAGTACAGTGCCTGTACTGCCGTGTAGTGCCGAATGGAGTAATGAGTGTATAGTGCATTGTAGTACTGAGTGGAGTACTGTGTGTATAGTCCCGTGTAGTACTGAGTGGAGTACAGTGCCTGTACTGCCGTGTAGTACCGATTGGAGTAGTGCGTCCATACTGCCGTCTAGTACTGTGTGGAGTACAGTGCCTGTACTGCCGTGTAGTACTGGGTGGAATACAGTGCCTGTACTGCCGTGTAGTCCCGAGTGGAGTACAGTGTGTATAGTGCAGTGTAGTACTGGGTGGAGTACAGTGCATGTACTGCGTGTAGTACCGAGTGGAGTGCTGTGTGTATAGTGCCGTCTAGTACCGAGTGGAATACAGTGTGTATAGTGCCGTGTAGTACTGAGTGGAGTACAGTACCTGTACTGCCGTGTAGTACCGAGTGGAGTACAGTGTGTATAGTGCCGTGTAGTACAGAGTGGAGTACAGTGCCTGTACTGCCGTGTAGTACTGAGTGGAGTACATTGCCTGTACTGCCGTGTAGTACCGAGTGGAGTACAGTGTGTATAGTGCCGTGTAGTACTGAGTGGAGTACAGTGCCTGTGCTGCCGTGTAGTACTGAGTGGGGTACAGTGCCTGTACTGCCGTGTAGTACCGAGTGGGCGTATGTGTGTATACTGCCGTGTAGTACTGAGTATAGTACAGTGCCTGTACTGCCGTGTAGTACCGAGTGGAGTACTGTGTGCATACTGCCGTGTAGTACTGAGTGGAGTACAGTACCTGTACTGCCGTGTAGTACCGAGTGGGGGACTGTGTGTAAACTGCCGTGTAGTACTGAGTGGAGTACAGAGCCTGTACTACCGTGTAGTACCGAGTGGGGGACTGTGTGTATACTGCCATATAGTCCTGAGTGGAGTACAGTGCCTGTACTGCCGTGTAGAACCGAGTGGGTGACTGTGTGCATACTGCCGTGTAGTACTGAGTGGAGTACTCTGTGTATAGGGCAGTGTAATGCTGAGTGGAGTACAGTGCCTGTACTGCCGTGTAGTACCGAGTGGAGTACTCTGTGTATAGTGCTGTGTAGTGCTGAGTGGAGTACAGTACCTGTACTGCCGTGTAGTACTGAGTATAGTACAGTGCCTGTACTGGCGTGTAGTACCGAGTGGGGGACTGTGTGTATAATGCCGTGTAGTACTGAGTGGAGTACAGTACCTGTACTGCCGAGTAGTCCCGAGTGGAGTACTGTGTGTATAGTGCAGCGTAGTGCTGAGTGGAGTACAGTACCTGTACTGCCGTGTAGTACCGAGTGGGGGACTGTGTGCATACTGCCGTGTAGTTCCGAGTGGAGTACAGTGCCTGTGCTGGCGTGTAGTACTGAGTGGAGTACAGTGCCTGTATTGCCGTGTAGTCCCGAGTGGAGTACAGTGCCTGTACTGCCGTGTAGTAGTGAGTGGAGTACAGTGCCTCTACTGCCGTGTAGTACTGGGTGGAGTACAGTGCCTGTACTGCCGTGTAGTACCGAGTGGGGGACTGTGTGTATACTGCCGTGTAGTTCCGAGTGGAGTACAGTGCCTGTACTTCCGTGTAGTACCGAGTGGAATACTGTGTGTATAGTGCCGTGTAGTACCGAGTGGAGTACTGTGTATACTGCCGTGTGGTACAGACTGGAGTACAGTGCCTGTACTGCCATGTAGTACCGAGTGGAGTACTGTGTGTAAGGTGCCGTGTAGTACCGAGTGGAGTACGGTGCATGTACTGCCGTGTAGTACCGAGTGGAGTACTGTGTGTATAGTGCCGTGTAGTACCGAGTGGAGTACAGTGCCTGTATTGCCGTGTAGTAAAGAGTGGAGTACTGTGTGTACAGTGCCATGTAGTACCGAGTGGAGTACTGTGTGCATACTGCCGTGTAGTACTGCGTGGAGTACAGTACCTGTACTGCCGTGTAGTACCGAGTGGAGTACTGTGTGTATAGTGCCGTGTAGTAGCGAGTGGAGTACAGTGCCTGTACTGCCGTGTAGGAGTGAGTGGAGTACACTGCCTGAACTGCCACGCAGTACTGAGTGGAGTACAGTGCCTGTACTGCCGTGTAGTCCGAGTGGAGTACAGTGCCTGTACTGCCGTGTAGTCATGAGTGGAGTACAGTGCCTGTACTGCCGTGTAGTAGTGAGTAGAGTACTGTGCCTGTACTGCCGTGTAGTACTGAGTGGAGTACTGTGTGTATAGTGCCGTGTAGTACCGAGTGGAGTACAGTGGGTGTATACCGTGTAGTTCTGAGTGGAGTTCAGTGCCTGAACTGCCGTGCAGTACTGAGTGGAGTACTGTGTGTATAGTGGCGTGTAGTACCGTGTGGAGTACAGTGCCTCTACTGCCGTGTAGTACTGAGTGGAGTACAGTGCCTGTACTGCCGTGTAGTACTGAGTGGAGTACAGTGCCTGTACTGCCGTGTAGTACTGAGTGGAGTACTGTGTGTATAGTGCCGTGAAGTACCGAGTGGAGTACAGTGCCTGTACTGCCGTGTAGTACTGAGGGGAGTAAAGTGTCTGTACTGCCGTGTAGTACTGAGTGAAGTACAGTGCCTGTACCGCCGTGTAGTCCCGAATGGAGTACTGTGTGTATAGTGCCGTGTAGTACCGAGTAGAGTACAGTGCCTGTACTGCCGTGTAGTACCGAGTGGAGTACTGTGTGTATAGTGCCGAGTAGTACCGAGTGGAGTACAGTGCCTGTACTGCCGTGTAGTACTGAGTGGAGTACAGTGCCTGTAATGCCGTGTAGTACCGAGTGGAGTACTCTGTGTATAGTGCCGTGTTGTACCGAGTGGAGTACAGTGCCTGTACTGCCGTGTAGTACTGAGTGGAGTACAGTGCTGTACTGCCGTGTAGTCCCGAGTGGAGTACAGTGCCTGTACTGCCGTGTAGTTCTGATTGGAGTACAGTGCCTGTACTGCCGTGTAGTACCGAGTGGAGTACAGAGCTTATACTGCCGTGTAGTACTGAGTGGGGTACAGTGCCTGTACTGCCGTGTAGTGCCGAGTGGAGTACTGTGTGTATAGTGCAGTGTAGTACTGAGTGGAGTACAGTGCATGTACTGCCGTGTAGTCCCGAGTGGAGTACTGTGTGTATAGTGCAGTGTAGTGCTGAGTGGAGTACAGTGCCTGTACTGCTGTGTAGTACCGAGTGGAGTACAGTGCCTGTACTGCCATGTAGTCCCGAGTGGAGTACTGTGTGTATAGTGCCGTCTAGTACCGAGTGGAATACATTGTGTATAGTGCCGTGTAGTACTGAGTGGAGTACAGTACCTGTACTGCCGTGTAGTACCGATTGGAGTACACTGTGTATAGTGCCGTGTAGTACAGAGTGGAGTACAGTGCCTGTACTGCCGTGTAGTACTGAGTGGCGTACAGTGCCTGTACTGCCGTGTAGTACCGAGTGGGGGAATGTGTGTTTACTGCCGTGTAGTACTGAGTATAGTACAGTGCCTGTACTGCCGTGTAGTACCGAGTGGAGTACTGTGTGCATACTGCCGTGTAGTACTGAGTGGAGTAGAGTACCTGTACTGCCGTGTAGTACCGAGTGGGGGACTGTGTGTATACAGCCGTGTAGTACTGAGTGGAGTACAGTCCCTGTACTGCCGAGTAGTCCCGAGTGGAGTACAGTGTGTATAGTGCAGTGTAGTACTGAGTGGAGTACTGTGCCTGTACTGCCGTGTAGTAGTGAGTGGAGTACTGTGCCTGTACTGCCGTGTAGTACTGAGTGGAGCACTGTGTCTGTACTGCCGTGTAGTACCGAGTGGAGTACAGTGGGTGTACTGCCGTGTAGTACTGAGTGGAGTACAGTGCCTATACTGCCGTGTAGTACTGAGTGGGGTACAGTGCCTGTACTGCCGTGTAGCCCGACAGGAGTACAATGCCTGTACTGCCGTGTAGTACTGAGTGGAGTACTGTGTGTATAGTGCCGTGTCGTACCGAGTGGAGTACAGTGCCTGTACTGCCGTGTAGTACTGAGTGGAGTCCAGTGCCTGTAATGCCGTGTAGTACCGAGTGAAGTACTGTGTGTATAGTGCCGTTAGTACCGAGTGTAATACAGTGCCTGTACTGCCGTCTAGTGCTGTGTGGAGTACAGTGCCTGTACTGCCGTGTAGTACTGGGTGGAATACAGTGCCTGTACTGCCGTGTAGTCCCGAGTGGAGTACAGTGTGTATAGTGCAGTGTAGTACTGGGTGGAGTACAGTGCATGTACTGCCGTGTAGTACCGAGTGGTGTACTGTGTGTATAGTGCCGTGTGGTACCGAGTGGAGTACCATGCCTGTACTGCCGTGTAGTACCGAGTGGAGTACTGTGTGTATAGTGCCGTGTAGTACCGAGTGGAGTACAGTGCCTGTACTGCGTGTAGTACCGAGTGGAGTACAGTGCCTGCACTTCGTGTAGTACCGAGTGGAGTACAGTGTGTATAGTGCCGTCTAGTACCGAGTGGAGTACAGTGTGTATAATGCCGTGTAGTACTGTTTGGAGTACAGGGCCTGTACTGCCGTGTAGTACCGAGTGGAGTACAGTGTGTATAGTGCCGTGTAGTACTGAGTGGAGTACAGTGCCTGTACTGCCGTGTAGTACTGAGTGGGGTACAGTGCCTGTACTGCCGTGTAGTACAGAGTGGGGGACTGTGTGTATACTGCCGTGTAGTACTGAGTATAGTACAGTGCCTGTACTGCCGTGTAGTACCGAGTGGAGTACTGTGTGTGTACTGCCGTATAGTACTGAGTGGAGTATAGTACCTGTACTCCCGTGTAGTACCGAGTGGGGGACTGTGTGTATACTGCCGTGTAGTACTGGTTTGGAGTACATTGCCTGTACTACCATGTAGTACCGAGTGGGGGACTGTGTGTATACTGCCGTGTAGTACTGAGTGGAGTACAGTGCCTGTACTGCCGTGTAGTATCGAGTGGGGGACTGTGTGTATACTGCCGTGTAGTACTGAGTGGAGTACTGTGTCTATAGTGCAGTGTAGTGCTGAGTGGAGTACAGTGCCTGTACTGCCGTGTAGTACCGAGTGCAGTACCGTGTGTATAGTGCAGTGTAGTGCTGAGTGGAGTACAGTACCTGTCATGCCGTGTAGTACTGAGTATAGTACAGTGCCTGTACTGCCGTGTAGTCCCGAGTGAAGTACAGTGCCTGTGCTGCCGTGTAGTACTTAGTGGAGTACTGTGTGTATAGTGCCGTGTAGTACCGAGTGGAGTACATTGCCTGTACTGCCGTGTAGTACTGAGTGGAGTACAGTGCCTGTACTGCCGTGTAGTCCCGAGTGGAGTACAGTGCCTGTACTGCCGTGTAGTACTGATTGGAGTAATAGTGCCTGTACTGCCATGTAGTACCGAGTGGAGTACAGTGCTTGTACTGCCGTGTAGTACTGAGTGAAGTACAGTGCCTGTACTGCCATGTAGTGCCGAGTGGAGTACAGTGTGTATAGTGAAGTGTAGCACTGAGTGGAGTACAGTGCAGTTACTGCCGTGTAGTACTCAGTGAAGTACTGTGTGTTTAGTGCCGTGTAGTACCGATTGGAGTACAATGGGTGTACTGCCGTGTAGTACTTAGTGGAGTACAGTGCCTGTACTGCCGTGTAGTACTGAGTGGAGTACAGTGCCTGTACTGCCGTGTAGTCCCGAGTGGATTACAGTGCCTATACTGCCATGTAGTACTGAGTGGAGTACTGTGTGTATAGTGCCGTGTAATACCGAGTGGAGTACAGTGCCTGTTCTGCCGTGTAGTACTGAGTGGAGCACAGTGCGTGTACTGCCGTGTAGTACTGAGTGGAGTACAGTTCCTTTACTGCCGTGTAGTCCCGAGTGGAGTACAGTGCCTGTACTGCCGTGTAGTACTGAGTGGAGTACTGTGTGTATAGTGCCGTGTAGTAACGAGTGGAGTACAGTGCTGTACTGCCCTGTAGTACTGAGTGGAGTACAGTGCCTGTACTGCCGTGTAGTACTGAGTGGAGTACAGTGCCTGTACTGCCGTGTAGTACTGAGTGGAGTACAGTGCCTGTACTGCCGTGTAGTCCCGAATGGAGTACTGTGTGTATAGTGCCGTGTAGTACCGAGTGGAGTACAGTGCCTGTACTGCCGTGTAGCACCGAGTGGAGTACTGTGTGTATAGTGCCGTGTAGTACCGAGTGGAGTACAGTGCCTGTATTGCCGTGTAGTACTGAGTGGAGTACAGTGCCTGTACTTCCGTGTAGTACTGATTGGAGTACAGTGCCCGTACTGCCGTGTAGTACCGAGTGGAGTACATTGCTTGTACTGCCGTGTAGTACTGAGTGGAGTACAGTGTCTGTACTGCCGTGTTGTACTGAGTGGAGTACTGTGTGTATAGTGGCGTGTAGTAACGAGTGGAGTACAGTGCCAGTACTGCCGTGTAGTCCCGAATGGAGTACTGTGTGTATAGCGCCGTGTAGTACCGAGTGGAGTACAGTGCCTGTACTGCCGTGTAGCACCGATGGAGTACTGTGTGTATAGTGCCTTGTAGAACCGAGTGGAGTACAGTGCCTGTATTGTCGTGTAGTACTGAGTGGAGTACAGTGCCTGTACTGCCGTGTAGTACTGAGTGGAGTACTGTGTGTATAGTGCCGTGAAGTACCGAGTGGAGTACAGTGCCTGTACTGCCGTGTAGTACTGAGGGGAGTACAGTGCCTGTACTGCCGTGTAGTACTGAGTGGAGTACAGTGCCTGTACTGCCGTGTAGTCCCGAATGGAGTACTGTGTGTATAGTCCCGTGTAGTACCGAGTGGAGTACAGTGCCTGTACTGCCGTGTAGTACCGAGTGGAGTACTGTGTGTATAGTGCCGTGTAGTACCGAGTGGAGTAGAGTGCCTGTACTGCCGTGTAGTACTGAGTGGAGTACAGTGCCTGTAATGCCGTGTAGTACCGAGTGGAGTACTGTGTGTATAGTGCCGTGTAGTACCGAGTGGAGTACTGTGTGCATAATGCCGTGTAGTACTGAGTGGAGTACAGTGCCTGTACTGCCGTGTAGTACCGAGTGGGGGAATGTGTGTATACTGCCGTGTAGTACTGAGTATAGTACAGTGCCTGTACTGCCGTGTAGTACCGAGTGGAGTACTGTGTGCATACTGCCGTGTAGTACTGAGTGGAGTACAGTTCCTGTACTGCCGTGTAGTACCGAGTGGGGGACTGTGTGTATACTGCCGTGTAGTACTGAGTGGAGTACAGTGCCTGTACTGCCGTGTAGTCCCGAGTGGAGTACTCTGCCTGTACTGCCGTGTAGTACTGAGTGGAGTACTGTGTGTATAGTGCCGTGTAGTACCGAGTGGAGTACAGTGCCTCTACTGCCGTGTAGTACTGAGGGGAGTACAGTGCCTGTACTGCCGTGTAGTACTGAGTGGAGTACAGTGCCTGTACTGCCGTGTAGTCCCGAATGGAGTACTGTGTGTATAGTGCCGTGTAGTACCGAGTGGAGTACAGTGCCTGTACTGCCGTGTAGTACGGAGTGGAGTACTGTGTGTATAGTGCCATGTAGTACCGAGTGCAGTACAGTGCCTGTACTGCCGTGTAGTACTGAGTGGAGTACAGTGCCTGTAATGCCGTGTAGTACCGAGTGGAGTACTGTGTGTATAGTGCCGTGTAGTACCGAGTGGAGTACTGTGTGCATACTGCCGTGTAGTACTGAGTGGAGTACAGTGCCTGTACTGCCGTGTAGTACCGAGTGGAGTACTGTGTGTAAGGTGCCGTGTAGTACCGAGTGGAGTACGGTGCATGTACTGCCGTGTAGTACCGAGTGGAGTACTGTGTGTATAGTGCGGTGTAGTACCGAGTGGAGTACAGTGCCTGTACTGCTGTGTAGTACCGAGTGGAGTACAGTGCCTGTACTGCCATGTAGTCCCGAGTGGAGTACTGTGTGCATACTGCCGTGTAGTACTGAGACGAGTACAGTGCCTGTACTGCCGTGTAGTACTGAGTGGAGTACAGTGTGAATAGTGCCGTGTAGTACCGAGTGGAGTACAGTGCCTCTACTGCCGTGTAGTACTGAGTGGAGTACAGTGCCTGTACTGCCGTGTAGATCTGAGTGGAGTACAGTGCCTGTACTGCCGTGTAGTACTGAGTGGAGTACTGTGTGTATAGTGCCGTGAAGTACCGAGTGGAGTACAGTGCCTGTACTGTCGTGTAGTACCGAGTGGAGTACAATGCCTGTACTGCCGTGTAGTACCGAGTGGAGTACTGTGTGCATACTGCCGTGTAGTACCGAGTGGAGTACAGTGCCTGTACTGCCGTGTAGTACCGAGTGGAGTACAGTGCCTGTACTGCCGTGTAGTACCGAGTGGAGTACTGTGTGCATACTGCCGTGTAATACTGAGTGGAGTACAGTGCCTGTAATGCCGTGTAGTACCGAGTGGAGTACTGTTTGTATAGTGCCGTGTAGTACCGACTGGAGTACTGTGTGTATAGTGCGGTGTAGTACCGAGTGGAGTACAGTGCATGTACTGCCGTGTAGTACCGAGTGGAGTACTGTGTATATAGTGCCGTGTAGTACCGTGTGGAGTACAGTGCCTGTATTGCCGTGTAGTACCGAGTGGAGTACTGTGTGTATAGTGCCGTGTAGTACCGAGTGGAGTACAGTGCCTGTACTGCCGTGTAGTACTGAGTGGTGTACAGTGCCTGTACTGCCGTGTAGTCCCGAGTGGAGTACAGTGCCTGTACTGCCGGGTAGTAGTGAGTGGAGTACTGTGCCTGTACTGCCGTGTAGTACTGAGTGGAGTACTGTGCCTGTACTGCCGTGTAGTACCGAGTGGAGTACAGTGGTTGTACTGCCGTGTAGTACTGAGTGGAGTACAGTGCCTATACTGCCGTGTAGTACTGAGTGGGGTACAGTGCCTGTACTGCCGTGTAGCCCGTGTGGAGTACAGTGCCTGTACTGCCGTCTAGTACTGAGTGGAGTACAGTGCCTGTACTGCCGTGTAGTCCCGAGTGGAGTACAATTTCTGTACGGCCGTGTAGTACTGAGTGGAGTACTTTGTGTATAGTGCCGTGTCGTACCGAGTGGAGTACAGTGCCTGTACTGCCGTGTAGTACTGAGTGGACTACAGTGCCTGTAATGCCGTGTAGTACCGAGTGAAGTACTGTGTGTATAGTGCCGTTAGTACCGAGTGTAATAAAGTGCCTGTACTGCCGTGTAGTACTGAGTGGAGTACAGTGCCTGTACTGCCGTGTAGTCCCGAGTGGAGTACAGTGCCTGTACTGCCGTGCAGTACTGATTGGAGTACAGTGCCTGTACTGCCGTGTAGTGCCGTATGGAGTACAGTGCTTGTACTGCCGTGTAGTACTGAGTGAAGTACAGTGCCTGTACTGCCGTGCAGTGCCGAATGGAGTACTGTGTGTATAGTGCAGTGTAGTACTGAGTGGAGTACAGTGCATTTACTGCCGTGTAGTACCGAGTGGAGTACAGTGCCTGTACTGCCGTGCAGTCCCGAGTGGAGTAATGAGTGTATAGTACATTGTAGTACTGAGTGGAGTACTGTGTGTATAGTCCCGTGTAGTACTGAGTGGAGTACAGTGCCTGTACTGCCGTGTAGTACCGATTGGAGTAGTGCGTCCATACTGCCGTCTAGTACTGTGTGGAGTACAGTGCCTGTACTGCCGTGTAGTACTGGGTGGAATACAGTGCCTGTACTGCCGTGTAGTCCCGAGTGGAGTACAGTGTGTATAGTGCAGTGTAGAACTGAGTGGAGTACAGTGCATGTACTGCCGTGTAGTACCGAGTGGTGTACTGTGTGTATAGTGCCGTGTGGTACCGAGTGGAGTACCATGCCTGTACTGCCGTGTAGTACAGAGTGGAGTACTGTGTGTATAGTGCCGTGTAGTACCGAGTGGAGTACAGTGCCTGTACTGCGTGTAGTACCGAGTGGAGTACACTGCCTGCACTGCGTGTAGTACCGAGTGGAGTACAGTGTGTATAGTGCCGTCTAGTACCGAGTGGAGTACAGTGTGTATAGTGCCGTGTAGTACTGAGTGGAGTACAGGGCCTTTACTGCCGTGTAGTACCGAGTGGAGTACAGTGTGTATAGTGCCGTGTAGTACTGAGTGGAGTACAGTGCCTGTACTGCCGTGTAGTACTGGGTTGGAGTACATTGCCTGTACTGCCATGTAGTACCGAGTGGGGGACTGTGTGTATACTGCCGTGTAGTACTGAGTGGAGTACAGTGCCTGTACCGCCGTGCAGTACCGAGTGGGGGACTGTGTGTATACTGCCGTGTAGTACTGAGTGGAGTACAGTCTCTGTACTGCCGTGTAGTACCGAGTGGGGGACTGTGTATATACTGCCGTGTAGTACTGAGTGGAGTACATTGCCTGTACTGCCGTGTAGTCCCGAGTGGAGTACTGTGTGCATACTGCCGTGTAGTACTGATTGGTGTACGGTCCCTGTACTGCCGAGTAGTCCCAAGTGGAGTACAGTATGTATAGTGCAGTGTAGTACTGAGTGGAGTACTGTGTGTATAATGCAGTGTAGTACCGAGTGGAGTACTGCGTGCATAGTGCCGTGTAGTACTGAGTGGAGTACAGTGCCTGTACTGCCGTGTAGTACCGAGTGGAGTACTGTGTGTATAGTGCCGTGTAGTACCGAGTGGAGTACAGTGCATGTACTGCCGTGTAGTACCGGGTGGAGTACTGTGTGTATAGTGCCGCGTAGTACCGAGTGGAGTACAGTGCCTGTACTGCCGTGTAGTACTGTGTGGAGTACAGTGCCTGAACTGCCGTATAGTCCCGAGTGGAGTACAGTGCATGTACTGCCATGTAGTAGTGAGTGGAGTACTGTGCCTGTACTGCCGTGTAGTACTGAGTGGTGTACTGTGTGTATAGTGCCGGGTAGTACCGGGTGGAGTACATTGGGTGTACTGCCGTGGAGTACTGTGTGTATAGTGCCGTGTAGTACCGAGTGGAGTACAGTGCCTGTACTGCGGTGTAGTACTGAGTGGAGTACAGTGCCTGTACTGCCGTGTAGGACTGAGTGGAGTACAGTGCCTGTACTGCCGTGTAGTCCCGAGTGGAGTACAGTGCCTGTACTGCCGTGTAGTACTGAGTGGAGTACAGTGCCTGTACTGTCGTGTAGTACCGAGTGGGGGACTGTGTGTATACTGCCGTGTAGTACTGAGTGGAGTACAGTCCCTGTACTGCCGAGTAGTCCCGAGTGGAGTACAGTGTGTATAGTGCAGTGTAGTACTGAGTGGAGTACTGTGTGTATAGTGCAGTGTAGTACTGAGTGGAGTACAGTGCGTGTACTGCCGTGTAGTACCGAGTGGGGGACTGTGTGTATACTGCCGTGTACTACTGAGTGGAGTACAGTGTGTATAGTGCCGTGTAGTACCGAGTGGGTCTTTGTGTGCATACTGCCGTGTAGTACTGAGTGGAGTACAGTGCCTGTACTGCTATGTTGTCCCGAGTGGAGTACTGTGTGTATACTGCCCTGTAGTACCGAGTGGAGTACAGTGCCTGTACTGCCATGTAGTACCGAGTGGAGTACTGTGTGCATACTGCCGTGTAGTACGGAGTGGAGTACAGTGCCTATACTGCCGTGTAGTACCGATTGGAGTACTGTGTGGATAGTGCCGTGCAGTACCGAGTGGAGTACGGTGTGCATACTGCCGTGTAGTACTTAGTGTAGTACAGTGCCTGTACTGCCGTGTAGTACCGAGTGGAGTACTGTGTGTATAGTGCCGTGTAGTACCGAGTTTAGTACAGTGCATGTACTGCCGTGTATTACCGAGTGGAGTACTGTTTTTATAGTGCGGTGTAGTACCGAGTGGAGTACAGTGCATGTACTGCCGTGTAGTACCGAGTGGAGTACTGTGTGTATAGTGCCGTGTAGTACCGAGTGGAGTACAGTGCCTGTACTGCCGTGTAGTACTGAGTGGAGTAGAATGCCTGTACTGCCGTGTAGTCCCGAGTGGAGTACAGTGCCTGTACTGCCGTGTAGTAGTGAGTGGAGTACTGTGCCTGTACTGCCGTGTAGTACTGAGTGGAGTACTGTGTGTATAGTGCCGTGTAGTACCGAGTGGAGTACAGTGGGTGTACTGCCGTGTAGTACTGAGTGGAGTACAGTGCCTGAACTGGCGTGTAGTACTGAGTGGAGTACAGTGCCTGTACTGCCGTGTAGTCCCGAGTGGAGTAGAGTGCCTGTATTACCGTGTAGTACTGAGTTTAGTACTGTTTGTATAGTGCTGTGTAGTACCGAGTGGAGTACAGTGCCTGTACTGCCGTGTAGTCCCGAGTGGAGTACGGTGCATGTACTGTCGTGTAGTACCGAGTGTAGTACAATGCCTGTACTGCCGTGTAGTACCGAGTGGAGTACTGTGTGCATACTGCCGTGTAGTACCGAGTGGAGTACAGTGCCTGTACTGCCGTGTAGTACCGAGTGGAGTACAGTGCCTGTACTGCCGTGTAGTACCGAGTGGAGTACTGTGTGCATACTGCCGTGTAGTACTGAGTGGAGTACAGTGCCTGTAATGCCGTGTAGTACCGAGTGGAGTACTGTTTGTATAGTGCCGTGTAGTACCGACTGGAGTACTGTGTGTATAGTGCGGTGTAGTACCGAGTGGAGTACAGTGCATGTACTGCCGTGTAGTACCGAGTGGAGTACTGTGTGTATCGTGCCATGTAGTACCGTGTGGAGTACAGTGCCTGTATTGCCGTGTAGTACCGTGTGGAGTACTGAGTGTATAGTGCCCTGTAGTACCGAGTGGAGTACAGTGCCTGTACTGCCGTGTAGTACTGAGTGGTGCACAGTGGGTGTACTGCCGTGTAGTACTGAGTGGAGTACAGTGCCTATACTGCCGTGTAGTACTGAATGGGGTACAGTGCCTGTACTGCCGTGTAGCTCGAGTGGAGTACAATGCCTGTACTGCCGTGTAGTACTGAGTGGAGTACTGTGTGTATAGTGCCGTGTCGTACCGAGTGGAGTACAGTGCCTGTACTGCCGTGTAGTACTGAGTGGAGTACAGTGCCTGTAATGCCGTGTAGTACCGAGTGAAGTACTGTGTGTATAGTGCCGTTAGTACCGAGTGTAACACAGTGCCTGTACTGCCGTGTAGTACTGAGTGGAGTACAGTGCCTGTACTGCCGTGTAGTCCCGAGTGGAGTACAGTGCCTGTACTGCCGTGCAGTACTGATTGGAGTGCAGTGCCTGTACTGCCGTGTAGTGCCGGGTGGAGTACAGTGCTTGTACTGCCGTGTAGTACTGAGTGAAGTACAGTGCCTGTACTGCCGTGTAGTGCCGAGTGGAGTACTGTGTGTATAGTGCAGTGTAGTACTGAGTGGAGTACAGTGCATTTACTGCCGTGTAGTACCGAGTGGAGTACAGTGCCTGTACTGCCGTGTAGTCCCGAGTGGAGTAATGAGTGTATAGTGCATTGTAGTACTGAGTGGAGTACTGTGTGTATATTCCCGTGTAGTACTGAGTGGAGTACAGTGCCTGTACTGCCGTGTAGTACCGATTGGAGTAGTGCGTCCATACTGCCGTCTAGTACTGTGTGGAGTACAGTGCCTGTACTGCCGTGTAGTACTGGGTGGAATACAGTGCCTGTACTGCCGTGTAGTCCCGAGTGGAGTACAGTGTGTATAGTGCAGTGTAGTACTCAGTGGAGTACAGTGCATGTACTGCCGTGTAGTACCGAGTGGTGTACTGTGTGTATAGTGCCGTGTGGTACCGAGTGGAGTACCATGCCTGTACTGCCGTGTAGTACCGAGTGGAGTACTGTGTGTATAGTGCCGTGTAGTACCGAGTGGAGCACAGTGCCTGCACTGCGTGTAGTACCGAGTGGAGTACAGTGCCTGCACTGCGTGTAGTACCGAGTGGAGTACAGTATGTATAGTGCCGTCTAGTACCGAGTGGAGTACAGTGTGTATAGTGCCGTGTAGTACTGAGTGGAGTACAGGGCCTGTACTGCCGGGTAGTACCGAGTGGAGTACAGTGTGTATAGTGCCGTGTAGTACTGAGTGGAGTACAGTGCCTGTACTGCCGTGTAGTACTGAGTGGGGTACAGTGCCTGTACTGCCGTGTAGTACTGAGTGGAGTACTGTGTGTATAGTGCCGTGTAGTACCGAGTGGAGTACAGTGGGTGTATGCCGTGTAGTACTGTGTGGAGTACAGTGCCTCAACTGCCGTGCAGTACTGAGTGGAGTACAGTGCCTGTACTGCCGTGTAGTCCCGAGTGGAGTACAGTGCCTGTACTGCCGTGTAGTACTGAGTGGAGTACTGTGTGTATAGTGCCGTGTAGTACCGAGTGGAGTACAGTGCCTCTACTGCCGTGTAGTACTGAGTGGAGTACAGTGCCTGTACTGCCGTGTAGTACTGAGTGGAGTACAGTGCCTGTACTGCCGTGTAGTACTGTGTGGAGTACTGTGTGTATAGTGCCGTGAAGTACAGAGTGGAGTACAGTGCCTGTACTGAAGTGTAGTACTGAGGGGAGTACAGTGCCTGTACTGCCGTGTAGTACTGAGTGGAGTACAGTGCCTGTACTGCCGTGTAGTCCCGAATTTAGTACTGTGTGTATAGTGCCGTGAAGTACCGAGTGGAGTACAGTGCCTGTACTGCCGTGTAGTACCGAGTGGAGTACTGCGTGTATAGTGCCGTGTAGTACTGAGTGGAGTACTGTGTGCATACTGCCGTGTAGTACTGAGTGGAGTACAGTGCCTGTACTGCCGTGTAGTACCGAGTGGAGTACTGTGTGTAAGGTGCCGTGTAGTACCGAGTGGAGTACGGTGCATGTACTGCCGTGTAGTACCGAGTGGAGTACTGTGTGTATAGTGCGGTGTAGTACCGAGTGGAGTACAGTGCCTGTACTGCTGTGTAGTACCGAGTGGAGTACTGTGTGTATAGTGCCGTGTAGTACCGAGTGGAGTACAGTGCCTGTACTGCGTGTAGTACCGAGTGGAGTGCTGTGTGTATAGTGCCGTCTAGTACCGAGTGGAATACAGTGTGTATAGTGCCGTGTAGTACTGAGTGGAGTACAGTAAATGTACTGCCGTGTAGTACCGAGTGGAGTACAGTGTGTATAGTGCCGTGTAGTACAGAGTGGAGTACAGTGCCTGTACTGCCGTGTAGTACTGAGTGGAGTACATTGCCTGTACTGCCGTGTAGTACCGAGTGGAGTACAGTGTGTATAGTGCCGTGTAATACTGAGTGGAGTACAGTGCCTGTGCTGCCGTGTAGTACTGAGTGGGGTACAGTGCTTGTACTGCCGTGTAGTACCGAGTGGGCGTATGTGTGTATACTGCCGTGTAGTACTGAGTATAGTACAGTGCCTGTACTGCCGTGTAGTACCGAGTGGAGTACTGTGTGCATACTGCCGTGTAGTACTGAGTGGAGTACAGTACCTGTACTGCCGTGTAGTACCGAGTGGGGGACTGTGTGTAAACTGCCGTGTAGTACTGAGTGGAGTACAGAGCCTGTACTACCGTGTAGTACCGATTGGGGGACTGTGTGTATACTGCCATATAGTACTGAGTGGTGTACAGTGCCTGTACTGCCGTGTAGAACCGAGTGGGTGACTGTGTGCATACTGCCGTGTAGTACTGAGTGGAGTACTCTGTGTATAGGGCAGTGTAATGCTAAGTGGAGTACAGTGCCTGTACTGCCGTGTAGTACCGAGTGGAGTACTCTGTGTATAGTGCTGTGTAGGGCTGAGTGGAGTACAGTACCTGTACTGCCGTGTAGTACTGAGTATAGTACAGTGCCTGTACTGGCGTGTAGTACCGAGTGGGGGACTGTGTGTATACTGCCGTGTAGTACTGAGTGGAGTACAGTACCTGTACTGCCGAGTAGTCCCGAGTGGAGTACTGTGTGTATAGTGCAGCGTAGTGCTGAGTGGAGTACAGTACCTGTACTGCCGTGTAGTACCGAGTGGGGGACTGTGTGCATACTGCCGTGTAGTTCCGAGTGGAGTACAGTGCCTGTGCTGGCGTGTAGTACTGAGTGGAGTACAGTGCCTGTATTGCCGTGTAGTCCCGAGTGGAGTACAGTGCCTGTACTGCCATGTAGTAGTGAGTGGAGTACAGTGCCTCTACTGCCGTGTAGTACTGGGTGGAGTACAGTGCCTGTACTGCCGTGTAGTACCGAGTGGGGGACTGTGTGTATACTGCCGTGTAGTTCCGAGTGGAGTACAGTGCCTGTATTTCCGTGTAGTACCGAGTGGAATACTGTGTGTATAGTGCCGTGTAGTACCGAGTGGAGTACTGTGTGCATACTGCCGTGTGGTACAGACTGGAGTACAGTGCCTGTACTGCCATGTAGTACCGAGTGGAGTACTGTGTATAAGGTGCCGTGTAGTACCGAGTGGAACACGGTGCATGTACTGCCGTGTAGTACCGAGTGGAGTACTGTGTGTATAGTGCGGTGTAGTACCGAGTGGAGTACAGTGCATGTACTGCCGTGTAGTACCGAGTGGAGTACTGTGTGTATAGTGCCGTGTAGTACCGAGTGGAGTACAGTGCCTGTATTGATGTGTAGTAAAGAGTGGAGTACTGTGTGTACAGTGCCATGTAGTACCGAGTGGAGTACTGTGTGCATACTGCCGTGTAGTACTGCGTGGAGTACAGTACCTGTACTGCCGTGTAGTACCGAGTGGAGTACTGTGTGTATAGTGCCGTGTAGTAGCGAGTGGAGTACAGTGCCTGTACTGCCGTGTAGGAGTGAGTGGAGTACACTGCCTGAACTGCCACGCAGTACTGAGTGGAGTACAGTGCCTGTACTGCCGTGTAGTCCGAGTGGAGTACAGTGCCTGTACTGCCGTGTAGTCATGAGTGGAGTACAGTGCCTGTACTGCCGTGTAGTAGTGAGTAGAGTACTGTGCCTGTACTGCCGTGTAGTACTGAGTGGAGTACTGTGTGTATAGTGCCGTGTAGTACCGAGTGGAGTACAGTGGGTGTATGCCGTGTAGTTCTGAGTGGAGTTCAGTGCCTGAACTGCCGTGCAGTACTGAGTGGAGTACTGTGTGTATAGTGGCGTGTAGTACCGTGTGGAGTACAGTGCCTCTACTGCCGTGTAGTACTGAGTGGAGTACAGTGCCTGTACTGCCGTGTAGTACTGAGTGGAGTACAGTGCCTGTACTGCCGTGTAGTACTGAGTGGAGTACTGTGTGTATAGTGCCGTGAAGTACCGAGTGGAGTACAGAGCCTGTACTGCCGTGTAGTACTGAGGGGAGTACAGTGTCTGTACTGCCGTGTAGTACTGAGTGGAGTACAGTGCCTGTACCGCCGTGTAGTCCCGAATGGAGTACTGTGTGTATAGTGCCGTGTAGTACCGAGTAGAGTACAGTGCCTGTACTGCCGTGTAGTACCGAGTGGAGTACTGTGTGTATAGTGCCGAGTAGTACCGAGTGGAGTACAGTGCCTGTACTGCCGTGTAGTACTGAGTGGAGTACAGTGCCTGTAATGCCGTGTAGTACCGAGTGGAGTACTCTGTGTATAGTGCCGTGTTGTACCGAGTGGAGTACAGTGCCTGTACTGCCGTGTAGTACTGAGTGGAGTACAGTGCTGTACTGCCGTGTAGTCCCGAGTGGAGTACAGTGCCTGTACTGCCGTGTAGTTCTGATTGGAGTACAGTGCCTGTACTGCCGTGTAGTACCGAGTGGAGTACAGAGCTTATACTGCCGTGTAGTACTGAGTGGGGTACAGTGCCTGTACTGCCGTGTAGTGCCGAGTGGAGTACTGTGTGTATAGTGCAGTGTAGTACTGAGTGGAGTACAGTGCATGTACTGCCGTGTAGTCCCGAGTGGAGAACTGTGTGTATAGTGCAGTGTAGTGCTGAGTGGAGTACAGTGCCTGTACTGCTGTGTAGTACCGAGTGGAGTACAGTGCCTGTACTGCCATGTAGTCCCGAGTGGAGTACTGTGTGTATAGTGCCGTCTAGTACCGAGTGGAATACATTGTGTATAGTGCCGTGTAGTACTGAGTGGAGTACAGTACCTGTACTGCCGTGTAGTACCGATTGGAGTACACTGTGTATAGTGCCGTGTAGTACAGAGTGGAGTACAGTGCCTGTACTGCCGTGTAGTACTGAGTGGCGTACAGTGCCTGTACTGCCGTGTAGTACCGAGTGGGGGAATGTGTGTTTACTGCCGTGTAGTACTGAGTATAGTACAGTGCCTGTACTGCCGTGTAGTACCGAGTGGAGTACTGTGTGCATACTGCCGTGTAGTACTGAGTGGAGTAGAGTACCTGTACTGCCGTGTAGTACCGAGTGGGGGACTGTGTGTATACAGCCGTGTAGTACTGAGTGAGTACAGTCCCTGTACTGCCGAGTAGTCCCGAGTGGAGTACAGTGTGTATAGTGCAGTGTAGTACTGAGTGGAGTACTGTGCCTGTACTGCCGTGTAGTAGTGAGTGGAGTACTGTGCCTGTACTGCCGTGTAGTACTGAGTGGAGTACTGTGTCTGTACTGCCGTGTAGTACCGAGTGGAGTACAGTGGGTGTACTGCCGTGTAGTACTGAGTGGAGTACAGTGCCTATACTGCCGTGTAGTACTGAGTGGGGTACAGTGCCTGTACTGCCGTGTAGCCCGACAGGAGTACAATGCCTGTACTGCCGTGTAGTACTGAGTGGAGTACTGTGTGTATAGTGCCGTGTCGTACCGAGTGGAGTACAGTGCCTGTACTGCCGTGTAGTACTGAGTGGAGTACAGTGCCTGTAATGCCGTGTAGTACCGAGTGAAGTACTCTGTGTATAGTGCCGTTAGTACCGAGTGTAATACAGTGCCTGTACTGCCGTGTAGTACTGAGTGGAGTACAGTGCCTGTACTGCCGTGTAGTCCCGAGTGGAGTACAGTGCCTGTACTGCCGTGCAGTACTGATTGAAGTACAGTGCCTGTACTGCCGTGTAGTGCCGGGTGGAGTACAGTGCTTGTACTGCCGTGTAGTACTGAGTGAAGTACAGTGCCTGTACTGCCGTGTAGTGCCGAGTGGAGTAATGAGTGTATAGTGCATTGTAGTACTGAGTGGAGTACTGTGTGTATAGTCCCGTGTAGTACTGAGTGGAGTACAGTGCCTGTACTGCCGTGTAGTACCGATTGGAGTAGTGCGTCCATACTGCCGTCTAGTACTGTGTGGAGTACAGTGCCTGTACTGCCGTGTAGTACTGGGTGGAATACAGTGCCTGTACTGCCGTGTAGTCCCGAGTGGAGTACAGTGTGTATAGTGCAGTGTAGTACTGGGTGGAGTACAGTGCATGTACTGCGTGTAGTACCGAGTGGAGTGCTGTGTGTATAGTGCCGTCTAGTACCGAGTGGAATACAGTGTGTATAGTGCCGTGTAGTACTGAGTGGAGTACAGTACCTGTACTGCCGTGTAGTACCGAGTGGAGTACAGTGTGTATAGTGCCGTGTAGTACAGAGTGGAGTACAGTGCCTGTACTGCCGTGTAGTACTGAGTGGAGTACATTGCCTGTACTGCCGTGTAGTACCGAGTGGAGTACAGTGTGTATAGTGCCGTGTAGTACTGAGTGGAGTACAGTGCCTGTGCTGCCGTGTAGTACTGAGTGGGGTACAGTGCCTGTACTGCCGTGTAGTACCGAGTGGGCGTATGTGTGTATACTGCCGTGTAGTACTGAGTATAGTACAGTGCCTGTACTGCCGTGTAGTACCGAGTGGAGTACTGTGTGCATACTGCCGTGTAGTACTGAGTGGAGTACAGTACCTGTACTGCCGTATAGTACCGAGTGGGGGACTGTGTGTAAACTGCCGTGTAGTACTGAGTGGAGTACAGAGCCTGTACTACCGTGTAGTACCGAGTGGGGGACTGTGTGTATACTGCCATATAGTACTGAGTGGAGTACAGTGCCTGTACTGCCGTCTAGAACCGAGTGGGTGACTGTGTGCATACTGCCGTGTAGTACTGAGTGGAGTACTCTGTGTATAGGGCAGTGTAATGCTGAGTGGAGTACAGTGCCTGTACTGCCGTGTAGTACCGAGTGGAGTACTCTGTGTATAGTGCTGTGTAGTGCTGAGTGGAGTACAGTACCTGTACTGCCGTGTAGTACTGAGTATAGTACAGTGCCTGTACTGGCGTGTAGTACCGAGTGGGGGACTGTGTGTATAATGCCGTGTAGTACTGAGTGGAGTACAGTACCTGTACTGCCGAGTAGTCCCGAGTGGAGTACTGTGTGTATAGTGCAGCGTAGTGCTGAGTGGAGTACAGTACCTGTACTGCCGTGTAGTACCGAGTGGGGGACTGTGTGCATACTGCCGTGTAGTTCCGAGTGGAGTACAGTGCCTGTGCTGGCGTGTAGTACTGAGTGGAGTACAGTGCCTGTATTGCCGTGTAGTCCCGAGTGGAGTACAGTGCCTGTACTGCCGTGTAGTAGTGAGTGGAGTACAGTGCCTCTACTGCCGTGTAGTACTGGGTGGAGTACAGTGCCTGTACTGCCGTGTAGTACCGAGTGGGGGACTGTGTGTATACTGCCGTGTAGTTCCGAGTGGAGTACAGTGCCTGTACTTCCGTGTAGTACCGAGTGGAATACTGTGTGTATAGTGCCGTGTAGTACCGAGTGGAGTACTGTGTATACTGCCGTGTGGTACAGACTGGAGTACAGTGCCTGTACTGCCATGTAGTACCGAGTGGAGTACTGTGTGTAAGGTGCCGTGTAGTACCGAGTGGAGTACGGTGCATGTACTGCCGTGTAGTACCGAGTGGAGTACTGTGTGTATAGTGCCGTGTAGTACCGAGTGGAGTACAGTGCCTGTATTGCCGTGTAGTAAAGAGTGGAGTACTGTGTGTACAGTGCCATGTAGTACCGAGTGGAGTACTGTGTGCATACTGCCGTGTAGTACTGCGTGGAGTACAGTACCTGTACTGCCGTGTAGTACCGAGTGGAGTACTGTGTGTATAGTGCCGTGTAGTAGCGAGTGGAGTACAGTGCCTGTACTGCCGTGTAGGAGTGAGTGGAGTACACTGCCTGAACTGCCACGCAGTACTGAGTGGAGTACAGTGCCTGTACTGCCGTGTAGTCCGAGTGGAGTACAGTGCCTGTACTGCCGTGTAGTCATGAGTGGAGTACAGTGCCTGTACTGCCGTGTAGTAGTGAGTAGAGTACTGTGCCTGTACTGCCGTGTAGTACTGAGTGGAGTACTGTGTGTATAGTGCCGTGTAGTACCGAGTGGAGTACAGTGGGTGTATACCGTGTAGTTCTGAGTGGAGTTCAGTGCCTGAACTGCCGTGCAGTACTGAGTGGAGTACTGTGTGTATAGTGGCGTGTAGTACCGTGTGGAGTACAGTGCCTCTACTGCCGTGTAGTACTGAGTGGAGTACAGTGCCTGTACTGCCGTGTAGTACTGAGTGGAGTACAGTGCCTGTACTGCCGTGTAGTACTGAGTGGAGTACTGTGTGTATAGTGCCGTGAAGTACCGAGTGGAGTACAGTGCCTGTACTGCCGTGTAGTACTGAGGGGAGTACAGTGTCTGTACTGCCGTGTAGTACTGAGTGAAGTACAGTGCCTGTACCGCCGTGTAGTCCCGAATGGAGTACTGTGTGTATAGTGCCGTGTAGTACCGAGTAGAGTACAGTGCCTGTACTGCCGTGTAGTACCGAGTGGAGTACTGTGTGTATAGTGCCGAGTAGTACCGAGTGGAGTACAGTGCCTGTACTGCCGTGTAGTACTGAGTGGAGTACAGTGCCTGTAATGCCGTGTAGTACCGAGTGGAGTACTCTGTGTATAGTGCCGTGTTGTACCGAGTGGAGTACAGTGCCTGTACTGCCGTGTAGTACTGAGTGGAGTACAGTGCTGTACTGCCGTGTAGTCCCGAGTGGAGTACAGTGCCTGTACTGCCGTGTAGTTCTGATTGGAGTACAGTGCCTGTACTGCCGTGTAGTACCGAGTGGAGTACAGAGCTTATACTGCCGTGTAGTACTGAGTGGGGTACAGTGCCTGTACTGCCGTGTAGTGCCGAGTGGAGTACTGTGTGTATAGTGCAGTGTAGTACTGAGTGGAGTACAGTGCATGTACTGCCGTGTAGTCCCGAGTGGAGTACTGTGTGTATAGTGCAGTGAGGTGCTGAGTGGAGTACAGTGCCTGTACTGCTGTGTAGTACCGAGTGGAGTACAGTGCCTGTACTGCCATGTAGTCCCGAGTGGAGTACTGTGTGTATAGTGCCGTCTAGTACCGAGTGGAATACATTGTGTATAGTGCCGTGTAGTACTGAGTGGAGTACAGTACCTGTACTGCCGTGTAGTACCGAGTGGAGTACAGTGTGTATAGTGCCGTGTAGTACAGAGTGGAGTACAGTGCCTGTACTGCCGTGTAGTACTGAGTGGAGTACATTGCCTGTACTGCCGTGTAGTACCGAGTGGAGTACAGTGTGTATAGTGCCGTGTAGTACTGAGTGGAGTACAGTGCCTGTGCTGCCGTGTAGTACTGAGTGGGGTACAGTGCCTGTACTGCCGTGTAGTACCGAGTGGGCGTATGTGTGTATACTGCCGTGTAGTACTGAGTATAGTACAGTGCCTGTACTGCCGTGTAGTACCGAGTGGAGTACTGTGTGCATACTGCCGTGTAGTACTGTGTGGAGTACAGTGCCTGAACTGCCGTGTAGTCCCGAGTGGAGTACAGTGCATGTACTGCCATGTAGTAGTGAGTGGAGTACTGTGCCTGTACTGCCGTGTAGTACTGAGTGGTGTACTGTGTGTATAGTGCCGGGTAGTACCGGGTGGAGTACATTGGGTGTACTGCCGTGGAGTACTGTGTGTATAGTGCCGTGTAGTACCGAGTGGAGTACAGTGCCTGTACTGCGGTGTAGTACTGAGTGGAGTACAGTGCCTGTACTGCCGTGTAGGACTGAGTGGAGTACAGTGCCTGTACTGCCGTGTAGTCCCGAGTGGAGTACAGTGCCTGTACTGCCGTGTAGTACTGAGTGGAGTACAGTGCCTGTACTGCCGTGTAGTCCCGAATGGATTACTGTGTGTATAGTGCCGTTTAGTACCGAATGGAGTACAGTGCCTGTACTGCCGTGTAGTACTGAGTGGGGTAATGTGTGGATAGTGCCGTGTAGTACTGAGTGGAGTACAGTGCCTGTACTGTCGTGTAGTACCGAGTGGGGGACTGTGTGTATACTGCCGTGTAGTACTGATTGGAGTACAGTCCCTGTACTGCCGAGTAGTCCCGAGTGGAGTACAGTGTGTATAGTGCAGTGTAGTACTGAGTGGAGTACTGTGTGTATAGTGCAGTGTAGTACTGAGTGGAGTACAGTGCGTGTACTGCCGTGTAGTACCGAGTGGGGGACTGTGTGTATACTGCCGTGTACTACTGAGTGGAGTACAGTGTGTATAGTGCCGTGTAGTACCGAGTGGGTCTTTGTGTGCATACTGCCGTGTAGTACTGAGTGGAGTACAGTGCCTGTACTGCTATGTTGTCCCGAGTGGAGTACTGTGTGTATACTGCCGTGTAGTACCGAGTGGAGTACAGTGCCTGTACTGCCATGTAGTACCGAGTGGAGTACTGTGTGCATACTGCCGTGTAGTACGGAGTGGAGTACAGTGCCTATACTGCCGTGTAGTACCGATTGGAGTACTGTGTGGATAGTGCCGTGCAGTACCGAGTGGAGTACGGTGTGCATACTGCCGTGTAGTACTTAGTGTAGTACAGTGCCTGTACTGCCGTGTAGTACCGAGTGGAGTACTGTGTGTATAGTGCCGTGTAGTACCGAGTTTAGTACAGTGCATGTACTGCCGTGTATTACCGAGTGGAGTACTGTTTTTATAGTGCGGTGTAGTACCGAGTGGAGTACAGTGCATGTACTGCCGTGTAGTACCGAGTGGAGTACTGTGTGTATAGTGCCGTGTAGTACCGAGTGGAGTACGGTGCCTGTACTGCCGTGTAGTACTGAGTGGAGTAGAATGCCTGTACTGCCGTGTAGTCCCGAGTGGAGTACAGTGCCTGTACTGCCGTGTAGTAGTGAGTGGAGTACTGTGCCTGTACTGCCGTGTAGTACTGAGTGGAGTACTGTGTGTATAGTGCCGTGTAGTACCGAGTGGAGTACAGTGGGTGTACTGCCGTGTAGTACTGAGTGGAGTACAGTGCCTGAACTGCCGTGTAGTACTGAGTGGAGTACAGTGCCTGTACTGCCGTGTAGTCCCGAGTGGAGTAGAGTGCCTGTACTACCGTGTAGTACTGAGTTTAGTACTGTTTGTATAGTGCTGTGTAGTACCGAGTGGAGTACAGTGCCTGTACTGCCGTGTAGTCCCGAGTGGAGTACGGTGCATGTACTGTCGTGTAGTACCGAGTGTAGTACAATGCCTGTACTGCCGTGTAGTACCGAGTGGAGTACTGTGTGCATACTGCCGTGTAGTACCGAGTGGAGTACAGTGCCTGTACTGCCGTGTAGTACCGAGTGGAGTACAGTGCCTGTACTGCCGTGTAGTACCGAGTGGAGTACTGTGTGCATACTGCCGTGTAGTACTGAGTGGAGTACAGTGCCTGTAATGCCGTGTAGTACCGAGTGGAGTACTGTTTGTATAGTGCCGTGTAGTACCGACTGGAGTACTGTGTGTATAGTGCGGTGTAGTACCGAGTGGAGTACAGTGCATGTACTGCCGTGTAGTACCGAGTGGAGTACTGTGTGTATCGTGCCATGTAGTACCGTGTGGAGTACAGTGCCTGTATTGCCGTGTAGTACCGTGTGGAGTACTGAGTGTATAGTGCCCTGTAGTACCGAGTGGAGTACAGTGCCTGTACTGCCGTGTAGTACTGAGTGGTGCACAGTGGGTGTACTGCCGTGTAGTACTGAGTGGAGTACAGTGCCTATACTGCCGTGTAGTACTGAATGGGGTACAGTGCCTGTACTGCCGTGTAGCTCGAGTGGAGTACAATGCCTGTACTGCCGTGTAGTACTGAGTGGAGTACTGTGTGTATAGTGCCGTGTCGTACCGAGTGGAGTACAGTGCCTGTACTGCCGTGTAGTACTGAGTGGAGTACAGTGCCTGTAATGCCGTGTAGTACCGAGTGAAGTACTGTGTGTATAGTGCCGTTAGTACCGAGTGTAACACAGTGCCTGTACTGCCGTGTAGTACTGAGTGGAGTACAGTGCCTGTACTGCCGTGTAGTCACGAGTGGAGTACAGTGCCTGTACTGCCGTGCAGTACTGATTGGAGTGCAGTGCCTGTACTGCCGTGTAGTGCCGGGTGGAGTACAGTGCTTGTACTGCCGTGTAGTACTGAGTGAAGTACAGTGCCTGTACTGCCGTGTAGTGCCGAGTGGAGTACTGTGTGTATAGTGCAGTGTAGTACTGAGTGGAGTACAGTGCATTTACTGCCGTGTAGTACCGAGTGGAGTACAGTGCCTGTACTGCCGTGTAGTCCCGAGTGGAGTAATGAGTGTATAGTGCATTGTAGTACTGAGTGGAGTACTGTGTGTATATTCCCGTGTAGTACTGAGTGGAGTACAGTGCCTGTACTGCCGTGTAGTACCGATTGGAGTAGTGCGTCCATACTGCCGTCTAGTACTGTGTGGAGTACAGTGCCTGTACTGCCGTGTAGTACTGGGTGGAATACAGTGCCTGTACTGCCGTGTAGTCCCGAGTGGAGTACAGTGTGTATAGTGCAGTGTAGTACTCAGTGGAGTACAGTGCATGTACTGCCGTGTAGTACCGAGTGGTGTACTGTGTGTATAGTGCCGTGTGGTACCGAGTGGAGTACCATGCCTGTACTGCCGTGTAGTACCGAGTGGAGTACTGTGTGTATAGTGCCGTGTAGTACCGAGTGGAGCACAGTGCCTGCACTGCGTGTAGTACCGAGTGGAGTACAGTGCCTGCACTGCGTGTAGTACCGAGTGGATTACAGTATGTATAGTGCCGTCTAGTACCGAGTGGAGTACAGTGTGTATAGTGCCGTGTAGTACTGAGTGGAGTACAGGGCCTGTACTGCCGGGTAGTACCGAGTGGAGTAGAGTGTGTATAGTGCCGTGTAGTACTGAGTGGAGTACAGTGCCTGTACTGCCGTGTAGTACTGAGTGGGGTACAGTGCCTGTACTGCCGTGTAGTACTGAGTGGAGTACTGTGTGTATAGTGCCGTGTAGTACCGAGTGGAGTACAGTGGGTGTATGCCGTGTAGTACTGTGTGGAGTACAGTGCCTCAACTGCCGTGCAGTACTGAGTGGAGTACAGTGCCTGTACTGCCGTGTAGTCCCGAGTGGAGTACAGTGCCTGTACTGCCGTGTAGTACTGAGTGGAGTACTGTGTGTATAGTGCCGTGTAGTACCGAGTGGAGTACAGTGCCTCTACTGCCGTGTAGTACTGAGTGGAGTACAGTGCCTGTACTGCCGTGTAGTACTGAGTGGAGTACAGTGCCTGTACTGCCGTGTAGTACTGTGTGGAGTACTGTGTGTATAGTGCCGTGAAGTACAGAGTGGAGTACAGTGCCTGTACTGAAGTGTAGTACTGAGGGGAGTACAGTGCCTGTACTGCCGTGTAGTACTGAGTGGAGTACAGTGCCTGTACTGCCGTGTAGTCCCGAATTTAGTACTGTGTGTATAGTGCCGTGAAGTACCGAGTGGAGTACAGTGCCTGTACTGCCGTGTAGTACCGGGTGGAGTACTGTGTGTATAGTGCCGTGTAGTACCGAGTGGAGTACTGTGTGCATACTGCCGTGTAGTACTGAGTGGAGTACAGTGCCTGTACTGCCGTGTAGTACCGAGTGGAGTACTGTGTGTAAGGTGCCGTGTAGTACCGAGTGGAGTACGGTGCATGTACTGCCGTGTAGTACCGAGTGGAGTACTGTGTGTATAGTGCGGTGTAGTACCGAGTGGAGTACAGTGCCTGTACTGCTGTGTAGTACCGAGTGGAGTACTGTGTGTATAGTGCCGTGTAGTACCGAGTGGAGTACAGTGCCTGTACTGCGTGTAGTACCGAGTGGAGTGCTGTGTGTATAGTGCCGTCTAGTACCGAGTGGAATACAGTGTGTATAGTGCCGTGTAGTACTGAGTGGAGTACAGTAAATGTACTGCCGTGTAGTACCGAGTGGAGTACAGTGTGTATAGTGCCGTGTAGTACAGAGTGGAGTACAGTGCCTGTACTGCCGTGTAGTACTGAGTGGAGTACATTGCCTGTACTGCCGTGTAGTACCGAGTGGAGTACAGTGTGTATAGTGCCGTGTAATACTGAGTGGAGTACAGTGCCTGTGCTGCCGTGTAGTACTGAGTGGGGTACAGTGCCTGTACTGCCGTGTAGTACCGAGTGGGCGTATGTGTGTATACTGCCGTGTAGTACTGAGTATAGTACAGTGCCTGTACTGCCGTGTAGTACCGAGTGGAGTACTGTGTGCATACTGCCGTGTAGTACTGAGTGGAGTACAGTACCTGTACTGCCGTGTAGTACCGAGTGGGGGACTGTGTGTAAACTGCCGTGTAGTACTGAGTGGAGTACAGAGCCTGTACTACCGTGTAGTACCGAGTGGGGGACTGTGTGTATACTGCCATATAGTACTGAGTGGTGTACAGTGCCTGTACTGCCGTGTAGAACCGAGTGGGTGACTGTGTGCATACTGCCGTGTAGTACTGAGTGGAGTACTCTGTGTATAGGGCAGTGTAATGCTGAGTGGAGTACAGTGCCTGTACTGCCGTGTAGTACCGAGTGGAGTACTCTGTGTATAGTGCTGTGTAGGGCTGAGTGGAGTACAGTACCTGTACTGCCGTGTAGTACTGAGTATAGTACAGTGCCTGTACTGGCGTGTAGTACCGAGTGGGGGACTGTGTGTATACTGCCGTGTAGTACTGAGTGGAGTACAGTACCTGTACTGCCGAGTAGTCCCGAGTGGAGTACTGTGTGTATAGTGCAGCGTAGTGCTGAGTGGAGTACAGTACCTGTACTGCCGTGTAGTACCGAGTGGGGGACTGTGTGCATACTGCCGTGTAGTTCCGAGTGGAGTACAGTGCCTGTGCTGGCGTGTAGTACTGAGTGGAGTACAGTGCCTGTATTGCCGTGTAGTCCCGAGTGGAGTACAGTGCCTGTACTGCCATGTAGTAGTGAGTGGAGTACAGTGCCTCTACTGCCGTGTAGTACTGGGTGGAGTACAGTGCCTGTACTGCCGTGTAGTACCGAGTGGGGGACTGTGTGTATACTGCCGTGTAGTTCCGAGTGGAGTACAGTGCCTGTACTTCCGTGTAGTACCGAGTGGAATACTGTGTGTATAGTGCCGTGTAGTACCGAGTGGAGTACTGTGTGCATACTGCCGTGTGGTACAGACTGGAGTACAGTGCCTGTACTGCCATGTAGTACCGAGTGGAGTACTGTGTGTAAGGTGCCGTGTAGTACCGAGTGGAACACGGTGCATGTACTGCCGTGTAGTACCGAGTGGAGTACTGTGTGTATAGTGCGGTGTAGTACCGAGTGGAGTACATTGCATGTACTGCCGTGTAGTACCGAGTGGAGTACTGTGTGTATAGTGCCGTGTAGTACCGAGTGGAGTACAGTGCCTGTATTGCCGTGTAGTAAAGAGTGGAGTACTGTGTGTACAGTGCCATGTAGTACCGAGTGGAGTACTGTGTGCATACTGCCGTGTAGTACTGCGTGGAGTACAGTACCTGTACTGCCGTGTAGTACCGAGTGGAGTACTGTGTGTATAGTGCCGTGTAGTAGCGAGTGGAGTACAGTGCCTGTACTGCCGTGTAGGAGTGAGTGGAGTACACTGCCTGAACTGCCACGCAGTACTGAGTGGAGTACAGTGCCTGTACTGCCGTGTAGTCCGAGTGGAGTACAGTGCCTGTACTGCCGTGTAGTCATGAGTGGAGTACAGTGCCTGTACTGCCGTGTAGTAGTGAGTAGAGTACTGTGCCTGTACTGCCGTGTAGTACTGAGTGGAGTACTGTGTGTATAGTGCCGTGTAGTACCGAGTGGAGTACAGTGGGTGTATGCCGTGTAGTTCTGAGTGGAGTTCAGTGCCTGAACTGCCGTGCAGTACTGAGTGGAGTACTGTGTGTATAGTGGCGTGTAGTACCGTGTGGAGTACAGTGCCTCTACTGCCGTGTAGTACTGAGTGGAGTACAGTGCCTGTACTGCCGTGTAGTACTGAGTGGAGTACAGTGCCTGTACTGCCGTGTAGTACTGAGTGGAATACTGTGTGTATAGTGCCGTGAAGTACCGAGTGGAGTACAGAGCCTGTACTGCCGTGTAGTACTGAGGGGAGTACAGTGTCTGTACTGCCGTGTAGTACTGAGTGGAGTACAGTGCCTGTACCGCCGTGTAGTCCCGAATGGAGTACTGTGTGTATAGTGCCGTGTAGTACCGAGTAGAGTACAGTGCCTGTACTGCCGTGTAGTACCGAGTGGAGTACTGTGTGTATAGTGCCGAGTAGTACCGAGTGGAGTACAGTGCCTGTACTGCCGTGTAGTACTGAGTGGAGTACAGTGCCTGTAATGCCGTGTAGTACCGAGTGGAGTACTCTGTGTATAGTGCCGTGTTGTACCGAGTGGAGTACAGTGCCTGTACTGCCGTGTAGTACTGAGTGGAGTACAGTGCTGTACTGCCGTGTAGTCCCGAGTGGAGTACAGTGCCTGTACTGCCGTGTAGTTCTGATTGGAGTACAGTGCCTGTACTGCCGTGTAGTACCGAGTGGAGTACAGAGCTTATACTGCCGTGTAGTACTGAGTGGGGTACAGTGCCTGTACTGCCGTGTAGTGCCGAGTGGAGTACTGTGTGTATAGTGCAGTGTAGTACTGAGTGGAGTACAGTGCATGTACTGCCGTGTAGTCCCGAGTGGAGAACTGTGTGTATAGTGCAGTGTAGTGCTGAGTGGAGTACAGTGCCTGTACTGCTGTGTAGTACCGAGTGGAGTACAGTGCCTGTACTGCCATGTAGTCCCGAGTGGAGTACTGTGTGTATAGTGCCGTCTAGTACCGAGTGGAATACATTGTGTATAGTGCCGTGCAGTACTGAGTGGAGTACAGTACCTGTACTGCCGTGTAGTACCGATTGGAGTACACTGTGTATAGTGCCGTGTAGTACAGAGTGGAGTACAGTGCCTGTACTGCCGTGTAGTACTGAGTGGCGTACAGTGCCTGTACTGCCGTGTAGTACCGAGTGGGGGAATGTGTGTTTACTGCCGTGTAGTACTGAGTATAGTACAGTGCCTGTACTGCCGTGTAGTACCGAGTGGAGTACTGTGTGCATACTGCCGTGTAGTACTGAGTGGAGTAGAGTACCTGTACTGCCGTGTAGTACCGAGTGGGGGACTGTGTGTATACAGCCGTGTAGTACTGAGTGAGTACAGTCCCTGTACTGCCGAGTAGTCCCGAGTGGAGTACAGTGTGTATAGTGCAGTGTAGTACTGAGTGGAGTACTGTGCCTGTACTGCCGTGTAGTAGTGAGTGGAGTACTGTGCCTGTACTGCCGTGTAGTACTGAGTGGAGTACTGTGTCTGTACTGCCGTGTAGTACCGAGTGGAGTACAGTGGGTGTACTGCCGTGTAGTACTGAGTGGAGTACAGTGCCTATACTGCCGTGTAGTACTGAGTGGGGTACAGTGCCTGTACTGCCGTGTAGCCCGACAGGAGTACAATGCCTGTACTGCCGTGTAGTACTGAGTGGAGTACTGTGTGTATAGTGCCGTGTCGTACCGAGTGGAGTACAGTGCCTGTACTGCCGTGTAGTACTGAGTGGAGTACAGTGCCTGTAATGCCGTGTAGTACCGAGTGAAGTACTCTGTGTATAGTGCCGTTAGTACCGAGTGTAATACAGTGCCTGTACTGCCGTGTAGTACTGAGTGGAGTACAGTGCCTGTACTGCCGTGTAGTCCCGAGTGGAGTACAGTGCCTGTACTGCCGTGCAGTACTGATTGAAGTACAGTGCCTGTACTGCCGTGTAGTGCCGGGTGGAGTACAGTGCTTGTACTGCCGTGTAGTACTGAGTGAAGTACAGTGCCTGTACTGCCGTGTAGTGCCGAGTGGAGTAATGAGTGTATAGTGCATTGTAGTACTGAGTGGAGTACTGTGTGTATAGTCCCGTGTAGTACTGAGTGGAGTACAGTGCCTGTACTGCCGTGTAGTACCGATTGGAGTAGTGCGTCCATACTGCCGTCTAGTACTGTGTGGAGTACAGTGCCTGTACTGCCGTGTAGTACTGGGTGGAATACAGTGCCAGTACTGCCGTGTAGTCCCGAGTGGAGTACAGTGTGTATAGTGCAGTGTAGTACTGGGTGGAGTACAGTGCATGTACTGCGTGTAGTACCGAGTGGAGTGCTGTGTGTATAGTGCCGTCTAGTACCGAGTGGAATACAGTGTGTATAGTGCCGTGTAGTACTGAGTGGAGTACAGTACCTGTACTGCCGTGTAGTACCGAGTGGAGTACAGTGTGTATAGTGCCGTGTAGTACAGAGTGGAGTACAGTGCCTGTACTGCCGTGTAGTACTGAGTGGAGTACATTGCCTGTACTGCCGTGTAGTACCGAGTGGAGTACAGTGTGTATAGTGCCGTGTAGTACTGAGTGGAGTACAGTGCCTGTGCTGCCGTGTAGTACTGAGTGGGGTACAGTGCCTGTACTGCCGTGTAGTACCGAGTGGGCGTATGTGTGTATACTGCCGTGTAGTACTGAGTATAGTACAGTGCCTGTACTGCCGTGTAGTACCGAGTGGAGTACTGTGTGCATACTGCCGTGTAGTACTGAGTGGAGTACAGTACCTGTACTGCCGTGTAGTACCGAGTGGGGGACTGTGTGTAAACTGCCGTGTAGTACTGAGTGGAGTACAGAGCCTGTACTACCGTGTAGTACCGAGTGGGGGACTGTGTGTATACTGCCATATAGTACTGAGTGGAGTACAGTGCCTGTACTGCCGTGTAGAACCGAGTGGGTGACTGTGTGCATACTGCCGTGTAGTACTGAGTGGAGTACTCTGTGTATAGGGCAGTGTAATGCTGAGTGGAGTACAGTGCCTGTACTGCCGTGTAGTACCGAGTGGAGTACTCTGTGTATAGTGCTGTGTAGTGCTGAGTGGAGTACAGTACCTGTACTGCCGTGTAGTACTGAGTATAGTACAGTGCCTGTACTGGCGTGTAGTACCGAGTGGGGGACTGTGTGTATAATGCCGTGTAGTACTGAGTGGAGTACAGTACCTGTACTGCCGAGTAGTCCCGAGTGGAGTACTGTGTGTATAGTGCAGCGTAGTGCTGAGTGGAGTACAGTACCTGTACTGCCGTGTAGTACCGAGTGGGGGACTGTGTGCATACTGCCGTGTAGTTCCGAGTGGAGTACAGTGCCTGTGCTGGCGTGTAGTACTGAGTGGAGTACAGTGCCTGTATTGCCGTGTAGTCCCGAGTGGAGTACAGTGCCTGTACTGCCGTGTAGTAGTGAGTGGAGTACAGTGCCTCTACTGCCGTGTAGTACTGGGTGGAGTACAGTGCCTGTACTGCCGTGTAGTACCGAGTGGGGGACTGTGTGTATACTGCCGTGTAGTTCCGAGTGGAGTACAGTGCCTGTACTTCCGTGTAGTACCGAGTGGAATACTGTGTGTATAGTGCCGTGTAGTACCGAGTGGAGTACTGTGTATACTGCCGTGTGGTACAGACTGGAGTACAGTGCCTGTACTGCCATGTAGTACCGAGTGGAGTACTGTGTGTAAGGTGCCGTGTAGTACCGAGTGGAGTACGGTGCATGTACTGCCGTGTAGTACCGAGTGGAGTACTGTGTGTATAGTGCCGTGTAGTACCGAGTGGAGTACAGTGCCTGTATTGCCGTGTAGTAAAGAGTGGAGTACTGTGTGTACAGTGCCATGTAGTACCGAGTGGAGTACTGTGTGCATACTGCCGTGTAGTACTGCGTGGAGTACAGTACCTGTACTGCCGTGTAGTACCGAGTGGAGTACTGTGTGTATAGTGCCGTGTAGTAGCGAGTGGAGTACAGTGCCTGTACTGCCGTGTAGGAGTGAGTGGAGTACACTGCCTGAACTGCCACGCAGTACTGAGTGGAGTACAGTGCCTGTACTGCCGTGTAGTCCGAGTGGAGTACAGTGCCTGTACTGCCGTGTAGTCATGAGTGGAGTACAGTGCCTGTACTGCCGTGTAGTAGTGAGTAGAGTACTGTGCCTGTACTGCCGTGTAGTACTGAGTGGAGTACTGTGTGTATAGTGCCCTGTAGTACCGAGTGGAGTACAGTGGGTGTATACCGTGTAGTTCTGAGTGGAGTTCAGTGCCTGAACTGCCGTGCAGTACTGAGTGGAGTACTGTGTGTATAGTGGCGTGTAGTACCGTGTGGAGTACAGTGCCTCTACTGCCGTGTAGTACTGAGTGGAGTACAGTGCCTGTACTGCCGTGTAGTACTGAGTGGAGTACAGTGCCTGTACTGCCGTGTAGTACTGAGTGGAGTACTGTGTGTATAGTGCCGTGAAGTACCGAGTGGAGTACAGTGCCTGTACTGCCGTGTAGTACTGAGGGGAGTACAGTGTCTGTACTGCCGTGTAGTACTGAGTGAAGTACAGTGCCTGTACCGCCGTGTAGTCCCGAATGGAGTACTGTGTGTATAGTGCCGTGTAGTACCGAGTAGAGTACAGTGCCTGTACTGCCGTGTAGTACCGAGTGGAGTACTGTGTGTATAGTGCCGAGTAGTACCGAGTGGAGTACAGTGCCTGTACTGCCGTGTAGTACTGAGTGGAGTACAGTGCCTGTAATGCCGTGTAGTACCGAGTGGAGTACTCTGTGTATAGTGCCGTGTTGTACCGAGTGGAGTACAGTGCCTGTACTGCCGTGTAGTACTGAGTGGAGTACAGTGCTGTACTGCCGTGTAGTCCCGAGTGGAGTACAGTGCCTGTACTGCCGTGTAGTTCTGATTGGAGTACAGTGCCTGTACTGCCGTGTAGTACCGAGTGGAGTACAGAGCTTATACTGCCGTGTAGTACTGAGTGGGGTACAGTGCCTGTACTGCCGTGTAGTGCCGAGTGGAGTACTGTGTGTATAGTGCAGTGTAGTACTGAGTGGAGTACAGTGCATGTACTGCCGTGTAGTCCCGAGTGGAGTACTGTGTGTATAGTGCAGTGTAGTGCTGAGTGGAGTACAGTGCCTGTACTGCTGTGTAGTACCGAGTGGAGTACAGTGCCTGTACTGCCATGTAGTCCCGAGTGGAGTACTGTGTGTATAGTGCCGTCTAGTACCGAGTGGAATACATTGTGTATAGTGCCGTGTAGTACTGAGTGGAGTACAGTACCTGTACTGCCGTGTAGTACCGAGTGGAGTACAGTGTGTATAGTGCCGTGTAGTACAGAGTGGAGTACAGTGCCTGTACTGCCGTGTAGTACTGAGTGGAGTACATTGCCTGTACTGCCGTGTAGTACCGAGTGGAGTACAGTGTGTATAGTGCCGTGTAGTACTGAGTGGAGTACAGTGCCTGTGCTGCCGTGTAGTACTGAGTGGGGTACAGTGCCTGTACTGCCGTGTAGTACCGAGTGGGCGTATGTGTGTATACTGCCGTGTAGTACTGAGTATAGTACAGTGCCTGTACTGCCGTGTAGTACCGAGTGGAGTACTGTGTGCATACTGCCGTGTAGTACTGTGTGGAGTACAGTGCCTGAACTGCCGTGTAGTCCCGAGTGGAGTACAGTGCATGTACTGCCATGTAGTAGTGAGTGGAGTACTGTGCCTGTACTGCCGTGTAGTACTGAGTGGTGTACTGTGTGTATAGTGCCGGGTAGTACCGGGTGGAGTACATTGGGTGTACTGCCGTGGAGTACTGTGTGTATAGTGCCGTGTAGTACCGAGTGGAGTACAGTGCCTGTACTGCGGTGTAGTACTGAGTGGAGTACAGTGCCTGTACTGCCGTGTAGGACTGAGTGGAGTACAGTGCCTGTACTGCCGTGTAGTCCCGAGTGGAGTACAGTGCCTGTACTGCCGTGTAGTACTGAGTGGAGTACAGTGCCTGTACTGCCGTGTAGTCCCGAATGGATTACTGTGTGTATAGTGCCGTTTAGTACCGAATGGAGTACAGTGCCTGTACTGCCGTGTAGTACTGAGTGGGGTAATGTGTGGATAGTGCCGTGTAGTACTGAGTGGAGTACAGTGCCTGTACTGTCGTGTAGTACCGAGTGGGGGACTGTGTGTATACTGCCGTGTAGTACTGAGTGGAGTACAGTCCCTGTACTGCCGAGTAGTCCCGAGTGGAGTACAGTGTGTATAGTGCAGTGTAGTACTGAGTGGAGTACTGTGTGTATAGTGCAGTGTAGTACTGAGTGGAGTACAGTGCGTGTACTGCCGTGTAGTACCGAGTGGGGGACTGTGTGTATACTGCCGTGTACTACTGAGTGGAGTACAGTGTGTATAGTGCCGTGTAGTACCGAGTGGGTCTTTGTGTGCATACTGCCGTGTAGTACTGAGTGGAGTACAGTGCCTGTACTGCTATGTTGTCCCGAGTGGAGTACTGTGTGTATACTGCCGTGTAGTACCGAGTGGAGTACAGTGCCTGTACTGCCATGTAGTACCGAGTGGAGTACTGTGTGCATACTGCCGTGTAGTACGGAGTGGAGTACAGTGCCTATACTGCCGTGTAGTACCGATTGGAGTACTGTGTGGATAGTGCCGTGCAGTACCGAGTGGAGTACGGTGTGCATACTGCCGTGTAGTACTTAGTGTAGTACAGTGCCTGTACTGCCGTGTAGTACCGACTGGAGTACTGTGTGTATAGTGCCGTGTAGTACCGAGTTTAGTACAGTGCATGTACTGCCGTGTATTACCGAGTGGAGTACTGTTTTTATAGTGCGGTGTAGTACCGAGTGGAGTACAGTGCATGTACTGCCGTGTAGTACCGAGTGGAGTACTGTGTGTATAGTGCCGTGTAGTACCGAGTGGAGTACGGTGCCTGTACTGCCGTGTAGTACTGAGTGGAGTAGAATGCCTGTACTGCCGTGTAGTCCCGAGTGGAGTACAGTGCCTGTACTGCCGTGTAGTAGTGAGTGGAGTACTGTGCCTGTACTGCCGTGTAGTACTGAGTGGAGTACTGTGTGTATAGTGCCGTGTAGTACCGAGTGGAGTACAGTGGGTGTACTGCCGTGTAGTACTGAGTGGAGTACAGTGCCTGAACTGCCGTGTAGTACTGAGTGGAGTACAGTGCCTGTACTGCCGTGTAGTCCCGAGTGGAGTAGAGTGCCTGTACTACCGTGTAGTACTGAGTTTAGTACTGTTTGTATAGTGCTGTGTAGTACCGAGTGGAGTACAGTGCCTGTACTGCCGTGTAGTCCCGAGTGGAGTACGGTGCATGTACTGTCGTGTAGTACCGAGTGTAGTACAATGCCTGTACTGCCGTGTAGTACCGAGTGGAGTACTGTGTGCATACTGCCGTGTAGTACCGAGTGGAGTACAGTGCCTGTACTGCCGTGTAGTACCGAGTGGAGTACAGTGCCTGTACTGCCGTGTAGTACCGAGTGGAGTACTGTGTGCATACTGCCGTGTAGTACTGAGTGGAGTACAGTGCCTGTAATGCCGTGTAGTACCGAGTGGAGTACTGTTTGTATAGTGCCGTGTAGTACCGACTGGAGTACTGTGTGTATAGTGCGGTGTAGTACCGAGTGGAGTACAGTGCATGTACTGCCGTGTAGTACCGAGTGGAGTACTGTGTGTATCGTGCCATGTAGTACCGTGTGGAGTACAGTGCCTGTATTGCCGTGTAGTACCGTGTGGAGTACTGAGTGTATAGTGCCCTGTAGTACCGAGTGGAGTACAGTGCCTGTACTGCCGTGTAGTACTGAGTGGAGTACAGTGCCTGTACTGCCGTGTAGTCACGAGTGGAGTACAGTGCCTGTACTGCCGTGCAGTACTGATTGGAGTGCAGTGCCTGTACTGCCGTGTAGTGCCGGGTGGAGTACAGTGCTTGTACTGCCGTGTAGTACTGAGTGAAGTACAGTGCCTGTACTGCCGTGTAGTGCCGAGTGGAGTACTGTGTGTATAGTGCAGTGTAGTACTGAGTGGAGTACAGTGCATTTACTGCCGTGTAGTACCGAGTGGAGTACAGTGCCTGTACTGCCGTGTAGTCCCGAGTGGAGTAATGAGTGTATAGTGCATTGTAGTACTGAGTGGAGTACTGTGTGTATATTCCCGTGTAGTACTGAGTGGAGTACAGTGCCTGTACTGCCGTGTAGTACCGATTGGAGTAGTGCGTCCATACTGCCGTCTAGTACTGTGTGGAGTACAGTGCCTGTACTGCCGTGTAGTACTGGGTGGAATACAGTGCCTGTACTGCCGTGTAGTCCCGAGTGGAGTACAGTGTGTATAGTGCAGTGTAGTACTCAGTGGAGTACAGTGCATGTACTGCCGTGTAGTACCGAGTGGTGTACTGTGTGTATAGTGCCGTGTGGTACCGAGTGGAGTACCATGCCTGTACTGCCGTGTAGTACCGAGTGGAGTACTGTGTGTATAGTGCCGTGTAGTACCGAGTGGAGCACAGTGCCTGCACTGCGTGTAGTACCGAGTGGAGTACAGTGCCTGCACTGCGTGTAGTACCGAGTGGAGTACAGTATGTATAGTGCCGTCTAGTACCGAGTGGAGTACAGTGTGTATAGTGCCGTGTAGTACTGAGTGGAGTACAGGGCCTGTACTGCCGGGTAGTACCGAGTGGAGTACAGTGTGTATAGTGCCGTGTAGTACTGAGTGGAGTACAGTGCCTGTACTGCCGTGTAGTACTGAGTGGGGTACAGTGCCTGTACTGCCGTGTAGTACTGAGTGGAGTACTGTGTGTATAGTGCCGTGTAGTACCGAGTGGAGTACAGTGGGTGTATGCCGTGTAGTACTGTGTGGAGTACAGTGCCTCAACTGCCGTGCAGTACTGAGTGGAGTACAGTGCCTGTACTGCCGTGTAGTCCCGAGTGGAGTACAGTGCCTGTACTGCCGTGTAGTACTGAGTGGAGTACTGTGTGTATAGTGCCGTGTAGTACCGAGTGGAGTACAGTGCCTCTACTGCCGTGTAGTACTGAGTGGAGTACAGTGCCTGTACTGCCGTGTAGTACTGAGTGGAGTACAGTGCCTGTACTGCCGTGTAGTACTGTGTGGAGTACTGTGTGTATAGTGCCGTGAAGTACAGAGTGGAGTACAGTGCCTGTACTGAAGTGTAGTACTGAGGGGAGTACAGTGCCTGTACTGACGTGTAGTACTGAGTGGAGTACAGTGCCTGTACTGCCGTGTAGTCCCGAATTTAGTACTGTGTGTATAGTGCCGTGAAGTACCGAGTGGAGTACAGTGCCTGTACTGCCGTGTAGTACCGGGTGGAGTACTGTGTGTATAGTGCCGTGTAGTACCGAGTGGAGTACTGTGTGCATACTGCCGTGTAGTACTGAGTGGAGTACAGTGCCTGTACTGCCGTGTAGTACCGAGTGGAGTACTGTGTGTAAGGTGCCGTGTAGTACCGAGTGGAGTACGGTGCATGTACTGCCGTGTAGTACCGAGTGGAGTACTGTGTGTATAGTGCGGTGTAGTACCGAGTGGAGTACAGTGCCTGTACTGCTGTGTAGTACCGAGTGGAGTACTGTGTGTATAGTGCCGTGTAGTACCGAGTGGAGTACAGTGCCTGTACTGCGTGTAGTACCGAGTGGAGTGCTGTGTGTATAGTGCCGTCTAGTACCGAGTGGAATACAGTGTGTATAGTGCCGTGTAGTACTGAGTGGAGTACAGTAAATGTACTGCCGTGTAGTACCGAGTGGAGTACAGTGTGTATAGTGCCGTGTAGTACAGAGTGGAGTACAGTGCCTGTACTGCCGTGTAGTACTGAGTGGAGTACATTGCCTGTACTGCCGTGTAGTACCGAGTGGAGTACAGTGTGTATAGTGCCGTGTAATACTGAGTGGAGTACAGTGCCTGTGCTGCCGTGTAGTACTGAGTGGGGTACAGTGCCTGTACTGCCGTGTAGTACCGAGTGGGCGTATGTGTGTATACTGCCGTGTAGTACTGAGTATAGTACAGTGCCTGTACTGCCGTGTAGTACCGAGTGGAGTACTGTGTGCATACTGCCGTGTAGTACTGAGTGGAGTACAGTACGTGTACTGCCGTGTAGTACCGAGTGGGGGACTGTGTGTAAACTGCCGTGTAGTACTGAGTGGAGTACAGAGCCTGTACTACCGTGTTGTACCGAGTGGGGGACTGTGTGTATACTGCCATATAGTACTGAGTGGTGTACAGTGCCTGTACTGCCGTGTAGAACCGAGTGGGTGACTGTGTGCATACTGCCGTGTAGTACTGAGTGGAGTACTCTGTGTATAGGGCAGTGTAATGCTGAGTGGAGTACAGTGCCTGTACTGCCGTGTAGTACCGAGTGGAGTACTCTGTGTATAGTGCTGTGTAGGGCTGAGTGGAGTACAGTACCTGTACTGCCGTGTAGTACTGAGTATAGTACAGTGCCTGTACTGGCGTGTAGTACCGAGTGGGGGACTGTGTGTATACTGCCGTGTAGTACTGAGTGGAGTACAGTACCTGTACTGCCGAGTAGTCCCGAGTGGAGTACTGTGTGTATAGTGCAGCGTAGTGCTGAGTGGAGTACAGTACCTGTACTGCCGTGTAGTTCCGAGTGGAGTACAGTGCCTGTGCTGGCGTGTAGTACTGAGTGGAGTACAGTGCCTGTATTGCCGTGTAGTCCCGAGTGGAGTACAGTGCCTGTACTGCCATGTAGTAGTGAGTGGAGTACAGTGCCTCTACTGCCGTGTAGTACTGGGTGGAGTACAGTGCCTGTACTGCCGTGTAGTACCGAGTGGGGGACTGTGTGTATACTGCCGTGTAGTTCCGAGTGGAGTACAGTGCCTGTACTTCCGTGTAGTACCGAGTGGAATACTGTGTGTATAGTGCCGTGTAGTACCGAGTGGAGTACTGTGTGCATACTGCCGTGTGGTACAGACTGGAGTACAGTGCCTGTACTGCCATGTAGTACCGAGTGGAGTACTGTGTGTAAGGTGCCGTGTAGTACCGAGTGGAACACGGTGCATGTACTGCCGTGTAGTACCGAGTGGAGTACTGTGTGTATAGTGCGGTGTAGTACCGAGTGGAGTACATTGCATGTACTGCCGTGTAGTACCGAGTGGAGTACTGTGTGTATAGTGCCGTGTAGTACCGAGTGGAGTACAGTGCCTGTATTGCCGTGTAGTAAAGAGTGGAGTACTGTGTGTACAGTGCCATGTAGTACCGAGTGGAGTACTGTGTGCATACTGCCGTGTAGTACTGCGTGGAGTACAGTACCTGTACTGCCGTGTAGTACCGAGTGGAGTACTGTGTGTATAGTGCCGTGTAGTAGCGAGTGGAGTACAGTGCCTGTACTGCCGTGTAGGAGTGAGTGGAGTACACTGCCTGAACTGCCACGCAGTACTGAGTGGAGTACAGTGCCTGTACTGCCGTGTAGTCCGAGTGGAGTACAGTGCCTGTACTGCCGTGTAGTCATGAGTGGAGTACAGTGCCTGTACTGCCGTGTAGTAGTGAGTAGAGTACTGTGCCTGTACTGCCGTGTAGTACTGAGTGGAGTACTGTGTGTATAGTGCCGTGTAGTACCGAGTGGAGTACAGTGGGTGTATGCCGTGTAGTTCTGAGTGGAGTTCAGTGCCTGAACTGCCGTGCAGTACTGAGTGGAGTACTGTGTGTATAGTGGCGTGTAGTACCGTGTGGAGTACAGTGCCTCTACTGCCGTGTAGTACTGAGTGGAGTACAGTGCCTGTACTGCCGTGTAGTACTGAGTGGAGTACAGTGCCTGTACTGCCGTGTAGTACTGAGTGGAGTACTGTGTGTATAGTGCCGTGAAGTACCGAGTGGAGTACAGTGCCTGTACTGCCGTGTAGTACTGAGGGGAGTACAGTGTCTGTACTGCCGTGTAGTACTGAGTGGAGTACAGTGCCTGTACCGCCGTGTAGTCCCGAATGGAGTACTGTGTGTATAGTGCCGTGTAGTACCGAGTAGAGTACAGTGCCTGTACTGCCGTGTAGTACCGAGTGGAGTACTGTGTGTATAGTGCCGAGTAGTACCGAGTGGAGTACAGTGCCTGTACTGCCGTGTAGTACTGAGTGGAGTACAGTGCCTGTAATGCCGTGTAGTACCGAGTGGAGTACTCTGTGTATAGTGCCGTGTTGTACCGAGTGGAGTACAGTGCCTGTACTGCCGTGTAGTACTGAGTGGAGTACAGTGCTGTACTGCCGTGTAGTCCCGAGTGGAGTACAGTGCCTGTACTGCCGTGTAGTTCTGATTGGAGTACAGTGCCTGTACTGCCGTGTAGTACCGAGTGGAGTACAGAGCTTATACTGCCGTGTAGTACTGAGTGGGGTACAGTGCCTGTACTGCCGTGTAGTGCCGAGTGGAGTACTGTGTGTATAGTGCAGTGTAGTACTGAGTGGAGTACAGTGCATGTACTGCCGTGTAGTCCCGAGTGGAGAACTGTGTGTATAGTGCAGTGTAGTGCTGAGTGGAGTACAGTGCCTGTACTGCTGTGTAGTACCGAGTGGAGTACAGTGCCTGTACTGCCATGTAGTCCCGAGTGGAGTACTGTGTGTATAGTGCCGTCTAGTACCGAGTGGAATACATTGTGTATAGTGCCGTGTAGTACTGAGTGGAGTACAGTACCTGTACTGCCGTGTAGTACCGATTTCTAGTACACTGTGTATAGTGCCGTGTAGTACAGAGTGGAGTACAGTGCCTGTACTGCCGTGTAGTACTGAGTGGCGTACAGTGCCTGTACTGCCGTGTAGTACCGAGTGGGGGAATGTGTGTTTACTGCCGTGTAGTACTGAGTATAGTACAGTGCCTGTACTGCCGTGTAGTACCGAGTGGAGTACTGTGTGCATACTGCCGTGTAGTACTGAGTGGAGTAGAGTACCTGTACTGCCGTGTAGTACCGAGTGGGGGACTGTGTGTATACAGCCGTGTAGTACTGAGTGAGTACAGTCCCTGTACTGCCGAGTAGTCCCGAGTGGAGTACAGTGTGTATAGTGCAGTGTAGTACTGAGTGGAGTACTGTGCCTGTACTGCCGTGTAGTAGTGAGTGGAGTACTGTGCCTGTACTGCCGTGTAGTACTGAGTGGAGTACTGTGTCTGTACTGCCGTGTAGTACCGAGTGGAGTACAGTGGGTGTACTGCCGTGTAGTACTGAGTGGAGTACAGTGCCTATACTGCCGTGTAGTACTGAGTGGGGTACAGTGCCTGTACTGCCGTGTAGCCCGACAGGAGTACAATGCCTGTACTGCCGTGTAGTACTGAGTGGAGTACTGTGTGTATAGTGCCGTGTCGTACCGAGTGGAGTACAGTGCCTGTACTGCCGTGTAGTACTGAGTGGAGTACAGTGCCTGTAATGCCGTGTAGTACCGAGTGAAGTACTCTGTGTATAGTGCCGTTAGTACCGAGTGTAATACAGTGCCTGTACTGCCGTGTAGTACTGAGTGGAGTACAGTGCCTGTACTGCCGTGTAGTCCCGAGTGGAGTACAGTGCCTGTACTGCCGTGCAGTACTGATTGAAGTACAGTGCCTGTACTGCCGTGTAGTGCCGGGTGGAGTACAGTGCTTGTACTGCCGTGTAGTACTGAGTGAAGTACAGTGCCTGTACTGCCGTGTAGTGCCGAATGGAGTAATGAGTGTATAGTGCATTGTAGTACTGAGTGGAGTACTGTGTGTATAGTCCCGTGTAGTACTGAGTGGAGTACAGTGCCTGTACTGCCGTGTAGTACCGATTGGAGTAGTGCGTCCATACTGCCGTCTAGTACTGTGTGGAGTACAGTGCCTGTACTGCCGTGTAGTACTGGGTGGAATACAGTGCCTGTACTGCCGTGTAGTCCCGAGTGGAGTACAGTGTGTATAGTGCAGTGTAGTACTGGGTGGAGTACAGTGCATGTACTGCGTGTAGTACCGAGTGGAGTGCTGTGTGTATAGTGCCGTCTAGTACCGAGTGGAATACAGTGTGTATAGTGCCGTGTAGTACTGAGTGGAGTACAGTACCTGTACTGCCGTGTAGTACCGAGTGGAGTACAGTGTGTATAGTGCCGTGTAGTACAGAGTGGAGTACAGTGCCTGTACTGCCGTGTAGTACTGAGTGGAGTACATTGCCTGTACTGCCGTGTAGTACCGAGTGGAGTACAGTGTGTATAGTGCCGTGTAGTACTGAGTGGAGTACAGTGCCTGTGCTGCCGTGTAGTACTGAGTGGGGTACAGTGCCTGTACTGCCGTGTAGTACCGAGTGGGCGTATGTGTGTATACTGCCGTGTAGTACTGAGTATAGTACAGTGCCTGTACTGCCGTGTAGTACCGAGTGGAGTACTGTGTGCATACTGCCGTGTAGTACTGAGTGGAGTACAGTACCTGTACTGCCGTGTAGTACCGAGTGGGGGACTGTGTGTAAACTGCCGTGTAGTACTGAGTGGAGTACAGAGCCTGTACTACCGTGTAGTACCGAGTGGGGGACTGTGTGTATACTGCCATATAGTCCTGAGTGGAGTACAGTGCCTGTACTGCCGTGTAGAACCGAGTGGGTGACTGTGTGCATACTGCCGTGTAGTACTGAGTGGAGTACTCTGTGTATAGGGCAGTGTAATGCTGAGTGGAGTACAGTGCCTGTACTGCCGTGTAGTACCGAGTGGAGTACTCTGTGTATAGTGCTGTGTAGTGCTGAGTGGAGAACAGTACCTGTACTGCCGTGTAGTACTGAGTATAGTACAGTGCCTGTACTGGCGTGTAGTACCGAGTGGGGGACTGTGTGTATAATGCCGTGTAGTACTGAGTGGAGTACAGTACCTGTACTGCCGAGTAGTCCCGAGTGGAGTACTGTGTGTATAGTGCAGCGTAGTGCTGAGTGGAGTACAGTACCTGTACTGCCGTGTAGTACCGAGTGGGGGACTGTGTGCATACTGCCGTGTAGTTCCGAGTGGAGTACAGTGCCTGTGCTGGCGTGTAGTACTGAGTGGAGTACAGTGCCTGTATTGCCGTGTAGTCCCGAGTGGAGTACAGTGCCTGTACTGCCGTGTAGTAGTGAGTGGAGTACAGTGCCTCTACTGCCGTGTAGTACTGGGTGGAGTACAGTGCCTGTACTGCCGTGTAGTACCGAGTGGGGGACTGTGTGTATACTGCCGTGTAGTACCGAGTGGAGTACAGTGCCTGTACTTCCGTGTAGTACCGAGTGGAATACTGTGTGTATAGTGCCGTGTAGTACCGAGTGGAGTACTGTGTATACTGCCGTGTGGTACAGACTGGAGTACAGTGCCTGTACTGCCATGTAGTACCGAGTGGAGTACTGTGTGTAAGGTGCCGTGTAGTACCGAGTGGAGTACGGTGCATGTACTGCCGTGTAGTACCGAGTGGAGTACTGTGTGTATAGTGCCGTGTAGTACCGAGTGGAGTACAGTGCCTGTATTGCCGTGTAGTAAAGAGTGGAGTACTGTGTGTACAGTGCCATGTAGTACCGAGTGGAGTACTGTGTGCATACTGCCGTGTAGTACTGCGTGGAGTACAGTACCTGTACTGCCGTGTAGTACCGAGTGGAGTACTGTGTGTATAGTGCCGTGTAGTAGCGAGTGGAGTACAGTGCCTGTACTGCCGTGTAGGAGTGAGTGGAGTACACTGCCTGAACTGCCACGCAGTACTGAGTGGAGTACAGTGCCTGTACTGCCGTGTAGTCCGAGTGGAGTACAGTGCCTGTACTGCCGTGTAGTCATGAGTGGAGTACAGTGCCTGTACTGCCGTGTAGTAGTGAGTAGAGTACTGTGCCTGTACTGCCGTGTAGTACTGAGTGGAGTACTGTGTGTATAGTGCCGTGTAGTACCGAGTGGAGTACAGTGGGTGTATACCGTGTAGTTCTGAGTGGAGTTCAGTGCCTGAACTGCCGTGCAGTACTGAGTGGAGTACTGTGTGTATAGTGGCGTGTAGTACCGTGTGGAGTACAGTGCCTCTACTGCCGTGTAGTACTGAGTGGAGTACAGTGCCTGTACTGCCGTGTAGTACTGAGTGGAGTACAGTGCCTGTACTGCCGTGTAGTACTGAGTGGAGTACTGTGTGTATAGTGCCGTGAAGTACCGAGTGGAGTACAGTGCCTGTACTGCCGTGTAGTACTGAGGGGAGTACAGTGTCTGTACTGCCGTGTAGTACTGAGTGAAGTACAGTGCCTGTACCGCCGTGTAGTCCCGAATGGAGTACTGTGTGTATAGTGCCGTGTAGTACCGAGTAGAGTACAGTGCCTGTACTGCCGTGTAGTACCGAGTGGAGTACTGTGTGTATAGTGCCGAGTAGTACCGAGTGGAGTACAGTGCCTGTACTGCCGTGTAGTACTGAGTGGAGTACAGTGCCTGTAATGCCGTGTAGTACCGAGTGGAGTACTCTGTGTATAGTGCCGTGTTGTACCGAGTGGAGTACAGTGCCTGTACTGCCGTGTAGTACTGAGTGGAGTACAGTGCTGTACTGCCGTGTAGTCCCGAGTGGAGTACAGTGCCTGTACTGCCGTGTAGTTCTGATTGGAGTACAGTGCCTGTACTGCCGTGTAGTACCGAGTGGAGTACAGAGCTTATACTGCCGTGTAGTACTGAGTGGGGTACAGTGCCTGTACTGCCGTGTAGTGCCGAGTGGAGTACTGTGTGTATAGTGCAGTGTAGTACTGAGTGGAGTACAGTGCATGTACTGCCGTGTAGTCCCGAGTGGAGTACTGTGTGTATAGTGCAGTGTAGTGCTGAGTGGAGTACAGTGCCTGTACTGCTGTGTAGTACCGAGTGGAGTACAGTGCCTGTACTGCCATGTAGTCCCGAGTGGAGTACTGTGTGTATAGTGCCGTCTAGTACCGAGTGGAATACATTGTGTATAGTGCCGTGTAGTACTGAGTGGAGTACAGTACCTGTACTGCCGTGTAGTACCGATTGGAGTACACTGTGTATAGTGCCGTGTAGTACAGAGTGGAGTACAGTGCCTGTACTGCCGTGTAGTACTGAGTGGCGTACAGTGCCTGTACTGCCGTGTAGTACCGAGTGGGGGAATGTGTGTTTACTGCCGTGTAGTACTGAGTATAGTACAGTGCCTGTACTGCCGTGTAGTACCGAGTGGAGTACTGTGTGCATACTGCCGTGTAGTACTGAGTGGAGTAGAGTACCTGTACTGCCGTGTAGTACCGAGTGGGGGACTGTGTGTATACAGCCGTGTAGTACTGAGTGGAGTACAGTCCCTGTACTGCCGAGTAGTCCCGAGTGGAGTACAGTGTGTATAGTGCAGTGTAGTACTGAGTGGAGTACTGTGCCTGTACTGCCGTGTAGTAGTGAGTGGAGTACTGTGCCTGTACTGCCGTGTAGTACTGAGTGGAGCACTGTGTCTGTACTGCCGTGTAGTACCGAGTGGAGTACAGTGGGTGTACTGCCGTGTAGTACTGAGTGGAGTACAGTGCCTATACTGCCGTGTAGTACTGAGTGGGGTACAGTGCCTGTACTGCCGTGTAGCCCGACAGGAGTACAATGCCTGTACTGCCGTGTAGTACTGAGTGGAGTACTGTGTGTATAGTGCCGTGTCGTACCGAGTGGAGTACAGTGCCTGTACTGCCGTGTAGTACTGAGTGGAGTCCAGTGCCTGTAATGCCGTGTAGTACCGAGTGAAGTACTGTGTGTATAGTGCCGTTAGTACCGAGTGTAATACAGTGCCTGTACTGCCGTCTAGTGCTGTGTGGAGTACAGTGCCTGTACTGCCGTGTAGTACTGGGTGGAATACAGTGCCTGTACTGCCGTGTAGTCCCGAGTGGAGTACAGTGTGTATAGTGCAGTGTAGTACTGGGTGGAGTACAGTGCATGTACTGCCGTGTAGTACCGAGTGGTGTACTGTGTGTATAGTGCCGTGTGGTACCGAGTGGAGTACCATGCCTGTACTGCCGTGTAGTACCGAGTGGAGTACAGTGCCTGCACTTCGTGTAGTACCGAGTGGAGTACAGTGTGTATAGTGCCGTCTAGTACCGAGTGGAGTACAGTGTGTATAATGCCGTGTAGTACTGTTTGGAGTACAGGGCCTGTACTGCCGTGTAGTACCGAGTGGAGTACAGTGTGTATAGTGCCGTGTAGTACTGAGTGGAGTACAGTGCCTGTACTGCCGTGTAGTACTGAGTGGGGTACAGTGCCTGTACTGCCGTGTAGTACAGAGTGGGGGACTGTGTGTATACTGCCGTGTAGTACTGAGTATAGTACAGTGCCTGTACTGCCGTGTAGTACCGAGTGGAGTACTGTGTGTGTACTGCCGTATAGTACTGAGTGGAGTATAGTACCTGTACTCCCGTGTAGTACCGAGTGGGGGACTGTGTGTATACTGCCGTGTAGTACTGGTTTGGAGTACATTGCCTGTACTACCATGTAGTACCGAGTGGGGGACTGTGTGTATACTGCCGTGTAGTACTGAGTGGAGTACAGTGCCTGTACTGCCGTGTAGTATCGAGTGGGGGACTGTGTGTATACTGCCGTGTAGTACTGAGTGGAGTACTGTGTCTATAGTGCAGTGTAGTGCTGAGTGGAGTACAGTGCCTGTACTGCCGTGTAGTACCGAGTGCAGTACCGTGTGTATAGTGCAGTGTAGTGCTGAGTGGAGTACAGTACCTGTCATGCCGTGTAGTACTGAGTATAGTACAGTGCCTGTACTGCCGTGTAGTACCGAGTGGGGGACTGTGTGTATACTGCCGTGTAGTACTGAGTGGAGTACAGTACCTGTACTGCCGAGTAGTCCCGAGTGGAGTACTGTGTGTATAGTGCAGTGTAGTGCTGAGTGGAGTATAGTACCTGTACCGCCGTGTAGTACCGAGTGGGGGACTGTGTGTATACTGCCGTGTAGTACTGAGTGGAGTACAGTCCCTGTACTGCCGTGTAGTACCGAGTGGGGGACTGTGTATATACTGCCGTGTAGTACTGAGTGGAGTACATTGCCTGTACTGCCGTGTAGTCCCGAGTGGAGTACTGTGTGCATACTGCCGTGTAGTACTGATTGGAGTACGGTCCCTGTACTGCCGAGTAGTCCCGAGTGGAGTACAGTATGTATAGTGCAGTGTAGTACTGAGTGGAGTACTGTGTGTATAATGCAGTGTAGTACCGAGTGGAGTACTGTGTGCATAGTGCCGTGTAGTACTGAGTGGAGTACAGTGCATGTACTGCCGTGTAGTACCGAGTGGAGTACTGTGTGTATAGTGCCGTGTAGTACCGAGTGGAGTACAGTGCATGTACTGCCATGTAGTACCGAGTGGAGTACTGTGTGTATAGTGCCGCGTAGTACCGAGTGGAGTACAGTGCCTGTACTGCCGTGTAGTACTGTGTAGAGTACAGTGCCTGAACTGCCGTGTAGTCCCGAGTGGAGTACAGTGCATGTACTGCCATGTAGTAGTGAGTGGAGTACTGTGCCTGTACTGCCGTGTAGTACTGAGTGGAGTACTGTGTGTATAGTGCCGTGTAGTACCGAGTGGAGTACAGTGCCTCTACTGCCGTGTAGTACTGAGTGGAGTACAGTGCCTGTACTGCCGTGTAGTACTGAGTGGAGTACAGTGCCTGTACTGCCGTGTAGTACTGAGTGGAGTACTGTGTGTATAGTGCCGTGAAGTACCGAGTGGAGTACAGTGCCTGTACTGCCGTGTAGTCCCGAGTGGAGTACAGTGCCTGTACTGCCGTGTAGTTCTGAGTGGAGTACAGTGCCTGTACTGCCGTGTAGTCCCGAATGGAGTACTGTGTGTATAGTGCCGTGTGGTACCGAATGGAGTACAGTGCCTGTACTGCCGTGTAGTACTGAGTGGGGTAATGTGTGTATAGTGCCGTGTAGTACCGAGTGGAGTACAGTGCCTGTACTGCCGTGTAGTACTGAGTGGAGTACAGTGCCTGTAATGCCGTGTAGTCCCGAATGGATTACTGTGTGCATAGTGCCGTGTAGTACCGAGTGGAGTACAGTGCCTGTACTGCCGTGTAGTACTGAACGGAGTACAGTGCCTGTACTGCCGTGTAGTCCGGAGTGGAGTACAGTGCCTGTACTGCCGTGTAGTCCCGAGTGGAGTACTGTGTGTATAGTGCCGTGTAGTACCGAGTGGAGTACATTGCCTGTACTGCCGTGTAGTACTAAGTGGAGTACAGTGCCTGTACTGCCGTGTAGTCCCGAGTGGAGTACTCTGTGTATAGTGCAGTGTAGTACTGAGTGGTGTACTGTACCTGTACTGCCGTGTAGTACTGAGTGTAGTACAGTGCTTCTACTGCCGGGTAGTACTGGGTGGAGTACAGTGCCTGTACTGCCGTGTAGTACCGAGTGGGGGACTGTGTGTATACTGCCGTGTAGTTCCGAGTGGAGTACAGTGCCTGTACTTCCGTGTAGTACCGAGTGGAATACTGTGTGTATAGTGCCGTGTAGTACCGAGTGGAGTACTGTGTGCATACTGCCGTGTAGTACTGAGTGGAGTACAGTGCCTGAACTGCCGTGCAGTACTGAGTGGAGTACAGTGCCTGTACTGCCTTGTAGTCCCGAGTGGAGTACAGTGCCAGTACTGCCGTGTAGTACCGAGTGGAGTACTGTGTGTATAGTGCGGTGTAGTACCGAGTGGAGTACAGTGCATGTACTGCCGTGTAGTACCGAGTGGAGTACTGTGTGTATAGTGTCGTGTAGTACCGAGTGGAGTACAGTGCCTGTATTGCCGTGTAGTAAAGAGTGGAGTACTGTGTGTACAGTGCCATGTAGTACCGAGTGGAGTACAGTGCCTGTATTGCCGTGTAGTAAAGAGTGGAGTACTGTGTGTACAGTGCCATGTAGTACCGAGTGGAGTACTGTGTGCATACTGCCGTGTAGTACTGCGTGGATTACAGTACCTGTACTGCCGTGTAGTACCGAGTGGAGTACGGTGCATGTACTGCCGTGTAGTACCAAGTGGAGTACTGTGTGTATAGTGCGGTGTAGTACCGAGTGGAGTACAGTGCATGTACTGCCGTGTAGTACCGAGTGGAGTACTGTGTGTATAGTGCCGTGTAGTACCGAGTGGAGTACAGTGCCTGTATTGCCGTGTAGTAAAGAGTGGAGTACTGTGTGTACAGTGCCATGTAGTACCGAGTGGAGTACTGTGTGCATACTGCCGTGTAGTACTGCGTGGAGTACAGTACCTGTACTGCCGTGTAGTACCGAGTGGAGTACTGTGTGTATAGTGCCGTGTAGTAGCGAGTGGAGTACAGTGCCTGTACTGCCGTGTAGGAGTGAGTGGAGTACACTGCCTGAACTGCCACGCAGTACTGAGTGGAGTACAGTGCCTGTACTGCCGTGTAGTCCGAGTGGAGTACAGTGCCTGTACTGCCGTGTAGTCATTACAGTGCCTGTACTGCCCTGTAGTAGTGAGTGGAGTACTGTGCCTGTACTGCCGTGTAGTACTGAGTGGAGTACTGTGTGTATAGTGCCGTGTAGTACCGAGTGGAGTACAGTGGGTGTATGCCGTGTAGTACTGTGTGGAGTACAGTGCCTGAACTGCCGTGCAGTACTGAGTGGAGTACAGTGCCTGTACTGCCGTGTAGTACTGAGTGGAGTACAGTGCCTGTAATGCCGTGTAGTACCGAGCGGCGTACTCTGTGTATAGTGCCGTGTAGCACCGAGTGGAGTACAGTGCCTGTACTGCCGTGTAGTACAGAGTGGAGTACAGTGCTGTACTGCCGTGTAGTCCCGAGTGGAGTACAGTGCCTGTACTGGCGTGTAGTTCTGATTGGAGTACAGTGCCTGTACTGCCGTGTAGTACCGAGTGGAGTACAGAGCTTATACTGCCGTGTAGTACTGAGTGGGGTACAGTGCCTGTACTGCCGTGTAGTGCCGAGTGGAGTACTGTGTGTATAGTGCAGTGTAGTACTGAGTGGAGTACAGTGCATGTACTGCCGTGTAGTCCCGAGTGGAGTACTGTGTGTATAGTGCAGTGTAGTGCTGAGTGGAGTACAGTGCCTGTACCGCTGTGTAGTACCGAGTGGAGTACAGTGCCTGTACTGCCATGTAGTCCCGAGTGGAGTACTGTGTGCATACTGCCGTGTAGTACTGAGTAGAGTACAGTGCCTGTACTGCCGTGTAGTACGGAGTGGAGTACTGTGTGTATATTGCCGTGTAGTACCGAGTGGAGTACAGTGCCTGTACTGCGTGTAGTACCGAGAGGAGTACTGTGTGTATAGTGCCGTGTAGTGCCGAGTGGAGTACAGTGCCTGTACTGCCGTGTAGTACTGATTGGAGTACAGTGTGAATAGTGCCGTGTAGTACCGAGGGGAGTACAGTGCCTGTACTGCCGTGTAGTACCGAGTGGAGTACAGTGTGTATAGTGCAGTTTAGTACCGAGTGGAATACATTGTGTATAGTGCCGTGTAGTACTGAGTGGAATACAGTACCTGTACTGCCGTGTAGTACCGATTGGAGTACACTGTGTATAGTGCCGTGTAGTACAGAGTGGAGTACAGTGCCTGTACTGCCGTGTAGTACTGAGTGGAGTACATTGCCTTACTGCCGTGTAGTACCGAGTGGAGTAGAGTGTATATAGTGCCGTGTAGTACTGAGTGGAGTACAGTGCCTGTGCTGCCGTGTAGTACTGAGTGGGGTACAGTGCCTGTACTGCCGTGTAGTACCGAGTGGGGGAATGTGTGTATACTGCCGTGTAGTACTGAGTATAGTACAGTGCCTGTACTGCCGTGTAGTACCGAGTGAAGTACTGTGTGCATACTGCCGTGTAGTACTGAGTGGAGTACAGTACCTGTACTGCCGTGTAGTACCGAGTGGGGGACCGTGTGTATACTGCCGTGTTGTACTGAGTGGAGTACAGTGCCTGTACTACCGTGTAGTACCGAGTGGGGGACTGTGTGTATACTGCCGTGTAGTACTGAGTGGAGTACAGTCCCTGTACTGCCGTGTAGAACCGAGTGGGTGACTGTGTGTACACTGCCGTGTAGTACTGAGTGGGGTACTGTGTGTATAGTGCAGTGTAGTGCTGAGTGGAGTACAGTGCCTTTACTGCCGTGTAGTACCGAGTGGAGTACTGTGTGTAAGTGCAGTGTAGTGCTGAGTGGAGTACAGTATCTGTAATGCCGTGTAGTACTGAGTATAGTACAGTGCCTGTACTGCCGTGTAGTACCGAGTGGGGGACTGTGTGTATACTGCCGTGTAGTACTGAGTGGAGTACAGTACCTGTACTGCCGAGTAGTCCCGAGTGGAGTACTGTGTGTATAGTGCAGTGTAGTGCTAAGTGGAGTACAGTACCTGTACTGCCGTGTAGTACCGAGTGGGGGACTGTGTGCATACTGCCGTGTAGTTCCCAGTGGAGTACAGTGCCTGTACTGGCGTGTAGTACTGAGTGGAGTACAGTGGCTGTATTGCCGTGTAGTCCCGAGTGGAGTACAGTGCCTGTACTGCCGTGTAGTAGTGAATGGAGTACAGTGCCTGTACTGCCGTGTAGTACTGAGTGGAGTACTGTGTGTATAGTGCCGTGTAGTACCGAGTGGAGTACAGTGGGTGTACTGCCGTGTAGTACTGAGTGGAGTAGAGTGCCTGTACTGCCGTGTAGTACCGAGTGGAGTACAGTGCCTGTACTGCCGTGTAGTACTGAGTGGAGTACTGTGTGTATAGTGCCGTGTAGTACCGAGTGAAGTACAGTGCCTGTACTGCCGTGTAGTACTGAGTGGAGTACAGTGCCTGTACTGCCGTGTAGTACTGAGTGGAGTACAGTGCCTGTACTGCCGTGTAGTCCCGAGTGAAGTACAGTGCCTGTGCTGCCGTGTAGTACTTAGTGGAGTACTGTGTGTATAGTGCCGTGTAGTACCGAGTGGAGTACATTGCCTGTACTGCCGTGTAGTACTGAGTGGAGTACAGTGCCTGTACTGCCGTGTAGTCCCGAGTGGAGTACAGTGCCTGTACTGCCGTGTAGTACTGATTGGAGTAATAGTGCCTGTACTGCCATGTAGTACCGAGTGGAGTACAGTGCTTGTACTGCCGTGTAGTACTGAGTGAAGTACAGTGCCTGTACTGCCATGTAGTGCCGAGTGGAGTACAGTGTGTATAGTGAAGTGTAGCACTGAGTGGAGTACAGTGCAGTTACTGCCGTGTAGTACTCAGTGAAGTACTGTGTGTTTAGTGCCGTGTAGTACCGATTGGAGTACAATGGGTGTACTGCCGTGTAGTACTTAGTGGAGTACAGTGCCTGTACTGCCGTGTAGTACTGAGTGGAGTACAGTGCCTGTACTGCCGTGTAGTCCCGAGTGGATTACAGTGCCTATACTGCCATGTAGTACTGAGTGGAGTACTGTGTGTATAGTGCCGTGTAATACCGAGTGGAGTACAGTGCCTGTTCTGCCGTGTAGTACTGAGTGGAGCACAGTGCGTGTACTGCCGTGTAGTACTGAGTGGAGTACAGTTCCTTTACTGCCGTGTAGTCCCGAGTGGAGTACAGTGCCTGTACTGCCGTGTAGTACTGAGTGGAGTACTGTGTGTATAGTGCCGTGTAGTAACGAGTGCAGTACAGTGCTGTACTGCCCTGTAGTACTGAGTGGAGTACAGTGCCTGTACTGCCGTGTAGTACTGAGTGGAGTACAGTGCCTGTACTGCCGTGTAGTACTGAGTGGAGTACAGTGCCTGTACTGCCGTGTAGTCCCGAATGGAGTACTGTGTGTATAGTGCCGTGTAGTACCGAGTGGAGTACAGTGCCTGTACTGCCGTGTAGCACCGAGTGGAGTACTGTGTGTATAGTGCCGTGTAGTACCTAGTGGAGTACAGTGCCTGTATTGCCGTGTAGTACTGAGTGGAGTACAGTGCCTGTACTTCCGTGTAGTACTGATTGGAGTACAGTGCCCGTACTGCCGTGTAGTACCGAGTGGAGTACATTGCTTGTACTGCCGTGTAGTACTGAGTGGAGTACAGTGTCTGTACTGCCGTGTTGTACTGAGTGGAGTACTGTGTGTATAGTGGCGTGTAGTAACGAGTGGAGTACAGTGCCAGTACTGCCGTGTAGTCCCGAATGGAGTACTGTGTGTATAGTGCCGTGTAGTACCGAGTGGAGTACAGTGCCTGTACTGCCGTGTAGCACCGATGGAGTACTGTGTGTATAGTGCCTTGTAGAACCGAGTGGAGTACAGTGCCTGTATTGTCGTGTAGTACTGAGTGGAGTACAGTGCCTGTACTGCCGTGTAGTACTGAGTGGAGTACTGTGTGTATAGTGCCGTGAAGTACCGAGTGGAGTACAGTGCCTGTACTGCCGTGTAGTACTGAGGGGAGTACAGTGCCTGTACTGCCGTGTAGTACTGAGTGGAGTACAGTGCCTGTACTGCCGTGTAGTCCCGAATGGAGTACTGTGTGTATAGTCCCGTGTAGTACCGAGTGGAGTACAGTGCCTGTACTGCCGTGTAGTACCGAGTGGAGTACTGTGTGTATAGTGCCGTGTAGTACCGAGTGGAGTAGAGTGCCTGTACTGCCGTGTAGTACTGAGTGGAGTACAGTGCCTGTAATGCCGTGTAGTACCGAGTGGAGTACTGTGTGTATAGTGCCGTGTAGTACCGAGTGGAGTACTGTGTGCATAATGCCGTGTAGTACTGAGTGGAGTACAGTGCCTGTACTGCCGTGTAGTACCGAGTGGGGGAATGTGTGTATACTGCCGTGTAGTACTGAGTATAGTACAGTGCCTGTACTGCCGTGTAGTACCGAGTGGAGTACTGTGTGCATACTGCCGTGTAGTACTGAGTGGAGTACAGTACCTGTACTGCCGTGTAGTACCGAGTGGGGGACTGTGTGTATACTGCCGTGTAGTACTGAGTGGAGTACAGTGCCTGTACTACCGTGTAGTACCGAGTGGGGGACTGTGTGTATACTGCCGTGTAGTACTGAGTGGAGTACAGTGCCTGTACTGCCGTGTAGAACCGAGTGGGGGACTGTGTGTATAGTGCCGTGTAGTACCGAGTGGAGTACTGTGTGCATACTGCCGTGTGGTACCGAGTGGAGTACAGTGCCTGTACTGCCGTGTAGTACTGAGTGGAGCACAGTGCCTGTACTGCCGTGTAGTACTGAGTGGAGTACAGTTCCTGTACTGCCGTGTAGTCCCGGGTGGAGTACAGTGCCTGTACTGCCGTGTAGTACTGAGTGGAGTACAGTTCCTGTACTGCCGTGTAGTCCCGAGTGGAGTACAGTGCCTGTACTGCCGTGTAGTACTGAGTGGAGTACAGTTCCTGTACTGCCGTGTAGTACCGAGTGGAGTACAGTGCCTGTACTGCCGTGTAGCACCGAGTGGAGTACTGTGTGTATAGTGCCGTGTAGAACCGAGTGGAGTATAGTGCCTGTATTGTCGTGTAGTACTGAGTAGAGTACAGTGCCTGTAATGCCGTGTAGTACCGAGTGGAATACTGTGTGTATAGTGCCGTGTAGTACCGAGTGGATTACAGCACCTCTACTGCCGTGTAGTACCGAGTGGAGTACTGTGTGTATAGTGCCGTGTAGTACTGAGTGGAGTACAGTGCCTGTACTGCCGTGTAGTACCGAGTGGAATACTGTGTGTATAGTGCCGTGTAGTACCGAGTGGAGTACAGCACCTCTACTGCCGTGTAGTACCGAGTGGAGTACTGTGTGTATAGTGCCGTGTAGAACCGAGTGGAGTATAGTGCCTGTATTGTCGTGTAGTACTGAGTAGAGTACAGTGCCTGTACTGCCGTGTAGTAGTGAGTGGAGTACTGTGCCTGTACTGCCGTGTAGTACTCAGTGGAGTACTGTGTGTATAGTGCCGTGTAGTACCGAGTGGAGTACAGTGGGTGTACTGCCGTGTAGTTATGAGTGGAGTACAGCGCCTGTACTGCCGTGTAGTACTGAGTGGAGTACAGTGCCTGTACTGCCGTGTAGACCCGAGTGGAGTACAGTGCCTATACTGCCGTGTAGTACTGAGTAGAGTACTGTGTGTATAGTGCCGTGTAGTACCGAGTGGAGTACAGTGCCTGTATTGCCGTGTAGTACCGAGTGGAGTACTGTGTGTATAGTGCGGTGTAGTACCGAGTGGAGTACAGTGCATGTACTGCCGTGTAGTACCGAGTGGAGTACTGTGTGTATAGTGCCGTGTAGTACCGAGTGGAGTACAATGCCTGTACTGCCGTGTAGTACCGAGTGGAGTACTGTGTGTATAGTGCCGTGTAGTATCGAGTGGAGTACAGTGCCTGTACTGCGTGTAGTACCGAGTGGAGTACTGTGTGTATAGTGCCGTGCAGTACCGAGTGGAGTACAGTGCCTGTACTGCCGTGTAGTTCCGAGTGGAGTACAGTGCGTATACTGCCGTCTAGTACCGAGTGGAGTACAGTGTGTATAGTGCCGTGTAGTACTGAGTGGAGTACAGTGCCTGTACAGCCGTGTAGTACTGAGTGGGGTACAGTGCCTGTACTGCCGTGTACTACTGAGTGGAGTACAGTGCCTGTACTGCCGTGTAGTACCGAGTGGGGGACTGTGTGTATACTGCCGTGTAGTACTGAGTGGAGTACAGTGTGTATAGTGCAGTGTAGTGCTGAGTGGAGTACAGTGCCTGTACTGCCGTGTAGTACCGAGTGGATTATTGTGTGTATAGTGCAGTGTAGTGCTGAGTGGAGTACAGTACCTGTACTGCCGTGTAGTGCTGAGTATAGTACAGTGCCTGTACTGCCGTGTAGTACCGAGTGGGGGACTGTGTGTATACAGCCGTGTAGTACTGAGTGGAGTAGAATACTTGTACTGCCGAGTAGTCTGGAGTGGAGTACTGTGTGTATAGTGCAGTGTAGTGCTGAGTGGAGTACAGTACCTGTACTGCCGTGTAGTACCGAGTGGGGGAATGTGTGTATACTGCCGTGCAGTACTGAGTGGAGTACAGTGCCTGTACTGTCGTGTAGTACCGAGTGGGTGACTGTGTGTATACTGCCGTGTAGTACTGAGTGGAGTACAATCCCTGTACTGCCGAGTAGTCCCGAGTGGAGTACAGTGTGTATAGTGCAGTGTAGTACTGAGTGGAGTACTGTGTGTAAAGTGCAGTGTAGTACTGAGTGGAGTACAGTGCGTGTACTGCCGTGTAGTACCGAGTGGGGGACTGTGTGTATACTGCCGTGTAGTACTGAGTGGAGTACAGTGTGTATAGTGCCGTGTAGTACCGAGTGGGTCTTTGTGTGCATACTGCCGTGTAGTACTGAGTGGAGTACATTGCCTGTACTGCTATGTTGTCCCGAGTGGAGTACTGTGTGTATACTGCCGTGTAGTCCGAGTGGAGTACAGTGCCTGTACTGCCATGTAGTACCGAGTGGAGTACAGTGTGCATACTGCCGTGTAGGACGGAGTGGAGTACAGTGCCTATACTGCCGTGTAGTACCGATTGGAGTACTGTGTGGATAGTGCCGTGCAGTACCGAGTGGAGTACGGTGTGCATACTGCCGTGTAGTACTTAGTGTAGTACAGTGCCTGTACTGCCGTGTAGTACCGAGTGGAGTACTGTGTGTATAGTGCCGTGTAGTACCGAGTTTAGTACAGTGCATGTACTGCCGTGTATTACCGAGTGGAGTACTGTTTTTATAGTGCGGTGTAGTACCGAGTGGAGTACAGTGCATGTACTGCCGTGTAGTACCGAGTGGAGTACTGTGTGTATAGTGCCGTGTAGTACCGAGTTTAGTACAGTGCATGTACTGCCGTGTATTACCGAGTGGAGTACTGTTTTTATAGTGCGGTGTAGTACCGAGTGGAGTACAGTTCCTGTACTGCCGTGTAGTCCCGAGTGGAGTACAGTGCCTGTACTGCCGTGTAGTACTGAGTGGAGTACAGTTCCTGTACTGCCGTGTAGTCCCGAGTGGAGTACAGTGCCTGTACTGCCGTGTAGTACTGAGTGGAGTACTGTGTGTATAGTGCCGTGTAGTAACGAGTGGAGTACAGTGCCTGTACTGCCGTGTAGTCCCGAATGGAGTACTGTGTGTATAGTGCCGTGTAGTACCGAGTGGAGTACAGTGCCTGTACTGCCGTGTAGCACCGAGTGGAGTACTGTGTGTATAGTGCCGTGTAGAACCGAGTGGAGTATAGTGCCTGTATTGTCGTGTAGTACTGAGTAGAGTACAGTGCCTGTAATGCCGTGTAGTACCGAGTGGAATACTGTGTGTGTAGTGCCGTGTAGTACCGAGTGGAGTACAGCACCTCTACTGCCGTGTAGTACCGAGTGGAGTACTGTGTGTATAGTGCCGTGTAGTACTGAGTGGAGTACAGTGCCTGTACTGCCGTGTAGTACCGAGTGGAATACTGTGTGTATAGTGCCGTGTAGTACCGAGTGGAGTACAGCACCTCTACTGCCGTGTAGTACCGAGTGGAGTACTGTGTGTATAGTGCCGTGTAGAACCGAGTGGAGTATAGTGCCTGTATTGTCGTGTAGTACTGAGCAGAGTACAGTGCCTGTACTGCCGTGTAGTAGTGAGTGGAGTACAGTGCCTGTACTGCCGTGTAGTACTCAGTGGAGTACTGTGTGTATAGTGCCGTGTAGTACCGAGTGGAGTACAGTGGGTGTACTGCCGTGTAGTTATGAGTGGAGTACAGCGCCTGTACTGCCGTGTAGTACTGAGTGGAGTACAGTGCCTGTACTGCCGTGTAGACCCGAGTGGAGTACAGTGCCTATACTGGCGTGTAGTACTGAGTGGAGTACTGTGTGTATAGTGCCGTGTAGTACCGAGTGGAGTACAGTGCCTGTATTGCCGTGTAGTACCGAGTGGAGTACTGTGTGTATAGTGCGGTGTAGTACCGAGTGGAGTACAGTGCATGTACTGCCGTGTAGTACCGAGTGGAGTACTGTGTGTATAGTGCCGTGTAGTACCGAGTGGAGTACAATGCCTGTACTGCCGTGTAGTACCGAGTGGAGTACTGTGTGTATAGTGCCGTGTAGTATCGAGTGGAGTACAGTGCCTGTACTGCGTGTAGTACCGAGTGGAGTACTGTGTGTATAGTGCCGTGCAGTACCGAGTGGAGTACAGTGCCTGTACTGCCGTGTAGTTCCGAGTGGAGTACAGTGCGTATACTGCCGTCTAGTACCGAGTGGAGTACAGTGCCTGTACTGCCGTGTAGTACCGAGTGGGGGACTGTGTGTATACTGCCGTGTAGTACTGAGTGGAGTACAGTGTGTATAGTGCAGTGTAGTGCTGAGTGGAGTACAGTGCCTGTACTGCCGTGTAGTACCGAGTGGATTATTGTGTGTATAGTGCAGTGTAGTGCTGAGTGGAGTACAGTACCTGTACTGCCGTGTAGTGCTGAGTATAGTACAGTGCCTGTACTGCCGTGTAGTACCGAGTGGGGGACTGTGTGTATACAGCCGTGTAGTACTGAGTGGAGTAGAATACTTGTACTGCCGAGTAGTCTGGAGTGGAGTACTGTGTGTATAGTGCAGTGTAGTGCTGAGTGGAGTACAGTACCTGTACTGCCGTGTAGTACCGAGTGGGGGAATGTGTGTATACTGCCGTGCAGTACTGAGTGGAGTACAGTGCCTGTACTGTCGTGTAGTACCGAGTGGGGGACTGTGTGTATACTGCCGTGTAGTACTGAGTGGAGTACAATCCCTGTACTGCCGAGTAGTCCCGAGTGGAGTACAGTGTGTATAGTGCAGTGTAGTACTGAGTGGAGTACTGTGTGTAAAGTGCAGTGTAGTACTGAGTGGAGTACAGTGCGTGTACTGCCGTGTAGTACCGAGTGGGGGACTGTGTGTATACTGCCGTGTAGTACTGAGTGGAGTACAGTGTGTATAGTGCCGTGTAGTACCGAGTGGGTCTTTGTGTGCATACTGCCGTGTAGTACTGAGTGGAGTACATTGCCTGTACTGCTATGTTGTCCCGAGTGGAGTACTGTGTGTATACTGCCGTGTAGTCCGAGTGGAGTACAGTGCCTGTACTGCCATGTAGTACCGAGTGGAGTACTGTGTGCATACTGCCGTGTAGGACGGAGTGGAGTACAGTGCCTATACTGCCGTGTAGTACCGATTGGAGTACTGTGTGGATAGTGCCGTGCAGTACCGAGTGGAGTACGGTGTGCATACTGCCGTGTAGTACTTAGTGTAGTACAGTGCCTGTACTGCCGTGTAGTACCGAGTGGAGTACTGTGTGTGTAGTGCCGTGTAGTACCGAGTTTACTACAGTGCATGTACTGCCGTGTATTACCGAGTGGAGTACTGTTTTTATAGTGCGGTGTAGTACCGAGTGGAGTACAGTGCATGTACTGCCGTGTAGTACCGAGTGGAGTACTGTGTGTATAGTGCCGTGTAGTATCGAGTGGAGTACAGTGCCTGTATTGCCGTGTAGTACCGAGTGGAGTACTGCGTCTATAGTGCCGTGTAGTACCGATTGGAGTACTGTGTGCATAATGCCGTGTAGTACTAGTGGAGTACAGTACCTGTACTGCCGTGTAGTACCGAGTGGAGTACTGTGTGTATAGTGCCGTGTAGTACCGAGTGGAGTACAGTGCCTGTACTGCCGTGTAGTACTGAGTGGAGTAGAATGCCTGTACTGCAGTGTAGTCCCGAGTGGAGTAGAGTGCCTGTACTACCGTGTAGTACTGAGTTTAGTACTGTTTGTATAGTGCTGTGTAGTACCGAGTGGAGTACAGTGCCTGTACTGCCGTGTAGTCCCGAGTGGAGTACGGTGCATGTACTGTCGTGTAGTACCGAGTGTAGTACAATGCCTGTACTGCCGTGTAGTACCGAGTGGAGTACTGTGTGCATACTGCCGTGTAGTACCGAGTGGAGTACAGTGCCTGTACTGCCGTGTAGTACCGAGTGGAGTACAGTGCCTGTACTGCCGTGTAGTACCGAGTGGAGTACTGTGTGCATACTGCCGTGTAGTACTGAGTGGAGTACAGTGCCTGTAATGCCGTGTAGTACCGAGTGGAGTACTGTTTGTATAATGCCGTGTAGTACCGACTGGAGTACTGTGTGTATAGTGCGGTGTAGTACCGTGTGGAGTACAGTGCATGTACTGCCGTGTAGTAGTGAGTGGAGTACTGTGCCTGTACTGCCGTGTAGTACTGAGTGGAGTACTGTGTGTATAGTGCCGTGTAGTACCGAGTGGAGTACAGTGGGTGTACTGCCGTGTAGTACTGAGTGGAGTACAGTGCCTGTACTGCCGTGTAGTACTGAGTGGAGTACAGTGCCTGTACTGCCGTGTAGTCCCGAGTGGAGTAGAGTGCCTGTACTACCGTGTAGTACTGAGTTTAGTACTGTTTGTATAGTGCTGTGTAGTACCGAGTGGAGTACAGTGCCTGTACTGCCGTGTAGTCCCGAGTGGAGTACGGTGCATGTACTGTCGTGTAGTACCGAGTGTAGTACAATGCCTGTACTGCCGTGTAGTACCGAGTGGAGTACTGTGTGCATACTGCCGTGTAGTACCGAGTGGAGTACAGTGCCTGTACTGCCGTGTAGTACCGAGTGGAGTACAGTCCCTGTACTGCCGTGTAGTACCGAGTGGAGTACTGTGTGCATACTGCCGTGTAGTACTGAGTGGAGTACAGTGCCTGTAATGCCGTGTAGTACCGAGTGGAGTACTGTTTGTATAGTGCCGTGTAGTACCGACTGGAGTACTGTGTGTATAGTGCGGTGTAGTACCGAGTGGAGTACAGTGCATGTACTGCCGTGTAGTACCGAGTGGAGTACTGTGTGTATCGTGCCATGTAGTACCGTGTGGAGTACAGTGCCTGTATTGCCGTGTAGTACCGTGTGGAGTACTGAGTGTATAGTGCCCTGTAGTACCGAGTGGAGTACAGTGCCTGTACTGCCGTGTAGTACTGAGTGGTGTACAGTGGGTGTACTGCCGTGTAGTACTGAGTGGAGTACAGTGCCTATACTGCCGTGTAGTACTGAGTGGGGTACAGTGCCTGTACTGCCGTGTAGCTCGAGTGGAGTACAATGCCTGTACTGCCGTGTAGTACTGAGTGGAGTACTGTGTGTATAGTGCCGTGTCGTACCGAGTGGAGTACAGTGCCTGTACTGCCGTGTAGTACTGAGTGGAGTACAGTGCCTGTAATGCCGTGTAGTACCGAGTGAAGTACTGTATGTATAGTGCCGTTAGTACCGAGTGTAACACAGTGCCTGTACTGCCGTGTAGTACTGAGTGGAGTACAGTGCCTGTACTGCCGTGTAGTCCCGAGTGGAGTACAGTGCCTGTACTGCCGTGCAGTACTGATTGGAGTACAGTGCCTGTACTGCCGTGTAGTGCCGGGTGGAGTACAGTGCTTGTACTGCCGTGTAGTACTGAGTGAAGTACAGTGCCTGTACTGCCGTGTAGTGCCGAGTGGAGTACTGTGTGTATAGTGCAGTGTAGTACTGAGTGGAGTACAGTGCATTTACTGCCGTGTAGTACCGAGTGGAGTACAGTGCCTGTACGGCCGTGTAGTCCCGAGTGGAGTAATGAGTGTATAGTGCATTGTAGTACTGAGTGGAGTACTGTGTGTATATTCCCGTGTAGTACTGAGTGGAGTACAGTGCCTGTACTGCCGTGTAGTACCGATTGGAGTAGTGCGTCCACACTGCCGTCTAGTACTGTGTGGAGTACAGTGCCTGTACTGCCATGTAGTACTGGGTGGAATACAGTGCCTGTACTGCCGTGTAGTCCCGAGTGGAGTACAGTGTGTATAGTGCAGTGTAGTACTCAGTGGAGTACAGTGCATGTACTGCCGTGTAGTACCGAGTGGTGTACTGTGTGTATAGTGCCGTGTGGTACCGAGTGGAGTACCATGCCTCTACTGCCGTGTAGTACCGAGTGGAGTACTGTGTGTATAGTGCCGTGTCGTACCGAGTGGAGCACAGTGCCTGTACTGCGTGTAGTACCGAGTGCAGTACAGTGCCTGCACTGCGTGTAGTACCGAGTGGAGTACAGTGTGTATAGTGCCGTCTAGTACCGAGTGGAGTACAGTGTGTATAGTGCCGTGTAGTACTGAGTGGAGTACAGGGCCTGTACTGCCGGGTAGTACCGAGTGGAGTACAGTGTGTATAGTGCCGTGTAGTACTGAGTGGAGTACAGTGCCTGTACTGCCGTGTAGTACTGAGTGGGGTACAGTGCCTGTACTGCCGTGTAGTACTGAGTGGAGTACTGTGTGTATAGTGCCGTGTAGTACCGAGTGGAGTACAGTGGGTGTATGCCGTGTAGTACTGTGTGGAGTACAGTGCCTCAACTGCCGTGCAGTACTGAGTGGAGTACAGTGCCTGTACTGCCGTGTAGTCCCGAGTGGAGTACAGTGCCTGTACTGCCGTGTAGTACTGAGTGGAGTACTGTGTGTATAGTGCCGTGTAGTACCGAGTGGAGTACAGTGCCTCTACTGCCGTGTAGTACTGAGTGGAGTACAGTGCCTGTACTGCCGTGTAGTACTGTGTGGAGTACTGTGTGTATAGTGCCGTGAAGTACCGAGTGGAGTACAGTGCCTGTACTGAAGTGTAGTACTGAGGGGAGTACAGTGCCTGTACTGCCGTGTAGTACTGAGTGGAGTACAGTGCCTGTACTGCCGTGTAGTCCCGAATGGAGTACTGTGTGTATAGTGCCGTGTAGTACCGAGTGGAGTACAGTGCATGTACTGCCGTGTAGTACCGAGTGGAGTACTGTGTGTATAGTGCCGTGTAGTACCGACTGGAGTACTGTGTGCATACTGCCGTGTAGTACTGAGTGGAGTACAGTGCCTGTACTGCCGTGTAGTACCGAGTGGAGTACTGTGTGTAAGGTGCCGTGTACTACCGATTGGAGTACGGTGCATGTACTGCCGTGTAGTACCGAGTGGAGTACTGTGTGTATAGTGCGGTGTAGTACCGAGTGGAGTACAGTGCCTGTACTGCTGTGTAGTACCGAGTGGAGTACTGTCTGTATAGTGCCGTGTAGTACCGAGTGGAGTACAGTGCCTGTACTGCGTGTAGTACCGAGTGGAGTGCTGTGTGTATAGTGCCGTCTAGTACCGAGTGGAATACAGTGTGTATAGTGCCGTGTAGTACTGAGTGGAGTACAGTACCTGTACTGCCGTGTAGTACCGAGTGGAGTACAGTGTGTATAGTGCCGTGTAGTACAGAGTGGAGTACAGTGCCTGTTCTGCCGTGTAGTACTGAGTGGAGTACATTGCCTGTACTGCCGTGTAGTACCGAGTGGAGTACAGTGTGTATAGTGCCGTGTAGTACTGAGTGGAGTACAGTGCCTGTGCTGCCGTGTAGTACTGAGTGGGGTACAGTGCCTGTACTGCCGTGTAGTACCCAGTGGGCGTATGTGTGTATACTGCCGTGTAGTACTGAGTATAGTACAGTGCCTGTACTGCCGTGTAGTACCGAGTGGAGTACTGTGTGCATACTGCCGTGTAGTACTGAGTGGAGTACAGTACCTGTACTGCCGTGTAGTACCGAGTGGGGGACTGTTTGTATACTGCCGTGTAGTACTGAGTGGAGTACAGAGCCTGTACTACCGTGTAGTACCGAGTGGGGGACTGTGTGTATACTGCCATATAGTACTGAGTGGAGTACAGTGCCTGTACTGCCGTGTAGAACCGAGTGGGTGACTGTGTGCATACTGCCGTGTAGTACTGAGTGGAGTACTGTGTGTATATGGCAGTGTAATGCTGAGTGGAGTACAGTGCCTGTACTGCCGTGTAGTACCGAGTGGAGTACTCTGTGTATAGTGGCGTGTAGTACCGTGTGGAGTACAGTGCCTCTACTGCCGTGTAGTACTGAGTGGAGTACAGTGCCTGTACTGCCGTGTAGTACTGAGTGGAGTACAGTGCCTGTACTGCCGTGTAGTACTGAGTGGAATACTGTGTGTATAGTGCCGTGAAGTACCGAGTGGAGTACAGAGCCTGTACTGCCGTGTAGTACTGAGGGGAGTACAGTGTCTGTACTGCCGTGTAGTACTGAGTGGAGTACAGTGCCTGTACCGCCGTGTAGTCCCGAATGGAGTACTGTGTGTATAGTGCCGTGTAGTACCGAGTAGAGTACAGTGCCTGTACTGCCGTGTAGTACCGAGTGGAGTACTGTGTGTATAGTGCCGAGTAGTACCGAGTGGAGTACAGTGCCTGTACTGCCGTGTAGTACTGAGTGGAGTACAGTGCCTGTAATGCCGTGTAGTACCGAGTGGAGTACTCTGTGTATAGTGCCGTGTTGTACCGAGTGGAGTACAGTGCCTGTACTGCCGTGTAGTACTGAGTGGAGTACAGTGCTGTACTGCCGTGTAGTCCCGAGTGGAGTACAGTGCCTGTACTGCCGTGTAGTTCTGATTGGAGTACAGTGCCTGTACTGCCGTGTAGTACCGAGTGGAGTACAGAGCTTATACTGCCGTGTAGTACTGAGTGGGGTACAGTGCCTGTACTGCCGTGTAGTGCCGAGTGGAGTACTGTGTGTATAGTGCAGTGTAGTACTGAGTGGAGTACAGTGCATGTACTGCCGTGTAGTCCCGAGTGGAGAACTGTGTGTATAGTGCAGTGTAGTGCTGAGTGGAGTACAGTGCCTGTACTGCTGTGTAGTACCGAGTGGAGTACAGTGCCTGTACTGCCATGTAGTCCCGAGTGGAGTACTGTGTGTATAGTGCCGTCTAGTACCGAGTGGAATACATTGTGTATAGTGCCGTGCAGTACTGAGTGGAGTACAGTACCTGTACTGCCGTGTAGTACCGATTGGAGTACACTGTGTATAGTGCCGTGTAGTACAGAGTGGAGTACAGTGCCTGTACTGCCGTGTAGTACTGAGTGGCGTACAGTGCCTGTACTGCCGTGTAGTACCGAGTGGGGGAATGTGTGTTTACTGCCGTGTAGTACTGAGTATAGTACAGTGCCTGTACTGCCGTGTAGTACCGAGTGGAGTACTGTGTGCATACTGCCGTGTAGTACTGAGTGGAGTAGAGTACCTGTACTGCCGTGTAGTACCGAGTGGGGGACTGTGTGTATACAGCCGTGTAGTACTGAGTGAGTACAGTCCCTGTACTGCCGAGTAGTCCCGAGTGGAGTACAGTGTGTATAGTGCAGTGTAGTACTGAGTGGAGTACTGTGCCTGTACTGCCGTGTAGTAGTGAGTGGAGTACTGTGCCTGTACTGCCGTGTAGTACTGAGTGGAGTACTGTGTCTGTACTGCCGTGTAGTACCGAGTGGAGTACAGTGGGTGTACTGCCGTGTAGTACTGAGTGGAGTACAGTGCCTATACTGCCGTGTAGTACTGAGTGGGGTACAGTGCCTGTACTGCCGTGTAGCCCGACAGGAGTACAATGCCTGTACTGCCGTGTAGTACTGAGTGGAGTACTGTGTGTATAGTGCCGTGTCGTACCGAGTGGAGTACAGTGCCTGTACTGCCGTGTAGTACTGAGTGGAGTACAGTGCCTGTAATGCCGTGTAGTACCGAGTGAAGTACTCTGTGTATAGTGCCGTTAGTACCGAGTGTAATACAGTGCCTGTACTGCCGTGTAGTACTGAGTGGAGTACAGTGCCTGTACTGCCGTGTAGTCCCGAGTGGAGTACAGTGCCTGTACTGCCGTGCAGTACTGATTGAAGTACAGTGCCTGTACTGCCGTGTAGTGCCGGGTGGAGTACAGTGCTTGTACTGCCGTGTAGTACTGAGTGAAGTACAGTGCCTGTACTGCCGTGTAGTGCCGAGTGGAGTAATGAGTGTATAGTGCATTGTAGTACTGAGTGGAGTACTGTGTGTATAGTCCCGTGTAGTACTGAGTGGAGTACAGTGCCTGTACTGCCGTGTAGTACCGATTGGAGTAGTGCGTCCATACTGCCGTCTAGTACTGTGTGGAGTACAGTGCCTGTACTGCCGTGTAGTACTGGGTGGAATACAGTGCCAGTACTGCCGTGTAGTCCCGAGTGGAGTACAGTGTGTATAGTGCAGTGTAGTACTGGGTGGAGTACAGTGCATGTACTGCGTGTAGTACCGAGTGGAGTGCTGTGTGTATAGTGCCGTCTAGTACCGAGTGGAATACAGTGTGTATAGTGCCGTGTAGTACTGAGTGGAGTACAGTACCTGTACTGCCGTGTAGTACCGAGTGGAGTACAGTGTGTATAGTGCCGTGTAGTACAGAGTGGAATACAGTGCCTGTACTGCCGTGTAGTACTGAGTGGAGTACATTGCCTGTACTGCCGTGTAGTACCGAGTGGAGTACAGTGTGTATAGTGCCGTGTAGTACTGAGTGGAGTACAGTGCCTGTGCTGCCGTGTAGTACTGAGTGGGGTACAGTGCCTGTACTGCCGTGTAGTACCGAGTGGGCGTATGTGTGTATACTGCCGTGTAGTACTGAGTATAGTACAGTGCCTGTACTGCCGTGTAGTACCGAGTGGAGTACTGTGTGCATACTGCCGTGTAGTACTGAGTGGAGTACAGTACCTGTACTGCCGTGTAGTACCGAGTGGGGGACTGTGTGTAAACTGCCGTGTAGTACTGAGTGGAGTACAGAGCCTGTACTACCGTGTAGTACCGAGTGGGGGACTGTGTGTATACTGCCATATAGTACTGAGTGGAGTACAGTGCCTGTACTGCCGTGTAGAACCGAGTGGGTGACTGTGTGCATACTGCCGTGTAGTACTGAGTGGAGTACTCTGTGTATAGGGCAGTGTAATGCTGAGTGGAGTACAGTGCCTGTACTGCCGTGTAGTACCGAGTGGAGTACTCTGTGTATAGTGCTGTGTAGTGCTGAGTGGAGTACAGTACCTGTACTGCCGTGTAGTACTGAGTATAGTACAGTGCCTGTACTGGCGTGTAGTACCGAGTGGGGGACTGTGTGTATAATGCCGTGTAGTACTGAGTGGAGTACAGTACCTGTACTGCCGAGTAGTCCCGAGTGGAGTACTGTGTGTATAGTGCAGCGTAGTGCTGAGTGGAGTACAGTACCTGTACTGCCGTGTAGTACCGAGTGGGGGACTGTGTGCATACTGCCGTGTAGTTCCGAGTGGAGTACAGTGCCTGTGCTGGCGTGTAGTACTGAGTGGAGTACAGTGCCTGTATTGCCGTGTAGTCCCGAGTGGAGTACAGTGCCTGTACTGCCGTGTAGTAGTGAGTGGAGTACAGTGCCTCTACTGCCGTGTAGTACTGGGTGGAGTACAGTGCCTGTACTGCCGTGTAGTACCGAGTGGGGGACTGTGTGTATACTGCCGTGTAGTTCCGAGTGGAGTACAGTGCCTGTACTTCCGTGTAGTACCGAGTGGAATACTGTGTGTATAGTGCCGTGTAGTACCGAGTGGAGTACTGTGTATACTGCCGTGTGGTACAGACTGGAGTACAGTGCCTGTACTGCCATGTAGTACCGAGTGGAGTACTGTGTGTAAGGTGCCGTGTAGTACCGAGTGGAGTACGGTGCATGTACTGCCGTGTAGTACCGAGTGGAGTACTGTGTGTATAGTGCCGTGTAGTACCGAGTGGAGTACAGTGCCTGTATTGCCGTGTAGTAAAGAGTGGAGTACTGTGTGTACAGTGCCATGTAGTACCGAGTGGAGTACTGTGTGCATACTGCCGTGTAGTACTGCGTGGAGTACAGTACCTGTACTGCCGTGTAGTACCGAGTGGAGTACTGTGTGTATAGTGCCGTGTAGTAGCGAGTGGAGTACAGTGCCTGTACTGCCGTGTAGGAGTGAGTGGAGTACACTGCCTGAACTGCCACGCAGTACTGAGTGGAGTACAGTGCCTGTACTGCCGTGTAGTCCGAGTGGAGTACAGTGCCTGTACTGCCGTGTAGTCATGAGTGGAGTACAGTGCCTGTACTGCCGTGTAGTAGTGAGTAGAGTACTGTGCCTGTACTGCCGTGTAGTACTGAGTGGAGTACTGTGTGTATAGTGCCGTGTAGTACCGAGTGGAGTACAGTGGGTGTATACCGTGTAGTTCTGAGTGGAGTTCAGTGCCTGAACTGCCGTGCAGTACTGAGTGGAGTACTGTGTGTATAGTGGCGTGTAGTACCGTGTGGAGTACAGTGCCTCTACTGCCGTGTAGTACTGAGTGGAGTACAGTGCCTGTACTGCCGTGTAGTACTGAGTGGAGTACAGTGCCTGTACTGCCGTGTAGTACTGAGTGGAGTACTGTGTGTATAGTGCCGTGAAGTACCGAGTGGAGTACAGTGCCTGTACTGCCGTGTAGTACTGAGGGGAGTACAGTGTCTGTACTGCCGTGTAGTACTGAGTGAAGTACAGTGCCTGTACCGCCGTGTAGTCCCGAATGGAGTACTGTGTGTATAGTGCCGTGTAGTACCGAGTAGAGTACAGTGCCTGTACTGCCGTGTAGTACCGAGTGGAGTACTGTGTGTATAGTGCCGAGTAGTACCGAGTGGAGTACAGTGCCTGTACTGCCGTGTAGTACTGAGTGGAGTACAGTGCCTGTAATGCCGTGTAGTACCGAGTGGAGTACTCTGTGTATAGTGCCGTGTTGTACCGAGTGGAGTACAGTGCCTGTACTGCCGTGTAGTACTGAGTGGAGTACAGTGCTGTACTGCCGTGTAGTCCCGAGTGGAGTACAGTGCCTGTACTGCCGTGTAGTTCTGATTGGAGTACAGTGCCTGTACTGCCGTGTAGTACCGAGTGGAGTACAGAGCTTATACTGCCGTGTAGTACTGAGTGGGGTACAGTGCCTGTACTGCCGTGTAGTGCCGAGTGGAGTACTGTGTGTATAGTGCAGTGTAGTACTGAGTGGAGTACAGTGCATGTACTGCCGTGTAGTCCCGAGTGGAGTACTGTGTGTATAGTGCAGTGTAGTGCTGAGTGGAGTACAGTGCCTGTACTGCTGTGTAGTACCGAGTGGAGTACAGTGCCTGTACTGCCATGTAGTCCCGAGTGGAGTACTGTGTGTATAGTGCCGTCTAGTACCGAGTGGAATACATTGTGTATAGTGCCGTGTAGTACTGAGTGGAGTACAGTACCTGTACTGCCGTGTAGTACCGAGTGGAGTACAGTGTGTATAGTGCCGTGTAGTACAGAGTGGAGTACAGTGCCTGTACTGCCGTGTAGTACTGAGTGGAGTACATTGCCTGTACTGCCGTGTAGTACCGAGTGGAGTACAGTGTGTATAGTGCCGTGTAGTACTGAGTGGAGTACAGTGCCTGTGCTGCCGTGTAGTACTGAGTGGGGTACAGTGCCTGTACTGCCGTGTAGTACCGAGTGGGCGTATGTGTGTATACTGCCGTGTAGTACTGAGTATAGTACAGTGCCTGTACTGCCGTGTAGTACCGAGTGGAGTACTGTGTGCATACTGCCGTGTAGTACTGTGTGGAGTACAGTGCCTGAACTGCCGTGTAGTCCCGAGTGGAGTACAGTGCATGTACTGCCATGTAGTAGTGAGTGGAGTACTGTGCCTGTACTGCCGTGTAGTACTGAGTGGTGTACTGTGTGTATAGTGCCGGGTAGTACCGGGTGGAGTACATTGGGTGTACTGCCGTGGAGTACTGTGTGTATAGTGCCGTGTAGTACCGAGTGGAGTACAGTGCCTGTACTGCGGTGTAGTACTGAGTGGAGTACAGTGCCTGTACTGCCGTGTAGGACTGAGTGGAGTACAGTGCCTGTACTGCCGTGTAGTCCCGAGTGGAGTACAGTGCCTGTACTGCCGTGTAGTACTGAGTGGAGTACAGTGCCTGTACTGCCGTGTAGTCCCGAATGGATTACTGTGTGTATAGTGCCGTTTAGTACCGAATGGAGTACAGTGCCTGTACTGCCGTGTAGTACTGAGTGGGGTAATGTGTGGATAGTGCCGTGTAGTACTGAGTGGAGTACAGTGCCTGTACTGTCGTGTAGTACCGAGTGGGGGACTGTGTGTATACTGCCGTGTAGTACTGAGTGGAGTACAGTCCCTGTACTGCCGAGTAGTCCCGAGTGGAGTACAGTGTGTATAGTGCAGTGTAGTACTGAGTGGAGTACTGTGTGTATAGTGCAGTGTAGTACTGAGTGGAGTACAGTGCGTGTACTGCCGTGTAGTACCGAGTGGGGGACTGTGTGTATACTGCCGTGTACTACTGAGTGGAGTACAGTGTGTATAGTGCCGTGTAGTACCGAGTGGGTCTTTGTGTGCATACTGCCGTGTAGTACTGAGTGGAGTACAGTGCCTGTACTGCTATGTTGTCCCGAGTGGAGTACTGTGTGTATACTGCCGTGTAGTACCGAGTGGAGTACAGTGCCTGTACTGCCATGTAGTACCGAGTGGAGTACTGTGTGCATACTGCCGTGTAGTACGGAGTGGAGTACAGTGCCTATACTGCCGTGTAGTACCGATTGGAGTACTGTGTGGATAGTGCCGTGCAGTACCGAGTGGAGTACGGTGTGCATACTGCCGTGTAGTACTTAGTGTAGTACAGTGCCTGTACTGCCGTGTAGTACCGACTGGAGTACTGTGTGTATAGTGCCGTGTAGTACCGAGTTTAGTACAGTGCATGTACTGCCGTGTATTACCGAGTGGAGTACTGTTTTTATAGTGCGGTGTAGTACCGAGTGGAGTACAGTGCATGTACTGCCGTGTAGTACCGAGTGGAGTACTGTGTGTATAGTGCCGTGTAGTACCGAGTGGAGTACGGTGCCTGTACTGCCGTGTAGTACTGAGTGGAGTAGAATGCCTGTACTGCCGTGTAGTCCCGAGTGGAGTACAGTGCCTGTACTGCCGTGTAGTAGTGAGTGGAGTACTGTGCCTGTACTGCCGTGTAGTACTGAGTGGAGTACTGTGTGTATAGTGCCGTGTAGTACCGAGTGGAGTACAGTGGGTGTACTGCCGTGTAGTACTGAGTGGAGTACAGTGCCTGAACTGCCGTGTAGTACTGAGTGGAGTACAGTGCCTGTACTGCCGTGTAGTCCCGAGTGGAGTAGAGTGCCTGTACTACCGTGTAGTACTGAGTTTAGTACTGTTTGTATAGTGCTGTGTAGTACCGAGTGGAGTACAGTGCCTGTACTGCCGTGTAGTCCCGAGTGGAGTACGGTGCATGTACTGTCGTGTAGTACCGAGTGTAGTACAATGCCTGTACTGCCGTGTAGTACCGAGTGGAGTACTGTGTGCATACTGCCGTGTAGTACCGAGTGGAGTACAGTGCCTGTACTGCCGTGTAGTACCGAGTGGAGTACAGTGCCTGTACTGCCGTGTAGTACCGAGTGGAGTACTGTGTGCATACTGCCGTGTAGTACTGAGTGGAGTACAGTGCCTGTAATGCCGTGTAGTACCGAGTGGAGTACTGTTTGTATAGTGCCGTGTAGTACCGACTGGAGTACTGTGTGTATAGTGCGGTGTAGTACCGAGTGGAGTACAGTGCATGTACTGCCGTGTAGTACCGAGTGGAGTACTGTGTGTATCGTGCCATGTAGTACCGTGTGGAGTACAGTGCCTGTATTGCCGTGTAGTACCGTGTGGAGTACTGAGTGTATAGTGCCCTGTAGTACCGAGTGGAGTACAGTGCCTGTACTGCCGTGTAGTACTGAGTGGTGCACAGTGGGTGTACTGCCGTGTAGTACTGAGTGGAGTACAGTGCCTATACTGCCGTGTAGTACTGAATGGGGTACAGTGCCTGTACTGCCGTGTAGCTCGAGTGGAGTACAATGCCTGTACTGCCGTGTAGTACTGAGTGGAGTACTGTGTGTATAGTGCCGTGTCGTACCGAGTGGAGTACAGTGCCTGTACTGCCGTGTAGTACTGAGTGGAGTACAGTGCCTGTAATGCCGTGTAGTACCGAGTGAAGTACTGTGTGTATAGTGCCGTTAGTACCGAGTGTAACACAGTGCCTGTACTGCCGTGTAGTACTGAGTGGAGTACAGTGCCTGTACTGCCGTGTAGTCACGAGTGGAGTACAGTGCCTGTACTGCCGTGCAGTACTGATTGGAGTGCAGTGCCTGTACTGCCGTGTAGTGCCGGGTGGAGTACAGTGCTTGTACTGCCGTGTAGTACTGAGTGAAGTACAGTGCCTGTACTGCCGTGTAGTGCCGAGTGGAGTACTGTGTGTATAGTGCAGTGTAGTACTGAGTGGAGTACAGTGCATTTACTGCCGTGTAGTACCGAGTGGAGTACAGTGCCTGTACTGCCGTGTAGTCCCGAGTGGAGTAATGAGTGTATAGTGCATTGTAGTACTGAGTGGAGTACTGTGTGTATATTCCCGTGTAGTACTGAGTGGAGTACAGTGCCTGTACTGCCGTGTAGTACCGATTGGAGTAGTGCGTCCATACTGCCGTCTAGTACTGTGTGGAGTACAGTGCCTGTACTGCCGTGTAGTACTGGGTGGAATACAGTGCCTGTACTGCCGTGTAGTCCCGAGTGGAGTACAGTGTGTATAGTGCAGTGTAGTACTCAGTGGAGTACAGTGCATGTACTGCCGTGTAGTACCGAGTGGTGTACTGTGTGTATAGTGCCGTGTGGTACCGAGTGGAGTACCATGCCTGTACTGCCGTGTAGTACCGAGTGGAGTACTGTGTGTATAGTGCCGTGTAGTACCGAGTGGAGCACAGTGCCTGCACTGCGTGTAGTACCGAGTGGAGTACAGTGCCTGCACTGCGTGTAGTACCGAGTGGAGTACAGTATGTATAGTGCCGTCTAGTACCGAGTGGAGTACAGTGTGTATAGTGCCGTGTAGTACTGAGTGGAGTACAGGGCCTGTACTGCCGGGTAGTACCGAGTGGAGTACAGTGTGTATAGTGCCGTGTAGTACTGAGTGGAGTACAGTGCCTGTACTGCCGTGTAGTACTGAGTGGGGTACAGTGCCTGTACTGCCGTGTAGTACTGAGTGGAGTACTGTGTGTATAGTGCCGTGTAGTACCGAGTGGAGTACAGTGGGTGTATGCCGTGTAGTACTGTGTGGAGTACAGTGCCTCAACTGCCGTGCAGTACTGAGTGGAGTACAGTGCCTGTACTGCCGTGTAGTCCCGAGTGGAGTACAGTGCCTGTACTGCCGTGTAGTACTGAGTGGAGTACTGTGTGTATAGTGCCGTGTAGTACCGAGTGGAGTACAGTGCCTCTACTGCCGTGTAGTACTGAGTGGAGTACAGTGCCTGTACTGCCGTGTAGTACTGAGTGGAGTACAGTGCCTGTACTGCCGTGTAGTACTGTGTGGAGTACTGTGTGTATAGTGCCGTGAAGTACAGAGTGGAGTACAGTGCCTGTACTGAAGTGTAGTACTGAGGGGAGTACAGTGCCTGTACTGACGTGTAGTACTGAGTGGAGTACAGTGCCTGTACTGCCGTGTAGTCCCGAATTTAGTACTGTGTGTATAGTGCCGTGAAGTACCGAGTGGAGTACAGTGCCTGTACTGCCGTGTAGTACCGGGTGGAGTACTGTGTGTATAGTGCCGTGTAGTACCGAGTGGAGTACTGTGTGCATACTGCCGTGTAGTACTGAGTGGAGTACAGTGCCTGTACTGCCGTGTAGTACCGAGTGGAGTACTGTGTGTAAGGTGCCGTGTAGTACCGAGTGGAGTACGGTGCATGTACTGCCGTGTAGTACCGAGTGGAGTACTGTGTGTATAGTGCGGTGTAGTACCGAGTGGAGTACAGTGCCTGTACTGCTGTGTAGTACCGAGTGGAGTACTGTGTGTATAGTGCCGTGTAGTACCGAGTGGAGTACAGTGCCTGTACTGCGTGTAGTACCGAGTGGAGTGCTGTGTGTATAGTGCCGTCTAGTACCGAGTGGAATACAGTGTGTATAGTGCCGTGTAGTACTGAGTGGAGTACAGTAAATGTACTGCCGTGTAGTACCGAGTGGAGTACAGTGTGTATAGTGCCGTGTAGTACAGAGTGGAGTACAGTGCCTGTACTGCCGTGTAGTACTGAGTGGAGTACATTGCCTGTACTGCCGTGTAGTACCGAGTGGAGTACAGTGTGTATAGTGCCGTGTAATACTGAGTGGAGTACAGTGCCTGTGCTGCCGTGTAGTACTGAGTGGGGTACAGTGCCTGTACTGCCGTGTAGTACCGAGTGGGCGTATGTGTGTATACTGCCGTGTAGTACTGAGTATAGTACAGTGCCTGTACTGCCGTGTAGTACCGAGTGGAGTACTGTGTGCATACTGCCGTGTAGTACTGAGTGGAGTACAGTACGTGTACTGCCGTGTAGTACCGAGTGGGGGACTGTGTGTAAACTGCCGTGTAGTACTGAGTGGAGTACAGAGCCTGTACTACCGTGTTGTACCGAGTGGGGGACTGTGTGTATACTGCCATATAGTACTGAGTGGTGTACAGTGCCTGTACTGCCGTGTAGAACCGAGTGGGTGACTGTGTGCATACTGCCGTGTAGTACTGAGTGGAGTACTCTGTGTATAGGGCAGTGTAATGCTGAGTGGAGTACAGTGCCTGTACTGCCGTGTAGTACCGAGTGGAGTACTCTGTGTATAGTGCTGTGTAGGGCTGAGTGGAGTACAGTACCTGTACTGCCGTGTAGTACTGAGTATAGTACAGTGCCTGTACTGGCGTGTAGTACCGAGTGGGGGACTGTGTGTATACTGCCGTGTAGTACTGAGTGGAGTACAGTACCTGTACTGCCGAGTAGTCCCGAGTGGAGTACTGTGTGTATAGTGCAGCGTAGTGCTGAGTGGAGTACAGTACCTGTACTGCCGTGTAGTTCCGAGTGGAGTACAGTGCCTGTGCTGGCGTGTAGTACTGAGTGGAGTACAGTGCCTGTATTGCCGTGTAGTCCCGAGTGGAGTACAGTGCCTGTACTGCCATGTAGTAGTGAGTGGAGTACAGTGCCTCTACTGCCGTGTAGTACTGGGTGGAGTACAGTGCCTGTACTGCCGTGTAGTACCGAGTGGGGGACTGTGTGTATACTGCCGTGTAGTTCCGAGTGGAGTACAGTGCCTGTACTTCCGTGTAGTACCGAGTGGAATACTGTGTGTATAGTGCCGTGTAGTACCGAGTGGAGTACTGTGTGCATACTGCCGTGTGGTACAGACTGGAGTACAGTGCCTGTACTGCCATGTAGTACCGAGTGGAGTACTGTGTGTAAGGTGCCGTGTAGTACCGAGTGGAACACGGTGCATGTACTGCCGTGTAGTACCGAGTGGAGTACTGTGTGTATAGTGCGGTGTAGTACCGAGTGGAGTACATTGCATGTACTGCCGTGTAGTACCGAGTGGAGTACTGTGTGTATAGTGCCGTGTAGTACCGAGTGGAGTACAGTGCCTGTATTGCCGTGTAGTAAAGAGTGGAGTACTGTGTGTACAGTGCCATGTAGTACCGAGTGGAGTACTGTGTGCATACTGCCGTGTAGTACTGCGTGGAGTACAGTACCTGTACTGCCGTGTAGTACCGAGTGGAGTACTGTGTGTATAGTGCCGTGTAGTAGCGAGTGGAGTACAGTGCCTGTACTGCCGTGTAGGAGTGAGTGGAGTACACTGCCTGAACTGCCACGCAGTACTGAGTGGAGTACAGTGCCTGTACTGCCGTGTAGTCCGAGTGGAGTACAGTGCCTGTACTGCCGTGTAGTCATGAGTGGAGTACAGTGCCTGTACTGCCGTGTAGTAGTGAGTAGAGTACTGTGCCTGTACTGCCGTGTAGTACTGAGTGGAGTACTGTGTGTATAGTGCCGTGTAGTACCGAGTGGAGTACAGTGGGTGTATGCCGTGTAGTTCTGAGTGGAGTTCAGTGCCTGAACTGCCGTGCAGTACTGAGTGGAGTACTGTGTGTATAGTGGCGTGTAGTACCGTGTGGAGTACAGTGCCTCTACTGCCGTGTAGTACTGAGTGGAGTACAGTGCCTGTACTGCCGTGTAGTACTGAGTGGAGTACAGTGCCTGTACTGCCGTGTAGTACTGAGTGGAGTACTGTGTGTATAGTGCCGTGAAGTACCGAGTGGAGTACAGTGCCTGTACTGCCGTGTAGTACTGAGGGGAGTACAGTGTCTGTACTGCCGTGTAGTACTGAGTGGAGTACAGTGCCTGTACCGCCGTGTAGTCCCGAATGGAGTACTGTGTGTATAGTGCCGTGTAGTACCGAGTAGAGTACAGTGCCTGTACTGCCGTGTAGTACCGAGTGGAGTACTGTGTGTATAGTGCCGAGTAGTACCGAGTGGAGTACAGTGCCTGTACTGCCGTGTAGTACTGAGTGGAGTACAGTGCCTGTAATGCCGTGTAGTACCGAGTGGAGTACTCTGTGTATAGTGCCGTGTTGTACCGAGTGGAGTACAGTGCCTGTACTGCCGTGTAGTACTGAGTGGAGTACAGTGCTGTACTGCCGTGTAGTCCCGAGTGGAGTACAGTGCCTGTACTGCCGTGTAGTTCTGATTGGAGTACAGTGCCTGTACTGCCGTGTAGTACCGAGTGGAGTACAGAGCTTATACTGCCGTGTAGTACTGAGTGGGGTACAGTGCCTGTACTGCCGTGTAGTGCCGAGTGGAGTACTGTGTGTATAGTGCAGTGTAGTACTGAGTGGAGTACAGTGCATGTACTGCCGTGTAGTCCCGAGTGGAGAACTGTGTGTATAGTGCAGTGTAGTGCTGAGTGGAGTACAGTGCCTGTACTGCTGTGTAGTACCGAGTGGAGTACAGTGCCTGTACTGCCATGTAGTCCCGAGTGGAGTACTGTGTGTATAGTGCCGTCTAGTACCGAGTGGAATACATTGTGTATAGTGCCGTGTAGTACTGAGTGGAGTACAGTACCTGTACTGCCGTGTAGTACCGATTTCTAGTACACTGTGTATAGTGCCGTGTAGTACAGAGTGGAGTACAGTGCCTGTACTGCCGTGTAGTACTGAGTGGCGTACAGTGCCTGTACTGCCGTGTAGTACCGAGTGGGGGAATGTGTGTTTACTGCCGTGTAGTACTGAGTATAGTACAGTGCCTGTACTGCCGTGTAGTACCGAGTGGAGTACTGTGTGCATACTGCCGTGTAGTACTGAGTGGAGTAGAGTACCTGTACTGCCGTGTAGTACCGAGTGGGGGACTGTGTGTATACAGCCGTGTAGTACTGAGTGAGTACAGTCCCTGTACTGCCGAGTAGTCCCGAGTGGAGTACAGTGTGTATAGTGCAGTGTAGTACTGAGTGGAGTACTGTGCCTGTACTGCCGTGTAGTAGTGAGTGGAGTACTGTGCCTGTACTGCCGTGTAGTACTGAGTGGAGTACTGTGTCTGTACTGCCGTGTAGTACCGAGTGGAGTACAGTGGGTGTACTGCCGTGTAGTACTGAGTGGAGTACAGTGCCTATACTGCCGTGTAGTACTGAGTGGGGTACAGTGCCTGTACTGCCGTGTAGCCCGACAGGAGTACAATGCCTGTACTGCCGTGTAGTACTGAGTGGAGTACTGTGTGTATAGTGCCGTGTCGTACCGAGTGGAGTACAGTGCCTGTACTGCCGTGTAGTACTGAGTGGAGTACAGTGCCTGTAATGCCGTGTAGTACCGAGTGAAGTACTCTGTGTATAGTGCCGTTAGTACCGAGTGTAATACAGTGCCTGTACTGCCGTGTAGTACTGAGTGGAGTACAGTGCCTGTACTGCCGTGTAGTCCCGAGTGGAGTACAGTGCCTGTACTGCCGTGCAGTACTGATTGAAGTACAGTGCCTGTACTGCCGTGTAGTGCCGGGTGGAGTACAGTGCTTGTACTGCCGTGTAGTACTGAGTGAAGTACAGTGCCTGTACTGCCGTGTAGTGCCGAATGGAGTAATGAGTGTATAGTGCATTGTAGTACTGAGTGGAGTACTGTGTGTATAGTCCCGTGTAGTACTGAGTGGAGTACAGTGCCTGTACTGCCGTGTAGTACCGATTGGAGTAGTGCGTCCATACTGCCGTCTAGTACTGTGTGGAGTACAGTGCCTGTACTGCCGTGTAGTACTGGGTGGAATACAGTGCCTGTACTGCCGTGTAGTCCCGAGTGGAGTACAGTGTGTATAGTGCAGTGTAGTACTGGGTGGAGTACAGTGCATGTACTGCGTGTAGTACCGAGTGGAGTGCTGTGTGTATAGTGCCGTCTAGTACCGAGTGGAATACAGTGTGTATAGTGCCGTGTAGTACTGAGTGGAGTACAGTACCTGTACTGCCGTGTAGTACCGAGTGGAGTACAGTGTGTATAGTGCCGTGTAGTACAGAGTGGAGTACAGTGCCTGTACTGCCGTGTAGTACTGAGTGGAGTACATTGCCTGTACTGCCGTGTAGTACCGAGTGGAGTACAGTGTGTATAGTGCCGTGTAGTACTGAGTGGAGTACAGTGCCTGTGCTGCCGTGTAGTACTGAGTGGGGTACAGTGCCTGTACTGCCGTGTAGTACCGAGTGGGCGTATGTGTGTATACTGCCGTGTAGTACTGAGTATAGTACAGTGCCTGTACTGCCGTGTAGTACCGAGTGGAGTACTGTGTGCATACTGCCGTGTAGTACTGAGTGGAGTACAGTACCTGTACTGCCGTGTAGTACCGAGTGGGGGACTGTGTGTAAACTGCCGTGTAGTACTGAGTGGAGTACAGAGCCTGTACTACCGTGTAGTACCGAGTGGGGGACTGTGTGTATACTGCCATATAGTCCTGAGTGGAGTACAGTGCCTGTACTGCCGTGTAGAACCGAGTGGGTGACTGTGTGCATACTGCCGTGTAGTACTGAGTGGAGTACTCTGTGTATAGGGCAGTGTAATGCTGAGTGGAGTACAGTGCCTGTACTGCCGTGTAGTACCGAGTGGAGTACTCTGTGTATAGTGCTGTGTAGTGCTGAGTGGAGAACAGTACCTGTACTGCCGTGTAGTACTGAGTATAGTACAGTGCCTGTACTGGCGTGTAGTACCGAGTGGGGGACTGTGTGTATAATGCCGTGTAGTACTGAGTGGAGTACAGTACCTGTACTGCCGAGTAGTCCCGAGTGGTGTACTGTGTGTATAGTGCAGCGTAGTGCTGAGTGGAGTACAGTACCTGTACTGCCGTGTAGTACCGAGTGGGGGACTGTGTGCATACTGCCGTGTAGTTCCGAGTGGAGTACAGTGCCTGTGCTGGCGTGTAGTACTGAGTGGAGTACAGTGCCTGTATTGCCGTGTAGTCCCGAGTGGAGTACAGTGCCTGTACTGCCGTGTAGTAGTGAGTGGAGTACAGTGCCTCTACTGCCGTGTAGTACTGGGTGGAGTACAGTGCCTGTACTGCCGTGTAGTACCGAGTGGGGGACTGTGTGTATACTGCCGTGTAGTTCCGAGTGGAGTACAGTGCCTGTACTTCCGTGTAGTACCGAGTGGAATACTGTGTGTATAGTGCCGTGTAGTACCGAGTGGAGTACTGTGTATACTGCCGTGTGGTACAGACTGGAGTACAGTGCCTGTACTGCCATGTAGTACCGAGTGGAGTACTGTGTGTAAGGTGCCGTGTAGTACCGAGTGGAGTACGGTGCATGTACTGCCGTGTAGTACCGAGTGGAGTACTGTGTGTATAGTGCCGTGTAGTACCGAGTGGAGTACAGTGCCTGTATTGCCGTGTAGTAAAGAGTGGAGTACTGTGTGTACAGTGCCATGTAGTACCGAGTGGAGTACTGTGTGCATACTGCCGTGTAGTACTGCGTGGAGTACAGTACCTGTACTGCCGTGTAGTACCGAGTGGAGTACTGTGTGTATAGTGCCGTGTAGTAGCGAGTGGAGTACAGTGCCTGTACTGCCGTGTAGGAGTGAGTGGAGTACACTGCCTGAACTGCCACGCAGTACTGAGTGGAGTACAGTGCCTGTACTGCCGTGTAGTCCGAGTGGAGTACAGTGCCTGTACTGCCGTGTAGTCATGAGTGGAGTACAGTGCCTGTACTGCCGTGTAGTAGTGAGTAGAGTACTGTGCCTGTACTGCCGTGTAGTACTGAGTGGAGTACTGTGTGTATAGTGCCGTGTAGTACCGAGTGGAGTACAGTGGGTGTATACCGTGTAGTTCTGAGTGGAGTTCAGTGCCTGAACTGCCGTGCAGTACTGAGTGGAGTACTGTGTGTATAGTGGCGTGTAGTACCGTGTGGAGTACAGTGCCTCTACTGCCGTGTAGTACTGAGTGGAGTACAGTGCCTGTACTGCCGTGTAGTACTGAGTGGAGTACAGTGCCTGTACTGCCGTGTAGTACTGAGTGGAGTACTGTGTGTATAGTGCCGTGAAGTACCGAGTGGAGTACAGTGCCTGTACTGCCGTGTAGTACTGAGGGGAGTACAGTGTCTGTACTGCCGTGTAGTACTGAGTGAAGTACAGTGCCTGTACCGCCGTGTAGTCCCGAATGGAGTACTGTGTGTATAGTGCCGTGTAGTACCGAGTAGAGTACAGTGCCTGTACTGCCGTGTAGTACCGAGTGGAGTACTGTGTGTATAGTGCCGAGTAGTACCGAGTGGAGTACAGTGCCTGTACTGCCGTGTAGTACTGAGTGGAGTACAGTGCCTGTAATGCCGTGTAGTACCGAGTGGAGTACTCTGTGTATAGTGCCGTGTTGTACCGAGTGGAGTACAGTGCCTGTACTGCCGTGTAGTACTGAGTGGAGTACAGTGCTGTACTGCCGTGTAGTCCCGAGTGGAGTACAGTGCCTGTACTGCCGTGTAGTTCTGATTGGAGTACAGTGCCTGTACTGCCGTGTAGTACCGAGTGGAGTACAGAGCTTATACTGCCGTGTAGTACTGAGTGGGGTACAGTGCCTGTACTGCCGTGTAGTGCCGAGTGGAGTACTGTGTGTATAGTGCAGTGTAGTACTGAGTGGAGTACAGTGCATGTACTGCCGTGTAGTCCCGAGTGGAGTACTGTGTGTATAGTGCAGTGTAGTGCTGAGTGGAGTACAGTGCCTGTACTGCTGTGTAGTACCGAGTGGAGTACAGTGCCTGTACTGCCATGTAGTCCCGAGTGGAGTACTGTGTGTATAGTGCCGTCTAGTACCGAGTGGAATACATTGTGTATAGTGCCGTGTAGTACTGAGTGGAGTACAGTACCTGTACTGCCGTGTAGTACCGATTGGAGTACACTGTGTATAGTGCCGTGTAGTACAGAGTGGAGTACAGTGCCTGTACTGCCGTGTAGTACTGAGTGGCGTACAGTGCCTGTACTGCCGTGTAGTACCGAGTGGGGGAATGTGTGTTTACTGCCGTGTAGTACTGAGTATAGTACAGTGCCTGTACTGCCGTGTAGTACCGAGTGGAGTACTGTGTGCATACTGCCGTGTAGTACTGAGTGGAGTAGAGTACCTGTACTGCCGTGTAGTACCGAGTGGGGGACTGTGTGTATACAGCCGTGTAGTACTGAGTGGAGTACAGTCCCTGTACTGCCGAGTAGTCCCGAGTGGAGTACAGTGTGTATAGTGCAGTGTAGTACTGAGTGGAGTACTGTGCCTGTACTGCCGTGTAGTAGTGAGTGGAGTACTGTGCCTGTACTGCCGTGTAGTACTGAGTGGAGCACTGTGTCTGTACTGCCGTGTAGTACCGAGTGGAGTACAGTGGGTGTACTGCCGTGTAGTACTGAGTGGAGTACAGTGCCTATACTGCCGTGTAGTACTGAGTGGGGTACAGTGCCTGTACTGCCGTGTAGCCCGACAGGAGTACAATGCCTGTACTGCCGTGTAGTACTGAGTGGAGTACTGTGTGTATAGTGCCGTGTCGTACCGAGTGGAGTACAGTGCCTGTACTGCCGTGTAGTACTGAGTGGAGTCCAGTGCCTGTAATGCCGTGTAGTACCGAGTGAAGTACTGTGTGTATAGTGCCGTTAGTACCGAGTGTAATACAGTGCCTGTACTGCCGTCTAGTGCTGTGTGGAGTACAGTGCCTGTACTGCCGTGTAGTACTGGGTGGAATACAGTGCCTGTACTGCCGTGTAGTCCCGAGTGGAGTACAGTGTGTATAGTGCAGTGTAGTACTGGGTGGAGTACAGTGCATGTACTGCCGTGTAGTACCGAGTGGTGTACTGTGTGTATAGTGCCGTGTGGTACCGAGTGGAGTACCATGCCTGTACTGCCGTGTAGTACCGAGTGGAGTACAGTGCCTGCACTTCGTGTAGTACCGAGTGGAGTACAGTGTGTATAGTGCCGTCTAGTACCGAGTGGAGTACAGTGTGTATAATGCCGTGTAGTACTGTTTGGAGTACAGGGCCTGTACTGCCGTGTAGTACCGAGTGGAGTACAGTGTGTATAGTGCCGTGTAGTACTGAGTGGAGTACAGTGCCTGTACTGCCGTGTAGTACTGAGTGGGGTACAGTGCCTGTACTGCCGTGTAGTACAGAGTGGGGGACTGTGTGTATACTGCCGTGTAGTACTGAGTATAGTACAGTGCCTGTACTGCCGTGTAGTACCGAGTGGAGTACTGTGTGTGTACTGCCGTATAGTACTGAGTGGAGTATAGTACCTGTACTCCCGTGTAGTACCGAGTGGGGGACTGTGTGTATACTGCCGTGTAGTACTGGTTTGGAGTACATTGCCTGTACTACCATGTAGTACCGAGTGGGGGACTGTGTGTATACTGCCGTGTAGTACTGAGTGGAGTACAGTGCCTGTACTGCCGTGTAGTATCGAGTGGGGGACTGTGTGTATACTGCCGTGTAGTACTGAGTGGAGTACTGTGTCTATAGTGCAGTGTAGTGCTGAGTGGAGTACAGTGCCTGTACTGCCGTGTAGTACCGAGTGCAGTACCGTGTGTATAGTGCAGTGTAGTGCTGAGTGGAGTACAGTACCTGTCATGCCGTGTAGTACTGAGTATAGTACAGTGCCTGTACTGCCGTGTAGTACCGAGTGGGGGACTGTGTGTATACTGCCGTGTAGTACTGAGTGGAGTACAGTACCTGTACTGCCGAGTAGTCCCGAGTGGAGTACTGTGTGTATAGTGCAGTGTAGTGCTGAGTGGAGTATAGTACCTGTACCGCCGTGTAGTACCGAGTGGGGGACTGTGTGTATACTGCCGTGTAGTACTGAGTGGAGTACAGTCCCTGTACTGCCGTGTAGTACCGAGTGGGGGACTGTGTATATACTGCCGTGTAGTACTGAGTGGAGTACATTGCCTGTACTGCCGTGTAGTCCCGAGTGGAGTACTGTGTGCATACTGCCGTGTAGTACTGATTGGAGTACGGTCCCTGTACTGCCGAGTAGTCCCGAGTGGAGTACAGTATGTATAGTGCAGTGTAGTACTGAGTGGAGTACTGTGTGTATAATGCAGTGTAGTACCGAGTGGAGTACTGTGTGCATAGTGCCGTGTAGTACTGAGTGGAGTACAGTGCATGTACTGCCGTGTAGTACCGAGTGGAGTACTGTGTGTATAGTGCCGTGTAGTACCGAGTGGAGTACAGTGCATGTACTGCCATGTAGTACCGAGTGGAGTACTGTGTGTATAGTGCCGCGTAGTACCGAGTGGAGTACAGTGCCTGTACTGCCGTGTAGTACTGTGTAGAGTACAGTGCCTGAACTGCCGTGTAGTCCCGAGTGGAGTACAGTGCATGTACTGCCATGTAGTAGTGAGTGGAGTACTGTGCCTGTACTGCCGTGTAGTACTGAGTGGAGTACTGTGTGTATAGTGCCGTGTAGTACCGAGTGGAGTACAGTGCCTCTACTGCCGTGTAGTACTGAGTGGAGTACAGTGCCTGTACTGCCGTGTAGTACTGAGTGGAGTACAGTGCCTGTACTGCCGTGTAGTACTGAGTGGAGTACTGTGTGTATAGTGCCGTGAAGTACCGAGTGGAGTACAGTGCCTGTACTGCCGTGTAGTCCCGAGTGGAGTACAGTGCCTGTACTGCCGTGTAGTTCTGAGTGGAGTACAGTGCCTGTACTGCCGTGTAGTCCCGAATGGAGTACTGTGTGTATAGTGCCGTGTGGTACCGAATGGAGTACAGTGCCTGTACTGCCGTGTAGTACTGAGTGGGGTAATGTGTGTATAGTGCCGTGTAGTACCGAGTGGAGTACAGTGCCTGTACTGCCGTGTAGTACTGAGTGGAGTACAGTGCCTGTAATGCCGTGTAGTCCCGAATGGATTACTGTGTGCATAGTGCCGTGTAGTACCGAGTGGAGTACAGTGCCTGTACTGCCGTGTAGTACTGAACGGAGTACAGTGCCTGTACTGCCGTGTAGTCCGGAGTGGAGTACAGTGCCTGTACTGCCGTGTAGTCCCGAGTGGAGTACTGTGTGTATAGTGCCGTGTAGTACCGAGTGGAGTACATTGCCTGTACTGCCGTGTAGTACTAAGTGGAGTACAGTGCCTGTACTGCCGTGTAGTCCCGAGTGGAGTACTCTGTGTATAGTGCAGTGTAGTACTGAGTGGTGTACTGTACCTGTACTGCCGTGTAGTACTGAGTGTAGTACAGTGCTTCTACTGCCGGGTAGTACTGGGTGGAGTACAGTGCCTGTACTGCCGTGTAGTACCGAGTGGGGGACTGTGTGTATACTGCCGTGTAGTTCCGAGTGGAGTACAGTGCCTGTACTTCCGTGTAGTACCGAGTGGAATACTGTGTGTATAGTGCCGTGTAGTACCGAGTGGAGTACTGTGTGCATACTGCCGTGTAGTACTGAGTGGAGTACAGTGCCTGAACTGCCGTGCAGTACTGAGTGGAGTACAGTGCCTGTACTGCCTTGTAGTCCCGAGTGGAGTACAGTGCCAGTACTGCCGTGTAGTACCGAGTGGAGTACTGTGTGTATAGTGCGGTGTAGTACCGAGTGGAGTACAGTGCATGTACTGCCGTGTAGTACCGAGTGGAGTACTGTGTGTATAGTGTCGTGTAGTACCGAGTGGAGTACAGTGCCTGTATTGCCGTGTAGTAAAGAGTGGAGTACTGTGTGTACAGTGCCATGTAGTACCGAGTGGAGTACAGTGCCTGTATTGCCGTGTAGTAAAGAGTGGAGTACTGTGTGTACAGTGCCATGTAGTACCGAGTGGAGTACTGTGTGCATACTGCCGTGTAGTACTGCGTGGATTACAGTACCTGTACTGCCGTGTAGTACCGAGTGGAGTACGGTGCATGTACTGCCGTGTAGTACCAAGTGGAGTACTGTGTGTATAGTGCGGTGTAGTACCGAGTGGAGTACAGTGCATGTACTGCCGTGTAGTACCGAGTGGAGTACTGTGTGTATAGTGCCGTGTAGTACCGAGTGGAGTACAGTGCCTGTATTGCCGTGTAGTAAAGAGTGGAGTACTGTGTGTACAGTGCCATGTAGTACCGAGTGGAGTACTGTGTGCATACTGCCGTGTAGTACTGCGTGGAGTACAGTACCTGTACTGCCGTGTAGTACCGAGTGGAGTACTGTGTGTATAGTGCCGTGTAGTAGCGAGTGGAGTACAGTGCCTGTACTGCCGTGTAGGAGTGAGTGGAGTACACTGCCTGAACTGCCACGCAGTACTGAGTGGAGTACAGTGCCTGTACTGCCGTGTAGTCCGAGTGGAGTACAGTGCCTGTACTGCCGTGTAGTCATTACAGTGCCTGTACTGCCCTGTAGTAGTGAGTGGAGTACTGTGCCTGTACTGCCGTGTAGTACTGAGTGGAGTACTGTGTGTATAGTGCCGTGTAGTACCGAGTGGAGTACAGTGGGTGTATGCCGTGTAGTACTGTGTGGAGTACAGTGCCTGAACTGCCGTGCAGTACTGAGTGGAGTACAGTGCCTGTACTGCCGTGTAGTACTGAGTGGAGTACAGTGCCTGTAATGCCGTGTAGTACCGAGCGGCGTACTCTGTGTATAGTGCCGTGTAGCACCGAGTGGAGTACAGTGCCTGTACTGCCGTGTAGTACAGAGTGGAGTACAGTGCTGTACTGCCGTGTAGTCCCGAGTGGAGTACAGTGCCTGTACTGGCGTGTAGTTCTGATTGGAGTACAGTGCCTGTACTGCCGTGTAGTACCGAGTGGAGTACAGAGCTTATACTGCCGTGTAGTACTGAGTGGGGTACAGTGCCTGTACTGCCGTGTAGTGCCGAGTGGAGTACTGTGTGTATAGTGCAGTGTAGTACTGAGTGGAGTACAGTGCATGTACTGCCGTGTAGTCCCGAGTGGAGTACTGTGTGTATAGTGCAGTGTAGTGCTGAGTGGAGTACAGTGCCTGTACCGCTGTGTAGTACCGAGTGGAGTACAGTGCCTGTACTGCCATGTAGTCCCGAGTGGAGTACTGTGTGCATACTGCCGTGTAGTACTGAGTAGAGTACAGTGCCTGTACTGCCGTGTAGTACCGAGTGGAGTACTGTGTGTATATTGCCGTGTAGTACCGAGTGGAGTACAGTGCCTGTACTGCGTGTAGTACCGAGAGGAGTACTGTGTGTATAGTGCCGTGTAGTGCCGAGTGGAGTACAGTGCCTGTACTGCCGTGTAGTACTGATTGGAGTACAGTGTGAATAGTGCCGTGTAGTACCGAGGGGAGTACAGTGCCTGTACTGCCGTGTAGTACCGAGTGGAGTACAGTGTGTATAGTGCAGTTTAGTACCGAGTGGAATACATTGTGTATAGTGCCGTGTAGTACTGAGTGGAATACAGTACCTGTACTGCCGTGTAGTACCGATTGGAGTACACTGTGTATAGTGCCGTGTAGTACAGAGTGGAGTACAGTGCCTGTACTGCCGTGTAGTACTGAGTGGAGTACATTGCCTTACTGCCGTGTAGTACCGAGTGGAGTAGAGTGTATATAGTGCCGTGTAGTACTGAGTGGAGTACAGTGCCTGTGCTGCCGTGTAGTACTGAGTGGGGTACAGTGCCTGTACTGCCGTGTAGTACCGAGTGGGGGAATGTGTGTATACTGCCGTGTAGTACTGAGTATAGTACAGTGCCTGTACTGCCGTGTAGTACCGAGTGAAGTACTGTGTGCATACTGCCGTGTAGTACTGAGTGGAGTACAGTACCTGTACTGCCGTGTAGTACCGAGTGGGGGACCGTGTGTATACTGCCGTGTTGTACTGAGTGGAGTACAGTGCCTGTACTACCGTGTAGTACCGAGTGGGGGACTGTGTGTATACTGCCGTGTAGTACTGAGTGGAGTACAGTCCCTGTACTGCCGTGTAGAACCGAGTGGGTGACTGTGTGTACACTGCCGTGTAGTACTGAGTGGGGTACTGTGTGTATAGTGCAGTGTAGTGCTGAGTGGAGTACAGTGCCTTTACTGCCGTGTAGTACCGAGTGGAGTACTGTGTGTAAGTGCAGTGTAGTGCTGAGTGGAGTACAGTATCTGTAATGCCGTGTAGTACTGAGTATAGTACAGTGCCTGTACTGCCGTGTAGTACCGAGTGGGGGACTGTGTGTATACTGCCGTGTAGTACTGAGTGGAGTACAGTACCTGTACTGCCGAGTAGTCCCGAGTGGAGTACTGTGTGTATAGTGCAGTGTAGTGCTAAGTGGAGTACAGTACCTGTACTGCCGTGTAGTACCGAGTGGGGGACTGTGTGCATACTGCCGTGTAGTTCCCAGTGGAGTACAGTGCCTGTACTGGCGTGTAGTACTGAGTGGAGTACAGTGGCTGTATTGCCGTGTAGTCCCGAGTGGAGTACAGTGCCTGTACTGCCGTGTAGTAGTGAATGGAGTACAGTGCCTGTACTGCCGTGTAGTACTGAGTGGAGTACTGTGTGTATAGTGCCGTGTAGTACCGAGTGGAGTACAGTGGGTGTACTGCCGTGTAGTACTGAGTGGAGTAGAGTGCCTGTACTGCCGTGTAGTACCGAGTGGAGTACAGTGCCTGTACTGCCGTGTAGTACTGAGTGGAGTACTGTGTGTATAGTGCCGTGTAGTACCGAGTGAAGTACAGTGCCTGTACTGCCGTGTAGTACTGAGTGGAGTACAGTGCCTGTACTGCCGTGTAGTACTGAGTGGAGTACAGTGCCTGTACTGCCGTGTAGTCCCGAGTGAAGTACAGTGCCTGTGCTGCCGTGTAGTACTTAGTGGAGTACTGTGTGTATAGTGCCGTGTAGTACCGAGTGGAGTACATTGCCTGTACTGCCGTGTAGTACTGAGTGGAGTACAGTGCCTGTACTGCCGTGTAGTCCCGAGTGGAGTACAGTGCCTGTACTGCCGTGTAGTACTGATTGGAGTAATAGTGCCTGTACTGCCATGTAGTACCGAGTGGAGTACAGTGCTTGTACTGCCGTGTAGTACTGAGTGAAGTACAGTGCCTGTACTGCCATGTAGTGCCGAGTGGAGTACAGTGTGTATAGTGAAGTGTAGCACTGAGTGGAGTACAGTGCAGTTACTGCCGTGTAGTACTCAGTGAAGTACTGTGTGTTTAGTGCCGTGTAGTACCGATTGGAGTACAATGGGTGTACTGCCGTGTAGTACTTAGTGGAGTACAGTGCCTGTACTGCCGTGTAGTACTGAGTGGAGTACAGTGCCTGTACTGCCGTGTAGTCCCGAGTGGATTACAGTGCCTATACTGCCATGTAGTACTGAGTGGAGTACTGTGTGTATAGTGCCGTGTAATACCGAGTGGAGTACAGTGCCTGTTCTGCCGTGTAGTACTGAGTGGAGCACAGTGCGTGTACTGCCGTGTAGTACTGAGTGGAGTACAGTTCCTTTACTGCCGTGTAGTCCCGAGTGGAGTACAGTGCCTGTACTGCCGTGTAGTACTGAGTGGAGTACTGTGTGTATAGTGCCGTGTAGTAACGAGTGCAGTACAGTGCTGTACTGCCCTGTAGTACTGAGTGGAGTACAGTGCCTGTACTGCCGTGTAGTACTGAGTGGAGTACAGTGCCTGTACTGCCGTGTAGTACTGAGTGGAGTACAGTGCCTGTACTGCCGTGTAGTCCCGAATGGAGTACTGTGTGTATAGTGCCGTGTAGTACCGAGTGGAGTACAGTGCCTGTACTGCCGTGTAGCACCGAGTGGAGTACTGTGTGTATAGTGCCGTGTAGTACCTAGTGGAGTACAGTGCCTGTATTGCCGTGTAGTACTGAGTGGAGTACAGTGCCTGTACTTCCGTGTAGTACTGATTGGAGTACAGTGCCCGTACTGCCGTGTAGTACCGAGTGGAGTACATTGCTTGTACTGCCGTGTAGTACTGAGTGGAGTACAGTGTCTGTACTGCCGTGTTGTACTGAGTGGAGTACTGTGTGTATAGTGGCGTGTAGTAACGAGTGGAGTACAGTGCCAGTACTGCCGTGTAGTCCCGAATGGAGTACTGTGTGTATAGTGCCGTGTAGTACCGAGTGGAGTACAGTGCCTGTACTGCCGTGTAGCACCGATGGAGTACTGTGTGTATAGTGCCTTGTAGAACCGAGTGGAGTACAGTGCCTGTATTGTCGTGTAGTACTGAGTGGAGTACAGTGCCTGTACTGCCGTGTAGTACTGAGTGGAGTACTGTGTGTATAGTGCCGTGAAGTACCGAGTGGAGTACAGTGCCTGTACTGCCGTGTAGTACTGAGGGGAGTACAGTGCCTGTACTGCCGTGTAGTACTGAGTGGAGTACAGTGCCTGTACTGCCGTGTAGTCCCGAATGGAGTACTGTGTGTATAGTCCCGTGTAGTACCGAGTGGAGTACAGTGCCTGTACTGCCGTGTAGTACCGAGTGGAGTACTGTGTGTATAGTGCCGTGTAGTACCGAGTGGAGTAGAGTGCCTGTACTGCCGTGTAGTACTGAGTGGAGTACAGTGCCTGTAATGCCGTGTAGTACCGAGTGGAGTACTGTGTGTATAGTGCCGTGTAGTACCGAGTGGAGTACTGTGTGCATAATGCCGTGTAGTACTGAGTGGAGTACAGTGCCTGTACTGCCGTGTAGTACCGAGTGGGGGAATGTGTGTATACTGCCGTGTAGTACTGAGTATAGTACAGTGCCTGTACTGCCGTGTAGTACCGAGTGGAGTACTGTGTGCATACTGCCGTGTAGTACTGAGTGGAGTACAGTACCTGTACTGCCGTGTAGTACCGAGTGGGGGACTGTGTGTATACTGCCGTGTAGTACTGAGTGGAGTACAGTGCCTGTACTACCGTGTAGTACCGAGTGGGGGACTGTGTGTATACTGCCGTGTAGTACTGAGTGGAGTACAGTGCCTGTACTGCCGTGTAGAACCGAGTGGGGGACTGTGTGTATAGTGCCGTGTAGTACCGAGTGGAGTACTGTGTGCATACTGCCGTGTGGTACCGAGTGGAGTACAGTGCCTGTACTGCCGTGTAGTACTGAGTGGAGCACAGTGCCTGTACTGCCGTGTAGTACTGAGTGGAGTACAGTTCCTGTACTGCCGTGTAGTCCCGGGTGGAGTACAGTGCCTGTACTGCCGTGTAGTACTGAGTGGAGTACAGTTCCTGTACTGCCGTGTAGTCCCGAGTGGAGTACAGTGCCTGTACTGCCGTGTAGTACTGAGTGGAGTACAGTTCCTGTACTGCCGTGTAGTACCGAGTGGAGTACAGTGCCTGTACTGCCGTGTAGCACCGAGTGGAGTACTGTGTGTATAGTGCCGTGTAGAACCGAGTGGAGTATAGTGCCTGTATTGTCGTGTAGTACTGAGTAGAGTACAGTGCCTGTAATGCCGTGTAGTACCGAGTGGAATACTGTGTGTATAGTGCCGTGTAGTACCGAGTGGATTACAGCACCTCTACTGCCGTGTAGTACCGAGTGGAGTACTGTGTGTATAGTGCCGTGTAGTACTGAGTGGAGTACAGTGCCTGTACTGCCGTGTAGTACCGAGTGGAATACTGTGTGTATAGTGCCGTGTAGTACCGAGTGGAGTACAGCACCTCTACTGCCGTGTAGTACCGAGTGGAGTACTGTGTGTATAGTGCCGTGTAGAACCGAGTGGAGTATAGTGCCTGTATTGTCGTGTAGTACTGAGTAGAGTACAGTGCCTGTACTGCCGTGTAGTAGTGAGTGGAGTACTGTGCCTGTACTGCCGTGTAGTACTCAGTGGAGTACTGTGTGTATAGTGCCGTGTAGTACCGAGTGGAGTACAGTGGGTGTACTGCCGTGTAGTTATGAGTGGAGTACAGCGCCTGTACTGCCGTGTAGTACTGAGTGGAGTACAGTGCCTGTACTGCCGTGTAGACCCGAGTGGAGTACAGTGCCTATACTGCCGTGTAGTACTGAGTAGAGTACTGTGTGTATAGTGCCGTGTAGTACCGAGTGGAGTACAGTGCCTGTATTGCCGTGTAGTACCGAGTGGAGTACTGTGTGTATAGTGCGGTGTAGTACCGAGTGGAGTACAGTGCATGTACTGCCGTGTAGTACCGAGTGGAGTACTGTGTGTATAGTGCCGTGTAGTACCGAGTGGAGTACAATGCCTGTACTGCCGTGTAGTACCGAGTGGAGTACTGTGTGTATAGTGCCGTGTAGTATCGAGTGGAGTACAGTGCCTGTACTGCGTGTAGTACCGAGTGGAGTACTGTGTGTATAGTGCCGTGCAGTACCGAGTGGAGTACAGTGCCTGTACTGCCGTGTAGTTCCGAGTGGAGTACAGTGCGTATACTGCCGTCTAGTACCGAGTGGAGTACAGTGTGTATAGTGCCGTGTAGTACTGAGTGGAGTACAGTGCCTGTACAGCCGTGTAGTACTGAGTGGGGTACAGTGCCTGTACTGCCGTGTACTACTGAGTGGAGTACAGTGCCTGTACTGCCGTGTAGTACCGAGTGGGGGACTGTGTGTATACTGCCGTGTAGTACTGAGTGGAGTACAGTGTGTATAGTGCAGTGTAGTGCTGAGTGGAGTACAGTGCCTGTACTGCCGTGTAGTACCGAGTGGATTATTGTGTGTATAGTGCAGTGTAGTGCTGAGTGGAGTACAGTACCTGTACTGCCGTGTAGTGCTGAGTATAGTACAGTGCCTGTACTGCCGTGTAGTACCGAGTGGGGGACTGTGTGTATACAGCCGTGTAGTACTGAGTGGAGTAGAATACTTGTACTGCCGAGTAGTCTGGAGTGGAGTACTGTGTGTATAGTGCAGTGTAGTGCTGAGTGGAGTACAGTACCTGTACTGCCGTGTAGTACCGAGTGGGGGAATGTGTGTATACTGCCGTGCAGTACTGAGTGGAGTACAGTGCCTGTACTGTCGTGTAGTACCGAGTGGGTGACTGTGTGTATACTGCCGTGTAGTACTGAGTGGAGTACAATCCCTGTACTGCCGAGTAGTCCCGAGTGGAGTACAGTGTGTATAGTGCAGTGTAGTACTGAGTGGAGTACTGTGTGTAAAGTGCAGTGTAGTACTGAGTGGAGTACAGTGCGTGTACTGCCGTGTAGTACCGAGTGGGGGACTGTGTGTATACTGCCGTGTAGTACTGAGTGGAGTACAGTGTGTATAGTGCCGTGTAGTACCGAGTGGGTCTTTGTGTGCATACTGCCGTGTAGTACTGAGTGGAGTACATTGCCTGTACTGCTATGTTGTCCCGAGTGGAGTACTGTGTGTATACTGCCGTGTAGTCCGAGTGGAGTACAGTGCCTGTACTGCCATGTAGTACCGAGTGGAGTACAGTGTGCATACTGCCGTGTAGGACGGAGTGGAGTACAGTGCCTATACTGCCGTGTAGTACCGATTGGAGTACTGTGTGGATAGTGCCGTGCAGTACCGAGTGGAGTACGGTGTGCATACTGCCGTGTAGTACTTAGTGTAGTACAGTGCCTGTACTGCCGTGTAGTACCGAGTGGAGTACTGTGTGTATAGTGCCGTGTAGTACCGAGTTTAGTACAGTGCATGTACTGCCGTGTATTACCGAGTGGAGTACTGTTTTTATAGTGCGGTGTAGTACCGAGTGGAGTACAGTGCATGTACTGCCGTGTAGTACCGAGTGGAGTACTGTGTGTATAGTGCCGTGTAGTACCGAGTTTAGTACAGTGCATGTACTGCCGTGTATTACCGAGTGGAGTACTGTTTTTATAGTGCGGTGTAGTACCGAGTGGAGTACAGTTCCTGTACTGCCGTGTAGTCCCGAGTGGAGTACAGTGCCTGTACTGCCGTGTAGTACTGAGTGGAGTACAGTTCCTGTACTGCCGTGTAGTCCCGAGTGGAGTACAGTGCCTGTACTGCCGTGTAGTACTGAGTGGAGTACTGTGTGTATAGTGCCGTGTAGTAACGAGTGGAGTACAGTGCCTGTACTGCCGTGTAGTCCCGAATGGAGTACTGTGTGTATAGTGCCGTGTAGTACCGAGTGGAGTACAGTGCCTGTACTGCCGTGTAGCACCGAGTGGAGTACTGTGTGTATAGTGCCGTGTAGAACCGAGTGGAGTATAGTGCCTGTATTGTCGTGTAGTACTGAGTAGAGTACAGTGCCTGTAATGCCGTGTAGTACCGAGTGGAATACTGTGTGTGTAGTGCCGTGTAGTACCGAGTGGAGTACAGCACCTCTACTGCCGTGTAGTACCGAGTGGAGTACTGTGTGTATAGTGCCGTGTAGTACTGAGTGGAGTACAGTGCCTGTACTGCCGTGTAGTACCGAGTGGAATACTGTGTGTATAGTGCCGTGTAGTACCGAGTGGAGTACAGCACCTCTACTGCCGTGTAGTACCGAGTGGAGTACTGTGTGTATAGTGCCGTGTAGAACCGAGTGGAGTATAGTGCCTGTATTGTCGTGTAGTACTGAGCAGAGTACAGTGCCTGTACTGCCGTGTAGTAGTGAGTGGAGTACAGTGCCTGTACTGCCGTGTAGTACTCAGTGGAGTACTGTGTGTATAGTGCCGTGTAGTACCGAGTGGAGTACAGTGGGTGTACTGCCGTGTAGTTATGAGTGGAGTACAGCGCCTGTACTGCCGTGTAGTACTGAGTGGAGTACAGTGCCTGTACTGCCGTGTAGACCCGAGTGGAGTACAGTGCCTATACTGGCGTGTAGTACTGAGTGGAGTACTGTGTGTATAGTGCCGTGTAGTACCGAGTGGAGTACAGTGCCTGTATTGCCGTGTAGTACCGAGTGGAGTACTGTGTGTATAGTGCGGTGTAGTACCGAGTGGAGTACAGTGCATGTACTGCCGTGTAGTACCGAGTGGAGTACTGTGTGTATAGTGCCGTGTAGTACCGAGTGGAGTACAATGCCTGTACTGCCGTGTAGTACCGAGTGGAGTACTGTGTGTATAGTGCCGTGTAGTATCGAGTGGAGTACAGTGCCTGTACTGCGTGTAGTACCGAGTGGAGTACTGTGTGTATAGTGCCGTGCAGTACCGAGTGGAGTACAGTGCCTGTACTGCCGTGTAGTTCCGAGTGGAGTACAGTGCGTATACTGCCGTCTAGTACCGAGTGGAGTACAGTGCCTGTACTGCCGTGTAGTACCGAGTGGGGGACTGTGTGTATACTGCCGTGTAGTACTGAGTGGAGTACAGTGTGTATAGTGCAGTGTAGTGCTGAGTGGAGTACAGTGCCTGTACTGCCGTGTAGTACCGAGTGGATTATTGTGTGTATAGTGCAGTGTAGTGCTGAGTGGAGTACAGTACCTGTACTGCCGTGTAGTGCTGAGTATAGTACAGTGCCTGTACTGCCGTGTAGTACCGAGTGGGGGACTGTGTGTATACAGCCGTGTAGTACTGAGTGGAGTAGAATACTTGTACTGCCGAGTAGTCTGGAGTGGAGTACTGTGTGTATAGTGCAGTGTAGTGCTGAGTGGAGTACAGTACCTGTACTGCCGTGTAGTACCGAGTGGGGGAATGTGTGTATACTGCCGTGCAGTACTGAGTGGAGTACAGTGCCTGTACTGTCGTGTAGTACCGAGTGGGGGACTGTGTGTATACTGCCGTGTAGTACTGAGTGGAGTACAATCCCTGTACTGCCGAGTAGTCCCGAGTGGAGTACAGTGTGTATAGTGCAGTGTAGTACTGAGTGGAGTACTGTGTGTAAAGTGCAGTGTAGTACTGAGTGGAGTACAGTGCGTGTACTGCCGTGTAGTACCGAGTGGGGGACTGTGTGTATACTGCCGTGTAGTACTGAGTGGAGTACAGTGTGTATAGTGCCGTGTAGTACCGAGTGGGTCTTTGTGTGCATACTGCCGTGTAGTACTGAGTGGAGTACATTGCCTGTACTGCTATGTTGTCCCGAGTGGAGTACTGTGTGTATACTGCCGTGTAGTCCGAGTGGAGTACAGTGCCTGTACTGCCATGTAGTACCGAGTGGAGTACTGTGTGCATACTGCCGTGTAGGACGGAGTGGAGTACAGTGCCTATACTGCCGTGTAGTACCGATTGGAGTACTGTGTGGATAGTGCCGTGCAGTACCGAGTGGAGTACGGTGTGCATACTGCCGTGTAGTACTTAGTGTAGTACAGTGCCTGTACTGCCGTGTAGTACCGAGTGGAGTACTGTGTGTGTAGTGCCGTGTAGTACCGAGTTTACTACAGTGCATGTACTGCCGTGTATTACCGAGTGGAGTACTGTTTTTATAGTGCGGTGTAGTACCGAGTGGAGTACAGTGCATGTACTGCCGTGTAGTACCGAGTGGAGTACTGTGTGTATAGTGCCGTGTAGTATCGAGTGGAGTACAGTGCCTGTATTGCCGTGTAGTACCGAGTGGAGTACTGCGTCTATAGTGCCGTGTAGTACCGATTGGAGTACTGTGTGCATAATGCCGTGTAGTACTAGTGGAGTACAGTACCTGTACTGCCGTGTAGTACCGAGTGGAGTACTGTGTGTATAGTGCCGTGTAGTACCGAGTGGAGTACAGTGCCTGTACTGCCGTGTAGTACTGAGTGGAGTAGAATGCCTGTACTGCAGTGTAGTCCCGAGTGGAGTAGAGTGCCTGTACTACCGTGTAGTACTGAGTTTAGTACTGTTTGTATAGTGCTGTGTAGTACCGAGTGGAGTACAGTGCCTGTACTGCCGTGTAGTCCCGAGTGGAGTACGGTGCATGTACTGTCGTGTAGTACCGAGTGTAGTACAATGCCTGTACTGCCGTGTAGTACCGAGTGGAGTACTGTGTGCATACTGCCGTGTAGTACCGAGTGGAGTACAGTGCCTGTACTGCCGTGTAGTACCGAGTGGAGTACAGTGCCTGTACTGCCGTGTAGTACCGAGTGGAGTACTGTGTGCATACTGCCGTGTAGTACTGAGTGGAGTACAGTGCCTGTAATGCCGTGTAGTACCGAGTGGAGTACTGTTTGTATAATGCCGTGTAGTACCGACTGGAGTACTGTGTGTATAGTGCGGTGTAGTACCGTGTGGAGTACAGTGCATGTACTGCCGTGTAGTAGTGAGTGGAGTACTGTGCCTGTACTGCCGTGTAGTACTGAGTGGAGTACTGTGTGTATAGTGCCGTGTAGTACCGAGTGGAGTACAGTGGGTGTACTGCCGTGTAGTACTGAGTGGAGTACAGTGCCTGTACTGCCGTGTAGTACTGAGTGGAGTACAGTGCCTGTACTGCCGTGTAGTCCCGAGTGGAGTAGAGTGCCTGTACTACCGTGTAGTACTGAGTTTAGTACTGTTTGTATAGTGCTGTGTAGTACCGAGTGGAGTACAGTGCCTGTACTGCCGTGTAGTCCCGAGTGGAGTACGGTGCATGTACTGTCGTGTAGTACCGAGTGTAGTACAATGCCTGTACTGCCGTGTAGTACCGAGTGGAGTACTGTGTGCATACTGCCGTGTAGTACCGAGTGGAGTACAGTGCCTGTACTGCCGTGTAGTACCGAGTGGAGTACAGTCCCTGTACTGCCGTGTAGTACCGAGTGGAGTACTGTGTGCATACTGCCGTGTAGTACTGAGTGGAGTACAGTGCCTGTAATGCCGTGTAGTACCGAGTGGAGTACTGTTTGTATAGTGCCGTGTAGTACCGACTGGAGTACTGTGTGTATAGTGCGGTGTAGTACCGAGTGGAGTACAGTGCATGTACTGCCGTGTAGTACCGAGTGGAGTACTGTGTGTATCGTGCCATGTAGTACCGTGTGGAGTACAGTGCCTGTATTGCCGTGTAGTACCGTGTGGAGTACTGAGTGTATAGTGCCCTGTAGTACCGAGTGGAGTACAGTGCCTGTACTGCCGTGTAGTACTGAGTGGTGTACAGTGGGTGTACTGCCGTGTAGTACTGAGTGGAGTACAGTGCCTATACTGCCGTGTAGTACTGAGTGGGGTACAGTGCCTGTACTGCCGTGTAGCTCGAGTGGAGTACAATGCCTGTACTGCCGTGTAGTACTGAGTGGAGTACTGTGTGTATAGTGCCGTGTCGTACCGAGTGGAGTACAGTGCCTGTACTGCCGTGTAGTACTGAGTGGAGTACAGTGCCTGTAATGCCGTGTAGTACCGAGTGAAGTACTGTATGTATAGTGCCGTTAGTACCGAGTGTAACACAGTGCCTGTACTGCCGTGTAGTACTGAGTGGAGTACAGTGCCTGTACTGCCGTGTAGTCCCGAGTGGAGTACAGTGCCTGTACTGCCGTGCAGTACTGATTGGAGTACAGTGCCTGTACTGCCGTGTAGTGCCGGGTGGAGTACAGTGCTTGTACTGCCGTGTAGTACTGAGTGAAGTACAGTGCCTGTACTGCCGTGTAGTGCCGAGTGGAGTACTGTGTGTATAGTGCAGTGTAGTACTGAGTGGAGTACAGTGCATTTACTGCCGTGTAGTACCGAGTGGAGTACAGTGCCTGTACGGCCGTGTAGTCCCGAGTGGAGTAATGAGTGTATAGTGCATTGTAGTACTGAGTGGAGTACTGTGTGTATATTCCCGTGTAGTACTGAGTGGAGTACAGTGCCTGTACTGCCGTGTAGTACCGATTGGAGTAGTGCGTCCACACTGCCGTCTAGTACTGTGTGGAGTACAGTGCCTGTACTGCCATGTAGTACTGGGTGGAATACAGTGCCTGTACTGCCGTGTAGTCCCGAGTGGAGTACAGTGTGTATAGTGCAGTGTAGTACTCAGTGGAGTACAGTGCATGTACTGCCGTGTAGTACCGAGTGGTGTACTGTGTGTATAGTGCCGTGTGGTACCGAGTGGAGTACCATGCCTCTACTGCCGTGTAGTACCGAGTGGAGTACTGTGTGTATAGTGCCGTGTCGTACCGAGTGGAGCACAGTGCCTGTACTGCGTGTAGTACCGAGTGCAGTACAGTGCCTGCACTGCGTGTAGTACCGAGTGGAGTACAGTGTGTATCGTGCCGTCTAGTACCGAGTGGAGTACAGTGTGTATAGTGCCGTGTAGTACTGAGTGGAGTACAGGGCCTGTACTGCCGGGTAGTACCGAGTGGAGTACAGTGTGTATAGTGCCGTGTAGTACTGAGTGGAGTACAGTGCCTGTACTGCCGTGTAGTACTGAGTGGGGTACAGTGCCTGTACTGCCGTGTAGTACTGAGTGGAGTACTGTGTGTATAGTGCCGTGTAGTACCGAGTGGAGTACAGTGGGTGTATGCCGTGTAGTACTGTGTGGAGTACAGTGCCTCAACTGCCGTGCAGTACTGAGTGGAGTACAGTGCCTGTACTGCCGTGTAGTCCCGAGTGGAGTACAGTGCCTGTACTGCCGTGTAGTACTGAGTGGAGTACTGTGTGTATAGTGCCGTGTAGTACCGAGTGGAGTACAGTGCCTCTACTGCCGTGTAGTACTGAGTGGAGTACAGTGCCTGTACTGCCGTGTAGTACTGTGTGGAGTACTGTGTGTATAGTGCCGTGAAGTACCGAGTGGAGTACAGTGCCTGTACTGAAGTGTAGTACTGAGGGGAGTACAGTGCCTGTACTGCCGTGTAGTACTGAGTGGAGTACAGTGCCTGTACTGCCGTGTAGTCCCGAATGGAGTACTGTGTGTATAGTGCCGTGTAGTACCGAGTGGAGTACAGTGCATGTACTGCCGTGTAGTACCGAGTGGAGTACTGTGTGTATAGTGCCGTGTAGTACCGACTGGAGTACTGTGTGCATACTGCCGTGTAGTACTGAGTGGAGTACAGTGCCTGTACTGCCGTGTAGTACCGAGTGGAGTACTGTGTGTAAGGTGCCGTGTACTACCGATTGGAGTACGGTGCATGTACTGCCGTGTAGTACCGAGTGGAGTACTGTGTGTATAGTGCGGTGTAGTACCGAGTGGAGTACAGTGCCTGTACTGCTGTGTAGTACCGAGTGGAGTACTGTCTGTATAGTGCCGTGTAGTACCGAGTGGAGTACAGTGCCTGTACTGCGTGTAGTACCGAGTGGAGTGCTGTGTGTATAGTGCCGTCTAGTACCGAGTGGAATACAGTGTGTATAGTGCCGTGTAGTACTGAGTGGAGTACAGTACCTGTACTGCCGTGTAGTACCGAGTGGAGTACAGTGTGTATAGTGCCGTGTAGTACAGAGTGGAGTACAGTGCCTGTTCTGCCGTGTAGTACTGAGTGGAGTACATTGCCTGTACTGCCGTGTAGTACCGAGTGGAGTACAGTGTGTATAGTGCCGTGTAGTACTGAGTGGAGTACAGTGCCTGTGCTGCCGTGTAGTACTGAGTGGGGTACAGTGCCTGTACTGCCGTGTAGTACCCAGTGGGCGTATGTGTGTATACTGCCGTGTAGTACTGAGTATAGTACAGTGCCTGTACTGCCGTGTAGTACCGAGTGGAGTACTGTGTGCATACTGCCGTGTAGTACTGAGTGGAGTACAGTACCTGTACTGCCGTGTAGTACCGAGTGGGGGACTGTTTGTATACTGCCGTGTAGTACTGAGTGGAGTACAGAGCCTGTACTACCGTGTAGTACCGAGTGGGGGACTGTGTGTATACTGCCATATAGTACTGAGTGGAGTACAGTGCCTGTACTGCCGTGTAGAACCGAGTGGGTGACTGTGTGCATACTGCCGTGTAGTACTGAGTGGAGTACTGTGTGTATATGGCAGTGTAATGCTGAGTGGAGTACAGTGCCTGTACTGCCGTGTAGTACCGAGTGGAGTACTCTGTGTATAGTGCTGTGTAGTGCTGAGTGGAGTACAGTACCTGTACTGCCGTGTAGTACTGAGTATAGTACAGTGCCTGTACTGCCGTGTAGTACCGAGTGGGGGACTGTGTGTATACTGCCGTGTAGTACTGAGTGGAGTACAGTACCTGTACTGCCGAGTAGTCCCGAGTGGAGTACTGTGTGTATAGTGCAGCGTAGTGCTGAGTGGAGTACAGTACCTGTACTGCCGTGTAGTACCGAGTGGGGGACTGTGTGCATACTGCCGTGTAGTTCCGAGTGGAGTACAGTGCCTGTGCTGGCGTGTAGTACTGAGTGGAGTACAGTGCCTGTATTGCCGTGTAGTCCCGAGTGGAGTACAGTGCCTGTACTGCCGTGTAGTAGTGAGTGGAGTACAGTGCCTCTACTGCCGTGTAGTACTGGGTGGAGTACAGTGCCTGTACTGCCATGTAGTACCGAGTGGAGTACTGTGTGTAAGGTGCCGTGTAGTACCGAGTGGAGTACGGTGCATGTACTGCCGTGTAGTACCGAGTGGAGTACTGTGTGTATAGTGCGGTGTAGTACCGAGTGGAGTAAAGTGCATGTACTGCCGTGTAGTACCGAGTGGAGTACTGTGTGTATAGTGCCGTGTAGTACCGAGTGGAGTACAGTGCCTGTATTGCCGTGTAGTAAAGAGTGGAGTACTGTGTGTACAGTGCCATGTAGTACCGAGTGGAGTACTGTGTGCATACTGCCGTGTAGTACTGCGTGGAGTACAGTACCTGTACTGCCGTGTAGTACCGAGTGGAGTACTGTGTGTATAGTGCCGTGTAGTAGCGAGTGGAGTACAGTGCCTGTACTGCCGTGTAGGAGTGAGTGGAGTACACTGCCTGAACTGCCACGCAGTACTGAGTGGAGTACAGTGCCTGTACTGCCGTGTAGTCCGAGTGGAGTACAGTGCCTGTACTGCCGTGTAGTCATGAGTGGAGTACAGTGCCTGTACTGCCGTGTAGTACTGAGTGGAGTACTGTGTGTATAGTGCCGTGAAGTACCGAGTGGAGTACAGTGCCTGTACTGCCGTGTAGTACTGAGGGGAGTACAGTGTCTGTACTGCCGTGTAGTACTGAGTGGAGTACAGTGCCTGTACTGCCGTGTAGTCCCGAATGGAGTACTGTGTGTATAGTGCCGTGTAGTACCGAGTAGAGTACAGTCCCTGTACTGCCGTGTAGTACCGAGCGGAGTACTGTGTGTATAGTGCCGAGTAGTACCGAGTGGAGTACAGTGCCTGTACTGCCGTGTAGTACTGAGTGGAGTACAGTGCCTGTAATGCCGTGTAGTAACGAGTGGAGTACTCTGTGTATAGTGCCGTGTTGTACCGAGTGGAGTACAGTGCCTGTACTGCCGTGTAGTACTGAGTGGAGTACAGTGCTGTACTGCCGTGTAGTCCCGAGTGGAGTACAGTGCCTGTACTGCCGTGTAGTTCTGATTGGAGTACAGTGCCTGTACTGCCGTGTAGTACCGAGTGGAGTACAGAGCTTATACTGCCGTGTAGTACTGAGTGGGGTACAGTGCCTGTACTGCCGTGTAGTACTGAGTGGAGTACATTGCCTGTACTGCCGTGTAGTACCGAGTGGGGGAATGTGTGTATACTGCCGTGTAGTACTGAGTATAGTACAGTGCCTGTACTGCCGTGTAGTACCGAGTGGAGTACTGTGTGCATACTGCCGTGTAGTACTGAGTGGAGTACAGTACCTGTACTGCCGTGTAGTACCGAGTGGGGGACTGTGTGTATACTGCCGTGTAGTACTGAGTGGAGTACAGTGCCTGTACTACCGTGTAGTACCGAGTGGGGGACTGTGTGTATACTGCCGTGTAGTACTGAGTGGAGTACAGTGCCTGTACTGCCGTGTAGAACCGAGTGGGGGACTGTGTGTATACTGCCGTGTAGTACTGAGTGGAGTACAGTGCCTGTACTACCGTGTAGTACCGAGTGGGGGAATGTGTGTATACTGCCGTGTAGTACTGAGTATAGTACAGTGCCTGTACTGCCGTGTAGTACCGAGTGGAGTACTGTGTGCATACTGCCGTGTAGTACTGAGTGGAGTACAGTACCTGTACTGCCGTGTAGTACCGAGTGGGGGACTGTGTGTATACTGCCGTGTAGTACTGAGTGGAGTACAGTGCCTGTACTACCGTGTAGTACCGAGTGGGGGACTGTGTGTATACTGCCGTGTAGTACTGAGTGGAGTACAGTGCCTGTACTGCCGTGTAGAACCGAGTGGGGGACTGTGTGTATACTGCCGTGCAGTACTGAGTGGAGTACTGTGTGTATAGTGCAGTGTAGTGCTGAGTGGAGTACAGTGCCTGTACTGCCGTGTAGTACCGAGTGGAGTACTCTGTGTATAGTGCAGTGTAGTGCTGAGTGGAGTACAGTACCTGTACTGCCGTGTAGTACTGAGTATAGTACAGTGCCTGTACTGCCGTGTAGTACCGAGTGGAATACTGTGTGTATAGTGCCGTGTAGTACCGAGTGGAGTACTGTGTGCATACTGCCGTGTGGTACTGAGTGGAGTACAGTGCCTGTACTGCCGTGTAGTACTGAGTGGAGCACAGTGCCTGTACTGCCGTGTAGTACTGAGTGGAGTACAGTTCCTGTACTGCCGTGTAGTCCCGAGTGGAGTACAGTGCCTGTACTGCCGTGTAGTACTGAGTGGAGTACAGTACCTGTACTGCCGAGTAGTCCCGAGTGGAGTACTGTGTGTATAGTGCAGCGTAGTGCTGAGTGGAGTACAGTACCTGTACTGCCGTGTAGTACCGAGTGGGGGACTGTGTGCATACTGCCGTGTAGTTCCGAGTGGAGTACAGTGCCTGTGCTGGCGTGTAGTACTGAGTGGAGTACAGTGCCTGTACTGCCGTGTAGAACCGAGTGGGGGACTGTGTGTATACTGCCGTGTAGTACTGAGTGGAGTACTGTGTGTATAGTGCAGTGTAGTGCTGAGTGGAGTACAGTGCCTGTACTGCCGTGTAGTACCGAGTGGAGTACTGTGTGTATAGTGCCGTGTAGAACCGAGTGGAGTATAGTGCCTGTATTGTCGTGTAGTACTGAGTAGAGTACAGTGCCTGTAATGCCGTGTAGTACCGAGTGGAATAATGTGTGTATAGTGCCGTGTAGTACCGAGTGGAGTACAGCACCTCTACTGCCGTGTAGTACCGAGTGGAGTACTGTGTGTATAGTGCCGTGTAGTACTGAGTGGAGTACAGTGCCTGTACTGCCGTGTAGTACTGAGTGGAGTACAGTGCCTGTACTGCCGTGTAGACCCGAGTGGAGTACAGTGCCTATACTGCCGTGTAGTACTGAGTGGAGTACTGTGTGTATAGTGCCGTGTAGTACCGAGTGGAGTACAGTGCCTGTATTGCCGTGTAGTACCGAGTGGAGTACTGTGTGTATGGTGCGGTGTAGTACCGAGTGGAGTACTGTGTGCTTACTGCCGTGTAGTACTGAGTGGAGTACAGTACCTCTACTCCCGTGTAGTACCGAGTGGAGTACGGTGTGTATAGTGCCGTGAAGTACCGAGTGGAGTACAGTGCCTGTACTGCCGTGTAGTACTGAGTGGAGTACAGTGCTTGTACTGCCGTGTAGTCCCGAGTGGAGTACAGTGCCTGTACTGCCGTGTAGTAGTGAGTGGAGTACTGTGCCTGTACTGCCGTGTAGTACTCAGTGGAGTACTGTGTGTATAGTGCCGTGTAGTACCGAGTGGAGTACAGTGGGTGTACTGCCGTGTAGTTATGAGTGGAGTACAGCGCCTGTACTGCCGTGTAGTACTGAGTGGAGTACTGTGCCTGTACTGCCGTGTAGACCCGAGTGGAGTACAGTGCCCATACTGCCGTGTAGTACTGAGTGGAGTACTGTGTGTATAGTGCCGTGTAGTACCGAGTGGAGTACAGTGCCTGTACTGCCGTGTAGTACTGAGTGGAGCACAGTGCCTGTACTGCCGTGTAGTACTGAGTGGAGTACAGTTCCTGTACTGCCGTGTAGTCCCGAGTGGAGTACAGTGCCTGTACTGCCGTGTAGTACTGAGTGGAGTACAGTTCCTGTACTGCCGTGTAGTCCCGAGTGGAGTACAGTGCCTGTACTGCCGTGTAGTACTGAGTGGAGTACTCTGTGTATAGTGCCGTGTAGTAACGAGTGGAGTACAGTGCCTGTACTGCCGTGTAGTCCCGAATGGAGTACTGTGTGTATAGTGCCGTGTAGTACCGAGTGGAGTACAGTGCCTGTACTGCCGTGTAGCACCGAGTGGAGTACTGTGTGTATAGTGCCGTGTAGAACCGAGTGGGGTACAGTGCCTGTATTGTCGTGTAGTACTGAGTGGAGTACAGTGCCTGTAATGCCGTGTAGTACCGAGTGGAATACTGTGTGTATAGTGCCGTGTAGTACCGAGTGGAGTACAGTGCCTGTACTGCCGTGTAGAACTGAGTGGAGTAAGTGCCTGTACTGCCGTGTAGTCCCGAGTGGAGTACAGTGCCTGTACTTCCGTGTAGTACTGATAGGAGTACAGTGCCTGTACTGCCGTGTAGTACCGAGTTGAGTACATTGCTTGTACTGCCGTGTAGTACTGAGTGGAGTACAGTGCCTGTACTGCCGTGTAGTACAGAGTGGAGTACAGTGCCTGTACTGCCGTGTAGTACAGGGTGGAGTACAGTGCCTGTACTGCTGTGTAGTCCCCAGTGTAATACAGTTTGTGTAGTGCAGTGTAGTACTGAGTGCCTGTACTGCCGTGTAGTACCGAGTGGAGTACAGTGCCTGTACTGCCGTGTAGTACAGGGTGGAGTACAATGCCTGTACTGCTGTGTAGTCCCCAGTGTAATACAGTTTGTGTAGTGCAGTGTAGTACTGAGTGGAGTACAGTGCATGTACTGCCGTGTAGTACCGAGTGGAGTACTGTGTGTATAGTGCCGTGCAGTACCGAGTGGAGTACAGTGCCTGTACTGCCGTGTAGAACCGAGTGGGGGACTGTGTGTATACTGCCGTGTAGTACTGAGTGGAGTACAGTGTGTATAGTGCAGTGTAGTGCTGAGTGGAGTACAGTGCCTGTACTGCCGTGTAGTACCGATGGATTATTGTGTGTATAGTGCAGTGTAGTGCTGAGTGGAGTACAGTACCTGTACTGCCGTGTAGTGCTGAGTATAGTACAGTGCCTGTACTGCCGTGTAGTACCGAGTGGGGGACTGTGTGTATACAGCCGTGTAGTACTGAGTGGAGTAGAATACTTGTACTGCCGACTAGTCTGGAGTGGAGTACTGTGTGTATAGTGCAGTGTAGAGCTGAGTGGAGTACAGTACCTGTACTGCCGTGTAGTACCGAGTGGGGGAATGTGTGTATACTGCCGTGCAGTACTGAGTGGAGTACAGTGCCTGTACTGTCGTGTAGTACCGAGTGGGGGACTGTGTGTATACTGCCGTGTAGTACTGAGTGGAGTACAGTCCCTGTACTGCCGAGTAGTCCCGAGTGGAGTACAGTGTGTATAGTGCAGTGTAGTACTGAGTGGAGTACTGTGTGTATAGTGCAGTGTAGTACTGAGTGGAGTACAGTGCGTGTACTGCCGTGTAGTACCGAGTAGGGGACTGTGTGTATACTGCCGTGTAGTACTGAGTGGAGTACAGTGTGTATAGTGCCGCGTAGTACCGAGTGGGTCTTTGTGTGCATACTGCCGTGTAGTACTGAGTGGAGTACAGTGCCTGTACTGCTATGTTGTCCCGAGTGGAGTACTGTGTGTATACTGCCGTGTAGTACCGAGTGGAGTACAGTGCCTGTACTGCCATGTAGTACCGAGTGGAGTACTGTGTGCATACTGCCGTGTAGTACGGAGTGGAGTACAGTGCCTATACTGCCGTGTAGTACCGATTGGAGTACTGTGTGGATAGTGCCGTGCAGTACCGAGTGGAGTACTGTGTGCATACTGCCGTGTAGTACTTAGTGTAGTACAGTGCCTGTACTGCCGTGTAGTACCGAGTGGAGTACTGTGTGTATAGTGCCGTGTAGTACCGAGTTTAGTACAGTGCATGTACTGCCGTGTATTACCGAGTGGAGTACTGTTTTTATAGTGCGGTGTAGTACCGAGTGGAGTACAGTGCATGTACTGCCGTGTAGTACCGAGTGGAGTACTGTGTGTATAGTGTCGTGTAGTACCGAGTGGAGTACAGTGCCTGTATTGCCGTGTAGTACCGAGTGGAGTACTGTGTGTATAGTGCCGTGTAGTACCGATTGGAGTACTGTGTGCATAATGCCGTGTAGTACTAGTGGAGTACAGTACCTGTACTGCCGTGTAGTACCGAGTGGAGTACTGTGTGTATAGTGCCGTGTAGTACCGAGTGGAGTACAGTGCCTGTACTGCCGTGTAGTACTGAGTGGAGTAGAATGCCTGTACTGCCGTGTAGTCCCGAGTGGAGTACAGTGCCTGTACTGCCGTGTAGTAGTGAGTGGAGTACTGTGCCTGTACTGCCGTGTAGTACTGAGTGGAGTACTGTGTGTATAGTGCCGTGTAGTACCGAGTGGAGTACAGTGGGTGTACTGCCGTATAGTACTGAGTGGAGTACAGTGCCTGTACTGCCGTGTAGTACTGAGTGGAGTACAGTGCCTGTACTGCCGTGTAGTCCCGAGTGGAGTAGAGTGCCTGTACTACCGTGTAGTACTGAGTTTAGTACTGTTTGTATAGTGCTGTGTAGTACCGAGTGGAGTACAGTGCCTGTACTGCCGTGTAGTCCCGAGTGGAGTACGGTGCATGTACTGTCGTGTAGTACCGAGTGTAGTACAATGAATGTACTGCCGTGTAGTACCGAGTGGAGTACTGTGTGCATACTGCCCTGTAGTACCGAGTGGAGTACTGTGCCTGTACTGCCGTGTAGTACCGAGTGGAGTACAGTGCCTGTACTGCCGTGTAGTACCGAGTGGAGTACTGTGTGCATACTGCCGTGTAGTACTGAATGGAGTACAGTGCCTGTAATGCCGTGTAGTACCGAGTGGAGTACTGTTTGTATAGTGCCGTGTAGTACCGACTGGAGTACTGTGTGTATAGTGCGGTGTAGTACCGAGTGGAGTACAGTGCATGTACTGCCGTGTAGTACCGAGTGGAGTACTGTGTGTATCGTGCCATGTAGTACCGTGTGGAGTACAGTGCCTGTATTGCCGTGTAGTACCGTGTGGAGTACTGAGTGTATAGTGCCGTGTAGTACCGAGTGGAGTACAGTGCCTGTACTGCCGTGTAGTACTGAGTGGTGTACAGTGGGTGTACTGCCGTGTAGTACTGAGTGGAGTACAGTGCCTATACTGCCGTGTAGTACTGAGTGGGGTACAGTGCCTGTACTGCCGTGTAGCCCGAGTGGAGTACAATGCCTGTACTGCCGTGTAGTACTGAGTGGAGTACTGTGTGTATAGTGCCGTGTCGTACCGAGTGGAGTACAGTGCCTGTACTGCCGTGTAGTGCCGGGTGGAGTACAGTGCTTGTACTGCCGTGTAGTACTGAGTGAAGTACAGTGCCTGTACTGCCGTGTAGTGCCGAGTGTAGTACTGTGTGTATAGTGCAGTGTAGTACTGAGTGGAGTACAGTGCATTTACTGCCGTGTAGTACCGAGTGGAGTACAGTGCCTGTACTGCCGTGTAGTCCCGAGTGGAGTAATGAGTGTATAGTGCATTGTAGTACTGAGTGGAGTACTGTGTGTATATTCCCGTGTAGTACTGAGTGGAGTACAGTGCCTGTACTGCCGTGTAGTACCGATTGGAGTAGTGCGTCCATACTGCCGTCTAGTACTGTGTGGAGTACAGTGCCTGTACTGCCGTGTAGTACTGGGTGGAATACAGTGCCTGTACTGCGTGTAGTACCGAGTGGAGTACAGTGCCTGCACTGCGTGTAGTACCGAGTGGAGTACAGTGTGTATAGTGCCGTCTAGTACCGAGTGGAGTACAGTGTGTATAGTGCCGTGTAGTACTGAGTGGAGTACAGGGCCTGTACTGCCGGGTAGTACCGAGTGGAGTACAGTGTGTATAGTGCCGTGTAGTACTGAGTGGAGTACAGTGCCTGTACTGCCGTGTAGTACTGAGTGGGGTACAGTGCCTGTACTGCCGTGTAGTACTGAGTGGAGTACGGTGTGTATAGTGCCGTGTAGTACCGAGTGGAGTACAGTGGGTGTATGCCGTGTAGTACTGTGTGGAGTACAGTGCCCCAACTGCCGTGCAGTACTGAGTGGAGTACAGTGCCTGTACTGCCGTGTAGTCCCGAGTGGAGTACAGTGACTGTACTGCCGTGTAGTACTGAGTGGAGTACTCTGTATATAGTGCCGTGTAGTACCGAGTGGAGTACAGTGCCTCTACTGCCGTGTAGTACTGAGTGGAGTACAGTGCCTGTACTGCCGTGTAGTACTGAGTGGAGTACAGTGCCTGTACTTCCGTGTAGTACTGAGTGGAGTACTCTGTGTAAAGTGCCGTGAAGTACCGAGTGGAGTACAGTGCCTGTACTGCCGTGTAGTACTGAGGGGAGTACAGTGCCTGTACTGCCGTGTAGTACTGAGTGGAATACAGTGCCTGTACTGCCGTGTAGTCCCGAATGGAGTACTGTGTGTATAGTGCCGTGTAGTACCGAGCGGAGTACAGTGCCTGTACTGCCGTGTAGTACCGAGTGGAGTACTGTGTGTATAGTGCCGTGTAGTACCGAGTGGAGTACTGTGTGCATACTGCCGTGTAGTACTGAGTGGAGTACAGTGCCTGTACTGCCGTGTAGTACCGAGTGGAGTACAGTGTGTATAGTGCCGTGTAGTACAGAGTGGAGTACAGTGCCTGTATTGCCGTGTAGTCAAGAGTGGAGTACACTGAGTGTACTGCCGTGTAGTAGTGAGTGGAGTACAGTGCCTCTACTGCCGTGTAGTACTGGGTGGAGTACAGTGCCTGTACTGCCGTGTAGTACCGAGTGGGGGACTGTGTGTATACTGCCGTGTAGTTCCGAGTGGAGTAGAGTGCATGTACTTCCGTGTAGTACCGAGTGGAATACTGTGTGTATAGTGCCGTGTAGTACCGAGTGGAGTACTGTGTGGATACTGCCGTGTGGTACAGACTGGAGTACAGTGCCTGTACTGCCATGTAGTACCGAGTGGAGTACTGTGTGTAAGGTGCCGTGTAGTACCGAGTGGAGTACGGTGCATGTACTGCCAAGTAGTACCGAGTGGAGTACTGTGTGTATAGTGCGGTGTAGTACCGAGTGGAGTACAGTGCATGTACTGCCGTGTAGTACCGAGTGGAGTACTGTGTGTATAGTGCCGTGTAGTACCGAGTGGAGTACAGTGCCTGTATTGCCGTGTAGGAGTGAGTGGAGTACACTGCCTGAACTGCCACGCAGTACTGAGTGGAGTACAGTGCCTCTATTGCCGTGTAGTCCGAGTGGAGTACAGTGCCTGTACTGCCGTGTAGTCATGAGTGGAGTACAGTGCCTGTACTCCCGTGTAGTAGTGAATGGAGTACTGTGCCTGTACTGCCGTGTAGTACTGAGTGGAGTACTGTGTGTATAGTGCCGTGTAGTACCGAGTGGAGTACAGTGGGTGTATGCCGTGTAGTTCTAAATGGAGTTCAGTGCCTGAACTGCCGTGCAGTACTGAGTGGAGTACTGTGTGTATAGTGGCGTGTAGTACCGTGTGGAGTACAGTGCCTCTACTGCCGTGTAGTACTGAGTGGAGTACAGTGCCTGTACTGCCGTGTAGTACTGAGTGGAGTATAGTGCCTGTACTGCCGTGTAGTACTGAGTGGAGTACTGTGTGTATAGTGCCGTGAAGTACCGAGTGGAGTACAGAGCCTGTACTGCCGTGTAGTACTGAGGGGAGTACAGTGTCTGTACTGCCGTGTAGTACTGAGTGGAGTACAGTGCCTGTACTGCCGTGTAGTCCCGAATGGAGTACTGTGTGTATAGTGCCGTGTAGTACCGAGTAGAGTACAGTGCCTGTACTGCCGTGTAGTACCGAGTGGAGTACTGTGTGTATAGTGCCGAGTAGTACCGAGTGGAGTACAGTGCCTGTACTGCCGTGTAGTACTGAGTGGAGTACAGTGCCTGTAATGCCGTGTAGTACCGAGTGGAGTACTCTGTGTATAGTGCCGTGTTGTACCGAGTGGAGTACAGTGCCTGTACTGCCGTGTAGTACTGAGTGGAGTACAGTGCTGTACTGCCGTGTAGTCCCGAGTGGAGTACAGTGCCTGTACTGCCGTGTAGTTCTGATTGGAGTACAGTGCCTGTACTGCCGTGAAGTACCGAGTGGAGTACAGAGCTTATACTGCCGTGTAGTACTGAGTGGGGTACAGTGCCTGTACTGCCGTGTAGTGCCGAGTGGAGTACTGTGTGTATAGTGCAGTGTAGTACTAAGTGGAGTACAGTGCATGTACTGCCGTGTAGTCCCGAGTGGAGTACTGTGTGTATAGTGCAGTGTAGTGCTGAGTGGAGTACAGTGCCTGTACTGCTGTGTAGTACCGAGTGGAGTACAGTGCCTGTACTCCCATGTAGTCCCGAGTGGAGTACTGTGTGCATACTGCCGTGTAGTACTGAGTAGAGTACAGTGCCTGTACTGCCGTGTAGTACCGAGTGGAGTACTGTGTGTATAGTGCCGTGTAGTACCGATTTTAGTACAGTGCCTGTACTGCGTGTAGTACCGAGTGGAGTACTGTGTGTATAGTGCCGTGTAGTGCCGAGTGGAGTACAGTGCCTGTACTGCCGTGTAGTACTGATTGGAGTACAGTGTGAATAGTGCCGTGTAGTACCGAGGGGAGTACAGTGCCTGTACTGCCGTGTAGTACCGAGTGGAGTACAGTGTGTATAGTGCCGTCTAGTACCGATTGGAATACATTGTGTATAGTGCCGTGTAGTACTGAGTGCAGTACAGTACCTGTACTGCCGTGTAGTACCGATTGGAGTACACTGTGTATAGTGCCGTGTAGTACAGAGTGGAGTACAGTGCCTGTACTGCCCTGTAGTACTGAGTGGCGTACAGTGCCTGTACTGCCGTGTAGTACCGAGTGGGGGAATGTGTGTTTACTGCCGTGTAGTACTGAGTATAGTACAGTGCATGTACTGCCGTGTAGTACCGAGTGGAGTACTGTGTGCATACTGCCGTGTAGTACTGAGTGGAGTAGAGTACCTGTACTGCCGTGTAGTACCGAGTGGGGGACTGTGTGTATACTGCCGTGTAGTACTGAGTGGAGTACAGTGCCTGTACTACCGTGTAGTACCGAGTGGGGGACTGTGTGTATACTGCCGTGTAGTACTGAGTGGAGTACAGTCCCTGCACTGCCGTGTAGAACCGAGTGGGTGACTGTGTGTACACTGCCGTGTAGTACTGAGTGGAGTACTGTGTGTATAGTGCAGTGTAGTGCTGAGTGGAGTACAGTGCCTGTACTGCCGTGTAGTACCGAGTGGAGTACTGTGTGTATAGTGCAGTGTAGTGCTGAGTGGAGTACAGTACCTGTACTGCCGTGTAGTACTGAGTATAGTACAGTGCCTGTACTGCCGTGTAGTACCGAGTGGGGGACTGTGTGTATACTGCCGTGTAGTACTGAGTGGAGTACAGTACCTGTAGTTCCGAGTAGTCCCGAGTGGAGTACTGTGTGTATAGTGCAGTGTAGTGCTGAGTGGAGTACAGTACCTGTACTGCCGTGTAGTACCGAGTGGGGGACTGTGTGCATACTGCCTTGTAGTTCCCAGTGGAGTACAATGCCTGTACTGGCGTGTATTACTGAGTGGAGTACAGTGCCTGTATTGCCGTGTAGTCCCGAGTGGAGTACAGTGCCTGTACTGCCGTGTAGTAGTGAGTGGAGTACAGTGCCTGTACTGCCGTGTAGTACTGAGTGGAGTACAGTGTGTATAGTGCCGTGTAGTACCGAGTGGAGTACAGTGGGTGTACTGCCGTGTAGTACCGAGTGGAGTACAGTGCCTGTACTGCCGTGTAGTACTGAGTGGAGTACATTGCCTGTACTGCCGTGTAGTACTGAGTGGAGTACAGTGCCTGTACTGCCGTGTAGTACTGAGTGGAGTACAGTGCCTGTACTGCCGTGTAGTCCCGAGTGGAGTACAGTGCCTGTACTGCCGTGTAGTCCCGAATGGAGTACTGTGTGTATAGTGCCGTGTAGTACCGAGTGGAGTACAGTGCCTGTACTGCCGTGTAGCACCGAGTGGAGTACTGTGTGTATAGTGCCGTGTAGTACCGACTGGAGTACAGTGCCTGTATTGCCGTGTACTACTGAGTGGAGTACAGTGCCTGTACTGTCGTGTAGTGCCGAGTGGAGTACTGTGTGTATAGTGCAGTGTAGTACTGAGTGGAGTACAGTGCATGTACTGCCGTGTAGTACCGAGTGGAGTACATTGCTTGTACTGCCGTGTAGTACTGAGTGGAGTACAGTGCCTGTACTGTCGTGTAGTGCCGAGTGGAGTACTGTGTGTATAGTGCAGTGTAGTACTGAGTGGAGTACAGTGCATGTACTGCCGTGTAGTCCCGAGTGGAGTACTGTGTGTATAGTGCAGTGTAGTACTGAGTGGAGTACAGTGCCTGTACTGCCGTGTAGTACCGAGTGGAGTACAGTGCCTGTGCTGCCGTGTAGTCCCAGGTGGAGTACTATGTGCATACTGCCGTGTAGTACTGAGTGGAGTACAGTGGCTGTACTGCCGTGTAGTACCGAGTGGAGTACAGTGCCTGTACTGCCGTGTAGTACTGGGTGGAGTACAGTGCCTGTACTGCCGTGTAGTCCCCAGTGGAATAAAGTTTGTGTAGTGCAGTGTAGTACTGAGTGGAGTACAGTGCATGTACTGCCGTGTAGTACCGAGTGGAGTACTGTGTGTATAGTGCCGTCTAGTACCGAGTGGAGTACAGTGCCTGTACTGCCGTGTAGTACTGAGTGGAGTACAGTGCCTGTACTGCCGTGTAGTCCCGAGTGGAGTACAGTGCCTGTACTTCCGTGTAGTACTGATTGGAGTAGAGTGCCTGTACTGCCGTGTAGTACCGAGTGGAGTACATTGCTTGTACTGCCGTGTAGTACTGAGTGGAGTACAGTGCCTGTACTGTCGTGTAGTGCCGAGTGGAGTACTGTGTGTATAGTGCAGTGTAGTACTGAGTGGAGTACAGTGCATGTACTGCCGTGTAGTCCCGAGTGGAGTACTGTGTGTATAGTGCCGTGTAGTATCGAGTGGAGTACAGTGCCTGTATTGCCGTGTAGTACTGAGTGGAGTACAGTGCCTGTAATGCCGTGTGGTACCGAATGGAGTACTGTGTGTATAGTGCCGTGTAGTATCGAGTGGAGTGCAGTGCCTGTACTGCCGTGTAGTACTGAGTGGAGTACAGTGCCTGTACTGCCGTGTAGTCCCGAGTGGAGTACAGTGCCTGTACTTCTGTGTAGTACTGATTGGAGTACAGTGCCTGTACTGCCGTGTAGTACCGAGTGGAGTACATTGCTGGTACTGCCGTGTAGTACTGAGTGGAGTACAGTGCCTGTACTGTCGTGTAGTGCCGAGTGGAGTACTGTGTGTATAGTGCAGTGTAGTACTGAGTGGAGTACAGTGCATGTACTGCCGTGTAGTCCCGAGTGGAGTACTGTGTGTATAGTGCAGTGTAGTACTGAGTGGATTACAGTGCCTGTACTGCCGTGTAGTACCGAGTGGAGTACAGTGCCTGTACTGCCGTGTAGTCCCAGGTGGAGTACTGTGTCCATACTGCCGCGTAGTACTGAGTGGAATACAGTGGCTGTACTGCCGTGTAGTACCGAGTGGAGTACAGTGCCTGTACTGCCGTGTAGTACTGGGTGGAGTACTGTGCATGTACTGCCGTGTAGTCCCCAGTGGAATACAGTTTGTGTAGTGCAGTGTCGTACTGAGTGGAGTACAGTGCATGTACTGCCGTGTAGTACCGAGTGGAGTACTGTGTGTATAGTGCCGTGTAGTACCGAGTGGAGTACAGTGCATGTACTGCCGTGTAGTACCGGGTGGAGTACTGTGTGTATAGTGCCGCGTAGTACCGAGTGGAGTACAGTGCCTGTACTGCCGTGTAGTACTGTGTGGAGTACAGTGCCTGAACTGCCGTGTAGTCCCGAGTGGAGTACAGTGCATGTACTGCCATGTAGTAGTGAGTGGAGTACTGTGCCTGTACTGCCGTGTAGTAATGAGTGGTGTACTGTGCCTGTACTGCCGTGTAGTACCGAGTGGAGTACAGTGGTTGTACTGCCGTGTAGTACTGAGTGGAGTACAGTGCCTATACTGCCGTGTAGTACTGAGTGGGGTACTGTGTGTATAGTGCCGTGTAGTACCGAGTGGAGTACAGTGCCTCTACTGCCGTGTAGTACTGAGTGGAGTACAGTGCCTGTACTGCCGTGTAGTACTGAGTGGAGTACAGTGCCTGTACTGCCGTGTAGTACTGAGTGGAGTACTGTGTGTATAGTGCCGTGAAGTACCGAGTGGAGTACAGTGCCTGTACTGCTGTGTAGTACCGAGTGGAGTACAGTGCCTGTACTGCCATGTAGTCCCGAGTGGAGTACTGTGTGCATACTGCCGTGTAGTACTGAGTGGAGTACAGTGCCTGTACTGCCGTGTAGTACTGAGTGGAGTACAGTGCCTGTACTGCCGTGTAGTCCCGAATGGAGTACTGTGTGTATAGTGCCGTGTAGTACCGAGTGGAATACAGTGCCTGTACTGCCGTGTAGTACCGAGTGGAGTACTGTGTGTATAGTGCCGTGTAGTACCGAGTGGAGTACAGTGCCTGTACTGCCGTGTAGTACTGAGTGGAGTACAGTGCCTGTAATGCCATGTAGTACCGAGTGGAGTACTGTGTGTATAGTGCCGTGTAGTACCGAGTGGAGTACTGTGTGCATACTGCCGTGTAGTACTGAGTGGAGTACAGTGCCTGTACTGCCGTGTAGTACCGAGTGGAGTACTGTGTGTAAGGTGCCGTGTAGTACCGAGTGGAGTACAGTGCATGTACTGCCGTGTAGTACCGAGTGGAGTACTGTGTGTATAGTGCGGTGTAGTACCGAGTGGAGTACAGTGCCTGTACTGCTGTGTAGTACCGAGTGGAGTACAGTGCCTGTACTGCCATGTAGTCCCGAGTGGAGTACTGTGTGCATACTGCCGTGTAGTACTGAGTGGAGTACAGTGCCTGTACTGCCGTGTAGTACTGAGTGGAGTACAGTGTGAATAGTGCCGTGTAGTACCGAGTGGAGTACAGTGCCTCTACTGCCGTGTAGTACTGAGTGGAGTACAGTGCCTGTACTGCCGTGTAGTACTGAGTGGAGTACAGTGCCTGTACTGCCGTGTAGTACTGAGTGGAGTACTGTGTGTATAGTGCCGTGAAGTACCGAGTGGAGTACAGTGCCTGTACTGTCGTGTAGTACCGAGTGGAGTACAATGCCTGTACTGCCGTGTAGTACCGAGTGGAGTACTGTGTGCATACTGCCGTGTAGTACCGAGTGGAGTACAGTGCCTGTACTGCCGTGTAGTACCGAGTGGAGTACAGTGCCTGTACTGCCGTGTAGTACCGAGTGGAGTACTGTGTGCATACTGCCGTGTAATACTGAGTGGAGTACAGTGCCTGTAATGCCGTGTAGTACCGAGTGGAGTACTGTTTGTATAGTGCCGTGTAGTACCGACTGGAGTACTGTGTGTATAGTGCGGTGTAGTACCGAGTGGAGTACAGTGCATGTACTGCCGTGTAGTACCGAGTGGAGTACTGTGCATATAGTGCCGTGTAGTACCGTGTGGAGTACAGTGCCTGTATTGCCGTGTAGTACCGAGTGGAGTACTGTGTGTTTAGTGCCGTGTAGTACCGAGTGGAGTACAGTGCCTGTACTGCCGTGTAGTACTGAGTGGTGTACAGTGCCTGCACTGCCGTGTAGTCCCGAGTGGAGTACAGTGCCTGTACTGCCGTGTAGTAGTGAGTGGAGTACTGTGCCTGTACTGCCGTGTAGTACTGAGTGGAGTACTCTGCCTGTACTGCCGTGTAGTACCGAGTGGAGTACAGTGCCTGTACTGCCGTGTAGTGCTGAGTGGAGTACAGTGCCTATACTGCCGTGTAGTACTGAGTGGGGTACAGTGCCTGTACTGCCGTGTAGCCCGTGTGGAGTACAGTGCCTGTACTGCCGTCTAGTACTGAGTGGAGTACAGTGCCTGTACTGCCGTGTAGTCCCGAGTGGAGTACAATTTCTGTACGGCCGTGTAGTACTGAGTGGAGTACTGTGTGTATAGTGCCGTGTCGTACCGAGTGGAGTACAGTGCCTGTACTGCCGTGTAGTACTGAGTGGAGTACAGTGCCTGTAATGCCGTGTAGTACCGAGTGAAGTACTGTGTGTATAGTGCCGTTAGTACCGAGTGTAATAAAGTGCCTGTACTGCCGTGTAGTACTGAGTGGAGTACAGTGCCTGTACTGCCGTGTAGTCCCGAGTGGAGTACAGTGCCTGTACTGCCGTGCAGTACTGATTGGAGTACAGTGCCTGTACTGCCGTGTAGTGCCGGGTGGAGTACAGTGCTTGTACTGCCGTGTAGTACTGAGTGAAGTACAGTGCCTGTACTGCCGTGTAGTGCCGAGTGGAGTACTGTGTGTATAGTGCAGTGTAGTACTGAGTGGAGTACAGTGCATTTACTGCCGTGTAGTACCGAGTGGAGTACAGTGCCTGTACTGCCGTGTAGTCCCGAGTGGAGTAATGAGTGTATAGTGCATTGTAGTACTGAGTGGACTACTGTGTGTATAGTCCCGTGTAGTACTGAGTGGAGTACAGTGCCTGTACTGCCGTGTAGTACCGATTGGAGTAGTGCGTCCATACTGCCGTCTAGTACTGTGTGGAGTACAGTGCCTGTACTGCCGTGTAGTACTGGGTGGAATACAGTGCCTGTACTGCCGTGTAGTCCCGAGTGGAGTACAGTGTGTATAGTGCAGTGTAGTACTGAGTGGAGTACAGTGCATGTACTGCCATGTAGTACCGAGTGGTGTACTGTGTGTATAGTGCCGTGTGGTACCGAGTGGAGTACAGTGCCTGTACTGCGTGTAGTACCGAGTGGAGTACTGTGTGTATAGTGCCGTGTAGTGCCGAGTGGAGTACAGTGCCTGTACTGCCGTGTAGTACTGAGTGGAGTACAGTGTGAATAGTGCCGTGTAGTACCGAGTGGAGTACCATGCGTGTACTGCCGTGTAGTACCGAGTGGAGTACTGTGTGTATAGTGCCGTGTAGTACCGAGTGGAGTACAGTGCCTGTACTGCGTGTAGTACCGAGTGGAGTACACTGCCTGCACTGCGTGTAGTACCGAGTGGAGTACAGTGTGTATAGTGCCGTCTAGTACCGAGTGGAGTACAGTGTGCATAGTGCCGTGTAGTACTGAGTAGAGTACAGGGCCTGTACTGCCGTGTAGTACCGAGTGGAGTACAGTGTGTATAGTGCCGTGTAGTACTGAGTGGAGTACAGTGCCTGTACTGCCGTGTAGTACTGAGTGGGGTACAGTGCCTGTACTGCCGTGTAGTACAGAGTGGGGGACTGTGTGTATACTGCCGTGTAGTACTGAGTATAGTACAGTGCCTGTACTGCCGTGTAGTACCGAGTCGAGTACTGTGTGTATACTGCCGTATAGTACTGAGTGGAGTACAGTATCTGTACTGCCGTGTAGTACCGAGTGGGGGACTGTGTGTATACTGCCGTGTAGTACTGGGTTGGAGTACATTGCCTGTACTGCCATGTAGTACCGAGTGGGGGACTGTGTGTATACTGCCGTGTAGTACTGAGTGGAGTACAGTGCCTGTACTGCCGTGTGGTACCGAGTGGGGGACTGTGTGTATACTGCCGTGTAGTACTGAGTGGAGTACTGTGTGTATAGTGCAGTGTAGTGCTGAGTGGAGTACAGTGCCTGTACTGCCGTGTAGTACCGAGTGCAGTACCGTGTGTATAGTGCAGTGTAGTGCTGAGTGGAGTACAGTACCTGTCCTGCCGTGTAGTACTGAGTATAGTACAGTGCCTGTAATGCCGTGTAGTACCGAGTGAAGTACTGTGTGTATAGTGCCGTTAGTACCGAGTGTAATAAAGTGCCTGTACTGCCGTGTAGTACTGAGTGGAGTACAGTGCCTGTACTGCCGTGTAGTCCCGAGTGGAGTACAGTGCCTGTACTGCCGTGCAGTACTGATTGGAGTACAGTGCCTGTACTGCCGTGTAGTGCCGGGTGGAGTACAGTGCTTGTACTGCCGTGTAGTACTGAGTGAAGTACAGTGCCTGTACTGCCGTGTAGTGCCGAGTGGAGTACTGTGTGTATAGTGCAGTGTAGTACTGAGTGGAGTACAGTGCATTTACTGCCGTGTAGTACCGAGTGGAGTACAGTGCCTGTACTGCCGTGTAGTCCCGAGTGGAGTAATGAGTGTATAGTGCATTGTAGTACTGAGTGGACTACTGTGTGTATAGTCCCGTGTAGTACTGAGTGGAGTACAGTGCCTGTACTGCCGTGTAGTACCGATTGGAGTAGTGCGTCCATACTGCCGTCTAGTACTGTGTGGAGTACAGTGCCTGTACTGCCGTGTAGTACTGGGTGGAATACAGTGCCTGTACTGCCGTGTAGTCCCGAGTGGAGTACAGTGTGTATAGTGCAGTGTAGTACTGAGTGGAGTACAGTGCATGTACTGCCGTGTAGTACCGAGTGGTGTACTGTGTGTATAGTGCCGTGTGGTACCGAGTGGAGTACAGTGCCTGTACTGCGTGTAGTACCGAGTGGAGTACTGTGTGTATAGTGCCGTGTAGTGCCGAGTGGAGTACAGTGCCTGTACTGCCGTGTAGTACTGAGTGGAGAACAGTGTGAATAGTGCCGTGTAGTACCGAGTGGAGTACCATGCGTGTACTGCCGTGTAGTACCGAGTGGAGTACTGTGTGTATAGTGCCGTGTAGTACCGAGTGGAGTACAGTGCCTGTACTGCGTGTAGTACCGAGTGGAGTACACTGCCTGCACTGCGTGTAGTACCGAGTGGAGTACAGTGTGTATAGTGCCGTCTAGTACCGAGTGGAGTACAGTGTGCATAGTGCCGTGTAGTACTGAGTAGAGTACAGGGCCTGTACTGCCGTGTAGTACCGAGTGGAGTACAGTGTGTATAGTGCCGTGTAGTACTGAGTGGAGTACAGTGCCTGTACTGCCGTGTAGTACTGAGTGGGGTACAGTTCCTGTACTGCCGTGTAGTACAGAGTGGGGGACTGTGTGTATACTGCCGTGTAGTACTGAGTATAGTACAGTGCCTGTACTGCCGTGTAGTACCGAGTCGAGTACTGTGTGTATACTGCCGTATAGTACTGAGTGGAGCACAGTATCTGTACTGCCGTGTAGTACCGAGTGGGGGACTGTGTGTATACTGCCGTGTAGTACTGGGTTGGAGTACATTGCCTGTACTGCCATGTAGTACCGAGTGGGGGACTGTGTGTATACTGCCGTGTAGTACTGAGTGGAGTACAGTGCCTGTACTGCCGTGTGGTACCGAGTGGGGGACTGTGTGTATACTGCCGTGTAGTACTGAGTGGAGTACTGTGTGTATAGTGCAGTGTAGTGCTGAGTGGAGTACAGTGCCTGTACTGCCGTGTAGTACCGAGTGCAGTACCGTGTGTATAGTGCAGTGTAGTGCTGAGTGGAGTACAGTACCTGTCCTGCCGTGTAGTACTGAGTATAGTACAGTGCCTGTACTGCCGTGTAGTACCGAGTGGGGGACTGTGTGTATACTGCCTGTAGTACTGAGTGGAGTACAGTACCTGTACTGCCGAGTAGTCCCGAGTGGAGTACTGTGTGTATAGTGCAGTGTAGTGCTGAGTGGAGTATAGTACCTGTACCGCCGTGTAGTACCGAGTCGAGTACTGTGTGTATACTGCCGTATAGTACTGAGTGGAGTACAGTATCTGTACTGCCGTGTAGTACCGAGTGGGGGACTGTGTGTACACTGCCGTGTAGTACTGGGTTGGAGTACATTGCCTGTACTGCCATGTAGTACCGAGTGGGGGACTGTGTGTATACTGCCGTGTAGTACTGAGTGGAGTACAGTCTCTGTACTGCCGTGTAGTACCGTGTGGGGGACTGTGTATATACTGCCGTGTAGTACTGAGTGGAGTACATTGCCTGTACTGCCGTGTAGTCCCGAGTGGAGTACTGTGTGCATACTGCCGTGTAGTACTGATTGGAGTACGGTCCCTGTACTGCCGAGTAGTCTCAAGTGGAGTACAGTATGTATAGTGCAGTGTAGTACTGAGTGGAGTACTGTGTGTATAATGCAGTGTAGTACCGAGTGGAGTACTGTGTGCATAGTGCCGTGTAGTACTGAGTGGAGTACAGTGCCTGTACTGCCGTGTAGTACCGAGTGGAGTACTGTGTGTATAGTGCCGTGTAGTACCGAGTGGAGTACAGTGCATGTACTGCCGTGTAGTACCGGGTGGAGTACTGTGTGTATAGTGCCGCGTAGTACCGAGTGGAGTACAGTGCCTGTACTGCCGTGTAGTACTGTGTGGAGTACAGTGCCTGAACTGCCGTGTAGTCCCGAGTGGAGTACAGTGCATGTACTGCCATGTAGTAGTGAGTGGAGTACTGTGCCTGTACTGCTGTGTAGTACTGAGTGGTGTACTGTGTGTATAGTGCCGGGTAGTACCGGGTGGAGTACATTGGGTGTACTGCCGTGGAGTACTGTGTGTATAGTGCCGTGTAGTACCGAGTGGAGTACAGTGCCTGTACTGCGGTGTAGTACTGAGTGGAGTACAGTGCCTGTACTGCCGTGTAGGACTGAGTGGAGTACAGTGCCTGTACTGCCGTGTAGTCCCGAGTGGAGTACAGTGCCTGTACTGCCGTGTAGTACTGAGTGGAGTACAGTGCCTGTACTGCCGTGTAGTCCCGAATGGATTACTGTGTGTATAGTGCCGTTTAGTACCGAATGGAGTACAGTGCCTGTACTGCCGTGTAGTACTGAGTGGGGTAATGTGTGGATAGTGCCGTGTAGTACCGAGTGGAGTACAGTGCCTGTACTGCCGTGTAGTACTGAGTGGAGTACAGTGCCTGTAATGCCGTGTAGTCCCGAATGGATTACTGTGTGCATAGTGCCGTGTAGTACCGAGTGGAGTACAGTGCCTGTACTGCCGTGTAGTACTGAACCGAGTACAGTGCCTGTACTGCCGTGTAGTCCCGAGTGGAGTACTGTGTGTATAGTGCCGTGTAGTACCGAGTGGAGTACATTGCCTGTACTGCCGTGTAGTACTAAGTGGAGTACAGTGCCTGTACTGCCGTGTAGTCCCGAGTGGAGTACTCTGTGTATAGGGCAGTGTAGTACTGAGTGGTGTACTGTACCTGTACTGCCGTGTAGTACTGAGTGGAGTACAGTGCTTCTACTGCCGGGTAGTACTGGGTGGAGTACAGTGCCTGTACTGCCGTGTAGTACCGAGTGGGGGACTGTGTGTATACTGCCGTGTAGTTCCGAGTGGAGTACAGTGCCTGTACTTCCGTGTAGTACCGAGTGGAATACTGTGTGTATAGTGCCGTGTAGTACCGAGTGGAGTACTGTGTGCATACTGTCGTGTAGTACTGAGTGGAGTACAGTGCCTGTACTGCCGTGTAGTACCGAGTGGAGTACTGTGTGTAAGGTGCCGTGTAGTACCGAGTGGAGTACGGTGCATGTACTGCCGTGTAGTACCGAGTGGAGTACTGTGTGTATAGTGCGGTGTAGTACCGTGTGGAGTACAGTGCATGTACTGCCGTGTAGTACCGAGTGGAGTACTGTGTGTTTAGTGCCGTGCAGTACCGAGTGGAGTACAGTGCCTGTATTGCGTGTAGTAAAGAGTGGAGTACTGTGTGTACAGTGCCATGTAGTACCGAGTGGAGTACTGTGTGCATACTGCCGTGTAGTACTGCGTGGAGTACAGTACCTGTACTGCCGTGTAGTACCGAGTGGAGTACTGTGTGTATAGTGCCGTGTAGTACCGAGTGGAGTACAGTGCCTGTACTGCCGTGTAGGACTGAGTGGAGTACAGTGCCTGAACTGCCGTGCAGTACTGAGTGGAGTACTGTGCCTGTACTGCCGTGTAGTCCCGAGTGGAGTACAGTGCCTGTACTGCCGTGTAGTACTGAGTGGAGTACAGTGCCTGTACTGCCGTGTAGTAGTGAGTGGAGTACTGTGCCTGTACTGCCGTGTAGTACTGAGTGGAGTACTGTGTGTATAGTGCCGTGTAGTACCGAGTGGAGTACAGTGGGTGTATGCCGTGTAGTACTGTGTGGAGTACAGTGCCTGAACTGCCGTGCAGTACTGAGTGGAGTACAGTGCCTGTACTACCGTGTAGTCCCGAGTGGAGTACTGTGCCTGTACTGCCCTGTAGTACTGAGTGGAGTACTGTGTGTATAGTGCCGTGTAGTACCGAGTGGAGTACAGTGCCTCTACTGCCGTGTAGTACTGAGTGGAGTACAGTGCCTGTACTGCCGTGTAGTACTGAGTGGAGTACAGTGCCTGTACTGCCGTGTAGTACTGAGTGGAGTACTGTGTGTATAGTGCCGTGAAGTACCGAGTGGAGTACAGTGCCTGTACTGCCGTGTAGTACTGAGGGGAGTACAGTGCCTGTACTGCCGTGTAGTCCCGAATGGAGTACTGTGTGTATAGTGCCGTGTAGTACCGAGTGGAGTACAGTGCCTGTACTGCCGTGTAGTACCGAGTGGAGTACTGTGTGTATAGTGCCGTGTAGTACCGAGTGGAGTACAGTGCCTGTACTGCCGTGTAGTACTGAGTGGAGTACAGTGCCTGTAATGCCGTGTGGTACCGAGTGGAGTACTGTGTGTATAGTGCCGTGTAGTACCGAGTGGAGTACTGTGTGCATACTGCCGTGTAGTACTGAGTGGAGTACAGTGCCTGTACTGCCGTGTAGTACCGAGTGGAGTACTGTGTGTAAGGTGCCGTGTAGTACCGAGTGGAGTACGGTGAATGTACTGCCGTGTAGTACCGAGTGGAGTACTGTGTGTATAGTGCGGTGTAGTACCGAGTGGAGTACAGTGCCTGTACTGCTGTGTAGTACCGAGTGGAGTACAGTGCCTGTACTGCCATGTAGTCCCGAGTGGAGTACTGTGTGCATACTGCCGTGTAGTACTGAGTGGAGTACAGTGCCTGTACTGCCGTGTAGTACTGAGTGGAGTACAGTGTGAATAGTGCCGTGTAGTACCGAGTGGAGTACAGTGCCTGTACTGCCGTGTAGTACCGGGTGGAGTACTGTGTGTATAGTGCCGTGTAGTACCGAGTGGAGTACAGTGCCTGTACTGCGTGTAGTACCGAGTGGAGTACTGTGTGTATAGTGCCGTGTAGTGCCGAGTGGAGTACAGTGCCTGTACTGCCGTGTAGTACCGAGTGGAGTACTGTGTGTATAGTGCCGTGTAGTACCGAGTGGAGTACAGTGCATGTACTGCCGTGTAGTACCGAGTGGAGTACTGTGTGTATAGTGCCGTGTAGTACCGAGTGGAGTACAGTGCCTGTACTGCCGTGTAGGACTGAGTGGAGTACAGTGCCTGAACTGCCGTGCAGTACTGAGTGGAGTACAGTGCCTGTACTGCCGTGTAGTCCCGATTGGAGTACAGTGCCTGTACTGCCGTGTAGTACTGAGTGGAGTACAGTGCCTGTACTGCCGTGTAGTAGTGAGTGGAGTACTTTGCCTGTACTGCCGTGTAGTACTGAGTGGAGTACTGTGTGTATAGTGCCGTGTAGTACCGAGTGGAGTACAGTGGGTGTATGCCGTGTAGTACTGTGTGGAGTACAGTGCCTGAACTGCCGTGCAGTACTGAGTGGAGTACAGTGCCTGTACTGCCGTGTAGTCCCGAGTGGAGTACTGTGCCTGTACTGCCGTGTAGTACTGAGTGGAGTACTGTGTGTATAGTGCCGTGTAGTACCGAGTGGAGTACAGTGCCTCTACTGCCGTGTAGTACTGAGTGAAGTACAGTGCCTGTACTGCCGTGTAGTACTGAGTGGAGTACAGTGCCTGTACTGCCGTGTAGTACTCAGTGGAGTACTGTGTGTATAGTGCCGTGAAGTACCGAGTGGAGTACAGTGCCTGTACTGCCGTGTAGTACTGAGGGCAGTACAGTGCCTGTACTGCCGTGTAGTACTGAGTGGAGTACAGTGCCTGTACTGCCGTGTAGTCCCGAATGGAGTACTGTGTGTATAGTGCCGTGTAGTACCGAGTGGAGTACAGTGCCTGTACTGCCGTGTAGTACCGAGTGGAGTACTGTGTGTATAGTGCCGCGTAGTACCGAGTGGAGTACAGTGCCTGTACTGCCGTGTAGTACTGAGTGGAGTACAGTGCCTGTAATGCCGTGTAGTACCGAGTGGAGTACTGTGTGTATAGTGCCGTGTAGTACCGAGTGGAGTACTGTGTGCATACTGCCGTGTAGTACTGAGTGGAGTACAGTGCCTGTACTGCCGTGTAGTACCGAGTGGAGTACTGTGTGTAAGGTGCCGTGTAGAACCGAGTGGAGTACGGTGCATGTACTGCCGTGTAGTACCGAGTGGAGTACTGTGTGTATAGTGCGGTGTAGTACCGAGTGGAGTACAGTGCCTGTACTGCTGTGTAGTACCGAGTGGAGTACAGTGCCTGTACTGCCATGTAGTCCCGAGTGGAGTACTGTGTGCATACTGCCGTGTAGTACTGAGTGGAGTACAGTGCCTGTACTGCCGTGTAGTACTGAGTGGAGTACAGTGTGAATAGTGCCGTGTAGTACCGAGTGGAGTACAGTGCCTGTACTGCCGTGTAGTACCGAGTGGAGTTCTGTGTGTATAGTGCCGTGTAGTACCGAGTGGAGTACAGTGCCTGTACTGCGTGTAGTACCGAGTGGAGTACTGTGTGTATAGTGCAGTGTAGTGCCGAGTGGAGTACAGTGCCTGTACTGCCGTGTAGTACTGAGTGGAGTACAGTGTGAATAGTGCCGTGTAGTACCGAGTGGAGTACAGTGCCTGTACTGCCGTGTAGTACCGAGTGGAGTACAGTGTGTATAGTGCCGTCTAGTACCGAGTGGAGTACAGTGTGTATAGTGCCGTGTAGTACTGAGTGGAGTACAGTACCTGTACTGCCGTCTAGTACCGAGTGGAGTACAGTGTGTATAGTGCCGTGTAGTACAGAGTGGAGTACAGTGCCTGTACTGCCGTGTAGTACTGAGTGGAGTACATTGCCTGTACTGCCGTGTAATACCGAGTGGAGTACAGTGTGTATAGTGCCGTGTAGTACTGAGTGGAGTACAGTGCCTGTGCTGCAGTGTAGTACTGAGTGGGGTACAGTGCCTGTACTGACGTGTAGTACCGAGTGGGGGAATGTGTGTATACTGCCGTGTAGTACTGAGTATAGTACAGTGCCTGTACTGCCGTGTAGTACCGAGTGGAGTACTGTGTGCATACTGCCGTGTAGTACTGAGTGGAGTACAGTACCTGTACTGCCGTGTAGTACCGAGTGGGGGACAGTGTGTATACTGCCGTGTAGTACTGAGTGGAGTACAGTGCCTGTACTACCGTGTAGTACCGAGTGGGGGACTGTGTGTATACTGCCGTGTAGTACTGAGTGGAGTACAGTGCCTGTACTGCCGTGTAGAACCGAGTGGGGGACTGTGTGTATACTGCCGTGTAGTACTGAGTGGAGTACTGTGTGTATAGTGCAGTGTAGTGCTGAGTGGAGTACAGTGCCTGTACTGCCGTGTAGTACCGAGTGGAGTACAGTGCCTGTACTGCCGTGTAGTACTGTGTGGAGTACAGTGCCTGAACTGCCGTGTAGTCCCGAGTGGAGTACAGTGCCTGTACTGCCGTGTAGTACTGAGTGGAGTACAGTGCCTGTACTGCCGTGTAGTCCCGAATGGATTACTGTGTGTATAGTGCCGTTTAGTACCGAATGGAGTACAGTGCCTGTACTGCCGTGTAGTACTGAGTGGGGTAATGTGTGGATAGTGCCGTGTAGTACCGAGTGGAGTAGAGTGCCTGTACTGCCGTGTAGTACTGAGTGGTGTACTGTGTGTATAGTGCCGGGTAGTACCGGGTGGAGTACATTGGGTGTACTGCCGTGGAGTACTGTGTGTATAGTGCCGTGTAGTACCGAGTGGAGTACAGTGCCTGTACTGCGGTGTAGTACTGAGTGGAGTACAGTGCCTGTACTGCCGTGTAGGACTGAGTGGAGTACAGTGCCTGTACTGCCGTGTAGTCCCGAGTGGAGTACAGTGCCTGTACTGCCGTGTAGTACTGAGTGGAGTACAGTGCCTGTACTGCCGTGTAGTCCCGAATGGATTACTGTGTGTATAGTGCCGTTTAGTACCGAATGGAGTACAGTGCCTGTACTGCCGTGTAGTACTGAGTGGGGTAATGTGTGGATAGTGCCGTGTAGTACCGAGTGGAGTACAGTGCCTGTACTGCCGTGTAGTACTGAGTGGAGTACAGTGCCTGTAATGCCGTGTAGTCCCGAATGGATTACTGTGTGCATAGTGCCGTGTAGTACCGAGTGGAGTACAGTGCCTGTACTGCCGTGTAGTACTGAACCGAGTACAGTGCCTGTACTGCCGTGTAGTCCCGAGTGGAGTACTGTGTGTATAGTGCCGTGTAGTACCGAGTGGAGTACATTGCCTGTACTGCCGTGTAGTACTAAGTGGAGTACAGTGCCTGTACTGCCGTGTAGTCCCGAGTGGAGTACTCTGTGTATAGGGCAGTGTAGTACTGAGTGGTGTACTGTACCTGTACTGCCGTGTAGTACTGAGTGGAGTACAGTGCTTCTACTGCCGGTTAGTACTGGGTGGAGTACAGTGCCTGTACTGCCGTGTAGTACCGAGTGCGGGACTGTGTGTATACTGCCGTGTAGTTCCAAGTGGAGTACAGTGTGCATACTGTCGTGTAGTACTGAGTGGAGTACAGTGCCTGTACTGCCGTGTAGTAACGAGTGGAGTACTGTGTGTAAGGTGCCGTGTAGTACCGAGTGGAGTACGGTGCATGTACTGCCGTGTAGTACCGAGTGGAGTACTGTGTGTATAGTGCGGTGTAGTACCGTGTGGAGTACAGTGCATGTACTGCCGTGTAGTACCGAGTGGAGTACTGTATGTTTAGTGCCGTGCAGTACCGAGTGGAGTACAGTGCCTGTATTGCCGTGTAGTAAAGAGTGGAGTACTGTGTGTACAGTGCCATGTAGTACCGAGTGGAGTACTGTGTGCATACTGCCGTGTAGTACTGCGTGGAGTACAGTACCTGTACTGCCGTGTAGTACCGAGTGGAGTACTGTGTGTATAGTGCCGTGTAGTACCGAGTGGAGTACAGTGCCTGTACTGCCGTGTAGGACTGAGTGGAGTACAGTGCCTGAACTGCCGTGCAGTACTGAGTGGAGTACAGTGCCTGTACTGCCGTGTAGTCCCGAGTGGAGTACAGTGCCTGTACTGCCGTGTAGTACTGAGTGGAGTACAGTGCCTGTACTGCCGTGTAGTAGTGAGTGGAGTACTGTGCCTGTACTGCCGTGTAGTACTGAGTGGAGTACTGTGTGTATAGTGCCGTGTAGTACCGAGTGGAGTACAGTGGGTGTATGCCCTGTAGTACTGTGTGGAGTACAGTGCCTGAACTGCCGTGCAGTACTGAGTGGAGTACAGTGCCTGTACTACCGTGTAGTCCCGAGTGGAGTACTGTGCCTGTACTGCCGTGTAGTACTGAGTGGAGTACTGTGTGTATAGTGCCGTGTAGTACCGAGTGGAGTACAGTGCCTCTACTGCCGTGTAGTACTGAGTGGAGTACAGTGCCTGTACTGCCGTGTAGTACTGAGTGGAGTACAGTGCCTGTACTGCCGTGTAGTACTCAGTGGAGTACTGTGTGTATAGTGCCGTGAAGTACCGAGTGGAGTACAGTGCCTGTACTGCCGTGTAGTACTGAGGGGAGTACAGTGCCTGTACTGCCGTGTAGTACTGAGTGGAGTACAGTGCCTGTACTGCCGTGTAGTCCCGAATGGAGTACTGTGTGTATAGTGCCGTGTAGTACCGAGTGGAGTACAGTGCCTGTACTGCCGTGTAGTACCGAGTGGAGTACTGTGTGTATAGTGCCGTGTATTACCGAGTGGAGTACAGTGCCTGTACTGCCGTGTAGTACTGAGTGGAGTACAGTGCCTGTAATGCCGTGTAGTACCGAGTGGAGTACTGTGTGTATAGTGCCGTGTAGTACCGAGTGGAGTACTGTGTGCATACTGATGTGTAGTACTGAGTGGAGTACAGTGCCTGTACTGCCGTGTAGTACCGAGTGGAGTACTGTGTGTAAGGTGCCGTGTAGTACCGAGTGGAGTACGGTGCATGTACTGCCGTGTAGTACCGAGTGGAGTACTGTGTGTATAGTGCGGTGTAGTACCGAGTGGAGTACAGTGCCTGTACTGCTGTGTAGTACCGAGTGGAGTACAGTGCCTGAACTGCCGTGCAGTACTGAGTGGAGTACAGTGCCTGTACTGCCGTGTAGGACTGAGTGGAGTACAGTGCCTGTACTCCCGTGTAGTACTGAGTGGAGTACAGTGTGTATAGTGCGGTGTAGTACCGAGTGGAGTACAGTGCCTGTACTGCTGTGTAGTACCGAGTGGAGTACAGTGCCTGTACTGCCGTGTAGTACCGAGTGGAGTACTGGGTGCATACTGCCGTGTAGTACCGAGTGGAGTACAGTGCATGTACTGCCGTGTAGTACCGAGTGGAGTACTGTGTGTATAGTGCCGTGTAGTACCGAGTGGAGTACAGTGCCTGTACTGCCGTGTAGGACTGAGTGGAGTACAGTGCCTGAACTGCCGTGCAGTACTGAGTGGAGTACAGTGCCTGTACTGCCGTGTAGTCCCGAGTGGAGTACAGTGCCTGTACTGCCGTGTAGTACTGAGTGGAGTACAGTGCCTGTACTGCCGTGTAGTAGTGAGTGGAGTACTGTGCCTGTACTGCCGTGTAGTACTGAGTGGAGTACTGTGTGTGTAGTGCCGTGTAGTACCGAGTGGAGTACAGTGGGTGTATGCCGTGTAGTACTGTGTGGAGTACAGTGCCTGAACTGCCGTGCAGTACTGAGTGGAGTACAGTGCCTGTACTGCCGTGTAGTCCCGAGTGGAGTACTGTGCCTGTACTGCCGTGTAGTACTGAGTGGAGTACTGTGTGTATAGTGCCGTGTAGTACCGAGTGGAGTACAGTGCCTCTACTGCCGTGTAGTACTGAGTGAAGTACAGTGCCTGTACTGCCGTGTAGTATTGAGTGGAGTACAGTGCCTGTACTGCCGTGTAGTACTGAGTGGAGTACTGTGTGTATAGTGCCGTGAAGTACCGAGTGGAGTACAGTGCCTGTACTGCCGTGTAGTACTGAGGGGAGTACAGTGCCTGTACTGCCGTGTAGTACTGAGTGGAGTACAGTGCCTGTACTGCCGTGTAGTCCCGAATGGAGTACTGTGTGTATAGTGCCGTGTAGTACCGAGTGGAGTACAGTGCCTGTACTGCCGTGTAGTACCGAGTGGAGTACTGTGTGTATAGTGCCGTGTAGTACCGAGTGGAGTACAGTGCCTGTACTGCCGTGTAGTACTGAGTGGAGTACAGTGCCTGTAATGCCGTGTAGTACCGAGTGGAGTACTGTGTGTATAGTGCCGTGTAGTACCGAGTGGAGTACTGTGTGCATACTGCCGTGTAGTACTGAGTGGAGTACAGTGCCTGTACTGCCGTGTAGTACCGAGTGGAGTACTGTGTGTAAGGTGCCGTGTAGTACCGAGTGGAGTACGGTGCATGTACTGCCGTGTAGTACCGAGTGGAGTACGGTGCATGTACTGCCGTGTAGTACCGAGTGGAGTACAGTGCCTGTACTGCTGTGTAGTACCGAGTGGAGTACAGTGCCTGTACTGCCATGTAGTCCCGAGTGGAGTACTGTGTGCATACTGCCGTGTAGTACTGAGTGGAGTACAGTGCCTGTACTGCCGTGTAGTACTGAGTGGAGTACAGTGTGAATAGTGCCGTGTAGTACCGAGTGGAGTACAGTGCCTGTACTGCCGTGTAGTACCGAGTGGAGTACTGTGTGTATAGTGCCGTGTAGTACCGAGTGGAGTACAGTGACTGTACTGCGTGTAGTACCGAGTGGAGTACTGTGTGTATAGTGCCGTGTAGTGCCGAGTGGAGTACAGTGCCTGTACTGCCGTGTAGTACTGAGTGGAGTACAGTGTGAATAGTGCCGTGTAGTACCGAGTGGAGTACAGTGCCTGTACTGCCGTGTAGTACCGAGTGGAGTACAGTGTGTATAGTGCCGTCTAGTACCGAGTGGAATACAGTGTGTATAGTGCCGTGTAGTACTGAGTGGAGTACAGTACCTGTACTGCCGTCTAGTACCGAGTGGAGTACAGTGTGTATAGTGCCGTGTAGTACAGAGTGGAGTACAGTGCCTGTACTGCCGGGTAGTACTTGAGTGGAGTACATTGCCTGTACTGCCGTGTAATACCGAGTGGAGTACAGTGTGTATAGTGCCGTGTAGTACTGAGTGGAGTACAGTGCCTGTGCTGCAGTGTAGTACTGAGTGGGGTACAGTGCCTGTACTGCCGTGTAGTACCGAGTGGGGGAATGTGTGTATACTGCCGTGTAGTACTGAGTATAGTACAGTGCCTGTACTGCCGTGTAGTACCGAGTGGAGTACTGTGTGCATACTGCCGCGTAGTACTGAGTGGAGTACAGTACCTGTACTGCCGTGTAGTCCCGAATGGGGGACTGTGTGTATACTGCCGTGTAGTACTGAGTGGAGTACAGTGCCTGTACTGCCGTGTAGAACCGAGTGGGGGACTGTGTGTATACTGCCGTGTAGTACTGAGTGGAGTACTGTGTGTATAGTGCAGTGTAGTGCTCAGTGGAGTACAGTGCCTGTACTGCCGTGTAGTACCGAGTGGAGTACTCTGTGTATAGTGCAGTGTAGTGCTGAGTGGAGTACAGTACCTGTACTGCCGTGTAGTACTGAGTATAGTACAGTGCCTGTACTGCCGTGTAGTACCGAGTGGGGGACTGTGTGTATACTGCCGTGTAGTACTGAGTGGAGTACAGTACCTGTACTGCCGAGTAGTCCCGAGTGGAGTACTGTGTGTATAGTGCAGTGTAGTGCTGAGTGGAGTACAGTACCTGTACTGCCGTGTAGTACCGAGTGGGGGACTGTGTGCATACTGCCGTGTAGTTCCGAGTGGAGTACTGTGCCTGTACTGGCGTGTAGTACTGAGTGGAGTACAGTGCCTGTATTGCCGTGTAGTCCCGAGTGGAGTACAGTGCCTGTACTGCCGTGTAGTAGTGAGTGGAGTACAGTGCCTGTACTGCCGTGTAGTACTGGGTGGAGTACAGTGCCTGTACTGCCGTGTAGTACTTGGTGGAGAACAGTCCCTGTACTGCCGTGTAGTACTGGGTGGAGTACAGTGCCTGTACTGCCGTGTAGTAGTGAGTGGAGTACAGTGCCTCTACTGCCGTGTAGTACTTGGTGGAGAACAGTCCCTGTACTGCCGTGTAGTACCGAGTGGGGGACTGTGTGTATACTGCCGTGTAGTTCCGAGTGGAGTACAGTGCCTGTACTTCCGTGTAGTACCGAGTGGAATACTGTGTGTATAGTGCCGTGTAGTACCGAGTGGAGTACTGTGTGCATACTGCCGTGTGGTACTGAGTGGAGTACAGTGCCTGTACTGCCGGGTAGAACTGAGTGGAGCACTGTGCCTGTACTGCCGTGTAGTACTGAGTGGAGTACATTTCCTGTACTGCCGTGTAGTCCCGAGTGGAGTAGAGTGCCTGTACTGCCGTGTAGTACTGAGTGGAGTACAGTTCCTGTACTGCCGTGTAGTCCCGAGTGGAGTACAGTGCCTGTATTGCCCTGTAGTACTGAGTGGAGTACTGTGTGTATAGTGCCGTGTAGTAACGAGTGGAGTACAGTGCCTGTACTGCCGTGTAGTCCCGAATGGAGTACTGTGTGTATAGTGCCGTGTAGTACCGTGTGGAGTACAGTGCCTGTACTGCCGTGTAGCACCGAGTGGAGTACTGTGTGTATAGTGCCGTGTAGAACCGAGTGGAGTACAGTGCCTGTATTGTCGTGTAGTACTGAGTGGAGTACAGTGCCTGTAATGCCGTGTAGTACCGAGTGGAATACTGTTTGTATAGTGCCGTGTAGTACCGAGTGGAGTACAGCACCTCTACTGCCGTGTACTACCGAGTGGAGTACTGTGTGTATAGTGCCGTGTAGTACCGAGTGGAGTACAGTGCCTGTACTGCCGTGTAGTACTGAGTGGAGTACAGTGCCTGTACTGCCATGTAGTACTGAGTGGAGCACAGTGCCTGTACTGCCGTGTAGTACTGAGTGGAGTACAGTTCCTGTACTGCCGTGTAGTCCCGAGTGGAGTACAGTGCCTGTACTGCCGTGTAGTACTGAGTGGAGTACAGTTCCTGTACTGCCGTGTAGTCCCGAGTGGAGTACAGTGCCTGTACTGCCGTGTAGTACTGAGTGGAGTACTGTGTGTATAGTGCCGTGTAGTAACGAGTGGAGTACAGTGCCTGTACTGCCGTGTAGTCCCGAATGGAGTACTGTGTGTATAGTGCCGTGTAGTACCGAGTGGAGTACAGTGCCTGTACTGCCGTGTAGCACCGAGTGGAGTACTGTGTGTATAGTGCCGTGTAGAACCGAGTGGAGTACAGTGCCTGTATTGTCGTGTAGTACTGAGTGGAGTACAGTGCCTGTAATGCCGTGTAGTACCGAGTGGAATACTGTGTGTATAGTGCCGTGTAGTACCGAGTGGAGTACAGTGCCTGTACTGCCGTGTAGTACTGAGTGGAGTACAGTGCCTGTACTGCCGTGTAGTACCGAGTGGAGTACAGTGCCTGTACTTCCGTGTAGTACTGATAGGAGTACAGTGCCTGTACTGCCGTGTAGTACCGAGTGGAGTACATTGCTTGTACCGCCGTGTAGTACTGAGTGGAGTACAGTGCCTGTAATGTCGTGTAGTGCCGAGTGGAGTACTGTGTGTATAGTGCAGTGTAGTACTGAGCGGAGTACAGTGCATGTACTGCCGTGTAGTCCCGAGTGGAGTACTGTGTGTATAGTGCAGTGTAGTACTGAGTGGAGTACAGTGCCTGTACTGCCGTGTAGTACCGAGTGGAGTACAGTGCCTGTACTGTCGTGTAGTCCCAGGTGGAGTAATGTGTGCATACGGCCGTGGATTACTGAGTGGAGTACAGTGCCTGTACTGCCGTGTAGTACCGAGTGGAGTACAGTGCCTGTACTGCCGTGTAGTACAGGGTGGAGTACAGTGCCTGTACTGCTGTGTAGTCCCCAGTGTAATACAGTTTGTGTAGTGCAGTGTAGTACTGAGTGGTGTACAGTGCATGTACTGCCGTGTAGTACCGAGTGGAGTACTGTGTGTATAGTGCCGTGTAGTACCGAGTGGAGTACAATGCCTGTACTGCCGTGTAGTACCGAGTGGAGTACTGTGTGTATAGTGCCGTGTAGTACCGAGTGGAGTACAGTGCCTGTACTGCGTGTAGTACCGAGCGGAGTACTGTGTGTATAGTGCCGTGTAGTACCGAGTGGAGTACAGTGCCTGTACTGCCGTGTAGTACCGAGTGGAGTACAGTGCGTATAGTGCCGTCTAGTACCGAGTGGATTATTGTGTGTATAGTGCAGTGTAGTGCTGAGTGGAGTACAGTACCTGTACTGCCGTGTAGTACTGAGTATAGTACAGTGCCTGTACTGCCGTGTAGTACCGAGTGGGGGACTGTGTGTATACAGCCGTGTAGTACTGAGTGGAGTAGAGTACCTGTACTGCCGAGTAGTCTGGAGTGGAGTACTGTGTGTATAGTGCAGTGTAGTGCTGAGTGGAGTACAGGGCCTGTACTGCCGTGTAGTACCGAGTGGAGTACAGTGTGTATAGTGCCGTGTAGTACTGAGTGGAGTACAGTGCCTGTACTGCCGTGTAGTACTGAGTGGGGTACAGTGCCTGTACTGCCGTGTAGTACAGAGTGGGGGACTGTGTGTATACTGCCGTGTAGTACTGAGTATAGTACAGTGCCTGTACTGCCGTGTAGTACCGAGTGGAGAACTGTGTGTATACTGCCGTATAGTACTGAGTGGAGTACAGTATCTGTACTGCCGTGTAGTACCGAGTGGGGGACTGTGTGTATACTGCCGTGTAGTATTGGGTTGGAGTACATTGCCTGTACTGCCATGTAGTACCGAGTGAGGGACTGTGTGTATACTGCCGTGTAGTACTGAGTGGAGTACAGTGCCTGTACTGCCGTGTGGTACCGAGTGGGGGACTGTGTGTATAGTGCAGTGTAGTGCTGAGTGGAGTACAGTTCCTGTCATGCCGTGTAGTACTGAGTATAGTACAGTGCCTGTACTGCCGTGTAGTACCGAGTGGGGGACTGTGTGTGTACTGCCTGTAGTACTGAGTGGAGTACAGTACCTGTACTGCCGTGTAGTACTGAGTATAGTACAGTGCCTGTACTGCCGTGTAGTACCGAGTGGGGGACTGTGTGTGTACTGCCTGTAGTACTGAGTGGAGTACAGTACCTGTACTGCCGAGTAGTCCCGAGTGGAGTACTGTGTGTATAGTGCAGTGTAGTGCTGAGTGGAGTATAGTACCTGTACCGCCGTGCAGTACCGAGTGGGGGACTGTGTGTATACTGCCGTGTAGTACTGAGTGGAGTACAGTCTCTGTACTGCCGTGTAGTACCGAGTGGGGGACTGTGTATATATAGCCGTGTAGTACTGAGTGGAGTACATTGCCTGTACTGCCGTGTAGTCCCGAGTGGAGTACTGTGTGTATAGTGCCGTGTAGTACCGAGTGGAGTACAGTGCATGTACTGCCGTGTAGTACCGGGTGGAGTACTGTGTGTATAGTGCCGCGTAGTACCGAGTGGAGTACAGTGCCTGTACTGCCGTGTAGTACTGAACCGAGTACAGTGCCTGTACTGCCGTGTAGTCCCGAGTGGAGTACTGTGTGTATAGTGCCGTGTAGTACCGAGTGGAGTACATTGCCTGTACTGCCGTGTAGTACTAAGTGGAGTACAGTGCCTGTACTGCCGTGTAGTCCCGAGTGGAGTACAGTGCCTGTACTGCCGTGTAGTACTGAGTGGGGTAATGTGTGGATAGTGCCGTGTAGTACCGAGTGGAGTACAGTACCTGTACTGCCGTGTAGTACTGAGTGGAGTACAGTGCCTGTAATGCCGTGTATCCCGAATGGATTACTGTGTGCATAGTGCCGTGTAGTACCGAGTGGAGTACAGTACCTGTACTGCCGTGTAGTACTGAACCGAGTACAGTGCCTGTACTGCCGTGTAGTCCCGAGTGGAGTACTGTGTGTATAGTGCCGTGTAGTACCGAGTGGAGTACATTGCCTGTACTGCCGTGTAGTACTAAGTGGAGTACAGTGCCTGTACTGCCGTGTAGTACCGAGTGGGGGACTGTGTGTAAGGTGCCGTGTAGTACCGAGTGGAGTACGGTGCATGTACTGCCGTGTAGTAAAGAGTGGAGTACTGTGTGTACAGTGCCATGTAGTACCGAGTGGAGTACTGTGTGCATACTGCCGTGTAGTACTGCGTGGAGTACAGTACCTGTACTGCCGTGTAGTACCGAGTGGAGTACTGTGTGTATAGTGCCGTGTAGTACCGAGTGGAGTACTGTGTGCATACTGTCGTGTAGTACTGAGTGGAGTACAGTGCCTGTACTGCCGTGTAGTACCGAGTGGAGTACTGTGTGTAAGGTGCCGTGTAGTACCGAGTGGAGTACGGTGCATGTACTGCCGTGTAGTACCGAGTGGAGTACTGTGTGTATAGTGCGGTGTAGTACCGTGTGGAGTACAGTGCATGTACTGCCGTGTAGTACCGAGTGGAGTACTGTGTGTTTAGTGCCGTGCAGTACCGAGTGGAGTACAGTGCCTGTATTGCCGTGTAGTAAAGAGTGGAGTACTGTGTGTACAGTGCCATGTAGTACCGAGTGGAGTACTGTGTGCATACTGCCGTGTAGTACTGCGTGGAGTACAGTACCTGTACTGCCGTGTAGTACCGAGTGGAGTACTGTGTGTATAGTGCCGTGTAGTACCGAGTGGAGTACAGTGCCTGTACTGCCGTGTAGTACTGAGTGGAGTACAGTGCCTGTACTGCCGTGTAGTACTGAGTGGAGTACTGTGTGTATAGTGCCGTGAAGTACCGAGTGGAGTACAGTGCCTGTACTGCCGTGTAGTCCCGAGTGGAGTACTGTGCCTGTACTGCCGTGTAGTACTGAGTGGAGTACTGTGTGTATAGTGCCGTGCAGTACCGAGTGGAGTACAGTGCCTCTACTGCCGTGTAGTACTGAGTGGAGTACAGTGCCTGTACTGCCGTGTAGTACTGAGTGGAGTACATTGCCTGTACTGCCGTGTAGTACTGAGTGGAGTACTGTGTGTATAGTGCCGTGAAGTACCGAGTGGAGTACAGTGCCTGTACTGCCGTGTAGTACTGAGGGGAGTACAGTGCCTGTACTGCCGTGTAGTACTGAGTGGAGTACAGTGCCTGTACTGCCGTGTAGTACCGAATGGAGTACTGTGTGTATAGTGCCGTGTAGTACCGAGTGGAGTACATTGCCTGTACTGCCGTGTAGTACCGAGTGGAGTACTGTGTGTATAGTGCCGTGTAGTACCGAGTGGAGTACAGTGCCTGTACTGCCGTGTAGTACTGAGTGGAGTACAGTGCCTGTAATGCCGTGTAGTACCGAGTGGAGTACTGTGTGTATAGTGCCGTGTAGTACCGAGTGGAGTACTGTGTGCATACTGCCGTGTAGTACTGAGTGGAGTACAGTGCCTGTACTGCCGTGTAGTACCGAGTGGAGTACTGTGTGTAAGGTGCCGTGTAGTACCGAGTGGAGTACGGTGCATGTACTGCCGTGTAGTACCGAGTGGAGTACTGTGTGTATAGTGCGGTGTAGTACCGAGTGGAGTACAGTGCCTGTACTGCTGTGTAGTACCGAGTGGAGTACAGTGCCTGTACTGCCATGTAGTCCCGAGTGGAGTACTGTGTGCATACTGCCGTGTAGTACTGAGTGGAGTACAGTGCCTGTACTGCCGTGTAGTACTGAGTGGAGTACAGTGTGAATAGTGCCGTGTAGTACCGAGTGGAGTACAGTGCCTGTACTGCCGTGTAGTACCGAGTGGAGTACTGTGTGCATACTGCCGTGTAGTACTGAGTGGAATACAGTGCCTGTACTGCCGTGTAGTACTGAGTGGAGTACAGTGTGAATAGTGCCGTGTAGTACCGAGTGGAGTACAGTGCCTGTACTGCCGTGTAGTACCGAGTGGAGTACTGTGTGTATAGTGCCGTGTAGTACCGAGTGGAGTACAGTGCCTGTACTGCGTGTAGTACCGAGTGGAGTACTGTGTGTATAGTGCCGTGTAGTGCCGAGTGGAGTACAGTGCCTGTACTGCCGTGTAGTACCGAGTGGAGTACTCTGTATATAGTGCCGTGTAGTACCGAGTGGAGTACAGTGCATGTACTGCCGTGTAGTACCGAGTGGAGTACAGTGTGTATAGTGCCGTGTAGTACCGAGTGGAGTACAGTGCCTGTACTGCCGTGTAGGACTGAGTGGAGTACAGTGCCTGAACTGCCGTGCAGTACTGAGTGGAGTACAGTGCCCGTACTGCCGTGTAGTCCCGAGTGGAGTACAGTGCCTGTACTGCCGTGTAGTACTGAGTGGAGTACAGTGCCTGTACTGCCGTGTAGTAGTGAGTGGAGTACTGTGCCTGTACTGCCGTGTAGTACTGAGTGGAGTACTGTGTGTATAGTGCCGTGTAGTACCGAGTGGAGTACAGTGGGTGTATGCCGTGTAGTACTGTGTGGAGTACAGTGCCTGAACTGCCGTGCAGTACTGAGTGGAGTACAGTGCCTGTACTGCCGTGTAGTCCCGAGTGGAGTACTGTGCCTGTACTGCCGTGTAGTACTGAGTGGAGTACTGTGTGTATAGTGCCGTGTAGTACCGAGTGGAGTACAGTGCCTCTACTGCCGTGTAGTACTGAGGGGAGTACAGTGCCTGTACTGCCGTGTAGTACTGAGTGGAGTACAGTGCCTGTACTGCCGTGTAGTACCGAGTGGAGTACTGTGTGTATAGTGACATGTAGTACCGAGTGGAGTACAGTGCCTGTACTGCCGTGTAGTACTGAGTGGAGTACAGTGCCTGTAATGCCGTGTAGTACCGAGTGGAGTACTGTGTGTATAGTGCCGTGTAGTACCGAGTGGAGTACTGTGTGCATACTGCCGTGTAGTACTGAGTGGAGTACAGTGCCTGTACTGCCGTGTAGTACCGAGTGGAGTACTGTGTGTAAGGTGCCGTGTAGTACCGAGTGGAGTACGGTGCATGTACTGCCGTGTAGTACCGAGTGGAGTACTGTGTGTATAGTGCGGTGTAGTACCGAGTGGAGTACAGTGCCTGTACTGCTGTGTAGTACCGAGTGGAGTACAGTGCCTGTACTGCCATGTAGTCCCGAGTGGAGTACTGTGTGCATACTGCCGTGTAGTACTGAGACGAGTACAGTGCCTGTACTGCCGTGTAGTACTGAGTGGAGTACAGTGTGAATAGTGCCGTGTAGTACCGAGTGGAGTACAGTGCCTCTACTGCCGTGTAGTACTGAGTGGAGTACAGTGCCTGTACTGCCGTGTAGTACTGAGTGGAGTACTGTGTGTATAGTGCCGTGAAGTACCGAGTGGAGTACAGTGCCCGTACTGTCGTGTAGTACCGAGTGGAGTACAATGCCTGTACTGCCGTGTAGTACCGAGTGGAGTACTGTGTGCATACTGCCGTGTAGTACCGAGTGGAGTACAGTGCCTGTACTGCCGTGTAGTACCGAGTGGAGTACAGTGCCTGTACTGCCGTGTAGTACCGAGTGGAGTACTGTGTGCATACTGCCGTGTAATACTGAGTGGAGTACAGTGCCTGTAATGCCGTGTAGTACCGAGTGGAGTACTGTTTGTATAGTGCCGTGTAGTACCGACTGGAGTACTGTGTGTATAGTGCGGTGTAGTACCGAGTGGAGTACAGTGCATGTACTGCCGTGTAGTACCGAGTGGAGTACTGTGTATATAGTGCCGTGTAGTACCGTGTGGAGTACAGTGCCTGTATTGCCGTGTAGTACCGAGTGGAGTACTGTGTGTATAGTGCCGTGTAGTACCGAGTGGAGTACAGTGCCTGTACTGCCGTGTAGTGCTGAGTGGTGTACAGTGCCTGTACTGCCGTGTAGTCCCGAGTGGAGTACAGTGCCTGTACTGCCGTGTAGTAGTGAGTGGAGTACTGTGCCTGTACTGCCGTGTAGTACTGAGTGGAGTACTGTGCCTGTACTGCCGTGTAGTACCGAGTGGAGTACAGTGGTTGTACTGCCGTGTAGTACTGAGTGGAGTACAGTGCCTATACTGCCGTGTAGTACTGAGTGGGGTACAGTGCCTGTACTGCCGTGTAGCCCGTGTGGAGTACAGTGCCTGTACTGCCGTCTAGTACTGAGTGGAGTACAGTGCCTGTACTGCCGTGTAGTCCCGAGTGGAGTACAATTTCTGTACGGCCGTGTAGCACTGAGTGGAGTACTTTGTGTATAGTGCCGTGTCGTACCGAGTGGAGTACAGTGCCTGTACTGCCGTGTAGTACTGAGTGGACTACAGTGCCTGTAATGCCGTGTAGTACCGAGTGAAGTACTGTGTGTATAGTGCCGTTAGTACCGAGTGTAATAAAGTGCCTGTACTGCCGTGTAGTACTGAGTGGAGTACAGTGCCTGTACTGCCGTGTAGTCCCGAGTGGAGTACAGTGCCTGTACTGCCGTGCAGTGCCGAGTGGAGTACTGTGTGTATAGTGCAGTGTAGTACTGAGTGGAGTACAGTGCATTTACTGCCGTGTAGTACCGAGTGGAGTACAGTGCCTGTACTGCCGTGTAGTCCCGAATGGAGTAATGAGTGTATAGTACATTGTAGTACTGAGTGGAGTACTGTGTGTATAGTCCCGTGTAGTACTGAGTGGAGTACAGTGCCTGTACTGCCGTGTAGTACCGATTGGAGTAGTGCGTCCATACTGCCGTCTAGTACTGTGTGGAGTACAGTGCCTGTACTGCCGTGTAGTACTGGGTGGAATACAGTGCCTGTACTGCCGTGTAGTCCCGAGTGGAGTACAGTGTGTATAGTGCAGTGTAGAACTGAGTGGAGTACAGTGCATGTACTGCCGTGTAGTACCGAGTGGTGTACTGTGTGTATAGTGCCGTGTGGTACCGAGTGGAGTACCATGCCTGTACTGCCGTGTAGTACAGAGTGGAGTACTGTGTGTATAGTGCCGTGTAGTACCGAGTGGAGTACAGTGCCTGTACTGCGTGTAGTACCGAGTGGAGTACACTGCCTGCACTGCGTGTAGTACCGAGTGGAGTACAGTGTGTATAGTGCCGTCTAGTACCGAGTGGAGTACAGTGTGTATAGTGCCGTGTAGTACTGAGTAAAGTACAGGGCCTTTACTGCCGTGTAGTACCGAGTGGAGTACAGTGTGTATAGTGCCGTGTAGTACTGAGTGGAGTACAGTGCCTGTACTGCCGTGTAGTACTGAGTGGGGTACAGTGCCTGTACTGCCGTGTAGTACAGAGTGGGGGACTGTGTGTATACTGCCGTATAGTACTGAGTGGAGTACAGTATCTGTACTGCCGTGTAGTACCGAGTGGGGGACTGTGTGTATACTGCCGTGTAGTACTGGGTTGGAGTACATTGCCTGTACTGCCATGTAGTACCGAGTGGGGGACTGTGTGTATACTGCCGTGTAGTACTGAGTGGAGTACAGTGCCTGTACTGCCGTGTGGTACCGAGTGGGGGACTGTGTGTATACTGCCGTGTAGTACTGAGTGGAGTACTGTGTGTATAGTGCAGTGTAGTGCTGAGGGGAGTACAGTGCCTGTACTGCCGTGTAGTACCGAGTGCAGTACCGTGTGTATAGTGCAGTGTAGTGCTGAGTGGAGTACAGTACCTGTCATGCCGTGTAGTACTGAGTATAGTACAGTGCCTGTACTGCCGTGTAGTACCGAGTGGGGGACTGTGTGTATACTGCCTGTAGTACTGAGTGGAGTACAGTACCTGTACTGCCGAGTAGTCCCGAGTGGAGTACTGTGTGTATAGTGCAGTGTAGTGCTGAGTGGAGTATAGTACCTGTACCGCCGTGCAGTACCGAGTGGGGGACTGTGTGTATACTGCCGTGTAGTACTGAGTGGAGGACAGTCTCTGTATTGCCGTGTAGTACCGAGTGGGGGACTGTGTATATACTGCCGTGTAGTACTGAGTGGAGTACATTGCCTGTACTGCCGTGTAGTCCCGAGTGGAGTACTGTGTGCATACTGCCGTGTAGTACTGATTGGTGTACGGTCCCTGTACTGCCGAGTAGTCCCAAGTGGAGTACAGTATGTATAGTGCAGTGTAGTACTGAGTGGAGTACTGTGTGTATAATGCAGTGTAGTACCGAGTGGAGAACTGCGTGCATAGTGCCGTGTAGTACTGAGTGGAGTACAGTGCCTGTACTGCCGTGTAGTACCGAGTGGAGTACTGTGTGTATAGTGCCGTGTAGTACCGAGTGGAGTACAGTGCATGTACTGCCGTGTAGTACCGGGTGGAGTACTGTGTGTATAGTGCCGCGTAGTACCGAGTGGAGTACAGTGCCTGTACTGCCGTGTAGTACTGTGTGGAGTACAGTGCCTGAACTGCCGTGTAGTCCCGAGTGGAGTACAGTGCATGTACTGCCATGTAGTAGTGAGTGGAGTACTGTGCCTGTACTGCCGTGTAGTACTGAGTGGTGTACTGTGTGTATAGTGCCGGGTAGTACCGGGTGGAGTACATTGGGTGTACTGCCGTGGAGTACTGTGTGTATAGTGCCGTGTAGTACCGAGTGGAGTACAGTGCCTGTACTGCGGTGTAGTACTGAGTGGAGTACAGTGCCTGTACTGCCGTGTAGGACTGAGTGGAGTACAGTGCCTGTACTGCCGTGTAGTCCCGAGTGGAGTACAGTGCCTGTACTGCCGTGTAGTACTGAGTGGAGTACAGTGCCTGTACTGCCGTGTAGTCCCGAATGGATTACTGTGTGTATAGTGCCGTTTAGTACCGAATGGAGTACAGTGCCTGTACTGCCGTGTAGTACTGAGTGGGGTAATGTGTGGATAGTGCCGTGTAGTACTGAGTGGAGTACAGTGCCTGTACTGTCGTGTAGTACCGAGTGGGGGACTGTGTGTATACTGCCGTGTAGTACTGAGTGGAGTACAGTCCCTGTACTGCGGAGTAGTCCCGAGTGGAGTACAGTGTGTATAGTGCAGTGTAGTACTGAGTGGAGTACTGTGTGTATAGTGCAGTGTAGTACTGAGTGGAGTACAGTGCGTGTACTGCCGTGTAGTACCGAGTGGGGGACTGTGTGTATACTGCCGTGTACTACTGAGTTGAGTACAGTGTGTATAGTGCCGTGTAGTACCGAGTGGGTCTTTGTGTGCATACTGCCGTGTAGTACTGAGTGGAGTACAGTGCCTGTACTGCTATGTTGTCCCGAGTGGAGTACTGTGTGTATACTGCCGTGTAGTACCGAGTGGAGTACAGTGCCTGTACTGCCATGTAGTACCGAGTGGAGTACTGTGTGCATACTGCCGTGTAGTACGGAGTGGAATACAGTGCCTATACTGCCGTGTAGTACCGATTGGAGTACTGTGTGGATAGTGCCGTGCAGTACCGAGTGGAGTACGGTGTGCATACTGCCGTGTAGTACTTAGTGTAGTACAGTGCCTGTACTGCCGTGTAGTACCGAGTGGAGTACTGTGTGTATAGTGCCGTGTAGTACCGAGTTTAGTACAGTGCATGTACTGCCGTGTATTACCGAGTGGAGTACTGTTTTTATAGTGCGGTGTAGTACCGAGTGGAGTACAGTGCATGTACTGCCGTGTAGTACCGAGTGGAGTACTGTGTGTATAGTGCCGTGTAGTACCGAGTGGAGTACAGTGCCTGTATTGCCGTGTAGTACCGAGTGGAGTACTGTGTGTATAGTGCCGTGTAGTACCGATTGGAGTACTGTGTGCATAATGCCGTGTAGTACTAGTGGAGTGCAGTACCTGTACTGCCGTGTAGTACCGAGTGGAGTACTGTGTGTATAGTGCCGTGTAGTACCGAGTGGAGTACAGTGCCTGTACTGCCGTGTAGTACTGAGTGGAGTAGAATGCCTGTACTGCCGTGTAGTCCCGAGTGGAGTACAGTGCCTGTACTGCCGTGTAGTAGTGAGTGGAGTACTGTGCCTGTACTGCCGTGAAGTACTGAGTGGAGTACTGTGTGTATAGTGCCGTGTAGTACCGAGTGGAGTACAGTGGGTGTACTGCCGTGTAGTACTGAGTGGAGTACAGTGCCTGAACTGCCGTGTAGTACTGAGTGGAGTACAGTGCCTGTACTGCCGTGTAGTCCCGAGTGGAGTAGAGTGCCTGTACTACCGTGTAGTACTGAGTTTAGTACTGTTTGTATAGTGCTGTGTAGTACCGAGTGGAGTACAGTGCCTGTACTGCCGTGTAGTCCCGAGTGGAGTACGGTGCATGTACTGTCGTGTAGTACCGAGTGTAGTACAATGCCTGTACTGCCGTGTAGTACCGAGTGGAGTACTGTGTGCATACTGCCGTGTAGTACCGAGTGGAGTACAGTGCCTGTACTGCCGTGTAGTACCGAGTGGAGTACAGTGCCTGTACTGCCGTGTAGTACCGAGTGGAGTACTGTGTGCATACTGCCGTGTAGTACTGAGTGGAGTACAGTGCCTGTAATGCCGTGTAGTACCGAGTGGAGTACTGTTTGTATAGTGCCGTGTAGTACCGACTGGAGTACTGTGTGTATAGTGCGGTGTAGTACCGAGTGGAGTACAGTGCATGTACTGCCGTGTAGTACCGAGTGGAGTACTGTGTGTATCGTGCCATGTAGTACCGTGTGGAGTACAGTGCCTGTATTGCCGTGTAGTACCGTGTGGAGTACTGAGTGTATAGTGCCCTGTAGTACCGAGTGGAGTACAGTGCCTGTACTGCCGTGTAGTACTGAGTGGTGCACAGTGGGTGTACTGCCGTGTAGTACTGAGTGGAGTACAGTGCCTATACTGCCGTGTAGTACTGAGTGGGGTACAGTGCCTGTACTGCCGTGTAGCTCGAGTGGAGTACAATGCCTGTACTGCCGTGTAGTACTGAGTGGAGTACTGTGTGTATAGTGCCGTGTCGTACCGAGTGGAGTACAGTGCCTGTACTGCCGTGTAGTACTGAGTGGAGTACAGTGCCTGTAATGCCGTGTAGTACCGAGTGAAGTACTGTGTGTATAGTGCCGTTAGTACCGAGTTTAACACAGTGCCTGTACTGCCGTGTAGTACTGAGTGGAGTACAGTGCCTGTACTGCCGTGTAGTCCCGAGTGGAGTACAGTGCCTGTACTGCCGTGCAGTACTGATTGGAGTGCAGTGCCTGTACTGCCGTGTAGTGCCGGGTGGAGTACAGTGCTTGTACTGCCGTGTAGTACTGAGTGAAGTACAGTGCCTGTACTGCCGTGTAGTGCCGAGTGGAGTACTGTGTGTATAGTGCAGTGTAGTACTGGGTGGAGTACAGTGCATTTACTGCCGTGTAGTACCGAGTGGAGTACAGTGCCTGTACTGCCGTGTAGTCCCGAGTGGAGTAATGAGTGTATAGTGCATTGTAGTACTGAGTGGAGTACTGTGTGTATATTCCCGTGTAGTACTGAGTGGAGTAGAGTGCCTGTACTGCCGTGTAGTACCGATTGGAGTAGTGCGTCCATCCTGCCGTCTAGTACTGTGTGGAGTACAGTGCCTGTACTGCCGTGTAGTACTGGGTGGAATACAGTGCCTGTACTGCCGTGTAGTCCCGAGTGGAGTACAGTGTGTATAGTGCAGTGTAGTACTCAGTGGAGTACAGTGCATGTACTGCCGTGTAGTACCGAGTGGTGTACTGTGTGTATAGTGCCGTGTGGTACCGAGTGGAGTACCATGCCTGTACTGCCGTGTAGCACCGAGTGGAGTACTGTGTGTATAGTGCCGTGTAGTACCGAGTGGAGCACAGTGCCTGCACTGCGTGTAGTACCGAGTGGAGTACAGTGCCTGCACTGCGTGTAGTACCGAGTGGAGTACAGTATGTATAGTGCCGTCTAGTACCGAGTGGAGTACAGTGTGTATAGTGCCGTGTAGTACCGAGTGGAGTACAGTGCCTGTACTGCCGTGTAGTACTGAGTGGAGTACAGTGCCTGTACTGCCGTGTAGTACTGAGTGGAGTACTGTGTGTATAGTGCCGTGAAGTACCGAGTGGAGTACAGTGCCTGTACTGCCGTGTAGTCCCGAGTGGAGTACTGTGCCTGTACTGCCGTGTAGTACTGAGTGGAGTACTGTGTGTATAGTGCCGTGCAGTACCGAGTGGAGTACAGTGCCTCTACTGCCGTGTAGTACTGAGTGGAGTACAGTGCCTGTACTGCCGTGTAGTACTGAGTGGAGTACATTGCCTGTACTGCCGTGTAGTACTGAGTGGAGTACTGTGTGTATAGTGCCGTGAAGTACCGAGTGGAGTACAGTGCCTGTACTGCCGTGTAGTACTGAGGGGAGTACAGTGCCTGTACTGCCGTGTAGTACTGAGTGGAGTACAGTGCCTGTACTGCCGTGTAGTACCGAATGGAGTACTGTGTGTATAGTGCCGTGTAGTACCGAGTGGAGTACATTGCCTGTACTGCCGTGTAGTACCGAGTGGAGTACTGTGTGTATAGTGCCGTGTAGTACCGAGTGGAGTACAGTGCCTGTACTGCCGTGTAGTACTGAGTGGAGTACAGTGCCTGTAATGCCGTGTAGTACCGAGTGGAGTACTGTGTGTATAGTGCCGTGTAGTACCGAGTGGAGTACTGTGTGCATACTGCCGTGTAGTACTGAGTGGAGTACAGTGCCTGTACTGCCGTGTAGTACCGAGTGGAGTACTGTGTGTAAGGTGCCGTGTAGTACCGAGTGGAGTACGGTGCATGTACTGCCGTGTAGTACCGAGTGGAGTACTGTGTGTATAGTGCGGTGTAGTACCGAGTGGAGTACAGTGCCTGTACTGCTGTGTAGTACCGAGTGGAGTACAGTGCCTGTACTGCCATGTAGTCCCGAGTGGAGTACTGTGTGCATACTGCCGTGTAGTACTGAGTGGAGTACAGTGCCTGTACTGCCGTGTAGTACTGAGTGGAGTACAGTGTGAATAGTGCCGTGTAGTACCGAGTGGAGTACAGTGCCTGTACTGCCGTGTAGTACCGAGTGGAGTACTGTGTGCATACTGCCGTGTAGTACTGAGTGGAATACAGTGCCTGTACTGCCGTGTAGTACTGAGTGGAGTACAGTGTGAATAGTGCCGTGTAGTACCGAGTGGAGTACAGTGCCTGTACTGCCGTGTAGTACCGAGTGGAGTACTGTGTGTATAGTGCCGTGTAGTACCGAGTGGAGTACAGTGCCTGTACTGCGTGTAGTACCGAGTGGAGTACTGTGTGTATAGTGCCGTGTAGTGCCGAGTGGAGTACAGTGCCTGTACTGCCGTGTAGTACCGAGTGGAGTACTCTGTATATAGTGCCGTGTAGTACCGAGTGGAGTACAGTGCATGTACTGCCGTGTAGTACCGAGTGGAGTACAGTGTGTATAGTGCCGTGTATTACCGAGTGGAGTACAGTGCCTGTACTGCCGTGTAGGACTGAGTGGAGTACAGTGCCTGAACTGCCGTGCAGTACTGAGTGGAGTACAGTGCCCGTACTGCCGTGTAGTCCCGAGTGGAGTACAGTGCCTGTACTGCCGTGTAGTACTGAGTGGAGTACAGTGCCTGTACTGCCGTGTAGTAGTGAGTGGAGTACTGTGCCTGTACTGCCGTGTAGTACTGAGTGGAGTACTGTGTGTATAGTGCCGTGTAGTACCGAGTGGAGTACAGTGGGTGTATGCCGTGTAGTACTGTGTGGAGTACAGTGCCTGAACTGCCGTGCAGTACTGAGTGGAGTACAGTGCCTGTACTGCCGTGTAGTCCCGAGTGGAGTACTGTGCCTGTACTGCCGTGTAGTACTGAGTGGAGTACTGTGTGTATAGTGCCGTGTAGTACCGAGTGGAGTACAGTGCCTCTACTGCCGTGTAGTACTGAGGGGAGTACAGTGCCTGTACTGCCGTGTAGTACTGAGTGGAGTACAGTGCCTGTACTGCCGTGTAGTACCGAGTGGAGTACTGTGTGTATAGTGACATGTAGTACCGAGTGGAGTACAGTGCCTGTACTGCCGTGTAGTACTGAGTGGAGTACAGTGCCTGTAATGCCGTGTAGTACCGAGTGGAGTACTGTGTGTATAGTGCCGTGTAGTACCGAGTGGAGTACTGTGTGCATACTGCCGTGTAGTACTGAGTGGAGTACAGTGCCTGTACTGCCGTGTAGTACCGAGTGGAGTACTGTGTGTAAGGTGCCGTGTAGTACCGAGTGGAGTACGGTGCATGTACTGCCGTGTAGTACCGAGTGGAGTACTGTGTGTATAGTGCGGTGTAGTACCGAGTGGAGTACAGTGCCTGTACTGCTGTGTAGTACCGAGTGGAGTACAGTGCCTGTACTGCCATGTAGTCCCGAGTGGAGTACTGTGTGCATACTGCCGTGTAGTACTGAGACGAGTACAGTGCCTGTACTGCCGTGTAGTACTGAGTGGAGTACAGTGTGAATAGTGCCGTGTAGTACCGAGTGGAGTACAGTGCCTCTACTGCCGTGTAGTACTGAGTGGAGTACAGTGCCTGTACTGCCGTGTAGTACTGAGTGGAGTACTGTGTGTATAGTGCCGTGAAGTACCGAGTGGAGTACAGTGCCCGTACTGTCGTGTAGTACCGAGTGGAGTACAATGCCTGTACTGCCGTGTAGTACCGAGTGGAGTACTGTGTGCATACTGCCGTGTAGTACCGAGTGGAGTACAGTGCCTGTACTGCCGTGTAGTACCGAGTGGAGTACAGTGCCTGTACTGCCGTGTAGTACCGAGTGGAGTACTGTGTGCATACTGCCGTGTAATACTGAGTGGAGTACAGTGCCTGTAATGCCGTGTAGTACCGAGTGGAGTACTGTTTGTATAGTGCCGTGTAGTACCGACTGGAGTACTGTGTGTATAGTGCGGTGTAGTACCGAGTGGAGTACAGTGCATGTACTGCCGTGTAGTACCGAGTGGAGTACTGTGTATATAGTGCCGTGTAGTACCGTGTGGAGTACAGTGCCTGTATTGCCGTGTAGTACCGAGTGGAGTACTGTGTGTATAGTGCCGTGTAGTACCGAGTGGAGTACAGTGCCTGTACTGCCGTGTAGTGCTGAGTGGTGTACAGTGCCTGTACTGCCGTGTAGTCCCGAGTGGAGTACAGTGCCTGTACTGCCGTGTAGTAGTGAGTGGAGTACTGTGCCTGTACTGCCGTGTAGTACTGAGTGGAGTACTGTGCCTGTACTGCCGTGTAGTACCGAGTGGAGTACAGTGGTTGTACTGCCGTGTAGTACTGAGTGGAGTACAGTGCCTATACTGCCGTGTAGTACTGAGTGGGGTACAGTGCCTGTACTGCCGTGTAGCCCGTGTGGAGTACAGTGCCTGTACTGCCGTCTAGTACTGAGTGGAGTACAGTGCCTGTACTGCCGTGTAGTCCCGAGTGGAGTACAATTTCTGTACGGCCGTGTAGCACTGAGTGGAGTACTTTGTGTATAGTGCCGTGTCGTACCGAGTGGAGTACAGTGCCTGTACTGCCGTGTAGTACTGAGTGGACTACAGTGCCTGTAATGCCGTGTAGTACCGAGTGAAGTACTGTGTGTATAGTGCCGTTAGTACCGAGTGTAATAAAGTGCCTGTACTGCCGTGTAGTACTGAGTGGAGTACAGTGCCTGTACTGCCGTGTAGTCCCGAGTGGAGTACAGTGCCTGTACTGCCGTGCAGTGCCGAGTGGAGTACTGTGTGTATAGTGCAGTGTAGTACTGAGTGGAGTACAGTGCATTTACTGCCGTGTAGTACCGAGTGGAGTACAGTGCCTGTACTGCCGTGTAGTCCCGAATGGAGTAATGAGTGTATAGTACATTGTAGTACTGAGTGGAGTACTGTGTGTATAGTCCCGTGTAGTACTGAGTGGAGTACAGTGCCTGTACTGCCGTGTAGTACCGATTGGAGTAGTGCGTCCATACTGCCGTCTAGTACTGTGTGGAGTACAGTGCCTGTACTGCCGTGTAGTACTGGGTGGAATACAGTGCCTGTACTGCCGTGTAGTCCCGAGTGGAGTACAGTGTGTATAGTGCAGTGTAGAACTGAGTGGAGTACAGTGCATGTACTGCCGTGTAGTACCGAGTGGTGTACTGTGTGTATAGTGCCGTGTGGTACCGAGTGGAGTACCATGCCTGTACTGCCGTGTAGTACAGAGTGGAGTACTGTGTGTATAGTGCCGTGTAGTACCGAGTGGAGTACAGTGCCTGTACTGCGTGTAGTACCGAGTGGAGTACACTGCCTGCACTGCGTGTAGTACCGAGTGGAGTACAGTGTGTATAGTGCCGTCTAGTACCGAGTGGAGTACAGTGTGTATAGTGCCGTGTAGTACTGAGTAAAGTACAGGGCCTTTACTGCCGTGTAGTACCGAGTGGAGTACAGTGTGTATAGTGCCGTGTAGTACTGAGTGGAGTACAGTGCCTGTACTGCCGTGTAGTACTGAGTGGGGTACAGTGCCTGTACTGCCGTGTAGTACAGAGTGGGGGACTGTGTGTATACTGCCGTATAGTACTGAGTGGAGTACAGTATCTGTACTGCCGTGTAGTACCGAGTGGGGGACTGTGTGTATACTGCCGTGTAGTACTGGGTTGGAGTACATTGCCTGTACTGCCATGTAGTACCGAGTGGGGGACTGTGTGTATACTGCCGTGTAGTACTGAGTGGAGTACAGTGCCTGTACTGCCGTGTGGTACCGAGTGGGGGACTGTGTGTATACTGCCGTGTAGTACTGAGTGGAGTACTGTGTGTATAGTGCAGTGTAGTGCTGAGGGGAGTACAGTGCCTGTACTGCCGTGTAGTACCGAGTGCAGTACCGTGTGTATAGTGCAGTGTAGTGCTGAGTGGAGTACAGTACCTGTCATGCCGTGTAGTACTGAGTATAGTACAGTGCCTGTACTGCCGTGTAGTACCGAGTGGGGGACTGTGTGTATACTGCCTGTAGTACTGAGTGGAGTACAGTACCTGTACTGCCGAGTAGTCCCGAGTGGAGTACTGTGTGTATAGTGCAGTGTAGTGCTGAGTGGAGTATAGTACCTGTACCGCCGTGCAGTACCGAGTGGGGGACTGTGTGTATACTGCCGTGTAGTACTGAGTGGAGGACAGTCTCTGTATTGCCGTGTAGTACCGAGTGGGGGACTGTGTATATACTGCCGTGTAGTACTGAGTGGAGTACATTGCCTGTACTGCCGTGTAGTCCCGAGTGGAGTACTGTGTGCATACTGCCGTGTAGTACTGATTGGTGTACGGTCCCTGTACTGCCGAGTAGTCCCAAGTGGAGTACAGTATGTATAGTGCAGTGTAGTACTGAGTGGAGTACTGTGTGTATAATGCAGTGTAGTACCGAGTGGAGAACTGCGTGCATAGTGCCGTGTAGTACTGAGTGGAGTACAGTGCCTGTACTGCCGTGTAGTACCGAGTGGAGTACTGTGTGTATAGTGCCGTGTAGTACCGAGTGGAGTACAGTGCATGTACTGCCGTGTAGTACCGGGTGGAGTACTGTGTGTATAGTGCCGCGTAGTACCGAGTGGAGTACAGTGCCTGTACTGCCGTGTAGTACTGTGTGGAGTACAGTGCCTGAACTGCCGTGTAGTCCCGAGTGGAGTACAGTGCATGTACTGCCATGTAGTAGTGAGTGGAGTACTGTGCCTGTACTGCCGTGTAGTACTGAGTGGTGTACTGTGTGTATAGTGCCGGGTAGTACCGGGTGGAGTACATTGGGTGTACTGCCGTGGAGTACTGTGTGTATAGTGCCGTGTAGTACCGAGTGGAGTACAGTGCCTGTACTGCGGTGTAGTACTGAGTGGAGTACAGTGCCTGTACTGCCGTGTAGGACTGAGTGGAGTACAGTGCCTGTACTGCCGTGTAGTCCCGAGTGGAGTACAGTGCCTGTACTGCCGTGTAGTACTGAGTGGAGTACAGTGCCTGTACTGCCGTGTAGTCCCGAATGGATTACTGTGTGTATAGTGCCGTTTAGTACCGAATGGAGTACAGTGCCTGTACTGCCGTGTAGTACTGAGTGGGGTAATGTGTGGATAGTGCCGTGTAGTACTGAGTGGAGTACAGTGCCTGTACTGTCGTGTAGTACCGAGTGGGGGACTGTGTGTATACTGCCGTGTAGTACTGAGTGGAGTACAGTCCCTGTACTGCGGAGTAGTCCCGAGTGGAGTACAGTGTGTATAGTGCAGTGTAGTACTGAGTGGAGTACTGTGTGTATAGTGCAGTGTAGTACTGAGTGGAGTACAGTGCGTGTACTGCCGTGTAGTACCGAGTGGGGGACTGTGTGTATACTGCCGTGTACTACTGAGTGGAGTACAGTGTGTATAGTGCCGTGTAGTACCGAGTGGGTCTTTGTGTGCATACTGCCGTGTAGTACTGAGTGGAGTACAGTGCCTGTACTGCTATGTTGTCCCGAGTGGAGTACTGTGTGTATACTGCCGTGTAGTACCGAGTGGAGTACAGTGCCTGTACTGCCATGTAGTACCGAGTGGAGTACTGTGTGCATACTGCCGTGTAGTACGGAGTGGAATACAGTGCCTATACTGCCGTGTAGTACCGATTGGAGTACTGTGTGGATAGTGCCGTGCAGTACCGAGTGGAGTACGGTGTGCATACTGCCGTGTAGTACTTAGTGTAGTACAGTGCCTGTACTGCCGTGTAGTACCGAGTGGAGTACTGTGTGTATAGTGCCGTGTAGTACCGAGTTTAGTACAGTGCATGTACTGCCGTGTATTACCGAGTGGAGTACTGTTTTTATAGTGCGGTGTAGTACCGAGTGGAGTACAGTGCATGTACTGCCGTGTAGTACCGAGTGGAGTACTGTGTGTATAGTGCCGTGTAGTACCGAGTGGAGTACAGTGCCTGTATTGCCGTGTAGTACCGAGTGGAGTACTGTGTGTATAGTGCCGTGTAGTACCGATTGGAGTACTGTGTGCATAATGCCGTGTAGTACTAGTGGAGTGCAGTACCTGTACTGCCGTGTAGTACCGAGTGGAGTACTGTGTGTATAGTGCCGTGTAGTACCGAGTGGAGTACAGTGCCTGTACTGCCGTGTAGTACTGAGTGGAGTAGAATGCCTGTACTGCCGTGTAGTCCCGAGTGGAGTACAGTGCCTGTACTGCCGTGTAGTAGTGAGTGGAGTACTGTGCCTGTACTGCCGTGAAGTACTGAGTGGAGTACTGTGTGTATAGTGCCGTGTAGTACCGAGTGGAGTACAGTGGGTGTACTGCCGTGTAGTACTGAGTGGAGTACAGTGCCTGAACTGCCGTGTAGTACTGAGTGGAGTACAGTGCCTGTACTGCCGTGTAGTCCCGAGTGGAGTAGAGTGCCTGTACTACCGTGTAGTACTGAGTTTAGTACTGTTTGTATAGTGCTGTGTAGTACCGAGTGGAGTACAGTGCCTGTACTGCCGTGTAGTCCCGAGTGGAGTACGGTGCATGTACTGTCGTGTAGTACCGAGTGTAGTACAATGCCTGTACTGCCGTGTAGTACCGAGTGGAGTACTGTGTGCATACTGCCGTGTAGTACCGAGTGGAGTACAGTGCCTGTACTGCCGTGTAGTACCGAGTGGAGTACAGTGCCTGTACTGCCGTGTAGTACCGAGTGGAGTACTGTGTGCATACTGCCGTGTAGTACTGAGTGGAGTACAGTGCCTGTAATGCCGTGTAGTACCGAGTGGAGTACTGTTTGTATAGTGCCGTGTAGTACCGACTGGAGTACTGTGTGTATAGTGCGGTGTAGTACCGAGTGGAGTACAGTGCATGTACTGCCGTGTAGTACCGAGTGGAGTACTGTGTGTATCGTGCCATGTAGTACCGTGTGGAGTACAGTGCCTGTATTGCCGTGTAGTACCGTGTGGAGTACTGAGTGTATAGTGCCCTGTAGTACCGAGTGGAGTACAGTGCCTGTACTGCCGTGTAGTACTGAGTGGTGCACAGTGGGTGTACTGCCGTGTAGTACTGAGTGGAGTACAGTGCCTATACTGCCGTGTAGTACTGAGTGGGGTACAGTGCCTGTACTGCCGTGTAGCTCGAGTGGAGTACAATGCCTGTACTGCCGTGTAGTACTGAGTGGAGTACTGTGTGTATAGTGCCGTGTCGTACCGAGTGGAGTACAGTGCCTGTACTGCCGTGTAGTACTGAGTGGAGTACAGTGCCTGTAATGCCGTGTAGTACCGAGTGAAGTACTGTGTGTATAGTGCCGTTAGTACCGAGTTTAACACAGTGCCTGTACTGCCGTGTAGTACTGAGTGGAGTACAGTGCCTGTACTGCCGTGTAGTCCCGAGTGGAGTACAGTGCCTGTACTGCCGTGCAGTACTGATTGGAGTGCAGTGCCTGTACTGCCGTGTAGTGCCGGGTGGAGTACAGTGCTTGTACTGCCGTGTAGTACTGAGTGAAGTACAGTGCCTGTACTGCCGTGTAGTGCCGAGTGGAGTACTGTGTGTATAGTGCAGTGTAGTACTGGGTGGAGTACAGTGCATTTACTGCCGTGTAGTACCGAGTGGAGTACAGTGCCTGTACTGCCGTGTAGTCCCGAGTGGAGTAATGAGTGTATAGTGCATTGTAGTACTGAGTGGAGTACTGTGTGTATATTCCCGTGTAGTACTGAGTGGAGTAGAGTGCCTGTACTGCCGTGTAGTACCGATTGGAGTAGTGCGTCCATCCTGCCGTCTAGTACTGTGTGGAGTACAGTGCCTGTACTGCCGTGTAGTACTGGGTGGAATACAGTGCCTGTACTGCCGTGTAGTCCCGAGTGGAGTACAGTGTGTATAGTGCAGTGTAGTACTCAGTGGAGTACAGTGCATGTACTGCCGTGTAGTACCGAGTGGTGTACTGTGTGTATAGTGCCGTGTGGTACCGAGTGGAGTACCATGCCTGTACTGCCGTGTAGCACCGAGTGGAGTACTGTGTGTATAGTGCCGTGTAGTACCGAGTGGAGCACAGTGCCTGCACTGCGTGTAGTACCGAGTGGAGTACAGTGCCTGCACTGCGTGTAGTACCGAGTGGAGTACAGTATGTATAGTGCCGTCTAGTACCGAGTGGAGTACAGTGTGTATAGTGCCGTGTAGTACCGAGTGGAGTACAGTGCCTCTACTGCCGTGTAGTACTGAGTGGAGTACAGTGCCTGTACTGCCGTGTAGTACTGAGTGGAGTACAGTGCCTGTACTGCCGTGTAGTACTGTGTGGAGTACTGTGTGTATAGTGCCGTGAAGTACAGAGTGGAGTACAGTGCCTGTACTGAAGTGTAGTACTGAGGGGAGTACAGTGCCTGTACTGCCGTGTAGTACTGAGTGGAGTACAGTGCCTGTACTGCCGTGTAGTCCCGAATTTAGTACTGTGTGTATAGTGCCGTGAAGTACCGAGTGGAGTACAGTGCCTGTACTGCCGTGTAGTACCGAGTGGAGTACTGTGTGTATAGTGCCGTGTAGTACCGAGTGGAGTACTGTGTGCATACTGCCGTGTAGTACTGAGTGGAGTACAGTGCCTGTACTGCCGTGTAGTACCGAGTGGAGTACTGTGTGTAAGGTGCCGTGTAGTACCGAGTGGAGTACGGTGCATGTACTGCCGTGTAGTACCGAGTGGAGTACTGTGTGTATAGTGCGGTGTAGTACCGAGTGGAGTACAGTGCCTGTACTGCTGTGTAGTACCGAGTGGAGTACTGTGTGTATAGTGCCGTGTAGTACCGAGTGGAGTACAGTGCCTGTACTGCGTGTAGTACCGAGTGGAGTGCTGTGTGTATAGTGCCGTCTAGTACCGAGTGGAATACAGTGTGTATAGTGCCGTGTAGTACTGAGTGGAGTACAGTACCTGTACTGCCGTGTAGTACCGAGTGGAGTACAGTGTGTATAGTGCCGTGTAGTACAGAGTGGAGTACAGTGCCTGTACTGCCGTGTAGTACTGAGTGGAGTACATTGCCTGTACTGCCGTGTAGTACCGAGTGGAGTACAGTGTGTATAGTGCCGTGTAGTACTGAGTGGAGTACAGTGCCTGTGCTGCCGTGTAGTACTGAGTGGGGTACAGTGCCTGTACTGCCGTGTAGTACCGAGTGGGCGTATGTGTGTATACTGCCGTGTAGTACTGAGTATAGTACAGTGCCTGTACTGCCGTGTAGTACCGAGTGGAGTACTGTGTGCATACTGCCGTGTAGTACTGAGTGGAGTACAGTACCTGTACTGCCGTGTAGTACCGAGTGGGGGACTGTGTGTAAACTGCCGTGTAGTACTGAGTGGAGTACAGAGCCTGTACTACCGTGTAGTACCGAGTGGGGGACTGTGTGTATACTGCCATATAGTACTGAGTGGTGTACAGTGCCTGTACTGCCGTGTAGAACCGAGTGGGTGACTGTGTGCATACTGCCGTGTAGTACTGAGTGGAGTACTCTGTGTATAGGGCAGTGTAATGCTGAGTGGAGTACAGTGCCTGTACTGCCGTGTAGTACCGAGTGGAGTACTCTGTGTATAGTGCTGTGTAGTGCTGAGTGGAGTACAGTACCTGTACTGCCGTGTAGTACTGAGTATAGTACAGTGCCTGTACTGGCGTGTAGTACCGAGTGGGGGACTGTGTGTATACTGCCGTGTAGTACTGAGTGGAGTACAGTACCTGTACTGCCGAGTAGTCCCGAGTGGAGTACTGTGTGTATAGTGCAGCGTAGTGCTGAGTGGAGTACAGTACCTGTACTGCCGTGTAGTACCGAGTGGGGGACTGTGTGCATACTGCCGTGTAGTTCCGAGTGGAGTACAGTGCCTGTGCTGGCGTGTAGTACTGAGTGGAGTACAGTGCCTGTATTGCCGTGTAGTCCCGAGTGGAGTACAGTGCCTGTACTGCCATGTAGTAGTGAGTGGAGTACAGTGCCTCTACTGCCGTGTAGTACTGGGTGGAGTACAGTGCCTGTACTGCCGTGTAGTACCGAGTGGGGGACTGTGTGTATACTGCCGTGTAGTTCCGAGTGGAGTACAGTGCCTGTACTTCCGTGTAGTACCGAGTGGAATACTGTGTGTATAGTGCCGTGTAGTACCGAGTGGAGTACTGTGTGCATACTGCCGTGTGGTACAGACTGGAGTACAGTGCCTGTACTGCCATGTAGTACCGAGTGGAGTACTGTGTGTAAGGTGCCGTGTAGTACCGAGTGGAGTACGGTGCATGTACTGCCGTGTAGTACCGAGTGGAGTACTGTGTGTATAGTGCGGTGTAGTACCGAGTGGAGTACAATGCATGTACTGCCGTGTAGTACCGAGTGGAGTACTGTGTGTATAGTGCCGTGTAGTACCGAGTTGAGTACAGTGCCTGTATTGCCGTGTAGTAAAGAGTGGAGTACTGTGTGTACAGTGCCATGTAGTACCGAGTGGAGTACTGTGTGCATACTGCCGTGTAGTACTGCGTGGAGTACAGTACCTGTACTGCCGTGTAGTACCGAGTGGAGTACTGTGTGTATAGTGCCGTGTAGTAGCGAGTGGAGTACAGTGCCTGTACTGCCGTGTAGGAGTGAGTGGAGTACACTGCCTGAACTGCCACGCAGTACTGAGTGGAGTACAGTGCCTGTACTGCCGTGTAGTCCGAGTGGAGTACAGTGCCTGTACTGCCGTGTAGTCATGAGTGGAGTACAGTGCCTGTACTGCCGTGTAGTAGTGAGTAGAGTACTGTGCCTGTACTGCCGTGTAGTACTGAGTGGAGTACTGTGTGTATAGTGCCGTGTAGTACCGAGTGGAGTACAGTGGGTGTATGCCGTGTAGTTCTGAGTGGAGTTCAGTGCCTGAACTGCCGTGCAGTACTGAGTGGAGTACTGTGTGTATAGTGGCGTGTAGTACCGTGTGGAGTACAGTGCCTCTACTGCCGTGTAGTACTGAGTGGAGTACAGTGCCTGTACTGCCGTGTAGTACTGAGTGGAGTACAGTGCCTGTACTGCCGTGTAGTACTGAGTGGAGTACTGTGTGTATAGTGCCGTGAAGTACCGAGTGGAGTACAGTGCCTGTACTGCCGTGTAGTACTGAGGGGAGTACAGTGTCTGTACTGCCGTGTAGTACTGAGTGGAGTACAGTGCCTGTACCGCCGTGTAGTCCCGAATGGAGTACTGTGTGTATAGTGCCGTGTAGTACCGAGTAGAGTACAGTGCCTGTACTGCCGTGTAGTACCGAGTGGAGTACTGTGTGTATAGTGCCGAGTAGTACCGAGTGGAGTACAGTGCCTGTACTGCCGTGTAGTACTGAGTGGAGTACAGTGCCTGTAATGCCGTGTAGTACCGAGTGGAGTACTCTGTGTATAGTGCCGTGTTGTACCGAGTGGAGTACAGTGCCTGTACTGCCGTGTAGTACTGAGTGGAGTACAGTGCTGTACTGCCGTGTAGTCCCGAGTGGAGTACAGAGCTTATACTGCCGTGTAGTACTGAGTGGGGTACAGTGCCTGTACTGCCGTGTAGTGCCGAGTGGAGTACTGTGTGTATAGTGCAGTGTAGTACTGAGTGGAGTACAGTGCATGTACTGCCGTGTAGTCCCGAGTGGAGAACTGTGTGTATAGTGCAGTGTAGTGCTGAGTGGAGTACAGTGCCTGTACTGCTGTGTAGTACCGAGTGGAGTACAGTGCCTGTACTGCCATGTAGTCCCGAGTGGAGTACTGTGTGTATAGTGCCGTCTAGTACCGAGTGGAATACATTGTGTATAGTGCCGTGTAGTACTGAGTGGAATACAGTACCTGTACTGCCGTGTAGTACCGATTGGAGTACACTGTGTATAGTGCCGTGTAGTACAGAGTGGAGTACAGTGCCTGTACTGCCGTGTAGTACTGAGTGGCGTACAGTGCCTGTACTGCCGTGTAGTCCCGAGTGGAGTACAGAGCTTATACTGCCGTGTAGTACTGAGTGGGGTACAGTGCCTGTACTGCCGTGTAGTACCGAGTGGGGGACTGTGTGTATACAGCCGTGTAGTACTGAGTGAGTACAGTCCCTGTACTGCCGAGTAGTCCCGAGTGGAGTACAGTGTGTATAGTGCAGTGTAGTACTGAGTGGAGTACTGTGCCTGTACTGCCGTGTAGTAGTGAGTGGAGTACTGTGCCTGTACTGCCGTGTAGTACTGAGTGGAGTACTGTGTCTGTACTGCCGTGTAGTACCGAGTGGAGTACAGTGGGTGTACTGCCGTGTAGTACTGAGTGGAGTACAGTGCCTATACTGCCGTGTAGTACTGAGTGGGGTACAGTGCCTGTACTGCCGTGTAGCCCGACAGGAGTACAATGCCTGTACTGCCGTGTAGTACTGAGTGGAGTACTGTGTGTATAGTGCCGTGTCGTACCGAGTGGAGTACATTGCCTGTACTGCCGTGTAGTACTGAGTGGAGTACAGTGCCTGTAATGCCGTGTAGTACCGAGTGAAGTACTCTGTGTATAGTGCCGTTAGTACCGAGTGTAATACAGTGCCTGTACTGCCGTGTAGTACTGAGTGGAGTACAGTGCCTGTACTGCCGTGTAGTCCCGAGTGGAGTACAGTGCCTGTACTGCCGTGCAGTACTGATTGAAGTACAGTGCCTGTACTGCCGTGTAGTGCCGGGTGGAGTACAGTGTTTGTACTGCCGTGTAGTACTGAGTGAAGTACAGTGCCTGTACTGCCGTGTAGTGCCGAGTGGAGTAATGAGTGTATAGTGCATTGTAGTACTGAGTGGAGTACTGTGTGTATAGTCCCGTGTAGTACTGAGTGGAGTACAGTGCCTGTACTGCCGTGTAGTACCGATTGGAGTAGTGCGTCCATACTGCCGTCTAGTACTGTGTGGAGTACAGTGCCTGTACTGCCGTGTAGTACTGGGTGGAATACAGTGCCTGTACTGCCGTGTAGTCCCGAGTGGAGTACAGTGTGTATAGTGCAGTGTAGTACTGGGTGGAGTACAGTGCATGTACTGCGTGTAGTACCGAGTGGAGTGCTGTGTGTATAGTGCCGTCTAGTACCGAGTGGAATACAGTGTGTATAGTGCCGTGTAGTACTGAGTGGAGTACAGTACCTGTACTGCCGTGTAGTACCGAGTGGAGTACAGTGTGTATAGTGCCGTGTAGTACAGAGTGGAGTACAGTGCCTGTACTGCCGTGTAGTACTGAGTGGAGTACATTGCCTGTACTGCCGTGTAGTACCGAGTGGAGTACAGTGTGTATAGTGCCGTGTAGTACTGAGTGGAGTACAGTGCCTGTGCTGCCGTGTAGTACTGAGTGGGGTACAGTGCCTGTACTGCCGTGTAGTACCGAGTGGGCGTATGTGTGTATACTGCCGTGTAGTACTGAGTATAGTACAGTGCCTGTACTGCCGTGTAGTACCGAGTGGAGTACTGTGTGCATACTGCCGTGTAGTACTGAGTGGAGTACAGTACCTGTACTGCCGTGTAGTACCGAGTGGGGGACTGTGTGTAAATTGCCGTGTAGTACTGAGTGGAGTACAGAGCCTGTACTACCGTGTAGTACCGAGTGGGGGACTGTGTGTATACTGCCATATAGTACTGAGTGGAGTACAGTGCCTGTACTGCCGTGTAGAACCGAGTGGGTGACTGTGTGCATACTGCCGTGTAGTACTGAGTGGAGTACTCTGTGTATAGGGCAGTGTAATGCTGAGTGGAGTACAGTGCCTGTACTGCCGTGTAGTACCGAGTGGAGTACTCTGTGTATAGTGCTGTGTAGTGCTGAGTGGAGTACAGTACCTGTACTGCCGTGTAGTACTGAGTATAGTACAGTGCCTGTACTGGCGTGTAGTACCGAGTGGCGGACTGTGTGTATAATGCCGTGTAGTACTGAGTGGAGTACAGTACCTGTACTGCCCAGTAGTCCCGAGTGGAGTACTGTGTGTATAGTGCAGCGTAGTGCTGAGTGGAGTACAGTACCTGTACTGCCGTGTAGTACCGAGTGGGGGACTGTGTGCATACTGCCGTGTAGTTCCGAGTGGAGTACAGTGCCTGTGCTGGCGTGTAGTACTGAGTGGAGTCCAGTGCCTGTATTGCCGTGTAGTCCCGAGTGGAGTACAGTGCCTGTACTGCCGTGTAGTAGTGAGTGGAGTACAGTGCCTCTACTGCCGTGTAGTACTGGGTGGAGTACAGTGCCTGTACTGCCGTGTAGTACCGAGTGGGGGACTGTGTGTATACTGCCGTGTAGTTCCGAGTGGAGTACAGTGCCTGTACTTCCGTGTAGTACCGAGTGGAATACTGTGTGTATAGTGCCGTGTAGTACCGAGTGGGGTACTGTGTATACTGCCGTGTGGTACAGACTGGAGTACAGTGCCTGTACTGCCATGTAGTACCGAGAGGAGTACTGTGTGTAAGGTGCCGTGTAGTACCGAGTGGAGTACGGTGCATGTACTGCCGTGTAGTACCGAGTGGAGTACTGTGTGTATAGTGCGGTGTAGTACCGAGTGGAGTACAGTGCATGTACTGCCGTGTAGTACCGAGTGGAGTACTGTGTGTATAGTGCCGTGTAGTACCGAGTGGAGTACAGTGCCTGTATTGCCGTGTAGTAAAGAGTGGAGTACTGTGTGTACAGTGCCATGTAGTACCGAGTGGAGTACTGTGTGCATACTGCCGTGTAGTACTGCGTGGAGTACAGTACCTGTACTGCCGTGTAGTACCGAGTGGAGTACTGTGTGTATAGTGCCGTGTAGTAGCGAGTGGAGTACAGTGCCTGTACTGCCGTGTAGGAGTGAGTGGAGTACACTGCCTGAACTGCCACGCAGTACTGAGTGGAGTACAGTGCCTGTACTGCCGTGTAGTCCGAGTGGAGTACAGTGCCTGTACTGCCGTGTAGTCATGAGTGGAGTACAGTGCCTGTACTGCCGTGTAGTAGTGAGTAGAGTACTGTGCCTGTACTGCCGTGTAGTACTGAGTGGAGTACTGTGTGTATAGTGCCGTGTAGTACCGAGTGGAGTACAGTGGGTGTATACCGTGTAGTTCTGAGTGGAGTTCAGTGCCTGAACTGCCGTGCAGTACTGAGTGGAGTACTGTGTGTATAGTGGCGTGTAGTACCGTGTGGAGTACAGTGCCTCTACTGCCGTGTAGTACTGAGTGGAGTACAGTGCCTGTACTGCCGTGTAGTACTGAGTGGAGTACAGTGCCTGTACTGCCGTGTAGTACTGAGTGGAGTACTGTGTGTATAGTGCCGTGAAGTACCGAGTGGAGTACAGTGCCTGTACTGCCGTGTAGTACTGAGGGGAGTACAGTGTCTGTACTGCCGTGTAGTACTGAGTGAAGTACAGTGCCTGTACCGCCGTGTAGTCCCGAATGGAGTACTGTGTGTATAGTGCCGTGTAGTACCGAGTAGAGTACAGTGCCTGTACTGCCGTGTAGTACCGAGTGGAGTACTGTGTGTATAGTGCCGAGTAGTACCGAGTGGAGTACAGTGCCTGTACTGCCGTGTAGTACTGAGTGGAGTACAGTGCCTGTAATGCCGTGTAGTACCGAGTGGAGTACGCTGTGTATAGTGCCGTGTTGTACCGAGTGGAGTACGGTGCCTGTACTGCCGTGTAGTACTGAGTGGAGTACAGTGCTGTACTGCCGTGTAGTCCCGAGTGGAGTACAGTGCCTGTACTGCCGTGTAGTACCGAGTGGAGTACAGAGCTTATACTGCCGTGTAGTACTGAGTGGGGTACAGTGCCTGTACTGCCGTGTAGTGCCGAGTGGAGTACTGTGTGTATAGTGCAGTGTAGTACTGAGTGGAGTACAGTGCATGTACTGCCGTGTAGTCCCGAGTGGAGTACTGTGTGTATAGTGCAGTGTAGTGCTGAGTGGAGTACAGTGCCTGTACTGCTGTGTAGTACCGAGTGGAGTACAGTGCCTGTACTGCCATGTAGTCCCGAGTGGAGTACTGTGTGTATAGTGCCGTCTAGTACCGAGTGGAATACATTGTGTATAGTGCCGTGTAGTACTGAGTGGAGTACAGTACCTGTACTGCCGTGTAGTACCGATTGGAGTACACTGTGTATAGTGCCGTGTAGTACAGAGTGGAGTACAGTGCCTGTACTGCCGTGTAGTACTGAGTGGCGTACAGTGCCTGTACTGCCGTGTAGTACCGAGTGGGGGAATGTGTGTTTACTGCCGTGTAGTACTGAGTATAGTACAGTGCCTGTACTGCCGTGTAGTACCGAGTGGAGTACTGTGTGCATACTGCCGTGTAGTACTGAGTGGAGTAGAGTACCTGTACTGCCGTGTAGTACCGAGTGGGGGACTGTGTGTATACAGCCGTGTAGTACTGAGTGGAGTACAGTCCCTGTACTGCCGAGTAGTCCCGAGTGGAGTACAGTGTGTATAGTGCAGTGTAGTACTGAGTGGAGTACTGTGCCTGTACTGCCGTGTAGTAGTGAGTGGAGTACTGTGCCTGTACTGCCGTGTAGTACTGAGTGGAGTACTGTGTCTGTACTGCCGTGTAGGACCGAGTGGAGTACAGTGGGTGTACTGCCGTGTAGTACTGAGTGGAGTACAGTGCCTATACTGCCGTGTAGTACTGAGTGGGGTACAGTGCCTGTACTGCCGTGTAGCCCGACAGGAGTACAATGCCTGTACTGCCGTGTAGTACTGAGTGGAGTACTGTGTGTATAGTGCCGTGTCGTACCGAGTGGAGTACAGTGCCTGTACTGCCGTGTAGTACTGAGTGGAGTCCAGTGCCTGTAATGTCGTGTAGTACCGAGTGAAGTACTGTGTGTATAGTGCCGTTAGTACCGAGTGTAATACAGTGCCTGTACTGCCGTGTAGTACTGAGTGGAGTACAGTGCCTTGTAGTACCGAGTGGAGTACTGTGTGTATAGTGCCGTGTAGTACCGAGTGGAGTACAGTGCCTGTACTGCCGTGTAGTACTGAGTGGAGTACAGTGCCTGTAATGCCGTGTAGTACCGAGTGGAGTACTGTGTGTATAGTGCCGTGTAGTACCGAGTGGAGTACTGTGTGCATACTGCCGTGTAGTACTGAGTGGAGTACAGTGCCTGTACTGCCGTGTAGTACCGAGTGGAGTACTGTGTGTAAGGTGCCGTGTAGTACCGAGTGGAGTACGGTGCATGTACTGCCGTGTAGTACCGAGTGGAGTACGGTGCATGTACTGCCGTGTAGTACCGAGTGGAGTACAGTGCCTGTACTGCTGTGTAGTACCGAGTGGAGTACAGTGCCTGTACTGCCATGTAGTCCCGAGTGGAGTACTGTGTGCATACTGCCGTGTAGTACTGAGTGGAGTACAGTGCCTGTACTGCCGTGTAGTACTGAGTGGAGTACAGTGTGAATAGTGCCGTGTAGTACCGAGTGGAGTACAGTGCCTGTACTGCCGTGTAGTACCGAGTGGAGTACTGTGTGTATAGTGCCGTGTAGTACCGAGTGGAGTACAGTGACTGTACTGCGTGTAGTACCGAGTGGAGTACTGTGTGTATAGTGCCGTGTAGTGCCGAGTGGAGTACAGTGCCTGTACTGCCGTGTAGTACTGAGTGGAGTACAGTGTGAATAGTGCCGTGTAGTACCGAGTGGAGTACAGTGCCTGTACTGCCGTGTAGTACCGAGTGGAGTACAGTGTGTATAGTGCCGTCTAGTACCGAGTGGAATACAGTGTGTATAGTGCCGTGTAGTACTGAGTGGAGTACAGTACCTGTACTGCCGTCTAGTAGCGAGTGGAGTACAGTGTGTATAGTGCCGTGTAGTACAGAGTGGAGTACAGTGCCTGTACTGCCGGGTAGTACTGAGTGGAGTACATTGCCTGTACTGCCGTGTAATACCGAGTGGAGTACAGTGTGTATAGTGCCGTGTAGTACTGAGTGGAGTACAGTGCCTGTGCTGCAGTGTAGTACTGAGTGGGGTACAGTGCCTGTACTGCCGTGTAGTACCGAGTGGGGGAATGTGTGTATACTGCCGTGTAGTACTGAGTATAGTACAGTGCCTGTACTGCCGTGTAGTACCGAGTGGAGTACTGTGTGCATACTGCCGCGTAGTACTGAGTGGAGTACAGTACCTGTACTGCCGTGTAGTACCGAGTGGGGGACAGTGTGTATACTGCCGTGTAGTACTGAGTGGAGTACAGTGCCTGTACTACCGTGTAGTACCGAGTGGGGGACTGTGTGTATACTGCCGTGTAGTACTGAGTGGAGTACAGTGCCTGTACTGCCGTGTAGAACCGAGTGGGGGACTGTGTGTATACTGCCGTGTAGTACTGAGTGGAGTACTGTGTGTATAGTGCAGTGTAGTGCTCAGTGGAGTACAGTGCCTGTACTGCCGTGTAGTACCGAGTGGAGTACTCTGTGTATAGTGCAGTGTAGTGCTGAGTGGAGTACAGTACCTGTACTGCCGTGTAGTACTGAGTATAGTACAGTGCCTGTACTGCCGTGTAGTACCGAGTGGGGGACTGTGTGTATACTGCCGTGTAGTACTGAGTGGAGTACAGTACCTGTACTGCCGAGTAGTCCCGAGTGGAGTACTGTGTGTATAGTGCAGTGTAGTGCTGAGTGGAGTACAGTACCTGTACTGCCGTGTAGTACCGAGTGGGGGACTGTGTGCATACTGCCGTGTAGTTCCGAGTGGAGTACTGTGCCTGTACTGGCGTGTAGTACTGAGTGGAGTACAGTGCCTGTATTGCCGTGTAGTCCCGAGTGGAGTACAGTGCGTGTACTGCCGTGTAGTAGTGAGTGGAGTACAGTGCCTGTACTGCCGTGTAGTACTGGGTGGAGTACAGTGCCTGTACTGCCGTGTAGTACTTGGTCGAGAACAGTCCCTGTACTGCCGTGTAGTACTGGGTGGAGTACAGTGCCTGTACTGCCGTGTAGTAGTGAGTGGAGTACAGTGCCTCTACTGCCGTGTAGTACTTGGTGGAGAACAGTCCCTGTACTGCCGTGTAGTACCGAGTGGGGGACTGTGTGTATACTGCCGTGTAGTTCCGAGTGGAGTACAGTGCCTGTACTTCCGTGTAGTACCGAGTGGAATACTGTGTGTATAGTGCCGTGTAGTACCGAGTGGAGTACTGTGTGCATACTGCCGTGTGGTACTGAGTGGAGTACAGTGCCTGTACTGCCGTGTAGAACTGAGTGGAGCACTGTGCCTGTACTGCCGTGTAGTACTGAGTGGAGTACATTTCCTGTACTGCCGTGTAGTCCCGAGTGGAGTACAGTGCCTGTACTGCCGTGTAGTACTGAGTGGAGTACAGTTCCTGTACTGCCGTGTAGTCCCGAGTGGAGTACAGTGCCTGTATTGCCGTGTAGTACTGAGTGGAGTACTGTGTGTATAGTGCCGTGTAGTAACGAGTGGAGTACAGTGCCTGTACTGCCGTGTAGTCCCGAATGGAGTACTGTGTGTATAGTGCCGTGTAGTACCGTGTGGAGTACAGTGCCTGTACTGCCGTGTAGCACCGAGTGGAGTACTGTGTGTATAGTGCCGTGTAGAACCGAGTGGAGTACAGTGCCTGTATTGTCGTGTAGTACTGAGTGGAGTACAGTGCCTGTAATGCCGTGTAGTACCGAGTGGAATACTGTTTGTATAGTGCCGTGTAGTACCGAGTGGAGTACAGCACCTCTACTGCCGTGTACTACCGAGTGGAGTACTGTGTGTATAGTGCCGTGTAGTACCGAGTGGAGTACAGTGCCTGTACTGCCGTGTAGTACTGAGTGGAGTACAGTGCCTGTACTGCCATGTAGTACTGAGTGGAGCACAGTGCCTGTACTGCCGTGTAGTACTGAGTGGAGTACAGTTCCTGTACTGCCGTGTAGTCCCGAGTGGAGTACAGTGCCTGTACTGCCGTGTAGTACTGAGTGGAGTACAGTTCCTGTACTGCCGTGTAGTCCCGAGTGGAGTACAGTGCCTGTACTGCCGTGTAGTACTGAGTGGAGTACTGTGTGTATAGTGCCGTGTAGTAACGAGTGGAGTACAGTGCCTGTACTGCCGTGTAGTCCCGAATGGAGTACTGTGTGTATAGTGCCGTGTAGTACCGAGTGGAGTACAGTGCCTGTACTGCCGTGTAGCACCGAGTGGAGTACTGTGTGTATAGTGCCGTGTAGAACCGAGTGGAGTACAGTGCCTGTATTGTCGTGTAGTACTGAGTGGAGTACAGTGCCTGTAATGCCGTGTAGTACCGAGTGGAATACTGTGTGTATAGTGCCGTGTAGTACCGAGTGGAGTACAGTGCCTGTACTGCCGTGTAGTACTGAGTGGAGTACAGTGCCTGTACTGCCGTGTAGTACCGAGTGGAGTACAGTGCCTGTACTTCCGTGTAGTACTGATAGGAGTACAGTGCCTGTACTGCCGTGTAGTACCGAGTTGAGTACATTGCTTGTACCGCCGTGTAGTACTGAGTGGAGTACAGTGCCTGTAATGTCGTGTAGTGCCGAGTGGAGTACTGTGTGTATAGTGCAGTGTAGTACTGAGCGGAGTACAGTGCATGTACTGCCGTGTAGTCCCGAGTGGAGTACTGTGTGTATAGTGCAGTGTAGTACTGAGTGGAGTACAGTGCCTGTACTGCCGTGTAGTACCGAGTGGAGTACAGTGCCTGTACTGTCGTGTAGTCCCAGGTGGAGTAATGTGTGCATACGGCCGTGGATTACTGAGTGGAGTACAGTGCCTGTACTGCCGTGTAGTACCGAGTGGAGTACAGTGCCTGTACTGCCGTGTAGTACAGGGTGGAGTACAGTGCCTGTACTGCTGTGTAGTCCCCAGTGTAATACAGTTTGTGTAGTGCAGTGTAGTACTGAGTGGTGTACAGTGCATGTACTGCCGTGTAGTACCGAGTGGAGTACTGTGTGTATAGTGCCGTGTAGTACCGAGTGGAGTACAATGCCTGTACTGCCGTGTAGTACCGAGTGGAGTACTGTGTGTATAGTGCCGTGTAGTACCGAGTGGAGTACAGTGCCTGTACTGCGTGTAGTACCGAGCGGAGTACTGTGTGTATAGTGCCGTGTAGTACCGAGTGGAGTACAGTGCCTGTACTGCCGTGTAGTACCGAGTGGAGTACAGTGCGTATAGTGCCGTCTAGTACCGAGTGGATTATTGTGTGTATAGTGCAGTGTAGTGCTGAGTGGAGTACAGTACCTGTACTGCCGTGTAGTACTGAGTATAGTACAGTGCCTGTACTGCCGTGTAGTACCGAGTGGGGGACTGTGTGTATACAGCCGTGTAGTACTGAGTGGAGTAGAGTACCTGTACTGCCGAGTAGTCTGGAGTGGAGTACTGTGTGTATAGTGCAGTGTAGTGCTGAGTGGAGTACAGGGCCTGTACTGCCGTGTAGTACCGAGTGGAGTACAGTGTGTATAGTGCCGTGTAGTACTGAGTGGAGTACAGTGCCTGTACTGCCGTGTAGTACTGAGTGGGGTACAGTGCCTGTACTGCCGTGTAGTACAGAGTGGGGGACTGTGTGTATACTGCCGTGTAGTACTGAGTATAGTACAGTGCCTGTACTGCCGTGTAGTACCGAGTGGAGTACTGTGTGTATACTGCCGTATAGTACTGAGTGGAGTACAGAATCTGTACTGCCGTGTAGTACCGAGTGGGGGACTGTGTGTATACTGCCGTGTAGTATTGGGTTGGAGTACATTGCCTGTACTGCCATGTAGTACCGAGTGAGGGACTGTGTGTATACTGCCGTGTAGTACTGAGTGGAGTACAGTGCCTGTACTGCCGTGTGGTACCGAGTGGGGGACTGTGTGTATAGTGCAGTGTAGTGCTGAGTGGAGTACAGTACCTGTCATGCCGTGTAGTACTGAGTATAGTACAGTGCCTGTACTGCCGTGTAGTACCGAGTGGGGGACTGTGTGTGTACTGCCTGTAGTACTGAGTGGAGTACAGTACCTGTACTGCCGTGTAGTACTGAGTATAGTACAGTGCCTGTACTGCCGTGTAGTACCGAGTGGGGGACTGTGTGTGTACTGCCTGTAGTACTGAGTGGAGTACAGTACCTGTACTGCCGAGTAGTCCCGAGTGGAGTACTGTGTGTATAGTGCAGTGTAGTGCTGAGTGGAGTATAGTACCTGTACCGCCGTGCAGTACCGAGTGGGGGACTGTGTGTATACTGCCGTGTAGTACTGAGTGGAGTACAGTCTCTGTACTGCCGTGTAGTACCGAGTGGGGGACTGTGTATATATAGCCGTGTAGTACTGAGTGGAGTACATTGCCTGTACTGCCGTGTAGTCCCGAGTGGAGTACTGTGTGTATAGTGCCGTGTAGTACCGAGTGGAGTACAGTGCATGTACTGCCGTGTAGTACCGGGTGGAGTACTGTGTGTATAGTGCCGCGTAGTACCGAGTGGAGTACAGTGCCTGTACTGCCGTGTAGTACTGAACCGAGTACAGTGCCTGTACTGCCGTGTAGTCCCGAGTGGAGTACTGTGTGTATAGTGCCGTGTAGTACCGAGTGGAGTACATTGCCTGTACTGCCGTGTAGTACTAAGTGGAGTACAGTGCCTGTACTGCCGTGTAGTCCCGAGTGGAGTACAGTGCCTGTACTGCCGTGTAGTACTGAGTGGGGTAATGTGTGGATAGTGCCGTGTAGTACCGAGTGGAGTACAGTGCCTGTACTGCCGTGTAGTACTGAGTGGAGTACAGTGCCTGTAATGCCGTGTATCCCGAATGGATTACTGTGTGCATAGTGCCGTGTAGTACCGAGTGGAGTACAGTGCCTGTACTGCCGTGTAGTACTGAACCGAGTACAGTGCCTGTACTGCCGTGTAGTCCCGAGTGGAGTACTGTGTGTATAGTGCCGTGTAGTACCGAGTGGAGTACATTGCCTGTACTGCCGTGTAGTACTAAGTGGAGTACAGTGCCTGTACTGCCGTGTAGTACCGAGTGGGGGACTGTGTGTAAGGTGCCGTGTAGTACCGAGTGGAGTACGGTGCATGTACTGCCGTGTAGTAAAGAGTGGAGTACTGTGTGTACAGTGCCATGTAGTACCGAGTGGAGTACTGTGTGCATACTGCCGTGTAGTACTGCGTGGAGTACAGTACCTGTACTGCCGTGTAGTACCGAGTGGAGTACTGTGTGTATAGTGCCGTGTAGTACCGAGTGGAGTACTGTGTGCATACTGTCGTGTAGTACTGAGTGGAGTACAGTGCCTGTACTGCCGTGTAGTACCGAGTGGAGTACTGTGTGTAAGGTGCCGTGTAGTACCGAGTGGAGTACGGTGCATGTACTGCCGTGTAGTACCGAGTGGAGTACTGTGTGTATAGTGCGGTGTAGTACCGTGTGGAGTACAGTGCATGTACTGCCGTGTAGTACCGAGTGGAGTACTGTGTGTTTAGTGCCGTGCAGTACCGAGTGGAGTACAGTGCCTGTATTGCCGTGTAGTAAAGAGTGGAGTACTGTGTGTACAGTGCCATGTAGTACCGAGTGGAGTACTGTGTGCATACTGCCGTGTAGTACTGCGTGGAGTACAGTACCTGTACTGCCGTGTAGTACCGAGTGGAGTACTGTGTGTATAGTGCCGTGTAGTACCGAGTGGAGTACAGTGCCTGTACTGCCGTGTAGTACTGAGTGGAGTACAGTGCCTGTACTGCCGTGTAGTACTGAGTGGGGGACTGTGTGCATACTGCCGTGTAGTTCCGAGTGGAGTACAGTGCCTGTGCTGGCGTGTAGTACTGAGTGGAGTACAGTGCCTGTATTGCCGTGTAGTCCCGAGTGGAGTACTGTGTGTATAGTGCAGCGTAGTGCTGAGTGGAGTACAGTACCTGTACTGCCGTGTAGTACCGAGTGGGGGACTGTGTGCATACTGCCGTGTAGTTCCGAGTGGAGTACAGTGCCTGTGCTGGCGTGTAGTACTGAGCGGAGTACAGTGCCTGTATTGCCGTGTAGTCCCGAGTGGAGTACAGTGCCTGTACTGCCATGTAGTAGTGAGTGGAGTACAGTGCCTCTACTGCCGTGTAGTACTGGGTGGAGTACAGTGCCTGTACTGCCGTGTAGTACCGAGTGGGGGACTGTGTGTATACTGCCGTGTAGTTCCGAGTGGAGTACAGTGCCTGTACTTCCGTGTAGTACCGAGTGGAATACTGTGTGTATAGTGCCGTGTAGTACCGAGTGGAGTACTGTGTGCATACTGCCGTGTGGTACAGACTGGAGTACAGTGCCTGTACTGCCATGTAGTACCGAGTGGAGTACTGTGTGTAAGGTGCCGTGTAGTACCGAGTGGAGTACGGTGCATGTACTGCCGTGTAGTACCGAGTGGAGTACTGTGTGTATAGTGCGCTGTAGTACCGAGTGGAGTACAGTGCATGTACTGCCGTGTAGTACCGAGTGGAGTACTGTGTGTATAGTGCCGTGTAGTACCGAGTGGAGTACAGTGCCTGTATTGCCGTGTAGTAAAGAGTGGAGTACTGTGTGTACAGTGCCATGTAGTACCGAGTGGAGTACTGTGTGCATACTGCCGTGTAGTACTGCGTGGAGTACAGTACCTGTACTGCCGTGTAGTACCGAGTGGAGTACTGTGTGTATAGTGCCGTGTAGTAGCGAGTGGAGTACAGTGCCTGTACTGGCGTGTAGGAGTGAGTGGAGTACACTGCCTGAACTGCCACGCAGTACTGAGTGGAGTACAGTGCCTGTACTGCCGTGTAGTCCGAGTGGAGTACAGTGCCTGTACTGCCGTGTAGTCATGAGTGGAGTACAGTGCCTGTACTGCCGTGTAGTAGTGAGTAGAGTACTGTGCCTGTACTGCCGTGTAGTACTGAGTGGAGTACTGTGTGTATAGTGCCGTGTAGTACCGAGTGGAGTACAGTGGGTGTATGCCGTGTAGTTCTGAGTGGAGTTCAGTGCCTGAACTGCCGTGCAGTACTGAGTGGAGTACTGTGTGTATAGTGCCGTGAAGTACCGAGTGGAGTACAGTGCCTGTACTGCCGTGTAGTACTGAGGGGAGTACAGTGTCTGTACTGCCGTGTAGTACTGAGTGGAGTACAGTGCCTGTACCGCCGTGTAGTCCCGAATGGAGTACTGTGTGTATAGTGCCGTGTAGTACCGAGTAGAGTACAGTGCCTGTACTGCCGTGTAGTACCGAGTGGAGTACTGTGTGTATAGTGCCGAGTAGTACCGAGTGGAGTACAGTGCCTGTACTGCCGTGTAGTACTGAGTGGAGTACAGTGCCTGTAATGCCGTGTAGTACCGAGTGGAGTACTCTGTGTATAGTGCCGTGTTGTACCGAGTGGAGTACAGTGCCTGTACTGCCGTGTAGTACTGAGTGGAGTACAGTGCTGTACTGCCGTGTAGTCCCGAGTGGAGTACAGTGCCTGTACTGCCGTGTAGTTCTGATTGGAGTACAGTGCCTGTACTGCCGTGTAGTACCGAGTGGAGTACAGAGCTTATACTGCCGTGTAGTACTGAGTGGGGTACAGTGCCTGTACTGCCGTGTAGTGCCGAGTGGAGTACTGTGTGTATAGTGCAGTGTAGTACTGAGTGGAGTACAGTGCATGTACTGCCGTGTAGTCCCGAGTGGAGAACTGTGTGTATAGTGCAGTGTAGTGCTGAGTGGAGTACAGTGCCTGTACTGCTGTGTAGTACCGAGTGGAGTACAGTGCCTGTACTGCCATGTAGTCCCGAGTGGAGTACTGTGTGTATAGTGCCGTCTAGTACCGAGTGGAATACATTGTGTATAGTGCCGTGTAGTACTGAGTGGAATACAGTACCTGTACTGCCGTGTAGTACCGATTGGACTACACTGTGTATAGTGCCGTGTAGTACAGAGTGGAGTACAGTGCCTGTACTGCCGTGTAGTACTGAGTGGCGTACAGTGCCTGTACTGCCGTGTAGTACCGAGTGGGGGAATGTGTGTTTACTGCCGTGTAGTACTGAGTATAGTACAGTGCCTGTACTGCCGCGTAGTACCGAGTGGAGTACTGTGTGCATACTGCCGTGTAGTACTGAGTGGAGTAGAGTACCTGTACTGCCGTGTAGTACCGAGTGGGGGACTGTGTGTATACAGCCGTGTAGTACTGAGTGAGTACAGTCCCTGTACTGCCGAGTAGTCCCGAGTGGAGTACAGTGTGTATAGTGCAGTGTAGTACTGAGTGGAGTACTGTGCCTGTACTGCCGTGTAGTAGTGAGTGGAGTACTGTGCCTGTACTGCCGTGTAGTACTGAGTGGAGTACTGTGTCTGTACTGCCGTGTAGTACCGAGTGGAGTACAGTGGGTGTACTGCCGTGTAGTACTGAGTGGAGTACAGTGCCTATACTGCCGTGTAGTACTGAGTGGGGTACAGTGCCTGTACTGCCGTGTAGCCCGACAGGAGTACAATGCCTGTACTGCCGTGTAGTACTGAGTGGAGTACTGTGTGTATAGTGCCGTGTCGTACCGAGTGGAGTACATTGCCTGTACTGCCGTGTAGTACTGAGTGGAGTACAGTGCCTGTAATGCCGTGTAGTACCGAGTGAAGTACTCTGTGTATAGTGCCGTTAGTACCGAGTGTAATACAGTGCCTGTACTGCCGTGTAGTACTGAGTGGAGTACAGTGCCTGTACTGCCGTGTAGTCCCGAGTGGAGTACAGTGCCTGTACTGCCGTGCAGTACTGATTGAAGTACAGTGCCTGTACTGCCGTGTAGTGCCGGGTGGAGTACAGTGCTTGTACTGCCGTGTAGTACTGAGTGAAGTACAGTGCCTGTACTGCCGTGTAGTGCCGAGTGGAGTAATGAGTGTATAGTGCATTGTAGTACTGAGTGGAGTACTGTGTGTATAGTCCCGTGTAGTACTGAGTGGAGTACAGTGCCTGTACTGCCGTGTAGTACCGATTGGAGTAGTGCGTCCATACTGCCGTCTAGTACTGTGTGGAGTACAGTGCCTGTACTGCCGTGTAGTACTGGGTGGAATACAGTGCCTGTACTGCCGTGTAGTCCCGAGTGGAGTACAGTGTGTATAGTGCAGTGTAGTACTGGGTGGAGTACAGTGCATGTACTGCGTGTAGTACCGAGTGGAGTGCTGTGTGTATAGTGCCGTCTAGTACCGAGTGGAATACAGTGTGTATAGTGCCGTGTAGTACTGAGTGGAGTACAGTACCTGTACTGCCGTGTAGTACCGAGTGGAGTACAGTGTGTATAGTGCCGTGTAGTACAGAGTGGAGTACAGTGCCTGTACTGCCGTGTAGTACTGAGTGGAGTACATTGCCTGTACTGCCGTGTAGTACCGAGTGGAGTACAGTGTGTATAGTGCCGTGTAGTACTGAGTGGAGTACAGTGCCTGTGCTGCCGTGTAGTACTGAGTGGGGTACAGTGCCTGTACTGCCGTGTAGTACCGAGTGGGCGTATGTGTGTATACTGCCGTGTAGTACTGAGTATAGTACAGTGCCTGTACTGCCGTGTAGTACCGAGTGGAGTACTGTGTGCATACTGCCGTGTAGTACTGAGTGGAGTACAGTACCTGTACTGCCGTGTAGTACCGAGTGGGGGACTGTGTGTAAATTGCCGTGTAGTACTGAGTGGAGTACAGAGCCTGTACTACCGTGTAGTACCGAGTGGGGGACTGTGTGTATACTGCCATATAGTACTGAGTGGAGTACAGTGCCTGTACTGCCGTGTAGAACCGAGTGGGTGACTGTGTGCATACTGCCGTGTAGTACTGAGTGGAGTACTCTGTGTATAGGGCAGTGTAATGCTGAGTGGAGTACAGTGCCTGTACTGCCGTGTAGTACCGAGTGGAGTACTCTGTGTATAGTGCTGTGTAGTGCTGAGTGGAGTACAGTACCTGTACTGCCGTGTAGTACTGAGTATAGTACAGTGCCTGTACTGGCGTGTAGTACCGAGTGGGGGACTGTGTGTATAATGCCGTGTAGTACTGAGTGGAGTACAGTACCTGTACTGCCGAGTAGTCCCGAGTGGAGTACTGTGTGTATAGTGCAGCGTAGTGCTGAGTGGAGTACAGTACCTGTACTGCCGTGTAGTACCGAGTGGGGGACTGTGTGCATACTGCCGTGTAGTTCCGAGTGGAGTACAGTGCCTGTGCTGGCGTGTAGTACTGAGTGGAGTACAGTGCCTGTATTGCCGTGTAGTCCCGAGTGGAGTACAGTGCCTGTACTGCCGTGTAGTAGTGAGTGGAGTACAGTGCCTCTACTGCCGTGTAGTACTGGGTGGAGTACAGTGCCTGTACTGCCGTGTAGTACCGAGTGGGGGACTGTGTGTATACTGCCGTGTAGTTCCGAGTGGAGTACAGTGCCTGTACTTCCGTGTAGTACCGAGTGGAATACTGTGTGTATAGTGCCGTGTAGTACCGAGTGGAGTACTGTGTATACTGCCGTGTGGTACAGACTGGAGTACAGTGCCTGTACTGCCATGTAGTACCGAGTGGAGTACTGTGTGTAAGGTGCCGTGTAGTACCGAGTGGAGTACGGTGCATGTACTGCCGTGTAGTACCGAGTGGAGTACTGTGTGTATAGTGCGGTGTAGTACCGAGTGGAGTACAGTGCATGTACTGCCGTGTAGTACCGAGTGGAGTACTGTGTGTATAGTGCCGTGTAGTACCGAGTGGAGTACAGTGCCTGTATTGCCGTGTAGTAAAGAGTGGAGTACTGTGTGTACAGTGCCATGTAGTACCGAGTGGAGTACTGTGTGCATACTGCCGTGTAGTACTGCGTGGAGTACAGTACCTGTACTGCCGTGTAGTACCGAGTGGAGTACTGTGTGTATAGTGCCGTGTAGTAGCGAGTGGAGTACAGTGCCTGTACTGCCGTGTAGGAGTGAGTGGAGTACACTGCCTGAACTGCCACGCAGTACTGAGTGGAGTACAGTGCCTGTACTGCCGTGTAGTCCGAGTGGAGTACAGTGCCTGTACTGCCGTGTAGTCATGAGTGGAGTACAGTGCCTGTACTGCCGTGTAGTAGTGAGTAGAGTACTGTGCCTGTACTGCCGTGTAGTACTGAGTGGAGTACTGTGTGTATAGTGCCGTGTAGTACCGAGTGGAGTACAGTGGGTGTATACCGTGTAGTTCTGAGTGGAGTTCAGTGCCTGAACTGCCGTGCAGTACTGAGTGGAGTACTGTGTGTATAGTGGCGTGTAGTACCGTGTGGAGTACAGTGCCTCTACTGCCGTGTAGTACTGAGTGGAGTACAGTGCCTGTACTGCCGTGTAGTACTGAGTGGAGTACAGTGCCTGTACTGCCGTGTAGTACTGAGTGGAGTACTGTGTGTATAGTGCCGTGAAGTACCGAGTGGAGTACAGTGCCTGTACTGCCGTGTAGTACTGAGGGGAGTACAGTGTCTGTACTGCCGTGTAGTACTGAGTGAAGTACAGTGCCTGTACCGCCGTGTAGTCCCGAATGGAGTACTGTGTGTATAGTGCCGTGTAGTACCGAGTAGAGTACAGTGCCTGTACTGCCGTGTAGTACCGAGTGGAGTACTGTGTGTATAGTGCCGAGTAGTACCGAGTGGAGTACAGTGCCTGTACTGCCGTGTAGTACTGAGTGGAGTACAGTGCCTGTAATGCCGTGTAGTACCGAGTGGAGTACGCTGTGTATAGTGCCGTGTTGTACCGAGTGGAGTACAGTGCCTGTACTGCCGTGTAGTACTGAGTGGAGTACAGTGCTGTACTGCCGTGTAGTCCCGAGTGGAGTACAGTGCCTGTACTGCCGTGTAGTACCGAGTGGAGTACAGAGCTTATACTGCCGTGTAGTACTGAGTGGGGTACAGTGCCTGTACTGCCGTGTAGTGCCGAGTGGAGTACTGTGTGTATAGTGCAGTGTAGTACTGAGTGGAGTACAGTGCATGTACTGCCGTGTAGTCCCGAGTGGAGTACTGTGTGTATAGTGCAGTGTAGTGCTGAGTGGAGTACAGTGCCTGTACTGCTGTGTAGTACCGAGTGGAGTACAGTGCCTGTACTGCCATGTAGTCCCGAGTGGAGTACTGTGTGTATAGTGCCGTCTAGTACCGAGTGGAATACATTGTGTATAGTGCCGTGTAGTACTGAGTGGAGTACAGTACCTGTACTGCCGTGTAGTACCGATTGGAGTACACTGTGTATAGTGCCGTGTAGTACAGAGTGGAGTACAGTGCCTGTACTGCCGTGTAGTACTGAGTGGCGTACAGTGCCTGTACTGCCGTGTAGTACCGAGTGGGGGAATGTGTGTTTACTGCCGTGTAGTACTGAGTATAGTACAGTGCCTGTACTGCCGTGTAGTACCGAGTGGAGTACTGTGTGCATACTGCCGTGTAGTACTGAGTGGAGTAGAGTACCTGTACTGCCGTGTAGTACCGAGTGGGGGACTGTGTGTATACAGCCGTGTAGTACTGAGTGGAGTACAGTCCCTGTACTGCCGAGTAGTCCCGAGTGGAGTACAGTGTGTATAGTGCAGTGTAGTACTGAGTGGAGTACTGTGCCTGTACTGCCGTGTAGTAGTGAGTGGAGTACTGTGCCTGTACTGCCGTGTAGTACTGAGTGGAGTACTGTGTCTGTACTGCCGTGTAGTACCGAGTGGAGTACAGTGGGTGTACTGCCGTGTAGTACTGAGTGGAGTACAGTGCCTATACTGCCGTGTAGTACTGAGTGGGGTACAGTGCCTGTACTGCCGTGTAGCCCGACAGGAGTACAATGCCTGTACTGCCGTGTAGTACTGAGTGGAGTACTGTGTGTATAGTGCCGTGTCGTACCGAGTGGAGTACAGTGCCTGTACTGCCGTGTAGTACTGAGTGGAGTCCAGTGCCTGTAATGTCGTGTAGTACCGAGTGAAGTACTGTGTGTATAGTGCCGTTAGTACCGAGTGTAATACAGTGCCTGTACTGCCGTGTAGTACTGAGTGGAGTACAGTGCCTTGTAGTACCGAGTGGAGTACTGTGTGTATAGTGCCGTGTAGTACCGAGTGGAGTACAGTGCCTGTACTGCCGTGTAGTACTGAGTGGAGTACAGTGCCTGTAATGCCGTGTAGTACCGAGTGGAGTACTGTGTGTATAGTGCCGTGTAGTACCGAGTGGAGTACTGTGTGCATACTGCCGTGTAGTACTGAGTGGAGTACAGTGCCTGTACTGCCGTGTAGTACCGAGTGGAGTACTGTGTGTAAGGTGCCGTGTAGTACCGAGTGGAGTACGGTGCATGTACTGCCGTGTAGTACCGAGTGGAGTACGGTGCATGTACTGCCGTGTAGTACCGAGTGGAGTACAGTGCCTGTACTGCTGTGTAGTACCGAGTGGAGTACAGTGCCTGTACTGCCATGTAGTCCCGAGTGGAGTACTGTGTGCATACTGCCGTGTAGTACTGAGTGGAGTACAGTGCCTGTACTGCCGTGTAGTACTGAGTGGAGTACAGTGTGAATAGTGCCGTGTAGTACCGAGTGGAGTACAGTGCCTGTACTGCCGTGTAGTACCGAGTGGAGTACTGTGTGTATAGTGCCGTGTAGTACCGAGTGGAGTACAGTGACTGTACTGCGTGTAGTACCGAGTGGAGTACTGTGTGTATAGTGCCGTGTAGTACCGAGTGGAGTACAGTGCCTGTACTGCCGTGTAGTCATGAGTGGAGTACAGTGCCTGTACTGCCGTGTAGTAGTGAGTAGAGTACTGTGCCTGTACTGCCGTGTAGTACTGAGTGGAGTACTGTGTGTATAGTGCCGTGTAGTACCGAGTGGAGTACAGTGGGTGTATACCGTGTAGTTCTGAGTGGAGTTCAGTGCCTGAACTGCCGTGCAGTACTGAGTGGAGTACTGTGTGTATAGTGGCGTGTAGTACCGTGTGGAGTACAGTGCCTCTACTGCCGTGTAGTACTGAGTGGAGTACAGTGCCTGTACTGCCGTGTAGTACTGAGTGGAGTACAGTGCCTGTACTGCCGTGTAGTACTGAGTGGAGTACTGTGTGTATAGTGCCGTGAAGTACCGAGTGGAGTACAGTGCCTGTACTGCCGTGTAGTACTGAGGGGAGTACAGTGTCTGTACTGCCGTGTAGTACTGAGTGAAGTACAGTGCCTGTACCGCCGTGTAGTCCCGAATGGAGTACTGTGTGTATAGTGCCGTGTAGTACCGAGTAGAGTACAGTGCCTGTACTGCCGTGTAGTACCGAGTGGAGTACTGTGTGTATAGTGCCGAGTAGTACCGAGTGGAGTACAGTGCCTGTACTGCCGTGTAGTACTGAGTGGAGTACAGTGCCTGTAATGCCGTGTAGTACCGAGTGGAGTACGCTGTGTATAGTGCCGTGTTGTACCGAGTGGAGTACAGTGCCTGTACTGCCGTGTAGTACTGAGTGGAGTACAGTGCTGTACTGCCGTGTAGTCCCGAGTGGAGTACAGTGCCTGTACTGCCGTGTAGTACCGAGTGGAGTACAGAGCTTATACTGCCGTGTAGTACTGAGTGGGGTACAGTGCCTGTACTGCCGTGTAGTGCCGAGTGGAGTACTGTGTGTATAGTGCAGTGTAGTACTGAGTGGAGTACAGTGCATGTACTGCCGTGTAGTCCCGAGTGGAGTACTGTGTGTATAGTGCAGTGTAGTGCTGAGTGGAGTACAGTGCCTGTACTGCTGTGTAGTACCGAGTGGAGTACAGTGCCTGTACTGCCATGTAGTCCCGAGTGGAGTACTGTGTGTATAGTGCCGTCTAGTACCGAGTGGAATACATTGTGTATAGTGCCGTGTAGTACTGAGTGGAGTACAGTACCTGTACTGCCGTGTAGTACCGATTGGAGTACACTGTGTATAGTGCCGTGTAGTACAGAGTGGAGTACAGTGCCTGTACTGCCGTGTAGTACTGAGTGGCGTACAGTGCCTGTACTGCCGTGTAGTACCGAGTGGGGGAATGTGTGTTTACTGCCGTGTAGTACTGAGTATAGTACAGTGCCTGTACTGCCGTGTAGTACCGAGTGGAGTACTGTGTGCATACTGCCGTGTAGTACTGAGTGGAGTAGAGTACCTGTACTGCCGTGTAGTACCGAGTGGGGGACTGTGTGTATACAGCCGTGTAGTACTGAGTGGAGTACAGTCCCTGTACTGCCGAGTAGTCCCGAGTGGAGTACAGTGTGTATAGTGCAGTGTAGTACTGAGTGGAGTACTGTGCCTGTACTGCCGTGTAGTAGTGAGTGGAGTACTGTGCCTGTACTGCCGTGTAGTACTGAGTGGAGTACTGTGTCTGTACTGCCGTGTAGTACCGAGTGGAGTACAGTGGGTGTACTGCCGTGTAGTACTGAGTGGAGTACAGTGCCTATACTGCCGTGTAGTACTGAGTGGGGTACAGTGCCTGTACTGCCGTGTAGCCCGACAGGAGTACAATGCCTGTACTGCCGTGTAGTACTGAGTGGAGTACTGTGTGTATAGTGCCGTGTCGTACCGAGTGGAGTACAGTGCCTGTACTGCCGTGTAGTACTGAGTGGAGTCCAGTGCCTGTAATGTCGTGTAGTACCGAGTGAAGTACTGTGTGTATAGTGCCGTTAGTACCGAGTGTAATACAGTGCCTGTACTGCCGTGTAGTACTGAGTGGAGTACAGTGCCTTGTAGTACCGAGTGGAGTACTGTGTGTATAGTGCCGTGTAGTACCGAGTGGAGTACAGTGCCTGTACTGCCGTGTAGTACTGAGTGGAGTACAGTGCCTGTAATGCCGTGTAGTACCGAGTGGAGTACTGTGTGTATAGTGCCGTGTAGTACCGAGTGGAGTACTGTGTGCATACTGCCGTGTAGTACTGAGTGGAGTACAGTGCCTGTACTGCCGTGTAGTACCGAGTGGAGTACTGTGTGTAAGGTGCCGTGTAGTACCGAGTGGAGTACGGTGCATGTACTGCCGTGTAGTACCGAGTGGAGTACGGTGCATGTACTGCCGTGTAGTACCGAGTGGAGTACAGTGCCTGTACTGCTGTGTAGTACCGAGTGGAGTACAGTGCCTGTACTGCCATGTAGTCCCGAGTGGAGTACTGTGTGCATACTGCCGTGTAGTACTGAGTGGAGTACAGTGCCTGTACTGCCGTGTAGTACTGAGTGGAGTACAGTGTGAATAGTGCCGTGTAGTACCGAGTGGAGTACAGTGCCTGTACTGCCGTGTAGTACCGAGTGGAGTACTGTGTGTATAGTGCCGTGTAGTACCGAGTGGAGTACAGTGACTGTACTGCGTGTAGTACCGAGTGGAGTACTGTGTGTATAGTGCCGTGTAGTGCCGAGTGGAGTACAGTGCCTGTACTGCCGTGTAGTACTGAGTGGAGTACAGTGTGAATAGTGCCGTGTAGTACCGAGTGGAGTACAGTGCCTGTACTGCCGTGTAGTACCGAGTGGAGTACAGTGTGTATAGTGCCGTCTAGTACCGAGTGGAATACAGTGTGTATAGTGCCGTGTAGTACTGAGTGGAGTACAGTACCTGTACTGCCGTCTAGTACCGAGTGGAGTACAGTGTGTATAGTGCCGTGTAGTACAGAGTGGAGTACAGTGCCTGTACTGCCGGGTAGTACTGAGTGGAGTACATTGCCTGTACTGCCGTGTAATACCGAGTGGAGTACAGTGTGTATAGTGCCGTGTAGTACTGAGTGGAGTACAGTGCCTGTGCTGCAGTGTAGTACTGAGTGGGGTACAGTGCCTGTACTGCCGTGTAGTACCGAGTGGGGGACAGTGTGTATACTGCCGTGTAGTACTGAGTGGAGTACAGTGCCTGTACTACCGTGTAGTACCGAGTGGGGGACTGTGTGTATACTGCCGTGTAGTACTGAGTGGAGTACAGTGCCTGTACTGCCGTGTAGAACCGAGTGGGGGACTGTGTGTATACTGCCGTGTAGTACTGAGTGGAGTACTGTGTGTATAGTGCAGTGTAGTGCTCAGTGGAGTACAGTGCCTGTACTGCCGTGTAGTACCGAGTGGAGTACTCTGTGTATAGTGCAGTGTAGTGCTGAGTGGAGTACAGTACCTGTACTGCCGTGTAGTACTGAGTATAGTACAGTGCCTGTACTGCCGTGTAGTACCGAGTGGGGGACTGTGTGTATACTGCCGTGTAGTACTGAGTGGAGTACAGTACCTGTACTGCCGAGTAGTCCCGAGTGGAGTACTGTGTGTATAGTGCAGTGTAGTGCTGAGTGGAGTACAGTACCTGTACTGCCGTGTAGTACCGAGTGGGGGACTGTGTGCATACTGCCGTGTAGTTCCGAGTGGAGTACTGTGCCTGTACTGGCGTGTAGTACTGAGTGGAGTACAGTGCCTGTATTGCCGTGTAGTCCCGAGTGGAGTACAGTGCCTGTACTGCCGTGTAGTAGTGAGTGGAGTACAGTGCCTGTACTGCCGTGTAGTACTGGGTGGAGTACAGTGCCTGTACTGCCGTGTAGTACTTGGTGGAGAACAGTCCCTGTACTGCCGTGTAGTACTGGGTGGAGTACAGTGCCTGTACTGCAGTGTAGTAGTGAGTGGAGTACAGTGCCTCTACTGCCGTGTAGTACTTGGTGGAGAACAGTCCCTGTACTGCCGTGTAGTACCGAGTGGGGGACTGTGTGTATACTGCCGTGTAGTTCCGAGTGGAGTACAGTGCCTGTACTTCCGTGTAGTACCGAGTGGAATACTGTGTGTATAGTGCCGTGTAGTACCGAGTGGAGTACTGTGTGCATACTGCCGTGTGGTACTGAGTGGAGTACAGTGCCTGTACTGCCGTGTAGAACTGAGTGGAGCACTGTGCCTGTACTGCCGTGTAGTACTGAGTGGAGTACATTTCCTGTACTGCCGTGTAGTCCCGAGTGGAGTACAGTGCCTGTACTGCCGTGTAGTACTGAGTGGAGTACAGTTCCTGTACTGCCGTGTAGTCCCGAGTGGAGTACAGTGCCTGTATTGCCGTGTAGTACTGAGTGGAGTACTGTGTGTATAGTGCCGTGTAGTAACGAGTGGAGTACAGTGCCTGTACTGCCGTGTAGTCCCGAATGGAGTACTGTGTGTATAGTGCCGTGTAGTACCGTGTGGAGTACAGTGCCTGTACTGCCGTGTAGCACCGAGTGGAGTACTGTGTGTATAGTGCCGTGTAGAACCGAGTGGAGTACAGTGCCTGTATTGTCGTGTAGTACTGAGTGGAGTACAGTGCCTGTAATGCCGTGTAGTACCGAGTGGAATACTGTTTGTATAGTGCCGTGTAGTACCGAGTGGAGTACAGCACCTCTACTGCCGTGTACTACCGAGTGGAGTACTGTGTGTATAGTGCCGTGTAGTACCGAGTGGAGTACAGTGCCTGTACTGCCGTGTAGTACTGAGTGGAGTACAGTGCCTGTACTGCCATGTAGTACTGAGTGGAGCACAGTGCCTGTACTGCCGTGTAGTACTGAGTGGAGTACAGTTCCTTTACTGCCGTGTAGTCCCGAGTGGAGTACAGTGCCTGTACTGCCGTGTAGTACTGAGTGGAGTACAGTTCCTGTACTGCCGTGTAGTCCCGAGTGGAGTACAGTGCCTGTACTGCCGTGTAGTACTGAGTGGAGTACTGTGTGTATAGTGCCGTGTAGTAACGAGTGGAGTACAGTGCCTGTACTGCCGTGTAGTCCCGAATGGAGTACTGTGTGTATAGTGCCGTGTAGTACCGAGTGGAGTACAGTGCCTGTACTGCCGTGTAGCACCGAGTGGAGTACTGTGTGTATAGTGCCGTGTAGAACCGAGTGGAGTACAGTGCCTGTATTGTCGTGTAGTACTGAGTGGAGTACAGTGCCTGTAATGCCGTGTAGTACCGAGTGGAATACTGTGTGTATAGTGCCGTGTAGTACCGAGTGGAGTACAGTGCCTGTACTGCCGTGTAGTACTGAGTGGAGTACAGTGCCTGTACTGCCGTGTAGTACCGAGTGGAGTACAGTGCCTGTACTTCCGTGTAGTACTGATAGGAGTACAGTGCCTGTACTGCCGTGTAGTACCGAGTGGAGTACATTGCTTGTACCGCCGTGTAGTACTGAGTGGAGTACAGTGCCTGTAATGTCGTGTAGTGCCGAGTGGAGTACTGTGTGTATAGTGCAGTGTAGTACTGAGCGGAGTACAGTGCATGTACTGCCGTGTAGTCCCGAGTGGAGTACTGTGTGTATAGTGCAGTGTAGTACTGAGTGGAGTACAGTGCCTGTACTGCCGTGTAGTACCGAGTGGAGTACAGTGCCTGTACTGTCGTGTAGTCCCAGGTGGAGTAATGTGTGCATACGGCCGTGGATTACTGAGTGGAGTACAGTGCCTGTACTGCCGTGTAGTACCGAGTGGAGTACAGTGCCTGTACTGCCGTGTAGTACAGGGTGGAGTACAGTGCCTGTACTGCTGTGTAGTCCCCAGTGTAATACAGTTTGTGTAGTGCAGTGTAGTACTGAGTGGTGTACAGTGCATGTACTGCCGTGTAGTACCGAGTGGAGTACTGTGTGTATAGTGCCGTGTAGTACCGAGTGGAGTACAATGCCTGTACTGCCGTGTAGTACCGAGTGGAGTACTGTGTGTATAGTGCCGTGTAGTACCGAGTGGAGTACAGTGCCTGTACTGCGTGTAGTACCGAGCGGAGTACTGTGTGTATAGTGCCGTGTAGTACCGAGTGGAGTACAGTGCCTGTACTGCCGTGTAGTACCGAGTGGAGTACAGTGCGTATAGTGCCGTCTAGTACCGAGTGGATTATTGTGTGTATAGTGCAGTGTAGTGCTGAGTGGAGTACAGTACCTGTACTGCCGTGTAGTACTGAGTTTAGTACAGTGCCTGTACTGCCGTGTAGTACCGAGTGGGGGACTGTGTGTATACAGCCGTGTAGTACTGAGTGGAGTAGAGTACCTGTACTGCCGAGTAGTCTGGAGTGGAGTACTGTGTGTATAGTGCAGTGTAGTGCTGAGTGGAGTACAGGGCCTGTACTGCCGTGTAGTACCGAGTGGAGTACAGTGTGTATAGTGCCGTGTAGTACTGAGTGGAGTACAGTGCCTGTACTGCCGTGTAGTACTGAGTGGGGTACAGTGCCTGTACTGCCGTGTAGTACAGAGTGGGGGACTGTGTGTATACTGCCGTGTAGTACTGAGTATAGTACAGTGCCTGTACTGCCGTGTAGTACCGAGTGGAGTACTGTGTGTATACTGCCGTATAGTACTGAGTGGAGTACAGTATCTGTACTGCCGTGTAGTACCGAGTGGGGGACTGTGTGTATACTGCCGTGTAGTATTGGGTTGGAGTACATTGCCTGTACTGCCATGTAGTACCGAGTGAGGGACTGTGTGTATACTGCCGTGTAGTACTGAGTGGAGTACAGTGCCTGTACTGCCGTGTGGTACCGAGTGGGGGACTGTGTGTATAGTGCAGTGTAGTGCTGAGTGGAGTACAGTACCTGTCATGCCGTGTAGTACTGAGTATAGTACAGTGCCTGTACTGCCGTGTAGTACCGAGTGGGGGACTGTGTGTGTACTGCCTGTAGTACTGAGTGGAGTACAGTACCTGTACTGCCGTGTAGTACTGAGTATAGTACAGTGCCTGTACTGCCGTGTAGTACCGAGTGGGGGACTGTGTGTGTACTGCCTGTAGTACTGAGTGGAGTACAGTACCTGTACTGCCGAGTAGTCCCGAGTGGAGTACTGTGTGTATAGTGCAGTGTAGTGCTGAGTGGAGTATAGTACCTGTACCGCCGTGCAGTACCGAGTGGGGGACTGTGTGTATACTGCCGTGTAGTACTGAGTGGAGTACAGTCTCTGTACTGCCGTGTAGTACCGAGTGGGGGACTGTGTATATATAGCCGTGTAGTACTGAGTGGAGTACATTGCCTGTACTGCCGTGTAGTCCCGAGTGGAGTACTGTGTGTATAGTGCCGTGTAGTACCGAGTGGAGTACAGTGCATGTACTGCCGTGTAGTACCGGGTGGAGTACTGTGTGTATAGTGCCGCGTAGTACCGAGTGGAGTACAGTGCCTGTACTGCCGTGTAGTACTGAACCGAGTACAGTGCCTGTACTGCCGTGTAGTCCCGAGTGGAGTACTGTGTGTATAGTGCCGTGTAGTACCGAGTGGAGTACATTGCCTGTACTGCCGTGTAGTACTAAGTGGAGTACAGTGCCTGTACTGCCGTGTAGTCCCGAGTGGAGTACAGTGCCTGTACTGCCGTGTAGTACTGAGTGGGGTAATGTGTGGATAGTGCCGTGTAGTACCGAGTGGAGTACAGTGCCTGTACTGCCGTGTAGTACTGAGTGGAGTACAGTGCCTGTAATGCCGTGTATCCCGAATGGATTACTGTGTGCATAGTGCCGTGTAGTACCGAGTGGAGTACAGTGCCTGTACTGCCGTGTAGTACTGAACCGAGTACAGTGCCTGTACTGCCGTGTAGTCCCGAGTGGAGTACTGTGTGTATAGTGCCGTGTAGTACCGAGTGGAGTACATTGCCTGTACTGCCGTGTAGTACTAAGTGGAGTACACTGCCTGTACTGCCGTGTAGTACCGAGTGGGGGACTGTGTGTAAGGTGCCGTGTAGTACCGAGTGGAGTACGGTGCATGTACTGCCGTGTAGTAAAGAGTGGAGTACTGTGTGTACAGTGCCATGTAGTACCGAGTGGAGTACTGTGTGCATACTGCCGTGTAGTACTGCGTGGAGTACAGTACCTGTACTGCCGTGTAGTACCGAGTGGAGTACTGTGTGTATAGTGTCGTGTAGTACCGAGTGGAGTACTGTGTGCATACTGTCGTGTAGTACTGAGTGGAGTACAGTGCCTGTACTGCCGTGTAGTACCGAGTGGAGTACTGTGTGTAAGGTGCCGTGTAGTACCGAGTGGAGTACGGTGCATGTACTGCCGTGTAGTACCGAGTGGAGTACTGTGTGTATAGTGCGGTGTAGTACCGTGTGGAGTACAGTGCATGTACTGCCGTGTAGTACCGAGTGGAGTACTGTGTGTTTAGTGCCGTGCAGTACCGAGTGGAGTACAGTGCCTGTATTGCCGTGTAGTAAAGAGTGGAGTACTGTGTGTACAGTGCCATGTAGTACCGAGTGGAGTACTGTGTGCATACTGCCGTGTAGTACTGCGTGGAGTACAGTACCTGTACTGCCGTGTAGTACCGAGTGGAGTACTGTGTGTATAGTGCCGTGTAGTACCGAGTGGAGTACAGTGCCTGTACTGCCGTGTAGTACTGAGGGGAGTACAGTGTCTGTACTGCCGTGTAGTACTGAGTGAAGTACAGTGCCTGTACCGCCGTGTAGTCCCGAATGGAGTACTGTGTGTATAGTGCCGTGTAGTACCGAGTAGAGTACAGTGCCTGTACTGCCGTGTAGTACCGAGTGGAGTACTGTGTGTATAGTGCCGAGTAGTACCGAGTGGAGTACAGTGCCTGTACTGCCGTGTAGTACTGAGTGGAGTACAGTGCCTGTAATGCCGTGTAGTACCGAGTGGAGTACGCTGTGTATAGTGCCGTGTTGTACCGAGTGGAGTACAGTGCCTGTACTGCCGTGTAGTACTGAGTGGAGTACAGTGCTGTACTGCCGTGTAGTCCCGAGTGGAGTACAGTGCCTGTACTGCCGTGTAGTACCGAGTGGAGTACAGAGCTTATACTGCCGTGTAGTACTGAGTGGGGTACAGTGCCTGTACTGCCGTGTAGTGCCGAGTGGAGTACTGTGTGTATAGTGCAGTGTAGTACTGAGTGGAGTACAGTGCATGTACTGCCGTGTAGTCCCGAGTGGAGTACTGTGTGTATAGTGCAGTGTAGTGCTGAGTGGAGTACAGTGCCTGTACTGCTGTGTAGTACCGAGTGGAGTACAGTGCCTGTACTGCCATGTAGTCCCGAGTGGAGTACTGTGTGTATAGTGCCGTCTAGTACCGAGTGGAATACATTGTGTATAGTGCCGTGTAGTACTGAGTGGAGTACAGTACCTGTACTGCCGTGTAGTACCGATTGGAGTACACTGTGTATAGTGCCGTGTAGTACAGAGTGGAGTACAGTGCCTGTACTGCCGTGTAGTACTGAGTGGCGTACAGTGCCTGTACTGCCGTGTAGTACCGAGTGGGGGAATGTGTGTTTACTGCCGTGTAGTACTGAGTATAGTACAGTGCCTGTACTGCCGTGTAGTACCGAGTGGAGTACTGTGTGCATACTGCCGTGTAGTACTGAGTGGAGTAGAGTACCTGTACTGCCGTGTAGTACCGAGTGGGGGACTGTGTGTATACAGCCGTGTAGTACTGAGTGGAGTACAGTCCCTGTACTGCCGAGTAGTCCCGAGTGGAGTACAGTGTGTATAGTGCAGTGTAGTACTGAGTGGAGTACTGTGCCTGTACTGCCGTGTAGTAGTGAGTGGAGTACTGTGCCTGTACTGCCGTGTAGTACTGAGTGGAGTACTGTGTCTGTACTGCCGTGTAGTACCGAGTGGAGTACAGTGGGTGTACTGCCGTGTAGTACTGAGTGGAGTACAGTGCCTATACTGCCGTGTAGTACTGAGTGGGGTACAGTGCCTGTACTGCCGTGTAGCCCGACAGGAGTACAATGCCTGTACTGCCGTGTAGTACTGAGTGGAGTACTGTGTGTATAGTGCCGTGTCGTACCGAGTGGAGTACAGTGCCTGTACTGCCGTGTAGTACTGAGTGGAGTCCAGTGCCTGTAATGTCGTGTAGTACCGAGTGAAGTACTGTGTGTATAGTGCCGTTAGTACCGAGTGTAATACAGTGCCTGTACTGCCGTGTAGTACTGAGTGGAGTACAGTGCCTTGTAGTACCGAGTGGAGTACTGTGTGTATAGTGCCGTGTAGTACCGAGTGGAGTACAGTGCCTGTACTGCCGTGTAGTACTGAGTGGAGTACAGTGCCTGTAATGCCGTGTAGTACCGAGTGGAGTACTGTGTGTATAGTGCCGTGTAGTACCGAGTGGAGTACTGTGTGCATACTGCCGTGTAGTACTGAGTGGAGTACAGTGCCTGTACTGCCGTGTAGTACCGAGTGGAGTACTGTGTGTAAGGTGCCGTGTAGTACCGAGTGGAGTACGGTGCATGTACTGCCGTGTAGTACCGAGTGGAGTACGGTGCATGTACTGCCGTGTAGTACCGAGTGGAGTACAGTGCCTGTACTGCTGTGTAGTACCGAGTGGAGTACAGTGCCTGTACTGCCATGTAGTCCCGAGTGGAGTACTGTGTGCATACTGCCGTGTAGTACTGAGTGGAGTACAGTGCCTGTACTGCCGTGTAGTACTGAGTGGAGTACAGTGTGAATAGTGCCGTGTAGTACCGAGTGGAGTACAGTGCCTGTACTGCCGTGTAGTACCGAGTGGAGTACTGTGTGTATAGTGCCGTGTAGTACCGAGTGGAGTACAGTGACTGTACTGCGTGTAGTACCGAGTGGAGTACTGTGTGTATAGTGCCGTGTAGTACCGAGTGGAGTACAGTGCCTGTACTGCCGTGTAGTCATGAGTGGAGTACAGTGCCTGTACTGCCGTGTAGTAGTGAGTAGAGTACTGTGCCTGTACTGCCGTGTAGTACTGAGTGGAGTACTGTGTGTATAGTGCCGTGTAGTACCGAGTGGAGTACAGTGGGTGTATACCGTGTAGTTCTGAGTGGAGTTCAGTGCCTGAACTGCCGTGCAGTACTGAGTGGAGTACTGTGTGTATAGTGGCGTGTAGTACCGTGTGGAGTACAGTGCCTCTACTGCCGTGTAGTACTGAGTGGAGTACAGTGCCTGTACTGCCGTGTAGTACTGAGTGGAGTACAGTGCCTGTACTGCCGTGTAGTACTGAGTGGAGTACTGTGTGTATAGTGCCGTGAAGTACCGAGTGGAGTACAGTGCCTGTACTGCCGTGTAGTACTGAGGGGAGTACAGTGTCTGTACTGCCGTGTAGTACTGAGTGAAGTACAGTGCCTGTACCGCCGTGTAGTCCCGAATGGAGTACTGTGTGTATAGTGCCGTGTAGTACCGAGTAGAGTACAGTGCCTGTACTGCCGTGTAGTACCGAGTGGAGTACTGTGTGTATAGTGCCGAGTAGTACCGAGTGGAGTACAGTGCCTGTACTGCCGTGTAGTACTGAGTGGAGTACAGTGCCTGTAATGCCGTGTAGTACCGAGTGGAGTACGCTGTGTATAGTGCCGTGTTGTACCGAGTGGAGTACAGTGCCTGTACTGCCGTGTAGTACTGAGTGGAGTACAGTGCTGTACTGCCGTGTAGTCCCGAGTGGAGTACAGTGCCTGTACTGCCGTGTAGTACCGAGTGGAGTACAGAGCTTATACTGCCGTGTAGTACTGAGTGGGGTACAGTGCCTGTACTGCCGTGTAGTGCCGAGTGGAGTACTGTGTGTATAGTGCAGAGTAGTACTGAGTGGAGTACAGTGCATGTACTGCCGTGTAGTCCCGAGTGGAGTACTGTGTGTATAGTGCAGTGTAGTGCTGAGTGGAGTACAGTGCCTGTACTGCTGTGTAGTACCGAGTGGAGTACAGTGCCTGTACTGCCATGTAGTCCCGAGTGGAGTACTGTGTGTATAGTGCCGTCTAGTACCGAGTGGAATACATTGTGTATAGTGCCGTGTAGTACTGAGTGGAGTACAGTACCTGTACTGCCGTGTAGTACCGATTGGAGTACACTGTGTATAGTGCCGTGTAGTACAGAGTGGAGTACAGTGCCTGTACTGCCGTGTAGTACTGAGTGGCGTACAGTGCCTGTACTGCCGTGTAGTACCGAGTGGGGGAATGTGTGTTTACTGCCGTGTAGTACTGAGTATAGTACAGTGCCTGTACTGCCGTGTAGTACCGAGTGGAGTACTGTGTGCATACTGCCGTGTAGTACTGAGTGGAGTAGAGTACCTGTACTGCCGTGTAGTACCGAGTGGGGGACTGTGTGTATACAGCCGTGTAGTACTGAGTGGAGTACAGTCCCTGTACTGCCGAGTAGTCCCGAGTGGAGTACAGTGTGTATAGTGCAGTGTAGTACTGAGTGGAGTACTGTGCCTGTACTGCCGTGTAGTAGTGAGTGGAGTACTGTGCCTGTACTGCCGTGTAGTACTGAGTGGAGTACTGTGTCTGTACTGCCGTGTAGTACCGAGTGGAGTACAGTGGGTGTACTGCCGTGTAGTACTGAGTGGAGTACAGTGCCTATACTGCCGTGTAGTACTGAGTGGGGTACAGTGCCTGTACTGCCGTGTAGCCCGACAGGAGTACAATGCCTGTACTGCCGTGTAGTACTGAGTGGAGTACTGTGTGTATAGTGCCGTGTCGTACCGAGTGGAGTACAGTGCCTGTACTGCCGTGTAGTACTGAGTGGAGTCCAGTGCCTGTAATGTCGTGTAGTACCGAGTGAAGTACTGTGTGTATAGTGCCGTTAGTACCGAGTGTAATACAGTGCCTGTACTGCCGTGTAGTACTGAGTGGAGTACAGTGCCTTGTAGTACCGAGTGGAGTACTGTGTGTATAGTGCCGTGTAGTACCGAGTGGAGTACAGTGCCTGTACTGCCGTGTAGTACTGAGTGGAGTACAGTGCCTGTAATGCCGTGTAGTACCGAGTGGAGTACTGTGTGTATAGTGCCGTGTAGTACCGAGTGGAGTACTGTGTGCATACTGCCGTGTAGTACTGAGTGGAGTACAGTGCCTGTACTGCCGTGTAGTACCGAGTGGAGTACTGTGTGTAAGGTGCCGTGTAGTACCGAGTGGAGTACGGTGCATGTACTGCCGTGTAGTACCGAGTGGAGTACGGTGCATGTACTGCCGTGTAGTACCGAGTGGAGTACAGTGCCTGTACTGCTGTGTAGTACCGAGTGGAGTACAGTGCCTGTACTGCCATGTAGTCCCGAGTGGAGTACTGTGTGCATACTGCCGTGTAGTACTGAGTGGAGTAGAGTACCTGTACTGCCGTGTAGTACCGAGTGGGGGACTGTGTGTATACAGCCGTGTAGTACTGAGTGGAGTACAGTCCCTGTACTGCCGAGTAGTCCCGAGTGGAGTACAGTGTGTATAGTGCAGTGTAGTACTGAGTGGAGTACTGTGCCTGTACTGCCGTGTAGTAGTGAGTGGAGTACTGTGCCTGTACTGCCGTGTAGTACTGAGTGGAGTCCAGTGCCTGTAATGTCGTGTAGTACCGAGTGAAGTACTGTGTGTATAGTGCCGTTAGTACCGAGTGTAATACAGTGCCTGTACTGCCGTGTAGTACTGAGTGGAGTACAGTGCCTTGTAGTACCGAGTGGAGTACTGTGTGTATAGTGCCGTGTAGTACCGAGTGGAGTACAGTGCCTGTACTGCCGTGTAGTACTGAGTGGAGTACAGTGCCTGTAATGCCGTGTAGTACCGAGTGGAGTACTGTGTGTATAGTGCCGTGTAGTACCGAGTGGAGTACTGTGTGCATACTGCCGTGTAGTACTGAGTGGAGTACAGTGCCTGTACTGCCGTGTAGTACCGAGTGGAGTACTGTGTGTAAGGTGCCGTGTAGTACCGAGTGGAGTACGGTGCATGTACTGCCGTGTAGTACCGAGTGGAGTACGGTGCATGTACTGCCGTGTAGTACCGAGTGGAGTACAGTGCCTGTACTGCTGTGTAGTACCGAGTGGAGTACAGTGCCTGTACTGCCATGTAGTCCCGAGTGGAGTACTGTGTGCATACTGCCGTGTAGTACTGAGTGGAGTACAGTGCCTGTACTGCCGTGTAGTACTGAGTGGAGTACAGTGTGAATAGTGCCGTGTAGTACCGAGTGGAGTACAGTGCCTGTACTGCCGTGTAGTACCGAGTGGAGTACTGTGTGTATAGTGCCGTGTAGTACCGAGTGGAGTACAGTGACTGTACTGCGTGTAGTACCGAGTGGAGTACTGTGTGTATAGTGCCGTGTAGTGCCGAGTGGAGTACAGTGCCTGTACTGCCGTGTAGTACTGAGTGGAGTACAGTGTGAATAGTGCCGTGTAGTACCGAGTGGAGTACAGTGCCTGTACTGCCGTGTAGTACCGAGTGGAGTACAGTGTGTATAGTGCCGTCTAGTACCGAGTGGAATACAGTGTGTATAGTGCCGTGTAGTACTGAGTGGAGTACAGTACCTGTACTGCCGTCTAGTACCGAGTGGAGTACAGTGTGTATAGTGCCGTGTAGTACAGAGTGGAGTACAGTGCCTGTACTGCCGGGTAGTACTGAGTGGAGTACATTGCCTGTACTGCCGTGTAATACCGAGTGGAGTACAGTGTGTATAGTGCCGTGTAGTACTGAGTGGAGTACAGTGCCTGTGCTGCAGTGTAGTACTGAGTGGGGTACAGTGCCTGTACTGCCGTGTAGTACCGAGTGGGGGACAGTGTGTATACTGCCGTGTAGTACTGAGTGGAGTACAGTGCCTGTACTACCGTGTAGTACCGAGTGGGGGACTGTGTGTATACTGCCGTGTAGTACTGAGTGGAGTACAGTGCCTGTACTGCCGTGTAGAACCGAGTGGGGGACTGTGTGTATACTGCCGTGTAGTACTGAGTGGAGTACTGTGTGTATAGTGCAGTGTAGTGCTCAGTGGAGTACAGTGCCTGTACTGCCGTGTAGTACCGAGTGGAGTACTCTGTGTATAGTGCAGTGTAGTGCTGAGTGGAGTACAGTACCTGTACTGCCGTGTAGTACTGAGTATAGTACAGTGCCTGTACTGCCGTGTAGTACCGAGTGGGGGACTGTGTGTATACTGCCGTGTAGTACTGAGTGGAGTACAGTACCTGTACTGCCGAGTAGTCCCGAGTGGAGTACTGTGTGTATAGTGCAGTGTAGTGCTGAGTGGAGTACAGTACCTGTACTGCCGTGTAGTACCGAGTGGGGGACTGTGTGCATACTGCCGTGTAGTTCCGAGTGGAGTACTGTGCCTGTACTGGCGTGTAGTACTGAGTGGAGTACAGTGCCTGTATTGCCGTGTAGTCCCGAGTGGAGTACAGTGCCTGTACTGCCGTGTAGTAGTGAGTGGAGTACAGTGCCTGTACTGCCGTGTAGTACTGGGTGGAGTACAGTGCCTGTACTGCCGTGTAGTACTTGGTGGAGAACAGTCCCTGTACTGCCGTGTAGTACTGGGTGGAGTACAGTGCCTGTACTGCAGTGTAGTAGTGAGTGGAGTACAGTGCCTCTACTGCCGTGTAGTACTTGGTGGAGAACAGTCCCTGTACTGCCGTGTAGTACCGAGTGGGGGACTGTGTGTATACTGCCGTGTAGTTCCGAGTGGAGTACAGTGCCTGTACTTCCGTGTAGTACCGAGTGGAATACTGTGTGTATAGTGCCGTGTAGTACCGAGTGGAGTACTGTGTGCATACTGCCGTGTGGTACTGAGTGGAGTACAGTGCCTGTACTGCCGTGTAGAACTGAGTGGAGCACTGTGCCTGTACTGCCGTGTAGTACTGAGTGGAGTACATTTCCTGTACTGCCGTGTAGTCCCGAGTGGAGTACAGTGCCTGTACTGCCGTGTAGTACTGAGTGGAGTACAGTTCCTGTACTGCCGTGTAGTCCCGAGTGGAGTACAGTGCCTGTATTGCCGTGTAGTACTGAGTGGAGTACTGTGTGTATAGTGCCGTGTAGTAACGAGTGGAGTACAGTGCCTGTACTGCCGTGTAGTCCCGAATGGAGTACTGTGTGTATAGTGCCGTGTAGTACCGTGTGGAGTACAGTGCCTGTACTGCCGTGTAGCACCGAGTGGAGTACTGTGTGTATAGTGCCGTGTAGAACCGAGTGGAGTACAGTGCCTGTATTGTCGTGTAGTACTGAGTGGAGTACAGTGCCTGTAATGCCGTGTAGTACCGAGTGGAATACTGTTTGTATAGTGCCGTGTAGTACCGAGTGGAGTACAGCACCTCTACTGCCGTGTACTACCGAGTGGAGTACTGTGTGTATAGTGCCGTGTAGTACCGAGTGGAGTACAGTGCCTGTACTGCCGTGTAGTACTGAGTGGAGTACAGTGCCTGTACTGCCATGTAGTACTGAGTGGAGCACAGTGCCTGTACTGCCGTGTAGTACTGAGTGGAGTACAGTTCCTTTACTGCCGTGTAGTCCCGAGTGGAGTACAGTGCCTGTACTGCCGTGTAGTACTGAGTGGAGTACAGTTCCTGTACTGCCGTGTAGTCCCGAGTGGAGTACAGTGCCTGTACTGCCGTGTAGTACTGAGTGGAGTACTGTGTGTATAGTGCCGTGTAGTAACGAGTGGAGTACAGTGCCTGTACTGCCGTGTAGTCCCGAATGGAGTACTGTGTGTATAGTGCCGTGTAGTACCGAGTGGAGTACAGTGCCTGTACTGCCGTGTAGCACCGAGTGGAGTACTGTGTGTATAGTGCCGTGTAGAACCGAGTGGAGTACAGTGCCTGTATTGTCGTGTAGTACTGAGTGGAGTACAGTGCCTGTAATGCCGTGTAGTACCGAGTGGAATACTGTGTGTATAGTGCCGTGTAGTACCGAGTGGAGTACAGTGCCTGTACTGCCGTGTAGTACTGAGTGGAGTACAGTGCCTGTACTGCCGTGTAGTACCGAGTGGAGTACAGTGCCTGTACTTCCGTGTAGTACTGATAGGAGTACAGTGCCTGTACTGCCGTGTAGTACCGAGTGGAGTACATTGCTTGTACCGCCGTGTAGTACTGAGTGGAGTACAGTGCCTGTAATGTCGTGTAGTGCCGAGTGGAGTACTGTGTGTATAGTGCAGTGTAGTACTGAGCGGAGTACAGTGCATGTACTGCCGTGTAGTCCCGAGTGGAGTACTGTGTGTATAGTGCAGTGTAGTACTGAGTGGAGTACAGTGCCTGTACTGCCGTGTAGTACCGAGTGGAGTACAGTGCCTGTACTGTCGTGTAGTCCCAGGTGGAGTAATGTGTGCATACGGCCGTGGATTACTGAGTGGAGTACAGTGCCTGTACTGCCGTGTAGTACCGAGTGGAGTACAGTGCCTGTACTGCCGTGTAGTACAGGGTGGAGTACAGTGCCTGTACTGCTGTGTAGTCCCCAGTGTAATACAGTTTGTGTAGTGCAGTGTAGTACTGAGTGGTGTACAGTGCATGTACTGCCGTGTAGTACCGAGTGGAGTACTGTGTGTATAGTGCCGTGTAGTACCGAGTGGAGTACAATGCCTGTACTGCCGTGTAGTACCGAGTGGAGTACTGTGTGTATAGTGCCGTGTAGTACCGAGTGGAGTACAGTGCCTGTACTGCGTGTAGTACCGAGCGGAGTACTGTGTGTATAGTGCCGTGTAGTACCGAGTGGAGTACAGTGCCTGTACTGCCGTGTAGTACCGAGTGGAGTACAGTGCGTATAGTGCCGTCTAGTACCGAGTGGATTATTGTGTGTATAGTGCAGTGTAGTGCTGAGTGGAGTACAGTACCTGTACTGCCGTGTAGTACTGAGTTTAGTACAGTGCCTGTACTGCCGTGTAGTACCGAGTGGGGGACTGTGTGTATACAGCCGTGTAGTACTGAGTGGAGTAGAGTACCTGTACTGCCGAGTAGTCTGGAGTGGAGTACTGTGTGTATAGTGCAGTGTAGTGCTGAGTGGAGTACAGGGCCTGTACTGCCGTGTAGTACCGAGTGGAGTACAGTGTGTATAGTGCCGTGTAGTACTGAGTGGAGTACAGTGCCTGTACTGCCGTGTAGTACTGAGTGGGGTACAGTGCCTGTACTGCCGTGTAGTACAGAGTGGGGGACTGTGTGTATACTGCCGTGTAGTACTGAGTATAGTACAGTGCCTGTACTGCCGTGTAGTACCGAGTGGAGTACTGTGTGTATACTGCCGTATAGTACTGAGTGGAGTACAGTATCTGTACTGCCGTGTAGTACCGAGTGGGGGACTGTGTGTATACTGCCGTGTAGTATTGGGTTGGAGTACATTGCCTGTACTGCCATGTAGTACCGAGTGAGGGACTGTGTGTATACTGCCGTGTAGTACTGAGTGGAGTACAGTGCCTGTACTGCCGTGTGGTACCGAGTGGGGGACTGTGTGTATAGTGCAGTGTAGTGCTGAGTGGAGTACAGTACCTGTCATGCCGTGTAGTACTGAGTATAGTACAGTGCCTGTACTGCCGTGTAGTACCGAGTGGGGGACTGTGTGTGTACTGCCTGTAGTACTGAGTGGAGTACAGTACCTGTACTGCCGTGTAGTACTGAGTATAGTACAGTGCCTGTACTGCCGTGTAGTACCGAGTGGGGGACTGTGTGTGTACTGCCTGTAGTACTGAGTGGAGTACAGTACCTGTACTGCCGAGTAGTCCCGAGTGGAGTACTGTGTGTATAGTGCAGTGTAGTGCTGAGTGGAGTATAGTACCTGTACCGCCGTGCAGTACCGAGTGGGGGACTGTGTGTATACTGCCGTGTAGTACTGAGTGGAGTACAGTCTCTGTACTGCCGTGTAGTACCGAGTGGGGGACTGTGTATATATAGCCGTGTAGTACTGAGTGGAGTACATTGCCTGTACTGCCGTGTAGTCCCGAGTGGAGTACTGTGTGTATAGTGCCGTGTAGTACCGAGTGGAGTACAGTGCATGTACTGCCGTGTAGTACCGGGTGGAGTACTGTGTGTATAGTGCCGCGTAGTACCGAGTGGAGTACAGTGCCTGTACTGCCGTGTAGTACTGAACCGAGTACAGTGCCTGTACTGCCGTGTAGTCCCGAGTGGAGTACTGTGTGTATAGTGCCGTGTAGTACCGAGTGGAGTACATTGCCTGTACTGCCGTGTAGTACTAAGTGGAGTACAGTGCCTGTACTGCCGTGTAGTCCCGAGTGGAGTACAGTGCCTGTACTGCCGTGTAGTACTGAGTGGGGTAATGTGTGGATAGTGCCGTGTAGTACCGAGTGGAGTACAGTGCCTGTACTGCCGTGTAGTACTGAGTGGAGTACAGTGCCTGTAATGCCGTGTATCCCGAATGGATTACTGTGTGCATAGTGCCGTGTAGTACCGAGTGGAGTACAGTGCCTGTACTGCCGTGTAGTACTGAACCGAGTACAGTGCCTGTACTGCCGTGTAGTCCCGAGTGGAGTACTGTGTGTATAGTGCCGTGTAGTACCGAGTGGAGTACATTGCCTGTACTGCCGTGTAGTACTAAGTGGAGTACAGTGCCTGTACTGCCGTGTAGTACCGAGTGGGGGACTGTGTGTAAGGTGCCGTGTAGTACCGAGTGGAGTACGGTGCATGTACTGCCGTGTAGTAAAGAGTGGAGTACTGTGTGTACAGTGCCATGTAGTACCGAGTGGAGTACTGTGTGCATACTGCCGTGTAGTACTGCGTGGAGTACAGTACCTGTACTGCCGTGTAGTACCGAGTGGAGTACTGTGTGTATAGTGTCGTGTAGTACCGAGTGGAGTACTGTGTGCATACTGTCGTGTAGTACTGAGTGGAGTACAGTGCCTGTACTGCCGTGTAGTACCGAGTGGAGTACTGTGTGTAAGGTGCCGTGTAGTACCGAGTGGAGTACGGTGCATGTACTGCCGTGTAGTACCGAGTGGAGTACTGTGTGTATAGTGCGGTGTAGTACCGTGTGGAGTACAGTGCATGTACTGCCGTGTAGTACCGAGTGGAGTACTGTGTGTTTAGTGCCGTGCAGTACCGAGTGGAGTACAGTGCCTGTATTGCCGTGTAGTAAAGAGTGGAGTACTGTGTGTACAGTGCCATGTAGTACCGAGTGGAGTACTGTGTGCATACTGCCGTGTAGTACTGCGTGGAGTACAGTACCTGTACTGCCGTGTAGTACCGAGTGGAGTACTGTGTGTATAGTGCCGTGTAGTACCGAGTGGAGTACAGTGCCTGTACTGCCGTGTAGTACTGAGGGGAGTACAGTGTCTGTACTGCCGTGTAGTACTGAGTGAAGTACAGTGCCTGTACCGCCGTGTAGTCCCGAATGGAGTACTGTGTGTATAGTGCCGTGTAGTACCGAGTAGAGTACAGTGCCTGTACTGCCGTGTAGTACCGAGTGGAGTACTGTGTGTATAGTGCCGAGTAGTACCGAGTGGAGTACAGTGCCTGTACTGCCGTGTAGTACTGAGTGGAGTACAGTGCCTGTAATGCCGTGTAGTACCGAGTGGAGTACGCTGTGTATAGTGCCGTGTTGTACCGAGTGGAGTACAGTGCCTGTACTGCCGTGTAGTACTGAGTGGAGTACAGTGCTGTACTGCCGTGTAGTCCCGAGTGGAGTACAGTGCCTGTACTGCCGTGTAGTACCGAGTGGAGTACAGAGCTTATACTGCCGTGTAGTACTGAGTGGGGTACAGTGCCTGTACTGCCGTGTAGTGCCGAGTGGAGTACTGTGTGTATAGTGCAGTGTAGTACTGAGTGGAGTACAGTGCATGTACTGCCGTGTAGTCCCGAGTGGAGTACTGTGTGTATAGTGCAGTGTAGTGCTGAGTGGAGTACAGTGCCTGTACTGCTGTGTAGTACCGAGTGGAGTACAGTGCCTGTACTGCCATGTAGTCCCGAGTGGAGTACTGTGTGTATAGTGCCGTCTAGTACCGAGTGGAATACATTGTGTATAGTGCCGTGTAGTACTGAGTGGAGTACAGTACCTGTACTGCCGTGTAGTACCGATTGGAGTACACTGTGTATAGTGCCGTGTAGTACAGAGTGGAGTACAGTGCCTGTACTGCCGTGTAGTACTGAGTGGCGTACAGTGCCTGTACTGCCGTGTAGTACCGAGTGGGGGAATGTGTGTTTACTGCCGTGTAGTACTGAGTATAGTACAGTGCCTGTACTGCCGTGTAGTACCGAGTGGAGTACTGTGTGCATACTGCCGTGTAGTACTGAGTGGAGTAGAGTACCTGTACTGCCGTGTAGTACCGAGTGGGGGACTGTGTGTATACAGCCGTGTAGTACTGAGTGGAGTACAGTCCCTGTACTGCCGAGTAGTCCCGAGTGGAGTACAGTGTGTATAGTGCAGTGTAGTACTGAGTGGAGTACTGTGCCTGTACTGCCGTGTAGTAGTGAGTGGAGTACTGTGCCTGTACTGCCGTGTAGTACTGAGTGGAGTACTGTGTCTGTACTGCCGTGTAGTACCGAGTGGAGTACAGTGGGTGTACTGCCGTGTAGTACTGAGTGGAGTACAGTGCCTATACTGCCGTGTAGTACTGAGTGGGGTACAGTGCCTGTACTGCCGTGTAGCCCGACAGGAGTACAATGCCTGTACTGCCGTGTAGTACTGAGTGGAGTACTGTGTGTATAGTGCCGTGTCGTACCGAGTGGAGTACAGTGCCTGTACTGCCGTGTAGTACTGAGTGGAGTCCAGTGCCTGTAATGTCGTGTAGTACCGAGTGAAGTACTGTGTGTATAGTGCCGTTAGTACCGAGTGTAATACAGTGCCTGTACTGCCGTGTAGTACTGAGTGGAGTACAGTGCCTTGTAGTACCGAGTGGAGTACTGTGTGTATAGTGCCGTGTAGTACCGAGTGGAGTACAGTGCCTGTACTGCCGTGTAGTACTGAGTGGAGTACAGTGCCTGTAATGCCGTGTAGTACCGAGTGGAGTACTGTGTGTATAGTGCCGTGTAGTACCGAGTGGAGTACTGTGTGCATACTGCCGTGTAGTACTGAGTGGAGTACAGTGCCTGTACTGCCGTGTAGTACCGAGTGGAGTACTGTGTGTAAGGTGCCGTGTAGTACCGAGTGGAGTACGGTGCATGTACTGCCGTGTAGTACCGAGTGGAGTACGGTGCATGTACTGCCGTGTAGTACCGAGTGGAGTACAGTGCCTGTACTGCTGTGTAGTACCGAGTGGAGTACAGTGCCTGTACTGCCATGTAGTCCCGAGTGGAGTACTGTGTGCATACTGCCGTGTAGTACTGAGTGGAGTACAGTGCCTGTACTGCCGTGTAGTACTGAGTGGAGTACAGTGTGAATAGTGCCGTGTAGTACCGAGTGGAGTACAGTGCCTGTACTGCCGTGTAGTACCGAGTGGAGTACTGTGTGTATAGTGCCGTGTAGTACCGAGTGGAGTACAGTGACTGTACTGCGTGTAGTACCGAGTGGAGTACTGTGTGTATAGTGCCGTGTAGTACCGAGTGGAGTACAGTGCCTGTACTGCCGTGTAGTCATGAGTGGAGTACAGTGCCTGTACTGCCGTGTAGTAGTGAGTAGAGTACTGTGCCTGTACTGCCGTGTAGTACTGAGTGGAGTACTGTGTGTATAGTGCCGTGTAGTACCGAGTGGAGTACAGTGGGTGTATACCGTGTAGTTCTGAGTGGAGTTCAGTGCCTGAACTGCCGTGCAGTACTGAGTGGAGTACTGTGTGTATAGTGGCGTGTAGTACCGTGTGGAGTACAGTGCCTCTACTGCCGTGTAGTACTGAGTGGAGTACAGTGCCTGTACTGCCGTGTAGTACTGAGTGGAGTACAGTGCCTGTACTGCCGTGTAGTACTGAGTGGAGTACTGTGTGTATAGTGCCGTGAAGTACCGAGTGGAGTACAGTGCCTGTACTGCCGTGTAGTACTGAGGGGAGTACAGTGTCTGTACTGCCGTGTAGTACTGAGTGAAGTACAGTGCCTGTACCGCCGTGTAGTCCCGAATGGAGTACTGTGTGTATAGTGCCGTGTAGTACCGAGTAGAGTACAGTGCCTGTACTGCCGTGTAGTACCGAGTGCAGTACTGTGTGTATAGTGCCGAGTAGTACCGAGTGGAGTACAGTGCCTGTACTGCCGTGTAGTACTGAGTGGAGTACAGTGCCTGTAATGCCGTGTAGTACCGAGTGGAGTACGCTGTGTATAGTGCCGTGTTGTACCGAGTGGAGTACAGTGCCTGTACTGCCGTGTAGTACTGAGTGGAGTACAGTGCTGTACTGCCGTGTAGTCCCGAGTGGAGTACAGTGCCTGTACTGCCGTGTAGTACCGAGTGGAGTACAGAGCTTATACTGCCGTGTAGTACTGAGTGGGGTACAGTGCCTGTACTGCCGTGTAGTGCCGAGTGGAGTACTGTGTGTATAGTGCAGAGTAGTACTGAGTGGAGTACAGTGCATGTACTGCCGTGTAGTCCCGAGTGGAGTACTGTGTGTATAGTGCAGTGTAGTGCTGAGTGGAGTACAGTGCCTGTACTGCTGTGTAGTACCGAGTGGAGTACAGTGCCTGTACTGCCATGTAGTCCCGAGTGGAGTACTGTGTGTATAGTGCCGTCTAGTACCGAGTGGAATACATTGTGTATAGTGCCGTGTAGTACTGAGTGGAGTACAGTACCTGTACTGCCGTGTAGTACCGATTGGAGTACACTGTGTATAGTGCCGTGTAGTACAGAGTGGAGTACAGTGCCTGTACTGCCGTGTAGTACTGAGTGGCGTACAGTGCCTGTACTGCCGTGTAGTACCGAGTGGGGGAATGTGTGTTTACTGCCGTGTAGTACTGAGTATAGTACAGTGCCTGTACTGCCGTGTAGTACCGAGTGGAGTACTGTGTGCATACTGCCGTGTAGTACTGAGTGGAGTAGAGTACCTGTACTGCCGTGTAGTACCGAGTGGGGGACTGTGTGTATACAGCCGTGTAGTACTGAGTGGAGTACAGTCCCTGTACTGCCGAGTAGTCCCGAGTGGAGTACAGTGTGTATAGTGCAGTGTAGTACTGAGTGGAGTACTGTGCCTGTACTGCCGTGTAGTAGTGAGTGGAGTACTGTGCCTGTACTGCCGTGTAGTACTGAGTGGAGTACTGTGTCTGTACTGCCGTGTAGTACCGAGTGGAGTACAGTGGGTGTACTGCCGTGTAGTACTGAGTGGAGTACAGTGCCTATACTGCCGTGTAGTACTGAGTGGGGTACAGTGCCTGTACTGCCGTGTAGCCCGACAGGAGTACAATGCCTGTACTGCCGTGTAGTACTGAGTGGAGTACTGTGTGTATAGTGCCGTGTCGTACCGAGTGGAGTACAGTGCCTGTACTGCCGTGTAGTACTGAGTGGAGTCCAGTGCCTGTAATGTCGTGTAGTACCGAGTGAAGTACTGTGTGTATAGTGCCGTTAGTACCGAGTGTAATACAGTGCCTGTACTGCCGTGTAGTACTGAGTGGAGTACAGTGCCTTGTAGTACCGAGTGGAGTACTGTGTGTATAGTGCCGTGTAGTACCGAGTGGAGTACAGTGCCTGTACTGCCGTGTAGTACTGAGTGGAGTACAGTGCCTGTAATGCCGTGTAGTACCGAGTGGAGTACTGTGTGTATAGTGCCGTGTAGTACCGAGTGGAGTACTGTGTGCATACTGCCGTGTAGTACTGAGTGGAGTACAGTGCCTGTACTGCCGTGTAGTACCGAGTGGAGTACTGTGTGTAAGGTGCCGTGTAGTACCGAGTGGAGTACGGTGCATGTACTGCCGTGTAGTACCGAGTGGAGTACGGTGCATGTACTGCCGTGTAGTACCGAGTGGAGTACAGTGCCTGTACTGCTGTGTAGTACCGAGTGGAGTACAGTGCCTGTACTGCCATGTAGTCCCGAGTGGAGTACTGTGTGCATACTGCCGTGTAGTACTGAGTGGAGTACAGTGCCTGTACTGCCGTGTAGTACTGAGTGGAGTACAGTGTGAATAGTGCCGTGTAGTACCGAGTGGAGTACAGTGCCTGTACTGCCGTGTAGTACCGAGTGGAGTACTGTGTGTATAGTGCCGTGTAGTACCGAGTGGAGTACAGTGACTGTACTGCGTGTAGTACCGAGTGGAGTACTGTGTGTATAGTGCCGTGTAGTGCCGAGTGGAGTACAGTGCCTGTACTGCCGTGTAGTACTGAGTGGAGTACAGTGTGAATAGTGCCGTGTAGTACCGAGTGGAGTACAGTGCCTGTACTGCCGTGTAGTACCGAGTGGAGTACAGTGTGTATAGTGCCGTCTAGTACCGAGTGGAATACAGTGTGTATAGTGCCGTGTAGTACTGAGTGGAGTACAGTACCTGTACTGCCGTCTAGTACCGAGTGGAGTACAGTGTGTATAGTGCCGTGTAGTACAGAGTGGAGTACAGTGCCTGTACTGCCGGGTAGTACTGAGTGGAGTACATTGCCTGTACTGCCGTGTAATACCGAGTGGAGTACAGTGTGTATAGTGCCGTGTAGTACTGAGTGGAGTACAGTGCCTGTGCTGCAGTGTAGTACTGAGTGGGGTACAGTGCCTGTACTGCCGTGTAGTACCGAGTGGGGGACAGTGTGTATACTGCCGTGTAGTACTGAGTGGAGTACAGTGCCTGTACTACCGTGTAGTACCGAGTGGGGGACTGTGTGTATACTGCCGTGTAGTACTGAGTGGAGTACAGTGCCTGTACTGCCGTGTAGAACCGAGTGGGGGACTGTGTGTATACTGCCGTGTAGTACTGAGTGGAGTACTGTGTGTATAGTGCAGTGTAGTGCTCAGTGGAGTACAGTGCCTGTACTGCCGTGTAGTACCGAGTGGAGTACTCTGTGTATAGTGCAGTGTAGTGCTGAGTGGAGTACAGTACCTGTACTGCCGTGTAGTACTGAGTATAGTACAGTGCCTGTACTGCCGTGTAGTACCGAGTGGGGGACTGTGTGTATACTGCCGTGTAGTACTGAGTGGAGTACAGTACCTGTACTGCCGAGTAGTCCCGAGTGGAGTACTGTGTGTATAGTGCAGTGTAGTGCTGAGTGGAGTACAGTACCTGTACTGCCGTGTAGTACCGAGTGGGGGACTGTGTGCATACTGCCGTGTAGTTCCGAGTGGAGTACTGTGCCTGTACTGGCGTGTAGTACTGAGTGGAGTACAGTGCCTGTATTGCCGTGTAGTCCCGAGTGGAGTACAGTGCCTGTACTGCCGTGTAGTAGTGAGTGGAGTACAGTGCCTGTACTGCCGTGTAGTACTGGGTGGAGTACAGTGCCTGTACTGCCGTGTAGTACTTGGTGGAGAACAGTCCCTGTACTGCCGTGTAGTACTGGGTGGAGTACAGTGCCTGTACTGCAGTGTAGTAGTGAGTGGAGTACAGTGCCTCTACTGCCGTGTAGTACTTGGTGGAGAACAGTCCCTGTACTGCCGTGTAGTACCGAGTGGGGGACTGTGTGTATACTGCCGTGTAGTTCCGAGTGGAGTACAGTGCCTGTACTTCCGTGTAGTACCGAGTGGAATACTGTGTGTATAGTGCCGTGTAGTACCGAGTGGAGTACTGTGTGCATACTGCCGTGTGGTACTGAGTGGAGTACAGTGCCTGTACTGCCGTGTAGAACTGAGTGGAGCACTGTGCCTGTACTGCCGTGTAGTACTGAGTGGAGTACATTTCCTGTACTGCCGTGTAGTCCCGAGTGGAGTACAGTGCCTGTACTGCCGTGTAGTACTGAGTGGAGTACAGTTCCTGTACTGCCGTGTAGTCCCGAGTGGAGTACAGTGCCTGTATTGCCGTGTAGTACTGAGTGGAGTACTGTGTGTATAGTGCCGTGTAGTAACGAGTGGAGTACAGTGCCTGTACTGCCGTGTAGTCCCGAATGGAGTACTGTGTGTATAGTGCCGTGTAGTACCGTGTGGAGTACAGTGCCTGTACTGCCGTGTAGCACCGAGTGGAGTACTGTGTGTATAGTGCCGTGTAGAACCGAGTGGAGTACAGTGCCTGTATTGTCGTGTAGTACTGAGTGGAGTACAGTGCCTGTAATGCCGTGTAGTACCGAGTGGAATACTGTTTGTATAGTGCCGTGTAGTACCGAGTGGAGTACAGCACCTCTACTGCCGTGTACTACCGAGTGGAGTACTGTGTGTATAGTGCCGTGTAGTACCGAGTGGAGTACAGTGCCTGTACTGCCGTGTAGTACTGAGTGGAGTACAGTGCCTGTACTGCCATGTAGTACTGAGTGGAGCACAGTGCCTGTACTGCCGTGTAGTACTGAGTGGAGTACAGTTCCTTTACTGCCGTGTAGTCCCGAGTGGAGTACAGTGCCTGTACTGCCGTGTAGTACTGAGTGGAGTACAGTTCCTGTACTGCCGTGTAGTCCCGAGTGGAGTACAGTGCCTGTACTGCCGTGTAGTACTGAGTGGAGTACTGTGTGTATAGTGCCGTGTAGTAACGAGTGGAGTACAGTGCCTGTACTGCCGTGTAGTCCCGAATGGAGTACTGTGTGTATAGTGCCGTGTAGTACCGAGTGGAGTACAGTGCCTGTACTGCCGTGTAGCACCGAGTGGAGTACTGTGTGTATAGTGCCGTGTAGAACCGAGTGGAGTACAGTGCCTGTATTGTCGTGTAGTACTGAGTGGAGTACAGTGCCTGTAATGCCGTGTAGTACCGAGTGGAATACTGTGTGTATAGTGCCGTGTAGTACCGAGTGGAGTACAGTGCCTGTACTGCCGTGTAGTACTGAGTGGAGTACAGTGCCTGTACTGCCGTGTAGTACCGAGTGGAGTACAGTGCCTGTACTTCCGTGTAGTACTGATAGGAGTACAGTGCCTGTACTGCCGTGTAGTACCGAGTGGAGTACATTGCTTGTACCGCCGTGTAGTACTGAGTGGAGTACAGTGCCTGTAATGTCGTGTAGTGCCGAGTGGAGTACTGTGTGTATAGTGCAGTGTAGTACTGAGCGGAGTACAGTGCATGTACTGCCGTGTAGTCCCGAGTGGAGTACTGTGTGTATAGTGCAGTGTAGTACTGAGTGGAGTACAGTGCCTGTACTGCCGTGTAGTACCGAGTGGAGTACAGTGCCTGTACTGTCGTGTAGTCCCAGGTGGAGTAATGTGTGCATACGGCCGTGGATTACTGAGTGGAGTACAGTGCCTGTACTGCCGTGTAGTACCGAGTGGAGTACAGTGCCTGTACTGCCGTGTAGTACAGGGTGGAGTACAGTGCCTGTACTGCTGTGTAGTCCCCAGTGTAATACAGTTTGTGTAGTGCAGTGTAGTACTGAGTGGTGTACAGTGCATGTACTGCCGTGTAGTACCGAGTGGAGTACTGTGTGTATAGTGCCGTGTAGTACCGAGTGGAGTACAATGCCTGTACTGCCGTGTAGTACCGAGTGGAGTACTGTGTGTATAGTGCCGTGTAGTACCGAGTGGAGTACAGTGCCTGTACTGCGTGTAGTACCGAGCGGAGTACTGTGTGTATAGTGCCGTGTAGTACCGAGTGGAGTACAGTGCCTGTACTGCCGTGTAGTACCGAGTGGAGTACAGTGCGTATAGTGCCGTCTAGTACCGAGTGGATTATTGTGTGTATAGTGCAGTGTAGTGCTGAGTGGAGTACAGTACCTGTACTGCCGTGTAGTACTGAGTTTAGTACAGTGCCTGTACTGCCGTGTAGTACCGAGTGGGGGACTGTGTGTATACAGCCGTGTAGTACTGAGTGGAGTAGAGTACCTGTACTGCCGAGTAGTCTGGAGTGGAGTACTGTGTGTATAGTGCAGTGTAGTGCTGAGTGGAGTACAGGGCCTGTACTGCCGTGTAGTACCGAGTGGAGTACAGTGTGTATAGTGCCGTGTAGTACTGAGTGGAGTACAGTGCCTGTACTGCCGTGTAGTACTGAGTGGGGTACAGTGCCTGTACTGCCGTGTAGTACAGAGTGGGGGACTGTGTGTATACTGCCGTGTAGTACTGAGTATAGTACAGTGCCTGTACTGCCGTGTAGTACCGAGTGGAGTACTGTGTGTATACTGCCGTATAGTACTGAGTGGAGTACAGTATCTGTACTGCCGTGTAATACCGAGTGGGGGACTGTGTGTATACTGCCGTGTAGTATTGGGTTGGAGTACATTGCCTGTACTGCCATGTAGTACCGAGTGAGGGACTGTGTGTATACTGCCGTGTAGTACTGAGTGGAGTACAGTGCCTGTACTGCCGTGTGGTACCGAGTGGGGGACTGTGTGTATAGTGCAGTGTAGTGCTGAGTGGAGTACAGTACCTGTCATGCCGTGTAGTACTGAGTATAGTACAGTGCCTGTACTGCCGTGTAGTACCGAGTGGGGGACTGTGTGTGTACTGCCTGTAGTACTGAGTGGAGTACAGTACCTGTACTGCCGTGTAGTACTGAGTATAGTACAGTGCCTGTACTGCCGTGTAGTACCGAGTGGGGGACTGTGTGTGTACTGCCTGTAGTACTGAGTGGAGTACAGTACCTGTACTGCCGAGTAGTCCCGAGTGGAGTACTGTGTGTATAGTGCAGTGTAGTGCTGAGTGGAGTATAGTACCTGTACCGCCGTGCAGTACCGAGTGGGGGACTGTGTGTATACTGCCGTGTAGTACTGAGTGGAGTACAGTCTCTGTACTGCCGTGTAGTACCGAGTGGGGGACTGTGTATATATAGCCGTGTAGTACTGAGTGGAGTACATTGCCTGTACTGCCGTGTAGTCCCGAGTGGAGTACTGTGTGTATAGTGCCGTGTAGTACCGAGTGGAGTACAGTGCATGTACTGCCGTGTAGTACCGGGTGGAGTACTGTGTGTATAGTGCCGCGTAGTACCGAGTGGAGTACAGTGCCTGTACTGCCGTGTAGTACTGAACCGAGTACAGTGCCTGTACTGCCGTGTAGTCCCGAGTGGAGTACTGTGTGTATAGTGCCGTGTAGTACCGAGTGGAGTACATTGCCTGTACTGCCGTGTAGTACTAAGTGGAGTACAGTGCCTGTACTGCCGTGTAGTCCCGAGTGGAGTACAGTGCCTGTACTGCCGTGTAGTACTGAGTGGGGTAATGTGTGGATAGTGCCGTGTAGTACCGAGTGGAGTACAGTGCCTGTACTGCCGTGTAGTACTGAGTGGAGTACAGTGCCTGTAATGCCGTGTATCCCGAATGGATTACTGTGTGCATAGTGCCGTGTAGTACCGAGTGGAGTACAGTGCCTGTACTGCCGTGTAGTACTGAACCGAGTACAGTGCCTGTACTGCCGTGTAGTCCCGAGTGGAGTACTGTGTGTATAGTGCCGTGTAGTACCGAGTGGAGTACATTGCCTGTACTGCCGTGTAGTACTAAGTGGAGTACAGTGCCTGTACTGCCGTGTAGTACCGAGTGGGGGACTGTGTGTAAGGTGCCGTGTAGTACCGAGTGGAGTACGGTGCATGTACTGCCGTGTAGTAAAGAGTGGAGTACTGTGTGTACAGTGCCATGTAGTACCGAGTGGAGTACTGTGTGCATACTGCCGTGTAGTACTGCGTGGAGTACAGTACCTGTACTGCCGTGTAGTACCGAGTGGAGTACTGTGTGTATAGTGTCGTGTAGTACCGAGTGGAGTACTGTGTGCATACTGTCGTGTAGTACTGAGTGGAGTACAGTGCCTGTACTGCCGTGTAGTACCGAGTGGAGTACTGTGTGTAAGGTGCCGTGTAGTACCGAGTGGAGTACGGTGCATGTACTGCCGTGTAGTACCGAGTGGAGTACTGTGTGTATAGTGCGGTGTAGTACCGTGTGGAGTACAGTGCATGTACTGCCGTGTAGTACCGAGTGGAGTACTGTGTGTTTAGTGCCGTGCAGTACCGAGTGGAGTACAGTGCCTGTATTGCCGTGTAGTAAAGAGTGGAGTACTGTGTGTACAGTGCCATGTAGTACCGAGTGGAGTACTGTGTGCATACTGCCGTGTAGTACTGCGTGGAGTACAGTACCTGTACTGCCGTGTAGTACCGAGTGGAGTACTGTGTGTATAGTGCCGTGTAGTACCGAGTGGAGTACAGTGCCTGTACTGCCGTGTAGTACTGAGTGGAGTACAGTGCCTGTACTGCCGTGTAGTACTGAGTGGAGTACTGTGTGTATAGTGCCGTGAAGTACCGAGTGGAGTACAGTGCCTGTACTGCCGTGTAGTCCCGAGTGGAGTACTGTGCCTGTACTGCCGTGTAGTACTGAGTGGAGTACTGTGTGTATAGTGCCGTGCAGTACCGAGTGGAGTACAGTGCCTCTACTGCCGTGTAGTACTGAGTGGAGTACAGTGCCTGTACTGCCGTGTAGTACTGAGTGGAGTACATTGCCTGTACTGCCGTGTAGTACTGAGTGGAGTACTGTGTGTATAGTGCCGTGAAGTACCGAGTGGAGTACAGTGCCTGTACTGCCGTGTAGTACTGAGGGGAGTACAGTGCCTGTACTGCCGTGTAGTACTGAGTGGAGTACAGTGCCTGTACTGCCGTGTAGTCCCGAATGGAGTACTGTGTGTATAGTGCCGTGTAGTACCGAGTGGAGTACATTGCCTGTACTGCCGTGTAGTACCGAGTGGAGTACTGTGTGTATAGTGCCGTGTAGTACCGAGTGGAGTACAGTGCCTGTACTGCCGTGTAGTACTGAGTGGAGTACAGTGCCTGTAATGCCGTGTAGTACCGAGTGGAGTACTGTGTGTATAGTGCCGTGTAGTACCGAGTGGAGTACTGTGTGCATACTGCCGTGTAGTACTGAGTGGAGTACAGTGCCTGTACTGCCGTGTAGTACCGAGTGGAGTACTGTGTGTAAGGTGCCGTGTAGTACCGAGTGGAGTACGGTGCATGTACTGCCGTGTAGTACCGAGTGGAGTACTGTGTGTATAGTGCGGTGTAGTACCGAGTGGAGTACAGTGCCTGTACTGCTGTGTAGTACCGAGTGGAGTACAGTGCCTGTACTGCCATGTAGTCCCGAGTGGAGTACTGTGTGCATACTGCCGTGTAGTACTGAGTGGAGTACAGTGCCTGTACTGCCGTGTAGTACTGAGTGGAGTACAGTGTGAATAGTGCCGTGTAGTACCGAGTGGAGTACAGTGCCTGTACTGCCGTGTAGTACCGAGTGGAGTACTGTGTGCATACTGCCGTGTAGTACTGAGTGGAATACAGTGCCTGTACTGCCGTGTAGTACTGAGTGGAGTACAGTGTGAATAGTGCCGTGTAGTACCGAGTGGAGTACAGTGCCTGTACTGCCGTGTAGTACCGAGTGGAGTACTGTGTGTATAGTGCCGTGTAGTACCGAGTGGAGTACAGTGCCTGTACTGCGTGTAGTACCGAGTGGAGTACTGTGTGTATAGTGCCGTGTAGTGCCGAGTGGAGTACAGTGCCTGTACTGCCGTGTAGTACCGAGTGGAGTACTCTGTGTATAGTGCCGTGTAGTACCGAGTGGAGTACAGTGCATGTACTGCCGTGTAGTACCGAGTGGAGTACAGTGTGTATAGTGCCGTGTAGTACCGAGTGGAGTACAGTGCCTGTACTGCCGTGTAGGACTGAGTGGAGTACAGTGCCTGAACTGCCGTGCAGTACTGAGTGGAGTACAGTGCCCGTACTGCCGTGTAGTCCCGAGTGGAGTACAGTGCCTGTACTGCCGTGTAGTACTGAGTGGAGTACAGTGCCTGTACTGCCGTGTAGTAGTGAGTGGAGTACTGTGCCTGTACTGCCGTGTAGTACTGAGTGGAGTACTGTGTGTATAGTGCCGTGTAGTACCGAGTGGAGTACAGTGGGTGTATGCCGTGTAGTACTGTGTGGAGTACAGTGCCTGAACTGCCGTGGAGTACTGAGTGGAGTACAGTGCCTGTACTGCCGTGTAGTCCCGAGTGGAGTACTGTGCCTGTACTGCCGTGTAGTACTGAGTGGAGTACTGTGTGTATAGTGCCGTGTAGTACCGAGTGGAGTACAGTGCCTCTACTGCCGTGTAGTACTGAGGGGAGTACAGTGCCTGTACTGCCGTGTAGTACTGAGTGGAGTACAGTGCCTGTACTGCCGTGTAGTCCCGAATGGAGTACTGTGTGTATAGTGCCGTGTAGTACCGAGTGGAGTACAGTGCCTGTACTGCCGTGTAGCACCGAGTGGAGTACTGTGTGTATAGTGCCGTGTAGAACCGAGTGGAGTACAGTGCCTGTATTGTCGTGTAGTACTGAGTGGAGTACAGTGCCTGTAATGCCGTATAGTACCGAGTGGAATACTGTGTGTATAGTGCCGTGTAGTACCGAGTGGAGTACAGTGCCTGTACTGCCGTGTAGTACTGAGTGGAGTACAGTGCCTGTACTGCCGTGTAGTACCGAGTGGAGTACAGTGCCTGTACTTCCGTGTAGTACTGATAGGAGTACAGTGCCTGTACTGCCGTGTAGTACCGAGTGGAGTACATTGCTTGTACCGCCGTGTAGTACTGAGTGGAGTACAGTGCCTGTAATGTCGTGTAGTGCCGAGTGGAGTACTGTGTGTATAGTGCAGTGTAGTACTGAGCGGAGTACAGTGCATGTACTGCCGTGTAGTCCCGAGTGGAGTACTGTGTGTATAGTGCAGTGTAGTACTGAGTGGAGTACAGTGCCTGTACTGCCGTGTAGTACCGAGTGGAGTACAGTGCCTGTACTGTCGTGTAGTCCCAGGTGGAGTAATGTGTGCATACGGCCGTGGATTACTGAGTGGAGTACAGTGCCTGTACTGCCGTGTAGTACCGAGTGGAGTACAGTGCCTGTACTGCCGTGTAGTACAGGGTGGAGTACAGTGCCTGTACTGCTGTGTAGTCCCCAGTGTAATACAGTTTGTGTAGTGCAGTGTAGTACTGAGTGGTGTACAGTGCATGTACTGCCGTGTAGTACCGAGTGGAGTACTGTGTGTATAGTGCCGTGTAGTACCGAGTGGAGTACAATGCCTGTACTGCCGTGTAGTACCGAGTGGAGTACTGTGTGTATAGTGCCGTGTAGTACCGAGTGGAGTACAGTGCCTGTACTGCGTGTAGTACCGAGCGGAGTACTGTGTGTATAGTGCCGTGTAGTACCGAGTGGAGTACAGTGCCTGTACTGCCGTGTAGTACCGAGTGGAGTACAGTGCGTATAGTGCCGTCTAGTACCGAGTGGATTATTGTGTGTATAGTGCAGTGTAGTGCTGAGTGGAGTACAGTGCCTGTACTGCGTGTAGTACCGAGTGGAGTGCTGTGTGTATAGTGCCGTCTAGTACCGAGTGGAATACAGTGTGTATAGTGCCGTGTAGTACTGAGTGGAGTACAGTACCTGTACTGCCGTGTAGTACCGAGTGGAGTACAGTGTGTATAGTGCCGTGTAGTACAGAGTGGAGTACAGTGCCTGTACTGCCGTGTAGTACTGAGTGGAGTACATTGCCTGTACTGCCGTGTAGTACCGAGTGGAGTACAGTGTGTATAGTGCCGTGTAGTACTGAGTGGAGTACAGTGCCTGTGCTGCCGTGTAGTACTGAGTGGGGTACAGTGCCTGTACTGCCGTGTAGTACCGAGTGGGCGTATGTGTGTATACTGCCGTCTAGTACTGAGTATAGTACAGTGCCTGTACTGCCGTGTAGTACCGAGTGGAGTACTGTGTGCATACTGCCGTGTAGTACTGAGTGGAGTACAGTACCTGTACTGCCGTGTAGTACCGAGTGGGGGACTGTGTGTAAACTGCCGTGTAGTACTGAGTGGAGTACAGAGCCTGTACTGCCGTGTAGTACCGAGTGGGGGACTGTGTGTATACTGCCATATAGTACTGAGTGGTGTACAGTGCCTGTACTGCCGTGTAGTACCGAGTGGAGTACTGTGTGTAAGGTGCCGTGTAGTACCGAGTGGAGTACGGTGCATGTACTGCCGTGTAGTACCGAGTGGAGTACTGTGTGTATAGTGCGGTGTAGTACCGAGTGGAGTACAGTGCCTGTACTGCTGTGTAGTACCGAGTGGAGTACTGTGTGTATAGTGCCGTGTAGTACCGAGTGGAGTACAGTGCCTGTACTGCGTGTAGTACCGAGTGGAGTGCTGTGTGTATAGTGCCGTCTAGTACCGAGTGGAATACAGTGTGTATAGTGCCGTGTAGTACTGAGTGGAGTACAGTACCTGTACTGCCGTGTAGTACCGAGTGGAGTACAGTGTGTATAGTGCCGTGTAGTACAGAGTGGAGTACAGTGCCTGTACTGCCGTGTAGTACTGAGTGGAGTACATTGCCTGTACTGCCGTGTAGTACCGAGTGGAGTACAGTGTGTATAGTGCCGTGTAGTACTGAGTGGAGTACAGTGCCTGTGCTGCCGTGTAGTACTGAGTGGGGTACAGTGCCTGTACTGCCGTGTAGTACCGAGTGGGCGTATGTGTGTATACTGCCGTGTAGTACTGAGTATAGTACAGTGCCTGTACTGCCGTGTAGTACCGAGTGGAGTACTGTGTGCATACTGCCGTGTAGTACTGAGTGGAATACAGTGCCTGTACTGCCGTGTAGTACTGAGTGGAGTACAGTGTGAATAGTGCCGTGTAGTACCGAGTGGAGTACAGTGCCTGTACTGCCGTGTAGTACCGAGTGGAGTACTGTGTGTATAGTGCCGTGTAGTACCGAGTGGAGTACAGTGCCTGTACTGCGTGTAGTACCGAGTGGAGTACTGTGTGTATAGTGCCGTGTAGTGCCGAGTGGAGTACAGTGCCTGTACTGCCGTGTAGTACCGAGTGGAGTACTCTGTGTATAGTGCCGTGTAGTACCGAGTGGAGTACAGTGCATGTACTGCCGTGTGGTACCGAGTGGAGTACAGTGTGTATAGTGCCGTGTAGTACCGAGTGGAGTACAGTGCCTGTACTGCCGTGTAGGACTGAGTGGAGTACAGTGCCTGAACTGCCGTGCAGTACTGAGTGGAGTACAGTGCCCGTACTGCCGTGTAGTCCCGAGTGGAGTACAGTGCCTGTACTGCCGTGTAGTACTGAGTGGAGTACAGTGCCTGTACTGCCGTGTAGTAGTGAGTGGAGTACTGTGCCTGTACTGCCGTGTAGTACTGAGTGGAGTACTGTGTGTATAGTGCCGTGTAGTACCGAGTGGAGTACAGTGGGTGTATGCCGTGTAGTACTGTGTGGAGTACAGTGCCTGAACTGCCGTGCAGTACTGAGTGGAGTACTGTGTGTAAGGTGCCGTGTAGTACCGAGTGGAGTACGGTGCATGTACTGCCGTGTAGTACCGAGTGGAGTACTGTGTGTATAGTGCGGTGTAGTACCGTGTGGAGTACAGTGCATGTACTGCCGTGTAGTACCGAGTGGAGTACTGTGTGTTTAGTGCCGTGCAGTACCGAGTGGAGTACAGTGCCTGTATTGCCGTGTAGTAAAGAGTGGAGTACTGTGTGTACAGTGCCATGTAGTACCGAGTGGAGTACTGTGTGCATACTGCCGTGTAGTACTGCGTGGAGTACAGTACCTGTACTGCCGTGTAGTACCGAGTGGAGTACTGTGTGTATAGTGCCGTGTAGTACCGAGTGGAGTACAGTGCCTGTACTGCCGTGTAGTACTGAGTGGAGTACAGTGCCTGTACTGCCGTGTAGTACTGAGTGGAGTACTGTGTGTATAGTGCCGTGAAGTACCGAGTGGAGTACAGTGCCTGTACTGCCGTGTAGTCCCGAGTGGAGTACTGTGCCTGTACTGCCGTGTAGTACTGAGTGGAGTACTGTGTGTATAGTGCCGTGCAGTACCGAGTGGAGTACAGTGCCTCTACTGCCGTGTAGTACTGAGTGGAGTACAGTGCCTGTACTGCCGTGTAGTACTGAGTGGAGTACATTGCCTGTACTGCCGTGTAGTACTGAGTGGAGTACTGTGTGTATAGTGCCGTGAAGTACCGAGTGGAGTACAGTGCCTGTACTGCCGTGTAGTACTGAGGGGAGTACAGTGCCTGTACTGCCGTGTAGTACTGAGTGGAGTACAGTGCCTGTACTGCCGTGTAGTCCCGAATGGAGTACTGTGTGTATAGTGCCGTGTAGTACCGAGTGGAGTACATTGCCTGTACTGCCGTGTAGTACCGAGTGGAGTACTGTGTGTATAGTGCCGTGTAGTACCGAGTGGAGTACAGTGCCTGTACTGCCGTGTAGTACTGAGTGGAGTACAGTGCCTGTAATGCCGTGTAGTACCGAGTGGAGTACTGTGTGTATAGTGCCGTGTAGTACCGAGTGGAGTACTGTGTGCATACTGCCGTGTAGTACTGAGTGGAGTACAGTGCCTGTACTGCCGTGTAGTACCGAGTGGAGTACTGTGTGTAAGGTGCCGTGTAGTACCGAGTGGAGTACGGTGCATGTACTGCCGTGTAGTACCGAGTGGAGTACTGTGTGTATAGTGCGGTGTAGTACCGAGTGGAGTACAGTGCCTGTACTGCTGTGTAGTACCGAGTGGAGTACAGTGCCTGTACTGCCATGTAGTCCCGAGTGGAGTACTGTGTGCATACTGCCGTGTAGTACTGAGTGGAGTACAGTGCCTGTACTGCCGTGTAGTACTGAGTGGAGTACAGTGTGAATAGTGCCGTGTAGTACCGAGTGGAGTACAGTGCCTGTACTGCCGTGTAGTACCGAGTGGAGTACTGTGTGTATAGTGCCGTGTAGTACCAAGTGGAGTACTGTGTGCATACTGCCGTGTAGTACTGAGTGGAGTACAGTGCCTGTACTGCCGTGTAGTACCGAGTGGAGTACTGTGTGTAAGGTGCCGTGTAGTACCGAGTGGAGTACGGTGCATGTACTGCCGTGTAGTACCGAGTGGAGTACTGTGTGTATAGTGCGGTGTAGTACCGAGTGGAGTACAGTGCCTGTACTGCTGTGTAGTACCGAGTGGAGTACTGTGTGTATAGTGCCGTGTAGTACCGAGTGGAGTACAGTGCCTGTACTGCGTGTAGTACCGAGTGGAGTGCTGTGTGTATAGTGCCGTCTAGTACCGAGTGGAATACAGTGTGTATAGTGCCGTGTAGTACTGAGTGGAGTACAGTACCTGTACTGCCGTGTAGTACCGAGTGGAGTACAGTGTGTATAGTGCCGTGTAGTACAGAGTGGAGTACAGTGCCTGTACTGCCGTGTAGTACTGAGTGGAGTACATTGCCTGTACTGCCGTGTAGTACCGAGTGGAGTACAGTGTGTATAGTGCCGTGTAGTACTGAGTGGAGTACAGTGCCTGTGCTGCCGTGTAGTACTGAGTGGGGTACAGTGCCTGTACTGCCGTGTAGTACCGAGTGGGCGTATGTGTGTATACTGCCGTGTAGTACTGAGTATAGTACAGTGCCTGTACTGCCGTGTAGTACCGAGTGGAGTACTGTGTGCATACTGCCGTGTAGTACTGAGTGGAATACAGTGCCTGTACTGCCGTGTAGTACTGAGTGGAGTACAGTGTGAATAGTGCCGTGTAGTACCGAGTGGAGTACAGTGCCTGTACTGCCGTGTAGTACCGAGTGGAGTACTGTGTGTATAGTGCCGTGTAGTACCGAGTGGAGTACAGTGCCTGTACTGCGTGTAGTACCGAGTGGAGTACTGTGTGTATAGTGCCGTGTAGTGCCGAGTGGAGTACAGTGCCTGTACTGCCGTGTAGTACCGAGTGGAGTACTCTGTTTATAGTGCCGTGTAGTACCGAGTGGAGTACAGTGCATGTACTGCCGTGTGGTACCGAGTGGAGTACAGTGTGTATAGTGCCGTGTAGTACCGAGTGGAGTACAGTGCCTGTACTGCCGTGTAGGACTGAGTGGAGTACAGTGCCTGAACTGCCGTGCAGTACTGAGTGGAGTACAGTGCCCGTACTGCCGTGTAGTCCCGAGTGGAGTACAGTGCCTGTACTGCCGTGTAGTACTGAGTGGAGTACAGTGCCTGTACTGCCGTGTAGTAGTGAGTGGAGTACTGTGCCTGTACTGCCGTGTAGTACTGAGTGGAGTACTGTGTGTATAGTGCCGTGTAGTACCGAGTGGAGTACAGTGGGTGTATGCCGTGTAGTACTGTGTGGAGTACAGTGCCTGAACTGCCGTGCAGTACTGAGTGGAGTACAGTGCCTGTACTGCCGTGTAGTCCCGAGTGGAGTACTGTGCCTGTACTGCCGTGTAGTACTGAGTGGAGTACTGTGTGTATAGTGCCGTGTAGTACTGAGTGGAGTACAGTGCCTCTACTGCCGTGTAGTACTGAGGGGAGTACAGTGCCTGTACTGCCGTGTAGTACTGAGTGGAGTACAGTACCTGTACTGCCGAGTAGTCCCGAGTGGAGTACTGTGTGTATAGTGCAGTGTAGTGCTGAGTGGAGTATAGTACCTGTACCGCCGTGCAGTACCGAGTGGGGGACTGTGTGTATACTGCCGTGTAGTACTGAGTGGAGTACAGTCTCTGTACTGCCGTGTAGTACCGAGTGGGGGACTGTGTATATATAGCCGTGTAGTACTGAGTGGAGTACATTGCCTGTACTGCCGTGTAGTCCCGAGTGGAGTACTGTGTGTATAGTGCCGTGTAGTACCGAGTGGAGTACAGTGCATGTACTGCCGTGTAGTACCGGGTGGAGTACTGTGTGTATAGTGCCGCGTAGTACCGAGTGGAGTACAGTGCCTGTACTGCCGTGTAGTACTGAACCGAGTACAGTGCCTGTACTGCCGTGTAGTCCCGAGTGGAGTACTGTGTGTATAGTGCCGTGTAGTACCGAGTGGAGTACATTGCCTGTACTGCCGTGTAGTACTAAGTGGAGTACAGTGCCTGTACTGCCGTGTAGTCCCGAGTGGAGTACAGTGCCTGTACTGCCGTGTAGTACTGAGTGGGGTAATGTGTGGATAGTGCCGTGTAGTACCGAGTGGAGTACAGTGCCTGTACTGCCGTGTAGTACTGAGTGGAGTACAGTGCCTGTAATGCCGTGTATCCCGAATGGATTACTGTGTGCATAGTGCCGTGTAGTACCGAGTGGAGTACAGTGCCTGTACTGCCGTGTAGTACTGAACCGAGTACAGTGCCTGTACTGCCGTGTAGTCCCGAGTGGAGTACTGTGTGTATAGTGCCGTGTAGTACCGAGTGGAGTACATTGCCTGTACTGCCGTGTAGTACTAAGTAGAGTACAGTGCCTGTACTGCCGTGTAGTACCGAGTGGGGGACTGTGTGTAAGGTGCCGTGTAGTACCGAGTGGAGTACGGTGCATGTACTGCCGTGTAGTAAAGAGTGGAGTACTGTGTGTACAGTGCCATGTAGTACCGAGTGGAGTACTGTGTGCATACTGCCGTGTAGTACTGCGTGGAGTACAGTACCTGTACTGCCGTGTAGTACCGAGTGGAGTACTGTGTGTATAGTGTCGTGTAGTACCGAGTGGAGTACTGTGTGCATACTGTCGTGTAGTACTGAGTGGAGTACAGTGCCTGTACTGCCGTGTAGTACCGAGTGGAGTACTGTGTGTAAGGTGCCGTGTAGTACCGAGTGGAGTACGGTGCATGTACTGCCGTGTAGTACCGAGTGGAGTACTGTGTGTATAGTGCGGTGTAGTACCGTGTGGAGTACAGTGCATGTACTGCCGTGTAGTACCGAGTGGAGTACTGTGTGTTTAGTGCCGTGCAGTACCGAGTGGAGTACAGTGCCTGTATTGCCGTGTAGTAAAGAGTGGAGTACTGTGTGTACAGTGCCATGTAGTACCGAGTGGAGTACTGTGTGCATACTGCCGTGTAGTACTGCGTGGAGTACAGTACCTGTACTGCCGTGTAGTACCGAGTGGAGTACTGTGTGTATAGTGCCGTGTAGTACCGAGTGGAGTACAGTGCCTGTACTGCCGTGTAGTACTGAGTGCAGTACAGTGCCTGTACTGCCGTGTAGTACTGAGTGGAGTACTGTGTGTATAGTGCCGTGAAGTACCGAGTGGAGTACAGTGCCTGTACTGCCGTGTAGTCCCGAGTGGAGTACTGTGCCTGTACTGCCGTGTAGTACTGAGTGGAGTACTGTGTGTATAGTGCCGTGCAGTACCGAGTGGAGTACAGTGCCTCTACTGCCGTGTAGTACTGAGTGGAGTACAGTGCCTGTACTGCCGTGTAGTACTGAGTGGAGTACATTGCCTGTACTGCCGTGTAGTACTGAGTGGAGTACTGTGTGTATAGTGCCGTGAAGTACCGAGTGGAGTACAGTGCCTGTACTGCCGTGTAGTACTGAGGGGAGTACAGTGCCTGTACTGCCGTGTAGTACTGAGTGGAGTACAGTGCCTGTACTGCCGTGTAGTCCCGAATGGAGTACTGTGTGTATAGTGCCGTGTAGTACCGAGTGGAGTACATTGCCTGTACTGCCGTGTAGTACCGAGTGGAGTACTGTGTGTATAGTGCCGTGTAGTACCGAGTGGAGTACAGTGCCTGTACTGCCGTGTAGTACTGAGTGGAGTACAGTGCCTGTAATGCCGTGTAGTACCGAGTGGAGTACTGTGTGTATAGTGCCGTGTAGTACCGAGTGGAGTACTGTGTGCATACTGCCGTGTAGTACTGAGTGGAGTACAGTGCCTGTACTGCCGTGTAGTACCGAGTGGAGTACTGTGTGTAAGGTGCCGTGTAGTACCGAGTGGAGTACGGTGCATGTACTGCCGTGTAGTACCGAGTGGAGTACTGTGTGTATAGTGCGGTGTAGTACCGAGTGGAGTACAGTGCCTGTACTGCTGTGTAGTACCGAGTGGAGTACAGTGCCTGTACTGCCATGTAGTCCCGAGTGGAGTACTGTGTGCATACTGCCGTGTAGTACTGAGTGGAGTACAGTGCCTGTACTGCCGTGTAGTACTGAGTGGAGTACAGTGTGAATAGTGCCGTGTAGTACCGAGTGGAGTACAGTGCCTGTACTGCCGTGTAGTACCGAGTGGAGTACTGTGTGCATACTGCCGTGTAGTACTGAGTGGAATACAGTGCCTGTACTGCCGTGTAGTACTGAGTGGAGTACAGTGTGAATAGTGCCGTGTAGTACCGAGTGGAGTACAGTGCCTGTACTGCCGTGTAGTACCGAGTGGAGTACTGTGTGTATAGTGCCGTGTAGTACCGAGTGGAGTACAGTGCCTGTACTGCGTGTAGTACCGAGTGGAGTACTGTGTGTATAATGCCGTGTAGTGCCGAGTGGAGTACAGTGCCTGTACTGCCGTGTAGTACCGAGTGGAGTACTCTGTGTATAGTGCCGTGTAGTACCGAGTGGAGTACAGTGCATGTACTGCCGTGTAGTACCGAGTGGAGTACAGTGTGTATAGTGCCGTGTAGTACCGAGTGGAGTACAGTGCCTGTACTGCCGTGTAGGACTGAGTGGAGTACAGTGCCTGAACTGCCGTGCAGTACTGAGTGGAGTACAGTGCCCGTACTGCCGTGTAGTCCCGAGTGGAGTACAGTGCCTGTACTGCCGTGTAGTACTGAGTGGAGTACAGTGCCTGTACTGCCGTGTAGTAGTGAGTGGAGTACTGTGCCTGTACTGCCGTGTAGTACTGAGTGGAGTACTGTGTGTATAGTGCCGTGTAGTACCGAGTGGAGTACAGTGGGTGTATGCCGTGTAGTACTGTGTGGAGTACAGTGCCTGAACTGCCGTGCAGTACTGAGTGGAGTACAGTGCCTGTACTGCCGTGTAGTCCCGAGTGGAGTACTGTGCCTGTACTGCCGTGTAGTACTGAGTGGAGTACTGTGTGTATAGTGCCGTGTAGTACCGAGTGGAGTACAGTGCCTCTACTGCCGTGTAGTACTGAGGGGAGTACAGTGCCTGTACTGCCGTGTAGTCCCGAATGGAGTACTGTGTGTATAGTGCCGTGTAGTACCGAGTGGAGTACAGTGCCTGTACTGCCGTGTAGCACCGAGTGGAGTACTGTGTGTATAGTGCCGTGTAGAACCGAGTGGAGTACAGTGCCTGTATTGTCGTGTAGTACTGAGTGGAGTACAGTGCCTGTAATGCCGTATAGTACCGAGTGGAATACTGTGTGTATAGTGCCGTGTAGTACCGAGTGGAGTACAGTGCCTGTACTGCCGTGTAGTACTGAGTGGAGTACAGTGCCTGTACTGCCGTGTAGTACCGAGTGGGCGTATGTGTGTATACTGCCGTGTAGTACTGAGTATAGTACAGTGCCTGTACTGCCGTGTAGTACCGAGTGGAGTACTGTGTGCATACTGCCGTGTAGTACTGAGTGGAATACAGTGCCTGTACTGCCGTGTAGTACTGAGTGGAGTACAGTGTGAATAGTGCCGTGTAGTACCGAGTGGAGTACAGTGCCTGTACTGCCGTGTAGTACCGAGTGGAGTACTGTGTGTATAGTGCCGTGTAGTACCGAGTGGAGTACAGTGCCTGTACTGCGTGTAGTACCGAGTGGAGTACTGTGTGTATAGTGCCGTGTAGTGCCGAGTGGAGTACAGTGCCTGTACTGCCGTGTAGTACCGAGTGGAGTACTCTGTGTATAGTGCCGTGTAGTACCGAGTGGAGTACAGTGCATGTACTGCCGTGTGGTACCGAGTGGAGTACAGTGTGTATAGTGCCGTGTAGTACCGAGTGGAGTACAGTTCCTGTACTGCCGTGTAGGACTGAGTGGAGTACAGTGCCTGAACTGCCGTGCAGTACTGAGTGGAGTACAGTGCCCGTACTGCCGTGTAGTCCCGAGTGGAGTACAGTGCCTGTACTGCCGTGTAGTACTGAGTGGAGTACAGTGCCTGTACTGCCGTGTAGTAGTGAGTGGAGTACTGTGCCTGTACTGCCGTGTAGTACTGAGTGGAGTACTGTGTGTATAGTGCCGTGTAGTACCGAGTGGAGTACAGTGGGTGTATGCCGTGTAGTACTGTGTGGAGTACAGTGCCTGAACTGCCGTGCAGTACTGAGTGGAGTACAGTGCCTGTACTGCCGTGTAGTCCCGAGTGGAGTACTGTGCCTGTACTGCCGTGTAGTACTGAGTGGAGTACTGTGTGTATAGTGCCGTGTAGTACTGAGTGGAGTACAGTGCCTCTACTGCCGTGTAGTACTGAGGGGAGTACAGTGCCTGTACTGCCGTGTAGTACTGAGTGGAGTACAGTACCTGTACTGCCGAGTAGTCCCGAGTGGAGTACTGTGTGTATAGTGCAGTGTAGTGCTGAGTGGAGTATAGTACCTGTACCGCCGTGCAGTACCGAGTGGGGGACTGTGTGTATACTGCCGTGTAGTACTGAGTGGAGTACAGTCTCTGTACTGCCGTGTAGTACCGAGTGGGGGACTGTGTATATATAGCCGTGTAGTACTGAGTGGAGTACATTGCCTGTACTGCCGTGTAGTCCCGAGTGGAGTACTGTGTGTATAGTGCCGTGTAGTACCGAGTGGAGTACAGTGCATGTACTGCCGTGTAGTACCGGGTGGAGTACTGTGTGTATAGTGCCGCGTAGTACCGAGTGGAGTACAGTGCCTGTACTGCCGTGTAGTACTGAACCGAGTACAGTGCCTGTACTGCCGTGTAGTCCCGAGTGGAGTACTGTGTGTATAGTGCCGTGTAGTACCGAGTGGAGTACATTGCCTGTACTGCCGTGTAGTACTAAGTGGAGTACAGTGCCTGTACTGCCGTGTAGTCCCGAGTGGAGTACAGTGCCTGTACTGCCGTGTAGTACTGAGTGGGGTAATGTGTGGATAGTGCCGTGTAGTACCGAGTGGAGTACAGTGCCTGTACTGCCGTGTAGTACTGAGTGGAGTACAGTGCCTGTAATGCCGTGTATCCCGAATGGATTACTGTGTGCATAGTGCCGTGTAGTACCGAGTGGAGTACAGTGCCTGTACTGCCGTGTAGTACTGAACCGAGTACAGTGCCTGTACTGCCGTGTAGTACCGAGTGGGGGACTGTGTGTAAGGTGCCGTGTAGTACCGAGTGGAGTACGGTGCATGTACTGCCGTGTAGTAAAGAGTGGAGTACTGTGTGTACAGTGCCATGTAGTACCGAGTGGAGTACTGTGTGCATACTGCCGTGTAGTACTGCGTGGAGTACAGTACCTGTACTGCCGTGTAGTACCGAGTGGAGTACTGTGTGTATAGTGTCGTGTAGTACCGAGTGGAGTACTGTGTGCATACTGTCGTGTAGTACTGAGTGGAGTACAGTGCCTGTACTGCCGTGTAGTACCGAGTGGAGTACTGTGTGTAAGGTGCCGTGTAGTACCGAGTGGAGTACGGTGCATGTACTGCCGTGTAGTACCGAGTGGAGTACTGTGTGTATAGTGCGGTGTAGTACCGTGTGGAGTACAGTGCATGTACTGCCGTGTAGTACCGAGTGGAGTACTGTGTGTTTAGTGCCGTGCAGTACCGAGTGGAGTACAGTGCCTGTATTGCCGTGTAGTAAAGAGTGGAGTACTGTGTGTACAGTGCCATGTAGTACCGAGTGGAGTACTGTGTGCATACTGCCGTGTAGTACTGCGTGGAGTACAGTACCTGTACTGCCGTGTAGTACCGAGTGGAGTACTGTGTGTATAGTGCCGTGTAGTACCGAGTGGAGTACAGTGCCTGTACTGCCGTGTAGTACTGAGTGGAGTACAGTGCCTGTACTGCCGTGTAGTACTGAGTGGAGTACTGTGTGTATAGTGCCGTGAAGTACCGAGTGGAGTACAGTGCCTGTACTGCCGTGTAGTCCCGAGTGGAGTACTGTGCCTGTACTGCCGTGTAGTACTGAGTGGAGTACTGTGTGTATAGTGCCGTGCAGTACCGAGTGGAGTACAGTGCCTCTACTGCCGTGTAGTACTGAGTGGAGTACAGTGCCTGTACTGCCGTGTAGTACTGAGTGGAGTACATTGCCTGTACTGCCGTGTAGTACTGAGTGGAGTACTGTGTGTATAGTGCCGTGAAGTACCGAGTGGAGTACAGTGCCTGTACTGCCGTGTAGTACTGAGGGGAGTACAGTGCCTGTACTGCCGTGTAGTACTGAGTGGAGTACAGTGCCTGTACTGCCGTGTAGTCCCGAATGGAGTACTGTGTGTATAGTGCCGTGTAGTACCGAGTGGAGTACATTGCCTGTACTGCCGTGTAGTACCGAGTGGAGTACTGTGTGTATAGTGCCGTGTAGTACCGAGTGGAGTACAGTGCCTGTACTGCCGTGTAGTACTGAGTGGAGTACAGTGCCTGTAATGCCGTGTAGTACCGAGTGGAGTACTGTGTGTATAGTGCCGTGTAGTACCGAGTGGAGTACTGTGTGCATACTGCCGTGTAGTACTGAGTGGAGTACAGTGCCTGTACTGCCGTGTAGTACCGAGTGGAGTACTGTGTGTAAGGTGCCGTGTAGTACCGAGTGGAGTACGGTGCATGTACTGCCGTGTAGTACCGAGTGGAGTACTGTGTGTATAGTGCGGTGTAGTACCGAGTGGAGTACAGTGCCTGTACTGCTGTGTAGTACCGAGTGGAGTACAGTGCCTGTACTGCCATGTAGTCCCGAGTGGAGTACTGTGTGCATACTGCCGTGTAGTACTGAGTGGAGTACAGTGCCTGTACTGCCGTGTAGTACTGAGTGGAGTACAGTGTGAATAGTGCCGTGTAGTACCGAGTGGAGTACAGTGCCTGTACTGCCGTGTAGTACCGAGTGGAGTACTGTGTGCATACTGCCGTGTAGTACTGAGTGGAATACAGTGCCTGTACTGCCGTGTAGTACTGAGTGGAGTACAGTGTGAATAGTGCCGTGTAGTACCGAGTGGAGTACAGTGCCTGTACTGCCGTGTAGTACCGAGTGGAGTACTGTGTGTATAGTGCCGTGTAGTACCGAGTGGAGTACAGTGCCTGTACTGCGTGTAGTACCGAGTGGAGTACTGTGTGTATAATGCCGTGTAGTGCCGAGTGGAGTACAGTGCCTGTACTGCCGTGTAGTACCGAGTGGAGTACTCTGTGTATAGTGCCGTGTAGTACCGAGTGGAGTACAGTGCATGTACTGCCGTGTAGTACCGAGTGGAGTACAGTGTGTATAGTGCCGTGTAGTACCGAGTGGAGTACAGTGCCTGTACTGCCGTGTAGGACTGAGTGGAGTACAGTGCCTGAACTGCCGTGCAGTACTGAGTGGAGTACAGTGCCCGTACTGCCGTGTAGTCCCGAGTGGAGTACAGTGCCTGTACTGCCGTGTAGTACTGAGTGGAGTACAGTGCCTGTACTGCCGTGTAGTAGTGAGTGGAGTACTGTGCCTGTACTGCCGTGTAGTACTGAGTGGAGTACTGTGTGTATAGTGCCGTGTAGTACCGAGTGGAGTACAGTGGGTGTATGCCGTGTAGTACTGTGTGGAGTACAGTGCCTGAACTGCCGTGCAGTACTGAGTGGAGTACAGTGCCTGTACTGCCGTGTAGTCCCGAGTGGAGTACTGTGCCTGTACTGCCGTGTAGTACTGAGTGGAGTACTGTGTGTATAGTGCCGTGTAGTACCGAGTGGAGTACAGTGCCTCTACTGCCGTGTAGTACTGAGGGGAGTACAGTGCCTGTACTGCCGTGTAGTCCCGAATGGAGTACTGTGTGTATAGTGCCGTGTAGTACCGAGTGGAGTACAGTGCCGGTACTGCCGTGTAGCACCGAGTGGAGTACTGTGTGTATAGTGCCGTGTAGAACCGAGTGGAGTACAGTGCCTGTATTGTCGTGTAGTACTGAGTGGAGTACAGTGCCTGTAATGCCGTATAGTACCGAGTGGAATACTGTGTGTATAGTGCCGTGTAGTACCGAGTGGAGTACAGTGCCTGTACTGCCGTGTAGTACTGAGTGGAGTACAGTGCCTGTACTGCCGTGTAGTACCGAGTGGAGTACAGTGCCTGTACTTCCGTGTAGTACTGATAGGAGTACAGTGCCTGTACTGCCGTGTAGTACCGAGTGGAGTACATTGCTTGTACCGCCGTGTAGTACTGAGTGGAGTACAGTGCCTGTAATGTCGTGTAGTGCCGAGTGGAGTACTGTGTGTATAGTGCAGTGTAGTACTGAGCGGAGTACAGTGCATGTACTGCCGTGTAGTCCCGATTGGAGTACTGTGTGTATAGTGCAGTGTAGTACTGAGTGGAGTACAGTGCCTGTACTGCCGTGTAGTACCGAGTGGAGTACAGTGCCTGTACTGTCGTGTAGTCCCAGGTGGAGTAATGTGTGCATACGGCCGTGGATTACTGAGTGGAGTACAGTGCCTGTACTGCCGTGTAGTACCGAGTGGAGTACAGTGCCTGTACTGCCGTGTAGTACAGGGTGGAGTACAGTGCCTGTACTGCTGTGTAGTCCCCAGTGTAATACAGTTTGTGTAGTGCAGTGTAGTACTGAGTGGTGTACAGTGCATGTACTGCCGTGTAGTACCGAGTGGAGTACTGTGTGTATAGTGCCGTGTAGTACCGAGTGGAGTACAATGCCTGTACTGCCGTGTAGTACCGAGTGGAGTACTGTGTGTATAGTGCCGTGTAGTACCGAGTGGAGTACAGTGCCTGTACTGCGTGTAGTACCGAGCGGAGTACTGTGTGTATAGTGCCGTGTAGTACCGAGTGGAGTACAGTGCCTGTACTGCCGTGTAGTACCGAGTGGAGTACAGTGCGTATAGTGCCGTCTAGTACCGAGTGGATTATTGTGTGTATAGTGCAGTGTAGTGCTGAGTGGAGTACAGTACCTGTACTGCCGTGTAGTACTGAGTATAGTACAGTGCCTGTACTGCCGTGTAGTACCGAGTGGGGGACTGTGTGTATACAGCCGTGTAGTACTGAGTGGAGTAGAGTACCTGTACTGCCGAGTAGTCTGGAGTGGAGTACTGTGTGTATAGTGCAGTGTAGTGCTGAGTGGAGTACAGGGCCTGTACTGCCGTGTAGTACCGAGTGGAGTACAGTGTGTATAGTGCCGTGTAGTACTGAGTGGAGTACAGTGCCTGTACTGCCGTGTAGTACTGAGTGGGGTACAGTGCCTGTACTGCCGTGTAGTACAGAGTGGGGGACTGTGTGTATACTGCCGTGTAGTACTGAGTATAGTACAGTGCCTGTACTGCCGTGTAGTACCGAGTGGAGTACTGTGTGTATACTGCCGTATAGTACTGAGTGGAGTAGAGTATCTGTACTGCCGTGTAGTACCGAGTGGGGGACTGTGTGTATACTGCCGTGTAGTATTGGGTTGGAGTACATTGCCTGTACTGCCATGTAGTACCGAGTGAGGGACTGTGTGTATACTGCCGTGTAGTACTGAGTGGAGTACAGTGCCTGTACTGCCGTGTGGTACCGAGTGGGGGACTGTGTGTATAGTGCAGTGTAGTGCTGAGTGGAGTACAGTACCTGTCATGCCGTGTAGTACTGAGTATAGTACAGTGCCTGTACTGCCGTGTAGTACCGAGTGGGGGACTGTGTGTGTACTGCCTGTAGTACTGAGTGGAGTACAGTACCTGTACTGCCGAGTAGTCCCGAGTGGAGTACTGTGTGTATAGTGCAGTGTAGTGCTGAGTGGAGTATAGTACCTGTACCGCCGTGCAGTACCGAGTGGGGGACTGTGTGTATACTGCCGTGTAGTACTGAGTGGAGTACAGTCTCTGTACTGCCGTGTAGTACCGAGTGGGGGACTGTGTATATATAGCCGTGTAGTACTGAGTGGAGTACATTGCCTGTACTGCCGTGTAGTCCCGAGTGGAGTACTGTGTGTATAGTGCCGTGTAGTACCGAGTGGAGTACAGTGCATGTACTGCCGTGTAGTACCGGGTGGAGTACTGTGTGTATAGTGCCGCGTAGTACCGAGTGGAGTACAGTGCCTGTACTGCCGTGTAGTACTGAACCGAGTACAGTGCCTGTACTGCCGTGTAGTCCCGAGTGGAGTACTGTGTGTATAGTGCCGTGTAGTACCGAGTGGAGTACATTGCCTGTACTGCCGTGTAGTACTAAGTGGAGTACAGTGCCTGTACTGCCGTGTAGTCCCGAGTGGAGTACAGTGCCTGTACTGCCGTGTAGTACTGAGTGGGGTAATGTGTGGATAGTGCCGTGTAGTACCGAGTGGAGTACAGTGCCTGTACTGCCGTGTAGTACTGAGTGGAGTACAGTGCCTGTAATGCCGTGTATCCCGAATGGATTACTGTGTGCATAGTGCCGTGTAGTACCGAGTGGAGTACAGTGCCTGTACTGCCGTGTAGTACTGAACCGAGTACAGTGCCTGTACTGCCGTGTAGTCCCGAGTGGAGTACTGTGTGTATAGTGCCGTGTAGTACCGAGTGGAGTACATTGCCTGTACTGCCGTGTAGTACTAAGTGGAGTACAGTGCCTGTACTGCCGTGTAGTACCGAGTGGGGGACTGTGTGTAAGGTGCCGTGTAGTACCGAGTGGAGTACGGTGCATGTACTGCCGTGTAGTAAAGAGTGGAGTACTGTGTGTACAGTGCCATGTAGTACCGAGTGGAGTACTGTGTGCATACTGCCGTGTAGTACTGCGTGGAGTACAGTACCTGTACTGCCGTGTAGTACCGAGTGGAGTACTGTGTGTATAGTGCCGTGTAGTACCGAGTGGAGTACTGTGTGCATACTGTCGTGTAGTACTGAGTGGAGTACAGTGCCTGTACTGCCGTGTAGTACCGAGTGGAGTACTGTGTGTAAGGTGCCGTGTAGTACCGAGTGGAGTACGGTGCATGTACTGCCGTGTAGTACCGAGTGGAGTACTGTGTGTATAGTGCGGTGTAGTACCGTGTGGAGTACAGTGCATGTACTGCCGTGTAGTACCGAGTGGAGTACTGTGTGTTTAGTGCCGTGCAGTACCGAGTGGAGTACAGTGCCTGTATTGCCGTGTAGTAAAGAGTGGAGTACTGTGTGTACAGTGCCATGTAGTACCGAGTGGAGTACTGTGTGCATACTGCCGTGTAGTACTGCGTGGAGTACAGTACCTGTACTGCCGTGTAGTACCGAGTGGAGTACTGTGTGTATAGTGCCGTGTAGTACCGAGTGGAGTACAGTGCCTGTACTGCCGTGTAGTACTGAGTGGAGTACAGTGCCTGTACTGCCGTGTAGTACTGAGTGGAGTACTGTGTGTATAGTGCCGTGAAGTACCGAGTGGAGTACAGTGCCTGTACTGCCGTGTAGTCCCGAGTGGAGTACTGTGCCTGTACTGCCGTGTAGTACTGAGTGGAGTACTGTGTGTATAGTGCCGTGCAGTACCGAGTGGAGTACAGTGCCTCTACTGCCGTGTAGTACTGAGTGGAGTACAGTGCCTGTACTGCCGTGTAGTACTGAGTGGAGTACATTGCCTGTACTGCCGTGTAGTACTGAGTGGAGTACTGTGTGTATAGTGCCGTGAAGTACCGAGTGGAGTACAGTGCCTGTACTGCCGTGTAGTACTGAGGGGAGTACAGTGCCTGTACTGCCGTGTAGTACTGAGTGGAGTACAGTGCCTGTACTGCCGTGTAGTCCCGAATGGAGTACTGTGTGTATAGTGCCGTGTAGTACCGAGTGGAGTACATTGCCTGTACTGCCGTGTAGTACCGAGTGGAGTACTGTGTGTATAGTGCCGTGTAGTACCGAGTGGAGTACAGTGCCTGTACTGCCGTGTAGTACTGAGTGGAGTACAGTGCCTGTAATGCCGTGTAGTACCGAGTGGAGTACTGTGTGTATAGTGCCGTGTAGTACCGAGTGGAGTACTGTGTGCATACTGCCGTGTAGTACTGAGTGGAGTACAGTGCCTGTACTGCCGTGTAGTACCGAGTGGAGTACTGTGTGTAAGGTGCCGTGTAGTACCGAGTGGAGTACGGTGCATGTACTGCCGTGTAGTACCGAGTGGAGTACTGTGTGTATAGTGCGGTGTAGTACCGAGTGGAGTACAGTGCCTGTACTGCTGTGTAGTACCGAGTGGAGTACAGTGCCTGTACTGCCATGTAGTCCCGAGTGGAGTACTGTGTGCATACTGCCGTGTAGTACTGAGTGGAGTACAGTGCCTGTACCGCCGTGTAGTACTGAGTGGAGTACAGTGTGAATAGTGCCGTGTAGTACCGAGTGGAGTACAGTGCCTGTACTGCCGTGTAGTACCGAGTGGAGTACTGTGTGCATACTGCCGTGTAGTACTGAGTGGAATACAGTGCCTGTACTGCCGTGTAGTACTGAGTGGAGTACAGTGTGAATAGTGCCGTGTAGTAACGAGTGGAGTACAGTGCCTGTACTGCCGTGTAGTACCGAGTGGAGTACTGTGTGTATAGTGCCGTGTAGTACCGAGTGGAGTACAGTGCCTGTACTGCGTGTAGTACCGAGTGGAGTACTGTGTGTATAGTGCCGTGTAGTGCCGAGTGGAGTACAGTGCCTGTACTGCCGTGTAGTACCGAGTGGAGTACTCTGTGTATAGTGCCGTGTAGTACCGAGTGGAGTACAGTGCATGTACTGCCGTGTGGTACCGAGTGGAGTACAGTGTGTATAGTGCCGTGTAGTACCGAGTGGAGTACAGTGCCTGTACTGCCGTGTAGGACTGAGTGGAGTACAGTGCCTGAACTGCCGTGCAGTACTGAGTGGAGTACAGTGCCCGTACTGCCGTGTAGTCCCGAGTGGAGTACAGTGCCTGTACTGCCGTGTAGTACTGAGTGGAGTACAGTGCCTGTACTGCCGTGTAGTAGTGAGTGGAGTACTGTGCCTGTACTGCCGTGTAGTACTGAGTGGAGTACTGTGTGTATAGTGCCGTGTAGTACCGAGTGGAGTACAGTGGGTGTATGCCGTGTAGTACTGTGTGGAGTACAGTGCCTGAACTGCCGTGCAGTACTGAGTGGAGTACAGTGCCTGTACTGCCGTGTAGTCCCGAGTGGAGTACTGTGCCTGTACTGCCGTGTAGTACTGAGTGGAGTACTGTGTGTATAGTGCCGTGTAGTACTGAGTGGAGTACAGTGCCTCTACTGCCGTGTAGTACTGAGGGGAGTACAGTGCCTGTACTGCCGTGTAGTACTGAGTGGAGTACAGTGCCTGTACTGCCGTGTAGTCCCGAATGGAGTACTGTGTGTATAGTGCCGTGTAGTACCGAGTGGAGTACAGTGCCTGTACTGCCGTGTAGTACCGAGTGGAGTACTGTGTGTATAGTGACATGTAGTACCGAGTGGAGTACAGTGCCTGTACTGCCGTGTAGTACTGAGTGGAGTACAGTGCCTGTAATGCCGTGTAGTACCGAGTGGAGTACTGTGTGTATAGTGCCGTGTAGTACCGAGTGGAGTACTGTGTGCATACTGCCGTGTAGTACTGAGTGGAGTACAGTGCCTGTACTGCCGTGTAGTACCGAGTGGAGTACTGTGTGTAAGGTGCCGTGTAGTACCGAGTGGAGTACGGTGCATGTACTGCCGTGTAGTACCGAGTGGAGTACTGTGTGTATAGTGCGGTGTAGTACCGAGTGGAGTACAGTGCCTGTACTGCTGTGTAGTACCGAGTGGAGTACAGTGCCTGTACTGCCATGTAGTCCCGAGTGGAGTACTGTGTGCATACTGCCGTGTAGTACTGAGACGTGTACAGTGCCTGTACTGCCGTGTAGTACTGAGTGGAGTACAGTGTGAATAGTGCCGTGTAGTACCGAGTGGAGTACAGTGCCTCTACTGCCGTGTAGTACTGAGTGGAGTACAGTGCCTGTACTGCCGTGTAGTACTGAGTGGAGTACAGTGCCTGTACTGCCGTGTAGTACTGAGTGGAGTACTGTGTGTATAGTGCCGTGAAGTACCGAGTGGAGTACAGTGCCTGTACTGTCGTGTAGTACCGAGTGGAGTACAATGCCTGTACTGCCGTGTAGTACCGAGTGGAGTACTGTGTGCATACTGCCGTGTAGTACCGAGTGGAGTACAGTGCCTGTACTGCCGTGTAGTACCGAGTGGAGTACAGTGCCTGTACTGCCGTGTAGTACCGAGTGGAGTACTGTGTGCATACTGCCGTGTAATACTGAGTGGAGTACAGTGCCTGTAATGCCGTGTAGTACCGAGTGGAGTACTGTTTGTATAGTGCCGTGTAGTACCGACTGGAGTACTGTGTGTATAGTGCGGTGTAGTACCGAGTGGAGTACAGTGCATGTACTGCCGTGTAGTACCGAGTGGAGTACTGTGTATATAGTGCCGTGTAGTACCGTGTGGAGTACAGTGCCTGTATTGCCGTGTAGTACCGAGTGGAGTACTGTGTGTATAGTGCCGTGTAGTACCGAGTGGAGTACAGTGCCTGTACTGCCGTGTAGTGCTGAGTGGTGTACAGTGCCTGTACTGCCGTGTAGTCCCGAGTGGAGTACAGTGCCTGTACTGCCGTGTAGTAGTGAGTGGAGTACTGTGCCTGTACTGCCGTGTAGTACTGAGTGGAGTACTGTGCCTGTACTGCCGTGTAGTACCGAGTGGAGTACAGTGGTTGTACTGCCGTGTAGTACTGAGTGGAGTACAGTGCCTATACTGCCGTGTAGTACTGAGTGGGGTACAGTGCCTGTACTGCCGTGTAGCCCGTGTGGAGTACAGTGCCTGTACTGCCGTCTAGTACTGAGTGGAGTACAGTGCCTGTACTGCCGTGTAGTCCCGAGTGGAGTACAATTTCTGTACGGCCGTGTAGTACTGAGTGGAGTACTTTGTGTATAGTGCCGTGTCGTACCGAGTGGAGTACAGTGCCTGTACTGCCGTGTAGTACTGAGTGGACTACAGTGCCTGTAATGCCGTGTAGTACCGAGTGAAGTACTGTGTGTATAGTGCCGTTAGTACCGAGTGTAATAAAGTGCCTGTACTGCCGTGTAGTACTGAGTGGAGTACAGTGCCTGTACTGCCGTGTAGTCCCGAGTGGAGTGCAGTGCCTGTACTGCCGTGCAGTACTGATTGGAGTACAGTGCCTGTACTGCCGTGTAGTGCCGGGTGGAGTACAGTGCTTGTACTGCCGTGTAGTACTGAGTGAAGTACAGTGCCTGTACTGCCGTGCAGTGCCGAGTGGAGTACTGTGTGTATAGTGCAGTGTAGTACTGAGTGGAGTACAGTGCATTTACTGCCGTGTAGTACCGAGTGGAGTACAGTGCCTGTACTGCCGTGTAGTCCCGAGTGGAGTAATGAGTGTATAGTACATTGTAGTACTGAGTGGAGTACTGTGTGTATAGTCCCGTGTAGTACTGAGTGGAGTACAGTGCCTGTACTGCCGTGTAGTACCGATTGGAGTAGTGCGTCCATACTGCCGTCTAGTACTGTGTGGAGTACAGTGCCTGTACTGCCGTGTAGTACTGGGTGGAATACAGTGCCTGTACTGCCGTGTAGTCCCGAGTGGAGTACAGTGTGTATAGTGCAGTGTAGAACTGAGTGGAGTACAGTGCATGTACTGCCGTGTAGTACCGAGTGGTGTACTGTGTGTATAGTGCCGTGTGGTACCGAGTGGAGTACCATGCCTGTACTGCCGTGTAGTACAGAGTGGAGTACTGTGTGTATAGTGCCGTGTAGTACCGAGTGGAGTACAGTGCCTGTACTGCGTGTAGTACCGAGTGGAGTACACTGCCTGCACTGCGTGTAGTACCGAGTGGAGTACAGTGTGTATAGTGCCGTCTAGTACCGAGTGGAGTACAGTGTGTATAGTGCCGTGTAGTACTGAGTAAAGTACAGGGCCTTTACTGCCGTGTAGTACCGAGTGGAGTACTGTGTGTATAGTGCCGTGTAGTACTGAGTGGAGTACAGTGCCTGTACTGCCGTGTAGTACTGAGTGGGGTACAGTGCCTGTACTGCCGTGTAGTACAGAGTGGGGGACTGTGTGTATACTGCCGTATAGTACTGAGTGGAGTACAGTATCTGTACTGCCGTGTAGTACCGAGTGGGGGACTGTGTGTATACTGCCGTGTAGTACTGGGTTGGAGTACATTGCCTGTACTGCCATGTAGTACCGAGTGGGGGACTGTGTGTATACTGCCGTGTAGTACTGAGTGGAGTACAGTGCCTGTACTGCCGTGTGGTACCGAGTGGGGGACTGTGTGTATACTGCCGTGTAGTACTGAGTGGAGTACTGTGTGTATAGTGCAGTGTAGTGCTGAGGTGAGTACAGTGCCTGTACTGCCGTGTAGTACCGAGTGCAGTACCGTGTGTATAGTGCAGTGTAGTGCTGAGTGGAGTACAGTACCTGTCATGCCGTGTAGTACTGAGTATAGTACAGTGCCTGTACTGCCGTGTAGTACCGAGTGGGGGACTGTGTGTATACTGCCTCTAGTACTGAGTGGAGTACAGTACCTGTACTGCCGAGTAGTCCCGAGTGGAGTACTGTGTGTATAGTGCAGTGTAGTGCTGAGTGGAGTATAGTACCTGTACCGCCGTGCAGTACCGAGTGGGGGACTGTGTATATACTGCCGTGTAGTACTGAGTGGAGTACATTGCCTGTACTGCCGTGTAGTCCCGAGTGGAGTACTGTGTGCATACTGCCGTGTAGTACTGATTGGTGTACGGTCCCTGTACTGCCGAGTAGTCCCAAGTGGAGTACAGTATGTATAGTGCAGTGTAGTACTGAGTGGAGTACTGTGTGTATAATGCAGTGTAGTACCGAGTGGAGAACTGCGTGCATAGTGCCGTGTAGTACTGAGTGGAGTACAGTGCCTGTACTGCCGTGTAGTACCGAGTGGAGTACTGTGTGTATAGTGCCGTGTAGTACCGAGTGGAGTACAGTGCATGTACTGCCGTGTAGTACCGGGTGGAGTACTGTGTGTATAGTGCCGCGTAGTACCGAGTGGAGTACAGTGCCTGTACTGCCGTGTAGTACTGTGTGGAGTACAGTGCCTGAACTGCCGTGTAGTCCCGAGTGGAGTACAGTGCATGTACTGCCATGTAGTAGTGAGTGGAGTACTGTGCCTGTACTGCCGTGTAGTACTGAGTGGTGTACTGTGTGTATAGTGCCGGGTAGTACCGGGTGGAGTACATTGGGTGTACTGCCGTGGAGTACTGTGTGTATAGTGCCGTGTAGTACCGAGTGGAGTACAGTGCCTGTACTGCGGTGTAGTACTGAGTGGAGTTCAGTGCCTGTACTGCCGTGTAGGACTGAGTGGAGTACAGTGCCTGTACTGCCGTGTAGTCCCGAGTGGAGTACAGTTCCTGTACTGCCGTGTAGTACTGAGTGGAGTACAGTGCCTGTACTGCCGTGTAGTCCCGAATGGATTACTGTGTGTATAGTGCCGTTTAGTACCGAATGGAGTACAGTGCCTGTACTGCCGTGTAGTACTGAGTGGGGTAATGTGTGGATAGTGCCGTGTAGTACTGAGTGGAGTACAGTGCCTGTACTGTCGTGTAGTACCGAGTGGGGGACTGTGTGTATACTGCCGTGTAGTACTGAGTGGAGTACAGTCCCTGTACTGCGGAGTAGTCCCGAGTGGAGTACAGTGTGTATAGTGCAGTGTAGTACTGAGTGGAGTACTGTGTGTATAGTGCAGTGTAGTACTGAGTGGAGTACAGTGCGTGTACTGCCGTGTAGTACCGAGTGGGGGACTGTGTGTATACTGCCGTGTACTACTGAGTGGAGTACAGTGTGTATAGTGCCGTGTAGTACCGAGTGGGTCTTTGTGTGCATACTGCCGTGTAGTACTGAGTGGAGTACAGTGCCTGTACTGCTATGTTGTCCCGAGTGGAGTACTGTGTGTATACTGCCGTGTAGTACCGAGTGGAGTACAGTGCCTGTACTGCCATGTAGTACCGAGTGGAGTACTGTGTGCATACTGCCGTGTAGTACGGAGTGGAATACAGTGCCTATACTGCCGTGTAGTACCGATTGGAGTACTGTGTGGATAGTGCCGTGCAGTACCGAGTGGAGTACGGTGTGCATACTGCCGTGTAGTACTTAGTGTAGTACAGTGCCTGTACTGCCGTGTAGTACCGAGTGGAGTACTGTGTGTATAGTGCCGTGTAGTACCGAGTTTAGTACAGTGCATGTACTGCCGTGTATTACCGAGTGGAGTACTGTTTTTATAGTGCGGTGTAGTACCGAGTGGAGTACAGTGCATGTACTGCCGTGTAGTACCGAGTGGAGTACTGTGTGTATAGTGCCGTGTAGTACCGAGTGGAGTACAGTGCCTGTATTGCCGTGTAGTACCGAGTGGAGTACTGTGTGTATAGTGCCGTGTAGTACCGATTGGAGTACTGTGTGCATAATGCCGTGTAGTACTAGTGGAGTGCAGTACCTGTACTGCCGTGTAGTACCGAGTGGAGTACTGTGTGTATAGTGCCGTGTAGTACCGAGTGGAGTACAGTGCCTGTACTGCCGTGTAGTACTGAGTGGAGTAGAATGCCTGTACTGCCGTGTAGTCCCGAGTGGAGTACAGTGCCTGTACTGCCGTGTAGTAGTGAGTGGAGTACTGTGCCTGTACTGCCGTGAAGTACTGAGTGGAGTACTGTGTGTATAGTGCCGTGTAGTACCGAGTGGAGTACAGTGGGTGTACTGCCGTGTAGTACTGAGTGGAGTACAGTGCCTGAACTGCCGTGTAGTACTGAGTGGAGTACAGTGCCTGTACTGCCGTGTAGTCCCGAGTGGAGTAGAGTGCCTGTACTACCGTGTAGTACTGAGTTTAGTACTGTTTGTATAGTGCTGTGTAGTACCGAGTGGAGTACAGTGCCTGTACTGCCGTGTAGTCCCGAGTGGAGTACGGTGCATGTACTGTCGTGTAGTACCGAGTGTAGTACAATGCCTGTACTGCCGTGTAGTACCGAGTGGAGTACTGTGTGCATACTGCCGTGTAGTACCGAGTGGAGTACAGTGCCTGTACTGCCGTGTAGTACCGAGTGGAGTACAGTGCCTGTACTGCCGTGTAGTACCGAGTGGAGTACTGTGTGCATACTGCCGTGTAGTACTGAGTGGAGTACAGTGCCTGTAATGCCGTGTAGTACCGAGTGGAGTACTGTTTGTATAGTGCCGTGTAGTACCGACTGGAGTACTGTGTGTATAGTGCGGTGTAGTACCGAGTGGAGTACAGTGCATGTACTGCCGTGTAGTACCGAGTGGAGTACTGTGTGTATCGTGCCATGTAGTACCGTGTGGAGTACAGTGCCTGTATTGCCGTGTAGTACCGTGTGGAGTACTGAGTGTATAGTGCCCTGTAGTACCGAGTGGAGTACAGTGCCTGTACTGCCGTGTAGTACTGAGTGGTGCACAGTGGGTGTACTGCCGTGTAGTACTGAGTGGAGTACAGTGCCTATACTGCCGTGTAGTACTGAGTGGGGTACAGTGCCTGTACTGCCGTGTAGCTCGAGTGGAGTACAATGCCTGTACTGCCGTGTAGTACTGAGTGGAGTACTGTGTGTATAGTGCCGTGTCGTACCGAGTGGAGTACAGTGCCTGTACTGCCGTGTAGTACTGAGTGGAGTACAGTGCCTGTAATGCCGTGTAGTACCGAGTGAAGTACTGTGTGTATAGTGCCGTTAGTACCGAGTGTAACACAGTGCCTGTACTGCCGTGTAGTACTGAGTGGAGTACAGTGCCTGTACTGCCGTGTAGTCCCGAGTGGAGTACAGTGCCTGTACTGCCGTGCAGTACTGATTGGAGTGCAGTGCCTGTACTGCCGTGTAGTGCCGGGTGGAGTACAGTGCTTGTACTGCCGTGTAGTACTGAGTGAAGTACAGTGCCTGTACTGCCGTGTAGTGCCGAGTGGAGTACTGTGTGTATAGTGCAGTGTAGTACTGAGTGGAGTACAGTGCATTTACTGCCGTGTAGTACCGAGTGGAGTACAGTGCCTGTACTGCCGTGTAGTCCCGAGTGGAGTAATGAGTGTATAGTGCATTGTAGTACTGAGTGGAGTACTGTGTGTATATTCCCGTGTAGTACTGAGTGGAGTACAGTGCCTGTACTGCCGTGTAGTACCGATTGGAGTAGTGCGTCCATACTGCCGTCTAGTACTGTGTGGAGTACAGTGCCTGTACTGCCGTGTAGTACTGGGTGGAATACAGTGCCTGTACTGCCGTGTAGTCCCGAGTGGAGTACAGTGTGTATAGTGCAGTGTAGTACTCAGTGGAGTACAGTGCATGTACTGCCGTGTAGTACCGAGTGGTGTACTGTGTGTATAGTGCCGTGTGGTACCGAGTGGAGTACCATGCCTGTACTGCCGTGTAGCACCGAGTGGAGTACTGTGTGTATAGTGCCGTGTAGTACCGAGTGGAGCACAGTGCCTGCACTGCGTGTAGTACCGAGTGGAGTACAGTGCCTGCACTGCGTGTAGTACCGAGTGGAGTACAGTATGTATAGTGCCGTCTAGTACCGAGTGGAGTACAGTGTGTATAGTGCCGTGTAGTACTGAGTGGAGTACAGGGCCTGTACTGCCGGGTAGTACCGAGTGGAGTACAGTGTGTATAGTGCCGTGTAGTACTGAGTGGAGTACAGTGCCTGTACTGCCGTGTAGTACTGAGTGGGGTACAGTGCCTGTACTGCCGTGTAGTACTGAGTGGAGTACTGTGTGTATAGTGCCGTGTAGTACCGAGTGGAGTACAGTGGGTGTATGCCGTGTAGTACTGTGTGGAGTACAGTGCCTCAACTGCCGTGCAGTACTGAGTGGAGTACAGTGCCTGTACTGCCGTGTAGTCCCGAGTGGAGTACAGTGCCTGTACTGCCGTGTAGTACTGAGTGGAGTACTGTGTGTATAGTGCCGTGTAGTACCGAGTGGAGTACAGTGCCTCTACTGCCGTGTAGTACTGAGTGGAGTACAGTGCCTGTACTGCCGTGTAGTACTGAGTGGAGTACAGTGCCTGTACTGCCGTGTAGTACTGTGTGGAGTACTGTGTGTATAGTGCCGTGAAGTACAGAGTGGAGTACAGTGCCTGTACTGAAGTGTAGTACTGAGGGGAGTACAGTGCCTGTACTGCCGTGTAGTACTGAGTGGAGTACAGTGCCTGTACTGCCGTGTAGTCCCGAATTTAGTACTGTGTGTATAGTGCCGTGAAGTACCGAGTGGAGTACAGTGCCTGTACTGCCGTGTAGTACCGAGTGGAGTACTGTGTGTATAGTGCCGTGTAGTACCGAGTGGAGTACTGTGTGCATACTGCCGTGTAGTACTGAGTGGAGTACAGTGCCTGTACTGCCGTGTAGTACCGAGTGGAGTACTGTGTGTAAGGTGCCGTGTAGTACCGAGTGGAGTACGGTGCATGTACTGCCGTGTAGTACCGAGTGGAGTACTGTGTGTATAGTGCGGTGTAGTACCGAGTGGAGTACAGTGCCTGTACTGCTGTGTAGTACCGAGTGGAGTACTGTGTGTATAGTGCCGTGTAGTACCGAGTGGAGTACAGTGCCTGTACTGCGTGTAGTACCGAGTGGAGTGCTGTGTGTATAGTGCCGTCTAGTACCGAGTGGAATACAGTGTGTATAGTGCCGTGTAGTACTGAGTGGAGTACAGTACCTGTACTGCCGTGTAGTACCGAGTGGAGTACAGTGTGTATAGTGCCGTGTAGTACAGAGTGGAGTACAGTGCCTGTACTGCCGTGTAGTACTGAGTGGAGTACATTGCCTGTACTGCCGTGTAGTACCGAGTGGAGTACAGTGTGTATAGTGCCGTGTAGTACTGAGTGGAGTACAGTGCCTGTGCTGCCGTGTAGTACTGAGTGGGGTACAGTGCCTGTACTGCCGTGTAGTACCGAGTGGGCGTATGTGTGTATACTGCCGTGTAGTACTGAGTATAGTACAGTGCCTGTACTGCCGTGTAGTACCGAGTGGAGTACTGTGTGCATACTGCCGTGTAGTACTGAGTGGAGTACAGTACCTGTACTGCCGTGTAGTACCGAGTGGGGGACTGTGTGTAAACTGCCGTGTAGTACTGAGTGGAGTACAGAGCCTGTACTACCGTGTAGTACCGAATGGGGGACTGTGTGTATACTGCCATATAGTACTGAGTGGTGTACAGTGCCTGTACTGCCGTGTAGAACCGAGTGGGTGACTGTGTGCATACTGCCGTGTAGTACTGAGTGGAGTACTCTGTGTATAGGGCAGTGTAATGCTGAGTGGAGTACAGTGCCTGTACTGCCGTGTAGTACCGAGTGGAGTACTCTGTGTATAGTGCTGTGTAGTGCTGAGTGGAGTACAGTACCTGTACTGCCGTGTAGTACTGAGTATAGTACAGTGCCTGTACTGGCGTGTAGTACCGAGTGGGGGACTGTGTGTATACTGCCGTGTAGTACTGAGTGGAGTACAGTACCTGTACTGCCGAGTAGTCCCGAGTGGAGTACTGTGTGTATAGTGCAGCGTAGTGCTGAGTGGAGTACAGTACCTGTACTGCCGTGTAGTACCGAGTGGGGGACTGTGTGCATACTGCCGTGTAGTTCCGAGTGGAGTACAGTGCCTGTGCTGGCGTGTAGTACTGAGTGGAGTACAGTGCCTGTATTGCCGTGTAGTCCCGAGTGGAGTACAGTGCCTGTACTGCCATGTAGTAGTGAGTGGAGTACAGTGCCTCTACTGCCGTGTAGTACTGGGTGGAGTACAGTGCCTGTACTGCCGTGTAGTACCGAGTGGGGGACTGTGTGTATACTGCCGTGTAGTTCCGAGTGGAGTACAGTGCCTGTACTTCCGTGTAGTACCGAGTGGAATACTGTGTGTATAGTGCCGTGTAGTACCGAGTGGAGTACTGTGTGCATACTGCCGTGTGGTACAGACTGGAGTAAAGTGCCTGTACTGCCATGTAGTACCGAGTGGAGTACTGTGTGTAAGGTGCCGTGTAGTACCGAGTGGAGTACGGTGCATGTACTGCCGTGTAGTACCGAGTGGAGTACTGTGTGTATAGTGCGGTGTAGTACCGAGTGGAGTACAGTGCATGTACTGCCGTGTAGTACCGAGTGGAGTACTGTGTGTATAGTGCCGTGTAGTACCGAGTGGAGTACAGTGCCTGTATTGACGTGTAGTAAAGAGTGGAGTACTGTGTGTACAGTGCCATGTAGTACCGATTGGAGTACTGTGTGCATACTGCCGTGTAGTACTGCGTGGAGTACAGTACCTGTACTGCCGTGTAGTACCGAGTGGAGTACTGTGTGTATAGTGCCGTGTAGTAGCGAGTGGAGTACAGTGCCTGTACTGCCGTGTAGGAGTGAGTGGAGTACACTGCCTGAACTGCCACGCAGTACTGAGTGGAGTACAGTGCCTGTACTGCCGTGTAGTCCGAGTGGAGTACAGTGCCTGTACTGCCGTGTAGTCATGAGTGGAGTACAGTGCCTGTACTGCCGTGTAGTAGTGAGTAGAGTACTGTGCCTGTACTGCCGTGTAGTACTGAGTGGAGTACTGTGTGTATAGTGCCGTGTAGTACCGAGTGGAGTACAGTGGGTGTATGCCGTGTAGTTCTGAGTGGAGTTCAGTGCCTGAACTGCCGTGCAGTACTGAGTGGAGTACTGTGTGTATAGTGGCGTGTAGTACCGTGTGGAGTACAGTGCCTCTACTGCCGTGTAGTACTGAGTGGAGTACAGTGCCTGTACTGCCGTGTAGTACTGAGTGGAGTACAGTGCCTGTACTGCCGTGTAGTACTGAGTGGAGTACTGTGTGTATAGTGCCGTGAAGTACCGAGTGGAGTACAGTGCCTGTACTGCCGTGTAGTACTGAGGGGAGTACAGTGTCTGTACTGCCGTGTAGTACTGAGTGGAGTACAGTGCCTGTACCGCCGTGTAGTCCCGAATGGAGTACTGTGTGTATAGTGCCGTGTAGTACCGAGTAGAGTACAGTGCCTGTACTGCCGTGTAGTACCGAGTGGAGTACTGTGTGTATAGTGCCGAGTAGTACCGAGTGGAGTACAGTGCCTGTACTGCCGTGTAGTACTGAGTGGAGTACAGTGCCTGTAATGCCGTGTAGTACCGAGTGGAGTACTCTGTGTATAGTGCCGTGTTGTACCGAGTGGAGTACAGTGCCTGTACTGCCGTGTAGTACTGAGTGGAGTACAGTGCTGTACTGCCGTGTAGTCCCGAGTGGAGTACAGTGCCTGTACTGCCGTGTAGTTCTGATTGGAGTACAGTGCCTGTACTGCCGTGTAGTACCGAGTGGAGTACAGAGCTTATACTGCCGTGTAGTACTGAGTGGGGTACAGTGCCTGTACTGCCGTGTAGTGCCGAGTGGAGTACTGTGTGTATAGTGCAGTGTAGTACTGAGTGGAGTACAGTGCATGTACTGCCGTGTAGTCCCGAGTGGAGAACTGTGTGTATAGTGCAGTGTAGTGCTGAGTGGAGTACAGTGCCTGTACTGCTGTGTAGTACCGAGTGGAGTACAGTGCCTGTACTGCCATGTAGTCCCGAGTGGAGTACTGTGTGTATAGTGCCGTCTAGTACCGAGTGGAATACATTGTGTATAGTGCCGTGTAGTACTGAGTGGAATACAGTACCTGTACTGCCGTGTAGTACCGATTGGAGTACACTGTGTATAGTGCCGTGTAGTACAGAGTGGAGTACAGTGCCTGTACTGCCGTGTAGTACTGAGTGGCGTACAGTGCCTGTACTGCCGTGTAGTACCGAGTGGGGGTGTGTGTTTACTGCCGTGTAGTACTGAGTATAGTACAGTGCCTGTACTGCCGCGTAGTACCGAGTGGAGTACTGTGTGCATACTGCCGTGTAGTACTGAGTGGAGTAGAGTACCTGTACTGCCGTGTAGTACCGAGTGGGGGACTGTGTGTATACAGCCGTGTAGTACTGAGTGAGTACAGTCCCTGTACTGCCGAGTAGTCCCGAGTGGAGTACAGTGTGTATAGTGCAGTGTAGTACTGAGTGGAGTACTGTGCCTGTACTGCCGTGTAGTAGTACTGTGCCTGTACTGCCGTGTAGTACTGAGTGGAGTACTGTGTCTGTACTGCCGTGTAGTACCGAGTGGAGTACAGTGGGTGTACTGCCGTGTAGTACTGAGTGGAGTACAGTGCCTATACTGCCGTGTAGTACTGAGTGGGGTACAGTGCCTGTACTGCCGTGTAGCCCGACAGGAGTACAATGCCTGCACTGCCGTGTAGTACTGAGTGGAGTACTGTGTGTATAGTGCCGTGTCGTACCGAGTGGAGTACATTGCCTGTACTGCCGTGTAGTACTGAGTGGAGTACAGTGCCTGTAATGCCGTGTAGTACCGAGTGAAGTACTCTGTGTATAGTGCCGTTAGTACCGAGTGTAATACAGTGCCTGTACTGCCGTGTAGTCCCGAGTGGAGTACAGTGCCTGTACTGCCGTGCAGTACTGATTGAAGTACAGTGCCTGTACTGCCGTGTAGTGCCGGGTGGAGTACAGTGCTTGTACTGCCGTGTAGTACTGAGTGAAGTACAGTGCCTGTACTGCCGTGTAGTGCCGAGTGGAGTAATGAGTGTATAGTGCATTGTAGTACTGAGTGGAGTACTGTGTGTATAGTCCCGTGTAGTACTGAGTGGAGTACAGTGCCTGTACTGCCGTGTAGTACCGATTGGAGTAGTGCGTCCATACTGCCGTCTAGTACTGTGTGGAGTACAGTGCCTGTACTGCCGTGTAGTACTGGGTGGAATACAGTGCCTGTACTGCCGTGTAGTCCCGAGTGGAGTACAGTGTGTATAGTGCAGTGTAGTACTGGGTGGAGTACAGTGCATGTACTGCGTGTAGTACCGAGTGGAGTGCTGTGTGTATAGTGCCGTCTAGTACCGAGTGGAATACAGTGTGTATAGTGCCGTGTAGTACTGAGTGGAGTACAGTACCTGAACTGCCGTGTAGTACCGAGTGGAGTACAGTGTGTATAGTGCCGTGTAGTACAGAGTGGAGTACAGTGCCTGTACTGCCGTGTAGTACTGAGTGGAGTACATTGCCTGTACTGCCGTGTAGTACCGAGTGGAGTACAGTGTGTATAGTGCCGTGTAGTACTGAGTGGAGTACAGTGCCTGTGCTGCCGTGTAGTACTGAGTGGGATACAGTGCCTGTACTGCCGTGTAGTACCGAGTGGGCGTATGTGTGTATACTGCCGTGTAGTACTGAGTATAGTACAGTGCCTGTACTGCCGTGTAGTACCGAGTGGAGTACTGTGTGCATACTGCCGTGTAGTACTGAGTGGAGTACAGTACCTGTACTGCCGTGTAGTACCGAGTGGGGGACTGTGTGTAAATTGCCGTGTAGTACTGAGTGGAGTACAGAGCCTGTACTACCGTGTAGTACCGAGTGGGGGACTGTGTGTATACTGCCATATAGTACTGAGTGGAGTACAGTGCCTGTACTGCCGTGTAGAACCGAGTGGGTGACTGTGTGCATACTGCCGTGTAGTACTGAGTGGAGTACTCTGTGTATAGGGCAGTGTAATGCTGAGTGGAGTACAGTGCCTGTACTGCCGTGTAGTACCGAGTGGAGTACTCTGTGTATAGTGCTGTGTAGTGCTGAGTGGAGTACAGTACCTGTACTGCCGTGTAGTACTGAGTATAGTACAGTGCCTGTACTGGCGTGTAGTACCGAGTGGGGGACTGTGTGTATAATGCCGTGTAGTACTGAGTGGAGTACAGTACCTGTACTGCCGAGTAGTCCCGAGTGGAGTACTGTGTGTATAGTGCAGCGTAGTGCTGAGTGGAGTACAGTACCTGTACTGCCGTGTAGTACCGAGTGGGGGACTGTGTGCATACTGCCGTGTAGTTCCGAGTGGAGTACAGTGCCTGTGCTGGCGTGTAGTACTGAGTGGAGTACAGTGCCTGTATTGCCGTGTAGTCCCGAGTGGAGTACAGTGCCTGTACTGCCGTGTAGTAGTGAGTGGAGTACAGTGCCTCTACTGCCGTGTAGTACTGGGTGGAGTACAGTGCCTGTACTGCCGTGTAGTACCGAGTGGGGGACTGTGTGTATACTGCCGTGTAGTTCCGAGTGGAGTACAGTGCCTGTACTTCCGTGTAGTACCGAGTGGAATACTGTGTGTATAGTGCCGTGTAGTACCGAGTGGAGTACTGTGTATACTGCCGTGTGGTACAGACTGGAGTACAGTGCCTGTACTGCCATGTAGTACCGAGTGGAGTACTGTGTGTAAGGTGCCGTGTAGTACCGAGTGGAGTACGGTGCATGTACTGCCGTGTAGTACCGAGTGGAGTACTGTGTGTATAGTGCGGTGTAGTACCGAGTGGAGTACAGTGCATGTACTGCCGTGTAGTACCGAGTGGAGTACTGTGTGTATAGTGCCGTGTAGTACCGAGTGGAGTACAGTGCCTGTATTGCCGTGTAGTAAAGAGTGGAGTACTGTGTGTACAGTGCCATGTAGTACCGAGTGGAGTACTGTGTGCATACTGCCGTGTAGTACTGCGTGGAGTACAGTACCTGTACTGCCGTGTAGTACCGAGTGGAGTACTGTGTGTATAGTGCCGTGTAGTAGCGAGTGGAGTACAGTGCCTGTACTGCCGTGTAGGAGTGAGTGGAGTACACTGCCTGAACTGCCACGCAGTACTGAGTGGAGTACAGTGCCTGTACTGCCGTGTAGTCCGAGTGGAGTACAGTGCCTGTAATGCCGTGTAGTCATGAGTGGAGTACAGTGCCTGTACTGCCGTGTAGTAGTGAGTAGAGTACTGTGCCTGTACTGCCGTGTAGTACTGAGTGGAGTACTGTGTGTATAGTGCCGTGTAGTACCGAGTGGAGTACAGTGGGTGTATACCGTGTAGTTCTGAGTGGAGTTCAGTGCCTGAACTGCCGTGCAGTACTGAGTGGAGTACTGTGTGTATAGTGGCGTGTAGTACCGTGTGGAGTACAGTGCCTCTACTGCCGTGTAGTACTGAGTGGAGTACAGTGCCTGTACTGCCGTGTAGTACTGAGTGGAGTACAGTGCCTGTACTGCCGTGTAGTACTGAGTGGAGTACTGTGTGTATAGTGCCGTGAAGTACCGAGTGGAGTACAGTGCCTGTACTGCCGTGTAGTACTGAGGGGAGTGCAGTGTCTGTACTGCCGTGTAGTACTGAGTGAAGTACAGTGCCTGTACCGCCGTGTAGTCCCGAATGGAGTACTGTGTGTATAGTGCCGTGTAGTACCGAGTAGAGTACAGTGCCTGTACTGCCGTGTAGTACCGAGTGGAGTACTGTGTGTATAGTGCCGAGTAGTACCGAGTGGAGTACAGTGCCTGTACTGCCGTGTAGTACTGAGTGGAGTACAGTGCCTGTAATGCCGTGTAGTACCGAGTGGAGTACGCTGTGTATAGTGCCGTGTTGTACCGAGTGGAGTACAGTGCCTGTACTGCCGTGTAGTACTGAGTGGAGTACAGTGCTGTACTGCCGTGTAGTCCCGAGTGGAGTACAGTGCCTGTACTGCCGTGTAGTACCGAGTGGAGTACAGAGCTTATACTGCCGTGTAGTACTGAGTGGGGTACAGTGCCTGTACTGCCGTGTAGTGCCGAGTGGAGTACTGTGTGTATAGTGCAGTGTAGTACTGAGTGGAGTACAGTGCATGTACTGCCGTGTAGTCCCGAGTGGAGTACTGTGTGTATAGTGCAGTGTAGTGCTGAGTGGAGTACAGTGCCTGTACTGCTGTGTAGTACCGAGTGGAGTACAGTGCCTGTACTGCCATGTAGTCCCGAGTGGAGTACTGTGTGTATAGTGCCGTCTAGTACCGAGTGGAATACATTGTGTATAGTGCCGTGTAGTACTGAGTGGAGTACAGTACCTGTACTGCCGTGTAGTACCGATTGGAGTACACTGTGTATAGTGCCGTGTAGTACAGAGTGGAGTACAGTGCCTGTACTGCCGTGTAGTACTGAGTGGCGTACAGTGCCTGTACTGCCGTGTAGTACCGAGTGGGGGAATGTGTGTTTACTGCCGTGTAGTACTGAGTATAGTACAGTGCCTGTACTGCCGTGTAGTACCGAGTGGAGTACTGTGTGCATACTGCCGTGTAGTACTGAGTGGAGTAGAGTACCTGTACTGCCGTGTAGTACCGAGTGGGGGACTGTGTGTATACAGCCGTGTAGTACTGAGTGGAGTACAGTCCCTGTACTGCCGAGTAGTCCCGAGTGGAGTACAGTGTGTATAGTGCAGTGTAGTACTGAGTGGAGTACTGTGCCTGTACTGCCGTGTAGTAGTGAGTGGAGTACTGTGCCTGTACTGCCGTGTAGTACTGAGTGGAGTACTGTGTCTGTACTGCCGTGTAGTACCGAGTGGAGTACAGTGGGTGTACTGCCGTGTAGTACTGAGTGGAGTACAGTGCCTATACTGCCGTGTAGTACTGAGTGGGGTACAGTGCCTGTACTGCCGTGTAGCCCGACAGGAGTACAATGCCTGTACTGCCGTGTAGTACTGAGTGGAGTACTGTGTGTATAGTGCCGTGTCGTACCGAGTGGAGTACAGTGCCTGTACTGCCGTGTAGTACTGAGTGGAGTCCAGTGCCTGTAATGTCGTGTAGTACCGAGTGAAGTACTGTGTGTATAGTGCCGTTAGTACCGAGTGTAATACAGTGCCTGTACTGCCGTGTAGTACTGAGTGGAGTACAGTGCCTGTACTGCCGTGTAGTCCCGAGTGGAGTACAGTGCCTGTACTGCCGTGCAGTACTGATTGAAGTACAGTGCCTGTACTGCCGTGTAGTGCCGGGTGGAGTACAGTGCTTGTACTGCCGTGTAGTACTGAGTGAAGTACAGTGCCTGTACTGCCGTGTAGTGCCGAGTGGAGTACAGTGCCTGTACTGCCGTGTAGTCCCGAGTGGAGTAATGAGTGTATAGTGCATTGTAGTACTGAGTGGAGTACTGTGTGTATAGTCCCGTGTAGTACTGAGTGGAGTACAGTGCCTGTACTGCCGTGTAGTACCGATTGGAGTAGTGCGTCCATACTGCCGTCTAGTACTGTGTGGAGTACAGTGCCTGTACTGCCGTGTAGTACTGGGTGGAATACAGTGCCTGTACTGCCGTGTAGTCCCGAGTGGAGTACAGTGTGTATAGTGCAGTGTAGTACTGGGTGGAGTACAGTGCATGTACTGCCGTGTAGTACCGAGTGGTGTACTGTGTGTATAGTGCCGTGTGGTACCGAGTGGAGTACCATGCCTGTACTGCCGTGTAGTACCGAGTGGAGTACTGTGTGTATAGTGCCGTGTAGTACCGAGTGGAGTACAGTGCCTGTACTGCGTGTAGTACCGAGTGGAGTACAGTGCCTGCACTTCGTGTAGTACCGAGTGGAGTACAGTGTGTATAGTGCCGTCTAGTACCGAGTGGAGTACAGTGTGTATAATGCCGTGTAGTACTGTTTGGAGTACAGGGCCTGTACTGCCGTGTAGTACCGAGTGGAGTACAGTGTGTATAGTGCCGTGTAGTACTGAGTGGAGTACAGTGCCTGTACTGCCGTGTAGTACTGAGTGGGGTACAGTGCCTGTACTGCCGTGTAGTACAGAGTGGGGGACTGTGTGTATACTGCCGTGTAGTACTGAGTATAGTACAGTGCCTGTACTGCCGTGTAGTACCGAGTGGAGTACTGTGTGTGTACTGCCGTATAGTACTGAGTGGAGTATAGTACCTGTACTCCCGTGTAGTACCGAGTGGGGGACTGTGTGTATACTGCCGTGTAGTACTGGGTTGGAGTACATTGCCTGTACTACCATGTAGTACCGAGTGGGGGACTGTGTGTATACTGCCGTGTAGTACTGAGTGGAGTACAGTGCCTGTACTGCCGTGTAGTATCGAGTGGGGGACTGTGTGTATACTGCCGTGTAGTACTGAGTGGAGTACTGTGTCTATAGTGCAGTGTAGTGCTGAGTGGAGTACAGTACCTGTCATGCCGTGTAGTACTGAGTATAGTACAGTGCCTGTACTGCCGTGTAGTACCGAGTGGGGGACTGTGTGTATACTGCCGTGTAGTACTGAGTGGAGTACAGTACCTGTACTGCCGAGTAGTCCCGAGTGGAGTACTGTGTGTATAGTGCAGTGTAGTGCTGAGTGGAGTATAGTACCTGTACCGCCGTGTAGTACCGAGTGGGGGACTGTGTGTATACTGCCGTGTAGTACTGAGTGGAGTACAGTCCCTGTACTGCCGTGTAGTACCGAGTGGGGGACTGTGTATATACTGCCGTGTAGTACTGAGTGGAGTACATTGCCTGTACTGCCGTGTAGTCCCGAGTGGAGTACTGTGTGCATACTGCCGTGTAGTACTGATTGGAGTACGGTCCCTGTACTGCCGAGTAGTCCCGAGTGGAGTACAGTATGTATAGTGCAGTGTAGTACTGAGTGGAGTACTGTGTGTATAATGCAGTGTAGTACCGAATGGAGTACTGTGTGCATAGTGCCGTGTAGTACTGAGTGGAGTACAGTGCCTGTACTGCCGTGTAGTACCGAGTGGAGTACTGTGTGTATAGTGCCGTGTAGTACCGAGTGGAGTACAGTGCATGTACTGCCATGTAGTACCGAGTGGAGTACTGTGTGTATAGTGCCGCGTAGTACCGAGTGGAGTACAGTGCCTGTACTGCCGTGTAGTACTGTGTGGAGTACAGTGCCTGAACTGCCGTGTAGTCCCGAGTGGAGTACAGTGCATGTACTGCCATGTAGTAGTGAGTGGAGTACTGTGCCTGTACTGCCGTGTAGTACTGAGTGGAGTACTGTGTGTATAGTGCCGTGTAGTACCGAGTGGAGTACAGTGCCTCTACTGCCGTGTAGTACTGAGTGGAGTACAGTGCCTGTACTGCCGTGTAGTACTGAGTGGAGTACAGTGCCTGTACTGCCGTGTAGTACTGAGTGGAGTACTGTGTGTATAGTGCCGTGAAGTACCGAGTGGAGTACAGTGCCTGTACTGCCGTGTAGTCCCGAGTGGAGTACAGTGCCTGTACTGCCGTGTAGTTCTGAGTGGAGTACAGTGCCTGTACTGCCGTGTAGTCCCGAATGGAGTACTGTGTGTATAGTGCCGTGTGGTACCGAATGGAGTACAGTGCCTGTACTGCCGTGTAGTACTGAGTGGGGTAATGTGTGTATAGTGCCGTGTAGTACCGAGTGGAGTACAGTGCCTGTACTGCCGTGTAGTACTGAGTGGAGTACAGTGCCTGTAATGCCGTGTAGTCCCGAATGGATTACTGTGTGCATAGTGCCGTGTAGTACCGAGTGGAGTACAGTGCCTGTACTGCCGTGTAGTACTGAACGGAGTACAGTGCCTGTACTGCCGTGTAGTCCGGAGTGGAGTACAGTGCCTGTACTGCCGTGTAGTCCCGAGTGGAGTACTGTGTGTATAGTGCCGTGTAGTACCGAGTGGAGTACATTGCCTGTACTGCCGTGTAGTACTAAGTGGAGTACAGTGCCTGTACTGCCGTGTAGTCCCGAGTGGAGTACTCTGTGTATAGTGCAGTGTAGTACTGAGTGGTGTACTGTACCTGTACTGCCGTGTAGTACTGAGTGTAGTACAGTGCTTCTACTGCCGGGTAGTACTGGGTGGAGTACAGTGCCTGTACTGCCGTGTAGTACCGAGTGGGGGACTGTGTGTATACTGCCGTGTAGTTCCGAGTGGAGTACAGTGCCTGTACTTCCGTGTAGTACCGAGTGGAATACTATGTGTATAGTGCCGTGTAGTACCGAGTGGAGTACTGTGTGCATACTGCCGTGTAGTACTGAGTGGAGTACAGTGCCTGAACTGCCGTGCAGTACTGAGTGGAGTACAGTGCCTGTACTGCCTTGTAGTCCCGAGTGGAGTACAGTGCCTGTACTGCCGTGTAGTACCGAGTGGAGTACTGTGTGTATAGTGCGGTGTAGTACCGAGTGGAGTACAGTGCATGTACTGCCGTGTAGTACCGAGTGGAGTACTGTGTGTATAGTGCCGTGTAGTACCGAGTGGAGTACAGTGCCTGTATTGCCGTGTAGTAAAGAGTGGAGTACTGTGTGTACAGTGCCATGTAGTACCGAGTGGAGTACAGTGCCTGTATTGCCGTGTAGTAAAGAGTGGAGTACTGTGTGTACAGTGCCATGTAGTACCGAGTGGAGTACTGTGTGCATACTGCCGTGTAGTACTGCGTGGATTACAGTACCTGTACTGCCGTGTAGTACCGAGTGGAGTACGGTGCATGTACTGCCGTGTAGTACCAAGTGGAGTACTGTGTGTATAGTGCGGTGTAGTATCGAGTGGAGTACAGTGCATGTACTGCCGTGTAGTACCGAGTGGAGTACTGTGTGTATAGTGCCGTGTAGTACCGAGTGGAGTACAGTGCCTGTATTGCCGTGTAGTAAAGAGTGGAGTACTGTGTGTACAGTGCCATGTAGTACCGAGTGGAGTACTGTGTGCATACTGCCGTGTAGTACTGCGTGGAGTACAGTACCTGTACTGCCGTGTAGTACCGAGTGGAGTACTGTGTGTATAGTGCCGTGTAGTAGCGAGTGGAGTACAGTGCCTGTACTGCCGTGTAGGAGTGAGTGGAGTACACTGCCTGAACTGCCACGCAGTACTGAGTGGAGTACAGTGCCTGTACTGCCGTGTAGTCCGAGTGGAGTACAGTGCCTGTACTGCCGTGTAGTCATGAGTGGAGTACAGTGCCTGTACTGCCGTGTAGTAGTGAGTGGAGTACTGTGCCTGTACTGCCGTGTAGTACTGAGTGGAGTACTGTGTGTATAGTGCCGTGTAGTACCGAGTGGAGTACAGTGGGTGTATGCCGTGTAGTACTGTGTGGAGTACAGTGCCTGAACTGCCGTGCAGTACTGAGTGGAGTACAGTGCCTGTACTGCCGTGTAGTACTGAGTGGAGTACAGTGCCTGTAATGCCGTGTAGTACCGAGCGGAGTACTCTGTGTATAGTGCCGTGTAGCACCGAGTGGAGTACAGTGCCTGTACTGCCGTGTAGTACAGAGTGGAGTACAGTGCTGTACTGCCGTGTAGTCCCGAGTGGAGTACAGTGCCTGTACTGGCGTGTAGTTCTGATTGGAGTACAGTGCCTGTACTGCCGTGTAGTACCGAGTGGAGTACAGAGCTTATACTGCCGTGTAGTACTGAGTGGGGTACAGTGCCTGTACTGCCGTGTAGTGCCGAGTGGAGTACTGTGTGTATAGTGCAGTGTAGTACTGAGTGGAGTACAGTGCATGTACTGCCGTGTAGTCCCGAGTGGAGTACTGTGTGTATAGTGCAGTGTAGTGCTGAGTGGAGTACAGTGCCTGTACCGCTGTGTAGTACCGAGTGGAGTACAGTGCCTGTACTGCCATGTAGTCCCGAGTGGAGTACTGTGTGCATACTGCCGTGTAGTACTGAGTAGAGTACAGTGCCTGTACTGCCGTGTAGTACCGAGTGGAGTACTGTGTGTATATTGCCGTGTAGTACCGAGTGGAGTACAGTGCCTGTACTGCGTGTAGTACCGAGTGGAGTACTGTGTGTATAGTGCCGTGTAGTGCCGAGTGGAGTACAGTGCCTGTACTGCCGTGTAGTACTGATTGGAGTACAGTGTGAATAGTGCCGTGTAGTACCGAGGGGAGTACAGTGCCTGTACTGCCGTGTAGTACCGAGTGGAGTACAGTGTGTATAGTGCAGTTTAGTACCGAGTGGAATACATTGTGTATAGTGCCGTGTAGTACTGAGTGGAATACAGTACCTGTACTGCCGTGTAGTACCGATTGGAGTACACTGTGTATAGTGCCGTGTAGTACAGAGTGGAGTAGAGTGCCTGTACTGCCGTGTAGTACTGAGTGGAGTACATTGCCTTACTGCCGTGTAGTACCGGGTGGAGTAGAGTGTATATAGTGCCGTGTAGTACTGAGTGGAGTACAGTGCCTGTGCTGCCGTGTAGTACTGAGTGGGGTACAGTGCCTGTACTGCCGTGTAGTACCGAGTGGGGGAATGTGTGTATACTGCCGTGTAGTACTGAGTATAGTACAGTGCCTGTACTGCCGTGTAGTACCGAGTGAAGTACTGTGTGCATACTGCCGTGTAGTACTGAGTGGAGTACAGTACCTGTACTGCCGTGTAGTACCGAGTGGGGGACTGTGTGTACACTGCCGTGTTGTACTGAGTGGAGTACAGTGCCTGTACTACCGTGTAATACCGAGTGGGGGACTGTGTGTATACTGCCGTGTAGTACTGAGTGGAGTACAGTCCCTGTACTGCCGTGTAGAACCGAGTGGGTGACTGTGTGTACACTGCCGTGTAGTACTGAGTGGGGTACTGTGTGTATAGTGCAGTGTAGTGCTGAGTGGAGTACAGTGCCTGTACTGCCGTGTAGTACCGAGTGGAGTACTGTGTGTAAGTGCAGTGTAGTGCTGAGTGGAGTACAGTACCTGTAATGCCGTGTAGTACTGAGTGGGGGACTGTGTGTATACTGCCGTGTAGTACTGAGTGGAGTACAGTACCTGTACTGCCGAGTAGTCCCGAGTGGAGTACTGTGTGTATAGTGCAGTGTAGTGCTAAGTGGAGTACAGTACCTGTACTGCCGTGTAGTACCGAGTGGGGGACTGTGTGCATACTGCCGTGTAGTTCCCAGTGGAGTACAGTGCCTGTACTGGCGTGTAGTACTGAGTGGAGTACAGTGGCTGTATTGCCGTGTAGTCCCGAGTGGAGTACAGTGCCTGTACTGCCGTGTAGTAGTGAATGGAGTACAGTGCCTGTACTGCCGTGTAGTACTGAGTGGAGTACTGTGTGTATAGTGCCGTGTAGTACCGAGTGGAGTACAGTGGGTGTACTGCCGTGTAGTACTGACTGGAGTAGAGTGCCTGTACTGCCGTGTAGTACCGAGTGGAGTACAGTGCCTGTACTGCCGTGTAGTACTGAGTGGAGTACTGTGTGTATAGTGCCGTGTAGTACCGAGTGGAGTACAGTGCCTGTACTGCCGTGTAGTACTGAGTGAAGTACAGTGCCTGTGCTGCCGTGTAGTTCTTAGTGGAGTACTGTGTGTATAGTGCCGTGTAGTACCGAGTGGAGTACATTGCCTGTACTGCCGTGTAGTACTGAGTGGAGTACAGTGCCGGTACTGCCGTGTAGTCCCGAGTGGAGTACAGTGCCTGTACTGCCGTGTAGTACTGATTGGAGTAATAGTGCCTGTACTGCCATGTAGTACCGAGTGGAGTACAGTGCTTGTACTGCCGTGTAGTACTGAGTGAAGTACAGTGCCTGTACTGCCATGTAGTGCCGAGTGGAGTACAGTGTGTATAGTGAAGTGTAGCACTGAGTGGAGTACAGTGCAGTTACTGCCGTGTAGTACTCAGTGGAGTACTGTGTGTTTAGTGCCGTGTAGTACCGATTGGAGTACAATGGGTGTACTGCCGTGTAGTACTTAGTGGAGTACAGTGCCTGTACTGCCGTGTAGTACTGAGTGGAGTACAGTGCCTGTACTGCCGTGTAGTCCCGAGTGGATTACAGTGCCTATACTGCCATGTAGTACTGAGTGGAGTACTGTGTGTATAGTGCCGTGTAATACCGAGTGGAGTACAGTGCCTGTTCTGCCGTGTAGTACTGAGTGGAGCACAGTGCGTGTACTGCCGTGTAGTACTGAGTGGAGTACAGTTCCTTTACTGCCGTGTAGTCCCGAGTGGAGTACAGTGCCTGTACTGCCGTGTAGTACTGAGTGGAGTACTGTGTGTATAGTGCCGTGTAGTAACGAGTGGAGTACAGTGCTGTACTGCCCTGTAGTACTGAGTGGAGTACAGTGCCTGTACTGCCGTGTAGTACTGAGTGGAGTACAGTGCCTGTACTGCCGTGTAGTACTGAGTGGAGTACAGTGCCTGTACTGCCGTGTAGTCCCGAATGGAGTACTGTGTGTATAGTGCCGTGTAGTACCGAGTGGAGTACAGTGCCTGTACTGCCGTGTAGCACCGAGTGGAGTACTGTGTGTATAGTGCCGTGTAGTACCGAGTGGAGTACAGTGCCTGTATTGCCGTGTAGTACTGAGTGGAGTACAGTGTCTGTACTTCCGTGTAGTACTGATTGGAGTACAGTGCCCGTACTGCCGTGTAGTACCGAGTGGAGTACATTGCTTGTACTGCCGTGTAGTACTGAGTGGAGTACAGTGTCTGTACTGCCGTGTTGTACTGAGTGGAGTACTGTGTGTATAGTGGCGTGTAGTAACGAGTGGAGTACAGTGCCAGTACTGCCGTGTAGCCCCGAATGGAGTACTGTGTGTATAGTGCCGTGTAGTACCGAGTGGAGTACAGTGCCTGTACTGCCGTGTAGCACCGATGGAGTACTGTGTGTATAGTGCCGTGTAGAACCGAGTGGAGTACAGTGCCTGTATTGTCGTGTAGTACTGAGTGGAGTACAGTGCCTGTACTGCCGTGTAGAACCGAGTGGGGGACTGTGTGTATAGTGCCGTGTAGTACCGAGTGGAGTACTGTGTGCATACTGCCGTGTGGTACCGAGTGGAGTACTGTGTGCATACTGCCGTGTGGTACCGAGTGGAGTACAGTGCCTGTACTGCCGTGTAGTACTGAGTGGAGTACAGTTCCTGTACTGCCGTGTAGTCCCGAGTGGAGTACAGTGCCTGTACTGCCGTGTAGTACTGAGTGGAGTACTGTGTGTATAGTGCCGTGTAGTAACGAGTGGAGTACAGTGCCTGTACTGCCGTGTAGTCCCGAATGGAGTACTGTGTGTATAGTGCCGTGTAGTACCGAGTGGAGTACAGTGCCTGTACTGCCGTGTAGCACCGAGTGGAGTACTGTGTGTATAGTGCCGTGTAGAACCGAGTGGAGTATAGTGCCTGTATTGTCGTGTAGTACTGAGTAGAGTACAGTGCCTGTAATGCCGTGTAGTACCGAGTGGAATACTGTGTGTATAGTGCCGTGTAGTACCGAGTGGAGTACAGCACCTCTACTGCCGTGTAGTACCGAGTGGAGTACTGTGTGTATAGTGCCGTGTAGTACTGAGTGGAGTACAGTGCCTGTACTGCCGTGTAGTACCGAGTGGAATACTGTGTGTATAGTGCCGTGTAGTACCGAGTGGAGTACAGCACCTCTACTGCCGTGTAGTACCGAGTGGAGTACTGTGTGTATAGTGCCGTGTAGAACCGAGTGGAGTATAGTGCCTGTATTGTCGTGTAGTACTGAGTAGAGTACAGTGCCTGTACTGCCGTGTAGTAGTGAGTGGAGTACTGTGCCTGTACTGCCGTGTAGTACTCAGTGGAGTACTGTGTGTATAGTGCCGTGTAGTACCGAGTGGAGTACAGTGGGTGTACTGCCGTGTAGTTATGAGTGGAGTACAGCGCCTGTACTGCCGTGTAGTACTGAGTGGAGTACAGTGCCTGTACTGCCGTGTAGTACTGAGTGGAGTACAGTGCCTGTAATGCCGTGTAGTACCGAGTGGAGTACGCTGTGTATAGTGCCGTGTTGTACCGAGTGGAGTACAGTGCCTGTACTGCCGTGTAGTACTGAGTGGAGTACAGTGCTGTACTGCCGTGTAGTCCCGAGTGGAGTACAGTGCCTGTACTGCCGTGTAGTACCGAGTGGAGTACAGAGTTATACTGCCGTGTAGTACTGAGTGGGGTACAGTGCCTGTACTGCCGTGTAGTGCCGAGTGGAGTACTGTGTGTATAGTGCAGTGTAGTACTGAGTGGAGTACAGTGCATGTACTGCCGTGTAGTCCCGAGTGGAGTACTGTGTGTATAGTGCAGTGTAGTGCTGAGTGGAGTACAGTGCCTGTACTGCTGTGTAGTACCGAGTGGAGTACAGTGCCTGTACTGCCATGTAGTCCCGAGTGGAGTACTGTGTGTATAGTGCCGTCTAGTACCGAGTGGAATACATTGTGTATAGTGCCGTGTAGTACTGAGTGGAGTACAGTACCTGTACTGCCGTGTAGTACCGATTGGAGTACACTGTGTATAGTGCCGTGTAGTACAGAGTGGAGTACAGTGCCTGTACTGCCGTGTAGTACTGAGTGGCGTACAGTGCCTGTACTGCCGTGTAGTACCGAGTGGAGGAATGTGTGTTTACTGCCGTGTAGTACTGAGTATAGTACAGTGCCTGTACTGCCGTGTAGTACCGAGTGGAGTACTGTGTGCATACTGCCGTGTAGTACTGAGTGGAGTAGAGTACCTGTACTGCCGTGTAGTACCGAGTGGGGGACTGTGTGTATACAGCCGTGTAGTACTGAGTGGAGTACAGTCCCTGTACTGCCGAGTAGTCCCGAGTGGAGTACAGTGTGTATAGTGCAGTGTAGTACTGAGTGGAGTACTGTGCCTGTACTGCCGTGTAGTAGTGAGTGGAGTACTGTGCCTGTACTGCCGTGTAGTACTGAGTGGAGTACTGTGTCTGTACTGCCGTGTAGTACCGAGTGGAGTACAGTGGGTGTACTGCCGTGTAGTACTGAGTGGAGTACAGTGCCTATACTGCCGTGTAGTACTGAGTGGGGTACAGTGCCTGTACTGCCGTGTAGCCCGACAGGAGTACAATGCCTGTACTGCCGTGTAGTACTGAGTGGAGTACTGTGTGTATAGTGCCGTGTCGTACCGAGTGGAGTACAGTGCCTGTACTGCCGTGTAGTAATGAGTGGAGTCCAGTGCCTGTAATGTCGTGTAGTACCGAGTGAAGTACTGTGTGTATAGTGCCGTTAGTACCGAGTGTAATACAGTGCCTGTACTGCCGTGTAGTACTGAGTGGAGTACAGTGCCTGTACTGCCGTGTAGTCCCGAGTGGAGTACAGTGCCTGTACTGCCGTGCAGTACTGATTGAAGTACAGTGCCTGTACTGCCGTGTAGTGCCGGGTGGAGTACAGTGCTTGTACTGCCGTGTAGTACTGAGTGAAGTACAGTGCCTGTACTGCCGTGTAGTGCCGAGTGGAGTACAGTGCCTGAACTGCCGTGTAGTCCCGAGTGGAGTAATGAGTGTATAGTGCATTGTAGTACTGAGTGGAGTACTGTGTGTATAGTCCCGTGTAGTACTGAGTGGAGTACAGTGCCTGTACTGCCGTGTAGTACCGATTGGAGTAGTGCGTCCATACTGCCGTCTAGTACTGTGTGGAGTACAGTGCCTGTACTGCCGTGTAGTACTGAGTGGAGTACAGTGCCTGTACTGCCGTGTAGTACCGATTGGAGTAGTGCGTCCATACTGCCGTCTAGTACTGTGTGGAGTACAGTGCCTGTACTGCCGTGTAGTACCGAGTGGAGTACTGTGTGTGTACTGCCGTATAGTACTGAGTGGAGTATAGTACCTGTACTCCCGTGTAGTACCGAGTGGGGGACTGTGTGTATACTGCCGTGTAGTACTGAGTGGAGTACAGTGCCTGTACTGCCGTGTAGTATCGAGTGGGGGACTGTGTGTATACTGCCGTGTAGTACTGAGTGGAGTACTGTGTCTATAGTGCAGTGTAGTGCTGAGTGGAGTACAGTACCTGTCATGCCGTGTAGTACTGAGTATAGTACAGTGCCTGTACTGCCGTGTAGTACCGAGTGGGGGACTGTGTGTATACTGCCGTGTAGTACTGAGTGGAGTACAGTACCTGTACTGCCGAGTAGTCCCGAGTGGAGTACTGTGTGTATAGTGCAGTGTAGTGCTCAGTGGAGTATAGTACCTGTACCGCCGTGTAGTACCGAGTGGGGGACTGTGTGTATACTGCCGTGTAGTACTGAGTGGAGTACAGTCCCTGTACTGCCGTGTAGTACCGAGTGGGGGACTGTGTATATACTGCCGTGTAGTACTGAGTGGAGTACATTGCCTGTACTGCCGTGTAGTCCCGAGTGGAGTACTGTGTGCATACTGCCGTGTAGTACTGATTGGAGTACGGTCCCTGTACTGCCGAGTAGTCCCGAGTGGAGTACAGTATGTATAGTGCAGTGTAGTACTGAGTGGAGTACTGTGTGTATAATGCAGTGTAGTACCGAATGGAGTACTGTGTGCATAGTGCCGTGTAGTACTGAGTGGAGTACAGTGCCTGTACTGCCATGTAGTACCGAGTGGAGTACTGTGTGTATAGTGCCGCGTAGTACCGAGTGGAGTACAGTGCCTGTACTGCCGTGTAGTACTGTGTGGAGTACAGTGCCTGAACTGCCGTGTAGTCCCGAGTGGAGTACAGTGCATGTACTGCCATGTAGTAGTGAGTGGAGTACTGTGCCTGTACTGCCGTGTAGTACTGAGTGGAGTACTGTGTGTATAGTGCCGTGTAGTACCGAGTGGAGTACAGTGCCTCTACTGCCGTGTAGTACTGAGTGGAGTACAGTGCCTGTACTGCCGTGTAGTACTGAGTGGAGTACAGTGCCTGTACTGCCGTGTAGTACTGAGTGGAGTACTGTGTGTATAGTGCCGTGAAGTACCGAGTGGAGTACAGTGCCTGTACTGCCGTGTAGTCCCGAGTGGAGTACAGTGCCTGTACTGCCGTGTAGTTCTGAGTGGAGTACAGTGCCTGTACTGCCGTGTAGTCCCGAATGGAGTACTGTGTGTATAGTGCCGTGTGGTACCGAATGGAGTACAGTGCCTGTACTGCCGTGTAGTACTGAGTGGGGTAATGTGTGTATAGTGCCGTGTAGTACCGAGTGGAGTACAGTGCCTGTACTGCCGTGTAGTACTGAGTGGAGTACAGTGCCTGTAATGCCGTGTAGTCCCGAATGGATTACTGTGTGCATAGTGCCGTGTAGTACCGAGTGGAGTACAGTGCCTGTACTGCCGTGTAGTACTGAACGGAGTACAGTGCCTGTACTGCCGTGTAGTCCGGAGTGGAGTACAGTGCCTGTACTGCCGTGTAGTCCCGAGTGGAGTACTGTGTGTATAGTGCCGTGTAGTACCGAGTGGAGTACATTGCCTGTACTGCCGTGTAGTACTAAGTGGAGTACAGTGCCTGTACTGCCGTGTAGTCCCGAGTGGAGTACTCTGTGTATAGTGCAGTGTAGTACTGAGTGGTGTACTGTACCTGTACTGCCGTGTAGTACTGAGTGTAGTACAGTGCTTCTACTGCCGGGTAGTACTGGGTGGAGTACAGTGCCTGTACTGCCGTGTAGTACCGAGTGGGGGACTGTGTGTATACTGCCGTGTAGTTCCGAGTGGAGTACAGTGCCTGTACTTCCGTGTAGTACCGAGTGGAATACTATGTGTATAGTGCCGTGTAGTACCGAGTGGAGTACTGTGTGCATACTGCCGTGTAGTACTGAGTGGAGTACAGTGCCTGAACTGCCGTGCAGTGCTGAGTGGAGTACAGTGCCTGTACTGCCTTGTAGTCCCGAGTGGAGTACAGTGCCTGTACTGCCGTGTAGTACCGAGTGGAGTACTGTGTGTATAGTGCGGTGTAGTACCGAGTGGAGTACAGTGCATGTACTGCCGTGTAGTACCGAGTGGAGTACTGTGTGTATAGTGCCGTGTAGTACCGAGTGGAGTACAGTGCCTGTATTGCCGTGTAGTAAAGAGTGGAGTACTGTGTGTACAGTGCCATGTAGTACCGAGTGGAGTACAGTGCCTGTATTGCCGTGTAGTAAAGAGTGGAGTACTGTGTGTACAGTGCCATGTAGTACCGAGTGGAGTACTGTGTGCATACTGCCGTGTAGTACTGCGTGGATTACAGTACCTGTACTGCCGTGTAGTACCGAGTGGAGTACGGTGCATGTACTGCCGTGTAGTACCAAGTGGAGTACTGTGTGTATAGTGCGGTGTAGTACCGAGTGGAGTACAGTGCATGTACTGCCGTGTAGTACCGAGTGGAGTACTGTGTGTATAGTGCCGTGTAGTACCGAGTGGAGTACAGTGCCTGTATTGCCGTGTAGTAAAGAGTGGAGTACTGTGTGTACAGTGCCATGTAGTACCGAGTGGAGTACTGTGTGCATACTGCCGTGTAGTACTGCGTGGAGTACAGTACCTGTACTGCCGTGTAGTACCGAGTGGAGTACTGTGTGTATAGTGCCGTGTAGTAGCGAGTGGAGTACAGTGCCTGTACTGCCGTGTAGGAGTGAGTGGAGTACACTGCCTGAACTGCCACGCAGTACTGAGTGGAGTACAGTGCCTGTACTGCCGTGTAGTCCGAGTGGAGTACAGTGCCTGTACTGCCGTGTAGTCATGAGTGGAGTACAGTGCCTGTACTGCCGTGTAGTAGTGAGTGGAGTACTGTGCCTGTACTGCCGTGTAGTACTGAGTGGAGTACTGTGTGTATAGTGCCGTGTAGTACCGAGTGGAGTACAGTGGGTGTATGCCGTGTAGTACTGTGTGGAGTACAGTGCCTGAACTGCCGTGCAGTACTGAGTGGAGTACAGTGCCTGTACTGCCGTGTAGTACTGAGTGGAGTACAGTGCCTGTAATGCCGTGTAGTACCGAGCGGAGTACTCTGTGTATAGTGCCGTGTAGCACCGAGTGGAGTACAGTGCCTGTACTGCCGTGTAGTACAGAGTGGAGTACAGTGCTGTACTGCCGTGTAGTCCCGAGTGGAGTACAGTGCCTGTACTGGCGTGTAGTTCTGATTGGAGTACAGTGCCTGTACTGCCGTGTAGTACCGAGTGGAGTACAGAGCTTATACTGCCGTGTAGTACTGAGTGGGGTACAGTGCCTGTACTGCCGTGTAGTGCCGAGTGGAGTACTGTGTGTATAGTGCAGTGTAGTACTGAGTGGAGTACAGTGCATGTACTGCCGTGTAGTCCCGAGTGGAGTACTGTGTGTATAGTGCAGTGTAGTGCTGAGTGGAGTACAGTGCCTGTACCGCTGTGTAGTACCGAGTGGAGTACAGTGCCTGTACTGCCATGTAGTCCCGAGTGGAGTACTGTGTGCATACTGCCGTGTAGTACTGAGTAGAGTACAGTGCCTGTACTGCCGTGTAGTACCGAGTGGAGTACTGTGTGTATATTGCCGTGTAGTACCGAGTGGAGTACAGTGCCTGTACTGCGTGTAGTACCGAGTGGAGTACTGTGTGTATAGTGCCGTGTAGTGCCGAGTGGAGTGCAGTGCCTGTACTGCCGTGTAGTACTGATTGGAGTACAGTGTGAATAGTGCCGTGTAGTACCGAGGGGAGTACAGTGCCTGTACTGCCGTGTAGTACCGAGTGGAGTACAGTGTGTATAGTGCAGTTTAGTACCGAGTGGAATACATTGTGTATAGTGCCGTGTAGTACTGAGTGGAATACAGTACCTGTACTGCCGTGTAGTACCGATTGGAGTACACTGTGTATAGTGCCGTGTAGTACAGAGTGGAGTACAGTGCCTGTACTGCCGTGTAGTACTGAGTGGAGTACATTGCCTTACTGCCGTGTAGTACCGGGTGGAGTAGAGTGTATATAGTGCCGTGTAGTACTGAGTGGAGTACAGTGCCTGTGCTGCCGTGTAGTACTGAGTGGGGTACAGTGCCTGTACTGCCGTGTAGTACCGAGTGGGGGAATGTGTGTATACTGCCGTGTAGTACTGAGTATAGTACAGTGCCTGTACTGCCGTGTAGTACCGAGTGAAGTACTGTGTGCATACTGCCGTGTAGTACTGAGTGGAGTACAGTACCTGTACTGCCGTGTAGTACCGAGTGGGGGACTGTGTGTATACTGCCGTGTTGTACTGAGTGGAGTACAGTGCCTGTACTACCGTGTAATACCGAGTGGGGGACTGTGTGTATACTGCCGTGTAGTACTGAGTGGAGTACAGTCCCTGTACTGCCGTGTAGAACCGAGTGGGTGACTGTGTGTACACTGCCGTGTAGTACTGAGTGGGGTACTGTGTGTATAGTGCAGTGTAGTGCTGAGTGGAGTACAGTGCCTGTACTGCCGTGTAGTACCGAGTGGAGTACTGTGTGTAAGTGCAGTGTAGTGCTGAGTGGAGTACAGTACCTGTAATGCCGTGTAGTACTGAGTGGGGGACTGTGTGTATACTGCCGTGTAGTACTGAGTGGAGTACAGTACCTGTACTGCCGAGTAGTCCCGAGTGGAGTACTGTGTGTATAGTGCAGTGTAGTGCTAAGTGGAGTACAGTACCTGTACTGCCGTGTAGTACCGAGTGGGGGACTGTGTGCATACTGCCGTGTAGTTCCCAGTGGAGTACAGTGCCTGTACTGGCGTGTAGTACTGAGTGGAGTACAGTGGCTGTATTGCCGTGTAGTCCCGAGTGGAGTACAGTGCCTGTACTGCCGTGTAGTAGTGAATGGAGTACAGTGCCTGTACTGCCGTGTAGTACTGAGTGGAGTACTGTGTGTATAGTGCCGTGTAGTACCGAGTGGAGTACAGTGGGTGTACTGCCGTGTAGTACTGAGTGGAGTAGAGTGCCTGTACTGCCGTGTAGTACCGAGTGGAGTACAGTGCCTGTACTGCCGTGTAGTACTGAGTGGAGTACTGTGTGTATAGTGCCGTGTAGTACCGAGTGGAGTACAGTGCCTGTACTGCCGTGTAGTACTGAGTGAAGTACAGTGCCTGTGCTGCCGTGTAGTACTTAGTGGAGTACTGTGTGTATAGTGCCGTGTAGTACCGAGTGGAGTACATTGCCTGTACTGCCGTGTAGTACTGAGTGGAGTACAGTGCCGGTACTGCCGTGTAGTCCCGAGTGGAGTACAGTGCCTGTACTGCCGTGTAGTACTGATTGGAGTAATAGTGCCTGTACTGCCATGTAGTACCGAGTGGAGTACAGAGCTTGTACTGCCGTGTAGTACTGAGTGAAGTACAGTGCCTGTACTGCCATGTAGTGCCGAGTGGAGTACAGTGTGTATAGTGAAGTGTAGCACTGAGTGGAGTACAGTGCAGTTACTGCCGTGTAGTACTCAGTGGAGTACTGTGTGTTTAGTGCCGTGTAGTACCGATTGGAGTACAATAGGTGTACTGCCGTGTAGTACTTAGTGGAGTACAGTGCCTGTACTGCCGTGTAGTACTGAGTGGAGTACAGTGCCTGTACTGCCGTGTAGTCCCGAGTGGATTACAGTGCCTATACTGCCATGTAGTACTGAGTGGAGTACTGTGTGTATAGTGCCGTGTAATACCGAGTGGAGTACAGTGCCTGTTCTGCCGTGTAGTACTGAGTGGAGCACAGTGCGTGTACTGCCGTGTAGTACTGAGTGGAGTACAGTTCCTTTACTGCCGTGTAGTCCCGAGTGGAGTACAGTGCCTGTACTGCCGTGTAGTACTGAGTGGAGTACTGTGTGTATAGTGCCGTGTAGTAACGAGTGGAGTACAGTGCTGTACTGCCCTGTAGTACTGAGTGGAGTACAGTGCCTGTACTGCCGTGTAGTACTGAGTGGAGTACAGTGCCTGTACTGCCGTGTAGTACTGAGTGGAGTACAGTGCCTGTACTGCCGTGTAGTCCCGAATGGAGTACTGTGTGTATAGTGCCGTGTAGTACCGAGTGGAGTACAGTGCCTGTACTGCCGTGTAGCACCGAGTGGAGTACTGTGTGTATAGTGCCGTGTAGTACCGAGTGGAGTACAGTGCCTGTATTGCCGTGTAGTACTGAGTGGAGTACAGTGTCTGTACTTCCGTGTAGTACTGATTGGAGTACAGTGCCCGTACTGCCGTGTAGTACCGAGTGGAGTACATTGCTTGTACTGCCGTGTAGTACTGAGTGGAGTACAGTGTCTGTACTGCCGTGTTGTACTGAGTGGAGTACTGTGTGTATAGTGGCGTGTAGTAACGAGTGGAGTACAGTGCCAGTACTGCCGTGTAGCCCCGAATGGAGTACTGTGTGTATAGTGCCGTGTAGTACCGAGTGGAGTACAGTGCCTGTACTGCCGTGTAGCACCGATGGAGTACTGTGTGTATAGTGCCGTGTAGAACCGAGTGGAGTACAGTGCCTGTATTGTCGTGTAGTACTGAGTGGAGTACAGTGCCTGTACTGCCGTGTAGAACCGAGTGGGGGACTGTGTGTATAGTGCCGTGTAGTACCGAGTGGAGTACTGTGTGCATACTGCCGTGTGGTACCGAGTGGAGTACAGTGCCTGTACTGCCGTGTAGTACTGAGTGGAGCACAGTGCTTGTACTGCCGTGTAGTACTGAGTGGAGTACAGTTCCTGTACTGCCGTGTAGTCCCGAGTGGAGTACAGTGCCTGTACTGCCGTGTAGTACTGAGTGGAGTACAGTTCCTGTACTGCCGTGTAGTCCCGAGTGGAGTACAGTGCCTGTACTGCCGTGTAGTACTGAGTGGAGTACTGTGTGTATAGTGCCGTGTAGTAACGAGTGGAGTACAGTGCCTGTACTGCCGTGTAGTCCCGAATGGAGTACTGTGTGTATAGTGCCGTGTAGTACCGAGTGGAGTACAGTGCCTGTACTGCCGTGTAGCACCGAGTGGAGTACTGTGTGTATAGTGCCGTGTAGAACCGAGTGGAGTATAGTGCCTGTATTGTCGTGTAGTACTGAGTAGAGTACAGTGCCTGTAATGCCGTGTAGTACCGAGTGGAATACTGTGTGTATAGTGCCGTGTAGTACCGAGTGGAGTACAGCACCTCTACTGCCGTGTAGTACCGAGTGGAGTACTGTGTGTATAGTGCCGTGTAGTACTGAGTGGAGTACAGTGCCTGTACTGCCGTGTAGTACCGAGTGGAATACTGTGTGTATAGTGCCGTGTAGTACCGAGTGGAGTACAGCACCTCTACTGCCGTGTAGTACCGAGTGGAGTACTGTGTGTATAGTGCCGTGTAGAACCGAGTGGAGTATAGTGCCTGTATTGTCGTGTAGTACTGAGTAGAGTACAGTGCCTGTACTGCCGTGTAGTAGTGAGTGGAGTACTGTGCCTGTACTGCCGTGTAGTACTCAGTGGAGTACTGTGTGTATAGTGCCGTGTAGTACCGAGTGGAGTACAGTGGGTGTACTGCCGTGTAGTTATGAGTGGAGTACAGCGCCTGTACTGCCGTGTAGTACTGAGTGGAGTACAGTGCCTGTACTGCCGTGTAGACCCGAGTGGAGTACAGTGCCTATACTGCCGTGTAGTACTGAGTGGAGTACTGTGTGTATAGTGCCGTGTAGTACCGAGTGGAGTACAGTGCCTGTATTGCCGTGTAGTACCGAGTGGAGTACTGTGTGTATAGTGCGGTGTAGTACCGAGTGGAGTACAGTGCATGTACTGCCGTGTAGTACCGAGTGGAGTACTGTGTGTATAGTGCCGTGTAGTACCGAGTGGAGTACAATGCCTGTACTGCCGTGTAGTACCGAGTGGAGTACTGTGTGTATAGTGCCGTGTAGTATCGAGTGGAGTACAGTGCCTGTACTGCGTGTAGTACCGAGTGGAGTACTGTGTGTATAGTGCCGTGCAGTACCGAGTGGAGTACAGTGCCTGTACTGCCGTGTAGTTCCGAGTGGAGTACAGTGCGTATACTGCCGTCTAGTACCGAGTGGAGTACAGTGTGTATAGTGCCGTGTAGTACTGAGTGGAGTACAGTGCCTGTACAGCCGTGTAGTACTGAGTGGGGTACAGTGCCTGTACTGCCGTGTACTACTGAGTGGAGTACAGTGCCTGTACTGCCGTGTAGTACCGAGTGGGGGACTGTGTGTATACTGCCGTGTAGTACTGAGTGGAGTACAGTGTGTATAGTGCAGTGTAGTGCTGAGTGGAGTACAGTGCCTGTACTGCCGTGTAGTACCGAGTGGATTATTGTGTGTATAGTGCAGTGTAGTGCTGAGTGGAGTACAGTACCTGTACTGCCGTGTAGTGCTGAGTATAGTACAGTGCCTGTACTGCCGTGTAGTACCGAGTGGGGGACTGTGTGTATACAGCCGTGTAGTACTGAGTGGAGTAGAATACTTGTACTGCCGAGTAGTCTGGAGTGGAGTACTGTGTGTATAGTGCAGTGTAGTGCTGAGTGGAGTACAGTACCTGTACTGCCGTGTAGTACCGAGTGGGGGAATGTGTGTATACTGCCTGTAGTACTGAGTGGAGTACAGTACCTGTACTGCCGAGTAGTCCCGAGTGGAGTACTGTGTGTATAGTGCAGTGTAGTGCTGAGTGGAGTATAGTACCTGTACCGCCGTGCAGTACCGAGTGGGGGACTGTGTGTATACTGCCGTGTAGTACTGAGTGGAGTACAGTCTCTGTATTGCCGTGTGGTACCGAGTGGGGGACTGTGTGTATACTGCCTGTAGTACTGAGTGGAGTACAGTACCTGTACTGCCGAGTAGTCCCGAGTGGAGTACTGTGTGTATAGTGCAGTGTAGTGCTGAGTGGAGTATAGTACCTGTACCGCCGTGCAGAACCGAGTGGGGGACTGTGTGTATACTGCCGTGTAGTACTGAGTGGAGTACAGTCTCTGTATTGCCGTGTAGTACCGAGTGGGGGACTGTGTATATACTGCCGTGTAGTACTGAGTGGAGTACATTGCCTGTACTGCCGTGTAGTCCCGAGTGGAGTACTGTGTGCATACTGCCGTGTAGTACTGATTGGTGTACGGTCCCTGTACTGCCGAGTAGTCCCAAGTGGAGTACAGTATGTATAGTGCAGTGTAGTACTGAGTGGAGTACTGTGTGTATAATGCAGTGTAGTACCGAGTGGAGAACTGCGTGCATAGTGCCGTGTAGTACTGAGTGGAGTACAGTGCCTGTACTGCCGTGTAGTACCGAGTGGAGTACTGTGTGTATAGTGCCGTGTAGTACCGAGTGGAGTACAGTGCATGTACTGCCGTGTAGTACCGGGTGGAGTACTGTGTGTATAGTGCCGCGTAGTACCGAGTGGAGTACAGTGCCTGTACTGCCGTGTAGTACTGTGTGGAGTACTGTGTGTATAGTGCCGTGTAGTACCGAGTGGAGTACAGTGCCTCTACTGCCTTGTAGTACTGAGTGGAGTACAGTGCCCGTACTGCCGTGTAGTACCGAGTGGAGTACATTGCTTGTACTGCCGTGTAGTACTGAGTGGAGTACAGTGTCTGTACTGCCGTGTTGTACTGAGTGGAGTACTGTGTGTATAGTGGCGTGTAGTAACGAGTGGAGTACAGTGCCAGTACTGCCGTGTAGCCCCGAATGGAGTACTGTGTGTATAGTGCCGTGTAGTACCGAGTGGAGTACAGTGCCTGTACTGCCGTGTAGCACCGATGGAGTACTGTGTGTATAGTGCCGTGTAGAACCGAGTGGAGTACAGTGCCTGTATTGTCGTGTAGTACTGAGTGGAGTACAGTGCCTGTACTGCCGTGTAGAACCGAGTGGGGGACTGTGTGTATAGTGCCGTGTAGTACCGAGTGGAGTACTGTGTGCATACTGCCGTGTGGTACCGAGTGGAGTACAGTGCCTGTACTGCCGTGTAGTACTGAGTGGAGCACAGTGCTTGTACTGCCGTGTAGTACTGAGTGGAGTACAGTTCCTGTACTGCCGTGTAGTCCCGAGTGGAGTACAGTGCCTGTACTGCCGTGTAGTACTGAGTGGAGTACAGTTCCTGTACTGCCGTGTAGTCCCGAGTGGAGTACAGTGCCTGTACTGCCGTGTAGTACTGAGTGGAGTACTGTGTGTATAGTGCCGTGTAGTAACGAGTGGAGTACAGTGCCTGTACTGCCGTGTAGTCCCGAATGGAGTACTGTGTGTATAGTGCCGTGTAGTACCGAGTGGAGTACAGTGCCTGTACTGCCGTGTAGCACCGAGTGGAGTACTGTGTGTATAGTGCCGTGTAGAACCGAGTGGAGTATAGTGCCTGTATTGTCGTGTAGTACTGAGTAGAGTACAGTGCCTGTAATGCCGTGTAGTACCGAGTGGAATACTGTGTGTATAGTGCCGTGTAGTACCGAGTGGAGTACAGCACCTCTACTGCCGTGTAGTACCGAGTGGAGTACTGTGTGTATAGTGCCGTGTAGTACTGAGTGGAGTACAGTGCCTGTACTGCCGTGTAGTACCGAGTGGAATACTGTGTGTATAGTGCCGTGTAGTACCGAGTGGAGTACAGCACCTCTACTGCCGTGTAGTACCGAGTGGAGTACTGTGTGTATAGTGCCGTGTAGAACCGAGTGGAGTATAGTGCCTGTATTGTCGTGTAGTACTGAGTAGAGTACAGTGCCTGTACTGCCGTGTAGTAGTGAGTGGAGTACTGTGCCTGTACTGCCGTGTAGTACTCAGTGGAGTACTGTGTGTATAGTGCCGTGTAGTACCGAGTGGAGTACAGTGGGTGTACTGCCGTGTAGTTATGAGTGGAGTACAGCGCCTGTACTGCCGTGTAGTACTGAGTGGAGTACAGTGCCTGTACTGCCGTGTAGACCCGAGTGGAGTACAGTGCCTATACTGCCGTGTAGTACTGAGTGGAGTACTGTGTGTATAGTGCCGTGTAGTACCGAGTGGAGTACAGTGCCTGTATTGCCGTGTAGTACCGAGTGGAGTACTGTGTGTATAGTGCGGTGTAGTACCGAGTGGAGTACAGTGCATGTACTGCCGTGTAGTACCGAGTGGAGTACTGTGTGTATAGTGCCGTGTAGTACCGAGTGGAGTACAATGCCTGTACTGCCGTGTAGTACCGAGTGGAGTACTGTGTGTATAGTGCCGTGTAGTATCGAGTGGAGTACAGTGCCTGTACTGCGTGTAGTACCGAGTGGAGTACTGTGTGTATAGTGCCGTGCAGTACCGAGTGGAGTACAGTGCCTGTACTGCCGTGTAGTTCCGAGTGGAGTACAGTGCGTATACTGCCGTCTAGTACCGAGTGGAGTACAGTGTGTATAGTGCCGTGTAGTACTGAGTGGAGTACAGTGCCTGTACAGCCGTGTAGTACTGAGTGGGGTACAGTGCCTGTACTGCCGTGTACTACTGAGTGGAGTACAGTGCCTGTACTGCCGTGTAGTACCGAGTGGGGGACTGTGTGTATACTGCCGTGTAGTACTGAGTGGAGTACAGTGTGTATAGTGCAGTGTAGTGCTGAGTGGAGTACAGTGCCTGTACTGCCGTGTAGTACCGAGTGGATTATTGTGTGTATAGTGCAGTGTAGTGCTGAGTGGAGTACAGTACCTGTACTGCCGTGTAGTGCTGAGTATAGTACAGTGCCTGTACTGCCGTGTAGTACCGAGTGGGGGACTGTGTGTATACAGCCGTGTAGTACTGAGTGGAGTAGAATACTTGTACTGCCGAGTAGTCTGGAGTGGAGTACTGTGTGTATAGTGCAGTGTAGTGCTGAGTGGAGTACAGTACCTGTACTGCCGTGTAGTACCGAGTGGGGGAATGTGTGTATACTGCCTGTAGTACTGAGTGGAGTACAGTACCTGTACTGCCGAGTAGTCCCGAGTGGAGTACTGTGTGTATAGTGCAGTGTAGTGCTGAGTGGAGTATAGTACCTGTACCGCCGTGCAGTACCGAGTGGGGGACTGTGTGTATACTGCCGTGTAGTACTGAGTGGAGTACAGTCTCTGTATTGCCGTGTGGTACCGAGTGGGGGACTGTGTGTATACTGCCTGTAGTACTGAGTGGAGTACAGTACCTGTACTGCCGAGTAGTCCCGAGTGGAGTACTGTGTGTATAGTGCAGTGTAGTGCTGAGTGGAGTATAGTACCTGTACCGCCGTGCAGAACCGAGTGGGGGACTGTGTGTATACTGCCGTGTAGTACTGAGTGGAGTACAGTCTCTGTATTGCCGTGTAGTACCGAGTGGGGGACTGTGTATATACTGCCGTGTAGTACTGAGTGGAGTACATTGCCTGTACTGCCGTGTAGTCCCGAGTGGAGTACTGTGTGCATACTGCCGTGTAGTACTGATTGGTGTACGGTCCCTGTACTGCCGAGTAGTCCCAAGTGGAGTACAGTATGTATAGTGCAGTGTAGTACTGAGTGGAGTACTGTGTGTATAATGCAGTGTAGTACCGAGTGGAGAACTGCGTGCATAGTGCCGTGTAGTACTGAGTGGAGTACAGTGCCTGTACTGCCGTGTAGTACCGAGTGGAGTACTGTGTGTATAGTGCCGTGTAGTACCGAGTGGAGTACAGTGCATGTACTGCCGTGTAGTACCGGGTGGAGTACTGTGTGTATAGTGCCGCGTAGTACCGAGTGGAGTACAGTGCCTGTACTGCCGTGTAGTACTGTGTGGAGTACAGTGCCTGAACTGCCGTGTAGTCCCGAGTGGAGTACAGTGCATGTACTGCCATGTAGTAGTGAGTGGAGTACTGTGCCTGTACTGCCGTGTAGTACTGAGTGGTGTACTGTGTGTATAGTGCCGGGTAGTACCGGGTGGAGTACATTGGGTGTACTGCCGTGGAGTACTGTGTGTATAGTGCCGTGTAGTACCGAGTGGAGTACAGTGCCTGTACTGCGGTGTAGTACTGAGTGGAGTACAGTGCCTGTACTGCCGTGTAGGACTGAGTGGAGTACAGTGCCTGTACTGCCGTGTAGTCCCGAGTGGAGTACAGTGCCTGTACTGCCGTGTAGTACTGAGTGGAGTACAGTGCCTGTACTGCCGTGTAGTCCCGAATGGATTACTGTGTGTATAGTGCCGATTAGTACCGAATGGAGTACAGTGCCTGTACTGCCGTGTAGTACTGAGTGGGGTAATGTGTGGATAGTGCCGTGTAGTACTGAGTGGAGTACAGTGCCTGTACTGTCGTGTAGTACCGAGTGGGGGACTGTGTGTATACTGCCGTGTAGTACTGAGTGGAGTACAGTCCCTGTACTGCGGAGTAGTCCCGAGTGGAGTACAGTGTGTATAGTGCAGTGTAGTACTGAGTGGAGTACTGTGTGTATAGTGCAGTGTAGTACTGAGTGGAGTACAGTGCGTGTACTGCCGTGTAGTACCGAGTGGGGGACTGTGTGTATACTGCCGTGTACTACTGAGTGGAGTACAGTGTGTATAGTGCCGTGTAGTACCGAGTGGGTCTTTGTGTGCATACTGCCGTGTAGTACTGAGTGGAGTACAGTGCCTGTACTGCTATGTTGTCCCGAGTGGAGTACTGTGTGTATACTGCCGTGTAGTACCGAGTGGAGTACAGTGCCTGTACTGCCATGTAGTACCGAGTGGAGTACTGTGTGCATACTGCCGTGTAGTACGGAGTGGAATACAGTTCCTATACTGCCGTGTAGTACCGATTGGAGTACTGTGTGGATAGTGCCGTGCAGTACCGAGTGGAGTACGGTGTGCATACTGCCGTGTAGTACTTAGTGTAGTACAGTGCCTGTACTGCCGTGTAGTACCGAGTGGAGTACTGTGTGTATAGCGCCGTGTAGTACCGAGTTTAGTACAGTGCATGTACTGCCGTGTATTACCGAGTGGAGTACTGTTTTTATAGTGCGGTGTAGTACCGAGTGGAGTACAGTGCATGTACTGCCGTGTAGTACCGAGTGGAGTACTGTGTGTATAGTGCCGTGTAGTACCGAGTGGAGTACAGTGCCTGTATTGCCGTGTAGTACCGAGTGGAGTACTGTGTGTATAGTGCCGTGTAGTACCGATTGGAGTACTGTGTGCATAATGCCGTGTAGTACTAGTGGAGTGCAGTACCTGTACTGCCGTGTAGTACCGAGTGGAGTAGTGTGTATAGTGCCGTGTAGTACCGAGTGGAGTACAGTGCCTGTACTGCCGTGTAGTACTGAGTGGAGTAGAATGCCTGTACTGCCGTGTAGTCCCGAGTGGAGTACAGTGCCTGTACTGCCGTGTAGTAGTGAGTGGAGTACTGTGCCTGTACTGCCGTGAAGTACTGAGTGGAGTACTGTGTGTATAGTGCCGTGTAGTACCGAGTGGAGTACAGTGGGTGTACTGCCGTGTAGTACTGAGTGGAGTACAGTGCCTGAACTGCCGTGTAGTACTGAGTGGAGTACAGTGCCTGTACTGCCGTGTAGTCCCGAGTGGAGTAGAGTGCCTGTACTACCGTGTAGTACTGAGTTTAGTACTGTTTGTATAGTGCTGTGTAGTACCGAGTGGAGTACAGTGCCTGTACTGCCGTGTAGTCCCGAGTGGAGTACGGTGCATGTACTGTCGTGAAGTACCGAGTGTAGTACAATGCCTGTACTGCCGTGTAGTACCGAGTGGAGTACTGTGTGCATACTGCCGTGTAGTACCGAGTGGAGTACAGTGCCTGTACTGCCGTGTAGTACCGAGTGGAGTACAGTGCCTGTACTGCCGTGTAGTACCGAGTGGAGTACTGTGTGCATACTGCCGTGTAGTACTGAGTGGAGTACAGTGCCTGTAATGCCGTGTAGTACCGAGTGGAGTACTGTTTGTATAGTGCCGTGTAGTACCGACTGGAGTACTGTGTGTATAGTGCGGTGTAGTACCGAGTGGAGTACAGTGCATGTACTGCCGTGTAGTACCGAGTGGAGTACTGTGTGTATCGTGCCATGTAGTACCGTGTGGAGTACAGTGCCTGTATTGCCGTGTAGTACCGTGTGGAGTACTGAGTGTATAGTGCCCTGTAGTACCGAGTGGAGTACAGTGCCTGTACTGCCGTGTAGTACTGAGTGGTGCACAGTGGGTGTACTGCCGTGTAGTACTGAGTGGAGTACAGTGCCTATACTGCCGTGTAGTACTGAGTGGGGTACAGTGCCTGTACTGCCGTGTAGCTCGAGTGGAGTACAATGCCTGTACTGCCGTGTAGTACTGAGTGGAGTACTGTGTGTATAGTGCCGTGTCGTACCGAGTGGAGTACAGTGCCTGTACTGCCGTGTAGTACTGAGTGGAGTACAGTGCCTGTAATGCCGTGTAGTACCGAGTGAAGTACTGTGTGTATAGTGCCGTTAGTACCGAGTGTAACACAGTGCCTGTACTGCCGTGTAGTACTGAGTGGAGTACAGTGCCTGTACTGCCGTGTAGTCCCGAGTGGAGTACAGTGCCTGTACTGCCGTGCAGTACTGATTGGAGTGCAGTGCCTGTACTGCCGTGTAGTGCCGGGTGGAGTACAGTGCTTGTACTGCCGTGTAGTACTGAGTGAAGTACAGTGCCTGTACTGCCGTGTAGTGCCGAGTGGAGTACTGTGTGTATAGTGCAGTGTAGTACTGAGTGGAGTACAGTGCATTTACTGCCGTGTAGTACCGAGTGGAGTACAGTGCCTGTACTGCCGTGTAGTCCCGAGTGGAGTAATGAGTGTATAGTGCATTGTAGTACTGAGTGGAGTACTGTGTGTATATTCCCGTGTAGTACTGAGTGGAGTACAGTGCCTGTACTGCCGTGTAGTACCGATTGGAGTAGTGCGTCCATACTGCCGTCTAGTACTGTGTGGAGTACAGTGCCTGTACTGCCGTGTAGTACTGGGTGGAATACAGTGCCTGTACTGCCGTGTAGTCCCGAGTGGAGTACAGTGTGTATAGTGCAGTGTAGTACTCAGTGGAGTACAGTGCATGTACTGCCGTGTAGTACCGAGTGGTGTACTGTGTGTATAGTGCCGTGTGGTACCGAGTGGAGTACCATGCCTGTACTGCCGTGTAGCACCGAGTGGAGTACTGTGTGTATAGTGCCGTGTAGTACCGAGTGGAGCACAGTGCCTGCACTGCGTGTAGTACCGAGTGGAGTACAGTGCCTGCACTGCGTGTAGTACCGAGTGGAGTACAGTATGTATAGTGCCGTCTAGTACCGAGTGGAGTACAGTGTGTATAGTGCCGTGTAGTACTGAGTGGAGTACAGGGCCTGTACTGCCGGGTAGTACCGAGTGGAGTACAGTGTGTATAGTGCCGTGTAGTACTGAGTGGAGTACAGTGCCTGTACTGCCGTGTAGTACTGAGTGGGGTACAGTGCCTGTACTGCCGTGTAGTACTGAGTGGAGTACTGTGTGTATAGTGCCGTGTAGTACCGAGTGGAGTACAGTGGGTGTATGCCGTGTAGTACTGTGTGGAGTACAGTGCCTCAACTGCCGTGCAGTACTGAGTGGAGTACAGTGCCTGTACTGCCGTGTAGTCCCGAGTGGAGTACAGTGCCTGTACTGCCGTGTAGTACTGAGTGGAGTACTGTGTGTATAGTGCCGTGTAGTACCGAGTGGAGTACAGTGCCTCTACTGCCTTGTAGTACTGAGTGGAGTACAGTGCCTGTACTGCCGTGTAGTACTGAGTGGAGTACAGTGCCTGTACTGCCGTGTAGTACTGTGTGGAGTACTGTGTGTATAGTGCCGTGAAGTACAGAGTGGAGTACAGTGCCTGTACTGAAGTGTAGTACTGAGGGGAGTACAGTGCCTGTACTGCCGTGTAGTACTGAGTGGAGTACAGTGCCTGTACTGCCGTGTAGTCCCGAATTTAGTACTGTGTGTATAGTGCCGTGAAGTACCGAGTGGAGTACAGTGCCTGTACTGCCGTGTAGTACCGAGTGGAGTACTGTGTGTATAGTGCCGTGTAGTACCGAGTGGAGTACTGTGTGCATACTGCCGTGTAGTACTGAGTGGAGTACAGTGCCTGTACTGCCGTGTAGTACCGAGTGGAGTACTGTGTGTAAGGTGCCGTGTAGTACCGAGTGGAGTACGGTGCATGTACTGCCGTGTAGTACCGAGTGGAGTACTGTGTGTATAGTGCGGTGTAGTACCGAGTGGAGTACAGTGCCTGTACTGCTGTGTAGTACCGAGTGGAGTACTGTGTGTATAGTGCCGTGTAGTACCGAGTGGAGTACAGTGCCTGTACTGCGTGTAGTACCGAGTGGAGTGCTGTGTGTATAGTGCCGTCTAGTACCGAGTGGAATACAGTGTGTATAGTGCCGTGTAGTACTGAGTGGAGTACAGTACCTGTACTGCCGTGTAGTACCGAGTGGAGTACAGTGTGTATAGTGCCGTGTAGTACAGAGTGGAGTACAGTGCCTGTACTGCCGTGTAGTACTGAGTGGAGTACATTGCCTGTACTGCCGTGTAGTACCGAGTGGAGTACAGTGTGTATAGTGCCGTGTAGTACTGAGTGGAGTACAGTGCCTGTGCTGCCGTGTAGTACTGAGTGGGGTACAGTGCCTGTACTGCCGTGTAGTACCGAGTGGGCGTATGTGTGTATACTGCCGTGTAGTACTGAGTATAGTACAGTGCCTGTACTGCCGTGTAGTACCGAGTGGAGTACTGTGTGCATACTGCCGTGTAGTACTGAGTGGAGTACAGTACCTGTACTGCCGTGTAGTACCGAGTGGGGGACTGTGTGTAAACTGCCGTGTAGTACTGAGTGGAGTACAGAGCCTGTACTACCGTGTAGTACCGAGTGGGGGACTGTGTGTATACTGCCATATAGTACTGAGTGGTGTACAGTGCCTGTACTGCCGTGTAGAACCGAGTGGGTGACTGTGTGCATACTGCCGTGTAGTACTGAGTGGAGTACTCTGTGTATAGGGCAGTGTAATGCTGAGTGGAGTACAGTGCCTGTACTGCCGTGTAGTACCGAGTGGAGTACTCTGTGTATAGTGCTGTGTAGTGCTGAGTGGAGTATAGTACCTGTACTGCCGTGTAGTACTGAGTATAGTACAGTGCCTGTACTGGCGTGTAGTACCGAGTGGGGGACTGTGTGTATACTGCCGTGTAGTACTGAGTGGAGTACAGTACCTGTACTGCCGAGTAGTCCCGAGTGGAGTACTGTGTGTATAGTGCAGCGTAGTGCTGAGTGGAGTACAGTACCTGTACTGCCGTGTAGTACCGAGTGGGGGACTGTGTGCATACTGCCGTGTAGTTCCGAGTGGAGTACAGTGCCTGTGCTGGCGTGTAGTACTGAGTGGAGTACAGTGCCTGTATTGCCGTGTAGTCCCGAGTGGAGTACAGTGCCTGTACTGCCATGTAGTAGTGAGTGGAGTACAGTGCCTCTACTGCCGTGTAGTACTGGGTGGAGTACAGTGCCTGTACTGCCGTGTAGTACCGAGTGGGGGACTGTGTGTATACTGCCGTGTAGTTCCGAGTGGAGTACAGTGCCTGTATTTCCGTGTAGTACCGAGTGGAATACTGTGTGTATAGTGCCGTGTAGTACCGAGTGGAGTACTGTGTGCATACTGCCGTGTGGTACAGACTGGAGTACAGTGCCTGTACTGCCATGTAGTACCGAGTGGAGTACTGTGTGTAAGGTGCCGTGTAGTACCGAGTGGAGTACGGTGCATGTACTGCCGTGTAGTACCGAGTGGAGTACTGTGTGTATAGTGCGGTGTAGTACCGAGTGGAGTACAGTGCATGTACTGCCGTGTAGTACCGAGTGGAGTACTGTGTGTATAGTGCCGTGTAGTACCGAGTGGAGTACAGTGCCTGTATTGCCGTGTAGTAAAGAGTGGAGTACTGTGTGTACAGTGCCATGTAGTACCGAGTGGAGTACTGTGTGCATACTGCCGTGTAGTACTGCGTGGAGTACAGTACCTGTACTGCCGTGTAGTACCGAGTGGAGTACTGTGTGTATAGTGCCGTGTAGTAGCGAGTGGAGTACAGTGCCTGTACTGCCGTGTAGGAGTGAGTGGAGTACACTGCCTGAACTGCCACGCAGTACTGAGTGGAGTACAGTGCCTGTACTGCCGTGTAGTCCGAGTGGAGTACAGTGCCTGTACTGCCGTGTAGTCATGAGTGGAGTACAGTGCCTGTACTGCCGTGTAGTAGTGAGTAGAGTACTGTGCCTGTACTGCCGTGTAGTACTGAGTGGAGTACTGTGTGTATAGTGCCGTGTAGTACCGAGTGGAGTACAGTGGGTGTATGCCGTGTAGTTCTGAGTGGAGTTCAGTGCCTGAACTGCCGTGCAGTACTGAGTAGAGTACTGTGTGTATAGTGGCGTGTAGTACCGTGTGGAGTACAGTGCCTCTACTGCCGTGTAGTACTGAGTGGAGTACAGTGCCTGTACTGCCGTGTAGTACTGAGTGGAGTACAGTGCCTGTACTGCCGTGTAGTACTGAGTGGAGTACTGTGTGTATAGTGCCGTGAAGTACCGAGTGGAGTACAGTGCCTGTACTGCCGTGTAGTACTGAGGGGAGTACAGTGTCTGTACTGCCGTGTAGTACTGAGTGGAGTACAGTGCCTGTACCGCCGTGTAGTCCCGAATGGAGTACTGTGTGTATAGTGCCGTGTAGTACCGAGTAGAGTACAGTGCCTGTACTGCCGTGTAGTACCGAGTGGAGTACTGTGTGTATAGTGCCGAGTAGTACCGAGTGGAGTACAGTGCCTGTACTGCCGTGTAGTACTGAGTGGAGTACAGTGCCTGTAATGCCGTGTAGTACCGAGTGGAGTACTCTGTGTATAGTGCCGTGTTGTACCGAGTGGAGTACAGTGCCTGTACTGCCGTGTAGTACTGAGTGGAGTACAGTGCTGTACTGCCGTGTAGTCCCGAGTGGAGTACAGTGCCTGTACTGCCGTGTAGTTCTGATTGGAGTACAGTGCCTGTACTGCCGTGTAGTACCGAGTGGAGTACAGAGCTTATACTGCCGTGTAGTACTGAGTGGGGTACAGTGCCTGTACTGCCGTGTAGTGCCGAGTGGAGTACTGTGTGTATAGTGCAGTGTAGTACTGAGTGGAGTACAGTGCATGTACTGCCGTGTAGTCCCGAGTGGAGAACTGTGTGTATAGTGCAGTGTAGTGCTGAGTGGAGTACAGTGCCTGTACTGCTGTGTAGTACCGAGTGGAGTACAGTGCCTGTACTGCCATGTAGTCCCGAGTGGAGTACTGTGTGTATAGTGCCGTCTAGTACCGAGTGGAATACATTGTGTATAGTGCCGTGTAGTACTGAGTGGAATACAGTACCTGTACTGCCGTGTAGTACCGATTGGAGTACACTGTGTATAGTGCCGTGTAGTACAGAGTGGAGTACAGTGCCTGTACTGCCGTGTAGTACTGAGTGGCGTACAGTGCCTGTACTGCCGCGTAGTACCGAGTGGAGTACTGTGTGCATACTGCCGTGTAGTACTGAGTGGAGTAGAGTACCTGTACTGCCGTGTAGTACCGAGTGGGGGACTGTGTGTATACAGCCGTGTAGTACTGAGTGAGTACAGTCCCTGTACTGCCGAGTAGTCCCGAGTGGAGTACAGTGTGTATAGTGCAGTGTAGTACTGAGTGGAGTACTGTGTGTATAGTGCCGTGTCGTACCGAGTGGAGTACATTGCCTGTACTGCCGTGTAGTACTGAGTGGAGTACAGTGCCTGTAATGCCGTGTAGTACCGAGTGAAGTACTCTGTGTATAGTGCCGTTAGTACCGAGTGTAATACAGTGCCTGTACTGCCGTGTAGTACTGAGTGGAGTACAGTGCCTGTACTGCCGTGTAGTCCCGAGTGGAGTACAGTGCCTGTACTGCCGTGCAGTACTGATTGAAGTACAGTGCCTGTACTGCCGTGTAGTGCCGGGTGGAGTACAGTGCTTGTACTGCCGTGTAGTACTGAGTGAAGTACAGTGCCTGTACTGCCGTGTAGTGCCGAGTGGAGTAATGAGTGTATAGTGCATTGTAGTACTGAGTGGAGTACTGTGTGTATAGTCCCGTGTAGTACTGAGTGGAGTACAGTGCCTGTACTGCCGTGTAGTACCGATTGGAGTAGTGCGTCCATACTGCCGTCTAGTACTGTGTGGAGTACAGTGCCTGTACTGCCGTGTAGTACTGGGTGGAATACAGTGCCTGTACTGCCGTGTAGTCCCGAGTGGAGTACAGTGTGTATAGTGCAGTGTAGTACTGGGTGGAGTACAGTGCATGTACTGCGTGTAGTACCGAGTGAAGTGCTGTGTGTATAGTGCCGTCTAGTACCGAGTGGAATACAGTGTGTATAGTGCCGTGTAGTACTGAGTGGAGTACAGTACCTGTACTGCCGTGTAGTACCGAGTGGAGTACAGTGTGTATAGTGCCGTGTAGTACAGAGTGGAGTACAGTGCCTGTACTGCCGTGTAGTACTGAGTGGAGTACATTGCCTGTACTGCCGTGTAGTACCGAGTGGAGTACAGTGTGTATAGTGCCGTGTAGTACTGAGTGGAGTACAGTGCCTGTGCTGCCGTGTAGTACTGAGTGGGGTACAGTGCCTGTACTGCCGTGTAGTACCGAGTGGGCGTATGTGTGTATACTGCCGTGTAGTACTGAGTATAGTACAGTGCCTGTACTGCCGTGTAGTACCGAGTGGAGTACTGTGTGCATACTGCCGTGTAGTACTGAGTGGAGTACAGTACCTGTACTGCCGTGTAGTACCGAGTGGGGGACTGTGTGTAAATTGCCGTGTAGTACTGAGTGGAGTACAGAGCCTGTACTACCGTGTAGTACCGAGTGGGGGACTGTGTGTATACTGCCATATAGTACTGAGTGGAGTACAGTGCCTGTACTGCCGTGTAGAACCGAGTGGGTGACTGTGTGCATACTGCCGTGTAGTACTGAGTGGAGTACTCTGTGTATAGGGCAGTGTAATGCTGAGTGGAGTACAGTGCCTGTACTGCCGTGTAGTACCGAGTGGAGTACTCTGTGTATAGTGCTGTGTAGTGCTGAGTGGAGTACAGTACCTGTACTGCCGTGTAGTACTGAGTATAGTACAGTGCCTGTACTGGCGTGTAGTACCGAGTGGGGGACTGTGTGTATAATGCCGTGTAGTACTGAGTGGAGTACAGTACCTGTACTGCCGAGTAGTCCCGAGTGGAGTACTGTGTGTATAGTGCAGCGTAGTGCTGAGTGGAGTACAGTACCTGTACTGCCGTGTAGTACCGAGTGGGGGACTGTGTGCATACTGCCGTGTAGTTCCGAGTGGAGTACAGTGCCTGTGCTGGCGTGTAGTACTGAGTGGAGTACAGTGCCTGTATTGCCGTGTAGTCCCGAGTGGAGTACAGTGCCTGTACTGCGTGTAGTAGTGAGTGCAGTACAGTGCCTCTACTGCCGTGTAGTACTGGGTGGAGTACAGTGCCTGTACTGCCGTGTAGTACCGAGTGGGGGACTGTGTGTATACTGCCGTGTAGTTCCGAGTGGAGTACAGTGCCTGTACTTCCGTGTAGTACCGAGTGGAATACTGTGTGTATAGTGCCGTGTAGTACCGAGTGGAGTACTGTGTATACTGCCGTGTGGTACAGACTGGAGTACAGTGCCTGTACTGCCATGTAGTACCGAGTGGAGTGATGTGTGTAAGGTGCCGTGTAGTACCGAGTGGAGTACGGTGCATGTACTGCCGTGTAGTACCGAGTGGAGTACTGTGTGTATAGAGCGGTGTAGTACCGAGTGGAGTACAGTGCATGTACTGCCGTGTAGTACCGAGTGGAGTACTGTGTGTATAGTGCCGTGTAGTACCGAGTGGAGTACAGTGCCTGTATTGCCGTGTAGTAAAGAGTGGAGTACTGTGTGTACAGTGCCATGTAGTACCGAGTGGAGTACTGTGTGCATACTGCCGTGTAGTACTGCGTGGAGTACAGTACCTGTACTGCCGTGTAGTACCGAGTGGAGTACTGTGTGTATAGTGCCGTGTAGTAGCGAGTGGAGTACAGTGCCTGTACTGCCGTGTAGGAGTGAGTGGAGTACACTGCCTGAACTGCCACGCAGTACTGAGTGGAGTACAGTGCCTGTACTGCCGTGTAGTCCGAGTGGAGTACAGTGCCTGTACTGCCGTGTAGTCATGAGTGGAGTACAGTGCCTGTACTGCCGTGTAGTAGTGAGTAGAGTACTGTGCCTGTACTGCCGTGTAGTACTGAGTGGAGTACTGTGTGTATAGTGCCGTGTAGTACCGAGTGGAGTACAGTGGGTGTATACCGTGTAGTTCTGAGTGGAGTTCAGTGCCTGAACTGCCGTGCAGTACTGAGTGGAGTACTGTGTGTATAGTGGCGTGTAGTACCGTGTGGAGTACAGTGCCTCTACTGCCGTGTAGTACTGAGTGGAGTACAGTGCCTGTACTGCCGTGTAGTACTGAGTGGAGTACAGTGCCTGTACTGCCGTGTAGTACTGAGTGGAGTACTGTGTGTATAGTGCCGTGAAGTACCGAGTGGAGTACAGTGCCTGTACTGCCGTGTAGTACTGAGGGGAGTACAGTGTCTGTACTGCCGTGTAGTACTGAGTGAAGTACAGTGCCTGTACCGCCGTGTAGTCCCGAATGGAGTACTGTGTGTATAGTGCCGTGTAGTACCGAGTAGAGTACAGTGCCTGTACTGCCGTGTAGTACCGAGTGGAGTACTGTGTGTATAGTGCCGAGTAGTACCGAGTGGAGTACAGTGCCTGTACTGCCGTGTAGTACTGAGTGGAGTACAGTGCCTGTAATGCCGTGTAGTACCGAGTGGAGTACGCTGTGTATAGTGCCGTGTTGTACCGAGTGGAGTACAGTGCCTGTACTGCCGTGTAGTACTGAGTGGAGTACAGTGCTGTACTGCCGTGTAGTCCCGAGTGGAGTACAGTGCCTGTACTGCCGTGTAGTACCGAGTGGAGTACAGAGCTTATACTGCCGTGTAGTACTGAGTGGGGTACAGTGCCTGTACTGCCGTGTAGTGCCGAGTGGAGTACTGTGTGTATAGTGCAGTGTAGTACTGAGTGGAGTACAGTGCATGTACTGCCGTGTAGTCCCGAGTGGAGTACTGTGTGTATAGTGCAGTGTAGTGCTGAGTGGAGTACAGTGCCTGTACTGCTGTGTAGTACCGAGTGGAGTACAGTGCCTGTACTGCCATGTAGTCCCGAGTGGAGTACTGTGTGTATAGTGCCGTCTAGTACCGAGTGCAATACATTGTGTATAGTGCCGTGTAGTACTGAGTGGAGTACAGTACCTGTACTGCCGTGTAGTACCGATTGGAGTACACTGTGTATAGTGCCGTGTAGTACAGAGTGGAGTACAGTGCCTGTACTGCCGTGTAGTACTGAGTGGCGTACAGTGCCTGTACTGCCGTGTAGTACCGAGTGGGGGAATGTGTGTTTACTGCCGTGTAGTACTGAGTATAGTACAGTGCCTGTACTGCCGTGTAGTACCGAGTGGAGTACTGTGTGCATACTGCCGTGTAGTACTGAGTGGAGTAGAGTACCTGTACTGCCGTGTAGTACCGAGTGGGGGACTGTGTGTATACAGCCGTGTAGTACTGAGTGGAGTACAGTCCCTGTACTGCCGAGTAGTCCCGAGTGGAGTACAGTGTGTATAGTGCAGTGTAGTACTGAGTGGAGTACTGTGCCTGTACTGCCGTGTAGTAGTGAGTGGAGTACTGTGCCTGTACTGCCGTGTAGTACTGAGTGGAGTACTGTGTCTGTACTGCCGTGTAGTACCGAGTGGAGTACAGTGGGTGTACTGCCGTGTAGTACTGAGTGGAGTACAGTGCCTATACTGCCGTGTAGTACTGAGTGGGGTACAGTGCCTGTACTGCCGTGTAGCCCGACAGGAGTACAATGCCTGTACTGCCGTGTAGTACTGAGTGGAGTACTGTGTGTATAGTGCCGTGTCGTACCGAGTGGAGTACAGTGCCTGTACTGCCGTGTAGTACTGAGTGGAGTCCAGTGCCTGTAATGTCGTGTAGTACCGAGTGAAGTACTGTGTGTATAGTGCCGTTAGTACCGAGTGTAATACAGTGCCTGTAATGCCGTGTAGTACTGAGTGGAGTACAGTGCCTGTACTGCCGTGTAGTCCCGAGTGGAGTACAGTGCCTGTACTGCCGTGCAGTACTGATTGAAGTACAGTGCCTGTACTGCCGTGAAGTGCCGGGTGGAGTACAGTGCTTGTACTGCCGTGTAGTACTGAGTGAAGTACAGTGCCTGTACTGCCGTGTAGTGCCGAGTGGAGTACAGTGCCTGTACTGCCGTGTAGTCCCGAGTGGAGTAATGAGTGTATAGTGCATTGTAGTACTGAGTGGAGTACTGTGTGTATAGTCCCGTGTAGTACTGAGTGGAGTACAGTGCCTGTACTGCCGTGTAGTACCGATTGGAGTAGTGCGTCCATACTGCCGTCTAGTACTGTGTGGAGTACAGTGCCTGTACTGCCGTGTAGTACTGGGTGGAATACAGTGCCTGTACTGCCGTGTAGTCCCGAGTGGAGTACAGTGTGTATAGTGCAGTGTAGTACTGGGTGGAGTACAGTGCATGTACTGCCGTGTAGTACCGAGTGGTGTACTGTGTGTATAGTGCCGTGTGGTACCGAGTGGAGTACCATGCCTGTACTGCCGTGTAGTACCGAGTGGAGTACTGTGTGTATAGTGCCGTGTAGTACCGAGTGGAGTACAGTGCCTGTACTGCGTGTAGTACCGAGTGGAGTACAGTGCCTGCACTTCGTGTAGTACCGAGTGGAGTACAGTGTGTATAGTGCCGTCTAGTACCGAGTGGAGTACAGTGTGTATAATGCCGTGTAGTACTGTTTGGAGTACAGGGCCTGTACTGCCGTGTAGTACCGAGTGGAGTACAGTGTGTATAGTGCCGTGTAGTACTGAGTGGAGTACAGTGCCTGTACTGCCGTGTAGTACTGAGTGGGGTACAGTGCCTGTACTGCCGTGTAGTACAGAGTGGGGGACTGTGTGTATACTGCCGTGTAGTACTGAGTATAGTACAGTGCCTGTACTGCCGTGTAGTACCGAGTGGAGTACTGTGTGTGTACTGCCGTATAGTACTGAGTGGAGTATAGTACCTGTACTCCCGTGTAGTACCGAGTGGGGGACTGTGTGTATACTGCCGTGTAGTACTGGGTTGGAGTACATTGCCTGTACTACCATGTAGTACCGAGTGGGGGACTGTGTGTATACTGCCGTGTAGTACTGAGTGGAGTACAGTGCCTGTACTGCCGTGTAGTATCGAGTGGGGGACTGTGTGTATACTGCCGTGTAGTACTGAGTGGAGTACTGTGTCTATAGTGCAGTGTAGTGCTGAGTGGAGTACAGTACCTGTCATGCCGTGTAGTACTGAGTATAGTACAGTGCCTGTACTGCCGTGTAGTACCGAGTGGGGGACTGTGTGTATACTGCCGTGTAGTACTGAGTGGAGTACAGTACCTGTACTGCCGAGTAGTCGCGAGTGGAGTACTGTGTGTATAGTGCAGTGTAGTGCTGAGTGGAGTATAGTACCTGTACCGCCGTGTAGTACCGAGTGGGGGACTGTGTGTATACTGCCGTGTAGTACTGAGTGGAGTACAGTCCCTGTACTGCCGTGTAGTACCGAGTGGGGGACTGTGTATATACTGCCGTGTAGTACTGAGTGGAGTACATTGCCTGTACTGCCGTGTAGTCCCGAGTGGAGTACTGTGTGCATACTGCCGTGTAGTACTGATTGGAGTACGGTCCCTGTACTGCCGAGTAGTCCCGAGTGGAGTACAGTATGTATAGTGCAGTGTAGTACTGAGTGGAGTACTGTGTGTATAATGCAGTGTAGTACCGAATGGAGTACTGTGTGCATAGTGCCGTGTAGTACTGAGTGGAGTACAGTGCCTGTACTGCCGTGTAGTACCGAGTGGAGTACTGTGTGTATAGTGCCGTGTAGTACCGAGTGGAGTACAGTGCATGTACTGCCATGTAGTACCGAGTGGAGTACTGTGTGTATAGTGCCGCGTAGTACCGAGTGGAGTACAGTGCCTGTACTGCCGTGTAGTACTGTGTGGAGTACAGTGCCTGAACTGCCGTGTAGTCCCGAGTGGAGTACAGTGCATGTACTGCCATGTAGTAGTGAGTGGAGTACTGTGCCTGTACTGCCGTGTAGTACTGAGTGGAGTACTGTGTGTATAGTGCCGTGTAGTACCGAGTGGAGTACAGTGCCTCTACTGCCGTGTAGTACTGAGTGGAGTACAGTGCCTGTACTGCCGTGTAGTACTGAGTGGAGTACAGTGCCTGTACTGCCGTGTAGTACTGAGTGGAGTACTGTGTGTATAGTGCCGTGAAGTACCGAGTGGAGTACAGTGCCTGTACTGCCGTGTAGTCCCGAGTGGATTACAGTGCCTGTACTGCCGTGTAGTTCTGAGTGGAGTACTGTGTGTATAGTGCCGTGTGGTACCGAATGGAGTACAGTGCCTGTACTGCCGTGTAGTACTGAGTGGGGTAATGTGTGTATAGTGCCGTGTAGTACCGAGTGGAGTACAGTGCCTGTACTGCCGTGTAGTACTGAGTGGAGTACAGTGCCTGTAATGCCGTGTAGTCCCGAATGGATTACTGTGTGCATAGTGCCGTGTAGTACCGAGTGGAGTACAGTGCCTGTACTGCCGTGTAGTACTGAACGGAGTACAGTGCCTGTACTGCCGTGTAGTCCGGAGTGGAGTACAGTGCCTGTACTGCCGTGTAGTCCCGAGTGCAGTACTGTGTGTATAGTGCCGTGTAGTACCGAGTGGAGTACATTGCCTGTACTGCCGTGTAGTACTAAGTGGAGTACAGTGCCTGTACTGCCGTGTAGTCCCGAGTGGAGTACTCTGTGTATAGTGCTGTGTAGTACTGAGTGGTGTACTGTACCTGTACTGCCGTGTAGTACTGAGTGTAGTACAGTGCTTCTACTGCCGGGTAGTACTGGGTGGAGTACAGTGCCTGTACTGCCGTGTAGTACCGAGTGGGGGACTGTGTGTATACTGCCGTGTAGTTCCGAGTGGAGTACAGTGCCTGTACTTCCGTGTAGTACCGAGTGGAATACTATGTGTATAGTGCCGTGTAGTACCGAGTGGAGTACTGTGTGCATACTGCCGTGTAGTACTGAGTGGAGTACAGTGCCTGAACTGCCGTGCAGTACTGAGTGGAGTACAGTGCCTGTACTGCCTTGTAGTCCCGAGTGGAGTACAGTGCCTGTACTGCCGTGTAGTACCGAGTGGAGTACTGTGTGTATAGTGCGGTGTAGTACCGAGTGGAGTACAGTGCATGTACTGCCGTGTAGTACCGAGTGGAGTACTGTGTGTATAGTGCCGTGTAGTACCGAGTGGAGTACAGTGCCTGTATTGCCGTGTAGTAAAGAGTGGAGTACTGTGTGTACAGTGCCATGTAGTACCGAGTGGAGTACAGTGTGCATACTGCCGTGTAGTACTGCGTGGATTACAGTACCTGTACTGCCGTGTAGTACCGAGTGGAGTACGTGCATGTACTGCCGTGTAGTACCAAGTGGAGTACTGTGTGTATAGTGCGGTGTAGTACCGAGTGGAGTACAGTGCATGTACTGCCGTGTAGTACCGAGTGGAGTACTGTGTGTATAGTGCCGTGTAGTACCGAGTGGAGTACAGTGCCTGTATTGCCGTGTAGTAAAGAGTGGAGTACTGTGTGTACAGTGCCATGTAGTACCGAGTGGAGTACTGTGTGCATACTGCCGTGTAGTACTGCGTGGAGTACAGTACCTGTACTGCCGTGTAGTACCGAGTGGAGTACTGTGTGTATAGTGCCGTGTAGTAGCGAGTGGAGTACAGTGCCTGTACTGCCGTGTAGGAGTGAGTGGAGTACACTGCCTGAACTGCCACGCAGTACTGAGTGGAGTACAGTGCCTGTACTGCCGTGTAGTCCGAGTGGAGTACAGTGCCTGTACTGCCGTGTAGTCATGAGTGGAGTACAGTGCCTGTACTGCCGTGTAGTAGTGCGTGGAGTACTGTGCCTGTACTGCCGTGTAGTACTGAGTGGAGTACTGTGTGTATAGTGCCGTGTAGTACCGAGTGGAGTACAGTGGGTGTATGCCGTGTAGTACTGTGTGGAGTACAGTGCCTGAACTGCCGTGCAGTACTGAGTGGAGTACAGTGCCTGTACTGCCGTGTAGTACTGAGTGGAGTACAGTGCCTGTAATGCCGTGTAGTACCGAGCGGAGTACTCTGTGTATAGTGCCGTGTAGCACCGAGTGGAGTACAGTGCCTGTACTGCCGTGTAGTACAGAGTGGAGTACAGTGCTGTACTGCCGTGTAGTCCCGAGTGGAGTACAGTGCCTGTACTGGCGTGTAGTTCTGATTGGAGTACAGTGCCTGTACTGCCGTGTAGTACCGAGTGGAGTACAGAGCTTATACTGCCGTGTAGTACTGAGTGGGGTACAGTGCCTGTACTGCCGTGTAGTGCCGAGTGGAGTACTGTGTGTATAGTGCAGTGTAGTACAGAGTGGAGTACAGTGCATGTACTGCCGTGTAGTCCCGAGTGGAGTACTGTGTGTATAGTGCAGTGTAGTGCTGAGTGGAGTACAGTGCCTGTACCGCTGTGTAGTACCGAGTGGAGTACAGTGCCTGTACTGCCATGTAGTCCCGAGTGGAGTACTGTGTGCATACTGCCGTGTAGTACTGAGTAGAGTACAGTGCCTGTACTGCCGTGTAGTACCGAGTGGAGTACTGTGTGTATATTGCCGTGTAGTACCGAGTGGAGTACAGTGCCTGTACTGCGTGTAGTACCGAGTGGAGTACTGTGTGTATAGTGCCGTGTAGTGCCGAGTGGAGTACAGTGCCTGTACTGCCGTGTAGTACTGATTGGAGTACAGTGTGAATAGTGCCGTGTAGTACCGAGGGGAGTACAGTGCCTGTACTGCCGTGTAGTACCGAGTGGAGTACAGTGTGTATAGTGCAGTTTAGTACCGAGTGGAATACATTGTGTATAGTGCCGTGTAGTACTGAGTGGAATACAGTACCTGTACTGCCGTGTAGTACCGATTGGAGTACACTGTGTATAGTGCCGTGTAGTACAGAGTGGAGTACAGTGCCTGTACTGCCGTGTAGTACTGAGTGGAGTACATTGCCTTACTGCCGTGTAGTACCGGGTGGAGTAGAGTGTATATAGTGCCGTGTAGTACTGAGTGGAGTACAGTGCCTGCGCTGCCGTGTAGTACTGAGTGGGGTACAGTGCCTGTACTGCCGTGTAGTACCGAGTGGGGGAATGTGTGTATACTGCCGTGTAGTACTGAGTATAGTACAGTGCCTGTACTGCCGTGTAGTACCGAGTGAAGTACTGTGTGCATACTGCCGTGTAGTACTGAGTGGAGTACAGTACCTGTACTGCCGTGTAGTACCGAGTGGGGGACTGTGTGTATACTGCCGTGTTGTACTGAGTGGAGTACAGTGCCTGTACTACCGTGTAATACCGAGTGGGGGACTGTGTGTATACTGCCGTGTAGTACTGAGTGGAGTACAGTCCCTGTACTGCCGTGTAGAACCGAGTGGGTGACTGTGTGTACACTGCCGTGTAGTACTGAGTGGGGTACTGTGTGTATAGTGCAGTGTAGTGCTGAGTGGAGTACAGTGCCTGTACTGCCGTGTAGTACCGAGTGGAGTACTGTGTGTAAGTGCAGTGTAGTGCTGAGTGGAGTACAGTACCTGTAATGCCGTGTAGTACTGAGTGGGGGACTGTGTGTATACTGCCGTGTAGTACTGAGTGGAGTACAGTACCTGTACTGCCGAGTAGTCCCGAGTGGAGTACTGTGTGTATAGTGCAGTGTAGTGCTAAGTGGAGTACAGTACCTGTACTGCCGTGTAGTACCGAGTGGGGGACTGTGTGCATACTGCCGTGTAGTTCCCAGTGGAGTACAGTGCCTGTACTGGCGTGTAGTACTGAGTGGAGTACAGTGGCTGTATTGCCGTGTAGTCCCGAGTGGAGTACAGTGCCTGTACTGCCGTGTAGTAGTGAATGGAGTACAGCGCCTGTACTGCCGTGTAGTACTGAGTGGAGTACTGTGTGTATAGTGCCGTGTAGTACCGAGTGGAGTACAGTGGGTGTACTGCCGTGTAGTACTGAGTGGAGTAGAGTGCCTGTACTGCCGTGTAGTACCGAGTGGAGTACAGTGCCTGTACTGCCGTGTAGTACTGAGTGGAGTACTGTGTGTATAGTGCCGTGTAGTACCGAGTGGAGTACAGTGCCTGTACTGCCGTGTAGTACTGAGTGAAGTACAGTGCCTGTGCTGCCGTGTAGTACTTAGTGGAGTACTGTGTGTATAGTGCCGTGTAGTACCGAGTGGAGTACATTGCCTGTACTGCCGTGTAGTACTGAGTGGAGTACAGTGCCGGTACTGCCGTGTAGTCCCGAGTGGAGTACAGTGCCTGTACTGCCGTGTAGTACTGATTGGAGTAATAGTGCCTGTACTGCCATGTAGTACCGAGTGGAGTACAGTGCTTGTACTGCCGTGTAGTACTGAGTGAAGTACAGTGCCTGTACTGCCATGTAGTGCCGAGTGGAGTACAGTGTGTATAGTGAAGTGTAGCACTGAGTGGAGTACAGTGCAGTTACTGCCGTGTAGTACTCAGTGGAGTACTGTGTGTTTAGTGCCGTGTAGTACCGATTGGAGTACAATGGGTGTACTGCCGTGTAGTACTTAGTGGAGTACAGTGCCTGTACTGCCGTGTAGTACTGAGTGGAGTACAGTGCCTGTACTGCCGTGTAGTAACGAGTGGAGTACAGTGCTGTACTGCCCTGTAGTACTGAGTGGAGTACAGTGCCTGTACTGCCGTGTAGTACTGAGTGGAGTACAGTGCCTGTACTGCCGTGTAGTACTGAGTGGAGTACAGTGCCTGTAATGCCGTGTAGTCCCGAATGGAGTACTGTGTGTATAGTGCCGTGTAGTACCGAGTGGAGTACAGTGCCTGTACTGCCGTGTAGCACCGAGTGGAGTACTGTGTGTATAGTGCCGTGTAGTACCGAGTGGAGTACAGTGCCTGTATTGCCGTGTAGTACTGAGTGGAGTACAGTGTCTGTACTTCCGTGTAGTACTGATTGGAGTACAGTGCCCGTACTGCCGTGTAGTACCGAGTGGAGTACATTGCTTGTACTGCCGTGTAGTACTGAGTGGAGTACAGTGTCTGTACTGCCGTGTTGTACTGAGTGGAGTACTGTGTGTATAGTGGCGTGTAGTAACGAGTGGAGTACAGTGCCAGTACTGCCGTGTAGCCCCGAATGGAGTACTGTGTGTATAGTGCCGTGTAGTACCGAGTGGAGTACAGTGCCTGTACTGCCGTGTAGCACCGATGGAGTACTGTGTGTATAGTGCCGTGTAGAACCGAGTGGAGTACAGTGCCTGTATTGTCGTGTAGTACTGAGTGGAGTACAGTGCCTGTACTGCCGTGTAGAACCGAGTGGGGGACTGTGTGTATAGTGCCGTGTAGTACCGAGTGGAGTACTGTGTGCATACTGCCGTGTGGTACCGAGTGGAGTACAGTGCCTGTACTGCCGTGTAGTACTGAGTGGAGCACAGTGCCTGTACTGCCGTGTAGTACTGAGTGGAGTACAGTTCCTGTACTGCCGTGTAGTCCCGAGTGGAGTACAGTGCCTGTACTGCCGTGTAGTACTGAGTGGAGTACAGTTCCTGTACTGCCGTGTAGTCCCGAGTGGAGTACAGTGCCTGTACTGCCGTGTAGTACTGAGTGGAGTACTGTGTGTATAGTGCCGTGTAGTAACGAGTGGAGTACAGTGCCTGTACTGCCGTGTAGTCCCGAATGGAGTACTGTGTGTATAGTGCCGTGTAGTACCGAGTGGAGTACAGTGCCTGTACTGCCGTGTAGCACCGAGTGGAGTACTGTGTGTATAGTGCCGTGTAGAACCGAGTGGAGTATAGTGCCTGTATTGTCGTGTAGTACTGAGTAGAGTACAGTGCCTGTAATGCCGTGTAGTACCGAGTGGAATACTGTGTGTATAGTGCCGTGTAGTACCGAGTGGAGTACAGCACCTCTACTGCCGTGTAGTACCGAGTGGAGTACTGTGTGTATAGTGCCGTGTAGTACTGAGTGGAGTACAGTGCCTGTACTGCCGTGTAGTACCGAGTGGAATACTGTGTGTATAGTGCCGTGTAGTACCGAGTGGAGTACAGCACCTCTACTGCCGTGTAGTACCGAGTGGAGTACTGTGTGTATAGTGCCGTGTAGAACCGAGTGGAGTATAGTGCCTGTATTGTCGTGTAGTACTGAGTAGAGTACAGTGCCTGTACTGCCGTGTAGTAGTGAGTGGAGTACTGTGCCTGTACTGCCGTGTAGTACTCAGTGGAGTACTGTGTGTATAGTGCCGTGTAGTACCGAGTGGAGTACAGTGGGTGTACTGCCGTGTAGTTATGAGTGGAGTACAGCGCCTGTACTGCCGTGTAGTACTGAGTGGAGTACAGTGCCTGTACTGCCGTGTAGACCCGAGTGGAGTACAGTGCCTATACTGCCGTGTAGTACTGAGTGGAGTACTGTGTGTATAGTGCCGTGTAGTACCGAGTGGAGTACAGTGCCTGTATTGCCGTGTAGTACCGAGTGGAGTACTGTGTGTATAGTGCGGTGTAGTACCGAGTGGAGTACAGTGCATGTACTGCCGTGTAGTACCGAGTGGAGTACTGTGTGTATAGTGCCGTGTAGTACCGAGTGGAGTACAATGCCTGTACTGCCGTGTAGTACCGAGTGGAGTACTGTGTGTATAGTGCCGTGTAGTATCGAGTGGAGTACAGTGCCTGTACTGCGTGTAGTACCGAGTGGAGTACTGTGTGTATAGTGCCGTGCAGTACCGAGTGGAGTACAGTGCCTGTACTGCCGTGTAGTTCCGAGTGGAGTACAGTGCGTATACTGCCGTCTAGTACCGAGTGGAGTACAGTGTGTATAGTGCCGTGTAGTACTGAGTGGAGTACAGTGCCTGTACAGCCGTGTAGTACTGAGTGGGGTACAGTGCCTGTACTGCCGTGTACTACTGAGTGGAGTACAGTGCCTGTACTGCCGTGTAGTACCGAGTGGGGGACTGTGTGTATACTGCCGTGTAGTACTGAGTGGAGTACAGTGTGTATAGTGCAGTGTAGTGCTGAGTGGAGTACAGTGCCTGTACTGCCGTGTAGTACCGAGTGGATTATTGTGTGTATAGTGCAGTGTAGTGCTGAGTGGAGTACAGTACCTGTACTGCCGTGTAGTGCTGAGTATAGTACAGTGCCTGTACTGCCGTGTAGTACCGAGTGGGGGACTGTGTGTATACAGCCGTGTAGTACTGAGTGGAGTAGAATACTTGTACTGCCGAGTAGTCTGGAGTGGAGTACTGTGTGTATAGTGCAGTGTAGTGCTGAGTGGAGTACAGTACCTGTAGTGCCGTGTAGTACCGAGTGGGGGAATGTGTGTATACTGCCGTGCAGTACTGAGTGGAGTACAGTGCCTGTACTGTCGTGTAGTACCGAGTGGGGGACTGTGTGTATACTGCCGTGTAGTACTGAGTGGAGTACAATCCCTGTACTGCCGAGTAGTCCCGAGTGGAGTACAGTGTGTATAGTGCAGTGTAGTACTGAGTGGAGTACTGTGTGTATAGTGCAGTGTAGTGCTGAGTGGAGTACAGTATCTGTACTGCCGTGTAGTACCGAGTGGGGGAATGTGTGTATACTGCCGTGCAGTACTGAGTGGAGTACAGTGCCTGTACTGTCGTGTAGTACCGAGTGGAGTACTGTGTGCATACTGCCGTGTAGTACTGAGTGGAGTACAGTACCTGTACTGCCGTGTAGTACCGAGTGGGGGACTGTGTGTATACTGCCGTATAGTACTGAGTGGAGTACAGTGCCTGTACTACCGTGTAGTACCGAGTGGGGGACTGTGTGTATACTGCCGTGTAGTACTGAGTGGAGTACAGTGCCTGTACTGCCGTGTAGAACCGAGTGGGGGACTGTGTGTATAGTGCCGTGTAGAACCGAGTGGAGTACTGTGTGCATACTGCCGTGTGGTACCGAGTGGAGTACAGTGCCTGTACTGCCGTGTAGTACTGAGTGGAGCACAGTGCCTGTACTGCCGTGTAGTACTGAGTGGAGTACAGTTCCTGTACTGCCGTGTAGTACTGAGTGGAGTACTGTGTGTATAGTGCCGTGTAGTAACGAGTGGAGTACAGTGCCTGTACTGCCGTGTAGTCCCGAATGGAGTACTGTGTGTATAGTGCCGTGTAGTACCGAGTGGAGTACAGTGCCTGTACTGCCGTGTAGCACCGAGTGGAGTACTGTGTGTATAGTGCCGTGTAGAACCGAGTGGAGTATAGTGCCTGTATTGTCGTGTAGTACTGAGTAGAGTACAGTGCCTGTAATGCCGTGTAGTACCGAGTGGAATACTGTGTGTATAGTGCCGTGTAGTACCGAGTGGAGTACAGCACCTCTACTGCCGTGTAGTACCGAGTGGAGTACTGTGTGTATAGTGCCGTGTAGTACTGAGTGGAGTACAGTGCCTGTACTGCCGTGTAGTACCGAGTGGAATACTGTGTGTATAGTGCCGTGTAGTACCGAGTGGAGTACAGCACCTCTACTGCCGTGTAGTACCGAGTGGAGTACTGTGTGTATAGTGCCGTGTAGAACCGAGTGGAGTATAGTGCCTGTATTGTCGTGTAGTACTGAGTAGAGTACAGTGCCTGTACTGCCGTGTAGTAGTGAGTGGAGTACTGTGCCTGTACTGCCGTGTAGTACTCAGTGGAGTACTGTGTGTATAGTGCCGTGTAGTACCGAGTGGAGTACAGTGGGTGTACTGCCGTGTAGTTATGAGTGGAGTACAGCGCCTGTACTGCCGTGTAGTACTGAGTGGAGTACAGTGCCTGTACTGCCGTGTAGACCCGAGTGGAGTACAGTGCCTATACTGCCGTGTAGTACTGAGTGGAGTACTGTGTGTATAGTGCCGTGTAGTACCGAGTGGAGTACAGTGCCTGTATTGCCGTGTAGTACCGAGTGGAGTACTGTGTGTATAGTGCGGTGTAGTACCGAGTGGAGTACAGTGCATGTACTGCCGTGTAGTACCGAGTGGAGTACTGTGTGTATAGTGCCGTGTAGTACCGAGTGGAGTACAATGCCTGTACTGCCGTGTAGTACCGAGTGGAGTACTGTGTGTATAGTGCCGTGTAGTATCGAGTGGAGTACAGTGCCTGTACTGCGTGTAGTACCGAGTGGAGTACTGTGTGTATAGTGCCGTGCAGTACCGAGTGGAGTACAGTGCCTGTACTGCCGTGTAGTTCCGAGTGGAGTACAGTGCGTATACTGCCGTCTAGTACCGAGTGGAGTACAGTGTGTATAGTGCCGTGTAGTACTGAGTGGAGTACAGTGCCTGTACTGCCGTGTAGTACTGAGTGGAGCACAGTGCCTGTACTGCCGTGTAGTACTGAGTGGAGTACAGTTCCTGTACTGCCGTGTAGTACTGAGTGGAGTACTGTGTGTATAGTGCCGTGTAGTAACGAGTGGAGTACAGTGCCTGTACTGCCGTGTAGTCCCGAATGGAGTACTGTGTGTATAGTGCCGTGTAGTACCGAGTGGAGTACAGTGCCTGTACTGCCGTGTAGTTCCGAGTGGAGTACAGTGCGTATACTGCCGTCTAGTACCGAGTGGAGTACTGTGTGTATAGTGCGGTGTAGTACCGAGTGGAGTACAGTGCATGTACTGCCGTGTAGTACCGAGTGGAGTACTGTGTGTATAGTGCCGTGTAGTACCGAGTGGAGTACAATGCCTGTACTGCCGTGTAGTACCGAGTGGAGTACTGTGTGTATAGTGCCGTGTAGTATCGAGTGGAGTACAGTGCCTGTACTGCGTGTAGTACCGAGTGGAGTACTGTGTGTATAGTGCCGTGCAGTACCGAGTGGAGTACAGTGCCTGTACTGCCGTGTAGTTCCGAGTGGAGTACAGTGCGTATACTGCCGTCTAGTACCGAGTGGAGTACAGTGTGTATAGTGCCGTGTAGTACTGAGTGGAGTACAGTGCCTGTACAGCCGTGTAGTAGTGAGTGGAGTACTGTGCCTGTACTGCCGTGTAGTACTCAGTGGAGTACTGTGTGTATAGTGCCGTGTAGTACCGAGTGGAGTACAGTGGGTGTACTGCCGTGTAGTTATGAGTGGAGTACAGCGCCTGTACTGCCGTGTAGTACTGAGTGGAGTACAGTGCCTGTACTGCCGTGTAGACCCGAGTGGAGTACAGTGCCTATACTGCCGTGTAGTACTGAGTGGAGTACTGTGTGTATAGTGCCGTGTAGTACCGAGTGGAGTACAGGGCCTGTATTGCCGTGTAGTACCGAGTGGAGTACTGTGTGTATAGTGCGGTGTAGTACCGAGTGGAGTACAGTGCATGTACTGCCGTGTAGTACCGAGTGGAGTACTGTGTGTATAGTGCCGTGTAGTACCGAGTGGAGTACAATGCCTGTACTGCCGTGTAGTACCGAGTGGAGTACTGTGTGTATAGTGCCGTGTAGTATCGAGTGGAGTACAGTGCCTGTACTGCGTGTAGTACCGAGTGGAGTACTGTGTGTATAGTGCCGTGCAGTACCGAGTGGAGTACAGTGCCTGTACTGCCGTGTAGTTCCGAGTGGAGTACAGTGCGTATACTGCCGTCTAGTACCGAGTGGAGTACAGTGTGTATAGTGCCGTGTAGTACTGAGTGGAGTACAGTGCCTGTACAGCCGTGTAGTACTGAGTGGGGTACAGTGCCTGTACTGCCGTGTACTACTGAGTGGAGTACAGTGCCTGTACTGCCGTGTAGTACCGAGTGGGGGACTGTGTGTATACTGCCGTGTAGTACTGAGTGGAGTACAGTGTGTATAGTGCAGTGTAGTGCTGAGTGGAGTACAGTGCCTGTACTGCCGTGTAGTACCGAGTGGATTATTGTGTGTATAGTGCAGTGTAGTGCTCAGTGGAGTACAGTACCTGTACTGCCGTGTAGTGCTGAGTATAGTACAGTGCCTGTACTGCCGTGTAGTACCGAGTGGGGGACTGTGTGTATACAGCCGTGTAGTACTGAGTGGAGTAGAATACTTGTACTGCCGAGTAGTCTGGAGTGGAGTACTGTGTGTATAGTGCAGTGTAGTGCTGAGTGGAGTACAGTACCTGTACTGCCGTGTAGTACCGAGTGGGGGAATGTGTGTATACTGCCGTGCAGTACTGAGTGGAGTACAGTGCCTGTACTGTCGTGTAGTACCGAGTGGGGGACTGTGTGTATACTGCCGTGTAGTACTGAGTGGAGTACAATCCCTGTACTGCCGAGTAGTCCCGAGTGGAGTACAGTGTGTATAGTGCAGTGTAGTACTGAGTGGAGTACTGTGTGTAAAGTGCAGTGTAGTACTGAGTGGAGTACAGTGCGTGTACTGCCGTGTAGTACCGAGTGGGGGACTGTGTGTATACTGCCGTGTAGTACTGAGTGGAGTACAGTGTGTATAGTGCCGTGTAGTACCGAGTGGGTCTTTGTGTGCATACTGCCGTGTAGTACTGAGTGGAGTACATTGCCTGTACTGCTATGTTGTCCCGAGTGGAGTACTGTGTGTATACTGCCGTGTAGTCCGAGTGGAGTACAGTGCCTGTACTGCCATGTAGTACCGAGTGGAGTACTGTGTGCATACTGCCGTGTAGGACGGAGTGGAGTACAGTGCCTATACTGCCGTGTAGTACGATTGGAGTACTGTGTGGATAGTGCCGTGCAGTACCGAGTGGAGTACGGTGTGCATACTGCCGTGTAGTACTTAGTGTAGTACAGTGCCTGTACTGCCGTGTAGTACGGAGTGGAGTACTGTGTGTATAGTGCCGTGTAGTACCGAGTTTAGTACAGTGCATGTACTGCCGTGTATTACCGAGTGGAGTACTGTTTTTATAGTGCGGTGTAGTACCGAGTGGAGTACAGTGCATGTACTGCCGTGTAGTACCGAGTGGAGTACTGTGTGTATAGTGCCGTGTAGTACCGAGTTTAGTACAGTGCATGTACTGCCGTGTATTACCGAGTGGAGTACTGTTTTTATAGTGCGGTGTAGTACCGAGTGGAGTACAGTTCCTGTACTGCCGTGTAGTCCCGAGTGGAGTACAGTGCCTGTACTGCCGTGTAGTACTGAGTGGAGTACAGTTCCTGTACTGCCGTGTAGTCCCGAGTGGAGTACAGTGCCTGTACTGCCGTGTAGTACTGAGTGGAGTACTGTGTGTATAGTGCCGTGTAGTAACGAGTGGAGTACAGTGCCTGTACTGCCGTGTAGTCCCGAATGGAGTACTGTGTGTATAGTGCCGTGTAGTACCGAGTGGAGTACAGTGCCTGTACTGCCGTGTAGCACCGAGTGGAGTACTGTGTGTATAGTGCCGTGTAGAACCGAGTGGAGTATAGTGCCTGTATTGTCGTGTAGTACTGAGTAGAGTACAGTGCCTGTAATGCCGTGTAGTACCGAGTGGAATACTGTGTGTATAGTGCCGTGTAGTACCGAGTGGAGTACAGCACCTCTACTGCCGTGTAGTACCGAGTGGAGTACTGTGTGTATAGTGCCGTGTAGTACTGAGTGGAGTACAGTGCCTGTACTGCCGTGTAGTACCGAGTGGAATACTGTGTGTATAGTGCCGTGTAGTACCGAGTGGAGTACAGCACCTCTACTGCCGTGTAGTACCGAGTGGAGTACTGTGTGTATAGTGCCGTGTAGAACCGAGTGGAGTATAGTGCCTGTATTGTCGTGTAGTACTGAGTAGAGTACAGTGCCTGTACTGCCGTGTAGTAGTGAGTGGAGTACTGTGCCTGTACTGCCGTGTAGTACTCAGTGGAGTACTGTGTGTATAGTGCCGTGTAGAACCGAGTGGAGTACAGTGGGTGTACTGCCGTGTAGTTATGAGTGGAGTACAGCGCCTGTACTGCCGTGTAACACTGAGTGGAGTACAGTGCCTGTACTGCCGTGTAGACCCGAGTGGAGTACAGTGCCTATACTGCCGTGTAGTACTGAGTGGAGTACTGTGTGTATAGTGCCGTGTAGTACCGAGTGGAGTACAGTGCCTGTATTGCCGTGTAGTACCGAGTGGAGTACTGTGTGTATAGTGCGGTGTAGTACCGAGTGGAGTACAGTGCATGTACTGCCGTGTAGTACCGAGTGGAGTACTGTGTGTATAGTGCCGTGTAGTACCGAGTGGAGTACAATGCCTGTACTGCCGTGTAGTACCGAGTGGAGTACTGTGTGTATAGTGCCGTGTAGTATCGAGTGGAGTACAGTGCCTGTACTGCGTGTAGTACCGAGTGGAGTACTGTGTGTATAGTGCCGTGCAGTACCGAGTGGAGTACAGTGCCTGTACTGCCGTGTAGTTCCGAGTGGAGTACAGTGCGTATACTGCCGTCTAGTACCGAGTGGAGTACAGTGTGTATAGTGCCGTGTAGTACTGAGTGGAGTACAGTGCCTGTACAGCCGTGTAGTACTGAGTGGGGTACAGTGCCTGTACTGCCGTGTACTACTGAGTGGAGTACAGTGCCTGTACTGCCGTGTAGTACCGAGTGGGGGACTGTGTGTATACTGCCGTGTAGTACTGAGTGGAGTACAGTGTGTATAGTGCAGTGTAGTGCTGAGTGGAGTACAGTGCCTGTACTGCCGTGTAGTACCGAGTGGATTATTGTGTGTATAGTGCAGTGTAGTGCTCAGTGGAGTACAGTACCTGTACTGCCGTGTAGTGCTGAGTATAGTACAGTGCCTGTACTGCCGTGTAGTACCGAGTGGGGGACTGTGTGTATACAGCCGTGTAGTACTGAGTGGAGTAGAATACTTGTACTGCCGAGTAGTCTGGAGTGGAGTACTGTGTGTATAGTGCAGTGTAGTGCTGAGTGGAGTACAGTACCTGTACTGCCGTGTAGTACCGAGTGGGGGAATGTGTGTATACTGCCGTGCAGTACTGAGTGGAGTACAGTGCCTGTACTGTCGTGTAGTACCGAGTGGGGGACTGTGTGTATACTGCCGTGTAGTACTGAGTGGAGTACAATCCCTGTACTGCCGAGTAGTCCCGAGTGGAGTACAGTGTGTATAGTGCAGTGTAGTACTGAGTGGAGTACTGTGTGTAAAGTGCAGTGTAGTACTGAGTGGAGTACAGTGCGTGTACTGCCGTGTAGTACCGAGTGGGGGACTGTGTGTATACTGCCGTGTAGTACTGAGTGGAGTACAGTGTGTATAGTGCCGTGTAGTACCGAGTGGGTCTTTGTGTGCATACTGCCGTGTAGTACTGAGTGGAGTACATTGCCTGTACTGCTATGTTGTCCCGAGTGGAGTACTGTGTGTATACTGCCGTGTAGTCCGAGTGGAGTACAGTGCCTGTACTGCCATGTAGTACCGAGTGGAGTACTGTGTGCATACTGCCGTGTAGGACGGAGTGGAGTACATTGCCTATACTGCCGTGTAGTACCGATTGGAGTACTGTGTGGATAGTGCCGTGCAGTACCGAGTGGAGTACGGTGTGCATACTGCCGTGTAGTACTTAGTGTAGTACAGTGCCTGTACTGCCGTGTAGTACCGAGTGGAGTACTGTGTGTATAGTGCCGTGTTGTACCGAGTTTAGTACAGTGCATGTACTGCCGTGTATTACCGAGTGGAGTACTGTTTTTATAGTGCGGTGTAGTACCGAGTGGAGTACAGTGCATGTACTGCCGTGTAGTACCGAGTGGAGTACTGTGTGTATAGTGCCGTGTAGTACCGAGTGGAGTACAGTGCCTGTATTGCCGTGTAGTACCGAGTGGAGTACTGCGTCTATAGTGCCGTGTAGTACCGATTGGAGTACTGTGTGCATAATGCTGTGTAGTACTAGTGGAGTACAGTACCTGTACTGCCGTGTAGTACCGAGTGGAGTACTGTGTGTATAGTGCCGTGTAGTACCGAGTGGAGTACAGTGCCTGTACTGCCGTGTAGTACTGAGTGGAGTAGAATGCCTGTACTGCCGTGTAGTCCCGAGTGGAGTAGAGTGCCTGTACTACCGTGTAGTACTGAGTTTAGTACTGTTTGTATAGTGCTGTGTAGTACCGAGTGGAGTACAGTGCCTGTACTGCCGTGTAGTCCCGAGTGGAGTACGGTGCATGTACTGTCGTGTAGTACCGAGTGTAGTACAATGCCTGTACTGCCGTGTAGTACCGAGTGGAGTACTGTGTGCATACTGCCGTGTAGTACCGAGTGGAGTACAGTGCCTGTACTGCCGTGTAGTACCGAGTGGAGTACAGTGCCTGTACTGCCGTGTAGTACCGAGTGGAGTACTGTGTGCATACTGCCGTGTAGTACTGAGTGGAGTACAGTGCCTGTAATGCCGTGTAGTACCGAGTGGAGTACTGTTTGTATAATGCCGTGTAGTACCGACTGGAGTACTGTGTGTATAGTGCGGTGTAGTACCGTGTGGAGTACAGTGCATGTACTGCCGTGTAGTAGTGAGTGGAGTACTGTGCCTGTACTGCCGTGTAGTACTGAGTGGAGTACTGTGTGTATAGTGCCGTGTAGTACCGAGTGGAGTACAGTGGGTGTACTGCCGTGTAGTACTGAGTGGAGTACAGTGCCTGTACTGCCGTGTAGTACTGAGTGGAGTACAGTGCCTGTACTGCCGTGTAGTCCCGAGTGGAGTAGAGTGCCTGTACTACCGTGTAGTACTGAGTTTAGTACTGTTTGTATAGTGCTGTGTAGTACCGAGTGGAGTACAGTGCCTGTACTGCCGTGTAGTCCCGAGTGGAGTACGGTGCATGTACTGTCGTGTAGTACCGAGTGTAGTACAATGCCTGTACTGCCGTGTAGTACCGAGTGGAGTACTGTGTGCATACTGCCGTGTAGTACCGAGTGGAGTACAGTGCCTGTACTGCCGAGTAGTACCGAGTGGAGTACAGTGCCTGTACTGCCGTGTAGTACCGAGTGGAGTACTGTGTGCATACTGCCGTGTAGTACTGAGTGGAGTACAGTGCCTGTAATGCCGTGTAGTACCGAGTGGAGTACTGTTTGTATAGTGCCGTGTAGTACCGACTGGAGTACGGTGTGTATAGTGCGGTGTAGTACCGAGTGGAGTACAGTGCATGTACTGCCGTGTAGTACCGAGTGGAGTACTGTGTGTATCGTGCCATGTAGTACCGTGTGGAGTACAGTGCCTGTATTGCCGTGTAGTACCGTGTGGAGTACTGAGTGTATAGTGCCCTGTAGTACCGAGTGGAGTACAGTGCCTGTACTGCCGTGTAGTACTGAGTGGTGTACAGTGGGTGTACTGCCGTGTAGTACTGAGTGGAGTACAGTGCCTATACTGCCGTGTAGTACTGAGTGGGGTACAGTGCCTGTACTGCCGTGTAGCTCGAGTGGAGTACAATGCCTGTACTGCCGTGTAGTACTGAGTGGAGTACTGTGTGTATAGTGCCGTGTCGTACCGAGTGGAGTACAGTGCCTGTACTGCCGTGTAGTACTGAGTGGAGTACAGTGCCTGTAATGCCGTGTAGTACCGAGTGAAGTACTGTGTGTATAGTGCCGTTAGTACCGAGTGTAACACAGTGCCTGTACTGCCGTGTAGTACTGAGTGGAGTACAGTGCCTGTACTGCCGTGTAGTCCCGAGTGGAGTACAGTGCCTGTACTGCCGTGCAGTACTGATTGGAGTACAGTGCGTGTACTGCCGTGTAGTGCCGGGTGGAGTACATTGCTTGTACTGCCGTGTAGTACTGAGTGAAGTACAGTGCCTGTACTGCCGTGTAGTGCCGAGTGGAGTACTGTGTGTATAGTGCAGTGTAGTACTGAGTGGAGTACAGTGCATTTACTGCCGTGTAGTACCGAGTGGAGTACAGTGCCTGTACGGCCGTGTAGTCCCGAGTGGAGTAATGAGTGTATAGTGCATTGTAGTACTGAGTGGAGTACTGTGTGTATATTCCCGTGTAGTACTGAGTGGAGTACAGTGCCTGTACTGCCGTGTAGTACCGATTGGAGTAGTGCGTCCACACTGCCGTCTAGTACTGTGTGGAGTACAGTGCCTGTACTGCCGTGTAGTACTGGGTGGAATACAGTGCCTGTACTGCCGTGTAGTCCCGAGTGGAGTACAGTGTGTATAGTGCAGTGTAGTACTCAGTGGAGTACAGTGCATGTACTGCCGTGTAGTACCGAGTGGTGTACTGTGTGTATAGTGCCGTGTGGTACCGAGTGGAGTACCATGCCTCTACTGCCGTGTAGTACCGAGTGGAGTACTGTGTGTATAGTGCCGTGTCGTACCGAGTGGAGCACAGTGCCTGTACTGCGTGTAGTACCGAGTGCAGTACAGTGCCTGCACTGCGTGTAGTACCGAGTGGAGTACAGTGTGTATAGTGCCGTCTAGTACCGAGTGGAGTACAGTGTGTATAGTGCCGTGTAGTACTGAGTGGAGTACAGGGCCTGTACTGCCGGGTAGTACCGAGTGGAGTACAGTGTGTATAGTGCCGTGTAGTACTGAGTGGAGTACAGTGCCTGTACTGCCGTGTAGTACTGAGTGGGGTACAGTGCCTGTACTGCCGTGTAGTACTGAGTGGAGTACTGTGTGTATAGTGCCGTGTAGTACCGAGTGGAGTACAGTGGGTGTATGCCGTGTAGTACTGTGTGGAGTACAGTGCCTCAACTGCCGTGCAGTACTGAGTGGAGTACAGTGCCTGTACTGCCGTGTAGTCCCGAGTGGAGTACAGTGCCTGTACTGCCGTGTAGTACTGAGTGGAGTACTGTGTGTATAGTGCCGTGTAGTACCGAGTGGAGTACAGTGCCTCTACTGCCGTGTAGTACTGAGTGGAGTACAGTGCCTGTACTGCCGTGTAGTACTGTGTGGAGTACTGTGTGTATAGTGCCGTGAAGTACCGAGTGGAGTACAGTGCCTGTACTGAAGTGTAGTACTGAGGGGAGTACAGTGCCTGTACTGCCGTGTAGTACTGAGTGTAGTACAGTGCCTGTACTGCCGTGTAGTCCCGAATGGAGTACTCTGTGTATAGTGCCGTGTAGTACCGAGTGGAGTACAGTGCCTGTACTGCCGTGTAGTACCGAGTGGAGTACTGTGTGTATAGTGCCGTGTAGTACCGAGTGGAGTACTGTGTGCATACTGCCGTGTAGTACTGAGTGGAGTACAGTGCCTGTACTGCCGTGTAGTACAGAGTGGAGTACAGTGCCTGTTCTGCCGTGTAGTACTGAGTGGAGTACATTGCCTGTACTGCCGTGTAGTACCGAGTGGAGTACAGTGTGTATAGTGCCGTGTAGTACTGAGTGGAGTACAGTGCCTGTGCTGCCGTGTAGTACTGAGTGGGGTACAGTGCCTGTACTGCCGTGTAGTACCCAGTGGGCGTATGTGTGTATACTGCCGTGTAGTACTGAGTATAGTACAGTGCCTGTACTGCCGTGTAGTACCGAGTGGAGTACTGTGTGCATACTGCCGTGTAGTACTGAGTGGAGTACAGTACCTGTACTGCCGTGTACTACCGAGTGGGGGACTGTGTGTATACTGCCGTGTAGTACTGAGTGGAGTACAGAGCCTGTACTACCGTGTAGTACCGAGTGGGGGACTGTGTGTATAATGCCATATAGTACTGAGTGGAGAACAGTGCCTGTACTGCCGTGTAGAACCGAGTGGGTGACTGTGTGCATACTGCCGTGTAGTACTGAGTGGAGTACTGTGTGTATAGGGCAGTGTAATGCTGAGTGGAGTACAGTGCCTGTACTGCCGTGTAGTACCGAGTGGAGTACTCTGGGTATAGTGCTGTGTAGTGCTGAGTGGAGTACAGTACCTGTACTGCCGTGTAGTACTGAGTATAGTACAGTGCCTGTACTGCCGTGTAGTACCGAGTGGGGGACTGTGTGTATACTGCCGTGTAGTACTGAGTGGAGTACAGTACCTGTACTGCCGAGTAGTCCCGAGTGGAGTACTGTGTGTATAGTGCAGCGTAGTGCTGAGTGGAGTACAGTACCTGTACTGCCGTGTAGTACCGAGTGGGGGACTGTGTGCATACTGCCGTGTAGTTCCGAGTGGAGTACAGTGCCTGTGCTGGCGTGTAGTACTGAGTGGAGTACAGTGCCTGTATTGCCGTGTAGTCCCGAGTGGAGTACAGTGCCTGTACTGCCGTGTAGTAGTGAGTGGAGTACAGTGCCTCTACTGCCGTGTAGTACTGGGTGGAGTACATTGCCTGTACTGCCATGTAGTACCGAGTGGAGTACTGTGTGTAAGGTGCCGTGTAGTACCGAGTGGAGTACGGTGCATGTACTGCCGTGTAGTACCGAGTGGAGTATTGTGTGTATAGTGCGGTGTAGTACCGAGTGGAGTACAGTGCATGTACTGCCGTGTAGTACCGAGTGGAGTACTGTGTGTATAGTGCCGTGTAGTACCGAGTGGAGTACAGTGCCTGTATTGCCGTGTAGTAAAGAGTGGAGTACTGTGTGTACAGTGCCATGTAGTACCGAGTGGAGTACTGTGTGCATACTGCCGTGTAGTACTGCGTGGAGTACAGTACCTGTACTGCCGTGTAGTACCGAGTGGAGTACTGTGTGTATAGTGCCGTGTAGTAGCGAGTGGAGTACAGTGCCTGTACTGCCGTGTAGGAGTGAGTGGAGTACACTGCCTGAACTGCCACGCAGTACTGAGTGGAGTACAGTGCCTGTACTGCCGTGTAGTCCGAGTGGAGTACAGTGCCTGTACTGCCGTGTAGTCATGAGTGGAGTACAGTGCCTGTACTGCCGTGTAATAGTGAGTAGAGTACTGTGCCTGTACTGCCGTGTAGTACTGAGTGGAGTACTGTGTGTATAGTGCCGTGTAGTTCCGAGTGGAGTACAGTGGGTGTATGCCGTGTAGTTCTGAGTGGAGTTCAGTGCCTGAACTGCCGTGCAGTACTGAGTGGAGTACTGTGTGTATAGTGGCGTGTAGTACCGTGTGGAGTACAGTGCCTCTACTGCCGTGTAGTACTGTGTGGAGTACAGTGCCTGTACTGCCGTGTAGTACTGAGTGGAGTACAGTGCCTGTACTGCCGTGTAGTACTGAGTGGAGTACTGTGTGTATAGTGCCGTGAAGTACCGAGTGGAGTACAGTGCCTGTACTGCCGTGTAGTACTGAGGGGAGTACAGTGTCTGTACTGCCGTGTAGTACCGAGTAGAGTACAGTGCCTGTACTGCCGTGTAGTACCGAGTGGAGTACTGTGTGTATAGTGCCGAGTAGTACCGAGTGGAGTACAGTGCCTGTACTGCCGTGTAGTACTGAGTGGAGTACAGTGCCTGTAATGCCGTGTAGTAACGAGTGGAGTACTCTGTGTATAGTGCCGTGTTGTACCGAGTGGAGTACAGTGCCTGTACTGCCGTGTAGTACTGAGTGGAGTACAGTGCTGTACTGCCGTGTAGTCCCGAGTGGAGTACAGTGCCTGTACTGCCGTGTAGTTCTGATTGGAGTACAGTGCCTGTACTGCCGTGTAGTACCGAGTGGAGTACAGAGCTTATACTGCCGTGTAGTACTGAGTGGGGTACAGTGCCTGTACTGCCGTGTAGTGCCGAGTGGAGTACTGTGTGTATAGTGCAGTGTAGTACTGAGTGGAGTACAGTGCATGTACTGCCGTGTAGTCCCGAGTGGAGTACTGTGTGTATAGTGCAGTGTAGTGCTGAGTGGAGTACAGTGCCTGTACTGCTGTGTAGTACCGAGTGGAGTACAGTGCCTGTACTGCCATGTAGTCCCGAGTGGAGTACTGTGTGTATAGTGCCGTCTAGTACCGAGTGGGATACATTGTGTATAGTGCCGTGTAGTACTGAGTGGAGTACAGTACCTGTACTGCCGTGTAGTACCGATTGGAGTACACTGTGTATAGTGCCGTGTAGTACAGAGTGGAGTACAGTGCCTGTACTGCCGTGTAGTACTGAGTGGCGTACAGTGCCTGTACTGCCGTGTAGTACCGAGTGGGGGAATGTGTGTTTACTGCCGTGTAGTACTGAGTATAGTACAGTGCCTGTACTGCCGTGTAGTACCGAGTGGAGTACTGTGTGCATACTGCCGTGTAGTACTGAGTGGAGTAGAGTACCTGTACTGCCGTGTAGTACCGAGTGGGGGACTGTGTGTATACTGCCGTGTAGTACTGAGTGGAGTACAGTGCCTGTACTACCGTGTAGTACCGAGTGGGGGACTGTGTGTATACTGCCGTGTAGTACTGAGTGGAGTACAGTCCCTGTACTGCCGTGTAGAACCGAGTGGGTGACTGTGTGTACACTGCCGTGTAGTACTGAGTGGAGTACTGTGTGTATAGTGCAGTGTAGTGCTGAGTGGAGTACAGTGCCTGTACTGCCGTGTAGTACCGAGTGGAGTACTGTGTGTATAGTGCAGTGTAGTGCTGAGTGGAGTACAGTACCTGTACTGCCGTGTAGTACTGAGTATAGTACAGTGCCTGTACTGCCGTGTAGTACCGAGTGGGGGACTGTGTGTATACTGCCGTGTAGTACTGAGTGGAGTACAGTGTCCTGTACTTCCGAGTAGTCCCGAGTGGAGTACTGGGTGTATAGTGCAGTGTAGTGCTGAGTGGAGTACAGTACCTGTACTGCCGTGTAGTACCGAGTGGGGGACTGTGTGCATACTGCCGTGTAGTTCCCAGTGGAGCACAGTGCCTGTACTGGCGTGTAGTACTGAGTGGAGTACAGTGCCTGTATTGCCGTGTAGTCCCGAGTGGAGTACAGTGCCTGTACTGCCGTGTAGTAGTGAGTGGAGTACAGTGCCTGTACTGCCGTGTAGTACTGAGTGGAGTACAGTGTGTATAGTGCCGTGTAGTACCGAGTGGAGTACAGTGGGTGTACTGCCGTGTAGTACTGAGTGGAGTACAGTGCCTGTACTGCCGTGTAGTCCCGAGTGGAATACAGTGCCTGTACTGCCGTGTAGTCCCGAATGGAGTACTGTGTGTATAGTGCCGTGTAGTACCGAGTGGAGTACAGTGCCTGTACTGCCGTGTAGCACCGAGTGGAGTACTGTGTGTATAGTGCCGTGTAGTACCGACTGGAGTACAGTGCCTGTATTGCCGTGTAGTACTGAGGGTAGTACAGTGCCTGTACTGTCGTGTAGTGCCGAGTGGAGTACTGTGTGTATAGTGCAGTGTAGTACTGAGTGGAGTACAGTGCATGTACTGCCGTGTAGTACCGAGTGGAGTACATTGCTTGTACTGCCGTGTAGTACTGAGTGGAGTACAGTGCCTGTACTGTCGTGTAGTGCCGAGTGGAGTACTGTGTGTATAGTGCAGTGTAGTACTGAGTGGAGTACAGTGCATATACTGCCGTGTAGTACCGAGTGGAGTACTGTGTAAATAGTGCCGTCTAGTACCGAGTACTGGAGTGCATGTACTGCCGTGTAGTACTGAGTGGAGTACAGTGCCTGTACTGCCGTGTAGTCCCGAGTGGAGTACAGTGCCTGTACTTCCGTGTAGTACTGATTGGAGTACAGTGCCTGTACTGCCGTGTAGTACCGAGTGGAGTACATTGCTTGTACTGCCGTGTAGTACTGAGTGGAGTACAGTGCCTGTACTGTCGTGTAGTGTCGAGTGGAGTACTGTGTGTATAGTGCAGTGTAGTACTGAGTGGAGTACAGTGCATGTACTGCCGTGTAGTCCCGAGTGGAGTACTGTGTGTATAGTGCCGTGTAGTATCGAGTGGAGTACAGGGCCTGTATTGCCGTGTAGTACTGAGTGGAGTACAGTGCCTGTAATGCCGTGTGGTACCGAGTGCAGTACTGTGTGTATAGTGCCGTGTAGTATCGAGTGGAGTGCAGTGCCTGTACTGCCGTGTAGTACTGAGTGGAGTACAGTGCCTGTACTGCCGTGTAGTCCCGAGTGGAGTACAGTGCCTGTACTTCCGTGTAGTACTGATTGGAGTACAGTGCCTGTACTGCCGTGTAGTACCGACTGGAGTACATTGCTTGTACTGCCGTGTAGTACTGAGTGGAGTACAGTGCCTGTACTGTCGTGTAGTGCCGAGTGGAGTACTGTGTGTATAGTGCAGTGTAGTACCGAGTGGAGTACAGTGCATGTACTGCCGTGTAGTCCCGAGTGGAGTACTGTGTGTATAGTGCAGTGTAGTACTGAGTGGAGTACAGTGCCTGTACTGCCGTGTAGTACCGAGTGGAGTACAGTGCCTGTACTGCCGTGTAGTCCCAGGTGGCGTACTGTGTCCATACTGCCGTGTAGTACTGAGTGGAGTACAGTGGCTGTACTGCCGTGTAGTACCGAGTGGAGTACAGTGCCTGTACTGCCGTGTAGTACTGGGTGGAGTACTGTGCCTGTACTGCCGTGTAGTCCCCAGTGGAATACAGTTTGTGTAGTGCAGTGTAGTACTGAGTGGAGTACAGTGCATGTACTGCCGTGTAGTACCGAGTGGAGTACTGTGTGTATAGTGCCGTGTAGTACCGAGTGGAGTACAATGCCTGTACTGCCGTGTAGTACCGTGTGGAGTACTGTGTGTATAGTGCCGTGTAGTACCGAGTGGAGTACAGTGCCTGTACTGCGTGTAGTACCGAGTGGAGTACTGTGTGTATAGTGACGTGTAGTACCGAGTGGAGAAGAGTGCCTGTACTGCCGTGTAGTACCGAGTGGAGTACAGTGCGTGTAGTGCCGTCTAGTACCGAGTGGAGTACAGTTTGTATATTGCCGTGTAGTACTGAGTGTAGTACAGTGCCTGTACTGCCGTGTAGTACCGAGTGGAGTTCTGTGTGCATACTGCCGTGTAGTACTGAGTGGAGTACAGTACCTGTACTGCCGTGTAGTACCGAGTGGGGGACTGTGTGCATAATGCCGTGTAGTACTGAGTGGAGTACAGTGCCTGTACTGCCGTGTAGTACCGAGTGGGGGACTGTGTGCATACTCCCGTGTAGTTCCCAGTGGAGTACAGTGCCTGCACTGCCGTGTAGTAGTGAGTGGAGTACAGTGCCTGTACTGCCGTGTAGTACTGAGTTGAGTACTGTGTGTATAGTGCCGTGTAGTACCGAGTGGAGTACAGTGCCGGTACTGCCGTGTAGTACTGAGTGGAGTACAGTGCCTGTACTGCCGTGTAGTCCCGAGTGAAGTACAGTGCCTGTGCTGCCGTGTAGTACTGAGTGGAGTACTGTGTGTATAGTGCCGTGTAGTACCGACTGGAGTACAGTGCCTGTACTGCCGTGTAGTACTGAGTGGAGTACAGTGCCTGTACTGCCGTGTAGTCCCGAGTGGAGTACAGTGCCTGTACTGCCGTATAGTACTGATTGGATTAATAGTGCCTGTACTGCCATGTAGTACCGAGTGGAGTACAGTGCTTGTACTGCCGTGTAGTACTGAGTGAAGTACAGTGCCTGTACTGCCATGTAGTGCCGAGTGGAGTACTGTGTGTATAGTGCAGTGTAGTACTGAGTGGAGTACAGTGCATATACTGCCGTGTAGTACTCAGTGGAGTACTGTGTGTTTAGTGCCGTGTAGTACCGATTGGAGTACAGTTGGTGTACTGCCGTGTAGTACTGAGTGGAGTACAGTGCCTGTACTGCCGTGTAGTACTGAGTGGAGTACAGTTCCTGTACTGCCGTGTAGTCCCGAGTGGACTACAGTGCCTGTACTGCCGTGTAGTACTGAGTGGAGTACTGTGTGTATAGTGCCGTGTAGTAACGAGTGGAGTACAGTGCTGTACTGCCGTGTAGTACTGAGTGGAGTACAGTGCCTGTACTGCCGTGTAGTACTGAGTGGAGTACAGTGCCTGTACTGCCGTGTAGTCCCGAATGGAGTACTGTGTGTATAGTGCCGTGTAGTACCGAGTGGAGTACAGTGCCTGTACTGCCGTGTAGCACCGAGTGGAGTACTGTGTGTATAGTGCCGTGTAGTACCGAGTGGTGTACAGTGCCTGTATTGCCGTGTAGTACTGAGTGGAGTACAGTGCCTGTACTTCCGTGTAGTACTGATTGGAGTACAGTGCCTGTACTGCCGTGTAGTACCGAGTGGAGTACATTGCTTGTACTGCCGTGTAGTACTGAGTGGAGTACAGTGCCTGTACTGTCGTGTAGTGCCGAGTGGAGGACTGTGTGTATACTGTCGTGTAGTACTGAGTATAGTACAGTACCTGTACTGCCGTGTAGTACCGAGTGGAGTACTGTGTGTATAGTGCCGTGTAGTAGCGAGTGGAGTACAGTGCCTGTACTGCCGTGTAGGAGTGAGTGGAGTACACTGCCTGAACTGCCACGCAGTACTGAGTGGAGTACAGTGCCTGTACTGCCGTGTAGTCCGAGTGGAGTACAGTGCCTGTACTGCCGTGTAGTCATGAGTGGAGTACAGTGCCTGTACTGCCGTGTAGTAGTGAGTGGAGTACTGTGCCTGTGCTGCCGTGTAGTACTGAGTGGAGTACTGTGTGTATAGTGCCGTGTAGTACCGAGTGGAGTACAGTGGGTGTATGCCGTGTAGTACTGAGTGGAGTACAGTGCCTGAACTGCCGTGCAGTACTGAGTAGAGTACAGTGCCTGTACTGCCGTGTAGTCCCGTGTGGAGTACAGTGCCTGTACTGCCGTGTAGTACTGAGTGGAGTACTGTGTGTATAGTGCCGTGTAGTACCGTGTGGAGTACAGTGCCTCTACTGCCGTGTAGTACTGAGTGGAGTACAGTGCCTGTACTGCCGTGTAGTACTGAGTGGAGTACAGTGCCTGTACTGCCGTGTAGCACTGAGTGGAGTACTGTGTGTATAGTGCCGTGAAGTACCGAGTGGAGTACAGTGCCTGTACTGCCGTGTAGTACTGATGGGAGTACAGTGTCTGTACTGCCGTGTAGTACTGAATGGAGTACAGTGCCTGTACTGCCGTGTAGTCCCGAATGGAGTACTGTGTGTATAGTGCCGTGTAGTACCGAGTAGAGTACAGTGCCTGTACTGCCGTGTAGTACCGAGTGGAGTACTGTGTGTATAGTGCCGAGTAGTACCGAGTGGAGTACAGTGCCTGTACTGCCGTGTAGTACTGAGTGGAGTACAGTGCCTGTAATGCCGTGTAGTACCGAGTGGAGTACTCTGTGTATAGTGCCGTGTTGTACCGAGTGGAGTACAGTGCCTGTACTGCCGTGTAGTACTGAGTGGAGTACAGTGCTGTACTGCCGTGTAGTCCCGAGTTGAGTACAGTGCCTGTACTGCCGTGTAGTTCTGATTGGAATACAGTGCCTGTACTGCCGTGTAGTACCGAGTGGAGTACAGAGCTTATACTGCCGTGTAGTACTGAGTGGGGTACAGTGCCTGTACTGCCGTGTAGTGCCGTGTGGAGTACTGTGTGTATAGTTCAGTGTAGTACTGAGTGGAGTACAGTGCATGTACTGCCGTGTAGTCCCGAGTGGAGTACTGTGTGTATAGTGCAGTGTAGTGCTGAGTGGAGTACAGTGCCTGTACTGCTGTGTAGTACCGAGTGGAGTACAGTGCCTGTACTGCCATGTAGTCCCGAGTGGAGTACTGTGTGCATACTGCCGTGTAGTACTGAGTAGAGTACAGTGCCTGTACTGCCGTGTAGTACCGAGTGGAGTACTGTGTGTATAGTGCCGTGTAGTAACGAGTGGAATACATTGTGTATAGTGCCGTGTAGTGCCGAGTGGAGTACAGTGCCTGTACTGCCGTGTAGTACTGATTGGAGTACAGTGTGAATAGTGCCGTGTAGTACCGAGGGGAGTACAGTGCCTGTACTGCCGTGTAGTACCCAGTGGAGTACAGTGTGTATAGTGCCGTCTAGTACCGAGTGGAATACATTGTGTATAGTGCCGTGTAGTACTGAGTGGAGTACAGTACCTGTACTGCCGTGTAGTACCGATTGGAGTACACTGTGTATAGTGCCGTGTAGTACAGAGTGGAGTACAATGCTTGTACTGCCGTGTAGTACTGAGTGGAGTACATTGCCTGTACTGCCGTGTAGTACCGAGTGGAGTATAGTGTATATAGTGCCGTGTAGTACTGAGTGGAGTACAGTGCCTGTGCTGCCGTGTAGTACTGAGTGGGGTACAGTGAATGTACTGCCGTGTAGTACCGAGTGGGGGAATGTGTGTATACTGCCGTGTAGTACTGAGTATAGTACAGTGCCTGTACTGCCGTGTAGTACCGAGTGGAGTACTGTGTGCATACTGCCGTGTAGTACTGAGTGGAGTACAGTACCTGTACTGCCGTGTAGTACCGAGTGGGGGACTGTGTGTATACTGCCGTGTAGTACTGAGTGGAGTACAGTGCCTGTACTACCGTGTAGTACCGAGTGGGGGACTGTGTGTATACTGCCGTGTAGTACTGAGTGGAGTACAGTGCCTGTACTGCCGTGTAGTCCCGAGTGAAGTACAGTGCCTGTGCTGCCGTGTAGTACTGAGTGGAGTACTGTGTGTATAGTGCCGTGTAGTACCGACTGGAGTACAGTGCCTGTACTGCCGTGTAGTACTGAGTGGAGTACAGTGCCTGTACTGCCGTGTAGTCCCGAGTGGAGTACAGTGCCTGTACTGCCGTATAGTACTGATTGGATTAATAGTGCCTGTACTGCCATGTAGTACCGAGTGGAGTACAGTGCTTGTACTGCCGTGTAGTACTGAGTGAAGTACAGTGCCTGTACTGCCATGTAGTGCCGAGTGGAGTACTGTGTGTATAGTGCAGTGTAGTACTGAGTGGAGTACAGTGCATATACTGCCGTGTAGTACTCAGTGGAGTACTGTGTGTTTAGTGCCGTGTAGTACCGATTGGAGTACAGTTGGTGTACTGCCGTGTAGTACTGAGTGGAGTACAGTGCCTGTACTGCCGTGTAGTACTGAGTGGAGTACAGTTCCTGTACTGCCGTGTAGTCCCGAGTGGACTACAGTGCCTGTACTGCCGTGTAGTACTGAGTGGAGTACTGTGTGTATAGTGCCGTGTAGTAACGAGTGGAGTACAGTGCTGTACTGCCGTGTAGTACTGAGTGGAGTACAGTGCCTGTACTGCCGTGTAGTACTGAGTGGAGTACAGTGCCTGTACTGCCGTGTAGTCCCGAATGGAGTACTGTGTGTATAGTGCCGTGTAGTACCGAGTGGAGTACAGTGCCTGTACTGCCGTGTAGCACCGAGTGGAGTACTGTGTGTATAGTGCCGTGTAGTACCGAGTGGTGTACAGTGCCTGTATTGCCGTGTAGTACTGAGTGGAGTACAGTGCCTGTACTTCCGTGTAGTACTGATTGGAGTACAGTGCCTGTACTGCCGTGTAGTACCGAGTGGAGTACATTGCTTGTACTGCCGTGTAGTACTGAGTGGAGTACAGTGCCTGTACTGTCGTGTAGTGCCGAGTGGAGGACTGTGTGTATACTGTCGTGTAGTACTGAGTATAGTACAGTACCTGTACTGCCGTGTAGTACCGAGTGGAGTACTGTGTGTATAGTGCCGTGTAGTAGCGAGTGGAGTACAGTGCCTGTACTGCCGTGTAGGAGTGAGTGGAGTACACTGCCTGAACTGCCACGCAGTACTGAGTGGAGTACAGTGCCTGTACTGCCGTGTAGTCCGAGTGGAGTACAGTGCCTGTACTGCCGTGTAGTCATGAGTGGAGTACAGTGCCTGTACTGCCGTGTAGTAGTGAGTGGAGTACTGTGCCTGTGCTGCCGTGTAGTACTGAGTGGAGTACTGTGTGTATAGTGCCGTGTAGTACCGAGTGGAGTACAGTGGGTGTATGCCGTGTAGTACTGAGTGGAGTACAGTGCCTGAACTGCCGTGCAGTACTGAGTAGAGTACAGTGCCTGTACTGCCGTGTAGTCCCGTGTGGAGTACAGTGCCTGTACTGCCGTGTAGTACTGAGTGGAGTACTGTGTGTATAGTGCCGTGTAGTACCGTGTGGAGTACAGTGCCTCTACTGCCGTGTAGTACTGAGTGGAGTACAGTGCCTGTACTGCCGTGTAGTACTGAGTGGAGTACAGTGCCTGTACTGCCGTGTAGCACTGAGTGGAGTACTGTGTGTATAGTGCCGTGAAGTACCGAGTGGAGTACAGTGCCTGTACTGCCGTGTAGTACTGATGGGAGTACAGTGTCTGTACTGCCGTGTAGTACTGAATGGAGTACAGTGCCTGTACTGCCGTGTAGTCCCGAATGGAGTACTGTGTGTATAGTGCCGTGTAGTACCGAGTAGAGTACAGTGCCTGTACTGCCGTGTAGTACCGAGTGGAGTACTGTGTGTATAGTGCCGAGTAGTACCGAGTGGAGTACAGTGCCTGTACTGCCGTGTAGTACTGAGTGGAGTACAGTGCCTGTAATGCCGTGTAGTACCGAGTGGAGTACTCTGTGTATAGTGCCGTGTTGTACCGAGTGGAGTACAGTGCCTGTACTGCCGTGTAGTACTGAGTGGAGTACAGTGCTGTACTGCCGTGTAGTCCCGAGTTGAGTACAGTGCCTGTACTGCCGTGTAGTTCTGATTGGAATACAGTGCCTGTACTGCCGTGTAGTACCGAGTGGAGTACAGAGCTTATACTGCCGTGTAGTACTGAGTGGGGTACAGTGCCTGTACTGCCGTGTAGTGCCGTGTGGAGTACTGTGTGTATAGTTCAGTGTAGTACTGAGTGGAGTACAGTGCATGTACTGCCGTGTAGTCCCGAGTGGAGTACTGTGTGTATAGTGCAGTGTAGTGCTGAGTGGAGTACAGTGCCTGTACTGCTGTGTAGTACCGAGTGGAGTACAGTGCCTGTACTGCCATGTAGTCCCGAGTGGAGTACTGTGTGCATACTGCCGTGTAGTACTGAGTAGAGTACAGTGCCTGTACTGCCGTGTAGTACCGAGTGGAGTACTGTGTGTATAGTGCCGTGTAGTAACGAGTGGAGTACAGTGCCTGTACTGCGTGTAGTACCGAGTGGAGTACTGTGTGTATAGTGCCGTGTAGTGCCGAGTGGAGTACAGTGCCTGTACTGCCGTGTAGTACTGATTGGAGTACAGTGTGAATAGTGCCGTGTAGTACCGAGGGGAGTACAGTGCCTGTACTGCCGTGTAGTACCCAGTGGAGTACAGTGTGTATAGTGCCGTCTAGTACCGAGTGGAATACATTGTGTATAGTGCCGTGTAGTACTGAGTGGAGTACAGTACCTGTACTGCCGTGTAGTACCGATTGGAGTACACTGTGTATAGTGCCGTGTAGTACAGAGTGGAGTACAATGCCTGTACTGCCGTGTAGTACTGAGTGGAGTACATTGCCTGTACTGCCGTGTAGTACCGAGTGGAGTATAGTGTATATAGTGCCGTGTAGTACTGAGTGGAGTACAGTGCCTGTGCTGCCGTGTAGTACTGAGTGGGGTACAGTGAATGTACTGCCGTGTAGTACCGAGTGGGGGAAAGTGTGTATACTGCCGTGTAGTACTGAGTATAGTACAGTGCCTGTACTGCCGTGTAGTACCGAGTGGAGTACTGTGTGCATACTGCCGTGTAGTACTGAGTGGAGTACAGTACCTGTACTGCCGTGTAGTACCGAGTGGGGGACTGTGTGTATACTGCCGTGTAGTACTGAGTGGAGTACAGTGCCTGTACTACCGTGTAGTACCGAGTGGGGGACTGTGTGTATACTGCCGTGTAGTACTGAGTGGAGTACAGTCCCTGTACTGCCGTGTAGAACCGAGTGGGTGACTGTGTGTACACTGCCGTGTAGTACTGAGTGGAGTACTGTGTGTATAGTGCAGTGTAGTGCTGAGTGGAGTACAGTGCCTGAACTGCCGTGTAGTACCGAGTGGAGTACTGTGTGTATAGTGCAGTGTAGTGCTGAGTGGAGTACAGTACCTGTACTGCCGTGTAGTACTGAGTATAGTACAGTGCCTGTACTGCCGTGTAGTACCGAGTGGGGGACTGTGTGTATACTGCCGTGTAGTACTGAGTGGAGTACAGTACCTGTACTGCCGTGTAGTCCCGAGTGGAGTACTGTGTGTATAGTGCAGTGTAGTGCTGAGTGGAGTACAGTACCTGTACTGCCGTGTAGTACCGAGTGGGGGACTGTGTGCATACTGCCGTGTAGTTCCCAGTGGAGTACAGTGCCTGTACTGGCCTGTAGTACTGAGTGGAGTACAGTGCCTGTATTGCCGTGTAGTCCCGAGTGGAGTACAGTGCCTGTACTGCCGTGTAGTCCCGAGTGGAGTACAGTGCCTGTACTGCCGTGTAGTACTGAGTGGAGTACAGTGTGTATAGTGCCGTGTAGTACCGAGTGGAGTGGTGTGGGTGTACTGCCGTGTAGTACTGAGTGGAGTAGAGTGCCTGTACTGCCGTGTAGTACCGAGTGGAGTACAGTGCCTGTACTGCCGTGTAGTACTGAGTGGAGTACTGTGTGTATAGTGCCGTGTAGTACCGAGTGGAGTACAGTGCCTGTACTGCCGTGTAGTACTGAGTGGAGTACAGTGCCTGTACTGCCGTGTAGTACTGAGTGGAGTACAGTGCCTGTACTGCCGTGTAGTACTGAGTGGAATACAGTGCCTGTACTGCCGTGTAGTCCCGAGTGGAGTACAGTGCCTGTACTGCCGTGTAGTCTCGAATGGAGTACTGTGTGTATAGTGCCGTGTAGTACCGAGTGGAGTACAGTGATTGTACTGCCGTGTAGCACCGAGTGGAGTACTGTGTGTATAGTGCCGTGTAGTACCGACTGGAGTACAGTGCCTGTATTGCCGTGTAGTACTGAGTGGAGTACATTGCCTGTACTTCCGTGTAGTACTGATTGGAGTACAGTGCCTGTACTGCCGTGTAGTACCGAGTGGAGTACAGTGCCTGTATTGCCGTGTAGTCCCAGGTGGAGTACGGTGAGCATACTGCCGTGTAGTACTGAGTGGAGTACCGTGGCTGTACTGCCGTGTAGTACCGAGTGGAGTACAGTGCCTGTACTGCCGTGTAGTACTGGGTGGAGTACAGTGCCTGTACTGCCGTGTAGTCCCCGGTGGAATAAAGTTTGTGTAGTGCAGTGTAGTACTGAGTGGAGTACAGTGCATGGACTGCCGTGTAGTACCGAGTGGAGTACTGTGTGTATAGTGCCGTCTAGTACTGAGTGGAGTACAGTGCCTGTACTGCCGTGTAGTACTGAGTGGAGTACAGTGCCTGTACTGCCGTGTAGTCCCGAGTGGAGTACAGTGCCTGTACTTGCGTGTAGTACTGATTGGAGTACAGTGCCTGTACTGCCGTGTAGTACCGAGTGGAGTACATTGCTTGTACTGCCGTGTAGTACTGAGTGGAGTACAGTGCCTGTACTGTCGTGTAGTGCCGAGTGGAGTACTGTGTGTATAGTGCAGTGTAGTACTGAGTGGAGTACAGTGCATGTACTGCCGTGTAGTCCCGAGTGGAGTTCTGTGTGTATAGTGCCGTGTAGTATCGAGTGGAGTAGAGTGCCTGTATTGCCGTGTAGTACTGAGTGGAGTACAGTGCCTGTAATGCCGTGTGGTACCGAGTGGAGTACTGTGTGTATAGTGCCGTGTAGTATCGAGTGGAGTGCAGTGCCTGTACTGCCGTGTAGTACTGAGTGGAGTACAGTGCCTGTACTGCCGTGTAGTCCCGAGTGGAGTACAGTGCCTGTACTTCCGTGTAGTACTGATTGGAGTACAGTGCCTGTACTGCCGTGTAGTACCGAGTGGAGTACATTGCTTGTACTGCCGTGTAGTACTGAGTGGAGTACAGTGCCTGTACTGTCGTGTAGTGCCGAGTGGAGTACTGTGTGTATAGTGCAGTGTAGTACTGAGTGGAGTACAGTGCATGTACTGCCGTGTAGTCCCGAGTGGAGTAGTGCGTCCACACTGCCGTCTAGTACTGTGTGGAGTACAGTGCCTGTACTGCCGTGTAGTACTGGGTGGAATACAGTGCCTGTACTGCCGTGTAGTCCCGAGTGGAGTACAGTGTGTATAGTGCAGTGTAGTACTCAGTGGAGTACAGTGCATGTACTGCCGTGTATTACCGAGTGGTGTACTGTGTGTATAGTGCCGTGTGGTACCGAGTGGAGTACCATGCCTCTACTGCCGTGTAGTACCGAGTGGAGTACTGTGTGTATAGTGCCGTGTCGTACCGAGTGGAGCACAGTGCCTGTACTGCGTGTAGTACCGAGTGCAGTACAGTGCCTGCACTGCGTGTAGTACCGAGTGAAGTACTGTGTGTATAGTGCCGTGTCGTACCGAGTGGAGTACAGTGCCTGTACTGCCGTGTAGTACTGAGTGGAGTACAGTGCCTGTAATGCCGTGTAGTACCGAGTGAAGTACTGTGTGTATAGTGCCGTTAGTACCGAGTGTAACACAGTGCCTGTACTGCCGTGTAGTACTGAGTGGAGTACAGTGCCTGTACTGCCGTGTAGTCCCGAGTGGAGTACAGTGCCTGTACTGCCGTGCAGTACTGATTGGAGTACAGTGCCTGTACTGCCGTGTAGTGCCGGGTGGAGTACAGTGCTTGTACTGCCGTGTAGTACTGAGTGAAGTACAGTGCCTGTACTGCCGTGTAGTGCCGAGTGGAGTACTGTGTGTATAGTGAAGTGTAGTACTGAGTGGAGTACAGTGCATTTACTGCCGTGTAGTACCGAGTGGAGTACAGTGCCTGTACGGCCGTGTAGTCCCGAGTGGAGTAATGAGTGTATAGTGCATTGTAGTACTGAGTGGAGTACTGTGTGTATATTCCCGTGTAGTACTGAGTGGAGTACAGTGCCTGTACTGCCGTGTAGTACCGATTGGAGTAGTGCGTCCACACTGCCGTCTAGTACTGTGTGGAGTACAGTGCCTGTACTGCCGTGTAGTACTGGGTGGAATACAGTGCCTGTACTGCCGTGTAGTCCCGAGTGGAGTACAGTGTGTATAGTGCAGTGTAGTACTCAGTGGAGTACAGTGCATGTACTGCCGTGTAGTACCGAGTGGTGTACTGTGTGTATAGTGCCGTGTGGTACCGAGTGGAGTACCATGCCTCTACTGCCGTGTAGTACCGAGTGGAGTACTGTGTGTATAGTGCCGTGTCGTACCGAGTGGAGCACAGTGCCTGTACTGCGTGTAGTACCGAGTGCAGTACAGTGCCTGCACTGCGTGTAGTACCGAGTGGAGTACAGTGTGTATAGTGCCGTCTAGTACCGAGTGGAGTACAGTGTGTATAGTGCCGTGTAGTACTGAGTGGAGTACAGGGCCTGTACTGCCGGGTAGTACCGAGTGGAGTACAGTGTGTATAGTGCCGTGTAGTACTGAGTGGAGTACAGTGCCTGTACTGCCGTGTAGTACTGAGTGGGGTACAGTGCCTGTACTGCCGTGTAGTACTGAGTGGAGTACTGTGTGTATAGTGCCGTGTAGTACCGAGTGGAGTACAGTGGGTGTATGCCGTGTAGTACTGTGTGGAGTACAGTGCCTCAACTGCCGTGCAGTACTGAGTGGAGTACAGTGCCTGTACTGCCGTGTAGTCCCGAGTGGAGTACAGTGCCTGTACTGCCGTGTAGTACTGAGTGGAGTACTGTGTGTATAGTGCCGTGTAGTACCGAGTGGAGTACAGTGCCTCTACTGCCGTGTAGTACTGAGTGGAGTACAGTGCCTGTACTGCCGTGTAGTACTGTGTGGAGTACTGTGTGTATAGTGCCGTGACGTACCGAGTGGAGTACAGTGCCTGTACTGAAGTGTAGTACTGAGGGGAGTACAGTGCCTGTACTGCCGTGTAGTACTGAGTGGAGTACAGTGCCTGTACTGCCGTGTAGTCCCGAATGGAGTACTGTGTGTATAGTGCCGTGTAGTACCGAGTGGAGTACAGTGCCTGTACTGCCGTGTAGTACCGAGTGGAGTACTGTGTGTATAGTGCCGTGTAGTACCGAGTGGAGTACTGTGTGCATACTGCCGTGTAGTACTGAGTGGAGTACAGTGCCTGTACTGCCGTGTAGTACCGAGTGGAGTACTGTGTGTAAGGTGCCGTGTAGTACCGAGTGGAGTACGGTGCATGTACTGCCGTGTAGTACCGAGTGGAGTACTGTGTGTATAGTGCGGTGTAGTACCGAGTGGAGTAGTGTGCCTGTACTGCTGTGTAGTACCGAGTGGAGTACTGTGTGTATAGTGCCGTGTAGTACCGAGTGGAGTACAGTGCCTGTACTGCGTGTAGTACCGAGTGGAGTGCTGTGTGTATAGTGCCGTCTAGTACCGAGTGGAATACAGTGTGTATAGTGCCGTGTAGTACTGAGTGGAGTACAGTACCTGTACTGCCGTGTAGTACCGAGTGGAGTACAGTGTGTATAGTGCCGTGTAGTACAGAGTGGAGTACAGTGCCTGTTCTGCCGTGTAGTACTGAGTGGAGTACATTGCCTGTACTGCCGTGTAGTACCGAGTGGAGTACAGTGTGTATAGTGCCGTGTAGTACTGAGTGGAGTACAGTGCCTGTGCTGCCGTGTAGTACTGAGTGGGGTACAGTGCCTGTACTGCCGTGTAGTACCCAGTGGGCGTATGTGTGTATACAGCCGTGTAGTACTGAGTATAGTACAGTGCCTGTACTGCCTTGTAGTACCGAGTGGAGTACTGTGTGCATACTGCCGTGTAGTACTGAGTGGAGTACAGTACCTGTACTGCCGTGTAGTACCGAGTGGGGGACTGTGTGTATACTGCCGTGTAGTACTGAGTGGAGTACAGAGCCTGTACTACCGTGTAGTACCGAGTGGGGGACTGTGTGTATACTGCCATATAGTAGTGAGTGGAGTACAGTGCCTGTACTGCCGTGTAGAACCGAGTGGGTGACTGTGTGCATACTGCCGTGTAGTACTGAGTGGAGTACTGTGTGTATAGGGCAGTGTAATGCTGAGTGGAGTACAGTGCCTGTACTGCCGTGTAGTACCGAGTGGAGTACTCTGTGTATAGTGCTGTGTAGTGCTGAGTGGAGTACAGTACCTGTACTGCCGTGTAGTACTGAGTATAGTACAGTGCCTGTACTGCCGTGTAGTACCGAGTGGGGGACTGTGTGTATACTGCCGTGTAGTACTGAGTGGAGTACAGTGCCTGTACTGCCGTGTAGCACTGAGTGGAGTACTGTGTGTATAGTGCCGTGAAGTACCGAGTGGAGTACAGTGCCTGTACTGCCGTGTAGTACTGATGGGAGTACAGTGTCTGTACTGCCGTGTAGTACTGAATGGAGTACAGTGCCTGTACTGCCGTGTAGTCCCGAATGGAGTACTGTGTGTATAGTGCCGTGTAGTACCGAGTAGAGTACAGTGCCTGTACTGCCGTGTAGTACCGAGTGGAGTACTGTGTGTATAGTGCCGAGTAGTACCGAGTGGAGTACAGTGCCTGTACTGCCGTGTAGTACTGAGTGGAGTACAGTGCCTGTAATGCCGTGTAGTACCGAGTGGAGTACTCTGTGTATAGTGCCGTGTTGTACCGAGTGGAGTACAGTGCCTGTACTGCCGTGTAGTACTGAGTGGAGTACAGTGCTGTACTGCCGTGTAGTCCCGAGTTGAGTACAGTGCCTGTACTGCCGTGTAGTTCTGATTGGAATACAGTGCCTGTACTGCCGTGTAGTACCGAGTGGAGTACAGAGCTTATACTGCCGTGTAGTACTGAGTGGGGTACAGTGCCTGTACTGCCGTGTAGTGCCGTGTGGAGTACTGTGTGTATAGTTCAGTGTAGTACTGAGTGGAGTACAGTGCATGTACTGCCGTGTAGTCCCGAGTGGAGTACTGTGTGTATAGTGCAGTGTAGTGCTGAGTGGAGTACAGTGCCTGTACTGCTGTGTAGTACCGAGTGGAGTACAGTGCCTGTACTGCCATGTAGTCCCGAGTGGAGTACTGTGTGCATACTGCCGTGTAGTACTGAGTAGAGTACAGTGCCTGTACTGCCGTGTAGTACCGAGTGGAGTACTGTGTGTATAGTGCCGTGTAGTAACGAGTGGAGTACAGTGCCTGTACTGCGTGTAGTACCGAGTGGAGTACTGTGTGTATAGTGCCGTGTAGTGCCGAGTGGAGTACAGTGCCTGTACTGCCGTGTAGTACTGATTGGAGTACAGTGTGAATAGTGCCGTGTAGTACCGAGGGGAGTACAGTGCCTGTACTGCCGTGTAGTACCCAGTGGAGTACAGTGTGTATAGTGCCGTCTAGTACCGAGTGGAATACATTGTGTATAGTGCCGTGTAGTACTGAGTGGAGTACAGTACCTGTACTGCCGTGTAGTACCGATTGGAGTACACTGTGTATAGTGCCGTGTAGTACAGAGTGGAGTACAATGCTTGTACTGCCGTGTAGTACTGAGTGGAGTACATTGCCTGTACTGCCGTGTAGTACCGAGTGGAGTATAGTGTATATAGTGCCGTGTAGTACTGAGTGGAGTACAGTGCCTGTGCTGCCGTGTAGTACTGAGTGGGGTACAGTGAATGTACTGCCGTGTAGTACCGAGTGGGGGAATGTGTGTATACTGCCGTGTAGTACTGAGTATAGTACAGTGCCTGTACTGCCGTGTAGTACCGAGTGGAGTACTGTGTGCATACTGCCGTGTAGTACTGAGTGGAGTACAGTACCTGTACTGCCGTGTAGTACCGAGTGGGGGACTGTGTGTATACTGCCGTGTAGTACTGAGTGGAGTACAGTGCCTGTACTACCGTGTAGTACCGAGTGGGGGACTGTGTGTATACTGCCGTGTAGTACTGAGTGGAGTACAGTGCCTGTACTGCCGTGTAGTCCCGAGTGAAGTACAGTGCCTGTGCTGCCGTGTAGTACTGAGTGGAGTACTGTGTGTATAGTGCCGTGTAGTACCGACTGGAGTACAGTGCCTGTACTGCCGTGTAGTACTGAGTGGAGTACAGTGCCTGTACTGCCGTGTAGTCCCGAGTGGAGTACAGTGCCTGTACTGCCGTATAGTACTGATTGGATTAATAGTGCCTGTACTGCCATGTAGTACCGAGTGGAGTACAGTGCTTGTACTGCCGTGTAGTACTGAGTGAAGTACAGTGCCTGTACTGCCATGTAGTGCCGAGTGGAGTACTGTGTGTATAGTGCAGTGTAGTACTGAGTGGAGTACAGTGCATATACTGCCGTGTAGTACTCAGTGGAGTACTGTGTGTTTAGTGCCGTGTAGTACCGATTGGAGTACAGTTGGTGTACTGCCGTGTAGTACTGAGTGGAGTACAGTGCCTGTACTGCCGTGTAGTACTGAGTGGAGTACAGTTCCTGTACTGCCGTGTAGTCCCGAGTGGACTACAGTGCCTGTACTGCCGTGTAGTACTGAGTGGAGTACTGTGTGTATAGTGCCGTGTAGTAACGAGTGGAGTACAGTGCTGTACTGCCGTGTAGTACTGAGTGGAGTACAGTGCCTGTACTGCCGTGTAGTACTGAGTGGAGTACAGTGCCTGTACTGCCGTGTAGTCCCGAATGGAGTACTGTGTGTATAGTGCCGTGTAGTACCGAGTGGAGTACAGTGCCTGTACTGCCGTGTAGCACCGAGTGGAGTACTGTGTGTATAGTGCCGTGTAGTACCGAGTGGTGTACAGTGCCTGTATTGCCGTGTAGTACTGAGTGGAGTACAGTGCCTGTACTTCCGTGTAGTACTGATTGGAGTACAGTGCCTGTACTGCCGTGTAGTACCGAGTGGAGTACATTGCTTGTACTGCCGTGTAGTACTGAGTGGAGTACAGTGCCTGTACTGTCGTGTAGTGCCGAGTGGAGGACTGTGTGTATACTGTCGTGTAGTACTGAGTATAGTACAGTACCTGTACTGCCGTGTAGTACCGAGTGGAGTACTGTGTGTATAGTGCCGTGTAGTAGCGAGTGGAGTACAGTGCCTGTACTGCCGTGTAGGAGTGAGTGGAGTACACTGCCTGAACTGCCACGCAGTACTGAGTGGAGTACAGTGCCTGTACTGCCGTGTAGTCCGAGTGGAGTACAGTGCCTGTACTGCCGTGTAGTCATGAGTGGAGTACAGTGCCTGTACTGCCGTGTAGTAGTGAGTGGAGTACTGTGCCTGTGCTGCCGTGTAGTACTGAGTGGAGTACTGTGTGTATAGTGCCGTGTAGTACCGAGTGGAGTACAGTGGGTGTATGCCGTGTAGTACTGAGTGGAGTACAGTGCCTGAACTGCCGTGCAGTACTGAGTAGAGTACAGTGCCTGTACTGCCGTGTAGTCCCGTGTGGAGTACAGTGCCTGTACTGCCGTGTAGTACTGAGTGGAGTACTGTGTGTATAGTGCCGTGTAGTACCGTGTGGAGTACAGTGCCTCTACTGCCGTGTAGTACTGAGTGGAGTACAGTGCCTGTACTGCCGTGTAGTACTGAGTGGAGTACAGTGCCTGTACTGCCGTGTAGCACTGAGTGGAGTACTGTGTGTATAGTGCCGTGAAGTACCGAGTGGAGTACAGTGCCTGTACTGCCGTGTAGTACTGATGGGAGTACAGTGTCTGTACTGCCGTGTAGTACTGAATGGAGTACAGTGCCTGTACTGCCGTGTAGTCCCGAATGGAGTACTGTGTGTATAGTGCCGTGTAGTACCGAGTAGAGTACAGTGCCTGTACTGCCGTGTAGTACCGAGTGGAGTACTGTGTGTATAGTGCCGAGTAGTACCGAGTGGAGTACAGTGCCTGTACTGCCGTGTAGTACTGAGTGGAGTACAGTGCCTGTAATGCCGTGTAGTACCGAGTGGAGTACTCTGTGTATAGTGCCGTGTAGTACTGAGTGGAGTACAGTCCCTGTACTGCCGTGTAGAACCGAGTGGGTGACTGTGTGTACACTGCCGTGTAGTACTGAGTGGAGTACTGTGTGTATAGTGCAGTGTAGTGCTGAGTGGAGTACAGTGCCTGTACTGCCGTGTAGTACCGAGTGGAGTACTGTGTGTATAGTGCAGTGTAGTGCTGAGTGGAGTACAGTGCCTGTACTGCCGTGTAGTACTGAGTATAGTACAGTGCCTGTACTGCCGTGTAGTACCGAGTGGGGGACTGTGTGTATACTGCCGTGTAGTACTGAGTGGAGTACAGTACCTGTACTGCCGAGTAGTCCCGAGTGGAGTACTGTGTGTATAGTGCAGCGTAGTGCTGAGTGGAGTACAGTACCTGTACTGCCGTGTAGTACCGAGTGGGGGACTGTGTGCATACTGCCGTGTAGTTCCGAGTGGAGTACAGTGCCTGTGCTGGCGTGTAGTACTGAGTGGAGTACAGTGCCTGTATTGCCGTGTAGTCCCGAGTGGAGTACAGTGCCTGTACTGCAGTGTAGTAGTGAGTGGAGTACAGTGCCTCTACTGCCGTGTAGTACTGGGTGGAGTACAGTGCCTGTACTGCCATGTAGTACCGAGTGGAGTACTGTGTGTAAGGTGCCGTGTAGTACCGAGTGGAGTACGGTGCATGTACTGCCGTGTAGTACCGAGTGGAGTACTGTGTGTATAGTGCGGTGTAGTACCGAGTGGAGTACAGTGCATGTACTGCCGTGTAGTACCGAGTGGAGTACTGTGTGTATAGTGCCGTGTAGTACCGAGTGGAGTACAGTGCCTGTATTGCCGTGTAGTAAAGAGTGGAGTACTGTGTGTACAGTGCCATGTAGTACCGAGTGGAGTACTGTGTGCATACTGCCGTGTAGTACTGCGTGGAGTACAGTACCTGTACTGCCGTGTAGTACCGAGTGGAGTACTGTGTGTATAGTGCCGTGTAGTAGCGAGTGGAGTACAGTGCCTGTACTGCCGTGTAGGAGTGAGTGGAGTACACTGCCTGAACTGCCACGCTGTACTGAGTGGAGTACAGTGCCTGTACTGCCGTGTAGTCCGAGTGGAGTACAGTGCCTGTACTGCCGTGTAGTCATGAGTGGAGTACAGTGCCTGTACTGCCGTGTAATAGTGAGTAGAGTACTGTGCCTGTACTGCCGTGTAGTACTGAGTGGAGTACTGTGTGATAGTGCCGTGTAGTTCCGAGTGGAGTACAGTGGGTGTATGCCGTGTAGTTCTGAGTGGAGTTCAGTGCCTGAACTGCCGTGCAGTACTGAGTGGAGTACTGTGTGTATAGTGGCGTGTAGTACCGTGTGGAGTACAGTGCCTCTACTGCCGTGTAGTACTGTGTGGAGTACAGTGCCTGTACTGCCGTGTAGTACTGAGTGGAGTACAGTGCCTGTACTGCCGTGTAGTACTGAGTGGAGTACTGTGTGTATAGTTCCGTGAAGTACCGAGTGGAGTACAGTGCCTGTACTGCCGTGTAGTACTGAGGGGAGTACAGTGTCTGTACTGCCGTGTAGTACTGAGTGGAGTACAGTGCCTGTACTGCCGTGTAGTCCCGAATGGAGTACTGTGTGTATAGTGCCGTGTAGTACCGAGTAGAGTACAGTGCCTGTACTGCCGTGTAGTACCGAGTGGAGTACTGTGTGTATAGTGCCGAGTAGTACCGAGTGGAGTACAGTGCCTGTACTGCCGTGTAGTACTGAGTGGAGTACAGTGCCTGTAATGCCGTGTAGTAACGAGTGGAGTACTCTGTGTATAGTGCCGTGTTGTACCGAGTGGAGTACAGTGCCTGTACTGCCGTGTAGTACTGAGTGGAGTAGAGTGCTGTACTGCCGTGTAGTCCCGAGTGGAGTACAGTGCCTGTACTGCCGTGTAGTTCTGATTGGAGTACAGTGCCTGTACTGCCGTGTAGTACCGAGTGGAGTACAGAGCTTATACTGCCGTGTAGTACTGAGTGGGGTACAGTGCCTGTACTGCCGTGTAGTGCCGAGTGGAGTACTGTGTGTATAGTGCAGTGTAGTACTGAGTGGAGTACAGTGCATGTACTGCCGTGTAGTCCCGAGTGGAGTACTGTGTGTATAGTGCAGTGTAGTGCTGAGTGGAGTACAGTGCCTGTACTGCTGTGTAGTACCGAGTGGAGTACTGTGTGTATAGTGCCGTCTAGTACCGAGTGGGATACATTGTGTATAGTGCCGTGTAGTACTGAGTGGAGTACAGTACCTGTACTGCCGTGTAGTACCGATTGGAGTACACTGTGTATAGTGCCGTGTAGTACAGAGTGGAGTACAGTGCCTGTACTGCCGTGTAGTACTGAGTGGCGTACAGTGCCTGTACTGCCGTGTAGTACCGAGTGGGGGAATGTGTGTTTACTGCCGTGTAGTACTGAGTATAGTACAGTGCCTGTACTGCCGTGTAGTACCGAGTGGAGTACTGTGTGCATACTGCCGTGTAGTACTGAGTGGAGTAGAGTACCTGTACTGCCGTGTAGTACCGAGTGGGGGACTGTGTGTATACTGCCGTGTAGTACTGAGTGGAGTACAGTGCCTGTACTACCGTGTAGTACCGAGTGGGGGACTGTGTGTATACTGCCGTGTAGTACTGAGTGGAGTACAGTCCCTGTACTGCCGTGTAGAACCGAGTGGGTGACTGTGTGTACACTGCCGTGTAGTACTGAGTGGAGTACTGTGTGTATAGTGCAGTGTAGTGCTGAGTGGAGTACAGTGCCTGTACTGCCGTGTAGTACCGAGTGGAGTACTGTGTGTATAGTGCAGTGTAGTGCTGAGTGGAGTACAGTACCTGTACTGCAGTGTAGTACTGAGTATAGTACAGTGCCTGTACTGCCGTGTAGTACCGAGTGGGGGACTGTGTGTATACTGCCGTGTAGTACTGAGTGGAGTACAGTGTCCTGTACTTCCGAGTAGTCCCGAGTGGAGTACTGGGTGTATAGTGCAGTGTAGTGCTGAGTGGAGTACAGTACCTGTACTGCCGTGTAGTACCGAGTGGGGGACTGTGTGCATACTGCCGTGTAGTTCCCAGTGGAGTACAGTGCCTGTACTGGCGTGTAGTACTGAGTGGAGTACAGTGCCTGTATTGCCGTGTAGTCCCGAGTGGAGTACAGTGCCTGTACTGCCGTGTAGTAGTGAGTGGAGTACAGTGCCTGTACTGCCGTGTAGTACTGAGTGGAGTACAGTGTGTATAGTGCCGTGTAGTACCGAGTGGAGTACAGTGGGTGTACTGCCGTGTAGTACTGAGTGGAGTAGAGTGCCTGTACTGCCGTGTAGTACCGAGTGGAGTACAGTGCCTGTACCGCCGTGTAGTACTGAGTGGAGTACTGTGTGTATAGTGCCGTGTAGTACCGAGTGGAGTACAGTGCCTGTACTGCCGTGTAGTACTGAGTGGAGTACAGTGCCTGTACTGCCGTGTAGTACTGAGTGGAGTACAGTGCCTGTACTGCCGTGTAGCACCGAGTGGAGTACTGTGTGTATAGTGCCGTGTAGTACCGACTGGAGTACAGTGCCTGTATTGCCGTGTAGTACTGAGTGGAGTACAGTGCCTGTACTGCCGTGTAGTCCCGAATGGAGTACTGTGTGAATAGTGCCGTGTAGTACCGAGTGGAGTACAGTGCCTGTACTGCCGTGTAGCACCGAGTGGAGTACTGTGTGTATAGTGCCGTGTAGTACCGACTGGAGTACAGTGCCTGTATTGCCGTGTAGTACTGAGTGGAGTACAGTGCCTGTACTGTCGTGTAGTGCCGAGTGGAGTACTGTGTGTATAGTGCAGTGTAGTACTGAGTGGAGTACAGTGCATGTACTGCCGTGTAGTACCGAGTGGAGTACATTGCTTGTACTGCCGTGTAGTACTGAGTGGAGTACAGTGCATGTACTGCCGTGTAGTCCCGAGTGGAGTACTGTGTGTATAGTGCAGTGTAGTACTGAGTGGAGTACAGTGCCTGTACTGCCGTGTAGTACCGAGTGGAGTACAGTGCCTGTACTGCCGTGTAGTCCCAGGTGGAGTACTATGTGCATACTGCCGTGTAGTACCGAGTGGAGTACAGTGCCTGTACTGCCGTGTAGTACTGGGTGGAGTACAGTGCCTGTACTGCCGTGTAGTCCCCAATGGAATAAAGTTTGTGTAGTGCAGTGTAGTACTGAGTGGAGTACAGTGCATATACTGCCGTGTAGTACCGAGTGGAGTACTGTGTAAATAGTGCCGTCTAGTACCGAGTGGAGTACAGTGCCTGTACTGCCGTGTAGTACTGAGTGGAGTACAGTGCCTGTACTGCCGTGTAGTCCCGAGTGGAGTACAGTGCCTGTACTTCCGTGTAGTACTGATTGGAGTACAGTGCCTGTACTGCCGTGTAGTACCGAGTGGAGTACATTGCTTGTACTGCCGTGTAGTACTGAGTGGAGTACAGTGCCTGTACTGTCGTGTAGTGTCGAGTGGAGTACTGTGTGTATAGAGCAGTGTAGTACTGAGTGGAGTACAGTGCATGTACTGCCGTGTAGTCCCGAGTGGAGTACTGTGTGTATAGTGCCGTGTAGTATCGAGTGGAGTACAGGGCCTGTATTGCCGTGTAGTACTGAGTGGAGTACAGTGCCTGTAATGCCGTGTGGTACCGAGTGGAGTACTGTGTGTATAGTGCCGTGTAGTATCGAGTGGAGTGCAGTGCCTGTACTGCCGTGTAGTACTGAGTGGAGTACAGTGCCTGTACTGCCGTGTAGTCCCGAGTGGAGTACAGTGCCTGTACTTCCGTGTAGTACTGATTGGAGTACAGTGCCTGTACTGCCGTGTAGTACCGAGTGGAGTACATTGCTTGTACTGCCGTGTAGTACTGAGTGGAGTACAGTGCCTGTACTGTCGTGTAGTGCCGAGTGGAGTACTGTGTGTATAGTGCAGTGTAGTACCGAGTGGAGTACAGTGCATGTACTGCCGTGTAGTCCCGAGTGGAGTACTGTGTGTATAGTGCAGTGTAGTACTGAGTGGAGTACAGTGCCTGTACTGCCGTGTAGTACCGAGTGGAGTACAGTGCCTGTACTGCCGTGTAGTCCCAGGTGGCGTACTGTGTCCATACTGCCGTGTAGTACTGAGTGGAGTACAGTGGCTGTACTGCCGTGTAGTACCGAGTGGAGTACAGTGCCTGTACTGCCGTGTAGTACTGGGTAGAGTACTGTGCCTGTACTGCCGTGTAGTCCCCAGTGGAATACAGTTTGTGTAGTGCAGTGTAGTACTGAATGGAGTACAGTGCATGTACTGCCGTGTAGTACCGAGTGGAGTACTGTGTGTATAGTGCCGTGTAGTACCGAGTGGAGTACAATGCCTGTACTGCCGTGTAGTACCGTGTGGAGTACTGTGTGTATAGTGCCGTGTAGTACCGAGTGGAGTACAGTGCCTGTACTGCGTGTAGTACCGAGTGGAGTACTGTGTGTATAGTGACGTGTAGTACCGAGTGGAGTAGAGTGCCTGTACTGCCGTGTAGTACCGAGTGGAGTACAGTGCGTGTAGTGCCGTCTAGTACCGAGTGGAGTACAGTTTGTATATTGCCGTGTAGTACTGAGTGTAGTACAGTGCCTGTACTGCCGTGTAGTACCGAGTGGAGTTCTGTGTGCATACTGCCGTGTAGTACTGAGTGGAGTACAGTAGCTGTACTGCCGTGTAGTACCGAGTGGGGGACTGTGTGCATAATGCCGTGTAGTACTGAGTGGAGTACAGTGCCTGTACTGCCGTGTAGTACCGAGTGGGGGACTGTGTGCATACTCCCGTGTAGTTCCCAGTGGAGTACAGTGCCTGCACTGCCGTGTAGTAGTGAGTGGAGTACAGTGCCTGTACTACCGTGTAGTACTGAGTTGAGTACTGTGTGTATAGTGCCGTGTAGTACCGAGTGGAGTACAGTGCCTGTACTGCCGTGTAGTACTGAGTGGAGTACAGTGCCTGTACTGCCGTGTAGTCCCGAGTGAAGTACAGTGCCTGTGCTGCCGTGTAGTACTGAGTGGAGTACTGTGTGTATAGTGCCGTGTAGTACCGACTGGAGTACAGTGCCTGTACTGCCGTGTAGTACTGAGTGGAGTACAGTGCCTGTACTGCCGTGTAGTCCCGAGTGGAGTACAGTGCCTGTACTGCCGTATAGTACTGATTGGATTAATAGTGCCTGTACTGCCATGTAGTACCGAGTGGAGTACAGTGCTTGTACTGCCGTGTAGTACTGAGTGAAGTACAGTGCCTGTACTGCCATGTAGTGCCGAGTGGAGTACTGTGTGTATAGTGCAGTGTAGTACTGAGTGGAGTACAGTGCATATACTGCCGTGTAGTACTCAGTGGAGTACTGTGTGTTTAGTGCCGTGTAGTACCGATTGGAGTACAGTTGGTGTACTGCCGTGTAGTACTGAGTGGAGTACAGTGCCTGTACTGCCGTGTAGTACTGAGTGGAGTACAGTTGCTGTACTGCCGTGTAGTCCCGAGTGGACTACAGTGCCTGTACTGCCACTGCCTTCGTAATGTCCAGGCCGTATTGTACCTCTGATGACGTCACGCTTTGGGGGGAACTTGAAGGCGATACGCATACGCTCCGCTTGAATAACACACTCGTTTAAATTACTTAAAGAACTGTTAACACCTTATAAAACCAAAACCTATCGTCAAATATTTGTTAATTCTGACATACAATGCATATTCTTCTCCGTAACGTTCTATTTCTCGCGTATATACGTTCGTTTGCGTGAGTACAGCCTAACATTTTGAGACACATTCTTGCGATTTTATCCATTTTCTGGTCAACTGGAACATTCACATCATACACACTGACAGAAAACATGCAGCCAATTACCATACTATTTATTACAAATATAAATTATTTCTGTACCTCACTGTTTCCACTTCATGAACACTGCAGCTTTCCTGGACCTCTTACAGGAAGTTACACCAGTAAGGAGTAGGTCTGCTCTCTTTGAAGCACTTTGTTGAATACACAAGTCGGTGTGAATTTTGGAAAAATTATTTAAAAACATATTCACCCAAATATATATATATACACTGTCCGGCCAGGTCTTCCAATTTCTTCCCGCAGTCACAAATGACTAGGGAATCTGCCAACTGCATTGACTCCAAAGCCAAGGATTTTGTGACACACTTAGGATTGTCTGAATTTAGAAATACCATCTTATATGTATCTGACACTAACACACAAAATACTTTGTACACCTCAATTCTAAGTTCTATTGACATGTCTGATGGATACTTTAAGCCCCCTCGATTTAGGAAATTCAGATATCTTACTTCTGGAGATAATTCATATATAAGATCTGAATCTGTCAGAAGATAAAATTTACATAAATCATACTGCTGTTTGATACTCTTTTTTTTTTTTTTTGGTTGCTATTTGCTTCTCGTCGCGCCGACACAGATAGGTCTTACGGCGACGATAGGACAGGAAAGGTCTAGGAATGGGAAGGAAGTGGCCGTGGCCTTAATTAAGGTACATCCCCAGCATTTTCCTGGCGTGAAAATGGGGAACCACGGAAAACCATCTTCAGGGCTGCCGACAGTGGGGTTCGAACTCACTGTCTCCCGAATACTGGATACTGGCCGCACTTAAGCGACTGCAGCTATCGAGCTCGGTGATACTCATAAATAAGACTTGCATTTTCAAATACAAATTCAGATAAGCCATAGGTCTGATTACATAAAAATACAGGACCTACCTAATGGGACCCATGTTTATGACATAATAAAAAAAATTACCTCACCATTTGGACGTGACACTCTTATTTCTCTCAGGATGTGATTTTCAGGAAAGTGCTTGATACACACAACTGTGTTTTGATTAACTATTAAATTCTCCCTGGGGATAGCCTTCTTCCATAACTAAACTAGTTCTTCATCAAAAGGAAACACAAATACCGGAGTGTACTCTCCTTGTTTATAATTGGCTTTGCAGCTAGGCACACAGCAACTCTAAGGCATGGTGATTTCCCTCACTGATCATCTTAATTGAAGTATATACAATTCGTGGTTAATAATAAAACACAGAATGCAGGAACTCAATTAATTTTACACTATAAATATAACTTTACACAAATAAACTACAAAATTAAAACACCGAAGAACGATCTTCTTAACCTATAGCTTCACATAAATACACGCTCACACTAAGTTTTCTTCACTAATTAACGACTTTCCACTTAATAATGCAGTCGAAGACGACTCATTCTCACATATATCTGAGTGAACATGCAGCCATCGTTAAAAGTTTCAATAAAACCGCGAAAAACTATGTTTAACTCTACTAACTCATGTGCTAAACTTCCCCCCTAACGATCAGCTGATTGCTTTCCCGCGCTAGTTACAATACGGCCTGGACATCACGAAGGCAGTGGTACTGCCGTGTAGTACTGAGTGGAGTACTGTGTGTATAGTGCCGTGTAGTAACGAGTGGAGTACAGTGCTGTACTGCCGTGTAGTACTGAGTGGAGTACAGTGCCTGTACTGCCGTGTAGTACTGAGTGGAGTACAGTGCCTGTACTGCCGTGTAGTCCCGAATGGAGTACTGTGTGTATAGTGCCGTGTAGTACCGAGTGGAGTACAGTGCCTGTACTGCCGTGTAGCACCGAGTGGAGTACTGTGTGTATAGTGCCGTGTAGTACCGAGTGGTGTACAGTGCCTGTATTGCCGTGTAGTACTGAGTGGAGTACAGTGCCTGTACTTCCGTGTAGTACTGATTGGAGTACAGTGCCTGTACTGCCGTGTAGTACCGAGTGGAGTACATTGCTTGTACTGCCGTGTAGTACTGAGTGGAGTACAGTGCCTGTACTGTCGTGTAGTGCCGAGTGGAGGACTGTGTGTATACTGTCGTGTAGTACTGAGTATAGTACAGTACCTGTACTGCCGTGTAGTACCGAGTGGAGTACTGTGTGTATAGTGCCGTGTAGTAGCGAGTGGAGTACAGTGCCTGTACTGCCGTGTAGGAGTGAGTGGAGTACACTGCCTGAACTGCCACGCAGTACTGAGTGGAGTACAGCGCCTGTACTGCCGTGTAGTCCGAGTGGAGTACAGTGCCTGTACTGCCGTGTAGTCATGAGTGGAGTACAGTGCCTGTACTGCCGTGTAGTAGTGAGTGGAGTACTGTGCCTGTGCTGCCGTGTAGTACTGAGTGGAGTACTGTGTGTATAGTGCCGTGTAGTACCGAGTGGAGTACAGTGGGTGTATGCCGTGTAGTACTGAGTGGAGTACAGTGCCTGAACTGCCGTGCAGTACTGAGTAGAGTACAGTGCCTGTACTGCCGTGTAGTCCCGTGTGGAGTACAGTGCCTGTACTGCCGTGTAGTACTGAGTGGAGTACTGTGTGTATAGTGCCGTGTAGTACCGTGTGGAGTACAGTGCCTCTACTGCCGTGTAGTACTGAGTGGAGTACAGTGCCTGTACTGCCGTGTAGTACTGTGTGGAGTACAGTGCCTGTACTGCCGTGTAGCACTGAGTGGAGTACTGTGTGTATAGTGCCGTGAAGTACCGAGTGGAGTACAGTGCCTGTACTGCCGTGTAGTACTGATGGGAGTACAGTGTCTGTACTGCCGTGTAGTACTGAATGGAGTACAGTGCCTGTACTGCCGTGTAGTCCCGAATGGAGTACTGTGTGTATAGTGCCGTGTAGTACCGAGTAGAGCACAGTGCCTGTACTGCCGTGTAGTACCGAGTGGAGTACTGTGTGTATAGTGCCGAGTAGTACCGAGTGGAGTACAGTGCCTGTACTGCCGTGTAGTACTGAGTGGAGTACAGTGCCTGTAATGCCGTGTAGTACCGAGTGGAGTACTCTGTGTATAGTGCCGTGTTGTACCGAGTGGAGTACAGTGCCTGTACTGCCGTGTAGTACTGAGTGGAGTACAGTGCTGTACTGCCGTGTAGTCCCGAGTGGAGTACAGTGCCTGTACTGCCGTGTAGTTCTGATTGGAATACATTGCCTGTACTGCCGTGTAGTACCGAGTGGAGTACAGAGCTTATACTGCCGTGTAGTACTGAGTGGGGTACAGTGCCTGTACTGCCGTGTAGTGCCGTGTGGAGTACTGTGTGTATAGTTCAGTGTAGTACTGAGTGGAGTACAGTGCATGTACTGCCGTGTAGTCCCGAGTGGAGTACTGTGTGTATAGTGCAGTGTAGTGCTGAGTGGAGTACAGTGCCTGTACTGCTGTGTAGTACCGAGTGGAGTACAGTGCCTGTACTGCCATGTAGTCCCGAGTGGAGTACTGTGTGCATACTGCCGTGTAGTACTGAGTAGAGTACAGTGCCTGTACTGCCGTGTAGTACCGAGTGGAGTACTGTGTGTATAGTGCCGTGTAGTAACGAGTGGAGTACAGTGCCTGTACTGCGTGTAGTACCGAGTGGAGTACTGTGTGTATAGTGCCGTGTAGTGCCGAGTGGAGTACAGTGCCTGTACTGCCGTGTAGTACTGATTGGAGTACAGTGTGAATAGTGCCGTGTAGTACCGAGAGGAGTACAGTGCCTGTTCTGCCGTGTAGTACCCAGTGGAGTACGGTGTGTATAGTGCCGTCTAGTACCGAGTGGAATACATTGTGTATAGTGCCGTGTAGTACTGAGTGGAGTACAGTACCTGTACTGCCGTGTAGTACCGATTGGAGTACACTGTGTATAGTGCCGTGTAGTACAGAGTGGAGTACAATGCCTGTACTGCCGTGTAGTACTGAGTGGAGTACATTGCCTGTACTGCCGTGTAGTACCGAGTGGAGTACAGTGTATATAGTGCCGTGTAGTACTGAGTGGAGTACAGTGCCTGTGCTGCCGTGTAGTACTGAGTGGGGTACAGTGAATGTACTGCCGTGTAGTACCGAGTGGGGGAATGTGTGTATACTGCCGTGTAGTACTGAGTATAGTACAGTGCCTGTACTGCCGTGTAGTACCGAGTGGAGTACTGTGTGCATACTGCCGTGTAGTACTGAGTGGAGTACAGTACCTGTACTGCCGTGTAGTACCGAGTGGGGGACTGTGTGTATACTGCCGTGTAGTACTGAGTGGAGTACAGTGCCTGTACTACCGTGTAGTACCGAGTGGGGGACTGTGTGTATACTGCCGTGTAGTACTGAGTGGAGTACAGTCCCTGTACTGCCGTGTAGAACCGAGTGGGTGACTGTGTGTACACTGCCGTGTAGTACTGAGTGGAGTACTGTGTGTATAGTGCAGTGTAGTGCTGAGTGGAGTACAGTGCCTGTACTGCCGTGTAGTACCGAGTGGAGTACTGTGTGTATAGTGCAGTGTAGTGCTGAGTGGAGTACAGTACCTGTACTGCCGTGTAGTACTGAGTATAGTACAGTGCCTGTACTGCCGTGTAGTACCGAGTGGGGGACTGTGTGTATACTGCCGTGTAGTACTGAGTGGAGTACAGTACCTGTACTGCCGTGTAGCCCCGAGTGGAGTACTGTGTGTATAGTGCAGTGTAGTGCTGAGTGGAGTACAGTACCTGTACTGCCGTGTAGTACCGAGTGGGGGACTGTGTGCATACTGCCGTGTAGTTCCCAGTGGAGTACAGTGCCTGTACTGGCCTGTAGTACTGAGTGGAGTACAGTGCCTGTATTGCCGTGTAGTCCCGAGTGGAGTACAGTGCCTGTACTGCCGTGTAGTCCCGAGTGGAGTACAGTGCCTGTACTGCCGTGTAGTACTGAGTGGAGTACAGTGTGTATAGTGCCGTGTAGTACCGAGTGGAGTACAGTGGGTGTACTGCCGTGTAGTACTGAGTGGAGTAGAGTGCCTGTACTGCCGTGTAGTACCGAGTGGAGTACAGTGCCTGTACTGCCGTGTAGTACTGAGTGGAGTACTGTGTGTATAGTGCCGTGTAGTACCGAGTGGAGTACAGTGCCTGTACTGCCGTGTAGTACTGAGTGGAGTACAGTGCCTGTACTGCCGTGTAGTACTGAGTGGAGTACAGTGCCTGTACTGCCGTGTAGTACTGAGTGGAATACAGTGCCTGTACTGCCGTGTAGTCCCGAGTGGAGTACAGTGCCTGTACTGCCGTGTAGTCCCGAATGGAGTACTGTGTGTATAGTGCCGTGTAGTACCGAGTGGAGTACAGTGCCTGTACTGCCGTGTAGCACCGAGTGGAGTACTGTGTGTATAGTGCCGTGTAGTACCGACTGGAGTACAGTGCCTGTATTGCCGTGTAGTACTGAGTGGAGTACATTGCCTGTACTTCCGTGTAGTACTGATTGGAGTACAGTGCCTGTACTGCCGTGTAGTACCGAGTGGAGTACATTGCCTGTACTTCCGTGTAGTACTGATTGGAGTACAGTGCCTATACTGCCGTGTAGTACCGACTGGAGTACAGTGCCTGTATTGCCGTGTAGTCCCAGGTGGAGTACGGTGAGCATACTGCCGTGTAGTACTGAGTGGAGTACCGTGGCTGTACTGCCGTGTAGTACCGAGTGGAGTACAGTGCCTGTACTGCCGTGTAGTACTGGGTGGAGTACAGTGCCTGTACTGCCGTGTAGTCCCCGGTGGAATAAAGTTTGTGTAGTGCAGTGTAGTACTGAGTGGAGTACAGTGCATGGACTGCCGTGTAGTACCGAGTGGAGTACTGTGTGTATAGTGCCGTCTAGTACTGAGTGGAGTACAGTGCCTGTACTGCCGTGTAGTACTGAGTGGAGTACAGTGCCTGTACTGCCGTGTAGTCCCGAGTGGAGTACAGTGCCTGTACTTGCGTGTAGTACTGATTGGAGTACAGTGCCTGTACTGCCGTGTAGTACCGAGTGGAGTACATTGCTTGTACTGCCGTGTAGTACTGAGTGGAGTACAGTGCCTGTGCTGTCGTGTAGTGCCGAGTGGAGTACTGTGTGTATAGTGCAGTGTAGTACTGAGTGGAGTACAGTGCATGTACTGCCGTGTAGTCCCGAGTGGAGTTCTGTGTGTATAGTGCCGTGTAGTATCGAGTGGAGTACAGTGCCTGTATTGCCGTGTAGTACTGAGTGGAGTACAGTGCCTGTAATGCCGTGTGGTACCGAGTGGAGTACTG